>NC_132792.1:79474677-80674677 GCF_048418805.1 Vulpes vulpes
ACAGCTGACTCCGACCAGAGTCCTGGGAGGCGAGTTATGCGCGTTCAACCTCGACCAAGGACCAGGGAGGGGATGCAGCATCGCGGCAGACCCTGCACGTGGTCCCCAAAGAGGAGGGAACATCACAGCCAACCCCTGCCCTGGGTCCCCAAAGAGGAGGGGACGTCATGGCTGACCCCAACCTGGATCCCAGGAAGGGACAGGGTGTCCTGTCCAATCCCACTTGGGGCCCCGGGAGAGGACATGATGTCGCAGCTGACCCCACACATGGTCCCCAGAGGGGAGGTGATGTTGTGGCCGACCCTGCTCGGGGTCCCCAGAGAGAAGGGGATGTCATGGCCAACCACGACTGGTGACCAGAGAGGGTCTGTGGATGTCACAGGTCGACCCCGACCAGGGTCCTGGGAGTTGATGGTTCAGAAACTCTGGGGATCAGGGCTGGGGATCTGTGTTTTAAGTCCTCCGGGTGATTCTAGCATAGATTCAGGGGTGAGAACTGTTGGCTTGATGTAAAACTTATGGGAATGCCTTTATTCAAACATGGAAAATACTGCTAATTGGTAGGGGTGATTTTTTTTTCCTTGACTTTTATTTAAGATCCTCATTGTAATAGTGAGGGGAGGTGTGCTGGCCATAGATGAAGAATTAATAGAGATTAGGGGCTGGAGATGAGGAGGTGTTTTCATGAATCTGTCCAGTGTCTTCTGACCAAGAAAGCATTACAGAAACCAGCAGGGGCGGAGGGGCAAAGACAGTGGAGAGAAACCAACTCCCAACACACCTCCAGATCAGAGTCAAATGTTCCAAAGCACAGCTGTTTAATAGGACCGAGTTTTGTCAGCCACCTGAGTTTAAATACATTTGTAACTCAAATAAGTAAGTAAGGTGGCCAACATGTCCAGGTTTGCCTGGGGCTTTCCTGGTCTTAGCACTCAAAATCCCAAGTCTCAGGAAACCGCTGTGCATGTTTTTCCCACAGAACCAATCAATTCTGCAATTCTCAATAGATACTGACTTGGTGTCCTATAATTCAATTCAGTTCTGATGCTATCTACTTAGAGATAGTGTCAGATCCACTGGTGAAGGCCAGAATCCTACAAGGCAATCCCCTCTCTCTTCACTTCAGATGCAAGTTGCAAATCTGGGTTGTCACCTGTGCTTATAACCAATCAGTTATGGATTGGATGTCCCCACATCCTCCTCCGAGGGTTTGATGAATTTGCCACAAGAACTCATAGAAATCAGACAAATGTTTACTGAGTCACCAGTTTATTATAAAAGGATATAGCTCAGGAAAATCCAGATTGGGGATGCATAGGGTGAGGTATGGGGAGAGGGCATAGAGCTTCTATGCCCTATGCCATAGAGCTTCTATGCCCTGAGTGCATCATGCTCCTCAGATTTTCCACATGTTCAATGACCCAGAAGCCCTCTGAGCCCCATCCTTTTGGGGTTTTGTTGAGGCTTCATTTTACCTAGGCACAATTGATTCAATCATTGGTAATTGGTTGTGGAACTCCATCTCCAGCCCCTCCATCCTCCCAAGAGCAGGGGATGGGACTGAAGTTTCCAGCCCTCCAATCACAAGGTTTATTCCCCTGGCAATCAGCTTCATTCTTTGGTGAGAAAGGGCTTTCTGGAAGTATCCTCATTAACATGACAAAAGACGCCTTGATCATTATCATCGCTTTGAAAATTCTAAGAGGTTTAAGGAGCTCTGTGCCAGGAATGGGGACAAAGGCCAATTGAATATTTATTATAAATCACAGTATTGTGGGGCAAACCAAGGTGATTGGTCAGTACTCACTTTAGTTGGAATTACTGAGTGAGCTTTACAATTATGAATACCTGGGCTCACCTCCAGAGTTGGTAATAGACTTGGTCTCAGGCTCAGCCAGGGCACTAGGAGAGGGAAAGTTCTTCGGGTGACCTTATGGTGGCTGGCCATGGAGAACCTCTGCAGCTGCTTGCATAGCATTTCTCCAACTCAAAAAAAATTCTAACAAAAACAAAAGTTAGTGGTTCTGATGAAGTTAGACTCCTACCATGTACCACATAAAAAAAGGACTCAAGTAGGATCAACAGTGTAAATGTAAGAGCTAAAACTATAAAAAATGTTGGAAGAAAACATAAAAAAGTCTTCATGACTTTGGAGCTGGCAATGAATTCTATTATACTACTTCAGACTTTTTTTTTTTTTAAGATTTATTTATTCCTGAGAGACACAGAGAGAGAGAGAGACAGAGAGAAAGAGGCAGAGACACAGGCAGAAGTAGAAGCAGGTTCCTCACAGAGAGCCTTATGCAGGACTCAATCCCAGGACTCTGGGATCACGACCTGAGCTGAAGGCAGCTGCCCAATTGCTGAGCCACCCAGGCACCCCACTACTTCAGACTTATACTAGTTCAGACTAGTCTGTACTAGTGTACCTCAACTCAGGCTGTGGATTAGAAATACTTTGTGAACTGTATTTATTGATAATATGAATTTAAAATAATATATACACATGGTAAAATTACAAAACTAGGTATATTAAAAAAGTATGAAAAAGTAAGTGTTCCTCTCAACCTGGTTGCTAGATTTTGACCTCAGTGTCAATTTTTGTTAAAATTTCTTGTGTGGGGGGCACCTGGGTGGCTCAGCAGCTCAGCATCTGTCTTAGGCTCAGGGTGTGATCCCGGGGTCCTGGGATCGAGTCCCTCATCGGGCTCCCCACCGGGAGCCTGCTTCTCCCTCTGCCTGTGTCTCTGTGTCTCTCTTTGTGTCTCTCAGGAATAATTAAATAAATATTTTTTTAAAAAGACAACTTCTTGTGGGTAGCCTTCCCTGTTTTATGCACATGTAAGCATATGTATACATATATATTTCCCTTTCTAATGTTCTTTTTACATACCAACAGTAGCACACTAAATTTCACTTTTCACTCAACAGCATGTTTTGGAGTTCATTTTAGCATTTGTAGATCTTCCCAATATTCTTTTTTTCTTCCAAAAAGTTATTTTTATTAACATATATTATCTATATAAATTTTCCTTTTTCTTTTTAGAATATTTTTGTGCTTTTCTTTTTGCCCAATATACTTTTTAATGACTGCATTGTGATCATCTGTAGTTGTATACTTGTAATATATATATATAACTTATTTATATTAAATCGTTAGTTACAACTATTAAAGAACATTATGTTGTTCATTACAAAGTGATAGTACATATCCTCTATGTATGTCTTTGAGTATATGATGTATCTGTGGGATGCAAGAATTGCTGAGAGATACACATATTTCAAAATTGTAAGAAATGATATAAAGATTCCCTCTAAAATGCAGTACCAATTTACATTCTTGGGAAACTTTAAAAACCGTGAAGTTTCATATTACTCTTTACTTTAACTCATGAGAATCTGTGTTTGGGGCCCAGACTCTTTATTTTCTTTCTTTGGTAATTATGATACAAGAAGGCTCTAGGATGTGATGAGAACCATAGGACAAACCATCTGGATGCTCCTGCTGCATTTCCTCCTGCTCTTTATCTTTTGATGGGACTATCCCATCTCCTCACCAAGGGGACAGGTTCCAAAAGGACACGCCTCAAAGATGTTGCTTCTCTATGTTGCTACCCTGGTACTGTGCTTTGTATGACACTGATCATCTATGACAAGGCTTAGAAGAGTGGTTGCAGCTCATATGATAATTCTGTTTTCTTTTAGTCCATGGACCAAATAGAGAAAGGAACTCTGGGCCGGTCCCTGCGATCCCCACCATCCAACCTAAGAAGAAATGGATGTCAATGATGTCTTTCTTTTCCAAGATCTGTCACAAAATATTAGAAACAGAGGTCCCTCCCCAACAGCCACTTGTAACGTGTGTTTGCCTGGTCTGCATTCGTTCCATAGCTCCACTGAGGCGCCTTCTGAAAAAAGCCTGACACTTCTTATAACACAGACAGAATGTTTCCAGGATAACAAGATGAGCTGGGAAGAATTTAGCTTGCTGCAAACTTTATATAAAAGTATAGAATGAACTGCAATGAATACTGAGAAATAATGATGAGGCTCGGTAATCACCTAAATACCTAATAGGACTGTGGTCCAGTCTGCAACCCTGCACTGCTCAGGATGGTGGGGAGGTGGCTTTTTCTTGGAACTTGTCTGGACCTTGCATCCTCTTGGTTCTGACACCAGCACATGTTGCTGTGTCCTCTAAGGCACAGAACACTGGAGCCTTCCTGGTATCAGAGGTTCACCATGGAGGTTACCCAGCTCTTGCCCTGCAGTGAAGAGTTTAGTCCTTGATGTAGATTCCTGCATTAGCCACACAGCATCCCAAATTTGTATTATATATGCATTTTTTTCCTAATCTTAATGGCTCAGACGTATGCATTCTGGGGTGGGACATCCTTTAGGTGCCCTGAAATGTTTGTAGATGTGCTTTGCTAGTTGGGTCAACTAGAAGACTGCTTCTCAACTGCTGTTGAGAAGTTGAGGAAGATGAGTACTGAGAACTAGCCACGTTAGGGAGGCATCAACCTCACTGCAGAAGGGTCAAGAGATCATGGAGAGAGGAACTGGAGGAAACAAGTATAGACACATCTTTCAAGGTGTTTAGCTACAAAGTAGAGCAGAAAATTGGGCAAGAGCTGGAGGAGTAAGAAAGGTTGGGGAAATGCTTTTCTTTGAGATGGAAGCAGTATAGCATTTCTTGTCCTGTGAAGGATCCCTGCTCTCAGCTCACAGCAACTGTCTAAAGCCCCCTTTCTTCTGAGCTCTAGCACACCCTTGGTGATCCTAGAACACCTGTCCCCTACTTCCCCCAACCTACCTCAACCAACTTTCCTCTAGCCCTGAATTATTTTTCTCTACGTCTTTCCTCTTCCATCTGTTTTCTTCATTATGTGGATCAAACTAATGTATTTGCAGCAAAAATTAGGTGTCTTTAGGTGGAGAAAGAAGGGCTAAGTTGAGCAGGCAACATAGAATTTTCTTTAGATGGAGGGATTGGGGTTAAAATGGGTATGACTCTGAACAGTTTCAGATCAATACTTTCTTGACTTACTCCCCTGGTCTCTTGGAAACAAGTTCCAGAAGCATGAGTCTCTGAAGAATGTGTTTTCCATCCTGACAGAAAGAGTCCAGGACCCCAATGATAAAAAGTGTCATATGGCAATGAGAGGCCTGAGCAACATGGTCTGTGAGACCCCTGACAAAGTAGGAGGGGAAGGTGTCACTTGGCCTGCCCTCATGGCCTGGCATCCCCAGGGCTGAAAGATGGCGCCTCATGTACTGGTTATCTGTCGCTGTGTGAAAGATCACCACAGACCCAGCACTCATCCTCTAGCATTTTCCTTAGGTCAAAAGCTTAGGTATGGCTTAGCTGGGTCCTCTGCTCAGGATCTCACAAGGCTACAATCAAGGTGTGGGTCAGACTGCATTCCTTTCTGAAGCCTGGGCTCCTCTTCCAAGCTTATGTGGCCATTGAAAGAATGCGGCCCCTCCCAGTTGTAAGACTGAGGTCCCTGCTTTCTTGCTGGCTGGCCACCTAAGCTCCTTGAAGCTGTACTCTCATAGCATGTGATCTTACTTCTTCAAGGCCAGCAGGAGAGCCTCTACCACTCGTGCCTACTAAGATGGACTCATATAATGTAATGTAACTATGGGAATGGTGTCTCATCACAGTTGTCATATACTGTAGGCTAGAAGCAAGTCACTGGTTCCTTCCACATTCAAGGGAAGGATATTGTAAAAGGCATGACTCATTTGGGGTTGAGGGTCATCATACCTCAATACTATCAGTGTTGGGAAACAGAGCTGCAGATGCAATTAATGCACACCTGGACATCACCCTCTGGAGTGAATTTCATTTATTAATAGTTTCATTTATTAATAGTTTGTACCCATTTAGTAAAAGATGTTTTCCCCACCTCTGCTTTTAGCATCTGTCAACTTCAGTGACCATTTCATCTCATCCCCTATAAAAGTACCACTATGCCCTAGATGCCTAGATCATCCAGCCCACCACACTCCTTGATGTGCCCTTCCTGGCCTCATGTGCTCTTGGGCCAAGTTCTCCAGATTGCTCTTTCTGTTCTTTTTTTCAAGACTGAGCTGGCTCTTGGGTCAGGTTAATGGAAATACTTGTATTTCAATGAGAGCTGTTACAGCAATTCCTGAGGAAAGCCACACTCTCAGTACAAGTCCTAGGTTATTGAAAGATTAGAAGTAGGATTGCTTTTCAACTCACAGAGAGCAATTTCTGGATTACTCATGCTTTTCAAACCTTGTTCACAGGTGTGAAAGTATAAGAAAATTGTCCCAGACCTGCTGGTACATGGACTATATGGCCCTGTGAATGCTGAAGTCATCCATAAGACTCTGACCATCATCTTGGGCAAGATCCAGGGGAAAAGTTTGGGCTCTTTCTTTGTAGACATCACTCTTTAGACTAGGACTTTATTAGATGATGTGAGAGAATTCAGAAGAATCTGGGTCATTAAAGTGGAAGTGGGATTTGCAATGTGAGCCTAGGGTGGTGTGTTGCTCAGAGAACATGGTCTGTATTATTAACTTATTTACTAAGAGATCATTGAGAGGCAAGTATTATACTGGAGGTAATGGAAGACATATAAAGAAGGATTTTTTGTTGTTATAGAGAAGTGAATATATGTACCCCAATGATGAAGATGGTGATGGATATGATGGTGAAGATGATGATAACAGTGCCAATGTATATTCAATGCTCTGTTATGAATGTGATGATAACACTAGTTAGCATTTAGCAACCAATACTGTGTGCCAGGTACGGTGCTAGGCAGCTTTCCTAGATTATCTCATAGAATCTTCTCAATAACCCTGTGAGGTGGGCACTATTCATCTTCACTTTATAAATGAGAAAACCAAGGCACAGAGAGGTTAGGTGACTTGTCCAAGATCAAAGAGCCAGTAAATGGATATGAACCAGGTCTTCTGACTACAGGACCTGCCCTCTTCACTGCCAGGTGACATGGCAAGCTGAGCAGAAGTGCACTGATACATTGTTTACTCTGAAACTATGGGGACTCTGGGATCCATTCCTTTCAAGCTAACCAGCTAGCCTGCTGCAGTTACACACATGCCACATGCACACATGCCCTCTAACAGGGAGATGATACATGTGGAACAGGAAATGGACCTCTTATTTACTCACAAAGCACCTTGTGTGAGTTCCTCACACCTAATTCCCCAGATGGAGCTGCACCACACAAGAGGAAGAAATTATGGAACTTGGTGTTTCTATAGGAGCTTCTGGCCCATTTGCCTCTCTTCCCACTTGGAGAGACAGGAAGAACTTTGCTCTGGAATGCAAACCTGTCATCTCTGCGGGTAGTGGGGAGAGGAAGGTCTCTCTCTACTCTACCTCCCTGGAATGGAAACAGATATCTCCAAGATGTCTAAATCTCTCTGCAGGTGCCATCTTAGTTTCCAGAACTGGCTTGCAATGTAATCACTTTTTAATACCCAGATGACTATAGTTTTTGATCAGGAAGCCCTGGTTGTATAGTAACCTGGCAATACTCATGAAGAGTTGTTTCCTGACAGTTTATCTCTATTATTGCACTTTTGACCACCTGTCTTATGCTGTTGCTCACTTGTGCTGGGTTTGGATGATTGTCAGGTCCCTAGCAGGCTAGGGTCTTGTACGTCTTATTGCATTAGGGTAGTATTGGATTGAATTATACAGGAATGTCTGGATGGCTCAGTTGTTGAGCATCTGCCTTCAGCTCAAGGCATGATCCTGGGGTTCTGGGATCGAGTCCCACATCAGGGTCCCTGCAGGGAGCCTGCTTCTCCCTCTGCCTATGTCTCTCTCTCTCTCTCTCTCTCTCTGTCTCTCATGGGTAAATAAATAAAATCTCTTTAAAAAAAGAATTATAAACACATGCACGCATGTGCATGCACAGATGCAGACACGCATAGGTAAACAGCAAAGAAAGTGAAACACAAGTAATTTGTGGAAGTGCCCTATGGGCTAAAAAAATATTTTTAAATACTTCACGAGGAGTGCCTGGATGGTTCAGTTGGTTAAGCATCTGCTGTTGCCTCAAGTTGTGATCCCAAGGTTCTGGGATTGGGTCCTGTGTCTGGCTGTTTGCTCAGCTGGGAATCTGCTTCTCCCTCTCCTTCTGCTTCTTCCCCACTAGCGCGCGCTCTCTCTCTCTCTCAAATGAGTAAAATCTTAAAAAAAAAAAAAAAAGAAAATAAATACTTCGCAAAATGATGAGTGTCTGGGACCCCCCTCTCCATTCTAGTTGCTCCTCACCCCTGAAGAGGCCCAGCTCAGCTTGGTTCTCTTTGGTTTGCCTGGAGCTTTCATGGGACCAAGAAACATTGATATAAAATCCCTTCACCAATGGTCAGGAGACTAGGTACTACCCTGGTTCCTTGTCACCTGACAGTGTAACTCTGAGCAAGTCACTGAAATGCCCTGAGCCTTGGTCTCCTCATCAGGAAAGGGAGATACTCAGACTAGACCACTCACAGTGGAAAACTACAAAGGACTGAACCCAGTGACACACGATCAGGGACAAACCAGCCAATGGTACTAAAAGCAGGGAGGGTTGGCAGGGTGTCAGGGAAGAAACACAATTGTTTTTTCTGCTGCAGGAGGGAGAAACTCAGACCACAGGTGTAGAGAGGTGTCCTTCCAGAAACACTGGGAATGATCAACAGGAGATGGATCAAATGAATTACAATGCAGCCACCCCAAGTTCCTTTAGGTATCAACATGAAAAGAGCTCCCAGATAGATGGTTGGGTGAATAATCAAGGTACGTAACAGGGGCATGGTGTGCTTCCACTGAGTGAAAATGTGAGAAGGGACTATGTAATATACATTTTATTCTTTTTCTTCTTAATTTTTTGGAGGGATGCACACACAATTTATAACTTTGTTCATTCATGGGAGAGAAATTTAATGGCAGGCAGAAAGGGATAGAAGGAGATTTACTTTTGTAAATAAAATGATTTGGTTATTTTGAATTTTGAACCATACAAATATGTTCTACCTCCAAAACACTGAATAATAAAGAACAGAGCTGGGAAGCCGGGATTATTAGCACAGTGATCCCCAGTCTGATTGTCTTGTCTGCTGGGGATGACATTCATTGAAGACCCAGCCTGCCTCCTCTCTGGCCCCCACCTCAGTCAGCTAAGAGCTTTAGACTGGATCTGACCCATCTCCTACCAAGTAACAAAGAACGATGGATGGCGGTAATGCATCTGGTGCAGTGGCCTTTTGGTAATGACCTGGGTTCTGTCCTTTTGTTCACCGGGATTTCCTGTGGTTTACAGGAGAATAACCACCTGAGATATTCAGCCTTTGTCTTGTTCGGGCAATTGGCGGCCTTTGCCAGGTGGAAATGGAAGAAATTCTTCACCAGTCAGGTTAAGCAGACTCAAGATTCCCTCCTGATACATCTACAGGACAGAGAACCCCAGGTTGCCAAGGTAAGTTTGTGACTCTCACCCAGTGTGGGAGAGCTCAGTGCCATTCCTAAAGCGAGCTGTGGTGCTGCCCTGTTGTGTTGCAGTGCTCAACCCTCTATTGCTGCCAGCTCTGCTATGGACACTCAGCAGTGTAGCCACATGAATCCTTGGAGGTGCCTGCCCAGTGTGTCATCTCTCTCTCTGCAAGCGTGCAAATTACCATTTGCTCCTGCCCCACCTGCCCCATCCAGCACCTGCCACTGGAGAGTAGGGGCCGAGAAGCATGGGGTTAAGCTGTGGGGCAGTAGCCCACATAACGAGAACATTAATTCATGCCCATTAGCTTCTGTCACTGTAGATTTCCCACTCCTGGCTTCTCAATCCTCTAGAGAGCTTTTGTCTTATTCTTAGAGGAAATATGTCCTAACGGGGTTGGATCGACGTCAGGCCTGCTTTGGAGTGGGTGAATATTTTTCAAAACCACTGCGAACAAAAAGGTTTCACCAAACCACTTGTCTTCTTTAAGTTATTGCACACAACAGAGAGAGACAGGGAGAGAAA
The DNA here is from genome assembly GCF_048418805.1 of Vulpes vulpes. NCBI lineage: Eukaryota > Metazoa > Chordata > Mammalia > Carnivora > Canidae > Vulpes > Vulpes vulpes. Next base: position 79,484,694 of record NC_132792.1, read on the forward strand.
GAGAATTTAGGAATTAAAGAATCCAGAACCCCTTTGATGGGACAATAACCAGGTAAACTCTAAAGTGATGCTCTCCCCACCAGCCCCAAGATGTGATTAGAGATGTGGTGATTTCAGAAGCAACATCCTTTAAGGTTGACATCTTCAAGCTTTCTGGAAGTTACTTTCATACCCTCAGTGACCCCCAGACCACATACTGGATGCAGTGCCCTTGCTTGGATTATAGAACTCTCTAATGCCTTTGACAGAAGGATGGAAATATTATTTTTCTCAGTCTGGCAAAACAACATTTTGAGCCTGTTCTCTGTATCTGAAAGGAAGAAAGGAAAACAGATTTCAGAGTGAAGAAGAATAAAGGAACCCTAAACTCTGCTGGCAGCTGGTGAGTAAGAGGGCAGGAGAGAATGCTCCCAGAGGTCCCTGCCCTCCTGGTGTCAACCCAGAAGGTGGCCAGCCACACAAGCAAGTTACTCCCCATAAAATGACTCAGGCCAATTATATTTCGATCGTAACTGACCCATCTTGCAATGTAAATGACAAAACGTCCAGAGGATTATGCACAAAATCTATTGGCACATCCAGGGTAGATCATTAGATCTATGCAGACCCTGATCTCCACCTCTGAGGATCTGAAGATCAATTGTCCTCATACTCTGCGTTTGACATCTACTCATTGTAGTCAAGGAGGTTTATTGAATCCTCCCCTCATGTGCACTTTTGCTGATGTCTTTCAGAGCCACTATCATCCAGAGCTCCAGCAGTTCCTCTATGCAAATAAGATTCTGTAAACACAGAGCAGCAGGGAAATTGTTCTAGTGAGAGCACCTTGCTGGGGGGCTGATATTGCCCCTCTTTTAACTCTTCGCATGCTTCTGCTTGCTTCTCATGATTGTAACAGAAAACGGGATGCTGGGAGAACAATTGATGGCAATTGCATGGAATTGTATAAGTCTATCCACAGTGAATTCTAAATTGTTTTCATGTATCTCATTTCCTCTCCAGACAAATTTGTCAGAAGTTACATGCTTTGTTTAAAACATTTAAAGTATATGTAGATTCGGGGCTTATTTCTCAACCTTTTCCTTCATAAGTTCATCTCTGTCACCTATCTTTTATTTTTTATTTTATTTTTAATTTCTGAGGCTAAGGAAAATATTACCTTAAGTTTTTTTTGTAATCTGCTATTGATACTTTCAATTTGTTATTAATACCTTTTATTGGCGAGATCTATTTAAAGTTGGCCAAAGAATGTCCACAATAACCAAACTGTGGAAGGAGCCTCGGTGTCCATTGGAAGATGAATGGATAAAGAAGATGTGGTTTATATATACAATAGAATATTACTCAGCCATTAGAAATGACAAATACCCACCATTTGCTTCAACGTGGATGGAACTGGAGGGTATTATGCTGAGTGAAATAAGTCAATTGGAGAAGGACAAACATTATATGTTCTCATTCATTTGGAGAATATAGAAAATAGTGAAAGGGAATAAAGGGGAAAGGAGAAAAAAATGAGTGGGAAATATCAGAAAGGGAGACAGAACATGAGAGACTCCTAAGACTGGGAAACGAACTAGGGGTGGGGAAAGGGGAGGTGGGCAGAGGGTGGGGGTGACTGGGTGACGGGCACTGAGGGAGGCACTTGATGGGATGAGCACTGGGTGTTATTCTATATGTTGGCAAATTGAACACCAATAAAAAAATAAATTTATAAAAAAAAAATAAAATAAATTTGGTCAAGGGACTGAGAAGGTGCTTTGGAGGGTATCTTTAGCTTCTTGTAACCCTCAACAGTCATTACCTCCAAGATCATAATACAAATATTAAAAGAGAAAAAAGTCTGTAAAGCATGTGTTGAAAAATCTCAGGCTAATAGTAACATATGGATTAAGAAGTAACATTTGTGGAGAATATTTATTGGACCCTAAGTATTATTTAATATTTACAACAACCCTATAAGAAGTGCTTTGCAAGTATTATTTAGTACTTACAATAACCCTATGAGAAAGGTACTATTATTACCTCATGTTCCAGGTGAGAAAACTCAGGCACAGGGAAATTAAGGAGCTTACCCGATGATCTGGTGAATGATTGGAGCCAGAAGTCAAGACTGGACAATCTGCCTTCTGGAGCCTATATTCAATCACCATGTGATTCTGCCTCAATGTGGAATAATTGACCGATGGCTAGCAATGTAAAAAACCCCCAAAACCCAAAAACTAAACAAATTTAAAAGCCCCCTCAGCTCCTGCTCTATTTAACCCAGTTAAGTTTTGCTTTTTTATGTAGAAAGTACACACTTTTATTAATTTAATTTGTGATCTAAGTATATATTTTTACTTGTCATCTCTTGGCTAATTATGTCAATTTTTTGGAGCTCAATTCTAGTTCCATGAGGGATCACATGGCTCTTGTAAAAAGTTTCAAGAAAAATCTTGCATTTTGCTAGCATTCAAAAAGGCGGAGGTAGAGTGAGGCAGGCAGAGTATGTAATGTACTCTAGAATAGAAACATCTATGTACTTACACCATTAGTTGATTAAAATTGTGGAAGATGCTGTTGAATGGACTTTAAGATTTGTGGTAGACTGTTACTTTGGTGGCCTCCAGTGAATCATGCCTCCCTGACACACATGCCCTCAAATAGACATTTCCACTTGAATCTGGGCTGGCTTTGTGATCCACTTTATCTGTTAGAATGTGCTGAAAATACCACTATGTCAATTTTAGGCTAAATTTTAAAAGCCCTGGCAGCTTCCTTTTTTATGCTCCAGGTGAAGCCAGCTGCCACGTAAGAAGTCAGATAACCAGGATATCACCGTTTGGGAGGGAAGACCAAGCTCACTGCATGGAATGCCATGTTTCCACAAAGCTGAGGAACCCAATCCACCATGAAGTCTGAGGTCTAGACCTGTAACACAAGTTGGCCGTTCCAGCCAGACCCCAGCTGTGCAAGCCACTCCAGCTGATACCAAGTGGAAAAGAGACCGGCTATCTCCGTGAAGCCCATCCCAAATTGTAAAATTGTAAGCAATTTGATCAAATGACTATGGTTTTAAATCACTCCTTTTTGGGATTGTTTGTCACTCAGCAATAAGTAACCTAAAGATTCCTTATCATTAATTTTGTCATTTGGCCAGGTTTGTTTTGCTCTCACGAAGTCCTCTTTGAGTTTAAACTCTATTTCTAGAAATGTATGTTATCACAGCATTCTGTGGTGAGAGTGACGGATGCCTTTCCTTTCTTTTGTACCATAAAATGCCTTGTTTTCCTTTTTGTATCTCACCTTGTGTATCATAGCACCCAGCACATAGCAGATGATCCAGAAACATTTGCTGAATGACTAAATAGTTGCAAATTGTAGCAAGAACAGAGTCCAAACTAGTCTGATACTCTGGGCTCTCAGCCATGGGCTGACACTCTTCCTTTCCAGCTTTTTCTTCTGTTACTCTCTTTGCTTTAGCCAAGTTTGGCTCCTCTCTTCTTTCAACACTTCTTGGTCTCTTATGCTCCTCTGCCTTTGCTCAGACTGTTCCTTCTGCTTCGAATTATCTCCCCTGCCTAGCCATGCACATTTACAGGCACACACACATCTCCTGTGTATATCTTATCTGTACTCTAAGACTGATGAATGCTCGCATCTCTGAATTCCCAGAACATTCTAACAGCTTTATGCCACTTAAATGTTTTATATCATTTGAAAGTTTTTAAGTACATGTCTTTTGTCCCCTCCCCCACTCTGGTTCCAGTGAAGCTGCTGGAGGAAGGATCCTATCTTGTATAGTTTTTATCTGTCACGTGACCTCAAAGGTACTTAGTAGGTGTTTAGTAAATAAATGTGGATTGGGAGAAAAAAAGTCAGGAAATCATCTGAAGCTACTTCTCCTTGGGAGAAGCCCATTTTGTCAAATGAGGGCCATCATTTCTCTCCTTAAAACCAATCTGCAGGTGACTTTTATGCTTGTGGACTTAAAGTATCCTTTTCTCCATAAGATACCTGTTAACTTACTAATCTTTAGGTAATGTTTTGACATTTTTTACTTTTAAACACTAGACATGCAACAGGTGAGTGAATTAAAGAAAGAAAAAGGTATGTCCAGGTGCTACTATGCTAAGTGCTCAGGGTAGAGATCTGCATAAAAATCTTGGTCTCTGCTTTCCGGTTGCCCACAAGATGGGCCTTTTTTAAAAAATAAATTTATTTTTTATTGGTGTTCAGTTAGCCAACATATAGAATAACACCCAGTGCTCATCCCGTCAAGTGCCCCCCTCAGTGCCCATCACCCATTCACCCCCACCCCCCACCCACCTCCCCTTCCACCACCCCTAGTTCGTTTCCCAGAGTTAGGAGTCTTTCATGTTCTGTCTCCCTTTCTGATATTTCCCACTCATTTTTTTCTCCTTTCCCCTTTATTCCCTTTCACTATTTTCTATATTCCCCAAATGAATGAGACCATACAATGTTTGTCCTTCTCCAATTGACTTATTTCACTCAGCATAATACCCTCCAGTTCCAACCACGTCGAAGCAAATGGTGGGTATTTGTCGTTTCTAATGGCTGAGGAATATTCCATTGTATACATAGACCACATCTTTATCCACTCATCTTTCGATGGACACCGAGGCTCCTTCCACAGTTTGGCTATTGTGGACTTTGCCGCTATAAACATCCGGGTGCAGGTGTCCCGGCGTTTCACTGCATCTGTATCTTTGGGGTAAATCCCCAGCAGTGCAATTGCTGGGTCGTAGGGCAGGTCTATTTTGAACTCTTTGAGGAACCTCCACACAGTTTTCCAGAGTGGCTGCACCAGTTCACATTCCCACCAACAGTGTAAGAGGGTTCCCTTTTCTCCGCATCCTCTCCAACATTTGTGGTTTCCTGCCTTATTAATGTTCCCCATTCTCACTGGGGTGAGGTGGTATCTCATTGTGGTTTTGGTTTGTATTTTCCTGATGGCCAGTGATGTGGAGCATTTCCTCATGTGCTTGTTGGCCATGTCTATGTCTTCCTCTGTGAGATTTCTCTTCATGTCTTTTGCCCATTTCATGATTGGATTGTTTGTTTCTTTGGTGTTGAATTTAATAAGTTCTTCATAGATCTTGGAAACTAGCCCTTTATCTGATACGTCATTTGCAAATATCTTCTCCCATTCTGTAGGTTGTCTTTGAGTTTTGTTGACTGTTTCTTTTGCTGTGCAGAAGCTTCTTCTCTTGATGAAGTCCCAATAGTTCATTTTTGCTTTTGTTTCTCTTGCCTTCATGGATGTATCTTGCAAGAAGTTACTGTGGCCGAGTTCAAAAAGGGTGCTGCCTGTGTTCTCCTCTAGGATTTTGATTAAATCTTGTCTCACATTTAGATCTCTCATCCATTTTGAGTTTATCTTTGTGTATGGTGCAAGAGAGTGGTCTAGTTTCATTCTTCTGCATGTGGATGTCCAATTTTCCCAGCACCATTTATTGAAGAGACTATCGTTTTTCCAGTGGATAGTCTTTCCTCCTTTGTCGAATATTAGTTCACCATAAAGCTGAGGGTCCACTTCTGGATTCTCTATTCTGTTCCATTGATCTATGTGTCTGTTTTTGTGCCAGTACCACACTGTATAGACCACAGCTTTGTAGTACAACCTGAAATCTGGCATTGTGATGCCCCCAGCTATGGTTTTCTTTTTTAAAATTCCCCTGGCTATTCGGGGTCTTTTCTGATTCCACACAAATCTTAAAATAATTTGTTCCAACTCTCCGAAGAAAGTCCATGGTATTTTGATAGGGATTGCATTAAACGTGTAAATTGCCCTGGGTAACATTGACATTTTCACAATATTAATTCTGCCAATCCATGAGCATGGAATATTTTTCCATCTCTTTGTGTCTTCCTCAATTTCTTTCAGAAGTGTTCTGTAGTTTTTAGGGTATAGATCTTTTCCCTCTTTGGTTAGGTTTATTCCTAGGTATCTTATGCTTTTGGGTGCAATTGTAAATGGCTTTTTAAGATTTTGTTTATTTATTTCACAGAGAGCACAAGCAGAGTGGAGGGGCAGAGTGAGAGGGAGAAACAGCCTCCCCACACTGAGCAGGGAACCCAACACAGGGCTCCATCCCAAGACCCTGAGATCATGACCCGAGCCAAAGGCAGATGCCCCCCTGACTGAGCCACCCAGTCACCCAAGATGGGCCTTTCTTTCTTTCTTCCTTTCTTTTTTTTTTTTTTCAAGATTTATCTATCCATTCATGAGAGAGAGAGAGAGAGAGAGGCAGAAACACAGGCAGAGGGAGAAGCAGGCTCCCTGTGGGGAACCCGATGCAGGACTGGATCCCGGGACCATGGGGTCATGCCCTGAGCCAAAGGCAGACACTCAAGTGCTGAACCAGCCAGGCGCCCCTAAGATGGGCCTTTCTTAAAGGGAAGGAGAAAGGAGAGAGAATGACAAAGAAGGGAATTGAGAATCTAAGAGGTAATCAGTCCTGGTACTTACTGTCAACAGAATCCAGTGGAATTCCAGTTCTTAGAGCAACTAATTGAGGGAGTGCTTCATAAATTACAAAAAGCATGAGTGTGTTTTACAGAGAAATAGCAGCTATGTAGGACAGCCAGCAGCAAATAGTGCTAGAAATAAGGCAAATGCATATTTGTGATTTTCTGCCTTTTCCAAGTTTTCTGCAATAAGTATGTATTACTTTTGTAATCATAGAACACATGCAAAAATGCTCTTTAAAATAAAAATGAGGGCAGTCTGGGTGGCTCAGCGGTTTAGCGCCACCTTCAGCCCAGGGTGTGATCCTGGAGACCTGGCATCGAGTTTCACGTGGGACTCCCTGCATGGAGCCTGCTTCTCCCTCTGCCTGTTGTCTCTGCCTCTCTCTCTCTTTCTCTCTCTCTCTCTCTCTCTCATGAATAAATATATAAAATCTTTTAAAAAATAAATAATAAAATAAAATAAAAATACTTATTGATATGTGAAATGATATGCTTTGGAAAGCTGAGTGAGTAAAGTTATTACTCACTCTCCGTAGAGTGTGTGCCTTTGTCCTTTTGTGACATTCTTGTTTTAGCCTATTGATGACAAATAAAATGACTTATGTTGATTATCAGCGAATATAAGTCACTGAATTTACATTCTTTCCATATGACCATAGCAGATAAGTCTTTTGTTCCTGTATTTACTTACATGTTAAATGCTTTTAGAAAACCTTGGGTTTTAGAGAAACTCAATGCATCCCAGTTTATTGAAGAGAGATGGTTTGATATTGTAAACACCCCTTTAAATTATCAAGTTAAGCAGACTCCAAGCTGGACATATAAGATTCTTCCTAATGGTCACCAACTTATGATTGCCATTGGCTCTTCCTAAATTTCTATTACCTGGAATGCTTCATCCTCCATTTGCTTGTTTCTATCCATCATTGTCTGGGGTGATTCCAAATGCTCCTCTTTTTCAGAGGTAGAGCAGAGCAATTGGGAGGATGGGGCCGACAGGCCCTCGTTATTGTGAATCTGGCTTTGCCACTTACTAGTATAACCTTGGGTAAGTCAGCCTACCAAGCCTCAATCTGCTGATCAGTAAAATGGACATAATAACCCCACTCAAAGAGTTGCTGTGCTACAAAGATTCAATTATATAACATCGAATACTTTGCATAGTGCTTGGCACATAGAAGATACTCAGGAAATGTTAATTTTGCTTCTCATCCCCAATCAGTTATCCTGGTCCTGTTTCTTCTCTTCTTCATGCTGCCCAGGTCTTCAGCGAAGTCCATGATGGCTTTCAGTGTGGGATTTGAGTGTCATCTTGATCCTCCCAATGAATGATTATAGTTCTAGGGTCAGCTCTGCCTCTTGTTCATCACCAGGTCTCCAGAACCGTAGCTTTGAGCCTTGCCCGCCATGGGTGTTCAATAAAGAATGATCAAATTTGGAGCACCTGAGTGGCTCAATTGGTTAAGCATCTGCCTTCAGCTCGAATCATGATCCCGGGGTCTTGGGATCGAGCCTCATGTTGGGCTCCCTGATTGGCAGAGAGCCTGCTTTTCCCTCTCCCCGCCACCTGTGCTCTCTGTCGTTATCTCTGTCTGTCTCTCAAATAAATAAATAAAATCTTTAAAAAAGTAAATTAAAAAAAAAAAAAACGAATGATTGAATCTATGGAGTCACAAATACTGGTGCCCTGACCAAGCATGATACTGGCACCTTGTAGTAGGCTTTAGAATGGCCTGGTATATTTTAAGGAGAATGAGAATGATAACTGAATGAGAATAGCAAATTGTTCTTTCCCAGTGGGCTCCTGTAGGGGTGGCTGAGTGCTCAGAGCAGGAGCAGTAGCTTTTTATGCTCCAGAGCTGGCTTAAATGGGCTCTGCTCATTCCATTTGAACAGCCCCAGGGGCTCTGTTAGTAATTCTGTGTTGTATTGTTTGGGCAACCTCTTGTTAATAATTAACACCCTACCTTCTGTTTCTGAGTATGATTACTGTATTCATGTTCCTTTCAAGCTAATGAATTTCCTGCAGCACTTTGCACATGTTAACCAGGTAATGGCCCAAACATCTCCCCGCAAGAAGAAAATGTTTTTCAGAAATGTAGATCAGGGATCCCTGGGTGGCACAGCAGTTTAGCGCCTGCCCTTTGGCCCAGGACACGATCCTGGAGACCCGGGATCGAATCCCGCGTTGGGCTCCCGGTGCATGGAGCCTGCTTCTCCCTCTGCCGGGGTCTCTGCCTCTCTCTCTCTGTGTGACTATCATAAATAAATAAATAAAAAAAGAAATGTAGATCAAAGAGTTAAAATGTCATTTCCTAAACCATGCTGCTATAGGCATATGCCTTTGCCAGGCAAAAAATGCAATCGGAAATCCAAAGCTTTTCGAGATGCTCCTGTGGACCGCGTTGGCAGGTACAACTTCCTTGGAGAAGGAGGGAAACTCAGTCCCAAATGTGACATCACGTGTGCTGGAAGGACGTTATGAACTGGTGTCAGAAGACCTGGCTTTGTGCCAGTTATCTTCATCAAGTCACATAACCTTCTCAGAGCCTCAGGGTTTTCTTTTTTTTTAAATTTATGATAGTCACACACACACAGAGAGAGAGAGGCAGAGACATAGGCAGAGGGAGAAGCAGGCTCCATGCACGGGGAGCCCAACGTGGGACTCGATACCGGGTCTTCGGGATCACGCCCTGGGCCAAAGGCAGACGCCAAACCGCTGCGCCACCCAGGGATCCCCGGGGTTTTCATCAGTAAAATGGGAAGAAGAACCTCCCACACAAGATACTGTGATGGTCAAATGAAACAAGACAGTGTGTGTGACTGCAGAGCGCTACCCCACGACTGAGGTGTGCTTACGTACACGGGTGTACACTTGCTCATGGAGCCTGTTTACACAAGCGAACGGATGGGAAGAAGGAAATGGTGTTGCCACACTATGAACACAGACCCTAACCTAAAAGTAATAGACAATTGATATTAAAAATCTTAAAATTATAAAAACAGTAAAGTTAGGTATAACACATTATTCTATATCAGGATGCTTCCCCAGGTAACATGTAACCCTGTTACAATGTGAAGTAGGATCAGTGTGCAAGTTTGACATGTACCTATTTAGTATGATTTAGTTACATCTAAACCTTTTTGATAAGATATGATGAGTAACATTCAAAAATTGTGGAAAAATTGGCCTTTTTCTTTGGACTATTCTAATATTGGGATCAAATTTAACTCCAAATACTTATGACTCTCTTAGGGAAAAGTGAAATTTTTGATCTGTTTGGATTTAAATTTTATTTTAAATTTTTATTTATTTATGATAGTCACAGAGAGAGAGAGAGGGAGAGAGAGAGAGAGAGAGGCAAAGACACAGGCAGAGGGAGAGGCAAGCTCTATGCAGGGAGCACGACGTGGAACTCGATCCCAGGTCTTCAGGATCACATCCTGGGCCAAAGGCAGCATTAAATCCACCTGGGCTGCCCAGCAGAACTGTTTTTAAGCTATCTCCATACCATCACAACAGATAACCCAATATAGCCACAGCTCTTTTTTTCCTTTTTTAAATTTTTTCCCTCCAGGCACTTGAGATTTGACAACTAATCTTTGGGCTCTAGGGATAAATCCCTTCTCTGATCATCATTACAGTCTTAAGAATCCAGGGCCCTTAAAGACGACCAGGTCCTTTGCATTCTCTTGATCACTTTAAGAAAGTGTTCTCTGCTAAGATCTGCTCATCTTTTCCTCGGACCTATGCTTGGAAGTGCTGCCTGACAGATTCCGCTTACGTGGCATAATGGCTGCTGTGGAACGTTCCTGGGAGGAGACGTGCTCTGTGGGGATTATGGCAAACAGAGGTGTCAGCAGGTAGCCTCAGCTGAGTGGGGAGGAAGGTGAGTGTGAAGCACTCCTCACTTCTCTGCATGGCTCATTTTGCTGATTTTAAACCAGGGAAGGTGTTAATAATACAGGATGCCCTTGGATCCCACACCCGTTATTCTCTCACCTGTCACAGGTGCCCCACCTTGGTGGTATCCCCTCCAGGCAGAGTGACCAATCACCCCAGTTTGCCAGGTCAGAGGACTTTCAGGGCTAACTTGGGACAGTCCAGGTCTCCTGCCCTCCAGGGGTTGAGCTGGGACTAGAAAGTAAATAGCTGTTAAATGGCCAGTGGGGGATGGGGGATGGGACAGCCAGGTGGCTCAGTGGTTGAGCATCGGCCTTCAGCTCAGGTCATGATCCTGGGGTCCTGCAGGGAGCCTGCTTCTTCCTCTGCCTTTGTCTCTGCCTCTCTGTGTGTATCTCTCAGGTATAAGTAAGTAAAATCTTTATTTAAAAAAAAAAAAGGCCAGTGTGGGGGAGGTCGGCAAGGGGGCTGTGCCTGTTCATGGAGGAGCCAGAGCACGAGACCACAACACCCTCTTTTCTTCCCTCAGCTTCCCCTGGAGCAGTGACTGTCCCTGGAAGGGGCACAGGATGGGGGAGAGGTTGGATGGGTCGGTGTTCCGGACAATGCATTTATTCCCACGCCTCTCTCAGCCCTTGGGCAGGCGGAGGTCCTCACCCAGGCTGCTCACATCTGTCCCAGGCTCCCGCTCTGAGGAGGTTACAAGGAACAGAATGGCTGCTCCTATAACCTCCCTCCCCAAATAGGATCATTTTAGAATCTAGTCTATCAGCTTTCTCGCTTTAAATAGCACATTTTTCCCATTCTGTTTCCATAGTCCCCAGGGGGGACAGTCTCCATGCATGTGGTCCCTACAGCTGGGGACAGGCTGCATGCTGAGTTCCCAGAATCCCCGGCAAGGGTGTGAGGTGCTGCAGTGCTTCCCAGAGGCTTCTCAGGGCCACGATGGCCACTTGGGGTCACTCAGAGTGTTGGTCAAAACAGCATATTCTTGAAAACTGAATGAGTAGGTCAGAGATGGGACGTGAAAGTCTGGGAGCATCTCAGGTGAGTCTCATGTGGTTTGGAGCATACTCACCCTGACCAGACATTAGAATCACCTGGAGTGTCTTAAAAACCCAGGTGACCCACTGCACCACAGACCTATGAAATCAGATGTTCTAGGAGGAAGACCTGGGAATCAGTATTTTTAAGAAGCTCTTCTGATGCTTTTAAAGATATAAAAAAGTACAGATGAAGACATTACACAAAGTGACATAAACCAGAAACAAAACAGACAAATACTACCTAATTCCACTCATGGGAGGTACCCAGAGTAGTTGATGTCATGAGGCCTACAGGGTCTGCGGAGGGGAGGGACATGGGGAGCCAGTGTTTAATGGGGAGAGAACTTCAGTTGGGAAAGATGGAAAAGTCTTGGAGATGGGCGGTGGTGATGTTGCTCAACAATGTGAATGTATTTAATGCCACTGAACTTTATGCTTAAAATGGCAAGTTTTTTTATTAAGTGCATTTTACCACAATTTAGAAAAAGGAGTGTCGAGGAAAATGTGCCTTTTTTTCCTTATACCCTTGTTCCCTTTCCCATAAAAATCACATCACACAGTTTATTGAGTATCCTTCCAGGCATATTCTATGCATTTATAAACACATATGAATATATATCTCTATATTTCTATATACTTCCGTTCAAATGGAAACACTCCACTGTATGACACATACCTTTGTTTTAAAGATTTTATTTATTTATTCATGAGATACACAGAGAGAGGGAGAGAGAGGCGAGACAGGCAGAGGGAGAAGCAGGCTCTATGCAGGGAGCCCGATGTGGGACTCGATCCCAGGTCTCCAGGATCATGCTCTGGGCTGGAGGCAGGTACTAAACCACTGAGCCACCCAGGGATCCCCCCCTTTTTTTTTTACCTAACAATAAACCTTGAAGATATTTTCCCATTAGAACATAGTAAACAGCCTCATTACCAAAAGAAATTCATGGTGTTCCTTTGGTGGTTGTACTATGATTTATGTAACCAGTCTCCTAATTACGAATATTGGGGATTGCCCTTCTCTTCTGTTATTACAAGCTATGTTGCAATACACATCCTTGGCATTTCATCCATGTGCAAGTGTACCTATAGAATAAATACTTGGAAGTTGAATTGTTGAGTGAAAGCATCTGTGCATTTAAATTTTTGGCAGGCATTACTGAGTGGCTCTTTGTAGAGGCTGTACCAATTTGTGCAATGGATATGGAAGTGTCTGGTGTGTCCACTTGCTCACTGGCATGGCGAATTATCACACTTTTAGATCTCTGCCAGTCTCGTAGTAAAAAAATGACATCTCTGTGTAGCTTTATTTTGCATTTCTCTCAGTTGTGAGATGGAGCACCTTTCTGATGGTCTATGGGCACATTGAAGTGAAGTGGTCGGCTGGTCAGGGAAATATCTTTGGGTGGGCAAAGTATTAAAGATGTCTCCAGGCTCCCCAGGCCTCATTATTTACACAAAGGCCAGGCCAGCTCCAATCCAGGAGGGAGGGTGGATGTCCTGGTGAGCTGGATCGCACCTCCTTAGGTCTTCATGGATGAAGTTAGAGCACCACAGACAAAGGGACACCTTTTTCCCAGTCTGATCTTTATCCCTGGCCTAAGGAGAGAAACGTTCCTGGTAAGGAGTCCATCTGGCCCTGGCACGATTGTAGGACAGGGTGTTGGAGAGTTCTCTCCTCAGAACTGAAAGCTGGGATAGAAGCTCAGTTTAGGGCTTGCAGAGGGAGGCTGGCACTACACACTGGGAGTACTGCACCTTTGCAGTTTCCCCAGGTTCTCTGTGGGGGTCAGCAATGCATGTGGAAAAGGTCATGGACTTGTCTTTCAAGCAGTGAGCAGCGGGATGGGAGTGTCTGTGGAGACCCACGGGGCAGGCTGAGCCCCTGGAGCCTGCTGCGGGGGAGGATGGAGGCCACAGGCCCCCGAGGGTCAGCAAGGGGCGTGCTACCTTCCGGACCCCTGCAAGTTCAGCAAGCACAGCAAGGGGAGGCTGCTCTGGCCCCTGGGCTCCAGCCACCCATGGCAGGTTCTCCCCTTGGGCAGAGGGCATAAACCAAAGCTGCTCAGTGACCAGAAGGGGGCGACACCGTCCTGCTCTTGACCCCCTAACAGCCAATCTTTGGTCAGGGCAAAGAATGGCTTAGGATCTCCAGGCCACTGGCAAGGTTTTGTTCTTCTGCTGAAGTGGGTGGGATGCGGGTACGGGGAGGGGGTGTTGCTCTCTACAGCAAAAGCAGGAAATGTCATTTACATCTCCAGAATTTCAAGAAGAATTTGTTGAAATTGTTTGATATCTTACCTGGTAACTGTCTGCAGGTCACTCTGCCCTGTTACGCGGGAGCCACAGGTGCACCTCTGGGCTGTTGTGGTGCCCCTGTCCTGTGGACCCCCCCCCCCCCCCCCCCCCCGGGCCTGGGCTTTCCCACGGAAAGCACCTCTCCCTGTTTTCTGAGGCTGGCTCATTCCCCTCCCTCTGCAGAGCCCCTTTCCCTTTGTGGGGTTTTTAGTGGTAATGCTCATATAACAGGAGACGCCATTGAGATCATTTTAGGGTACGGTCCAGCAGCATTAAGCAGGTTATTTAATCATCACCACTATCTAGCTCCAGAACTTTGATCCCTAGGACAGAAAGTTGTATATCCTTTAAGCAGTCACTCCCAGTCCCCGCCCCCGCACCCCCCCCCCCCCCCCCCGTCCCCAGCATTCTCTAATCCATGTGCTCTACAAATTCACCTATTCTGGACATTTTATTTAAATAGAATCATATATATATAATACATATATATGTATATAGTCTTTTGTGTCTGGCTTCTTTTGCTTAGTGTAGTATTTCTGAGGTTCCTCAATGTCATAGCATCATTATGAATTATGAGTAGATATGAATCTACTATTGTTAGATTAATTTTAATGTATGTGTTGCTTTCCTTCATCTGGAATGTGGCAATAGCTTTTTTATTTTTAACCCTCTTTAATCCTTATTCGATTCAGTGACTTAAGGTTTGAGAGCTAAACACTGGGATTTTTGGGTAACAGACTGACAGTTCTGTTTGCATAATTATAATCGGCATTGTACATAGAAAGGATATGGCTACCTTTTGTTAAATCTGCACTTTCTAAATATCAAAAAAAGGGAAATGGAGTATAAATCAATTTTTGTATAACCTGTTTGCAACATAAGTTTTATTTGCTTAATATTAGGGCTTTGCCCCTTTTTCTGTAAGTCTCTTGGGATCCTGTGTAGAAGTTGTTCTCATTAAACAAACAGTTAAGTCCATTCTCTGGTACTAGCTACAAATTCAGTTTCATATTCTACCTAACAATTTAAATAAACTGAAATATTTCTAGATGGTCTACTTCTGTTCATATAAAAACAAAACTTGATTTCAAAAAAAAAAAAAAAACTTAACATTTGTTAAGTAGAGCACAGGGACCCAATGGTGAGCCCTAGTCCAACTGACCATGGGAGAAATTGAAATAGAACCATTTATTTTTCCTGGGTCCTGGAGGAAGTACACAGCATACTCCCAGGGTGAAGAGGTCAAGGCAGAATGCAGAGAAGGACATGACCTGAGCAACAGTAGGGTCTGTGGGTAAAGTGCTTTGGGGTTCCTGAGCTAGGGCTGATGGCTTAATTTAAACTCCAAAAGCATGGTTTTTATAAACCCCAAGGGAATCTCATCTAAGGGCTACATAAGGCATACAGACACGGGGAGGCAGGAGAGAATGCTGACCCCAAAGGCTGTTGCGGAAGTCCTATCAGGAACTTACATTTGCCTATGACTCTGTGGGCTTCCATCACCTGTGTGAGTTCACAAGAGGATGCTAATGTCGGTCTGAGTCCCCAAAGGATGCCTGGTCCCAAAATGTATGCCAAGGCTGCAATACCATGGCATAGTTTAGCTAAACTCTTGACAAGTGTGCATGAGGATTTCATTCCTTTTTTAGGGCTGGATAGTATTCCACTGCATGGGTGCACCATAATTGGTTTATTTGTACTTTTGATCCATTTTAAGTTAACTTTTGTATATGGTGTGAGACAAGGGTCCACATTTATTCTTTTGTATGTGGATATCAAGTTGTCAAAACACCATCTGTTGAAGAGACCATTCTTTCCCCCCATTGAATGGTTTGACATCTTTGTTGAAAATCAGTTGACTCTTAATTCTGTACCATTCTCTTTGTTTTTAAGCCTGCCGAACTATTTGAGAATAAGGTGCTTTTCTTCTATTCTCCA
This sequence comes from Vulpes vulpes, assembly GCF_048418805.1. Taxonomy (NCBI): domain Eukaryota; kingdom Metazoa; phylum Chordata; class Mammalia; order Carnivora; family Canidae; genus Vulpes; species Vulpes vulpes. Next base: position 79,500,357 of record NC_132792.1, read on the forward strand.
ACCCCTTGGAACCTGGTACCTTCTTTTATTTTTTATTTTTTTAATAATAAATTTATTTTTTATTGTGGTACCTTCTTTTAATTCACCATGTGATCTCCTCCATATCTTAGCCTGAAATTCTGCAATATCAATGTTGATGTAGACAATTCTCTTTCTCACTTGATCTCTCCGTTCTCAAGCCTCCTCTTCTGCGGCAATCTTCTCCCACCCTACCACAGCCACCTGCCTCTGCTGGTATTCTCTTGACCTTGTCCTCACCAATAACTCCACTCTCCATAACCATAGTTTCAGAAATCCTAGGCTCCAACCACCACCTCATATTTATTAGAGAATTGTAAATTAAAATAGTAAGGCATCACTATACACCTATTACAGTGGTGAAAATCCCAGACACTGACAATACCAAATGCCAACGAGGCTGTGGAGCAACAGGAGCTTTCAATCATTGATGATGGAAGGCGTGAAATGGTACAACCCCTTTGGAAGACAGTTTGGCAGTTTCTTAAAGAACTAAACAGAGTCTTATCATATGACCCAGTAATCACACTCTTAGGTATTTATCCAAATAAGTTGAAAACTATGTCCACCCAAAAACATGCACACATATGTTTATAGAAGTCTTACTCATGATTGCCAAAAATTGGAAGGAGGCAAGATGTCCTTTAACAGGAGGATAAATAAATAAACTGTGTTGCCTTCAGACGGCAGACTGTTAATCAGCAATAAAAAGAAACGAGCTATCAAGCCACAGAAAGAGAGGAATCTTAAATGCATATTACTAAATTAAAGCACCCAGTCTGAAAAGCCACATACTGCATGATTCCAAATATATGATGTTCTGAAAAAGGCAAAACTTTGGGGGATGCCTGGGTGGCTCGGCGGTTTAGTGCCTGCCTTTGGCCCAGGGCGCAATCTTGGAGTCCCAGGATTGGGTCCCACGTCGGGCTCCCGGCATGGAGCCTGCTTCTCCCTCTTCTCTGCCTCTCTCTCTCTCTCTCTGTCTATCATATATAAGTAAATAAATAAATAAATCTTTAAAAAAAACACTTTGGATCAGATACTTGAGGGGAGGATGGGAGAACATGGGGGATTTTTAGGGCAGTGGAGCAATTCTGTATAATACTGTAATGGTGGATACATGTCACCCATTGGTCCAAACCCAGAGAGCTGTACAAAACAAAGAATGAATCTAATGTACATTATGGGTCTCAGGTAATAATAATGTATTAATATTGGTTTTCATCAACTTTAAAAAATGTGCCACATCAATGTAAGATGTCAATAATAGGAGAGACCAAAGGGGAGTATGTGGGAACCTCAGTTCTTCTGTAAACTTAAAAATGCTCTAAGAAATAGTTCATTAATTTAAAAATATTTAAAAAACTCAACAGCAGGGGCACTTGGGTGTCTCAGTCGGTTAAGTGACAGACTCAGCTCAGGTCTTGATCTCAAGGTTGTGAGTTCAAGGTCTGCATTGGGTTCCACACCAGGCATGGAGCCTACTTAAAAACTTAAAAACAGGGATCCCTGGGTGGCGCAGCAGTTTGGCGCCTGCCTTTGGCCCGGGGCGCGATCCTGGAGACCCGGGATCGAATCCCACGTCGGGCTCCCGGTGCATGGAGCCTGCTTCTCCCTCTGCCTATGTCTCTGCTTCTCTCTCTCTCACTGTGTGCCTATCATAAATAAATAAAATTAAAAAAAATTAAAAAAAAAACCTTAAAAACAAAATCTCGGGGCACCTGCGTGGCTGGTTGAGCATCTGCCTTTGACTCAGGTCATGATCCCAGGGTCCTGGGATCGAGTCCCATATTGGACTCCCTGCATGGAGCCTGCTTCTCCCTCTGTCTATGTCTCTGCCTCTCTCTGTGTGTCTTTCATGAATAAATAAAATAAAATAAAATAAAAAACTCTCAACAGAAGAAAATGTTTGTCTGATGTTGCTGAAAGGTTAACCCTGAAAGATTAATCCTGAAACTGCCTCGTCTCCAGAATTCTTATTGTAAGAATATAAATTGTTTTTTATTACTTTTAATTGGTCTTTACTTTCCTGCAGTTGAGAACACCCTAATTCATGTATGAATGTAATTAGCCCATTTTATACATAGATAAAGTGAGGTTAGAAGAGATTCAACTACTTGTTCAAGAACACACAGCTAGAAAGTGGTATGGCTGGGTTTCACACCTGGTTTTCCTGACTCCTAATGCTCCATAGTCTTTCAATCTAATGTGTACTTTCCTTGAGTGTGGGTAGGACATGTGATCTGCTCTTAACCAACAGAACGTGGCAAAGGTGTTAGAGAGACTCTTTGCTGGCTTGATGAAGTATGTGGCCTTGTAGGAGAGACATGGGATCGCAGAGGGCCTCTAGAATGTGAGGGTGGCCTCCAGCAGACAGCGAGCAAGAATCTGGGACCTCAGTCAAATAGCTCAACAGCAGAATAAGCGTGGACATGAATTCTTCCCCCATTAAGCCTCTATGAGAATGCAACCCAGCTAAAGCATTGATTACAGCTTTGTGACCCAAGCAGAGAATCTCACTAAGCTGTGTCTAGACTCCTGACCCACAGAAACTGGGAGGTAATAAATGGATGATGTTTTAAATTATTAAGTTTGTAGTGTATTGTTGTGCAGCTATAGAAAGCATTAACACTATGCCTTGTGTGAGCTGTATTTTGATTCTCCACAATTATCCAAATTGTGTTTTACAAATCCTGACATTGATGCAAATATTAGACTTATGTTTCAGATGGTAAACAATGATCCTGGAATAAAACAATTTGCTAGCCAGAACAAAAAGTTTTGAATTGCAGGAAAACACAAAAAGAAATGTGTGTCATTTGAACAGAGCATAATTCAATTGTCTTTCTTGAGACCTTGTGTCAATCTGATTAGCAAGCAAATTGTTTTTTCTTCTGGCTCCCTGGGCCGTAAATATTCTTTATCTTCTAACTCCTTTTTCCAGAAGGGATTTATTAAATGAACTAACAAAGTACTTTCGAATTCAAATGATGTGTTTCACAGTTTCTCTTTTAATGAAAAGCTTATTCCATTTTACCCATACGTCTGATTTTATATTCCTCTTTCTAAAATAGAGACTTATTTATGCTAATTCCATAGACTTCATATAGGCAACTCCTGTTAATGACCCTCCACCAAACAAAGGGCAAAGTCTCCTTTATCATGAAAATATAAGCTGAGATGCAATTCGAAGGGAAGAATTATAATTTCCTAGCCTGATTGCCCCAGCAAACAGGTTTGACTTACATAAATTGACTGCTTTTATTTTTATCAATATATTTGTTTGTTTGTATTGAAGTATAGTTGACACGCAATGTTAGACTTGTTTCTGGAAAGGTGGGTTTTCTTTAAACCTGGGCTGAAGAGGTGAACAGAACTCCCAGGCCAACTCGAGGCCCAATTCTAGATCATAATAGTAAAACTAGCCAAGAACTCTGGTTTCAAATTATAAGCATGAGAGATTGACTAGAAACGGGCCAGAGGCCTATTATATTTTAAGGAAGCTTTATTACCAAATACTCCCAAAGCTGGCAGACAATTGCTAGGTCAGTTGTGAAGTTGCTCACAGATAATAGGCTGTTGAACCTGAGAATCCTCAAAAGGACTTCTTTTCTTTCTTTCTTTTTTATTTTTTAAAAAAAATTTTAAGGACTTCTTTTCAATGCCCACCTGAGAAGTGGTCATAGAAGATAAGCTTCAAGAGAAATCTTCAGGAAGCAGAATCAAGGGCAGAACCAGTCCCTGCTACCTCTATCCCATGGCCCCCATGTGTGGCTTACCCTTCTTCCTTTTTCCAAGTGGGAATTTGTATGGCAGTTATTCTGTTCTCATTCATCACTGGGTTTTGGCCATGCTGGGGTAGGTTGCTTATTCTTTAGCCTTTGGTCACTGACCTGCTCCTCCAAGGTCTCCCAGAGGATTGTTTATCTCTCAGAGATCCTGGATTTGGAGGTGGATGAAGCAACTCGCTCATTCTTTTGGGGAGAGACTGGGCATACAGCTTATGACCTGAGCTTATTAGAAAGTGTGCATATGAGAAGAATGACATAATTGGAGATCAGGTTGCCCAGGGGTGACCTATACTGGAAACTTTCTGCTTTTCTCTCTAGCTTCTAGATCCTCCTTCACTCTCCCCACAGTCTCAATCTCCACTGAAGATCCAGATGGTTCTGGGCTAAGATTTTCTGAATGTTCCTTCCCACAGGCCAGAGAAATTGGTTTTGACTGGGTAAGTCACTCTAATCAGAATGCTTCTCAGGACTTTTGTGGAGGCTCTGGACTTACATGATCTTTTTTGCTTGCCACAATGTGGTAAACAGATATGAAGGCCAAAAGGGTGGCTGCCATCTTATTTTCAAGAAAGAAGCCAGTCTGCAATGAAATTGACACATCAAAAGGAACATGGCTAAGAGAAAAACAGATAACTAGAGCCTAATCCTGATCAAACCATGCCTGAAAGCCCTTCTACCTTGGGGTGTTCGAGTTACAGAAGTCTATAAATGCACCTAGACTTTGAGAGAGTGTGCTTTGCATTTTTATTTATTCGCAGCAAAAAGCATCCTAATTGTCAGGAGATGTCTGGCTGCTACCACAGATCTGGGAGGAAAGTCCAGGATTTCAGAAAACCTGCAACCTAGAAAGGCAATGTGAGTGGTTTCATAGGCAATAGGTAAGTCTAAGGAAGTTAGCTGAAGCAGGCAAGTGATTGGTCAGAACTCCACTACAGAGAAGATAGTAAAGGTGAAATTTGCTCTATCTAAAGACATAGGTTCTACTTTTCTTTGTTAAAGATTTGTTTATTTATTTTAGAGAGAGTGAGAGAGCATGAATGGGGGAAGGGGCAGAGGGAGAAGGAGAGAATTTCAAGCAGACTGCCTGCTAAGTACAGAGCCCAGGGCTCCATCCCATGATCCTGAAATCATGACCTGAGCCAAAACCAAGAGTCAGATGCTTAATGGGCTGAGCCAGCCAAGCACCCCTAGTCAGACTCTACTTTAAGTGAGAACAAGCTGGTGGGAGTCTTAGACCCTTGGCTGAGGGAATGGAGCTCTCACTTTGGTTGTTGCAGTGCCACTCATCTCCAAATGTCTCACAGCCTTGTTTTCACAGTGGTTCTTCCGAATTCTTTACAACCTCATCTTCATAAGTGCCATGTCAAGGCACTACCCTCACTGTCCCCAATTCTTCTCTTACCCCATCCTCCCCCTTCATCTAAGATAACCTCTTTGGACTGAGAGGTGAGTTAATGGGAATCAAGGAATCATCTTGCCTCATCCTTTAGTTATTTATTTTTTTAATAATAAATTTATTTTTTATTGGTGTCCAATTTGCCAACATACAGAATAACACCCAGTGCTCATCCCATCAAGTGCCCCCCTCAGTGCCCGTCACCCATTCACCCCCACTCCCTGCCCTCCTCCCCTTCCACCACCCCTAGTTTGTTTCCCAGAGTTAGGAGTCTTCATGTTCTGTCTCCCTTTCTGATATTTCCTACCCATTTCTGCATCATCTTTTAGAGGCTAAAAGTGTTCATGACTATTACAGCTAGAACTTGGTCCCTTTCAGTAACAGATAATTTGGCATGGCTGTCCGGAAACTGGAACACATCACTGGGCTTATAGAACCGCTGCATGTCCTTGAGTACTTAGTACACTGCCACCTTAGGGATTTTGTACTTGTTGTCCTATCGGCCTGGAATACTGTGCTCCATCTGCCCTCAGGACTGTGCCTTCTCTTCCTCAAGATGAGCTGAGGTGGAAGACCATTTCAAATAAAGTAACACCTCCCATCTCTGGTTGCCAGCACTTTCCAGACTCACTGTCTTCATTTTTGTCTAATATTTGCCACCTTCTGCATATTACAGTGTTTATTGTCTATCTCCCCTCATTAGAATGGAGGGCAGAGATTTTGTTACCTGTTTTTATTGCTGTATCTTTTGTACCCAACTAGGGCCTAATGTTCAATAAATACTTGAACAATTTAATCTTCTGCTAGGAAAATTGGATTTTTTAAAACGTTTTCTTTACTTAAGTAATCTCTACACTCAACATGAGGCTTGAAGTCATGACCCCGAAATTAAGTCACATGCTCTTCTGATCGAGCCATGGAGACACCCGAGGAATACTGAATTTTTTCAAGACACACAAGGAAAGAAAAAGAATGTACATTTTAAAAAGTTGCTTTTTGTTCTTTTTTTCTTTTTTTTAATATTGATTGACTGATTACCCTTTCTGTTCTCAATTAGGTAATCAGGAATTTTGGCTGAGTGGAGTTCTGGCTCCAATTCTCTTGAATGTGAACAGCCTAAAAGCCTGAAATAATGGGGCATAAAAGACATGAGAAAAGATGCTGGAACTTTGTCCTGATTGGGAAAAGAAGAGAGGGGGAAACGTAACCAATACCCAGGCACCCAATTCCCCTGGAGCACAATGGGAAAATGGAGTTGTTGTGAGGTGATACGCCAAGACACAGTGGAGGGCGAGGAGCCAGAAACAAAAGAGAGAGGCTAAGGAAAAGTCTGCATACAGAATGGCACAGAAGGCAACATTACAAGAAGAATCAGTTAAGGAAAAGATCTTGTAAATAAAACAAAAAATATATCAAATGATGGTATGATGAAGTTGGAAAGTGTCCTAGAAAGTCCAGTGACAAAAAGAACAATGAGGATGTAAAGATAAAATAAACAATCTTTCTAGGAAGCTGACATCTAATAGCTGCTCTAGAAAGAAAGATGGGAGAGAACAGGAAGACAGGGCTTACCCAATAGTGTGACAATATTGACCAGAAGGGACGTGTCAGATTAAAAGTGCTCAACAAGAGCCTGATGAAAAATGGGGGGGAGTCCATAAGAAGGCATGCCACTGTGAAATACTATAACAGAAGGGATAGAAGAAAATCCTAAAAACTACCAGGCAAAGAGATAGAGAAAAAAATCCAGTCACAAGAGGCCTGCTGCGGAGCGTCAGCTCACAATCTAGCCTGAGACTTCCCTGCAGCTGGAAGCTGCAGAATACATGAGAACTTTGTCCTCAAAATTCTGAGAGAAAGTTGTTTCCAATGTTGACGTCTGTTCCCATACACTATTAATTATGAAATTCAAGAAAGACATTTTGTGGCATGCAGTTTGTTTTTAAAATTTTATCTCCTGCAAAAAGTCATTAGTACTGTTCAACAAGTATTTTTCTCCTTTTGGGAATTCCTCTTTCCTCTTTGAGTTACTCTGGCCATGAAATATTGCACCTTCCGTAGGTGTCCCACGGTTCTGGGATATTCTGTTCTGTTTTTTCTTTTCTTTTCTTTTTTTTTCAGTCTTTGTTTTCTTTGCTTTTCAGTTTTGGAAGTTTCTGTTGAGATGTCCTCAAGCTGAGAGATTCTTTCCCAGGTTGTATCCAGTCTACTAACAAGCGCATCAAAGGCATTCTTTATTTCTGTTGCAGTATTTTTTATCCTCTAGTATTTCTTTTCGGGTTCTTTCTTAGGATTTCCATCTCTCTGCTTACATTGCCTACCTGTTCTTGCATGCTGTCTACTTCATCCACTAGAGCCCTTGGCACATTCATTATAGTTGTTTCAAACTGATAAATCCCACATCCCTGCTGGATCTGGGAATCCAACTCCAGAGATAGGAGAAGGGTGATGTGTGAGAATGAGAGCTGTAGGCAGGCCTAGAGAGTCAGGAATGTTGGCGCAGAGTGAAGCAGGCAAGTGGAGAGCTCTAGGAGAGACCCCAAGGAGAAAATGGAACCAAAAAATTAACTGATAAAACGGTTTAACGGTATAGGAATTTTGGATGAGAGATGTTTTACAGAGCGGTTAGAGTGTGTGGGAAAACTTAGCCAAAGGTTTAAGAAAATGATTGAATTTTAAAAAGATACAATTATTAACCCCAAGAGAAACAAAATATAAGAAGGAAGTATTTTTTTAAAATATTTTTAAATTTTTTAAATTTATTTATGATAGAGAGAGAGAGAGGCAGAGACACAGGCAGAGGGAGAAACAGGCTCCATGCACCGGGAGCCCAACGTGGGACTCGATCCCGGGTCTCCAGGATCGTGCCCTGGGCCAAAGGCAGGCGCCAAACCTCTGCGCCACCCAGGGATCCCAAGAAGGAAGTATTATTGTAGAATACCATTTAGCTCAGCAATAAACACTGTCAGAGTAATAAAGTCTAAATACAGGACTTAATTTAAAATCATAATTTCTTTGGGATGGGAGGAGCAGAAAGGGATGCGGTATAAGGTCTCAATTTTTTTTTAAGACTTTACTTATTTATTTGAGAGAGAAAGAGAGAGTATGAGCAGGGGCAGAGAGAAAGGGACAGGTAGATTCTCCAAAGAGCATGGAGCCCAATGCGGGGTTTGATCACCAGACCCTAAGATGATGACCTGAATCAGAGTCAGATGCTTAATGACTAAGCCATCCAGGTGCCCTTCAAATTTTTATATACTATAATAGGAAGTGAATAGATGATGTTTAAGTGCTAAACCCAAAGAAAGCAGTAAGGCTGTATTAGACATAGTCAACAGACCATAAATATTGGCTATAATCATTAGTATTTATACCACTAATAGATGTCTTTATTATAGAAGGTTGTGAAGGTGTTATCAAGTGGCTATCAATCACTGGTGCCACGTGGCCTCCTTAGTGCTCATGCCTTCCTGCTCCTTGTCCTAATGGTTGCTCAGTGGTTAGTGGTGGTGCTATTGTGATTATCTTCCCATTCACCGAGCATGGTTCACAGGAAGGGACCCGGGGACCCAGATAGTTCAGAAAAGATTTGTGTGAGTTCCTCCACATTGTCTCCACGCCTGGGTGTGGCTGGAGACACACAAGGATATGACTTTTGAGGTGTTTTCCAAGGTGAAGGGGATGAAAACCCATTCTCCTATTTCAGAAACTTGAGCAGAATGAGATGCTTTGGGGCATCACATTTGCTGTGCAGAATTGAAACCAAGGGGTGAACTGAATGTCACCTTCTAGCGCCCCCATCTGACACTTGAAGCCACACCAGGAATGTGCATGCTGTAACCTAGATAACAGAATAGAAGCAGCACAGTGAGACTCCTGTAAAGAAGGCATGATGATTTTTTTTTTTGTTTTTAAAGATTTTTTTTTTTTTTTATTGATTCATGAAAGACACACAGAGAGAGGCAGAGATATAGGTGGAGGGAGAAGCAGGCTCCCTATCGGGAGCCCAATGCTGGACTCAATCCCAGGACCACAGGATCACGACCTGAGCCAAAGGCAGATAGATGCTCAGCCACTGAGCCACCTGGGTGTGCCCCAAAGCACTTATTTTAAATATATTCAAACAACAAAAGAAAATCATACTTTAACAAATGTTTGATTACAATGCCTCAGCAAATAATAGAATCTCAATAAAGAAAGCAGTGGAATAACATATTCAATATGATGAAAGAAAATAACAGTTAACCAACAATCCAGCAAAACTATTTTTCAGAACTGAAGCAAAAAAAAAAATCCCAGATAAACAAAAGCTGATAGATTTATTGCTAGCAGAACCATTTTATAAAAACGCCAAGAAAAGTTTTTCAGGCTGAAAACAAATGACATTAGATAGTAATCTGAATCCAAATGAAAAAAGTACACTGGTAAAAGTAATTATGTACTAATTATGTAATTAATTATAAAAGGGTATATAACTATATATCTTTCTTCTCTTCATTGTTTTATTTATTTATTTATTTTTATTATTGGAATTCAATTTGCCAACCTAGCGTAACACCCAGTGCTCATCCCATCAAGTGCCCCTGCCCAGGGCCCATCACCCAGTCACCCCCACTCCCCCCCACCTCCCTTCAACCACCCCTTGTTCATTTTCCAGAGTTAGGAGTCTCTCATGTTCTTTTTTATTTATTTATTTTTATTCTTTTTATTACATATTTTTTAAATGGAGTTCAATTTGCCAACATATAGCATAACACCCAATGCTCATCCTATCAATTGCCCCCCTCAGTGCCCGTCACCCAGTCACCCCCCCCGCCCACCTCCCTTTCTACCACCCCTTGTTAGTTTCCCAGAGTTAGGAGTGTATCATGTTCTGTCTCCCTTTCTGATATTACCCACTCATTTTTTCTCCTTTCCCCTTTATTCCCTTTAACTATTTTTTATATTCTCCAAATGAATGAGACCATATAATTTTTGTCCTTCTCGGATTGACTTATTTCACTCAGCATAATACCCTCCAGTTCCATCCACGACGAAGCAAATGGTGGGTGTTTGTAATTTCTAATGGCTGAGTAATATTCCATTGTATACATAAACCACATCTTCTTTATCCATTCATCTTTCGATGGACACCGAGGCTCCTTCCACAGTTTGGCTATTGTGGACACTGCTGCTAGAAACATCGGGGTGCAGGTGTCCCGGCGTTTCACTGCATCTGTATCTTTAGGGTAAATCCCCAGCAGTGCTGGGTTGTAGGGCAGATCTATTTTTAACTCTTTGAGGAACCTCCACACAGTTTTCCAGAGTGGCTACACCAGTTCACATTCCCACCAACAGCGCAGGAGGGTTCCCTTTTCTCCGCATCCTCTCCAACATTTGTGGTTTCCTGCCTTGTTGATTTTCCCCAATCTCACTGGTATGAGGTGGTATCTCATTGTGGTTTTGATTTGTATTTCCCTGATGGCAAGTGATGCGGAGCATTTTCTCCTGTGCATGTTGGCCATGTCTATGTCTTCCTCTGTGAGATTTCTATTCATGGCTTTTGCCCATTTCATGATTGGATTGTTTGTTTCTTTGCTGTTGAGTTTAATAAGTTATTTATAGATCTTGGAAACTAGTCCTTTATCTGATACGTCATTTGCAAATATCTTCTCCCATTCTGTAGGTTGTCTTTGAGTTTTGTTGACTGTTTCTTTTGCTGTGCAGAAGCTTCTTCTCTTGATGAAGTCCCAATAGTTCATTTTTGCTTTTGTTTCTCTTGCCTTCATGGATGTATCTTGCAAGAAGTTACTGTGGCCGAGTTCCAAAAGGGTGTTGCCTGTGTTCTCCTCTAGGATTTTGATTAAATCTTGTCTCACATTTAGATCTTTCATCCATTTTGAGTTTATCTTTGTGTATGGTGTAAGAGAATGGTCCAGTTTCATTCTTCCACACGTGGATGTCCAATTTTCCCAGCACTATTTATTGAAGAGACTGTCTTTCTTCCAGTGGATAGTCTTACCCCCTTTATCGAATATTAGTTGACCATATGGTTCAGGGTCTACTTTGGGTTCTCTATTCTGTTCCATTGATCTATGTGTCTGTTTTTGTGCCAGTACCACACTGTCTTGATGACCACAGCTTTGTAGTACAACATGAAATCTGGCATTGTGATGCCCCCAGCTATGGTTTTCTTTTTTAAAATTCCCCTGGCTATTCGGGGTCTTTTCTGATTCCACACAAATCTTAAGATGATTTGTTCCAACTCTCTGAAGAAAGTCCATGGTATTTTGATAGGGATTGCATTAAACGTGTAAATTGCCCTGGGTAACATTGACATTTTCATAATATTAATTCTGCCAATCCATGAGCATGGAATATTTTTCCATTTCTTTGTGTCTTCCTCCATTTCTTTCAGAAGTGTCCTATAGTTTTTAGGGTATAGATCCTTTACCTCTTTGGTTAGGTTTATTCCTAGGTATCTTATTCTTTTGAGTGCAATTGTAAATGGGATTGACTCCTTAATTTCTCTTTCCTCAGTCTCATTTTTAGTGTATAGAAATGCCACTGATTTCTGGGCATTAATTTTGTATCCTGCCACACTGCCAAATTGTTGTATGAGTTCTAGCAATCTTGGGGTAGAGGCTTTTGGGTTTTCTATGTAAAGTATCATGTCATCTGTGAAGAGGGAGAGTTTGACTTCTTCTTTGCCAATTTGAATGCCTTTGATTTCTTTTTGTTGTCTGATTGCTGAGGCTAGGACTTCCAGTACTATGTTGAATAGCAGTGGTGAGAGTGGACATCCCTGTCTTGTTCCTAATCTTAGGGGAAAGGCTCCCAGTGTTTCACCACTGAGAATGCTATTTGCTGTGGGGTTTTCGTAGATGGCTTTTAAGATGTTGAGGAATGTTCCCTCTATCCCTACACTCTGAAGAGTTTTGATCAGGAATGGATGCTGTACTTTGTCAAATACTTTCTCTGCATCTACTGAGAGGATCATATGGTTCTTGTTTTTTCTCTTGCTGATATGATCAATCACATTGATGGTTTTACAAGTGTTGAACCAGCCTTGCATCACGGGAATAAATCCCACTTGTCATGGTGAATAATCTTCTTAATGTATTGTTGGATCCTATTGGCTAGTATTTTGTTGAGAATTTTTGTATCCATGTTCATCAGGTCTATATTGGTTCATCAGGTTTATATTGGTCTATAATTCTCTTTTTTGGTGGAGTCTTTGTCTGGTTTTGGAATTAAGGTGATGCTGGCCTCATAGAATGAGTTTGGAGGGGATCCCTGGGTGGCGCAGTGGTTTGGCGCCTGCCTTTGGCCTAGGGCGTGATCCTGGAGACCCAGGATAGAATCCCACGTCGGGCTCCCGGTGCATGGAGCCTGCTTCTCCCTCTGCCTGTGTCTCTGCCTCTCTCTCTCTCTCTCTCTCTGTGTGTGTGTGTGACTAACATAAAAAAAAAAAAAGAATGAGTTTGGAAATACTCCATGTGTTTCTATCTTTCCGAACAGCTTTAGTAGAATAGGTACGGTTTCTTCTTTAAATGTTTGTTAGAATTCCCCTGGGAAGCCATCCGGCCCTGGACTTTTTTGTCTTGGGAGGCTTTTGATGACTGCTTCAATTTCCTCCCTGGTTATTGGCCTGTTCAGGTTTTCTACTTCTTCCAGTTCCAGTTTCAGTAGTATGTGGTTTTCCAGAAATGCATCCATTTCTTCTAGATTGCCTAATTTATTGGCGTATAGCTGCTCATATTATGTTTTTAAATCGTTTGTATTTTCTTGGTGTTGGTAATGATCTCTCCTTTCTGATTCAGGATTTTATTAATTTGAGTCTTTTCTTTCTTCTTTTTAATAAGGCTGGCTAATGGTTTATCTATCTTATTAATTCTTTCAAAGAACCAACTCCTGGTTTTGTTGATCTGTTCCACAGTCCTTCTGGCCTCTATTTCATTGAGTTCTGCTCGAATCTTTATTACTCTCTTCTTCTGCTGGGTATAGATCTATTTGCTGTTTTTTCTCCAGCTCCTTTAGGTGCAATTGAGTTCTTTCCAGTTTTTGGATGGATGCTTGTATTGCAATGTATTTCCCCCTCAGAACTGCTTTTGCTGTATCCCAAAGATTTTGCAGGGTTGTAGCTTCATTCTCATTAGTTTCCATGAATCTTTTTAATTCTTCTCTAATTTCCTGGTTGACCCTTTCATCTTTGAGCAAGATGGTCCTTAACCTCCACATGTTTGAAATCCTTCCAAACTTCTTGTGATTGAGTTCTAATTTCAAAGCATTAATGGTGAAAATACACAGGGGATGATCACAATCTTTTGATATTGGTTAAGACCTGGTTTATGACCCAGTATGTGGTCTATTCTGGAGAAAGTTCCATGTGCACTTGAGAAGAATGTGTATTCAGTTGCGTTTGGATGTAAAGTTCTGTAAATATCTGAGAAATCCATCTGGTCCAATGTATCATTTAAAGCTCTGGTTTCTTTGGAGATATTGTGCTGAGAAAATCTGTCGATTGTAGAAAGCGCTAGATTGAACTCACCAAGTATAAGTGTATTATTATCTAAGTATGTCTTAACTTTGGTTATTAATTGAGTGATATACTTGGCAGCTCCCACATTCGGGGCATATATATTGATGTTTGTTAAATCCTCTTGTTGGATAGATCCTTTAAGTATGATATAATGTCCCTCTTCATCTCTTAGTACAGTCTTTGGGATAAACTTTACTTTATCTGATATAAGGATGGCTACCCCTGCTTTCTTTTGAGGACCATTTGCATGGTACATGGTTCTCCAACCTTTTATTTTCAGGCTGTAGCTGTCCTTCTGTCTAAAATGAGTCTCTTGTAGACAGCAAACAGATGGGTCCTGCTTTTTTATCCAGTCTGACACCCTGAGCCTTTTGATGGGGTCATTAAGCCCGTTCACATTCAGAGTTACTATTGACAGATATGAGTTTGGTGTCATCATGATACCTATTCAGTCCTTGTTTTTGTGGATTGTTCCACTGAACTTCTTCTTAAAGGGGAATTTTAAGAGTCCCCCTTAAAATTTCTTGCAGAGCTGGTTTGAGGTCACATATTCTTTCAGTTCCTGCCTGTCTTGGAAGCTCTTTATCTCTCCTTCCATTCTGAATTAGAGCCTTGCTGGATAAAGTATTCTTGGTTGCATGTTTTTCTCATTTAGGGCCTGAATATATCCTTCCAGCCCTTTCTGGCCTGCCAGGTCTCTGTGGCGAGGTCTGCTGTTACCCTAATACTCCTCCCCATGAAAGTCAGGGATTTCTTGTCTTTTGCTGCTTTAAGGATCTTCTCTTTATCTTTGGAATTTGCAAGCTTAACTATTAAATGTCGAGGTGTTGAACAGTTTTTATTGATTTTAGGGGGGGGTCTCTCTATTTCCTGGATCTGAATGCCTGTTTCTCTTCCTAGATTAGGAAAGTTTTCAGCTATGACTTGTTCAAATACATATTCTGGACCTCTGTCCCTTTCGGTGCCCTCAGGAACCCCAATTAAATGTAGATTTTTCTTCCTCAGGCTGTCATTTATTTCCCTTAATCTATCCTCATGATCTTTTGTTTTTCTCTTTTTTTCCCTCAGTTTCCCTCTTTGCCATCAACTTGTTTTCTATGTCACTCACTCGTTTTTCTACCTCATTAACCCTCGTTAGGTCCTCATTAGGACCTCTAGTTTGGATTGCATCTCATTTCATTGATTTTTAATTTCTGCCTGATTAGGTCTAAATTCTGCAGTCATGAAGTCTCTTGAGTCCTTTATGCTTTTTTCTAGAGCCACCAGTAGCTTCATAATTGTGCTTCTGAATTGGCTTTCTGACAATGAATTGTAATCCAAATTTTGTAATTCTGGGGGAGAGAAGTCTGTTTCTGATTCTTTCTTTTGAGGTGAGTTTTTCCTTCTAGTCACTTTGCTCAGTGCAGAGTGGCCAAAAACAACCTGTATTGGGAAATGAAGAAAAAGAAGAGAAAAAAGAAAAGAAAAAGAAAAAAAGAGAGCGAGAAAAAAAGACAGGTGGGAGGGCAAGCAGAAAACAAAAAACAAGGGAGTATCCTCTGATTCTGTATATTGTAAGTCCCTTGACTTCCCCTGGAACTTTCTAGTGCTGCTTGGTCAATAACTTGCTTTTCCACTGTCCATCTAGCTGGTCTTCTGGGTGAGGGGGCCTGCTGTGCTGATTCCCAGGTGTTAGCACCTGGGGGAGCTGTTCAGCCCCCTGCCTGGTGCACGGATCAGTGGGAGTTGTTTATCCTGTGAGGCCCCAGGAGGAACAACAACAGTGGTGGTGGCCAGCTCTCCAGCCGTGGATTCAGCTCCTGCAGTCACTACCGAAGCTCTCAGTCTGCAGGGGCCTGGATGCTCTGGGGTGGGGGCCGCTGATCTGCACTGCTCGCCCCCCACCCCCAGCAGCAGGAGCGTCCTTGCTGTCCCGTGTCCTCCCGGCCTCCGCCTGTCCTGGGGGGAGCACAGGATCCTGGGCTGTGTCCCTCAGCGCCCTGGGCTCCGGGGCCTGCGCTGCTGGAATCGGGCTTTTGCCCATTTCATGATTGGATTGTTTCTTTGCTGTTTAGTTTAATAATTTCTTTATAGATATTGGATACTAGTCCTTTATCTGATATGTCATTAAAAGGCATGATGATTTGTAACTCCCACGGTGCCTAGCGAGTACTTGAATGAGTCTTCAAAGTGAATAATGCGTCAGCCTTGAACCCATGTCCAGCTGTCCACAGTAGTAGATCTGAAAGACCAGAGGGAATTGTTAGTTGTTCTGGAAGGTGCAGAATGAGGATGTGATGGGAAGGGATAACGACAGTTCTGTTGGGTTCGGGATTGCCACCAGGAGCAGGAAAGCTTGGGAGTAGGGGAACTTGGGTAGCCTGAGAGATGGGTTTCCCTCCTGGGAGGTAAATGGCCAGGAGGGCCTCCAATTTTTGGAGGATGAAACCCAAGTGTTCAGAGAAGCCTCCAGAATCAACCAAACTGCCAGGTGGTGTGTGTCAAACTCAAAGTTGTGGTTCCCACTCCAAGCCTAGAGCCATAGGAACCTCCCAGTCCAGACTACCCCTGGACAGCCCTTGCAGTGGGGAGCCATGGGTTCCATGCACTGAAGGCAGGTTGGGGAAAAGTGAGGGAAATGACTATATCATGAGTAGCAAAACCTTCAAGAGAGACATTGGCTCCCAGCATGGACTACCCACAACCTCCCTGTGCTTTCTCCACCCGTATTTATTTGTTCAGAGCCTAGTTCCAAAGAAATCAAGGTGAACTAGCCATCTTAAATATACCTATTCACCTGTCACCTTTCCTGCCACAGGCATCTATTTCTGTGTGGCATAGCTGCAGGTGTCTTTGAAGTGCCCTATTACCCCTGCTTGACCTTTTGACTAGTTTAGATTCATGTCAGTAACTACGAGGTGTTTTACTATTGAAGAATGAGACACAGGCTGGGGGCTTTCTCTGCTGGTCAGAGGGCTGGGGGGACAAAGTAATTCCTGCTAATATAGCACTCTTTGCATAGCTGAGCAGGAATCTAACACACAGCTTCTTTGCTTCATGGCTTCCAAAGACCAGAGAAGAGAGTCTTTTGTTTCAAAGTGCTGTAGAAGAAGGGAGCACTCTGAAGCTTCTCATATAATTTATTCTGATATAATTTAATATATATAAAACCCATATATACAATGTTTGCCAAAATTGTCCTGATTTTCTTTAAGAGGTTTTAACTATTCACTGTAAGGATCATGCTTCTCAATTCATAACTTATTTTTTCAACTGGAAGTTACTTATGGCAACAGTGAAAGTGGGTGCTCATCTGATAATATTTCTTCAACAAGTCAACCTCGGGTGCCTGGATGGCTTAGTCAGTTAAGCATCTGACTCGATTTCTGCTCAGGTCGTCATCTTAGGGTCGTGAGTTAGAACCCCACATTGGGCTCTGCACTCAATGGGGAGTCTGCTTCTCTCCTTCTGCCTCTCCCTCTGTCCCCTCTGCACTCTCTCTCTCTAAAATAAATAAATAAATCTTTTAAAAATCTTAAAAAAAAAAAAGAAGTCAACCTCCTTCCTGTCATTTATATGACCTTGGAGATTATGACTGGTAAGCTAGATAAAGTCAGAGAGATGTGCAGAATGCAACCAAATGTCATTTTTTTGGGGTTCAAATAGATCCATGGATTATAGGGAGACTATGAAAAGAATTCATTTTTTAAAGATTTTATTTATTTATTCATGAGAGACACACAGAGAGAGGGGCAGAGACACAGGCAGAGGGAGAAGCAGGCTCCATGCGGGGAGCCTGATGTGGGACTTCATCCCAGATCTCCAGGATCAGGCCCTGGGCTGAAGGTGGCACTAAACTGCTGAGCCACCCAGGCTGCCCAAAAGAATTCATAATAGAATCAAGTAAATAGTCAGTTGAATCCTATCAAGCAGCTACCAGCCTAGCTGTGAGTTAGGTACACAGTCATTCAACTTAAGAATGAATTCAAGCAATTTTGTAAGATCACCCTGTCAAGTTGTGGTAAATGTTAATGTTAGAACCACTTTACAAATAAATGCATATTGCAAGAAAAATTATCCCATTAGCTATGTTCCTAATATTAGGAAAACTGGTTCAATCCTTTTGAGTTAATTTACACCAGACAGCTAATGTCATAGTGTATTGATTTGTCACCAAGATTGTTGGGAAATAGCAACTTCTTGTGACAAATGTTGCTTAAACTCCAAGTGAACAAACACCATTTTCTATAATAAACATCCTCTCAAACACATTAGTCTTAAGATTGTAAGTCAAAAAAAAAAAAAAAACAAAACAAAAACAACAAAACAAAACAAAACAAACAAAAAAGATTGTAAGTCAAATCCTTGAACTGTAAGAATAAAACTTTCAATATTATAGCACTTTTTAGCAAACTAGACAGGATTTTACTCTGATGACAAGACGCAGGAAATGGAGACAATTAGATTACATTATTTGTTCACAGGTGTGTAAATACTCACTATTATTTCTCCTACCTAATAAGATTTAATGGTTACCTCAAGACTTGTTCTTTCAGATCACCTGTATCAACAATCTGCAATTTTCCCAGGATTCTTCTTTAGCAACAGCTAACTGGGTCTTAGAGATTCTGCTTCTTCCCACATTTTATTATTTTTTTTATTTTTTTCTTCCCACATTTTCAAGCCAAAGTGGAATAAAAGAAATTGTAGTGTACAATCTGTTTCATGATCCCATTCAAAATGTATGGGCTCAGACTCACATCGGCACCATGATTATAGAAGACGGCTCTGTTTCTCCTTGTCCTGGAGAATTGCAGTTCCTGTTCTTATATCCTGCCACAATCTCTGGTCAACTTGCAAAATGGCTAGCTTAAAGAAAACCTCAAAGTTTACTTGGAAATCTTCTAATTGATTAGAATTTCCCTTAGTGGATGTTATAGATTCAATTGCAAACTCCAAATAAAGATCAATTCAAGGCCCAATTTCTAGTACCTCAGAATGGGGTCTTATTTGGGATAAGGGTCTTTGCAGATTTGTCCACGTGAAGAGGAGGTCATTATGGTGGGCCTTAATCCGATATAAGTTGTGACCTTATAAAACGGGAAATTTGGACACAGATACACACAGAAAGAAGATGATGTGGAGATACAGGGAGAAGGCCATGTGAAGGTGGAGGCAAAGATAGACAAAGGCAGCTGCAAACCAAAGAGCTCTAGGATTGCTGGCTGTCACCAGAGTCTAAAAGAGGCAAGGAAGGGTTCCACCCAGACTCTCAGAGGAATGACGGCCTGGCCAACACCTTGATTCTAGACTTCTAGCCTCCAGAAATCTAAGGGGATACATTTCAATTGTTTTAAGCCACCCAGTTTGTGAGACTTCATTATGGCAACTCTAGTCCGTCCTTTAAACTTGGGGATGATGCAGAATTGAAAGCAGAGATTGTGAAGTAAACCTAACTATTACTATTGTGTGAAATCTGGGAATAACATGTGAAGGTGGATATTTGTCTTGGCTAGATTCCTCCTTAGAAAGCAGAGCTACAATGATGGCTTTGGGGTTAGTAATTTCTTTTGACAAGGAATCTCAGGGAATAGGAGTAAAATGATATAACTGAATGCCTAATAAAACTGGTCATTGCTGCAAGTAACTGAGTCTCCATCCTGCTGGCACGTTTGAGGAACATTTTGGAATGTTCCATGGAACACCATGGAACTGTCTGCCCAAGGAATGCTAGAGGAGTGCATTGAAAGAGGCACTGGTGTCTTTCTCCCACCAGACAGCCTCTCCATGGTGTCCCATCTCTTGTGCTTTAGGGTCTGTGCATGTGTGAATGCAGAGTGGTTCCCAGAGTGCTTTACTATGGGTCTGAAACAAGGGTAAAAAGCAAGAGAGGTGGAGGTGAGGGGGGACTGTCAGGTCTCACCTGAGCAGAGCTGGTGGGCTACAGCAGTAGCTAGAGCACAGGCTGAGAGGTTGTGAATAGGACATGAGAATTATCCAAAAATATTTGTAGAATTTGCCTTATTAGGGTACTTAGATCTTAAGTTGAAAAGTGCAAGAGAATTTTAGTCTATAAACAGCACTGGAACATTTAGAGGAACTTACTAATCATATTTATAAATTTAATTTATTAGATTTGTAAGAATTGTTTAAGTACTTGCAAAAACTGTTTGGTTTGCCAGATAATTGAATTAGTTCAAAAAGAAGATTGAGTATATTGGATTTATCAATACAGTTAAAATATTTAAAGGAATTTAATTAAGTTATAAAAGTCTCCTTAAAAATTACTGTGAATATTTGTGAAATTTATAAATAGAACTTGTCTCTAAATTGAACTTAAAAACTTAGGACAAACCAGGCCTTTGAATGATTTGAATATTAATTTTTAATTTTTATTTTTTAAAAGATTTTATTTATTTATTCATGAGAGACAGAGAGAGAGAGAGAGAGAGAGAGAGAGAGAGAGGCAGAGACACAGGCAGAGGGAGAAGTAGGTTCCAAGCAGGGAGTCCAATGAGGAACCTGATTCCAGGACCCTGGGGTCACACCCTGGGCTGAAGGCAGGCGCTCAATGCCGAGCCACCAGGCGTCCCTAAATGTTAATCTTTAAATTCCAAAGTAGCTCCTGAGTATTCTTTTCTATACAAAAAAGCTATTCTTAAAAACTAAAAAGAAAATCATAACTATATCTTCCAATGCTATGGAAATAATTTTTCTCATATCCTGTTCATTGGAAAATATGAGTGTTTAAAAGTGGGATAAATACAAGATATCCATTTAATTTGCAAGTTAAATTTTGTATCATTTAGGGTTCTCTGGCTGCAGACAAGGAAAATCTATTTTCAGCAAAACAAAGGGAATTTACTGAAGGATCCTGGGTAGCTCAGAGAATTAAATTCATTTGCAGGTGTCAGAGGCCACTCTGGTTCTTATCTGACAAGAGGACATAATACTGGGAGTTGGGTGCTTGCCAAATTCATGAAAGGCTGGAGGAGTGGGCCATAGAGCAACACCACAGGCTGACCTCTTCAGGAAGCACTCACTTTGCCACTCCCAAGAGGTCTGAGGGTCCTCTACGCTGTCCTTCCTCCCCCAGGAGCCTCATTTTCAAAATACCAAAGCGTCTAAGTCTCCCGTGGGTTTCTTGCTGCTAGGATGACCAGAGGTCAAGCCACTTTCTCCTGGCATACGCTGGGGAGTCTTTCTTGCCACCTGGGCCCGGCCCAGCATCCTCGACCCTGGCCCTGACTTTGTTTTGCTTGTTGCATTACTGTAGAACAACTGTCTGATAACTAGTGGTGTAAAACAATGAGCATGTCATTATGTCATTGATTCTGTGGGTCAAGAATACAGAGATAGGGCACAGGGGACAGGACTGTCTCTGCTCCGTGGGGTCTGGGAATACTCCAGCAGCTTGACTCTGGAGTCCCTGGAACACTTCTTTGTTCACATTTCAGGTGCCTGTCTGAAGGACAGCCCAGGAGGGGCTGTGGACCAGAGCATGTGCATGTGGTCTCTCTGGAACACCATCTTGGGTGGTGGAATTTCTCACATGGAGGCTCAGTTCTTCAAATGCTCAGGTTCCAATGAAGGAGATGGAAACAACTTGGCCTTTAATGACCCAGCCTTGGAAGTCATACAGCATAATTTCCGCTCTGGTCAAAATGATCACAAGCCTGCTTGTATTCAAGGGGAATATCTCTGAGTTCTTATCTCAGACCCTGCCTCTTCACTTGGAGGAGTGTCAAGAATTGGCAGCATTGCACTCTTCTGAGGCTACATTCATGGCCCTCCATAAAGTTCAACTCCCCACTTGCTATAGTCCTATAACTGGAGGGCCTAGCCAGTGTGCTACTGCACATGGGTTACTGTGACATTAATCCTCACAGCCTGGGGAAGGTGGAGAGAGGTCAGCCAGAGAACCTGTAGCCAAAGCAACCTCATCACTCACCTCGATGTGCAATAAACATGTTATCATTTCCTATGGATACACGAGGTAGAAAAAGTTGAGGTGTACTGCACTACACATGAGCCCCTTGCGAGCAAGAGCTTTGTTTGCTTTCTTCATCACTGTATCCTCCATGGTGCTTGGCACATAGCAAGTGCTCAACAAATAGTTGTTGAATGAATTAATGCATGAATGAATGAATGAATGAATTTGCTCCAATGCTCACAACATGAAAGCACCATTGCGGCTCAGCCAGACTTTGTTAGGGAAAGGCTATTCATAAGAGAATTACCAGGAATGTTCTTAGGTGATGGGGCCTCTCTCCCCTACCCGAGGGCTTTGACTCCAGGGGCAGGTCACCATTACCCCTTTCTCCAAGGGCTCTGCATTCTCCTTGTTGCTCCTTACTAGCAATTGGTGCCTCCTTAGGTTCCAACTAGCTGAGAAAGTAGAAAAAAGCAAGTCTGAGGAGGAAGAGAGGCGAAGCAGAAGCACATCAGCCAAAAAGGCATCTCGTCAGCTCTCCTCTTTCCTTTTGAGCCCTCCCTCACCAGGATAGCCCTTGACAGGCCCTTCACGACAACATAGGCTCTTCCTGGCAGGAACTCAAAGCCTTTCCAGCTTCTACCCAGCACTCAGATCCAAGCTGCTTCCACATTTCCGGGTATCAGTTGTAGTAGCACCACACTTCCTGGACTAATTTCTGACCAGGCTGCTCTAATAGAAATCATAGACAAGGTGGCTTATAAACAATAAATATTTATTTCTCACAGTTCTGGAGGCTACAAAGTCCAAGATCCAAGATCAGGGTCCAGAAGATTCAGTGTCTGGTTAGAACCTGCTTCCTTATAGACAGCTGTCTTCTCATTGTGTCCTCACATGGCAGAAGGTGTGAGGGAGCTCTGTGGGATCTCTCTCTAAGAGCACGGAGTCCCTGCACCCCACTCCCCCAGAAGAGCACTGATCCCATGCCTGAGGATTCCAGCTTCATGACCTAATCACTTTACAAAGGCCTTATGTCCCAACATCATCACCTTGGGAGTTAGGATTTCAGTGTATGAATTTAGGGGGGCACAAATATCTAGTCTATAGTACTCACCACCCCCTGCCTCCCCATAGGCTACCCCTAAAGCTCTGGGCATCTGACCCTAAGGCCCGATTCCACAGCCCAGCCCAGCCATAGACCAGGTGTGAGGTCACAGACAGGGCATTAAAGCTCCCCTCCCTTGGTGTTCTCATCTGGAAACTTCCTGCCTTCTTCTGGGGTGGATTGGGGTCATAAACAGATGCTCTCTGCAAGCTCTGAAGTCTTCTTATGGGGAGGGAGTGCATGTGTTTTTGGTCATTCAGGGGCTGTGGTATTTATCTGTTTTTCCAGCCCTTGCCCCAGTCCTTGGGATATAATAGATCCTCACCCCATATATGTTCATTGATGGAATAATTGAAGTATTTACTTATTTTTCTTATTTATTTTTTCATTCATTCATGCATTTATTCATGCATTTATTTGAGAGAGCGAGCTCGGGTGAGGGAGCAAGAGTAGGAGAACGAGGAGGGGGAGGAGCAGAGGGAGAGGGAAATGCAGACTCCCCCCAGAGCAGGGAGCCTGACTCCACTGGGGGCTCAGTGCCAGGACCCCAGGATCATGACCTGAGTCAAAGGTGGATGCTTAGCAGACTGAGCCACCCAGATGCCCCTGAAGTAATTTTAATTGTCTCTGTTTTGCAGGTCAAGAAACAGAAGCTCAGAGGATGACCTGAGCTCTGAGTGACAGGAAAACTTTCAGACTGACACTTGCCGAATTGCCAATTATCTCTCAGCCTCCACATGTCCTCATTTCCTAGTGCCTGTGTCTTTTGAAAGAACAAGGCCCAGGAATCATATCCGAACCATGGCTGCAACAGAGCACAACCTTTATAAACTCAGCCTCTCTCTCTCTCTCTCCTAAACTCAATCAGTTCCTGCTCATTTGATTTCTTCTCCGATTCTGATGGAGGTCTGGCTCCAGGTACTGGGTCTGCAAGTCAGGGTCTAGGAGGCAGGGTGGCCATTTCGGGCTTAATTGTGCAGGGAAGAGCAGAGCCCGGCCTGCTGGAAGCGAGAGGATCAGGGCAGACTTCTCCTGCCTGGGCCCAGTTCCAACAGCATGAAGGGCTCAGGGCTTGCTCCTCATCTTGCCCTATCTTCCCCGTCTTCCCACTCCATGGTGTTGAGCACCGGGCCAGATAGATCTATGTGGGCTCCTGGCCTCCGAGGGGCAGGTTGTGAGGTGGGGAGCTGGCAGGAAGTGCACTATAGACATTCCTTAGGACAAATAACTCATGGGGGTAAATACACAAAAACCAAACTGAGTAACATTCTAATTCATAGGAAAACAAGCCCCTGGGCAGCTTGTGCCTGATGAGGTAAGTGGAAAAACATGATGTCACGGTTAGACGGAGTCTCCCCAGCACCTCTCTTCCTCCCTTCCTCCCCTTCTTTGTGTCTCCTCCGTCTGTCATCCCTTACTGCCTCTCTCCCTCCCCCCTCCTTTCATCTCAAGATCAGCTTCCCTCCTTGCTCTCTTGGGGGCATCCTCTCTCCTTCCCCAGAGCCCTCTGACAGTAGGCTACTCCAGTTCTTTAAGAGAAACTCAACAACAGTGAGGGGCAAACCACTGAGAAGTCACCAAATCCCTTGGTTTCCAAGGGCACAATATTGGCCTTTTGGCAAGTGATAAGCATCTGAAAGCTCCTCCCCAGGATGCCTGGGGGGCTCAGTCCTTGGGCATCTGCCTTCAGCTCAGGTCTTGATCCCGGGGTCCTGGGATCGAGTCCCACATCCTGCTCCCCACATGGAGCCTGCTTCTCTTTCTGCCTTTCTCTCTCTCTGTCTCTTATGAGTAAACAAATAAAACCTTAAAAAGAAAAAAAAAAGCCTCCTCCCCAAGGGAGAAGGGCTCTCTAATAATGGTAGGACTTCCTTCTCCACCTTAAGAATGAGTGTGGTGTTTGGGGGGCCTATTCTGGTGTCCTTTCCTTGAAAGGTATCCTACGGATCTGAACTACTGAACTACCAGGCTGGCAAATTGCAAATTCTACTGAATAGAAACATTTGGGGAGGTGAGAAGGAGGGGACAAAGCCAGCTTGACCACACATGCGGGCCTGGGGGATCGTTCACTGCCCCCTTCCAGACTGGAGCAGGTGCTCAGCAGACATGGACAGGATGCTTTGGCTTTGCTCTGTCGAGTCCGATCTCATTATCCTCTCTTGCAGCAGCTACTGGCTGCTCTCTCCTCAACTCTTCACCTCCCCTGCCTGCTGCCCCCCCCTACTTCTCCCTACACCCCAAATCAGTATTCTTTGCACTTCCTGGTAATTCCATCACCAGGCATTTGACCTAATTTGGGGGGCATGGCTTCCCAAGCATGGCAGATGGAAGGCATCAGAATCCCCAAATGAAGAGCTGGTGTGGGCCACTCTCCTGCATCAGGCGGGTGATGCTCTGAGCATAAGGAACGGCCATGTGGGTAAGTCTTTGACTCCCCTTGCCATGCTGCAAGGTCCTTTCAGGCAGGAGTGGGTCGGCTGTGTTCACTGGGGGCACTTTATCAGTCATGTTGTTGCATTAACCATGTCTGGTCTTGTCTGGGGTTCCTGTTGCCTTACAGACTTGCTCAGAAGAAACCTCTTGCGGTTGCAGAGTCACCTCTCCAGGTGTGTCCACCTGAAGTCCTCCTTTCTAAGTAATCCTTCCCATTAAACAATGATACATGCATACAGGACCTCAGAGTACGTTGCATCTCTTACCCCATCAACTCATGGGGTCATCTCAATTATGTCATGGGGACAGAGCAAGGTCCACATTGCCCATGATGCAGGTAGGCAGCAGAAGGACCCAGAACTCCTGTCCCCTGGCCCGGAAGTCTGTTTGCTACTACACATTCAGGTACCCTAAGCCTTTTCCCCACATTTTTGCTTCCCTACAGTGCACCTCACCAGGAAGGGGTCCTGACCAGCCTGTTGAGCTTCACCCTGGCCCCTCATCTGGTCCCACATCTCAGCCAGAACCCTTGCTTCCCTCACCAGGGTTCTCAGATTCCACGAATGTGGACCAGCACCTTCTCAGCCTCAGCCAGGTTTCCCATTCCTGCTCTCATACCCCTCTCTCCGTGGCCCAGGCCACCCCTGTGGGTGTGGCTCTGGCCTGAGAATTGGCCCTACCCTAGCCTCCACCCCCCCACCCCTTCCTTCTAACACGGGTTTAGTGGCTGTTTTCCAGCAACCTCTTAGCTTCTTGAGACATCTAAAAATAATACACCTTCTCTGTTTTAAACATGATCCTCTCTGCTTAGTGTGTTAGCGTTTGCATTTCAAAGCCCTAATTAAAATGGCTTAACTTTCCTTCATAGTTCATACCATCCCCCTCTCCTCACTGGGAACAAAACAGCAGCAAAGATGGAGGCTTGTGGTTCCCTCAACAGTGGTCATGTGTCTTCCAC
Source organism: Vulpes vulpes (assembly GCF_048418805.1). Classification (NCBI taxonomy): domain Eukaryota; kingdom Metazoa; phylum Chordata; class Mammalia; order Carnivora; family Canidae; genus Vulpes; species Vulpes vulpes. The sequence continues at coordinate 79,526,491 of NC_132792.1, forward strand.
TGTCCCCTCTCTCATCGCTCACTGAGCAGAAGGGACCTAAGGGGGGGGCGCAGCTGTGGGAGGCTATGTTGCAGAAAGGTCAAGGGTGCTCTGGGCAGGTGAGTGCTCCATGGGGGCAAAGTGCTCCCCGTGGAAATCTAGAGTGACTGACTGCTCTGTGGGGCTGCTTCATACAGGAAACCTTCCCCTCTCAGTGGTGAAGGAGAGAGGAAAATACCTCCCACAAAATATACTACTTGGGGAATAAAGATTATTTTAAGCTGAAGGCAATCTAGAATCAAAAGATGCAGAAAGAAACCTCAGAGCTTCCCTTTCTGACTCTAAAAGCAATAAACTCTGGGAAGTAAGAGAGTGATAAATTCCTTCCTCAGGCCAGACCTACTCCCAGAGGGGGGAATGTAGATAAAATCCACCCCCAAATCCCTTCTTCAGGGTGGTTTCAAGGTCCTGAAGGAGACAGAAATCTCACTCATAATTGTGTAGAAAAATGCTATCACAAACTTTATCTCTTGAGTGTTCTCCTAAAAACCCATTTATTTTTTCCTAAAAGCTTTCTCTTCCCCACCCTCCTCCTAAGCTCGGCACATAATCTTCTAACTTCAACTATTTCATGAGCCAGCTCCTTCTTTTGTCAGCTTCTGTGTCTATAGGAATAAACCTTTATCTCCCATTAATATGTCTTTTGTCAGTTGAATTCACAGACCCCAGAAACAGAACCCTAAGTGGGGAGAGGAAAAGTCTTTCCTCCCAACAGTTGTGTGTTGTGATGAGGAGGGTGACAGTGGCCGGGACTCCAGTCCCTGTTGTCCGGTGCTTGGTCTTCAGTGGGAGGCACCCAACCCACTGTCTGGGGACTCCTGCAGATGATTTTGACTTAGAAGAACACATTTTTCTTCTGCTCGTCATCTCAATCCCCAGAGTGAATATAATTAGCCTAAATCTTAAGAGGTTTGCAGAGGTCAATCTATACATAGTTAAAAAAAACCAACTCTGCTTTATAATCTTTCGGGCAACAACCCTTGCTCATACTCATTATTGTTCACAGCATCCCTGAAGTAAGTAGAAGTACAGCTATTAAAATCCAGGTCTCTAACAAGCAAGGGTTTGTCACCGAATCCTAGTCTGATTGTTTTCAATTCCTCACTTGTTTGGTTCCATGAAGCCCCTGTAGTACTCCAGTGACACCGACACCATTAACAGGAAGGGGTGGCGCTTCCCAGGGGAGGTCAAGAGCTGGCCCCGTGATGGTGGCCTCGGGGAGCAGGAAAAGCTGGCGCTCTCTGGAAGTCTCTTTGTCGCCATCCCTCTGACCTTTGGTCCAAGAATGGCACGGCCCGCTGCCGAAGGTACCGAAGGTACCAGTCATGGGGTTGCCCCAGGGCCATTCTCAGGGACAAGGGGAAGTGAGCCTGAGCTCTCAAGCATCCCGTGGGGGTCCTCCAGGTCCTTCCTCCTGGTGACCTGTGGTGACGGGCAGGGCAGCCCCAGCGCTCCGGCGGGCCTCCTGGGGCACAGCCGAGAGCTGTCTGAGGCTGAGCCCACCGTGGAGGATGGAGCGGCCAAGCGCCAGGCGGGCCTCCTCGGCCTCCACCACCTGCAAGGCCCGGGGTCTCCGCGGCTGGGGTGTCCGCGGTTGGGGTCTCCGCCCCTGGGGTGTCTGCGCCTGGGGTCCCCGCGCCTGGGGTGTCCGCGGCTGGGGTGTCCGCGCCTGGGGTCCCCGCGCTTGGGGTTTCCGTGGCTGGGGTCCCCGCGCCTGGGGTGTCCGCGCCTGGGGTCCCCGCGCATGGGGTGTCCGCGCCTGGGGTGTCCGCGCCTGGGGTCCCCGCGCCTGGGGTGTCCGCGCCTGGGGTCCCCGCGCCTGGGGTGTCCGTGGCTGGGGTCCCTGCGCCTGGGGTGTCCGCGCCTGGGGTTCCTGCGCCTGGGGTGTCCGCGCCTGGGGTCCCCGCGCCTGGGGTGTCCGCGCCTGGGGTGTCCGCGCCTGGGGTCCCTGCGCCTGGGGTGTCCGCGCCTGGGGTCCCCGCGCATGGGGTCCTCGCGGCCCTGTGTCCCCCCAGGCTGCTCGGCGGGGGTAGGTGACCGGCCGAAGTGATGGACTCTCCACGGCCCTCAGAGACGGGTGTGGACAGAGAAAGGGAAACAGGACCTGCAGGGCGGCGATGCCGAGGCTTTCCCGGACCGCCGGCGGCTGGCGTCGTGTCCGCCTGGAGGCCGGCGCCGGTGCTCGGTGCTCGGGAAGCCGCTCGGAGCGGGAGGGCGGGAGGCTGCGGGGTGAGCGCCGCTCGCAGGACAGCGCTCGCAGGCTCCCGCCTCCCTCTTCTAGGGCGTAGACGAGGAGGGCTCCCGCCTGCTGGGGGGCCCTCTAGCCCCCTCGGCCTCACGGACCCGCCCCTCCTTCCCTCCGTCCAAGGGGGAGCCCTGACACAGAAGAGGCGGGAAAGGGAGAACGGCTGTCCCCTGTCCCGGGAATCCCTGAGCGCCCTGGGAGTCCGGCAAGGGGCGCGCGGCCGCCACAGCCCCCCGGCCCCCGGGCCAGGAGGCGGTGGCCCCGGAGCAGACGCGGCCTTCCGGAGCGCCAGCTGCGGGGGCGGGAGGGTCCCGGGGGCCGCGATGGCTTCTTTGGTGCCCAGCTGCGTCCTGGCGACCTCGGGAGCTGCTGCCGGCCGGCCTGGGCGGAGGAAGCCGCGGGAACGCGCCCCTCTGCAGGGCTGCCGGCGGGAGCTGTGCCCACGGTTCTGGGAAGAAGTCGACCGAGGCTCCACCTGCCGGGAGGCCCGCGGCGGGGCCTCAGAGGAGTGGCCGGCGACCGCGAGGACGTCTGAGCTGCCGAAGGCTCCTGGTGCGAGAAGCCAAGGTCCAGCTGCGGGCGGCCGGGTCCTGGGGCTCCCCAGCCCAAGGCTCCTCCTGCCCCGTCTTTACCCACCCGCATCGTGGGCTCCCGCCGGGCTGCACCTGCCGGCCTCCCCCACGAGGCATTTCAGATTCTCTGTCCAGAAAAAAAGAAAGCCTTCGGGGGGGGGGGGGGGGGGCTTGCCCACCTCTCCCTGCAGAACCCCCCTTCCTTCCCAAGCGGGGCCAAGCAGGGGAGTGTTCTCCCGTCTGGTTTTCTGTCTTGGAAGAGAGGTTCTCCCAGGGGTGGGGGGCAGGTTACCTCTACCCACTTAGGTTTTCAGTCAGGACTCCAATGAAAAGACAGCTTAACAAGCGAGAGCAGGTCACCAACAGGTTACCAACAGGTGCAGGGCCCAGGAGAAACCTTAGGAGCCCCTTGAAAGTGGTGACCCAGGGCCCCCAGCCTGTCCCGCGAGGATGCAGGGCAATAAAGACATGGCAGGATGGAGGAAGGGCCCTGGGGCTTCCCAGGCAGCAAAGTGTGGAAAGGTGAGAGCTGAGGAGGAAGCCGGTGCAGAAGCGGATTCCTCTGCGCCCTCTCTGGGCTGAGAAGCCTCAATCTGCAGACCCTGCCTTCAGACCTTTACACAGAAAGGAGGAGGGGCCCCCCACCCCCCCAGAGGGGGATCGGCAGGTGAGCATCTGCCTTCACTCAGGGTGTGACCCCGGGGTCCCAGGATTAGGATGGAGTTCTGCATCGGGCTCCCCTCTCCTTCTGCCTTTGTCTCTGCCTCTCTCTGTGTCTCATGAATAAATAAGTAAAATCTTAAAAAAAAAAAAAAAAAAGAATAGAAAAGACAGAAAGGAGCAAAGGTAGAGAGCATTGCTCCCCTGTTTGCTGCTTCCTAATTGCCTTCCACCCAGAGGCCGTGTCCTGGGGCCATCCTGGGGCAGTGGATCCTGCTACCCTGTCGCAGGCCACACTTCTTCTGCCTATCCCAGCCAGCCTGCACTGACCTGTGCTCCGTCCTTCAGGCTTGCTCCAGGTGAGCTGGTGAAGGCTGTCCTGCTATGGCAACATGTTCCTTCTAGGTAACGTAGTTGCAGGTGACAATGAAATGTGGTGGTGGGACAGACGTCGGTGCTCTGGGATGGACTTGGGGTGGGGGGTGTCTGGAGTAAGGAGCTTTGTTCACCTCACCTGAGGGACATCGGCGACTCTCATGACAGGTCTCGCCCTGGCTACTTTTTAATCTGACCAGGTTTAGGTTTTAAGGGATGCAGTTGTGATTGTACAACCCTCCGCATAGGCAGGTCTTGGTAACTATGTGTTATCATAAGGGGGTTCCATCCCTTTTGACCTAACTCTGCAAGCTAAGCTCCCTGAGAGTAAGAGGGCTTGCCCTTCATTAGATCACTGGCCATCGGGATCCCTGGGTGGCGCAGCGGTTTAGTGCCTGCCTTTGGCCCAGGGCGCGATCCTGGAGACCCGGGATCGAATCCCACGTCGGGCTCCCGGTGCATGGAGCCTGCTTCTCTCTCTGCCTCTCTCTCTCTCTCTCTCTCTCTCTCTGTGTGTGTGTGTGTGTGTGTGTGTGTGACTATCATAAATAAATAAAGATTAAAAAAAAAAAAAAGATCACTGGCCATCCCTGGCATAGCATCTCCCGCTTTCCGATTCGGACTGAAGTCTCTTCTGCATGCACAAGGCAGACTTATTGTCAGATCTAATAAATAAGTCACAGCTGTCTGTTAGTGTCCCAGGGAGCCTGAGGGTATTCTGAGTGAAGTAAGTCAATCGGAGAAGGACAAACAGTGTATGTTCTCATTCATTTGGGGAATACAAATAATAGTGAAAGGGAATATAAGGGAAGGGAGAAGAAATGTGCGGGAAATATCAGAAAGGGAGACAGAACATAGAGACTCCTAACTCTGGGAAACGAACTAGGGGTGGTGGAAGGGGAGGAGGGCGAGGGGTGGGGGTGAATGGGTGACGGACACTGAGGGGGGCACTTGACGGGATGAGCACTGGGTGTTATTATGTATGTTGGTAAATTGAACACCAATAAAAAATAAATTTATTATAAAAAAAATTAAGTCACAGCTTGGAGCTACAGGACCCAAAAGTAAAATGCAGTGTCTAGCATCACTAGAGATAAATAAATTACCTGTAATCTGGAAAGCAGGTCGTCTTGATCCTCCATTCTGCTCTAGTGACTTTAGTGATTGATTTTGCTAAAGTCAGATGAAGCAGAAGGATATTCAGGTCCACGGCTTCAAGTGAAACGGAAGTGCTTGAGCCAAGAGATGAGATAACGAAACCCTTTGTGAAAGGAGATGAACAGAGGAACCATGACTCCTGATTCCCCAAGGGTGTAGGCTGAGTCCTTCCTGAGGGTCCTTCCTGCTTCTTGCCTTCAGAATGTGAGAGAGACACTATTGCGTCTGTTCCATAAACACTACTTTTTCATTTAGGGCAATTTAAGTGGGTTTGCAAACCATCTTTGATTTGCTTTGAAAGTGACCTGCCCCACAAAGACTCCATGGGGCCTGGAGTTCTACTGTGAGGGCCAGTCCTTAAGGTTGAGAAGACGAAGACCTCACTGAAGTGAAATATTATTGTAAAAGGACGAAGGCCATCATCAACCCATAGCAGTTTAGAACTGTGTTGTCCGACAGAATGGGGGTGGGGGGTAGGAGAAGTAGAATGCAGGGCACCCATGTAAATTTAAAAGTTGGTATTAGCTACATTTTAAAAAAGAGGGGTACCTGAGAGGCTCAGTGGCTGAGCATCTGCCTTCGGCTCAGGGCGTGACCCCGGGGTCCTGGGATCGAGTCCCACATTTGGCTTCCCGTGGGGAGTCTGCTTCTCCCTCTGCCTGTGTCTCTGCCCCTCTCTCTGTGTCTCTCATGAATAAATAAAATCTTTAAAAGAAAAGTAAGAGGCAGCCCCGATGGTGCAGTGGTTTAGCGCTGCCTTCAGCCTGGGGTGTGATCCTGGAGACCCAGGATCGAGTCCCACGTCGGGCTTCCTGCATGGAGCCTGCTTCTCCCTCTGCCTGTGTCTCTGCCTCTCACTCTGAATAAATAAATAAAAAATCTTAAAAAAATAAGGAAAGAAAAGTAAAAGGGATCAGGTAAAGTTATCCTAACATATTCAATTTAATATAGGATATAAAATATGATTTTATTTTATTTTTTTAAATTTTTATTTATTTATGATAGTCACAGAGAGAGAGAGAGCCTGATATGGGATTCGATCCCGGGTCTCCAGGATCGCGCCCTGGGCCAAAGGCAGGCGCCAAACCGCTGTGCCACCCAGGGATCCCTAAAATATGATTTTAATATGCAGTCATTAAATATAAAAAATATGCAGTCAATATAACAAATGTAAGTAGGGTGTTTTCCATTGCTTTCCCTCTTTTGGTCCTAAGTCTTTGACATCTGGTGTGTATTTGACACAGCACATCTCAATTCCAACCAGCCACATCTCAAGCACTTTGCAGCCACATGTGGTCAGCGGTTACTAGATTGGACAGTGCAGGTTGGAAATGTCACCAACCAGGATTTCAAAGGGGAGGGCAAGTACATGCGGATGGGAAGAGAAGCAGGTAGGAAAGACCTCACTGAAATGATGGCAGAGAAAGGGAGGCATCTTCCACAGTTCTGAGTCCTAAGCCATGTGTGTCCTAAAGGGGGTGTGGCTGAGGGTGGGAGTGCAGGACGGGGAGGGTGGTATTCTGTGGGCTGCACCTGTAGCACATCCTTCTGGTCTCTTCTTTCACCAGAGCTGCTCCTGCCCTCCGCTGTGAAGGAGAAATATGACTGGAAATCACGAGGGAATGAGGCTTGCAGATGGGAGTTTCTCTGGGTAAATGTCTTAATCTCCAGCAAATGCAGAAGGTGGGAGATAGGAGCAGGTAGGAAAGCCAGGGAGAAGGACTGGAAGAGAGGGAGTGTGCTAAATATCTAGCACCAATCTCAGAAAATAGGCTGAGGAGATGGGATGATAGGAGGACTGTAGGTTAAGGACACAAAACCCAAAGCCAGAGGGTTCCCCTAAGCGGTAGGACGGGATGAGAGCCGGTGTCTGGCTGTATGTGGAATCTACGGAAGAGCTCAGACACTCACAGTGGTTGGGTACTTTTTTTTTTTTTTTAAACAGGACAACTCACCTTTTTGGAAAAGATTAATTTATTTTACAGGGGCAGAGAGGGCGGGGGCGGGGGGCAAGAGAGAGAGACAAGCAGGGAATGGGGGGCCCAACACAGAGCTGGGTTCCAGGACCCTGAGACCATGACTCGAGCTGAAACTAAGAGTCGGATGTTTGACCACCTAAGCCTCCCAGCACCCCTGGGTTGGAACTTCTGCTGGTCATCTGTTCTAGGAAATGCCAGGTTCTCTCAACCAAAGGCATAAGGCTATGGAGAAACATACCCCTGGGGTCAGCCACTTGGTCGCTGGCGTGTGCGAACGCTTACCAACAGCAGGGGTTAGACAATAGGACAACAGCACCTCACCAAGGATGCGCTGAGCGTGGGAGCCTAGACTGCAGCTGTCGCAGGTCTGAGGCAGAGCAGAGCACCGTAGTGGAGGAACCTGGATCCCTCAAGTAATTCTCCATCCACTCCAAGACGGGTAAAAGAGAATTATAACTGAACACTAACTGGCTATATTTTTCTGAATGAAAATTCTGAATGTAGGGACACTTGGGTGGCTCAGTGGGTCAAGCATCTGCCTTGGGCTCAGACCATGATCTCAGGGTCCTGGGATTGCTCAGTGGGGCTCTGCTTCTCTCTCTGCTCCTCTCCTTCCACTGCTCATGAGCACACGAGCAAGAACTCTCTCAAGTAAACAAATAAAATCTAAAAAAAGTCTGAATGTAGGCAGTTCTAGGGCTGGTTCTGCAGCTGAATGACATCATCATGGACTTGAGCTAGTTTGATTCCTCTTCTTCACCTGCACAGTCGGTTTGACTTTTTGTCCTTTGGCTTGTTGCCTCATGAGCTCAAGATGGCTGCTATATTCCAGCATTGCATCTTAATTCAAAAGTAGGAAGCAGAGGGTAAAAGTTTTCTTCTCAAGATTCCCCTTTAACCTAAGTATTGAGAAGCTTCCCAGGAAATATCCCTTTATCTCTCACCAGCCAGAAATGGGTCACATGGCTGTGGGTCATTTCTAGAAAGGTTGGGAAAGCAATGTTGGCAGCCTCTGGGGAGGGAAATGGCTTTGGATTGCTAACTCTAATGAATGCCTCAGGTCCCAAGAGAAGGCATCATGCTGTAGAAGGAGGAACTAGGAGCCACAGCCTGTATGTGACCTGCCCTTGTCACTTAGTCTCTCTGAACCTACAACCTTCTTGCCACGGTGAAGAATTGGATTCATTAGATGGTCTCTTTCTGCTACAACACTTCTGATTTTATTAAAACTCGAGGGTGTTGAATGAGCTGTCTAGGTAGGGGTAATGTAATTAATTTAATGAAAGCCTTTTGGTAAAGAACAGCTGGGCTCTTCTCCTTCCTGTGGTCGGGGACATTTGTCAGCTGGATAGACTCTCCTGCCTGCAGGTTTTGATGGAAGTTTAATGACACCAACACCTTGGTGTCCTTGGTCTCTGAATGTCTCTGTTCCCCGTAAGAGTGTCAGACCTTGTGTGTGTGCTAAGCCAAAGGGACCTCTCTTGGCTGTAGCTGACCTCAGCCTGCCCAAGCCAGGTCAGTGGACCTCCCCCGCCACAGGCCCTTGAACATCTTCCCCTCCTACCTGGCATTTGTCACTCGCTCGAGTTTGGGTTTACCCAACTCTGGCCCAGGTGTGGGTTTTGTCTATGTCCTTTCCAAAGCCCTTCACATCCCCACAGTTGCAAGTAACCAGGTCCACCGGGGGAAGAGAGATACAAAGGGGTGTTATGTGGTCACAGGGGATCCGATGGAACCAGGCGCAGGCAGTGCGGCCAGGTCCCTACAAGGGATGGGGACAGGGAGAAACCCCACCAGCACGTGGGCACGTCCCATCTCCTGCTTTCCTCCCCTCTCTCTGTAGTTAGGAATACGGATTGAACTGGGCGCCTCACAGTTCCCAAGTAGGCTCATCCTCAGTTCAAGCACCAGCAAGATCGACAGGCATCTCTGCATCTTAAATTAAATTCCCAGGAGGGAGAATATGATGGCTCAGCTTGGGTCAGGTGTGCACCCTGGTCTAGCCACTACGGCAGCAGTAGGGGGTTGCTCAGGGAAGAGAGTCATCACAGCACAAACCTGCACACGGGAGTTTCTCCTGTAAGAGAGGTGCATACGCCTTACAGAAGGGAGAGTGTGCCCTGGGCAAGTACTCCAAGGGCTGGTGTTTTGTCGTTGATTTTCATTTTTAATGAGGAAGTGGACCTAGGGGCCCTGGGGTCCCAGGATCGAGTCCCACACTGGGCTCCCTGCATGGAGCCTGCTTCTCCCTCTGCCTGTGTCTCTGCCTCTCTCTGTCTCTCATGAATAAATAAATAAAATCTTTTTAAAAAAAGGAAAAAAGGAATCTACAGTACAGACACCAGAACCGACCCAGGTGGTTCTGGACTCACTTCCCTGACTACCAATCTGTATAGATTCTCCACTCTCCTTCCTTCCAACTCCAGCCCCTCAAAACCCTGGCCTCAGGGGCGCAGAGAGAAGCCAGCCAGGCTCCAACGAACCAGCCACTGCCCAAGACAGGGTCAGGTGATGTGTAAATGGATGAGAGATATTAAATGAATACAGGAATCTGTGTTCCAATAAAACTTTATTTGGCCCATCCTGATCAAGTTTAATAGATCTTCTTAAAACGTGAGTAGTTATAACAATTCCTCTATAATAACAGTTATATATGGATTCCTGGTTAAGGTCAGCAGCTTATTCCTTTACCAAAAAAAGTAAAGCCGCCCTCTGAGGACAAATGGCATGTGAGGAGTGGTGTATATTTCCTTTTCTTAAAAAAAAAAAAAAAAAAAAAAAGAAAGAAAAAAAGAAATCCAAACACTTCGTATTTACATATTTTCCATTTAAAAATTGGTCAGTGTGATTAATTCTGTTTTTAAATATAAGTTTCTAATGTATTGCAGGTTTCAATGTACAACTCCTAGTTAGCGGATAGGTTTCAGGTGCTGTTGAGGGTGGGTGAGCACAGCCCAAGGCCAACGCTGGGAGTCCTCTGCTTATGGACTGGCTAGACTTCCTGAAGGTATCCTAGGGGTGCAGGGGGGAGCAGACTACCAGTGGCAGGACTGGCACAGCCTTCCAGAGATGGACTATGCTTCCGTGAGGGCCTGCTGTGGCCATCCACCAGCTTCCCAGGCTCTGGGTGTGAGTATACCTCCCAGGGTGCATGCTCCGAGCTCATCCTGGCCTGAGCCATGAGGGGCATGGCTGCTTTGATGGTGTCTTGGGGTCTCTGTCTTGGGGTCTCTATGCTGCTGCCTGACCCGTGAAGTCTTTGACCCGTGAGGACCCTGCCTTTCGCATCTTCCTACCTTTCTGGGTTACTTGCCTGCAAGGCCACTTGCTTTCAATGCATTTCTTCAGGGCCTGCTCTTTGCCAGGACTAAGCAGATGATCAAAGTCAAGGTAAGTATTAACGAAGCATGATGGTCCTGTGTGAAATTTTCTCTCCTAACACATTTGCTCCATGGCAGGCACCTCATGGCCCTGCTTACTCCAAATGAGTAATTCACGCCGAGAACATTAGTTCCCGAGGTAGGCTGGGAGAGGAGTTCTGCACATCTGCGGGTGGGCTCTGTGTGTGTGGCTGGGTGTGGGGCTGCAGGCATTACTAGAACTGCTGTCCTCAAACACTGCTGTGTAGGGCATCCCCTGGGGGAACTGGGGCTGAAAGCCTGCATCCGTGCATGTGTCAGGAAAGTGCACAGGGAGTTCTGGAGGAGGTGTGTGCACAGGTCCAGAAGAGGAGTTCTTGTACCCACAGCCCCCCAAACCAGTCTGACCTGAAACAGGGTTTTCAGACCACACGGGGGTGAAGCAAATACAAGGGTGCTGGGGAGGGGAATATTTAAGCACTTGAGGAACCAGAAAATAGATGGTTGGCCTCAAGGGTAAAACTGGCTTCCTATCCCATTTTGGAATACAAGAAGCTTTGCTCTGAATAAAAGATGGAACAGCTCAGATGGTAATGGGCAGGGAAGAAACATCTTGGACCAAATTTTCTTGGACTGGAAAGCCACAGTGAGCCCAGCAGAGGAAGACATTTTAGAGCAGACAGACACTGGCCTGTGAGCTGGGGCTATGGGGTTCGCCTGAGGGTAAGTACATTACTTGGCTCGCCTTGGCCTCACTGTCCTTCCGCTGGGTGGGGGGGGGGGGCTGCTCAGACCAGATGGTTTCGACACTGGGTCAGCAAGACCCACCTGCACCCCGCCAGGGGGTGGGGCTGGCAGGCTGCTGTCTTCCCGACAGGCTGCCGCTTATAAAACCCAAGGGCCCCCTCTTCTCTGGGAAAGTGATCAACCCCCAAACTAGGCTCCTGTCCAAACCTGCTCCCAGAGGTTAAAGGCTAATTATTAAGGCAGTTTAAGAAATGGAACTTCTTCTCCCTCCTCGGATCCTTCCTGTGTTCTGCTAACCCCAAGGCAGCAAGCAGAGAGGGGTGGAAGGGGTGGTGGAGGTGCCCGGGGTGGGGGCCCTTCCTGCCAGGCCCACCTTTCCCTGGGGCCTCCCCGGCCACAGCTCCCCCTCTCCCTCACCACCTTTCTTTGGAGAAGGCCTCGGTCTGCACCAGGTCGCCGGGGTGCTCGGGGATGCACGCGCCGTTCAGGTCACCCAGCTTGCTGTCCGGCAGGTCCTCCGGCTTGGTGCAGAGCTTCAGGGCGCGGGAGATGAACACGTCCAGGTCGAACTGGGGGCTGGCGCCGTCCACCGGGGCCGCGCGGCTGGGCGGGGAGGCCGTGGGGCGGCGCTCGGGGCTGCCGGGGGGCGGGCTGGCACGCTCGGGGCCGCCCCGCGTGCTCTGCACCCACTGCGCGATCTCCAGGAAGAGGCTGGCCGGCTCGTCCTCGCGCGGCCCAGGGTCCGCGGCCACCCTGGCGCTGGGGGGCGGCCCTGCCGCCTGCTTCCAGTGCGACAGGTCCAGGATGAGCTTGGGCTCCGAGTAGTGGTGTGGCTTGCTGTCGCGCCACAGCAGCTTGTCCAGGTAGGAGGGCGAGCCCACCTTGTAGTCGCAGGAGCGCCCGCAGTCGGCCTCGAAGGCGCGCTCCATGGACGAGGGCGAGCGCTCCAGGAAGCGCTCGGAGCTGCCCTGCGAGTCCTTGCGCGGGTCCACCTGCACGTCCTCCGCCAGCGCAGCCGAGCCCGCGCGGGGGTCGCGCTGCACCTCGCTGGCGTCCTGGCAGCGGTCCGGCCTCCACTCCAGGTCGGATGACAGGCTCACGGGGTACCTACGGACAGAGGGGTGATTGGAGCCCCTGACTGGCCCCCCGGGTGAGCTGGCTTCCGGGGCGGGCACGCCTGCCCCCTCAGACTGCCTTTCCATTCCTTCCCAGCTGCTCAGGTCCTGGGACCCCTGCTTCCCAACGGGGTTGGGTAATGGGGGTATTTTTCTTGGCTTAACCCTTGTAGTTATGCTGTAGTCATTCAACACCCTACAGCTACTGCTTCAACACCTTCCTGTGTGCCAGACACTGACACTCCAGACACAGCAGCGAACAAAACAACAAATCCCCTGTCCTCATGGAACCTCCTTTCAAGGGGATCCACCTATGCAGTGCTCCTCAAACTCTGACATGCACACACATCACCCACCACCCTTGTTAAATTGAGGCTCTTGATCCAGGAACTCCAAGAGGGGGCCTGAGACTCTGTGGTTCTAACAAGGTCCCAGGTGAGGCTGATGCTGCTGGTCCAGGGACCACACTTCAAGCAGCAGGGCCCTAATAAGTGCCTCTCAGCCCTGGCTCAGACTAGAATCCTCCCACACCCTCAATTTGGATTTGTAGGTCTAGACTGAGGTTTTGTATCAGCGTGGTTTGAATACACCCCAGGTGATGCAAAGATAGAGCCAGGGCTCAGACCTCTTGCCCTAGTGGACCTGGTGGGATGCCCCCAGCACCCTGCATCAGTGCAGTGCAGGTGGGGTCTGCGGAAAGATTACAGACACCCTCAGGAGAGGCCAAAGATCCTTGGAACTCTGCCTCCTGTCAGCTGCCCTGCAGCCACAGAGAGCAGTCAGCTACCCAAGAGCAAATGAAGCCAGGTGTGCAGGCTGCCGCTCAGGCTGGGCCCCCTCCTCCAGGTTCAGGGTGTTCTCTGCAGAACCATGTGGAGGAAGGCAGGGAGCACAGGAGAGGGGGAAGCCAGCAGCCAGCTGCTCATGTTATAGGGTGCCTAGTGCTCACACAGGAAAACTAACACACCAAGGACGGGCAGGTTCAGCTGTGAGAGGGCAGGCACACAGCAGAAGTCTACACCATGTGGTTTGTGAGGCACAGCAAAGGGCCAAGACTGCCCACCCTCTCTCCAAGTGACATCAGGAGGGCAGGAATCACCCCCAGAGGTGAAAACTGCCTCATACCAAGAGGGTCCTTGAGATCACAGAAACTTCTAGGAGGAAGAACCTGTGAAGACTCTTAATCCTTGGCTGCTACACACCAGGGGCCAAATGCTGGTTCTCTGAGGTCCTCACAGAGACTCTGTGGAGTTAGTCTATCACGCTGCCTTACAGATGAGGACACTGCTGTTCAAAGGCTAAGCCATTTGCACAAAGCAGGAGGGCCTGTAGGGAGGAGCCTGCCATTGACTGCCCATCTCCTGCATGCAGGTGATGGGAAAGTCAGGAACAGAGCTGTGTCAGGTTGAGAATTGGTCAAAGTTGGTCAGCAGTGGCCAAAGAAACCCTGTGATAGTTTTCTTGGCACCAATCCTGCACCACAGTCATGAGAAGCGTGGCATGGGCCTCTCTGGGCCAGTGCTCTGTGTCCTCAAATGCTATGGAGCGGAGGAGGCCGGGCTGCAGGGACCACAGTCTAAGGTGGGAAAAGCATGGGGGTGGCAGAAGAAAGAGTCTTCATTAATCTCTATCTGCTGGCAACTCTTGATGAAACAATCGACAACTACAAACCAACAAACCTCTCCAAAAATAGCAATGTTGCCTTGGCCCTCCCTCAGTGCCTCCTTCATCTGAAACCCATCATCTGTCAAATGACTGAAAAGGAGAACTTGCTCATCTGTCACTTACATAACTAGCTGTCACCTTCTCACAACAGTGGAGCTCCCACAAAGGGCCCCTCCAAGTCCTAGCTGCTAAGCCCCTGACTTCTATTTCTAAACTGAGCTGCTCTTGGCTCTCCCTCCCAGGATTAGCAGATGGTGACACCCAAATGTTTCATTGCCTGATTGCAACGTCAGAGCAGGAAGGGACCTGAGAAACCAACATGCCTACAGAGATTGTTAAAAAAATGTGTGTTCTATCCAATCCTGAGTCACTAGTAGTGACTTCCGGGCACACAGTGTTGGGAAGGATTGGAGGCCAAGCCCTGTGTGGCAGGCAAGAGTCCTGTGACTGCTCCACAGTGTCTGACATAGACACAGATCAAGGAGGCCCCACCCGAGGCAGGCATCAGCTGTGTGGCAAGACACCGTGTCTCCCCTCTCTGGGTTGTGGCTTCGTCGTGTGTCACTGGGCAGTAATAATAATGGCACCCCCTTAACGGCACTCTTGGGAGGTGCCAACGATGTGGACCATGCAGAAGTGTTGTGCAGTAATCAATGTCGCATTGTCTCCTTGCTGTGCACTGGTGCAGACTGCTTCTCTAGGGCAGAGTCCCAGTCTGCTAGAAGTGAGTTCCAGTGATGGGAACTCCTTAAGTGTTGCTGAACATTGTATTGAGCCCTGGCTCTAGTACACTCAGGCAGGGAGAAGAGGAGTGGTGTCTGTGTTACACAAAGGAAGGCCCTGGACCCACACATGCTCATTTGCCAGGAGTGCCTGGGGGCAGGAGAGAAAGGCAGTAAACTAATGGGGGAAAGCATCCCATAGGCTTTACAGCTTGGGAGGCAGAGGGAAAGGTCAGGGAGGACCAAAGGCAAGACAGACATGGAAGGATGAGAATGTGGATTCTAGACTCCAGGGCTGGAGGCCCCTGGAACTGTACCTGTCCCAGTTGGAGAGCTGGCTCTGGTTGGCGGCCATCAGCAGGATGTCATCGATCTCGTCTTCAATGCGGAAGGGGTGCTGCGAGGTGGGCTCATCCTCAGGACATGAGTATGGGCTCATGTAGGGGTGCTGCAGCCCCATCTCTGCTGTTAGGCGATCCATGGGGTTGAAGGTCAGGATCTTCTCTAGAAAGTCTATGGCTGCGGGGAGCAAAACAAGACATGAAGGTCATTCATTGCCCTGCCTTGCAGAGAATGAGTCCTCAGCATGGTGACATTTTTTTGTACTTTCCCGTTTGTAAAAAGGTTTTTGGCCATCTTCCTCCCTCGTGATCCTCACCACCATCCAGGGATGAATTCAGAGCAGTTACTGCTTTTTTGTCTTCATAAATGGATAAGCAAAGACCCAGAGCGGAAAATGTCTCTAGGAGACAGCATGGGACACACCTCACAGGTGGCTCCACTCATGTGGTCGGGGGACGCCGAGGTTCCCTATCCTCACTCCCATTTGTGGAGGATTGTGTGTTGCTGGAATGGGCAGGGAGCCTGTGGCTTCCAGGTGCCAGCAGTGATGAGCCTCTGAGAGAGAGGTCACAGAGAAGGTGAGGCTGGTGGGACAGGGCCTGACAGCGTGGAGCTCCTGAGTCCAGCCTTCCCACCATATGCTGTTTGTGCCTGGAGGTTTGACAAACAAGGCCAGGTGGGCTTGATACTAAGATACTTAGCCACCATGCTGAAGCCTTCCCAGGGACTAGGGTCCAGATCCAGGGAAAGTCCTAGGCAGCCGGAACCTGGGGACAGGAGGGGACACTGAGAAGCCTTGTTTGGTGGTTGGTTGCCAAGCAGCATGAAAGTATATCAAGACTTTGGCAGCACGTCGGGTGATGTGGGTGCACACTGGCCACACATCATCTCTGCATGCAGGACGGTGTCCTTCCTCCCAAGCAGGAGCAGGGGCAGGGGCAGGGACGGCTGTCTGCTTATGGGCTCTGCCCTGGGTCATCTCAGGGCAGCTCTGGACTGGAGGTTTATATTACCTCTCAGTGCTGGAGGCTCCATTTAAATCATGGCTTGGCTCATGCTGTTACTGGCCACATGGCAAGGGAGGAATGCCACTGAGCTCAGGAGCCTCAGCCAGCACTACGACCCTGCCCCTGACACCCTGGGTCTTTCTGCAGGAAAATCCATCAATGATTCAGGTAAGTGATGGATTCAGAAGGTCACTGGCCTCCCAGGAGGACGTGGCAAGGCTCCATATGCCTAGACCGAAAGATCAAGAAAGGGGCAGGGACTCGGACCACTGCTGAGAGCCCTGGGCTCAGAGGCTGCCTCTGGGCCAGGGCTGCACACCTGTAGGAGCCCCACAGATCACCGGGCTGGGGAGAGCCGGGCTCTCGGGTGCGCGGCCCCGCTCTGGTGCTGCTGGGCTCCGGGCTGGCCAAGTCTCCCCCATGGGGCTACGCCCTCCCCGGCTGACCTAGCACCCTGGACCTTCTGACCAGGACGGGAGAGGACCGCGCCCTCCGCATAGGCAGGCATCATCAGCGCGATCATTATCATTTAAGAAGCCCCAGCAAACCCTGAAGTCGGGAAGTGCCAACCCAAAGTCCACTCCCACCGACTAGTAAAAATGAGTCTCTTCTTTCCTCTCCCTGGCAGCTGGCCTCGGCAGGTGCCCAGACGCATCTGGATGCCTGAACATCAGCACATCCCTTCTGACACCTAACCTAAGTCTGCCCCCTCCACCTTCCCCGCCAGCCTTGCTCCACTCAATGCGTTCCCCCAAGGCAGCATGTTCTCTCTTCCCTGTGACTGTGCAAGCTCCTCCGCAGGCACCCCCGGCCTGCACCTCCTAGCCTCCCCTGCAGTTCAGTGTGAGGCTGTGTGACTGGGGCCCGTGGGTGGGGTGGGCATGATGTGTGCACTGCACCCCCAGGCCAGACACATAAGAACCTCCTGCAGGAGTCTCTGCGCTATCTCCCCCTGGCTTCAGCTAGACATTGGTACCAGGGGACAGCGGTGTGTTGAGGTTGGCAGATACTGGGCCCTGGGGCGCCCAGGCTCCCCTGGTCTGTGCGGACTTGAGGTGAGCCCTGTGCATGCTGCGAGCAGGGTCCCCCTGAAGGTTCCACAGGGAGAACCACAGCATGAGCTTTGTTCTTCCTCAGTGTGGAGACCAGCTGCCACTGCCATCCCTCACCTCCCCTTTTCTGGGCCCTGCCTCCCCACATGTTCTGAAGGCACGCTGAACTCCAAACGGGACTTCTCAGAGCCCTTGGGGTTCTGGAAGGATTCTCAGAGGCATCTCTGGAGATTGGGAGGCAGGGGGCCGGGCCCTGAGGCCCCCAATCCTGCATCACCCAGAGAAATCCTGTTACTCATTTCCAGTTTTCCTCATCGGATTTGTCACTTGTGATACATTTACTTCTCAGAGTAAATGGAGTTCAGAACTCACACTTTGACCTGATGGTCCCGGGGCCCATCTCCATTCTCCTGCCATCCTCCTGCTGGGGGACCACAGCGTCATCCAGGCTGCCCTTCGAGCTCTGGGGGCTACAGCCAGAGACACACCCGGCCTTGAAGGTACAGCAAGGGAGGGGCCTCAGGCCAGCAGCTGGTGCCCCTGATAGGGGCTTGGCGCCCTTTCCCCCACCTGTACTTTATTCTGGTGACCCCTCATTCTCCTAAAGCCAGGGGTGACCTTTTCTCAAGGCCAACTTTCCAAGGCCAGAGGCAGGCGAGAGAATTTTGGTTGGGGGTGAGTTTTGGCTCATTGGGAGGCGGAGCAAGCCTGGTGCTAGTGAACCCCTGTCCAGCTATCGGGTGGAGCCCAAACTCATCGCTCTCAGCCCTTCTCGCCTCTGCAGCCTCACTTCCTGCCACCAGGTCTGTGACTGGTCTGGCTGACCCAGGCCCTCACCCTATGCCCCCAGCCAGCTGCTCTGTCCCTCTCAGTGTGCGTGATTCCTTTCCTCTCCCCAAATACCCAGAGCTCTCACTGGCCCCTTAGGACGTGTTCCTTAGACTTTTTCCCACCTCTGGCAGGTGTTCCCTGTCTTCCCAGCGAGAGCACTACTCATGTCTCTAACTTCCAGCCCTAGCACTGTGGTGGCTTCATACATGTTGGCGGATGCTGTGGACAACGGTGAGGAGCTGAGACAAAGCCTAGCACTCTGAGCCTTGAGTCACCAAGGGGCTGCTGCATGTGTGTGCTGTTGCCTGGGGGAGGGGACATAGGTGACACATCTCTGATCCAGAATTTCTGAGAGGCAGATGCACCTCTCATCTCGTGGAGGGATTTCTACAGGGCCCTAGGACTCAAGTGTAGTAGGGCTGAGTCTTAGTTTGTGGTGAAGGAAATGATCCCTCCTTTCCTTTAATGAAGAGAAAACTGAGGCTGTTATGACTGAGTGGGGATCATGGCCAAGGACATTGTTAAAGACACTCCTAGTCTCTCTTGGTTTCCTGATGGTTCCATTCATAACAGTGGACACGAAGTGGCATGGAGTAAACACCCATTTCACAGCTTCCACTGCAGCGAACTGGGGCCGTGGACCAAGTTCTGGCCCACAGAACCTGAGTGGAGGTGAGGTGTACAATTGTGCTTCATGCCCTTAAGGACAAAAGGACCTGCCCTCCTTCTCCCCCTTCCTCCAGGGGTAAGGGGTGATACCCTAAGAGGGCAGGCCCTGGACTGTCTGCTTTGTGATTATTATATAAGAGAGAAATAAACTTTTTTTAAAAATAAGAAATAAATCATATTTAAGCCATTGAGAATTTGGGTCTCTCTTACAATTGGCTGAAACTGTAGCCTACCTAATATAGGTAGGGGTCTCCTAAGGAAGCCTCTGGCAGTCATGAGGCACAGTGATAATGTTGACATTCTTTAAAAAGATTTTATTCATTTATTTGAGAGAGACATAAAGAATAAGAGCAGGGGTGGGGCAAGCAGGCTCCCTGCTGAGCTCTGGGCTCGATCCAGGACCCTGAGATCATGACCTGAGCCCAAGGCAAACACCTCACAGACTGAGCCCCCAGGCACCCCAATGTTAACATCTAAGATGATGGAGCCCAGGGTTTACACATTCTACTTTACTGACCCGTAACGCTGACCCCGTGTAACATGGATTGCTGTGCCCATTTTACAGTTAAGGGAACTGAGATGAGAGGTTAGAAACCTTACTCAAGGCCCAACAGCTACTCCCTGATGGACCAGGGGATTGAGTCTGGGTCTCAAGATCATAAAACTCATGTTCTCTGCAATCACGTCATCAAGAGGAGCAGGGAGAGAAAGATGAAGGAGGAGAGGGAGGAAGGCAAGGGAAAGACAACAAGGAAAAGGAAACAAAGATGGGGAGTCTATGGAGGGCCACCAGTGGCTGCCTTGAGGGTTGCCTGAAGGCTCAACCCACGGCCCAGGGACACTGTGTCTGGACGTAGCCAGGCAGATCCCGCCGCACTGGAGTGGCCCTGGCCTCATGTGTTTTTTTTTCTGCGTCCTTCGGGAAGGGGACCACCCGCCCAGAGCCCCAGGTGAGGCCGGAGCGCAGCCTCCTGGGTGCTGGCCGGGCTGTCAGGTGGAGGTACCTTCACTGTTCACTTCGGGGAGCAGCTTGCGCAGCGGCCGCTTCACTTCCCAGGTGCTGCTGATGAAGGACGGCATCACCCTGAGCAGCTCGTCTTTGTCCTCCTCCCGGATCACAGGGATGGTTTCTAGGATCAGCTGCATCTGCTCCAGCTCGTGAGCCCCTGCGGAGCCAAACACCAGCCAGGTAAGTGTGTGGCCCAAGCGCTGGGGCAGTGGGCAGCCCGGGAGGGGCACCGCGTGGGTGGGCACACTGGGCCCCGGGCCGGGGACCTGGGTTCTGCTTTTCACTCTGCCACTGACTTGCTGCGCGAGTGTAGGCAGGGCGCTGGCCAACTCTGGGGCTTGGTGGGTCGAATGTCTCTGCCTCTGCGATGCTGGAGTCTGACACACATAGAGTCAGCCAGACCTCGGGGACAGGGACACCTGGGAGCAAGGCTTCCCCCACCTGCCTTCCCACACTCGTCCCTGCGTGTCCTCTAGCAGGTCGGGAAAGGAAGTGATTTTGAGGCCAGGGCCGAGCCTCACCTGCTGTTTCCAATCAGGAGGACCCTAATGAGGAGGCGGACAGTCAGAAATAACAAACTGGCTTTGGAATGCATCTCGTGCTCCTTTGGGCAGAGGGAGGAAGACAGGCTGTGCTAGGTGTGGGGGAGAAGAGTTTGGGACAGGACGGAGTCAGGCATTCATTCAGTCCTCTGCTCCCTCATTCCTTTGCCAAGCAATGACTTACTGAGCACCTTCTGCATGCCAGGCATCGGGCTGGGTGCCCGTCTGTAAGCAGCTCAGTCCATGAGTCTCAGGAAGGCAACTCCCCTTTGCCACCCGAGCACTGAGGCTGGACCAGTGCTGCAGCACAGCGGTGTGCTTGGGCCTCTCCTTGCTGTCCTCCCACCTTCAGGCTCTTCTTTCTCCCACTGCTTCCACTTCCCTCTGTGCTTGAGTAGCCTTCCCACTTACCTCTCCCGGTTTAAACCCTTAACCAAGACTTTCTATCTTCGAGAAGTCCCCAGATTCATCTGGCTGCTCAGGGTGCCTTGCCCTTACCACGGATTCCTATGGGATTCCGGCCTGCCCTCAGTGGTGCTCTTCTGTGTCCCCCATGATTTTGGGTGTAGCACTGAGCATATGTGAATGCTGGGATTCTGCCCCAGGAGTGCCTGCAGCTCAGGCCCCATCATGAGAAGGTCCCTCTGGCCTCCCCCGTGGGGACTCATGGAGGGTCGATTCGGGGACCGTGGGAGCCCCTTGTCAGGTCCCCTCTCCAGACGAACACTCCAGACTGACTGCTCACAGTGGCAGGGAGAGAGGACGACGGGGCTGAGAATGGAGGATGGATGGTCCAGCAGTCCATCTCAGGTGTTTGAATATGTCATTACTTGATTCTGAAAGTTCTGCCCTCAAGACGTTAAGGTGCCTCCAAGTAGGTGCATAAAGCCATAAAGGTCATTTTAAAGAGAAAGGATAGGATGTTTGGTGATTGGCATGGGTTTGGTTTGTTCGATTGGTTGGTTGCTGCAGTGAGCTCCCTCCCTTCTTACAGAACAACGGCAGAGGAGAAGGAAGATGGCACGGTTAGGGACTCACCAGCAAAGAGCATTCTGCCTGTGAGCATCTCGGCCAGGATGCAGCCGGCGGCCCACATGTCGATGGCTTTGGTGTAGTTGTTAGGGGACAGGAGCAGGCGGGGTGAGCGGTACCACTTAGTTACCAGCCCTTCCGACAGATAACCCTGGAAGACAAAACCCCAGGTTCCGGTGGTCAGCCACGTGCAGGTACCCTTTCTCCCAGGTGCCTTCTTATTTCTCTCCACCCAGAGATAGCTCCCCGTCCGTCCCTGAGGCTCAGGGATTCGCCTCTGTGGTAGGGAGGCCAGATACCAACATTCTGGGAGGAATTCTGTCTCACCCCAACTGGATGTAACCATGCACAACAAATGTGCCCTCACCTAGTCAGAGGCTGGATACAGAGGAGCCAAACTCAAGTGCATTACCACCATCAACAGAGTAGTGATGAGAACCTGGGCTTTCACTGACCAAGGGGTCAGTCTCAGCAACAGCTGTACATTTGAAATCGAGCCAGTTGCTTTGGTGCTGAGGACTCGATTTAATGTGACGACTGCCAGAGACGCCAAGCCCCTGCTAAAAATGGACAAGGCCAGCTTGGTAAGGGGTGCGGTGAAGGGTATGGCAACAGCCCTGCGCAGCCCAGTGGGTGCAGCGTTGGCTGGCCAAGAGGGCTCAGGGAGCTCCACCTGTTCTGGATTGTGGGGCGATCGGCATCCTAGCTGATTTCAGCGCCTGCTCAGGGATCTATGGCCTGGGGTAGAATCTGACAAGCTTTGGTCGTGATGGAAGCATTTAGCACAGAATGGAAAATACAGGCGGGCCAGCTGGTGACTGTTCTCTACATAATCAAGAACGTGAGTCCAACAGTATAACCTGGGGGGTATCCACTTGGGTTACTTGGAACTGTCTCTCTAGATTGAGAAGGTGGACCTGGTTGGAGGGTCAAGAGGGGACAATTCAGACGGAGGGCATCCAGTGTCAGATTCCAGATATGGTCCTGACACCAGCTGATGTAACTCTCCATTTGGCATCTGAAGTAAACAAAGACCCAGGCTTAAGCAGATGACATGTTAGGAAGCTCAAATACCCAGGAGCTTTTGATCCATTGATCCAGAATCCCTTTCTTCGTTCAGCAAGGATTTATTAAGTGTTTCAAACCTTCTGAGAGCCCTGTGGTATGAAAGCAGTTCCCTCTCCTCTGTGGTACGTGTTTCTTCAGAGTAGGGCCTCACACTGGTGGAGGGAAGGGGGAAAGAGGAGGTGACCACAGCATATGCATTCCTGGCCTAAATGCTCCAACCCTACGAACTCCTATAGACTCCCTGATTTATTTTCAGGTCAGAGGCTGAGGTTGTCAGAGGAAGACACAAGCAGAGTCACGCAGAGGGAGGCGAGAGGAGGGGAGGTGCTCTGATGGGAGTGAGCTGTCTGTCACCGGATGGCACTTCCTGTCATTAGCCCCTGCCTGCCTGCAGCATCTAGAACTGAAGTGGGGACACAGCGGCCCTCCTTCTCAAACACCTGTCTTGAAAGTAAAAGAAAGATATTTGCATGGATGAGGCTGCACTGGGCCAGGTTACAATGTTGGCTGAGAAAGTTCACCGTAGCTCTTCCTTACTCTGGAGTGAAAGCCCAGCACCGGCCGCTTCCCTATGGTCACTTGCCCCT
Source organism: Vulpes vulpes (assembly GCF_048418805.1). NCBI lineage: Eukaryota > Metazoa > Chordata > Mammalia > Carnivora > Canidae > Vulpes > Vulpes vulpes. The sequence continues at coordinate 79,549,266 of NC_132792.1, forward strand.
CAAGCCCTTTTGAACACAGAGGACACACTGATGTGTTTCATAAGCCACTGGGCAAAGGAAAACGTGGGAAGCTGCAGTGTCCCCTGGCAGGCTCCAGAGCCAGAGGAGCCTGGGGAAGTGGGGAGGGGACAGCTATGGGACGGGGTGGTGGCAGGGGTCCTGCCCTCAGCCCCAGGCATTCAAGCGGAAGATGCTCTGGGGCTTTCAGCATGATCCTGGTGATCTGAGTTCAGGAAAGTTTCAGTGGATCCTGAGAGTCTTCTTTAGCAAATCAAGATCCTTTTGGACACCTCCCTTTTTCCTTTCCTCTTCCAACTCCCAGGTATATAACCTGTCTGTATCCCTTGACTATATTTCCTACCACTAAGTTGAGAATTCTTCTTATTTAAGCTGGAAAGCTAAACTACTTGTCTAAAGAATGCTGAAAATATTTAACTCAACTTTGCATTTTAAAATATAGTTTTTTGGGGGGGAAGGGCAAGATGGCGGAAGAGTAGGGTCCCCAAGTCACCTGTCCCCACCAAATTACCTAGATAACCTTCAAATCATCCTGAAAATCTACGAATTTGGCCTGAGATTTAAAGAGAGAACAGCTGGAATGCTACAGTGAGAAGAGTTCGCACTTCTATCAAGGTAAAAAGACGGGAAAAAAGAAATAAAGAAACAAAAGGCATCCAAGGGGGAGGGGCCCCACGAGGAGCCAGGCTAAGGCCTGGGCCGCCCCCAGGACAGGAGAGCCCCGACCTGGAGAAGCAGGAGCTGCACCAACCTTCCCGGGCAGAAAGGCCTCGCAGGGAGTTGGAGCAGGACCCAGGAGGGCGGGGATGCCCTCGGGCTCCCGGGGACACTAACAGGCACCTGCGCCCCGGGAGAGCGCGCCACAGCCCGCGCCGGTCTGGACCCGGGAGCAGCTCGAAGGGGCTTGGGCAGCGGCTCCCCGCGGAGGGGGCTGCGGGGCGGGGGCGCGAATCCAACAGCGCAGGCCCCGGAGCACAGGGCGCCGGGACACAGCCCAGGATCCACCTCCCCCGGGACAGGCAGAGGCCGGGAGGGCCCAGGACCGCAAGGACGCTCCTGTCCCGAGCTGAGCAGATCAGCGGCCCCGCCCCCGGAGCATCCAGGCCCTGCAGACGGAGAGCCACGGAGTTACTGCGGGAGCTGACTCCAGGGCTGCAGAGCTGGCCCCGCCACTGCGGTTGTTCCTCCTGGGGCCTCACGGGGTAAACAACCCCCATGAGCCTCACAGTGGCCTCACCAGATAAACAGGATAAACATTACTCACTGAGCCCTGCACCAGGCAGGGGTCAGAGCAGCTCCCCCAAGTGCTAACACCTGAGAATCAGCCCAGCAGGCCCCTCCCCCAGAAGACCAGCTAGATGGACAGGGGAAAAACAAATTATTGACCAAGCAGCACTGGAAAGTTCCAGGTAAGTCAAGGGACTTACAGTATACAGAATCAGAGGATACTCCCCCGTGCTTTTTTTTTTTTTTCTTTTTGCTTCCTGTTTGCTTCCCCCACCCCTTTTTTCCCCTTTCTTCCTTTTTTTTCTCTTTTTCTTCTCTTTTTTTCTTCCTTCTTTTTCTCTTTTCTTTCCTTCCTTCTCTCCTCTCTCTTTCTCCTTTTCCCAATACAACTTGTCTTTGGCCACTCTGCACCAAGAAAAATGACTAGAAGGAAAACCTCACCTCAAAGAAAGAATCCTCTCTCCCACAGTTAAAAAATTTGGATTACAATTCAATGTCAGAAAGCCAATTCAGAAGCACTATTATAAAGCTACTGGTGGCTCTGGAAAAAAGCATAAAGGACTCAAGAGACTTCATGACTGAAGAATTTAGATCTAATCAGGCAGAAATTAAAAATCAATGAAATGAGATGCAATCCAAACTAGAGGTCCTAACGACGAGGGTTAACAAGGTGGAAGAACGAGTGAGTGACATAGAAGACAAATGATGGCAAAGAGGGAAACGGAGGAAAAAAGAGAAAAACAATTAAAAGATCATGAAGATAGATTAAGGGAAATAAACGACAGCCTGAGGAATAAAAATCTACATTTAATTGGGGTTCCCGAGGGTGCCGAAAGGGACAGAGGTCCAGAATATGTATTTGAACAAGTCATAGCTGAAAACTTTCCTAATCTGGGAAGAGAAACAGGCATTCAGATCCAGGAAATAGAGAGATCCCCCCCTAAAATCAATAAAAACCGTTCAACACCTCGACATTTAATAGTTAAGCTTGCAAATTCCAAAGATAAAGAGAAGATCCTTAAAGCAGCAAGAGACAAGAAATCCCTGACTTTCATGGGGAGGAGTATTAAGGTAACAGCAGACCTCTCCACAGAGACCTGGCAGGCCAGAAAGGGCTGGCAGGGTATATTCAGGGTCCTAAGTGAGAAAAACATGCAACCAAGAACACTTTATCCAGCAAGGCTCTCATTCAGAATGGAGGGAGAGATAAAGAGCTTCCAAGACAGGCAGGAACTGAAAGAATATGTGACCTCCAAACCAGCTCTGCAAGAAATTTTAAGGGAGACTCTTAAAATTCCCCTTTAAGAAGAAGTCCAATGGACAATCCACAAAAACAGGGACTGAATAGGTATCATGATGACACTAAACTCATATCTTTCAATAGTAACTCTGAATGTGAATGGGCTTAATGACCCCATCAAAAGGCGCAGGGTGTCAGACTGGATAAAAAAGCAGGACCCATCTGTTTGCTGTCTATAAGAGACTCATTTTAGACAGAAGGACACCTACAACCTGAAAATAAAAGGTTGGAGAACCATTTACCATTCCAATGGTCCTCAAAAGAAAGCAGGGGTAGCCATCCTTATATCAGATAAACTAAAATTTACCCCGAAGACTGTAGTGAGAGATGAAGAGGGACACTATATCATTAAGGATCTATCCAACAAGAGGATTTAACAATCTTCAATATATATGCCCCGAATGTGGGAGCTGCCAAAAATATCAATCAATTAATAACCAAAGTGAAGAAATACTTAGATAATAATACACTTATACTTGGTGACTTCAATCTAGCTCTTTCTATACTCGATAGGTCTTCTAAGCACAACATCTCCAAAGAAACGAGAGCTTTAAATGATACACTGGACCAGATGGATTTCACAGATATCTACAGAGCTTTACATCCAAACGCAACTGAATACACATTCTTCTCAAGTGCACATGGAACTTTCTCCAGAATAGACCACATACTGGGTCACAAATCGGGTCTGAACCGATACCAAAAGATAGGGATCGTCCCCTGCATATTCTCAGACCATAATGCCTTGAAATTAGAACTAAATCACAACAAGAAGTTTGGAAGGACCTCAAACACGTGGAGGTTAAGGACCATCCTGCTAAAAGATGAAAGGGTCAACCAGGAAATTAAGGAAGAATTAAAAAGATTCATGGAAACTAATGAGAATGAAGATACAACCGTTCAAAATCTTTGGGATATAGCAAAAGCAGTCCGGAGGGGGGAAATACATCACAATACAAGCATCCCTCCAAAAATTGGAAAGAACTCAAATACAAAAGCTAACCTTACACCTAAGGGACCTAGAGAAAAACCAGCAAATAGATCCTACACCCAGCAGAAGAAGAGAGTTAATAAAGATTCGAGCAGAACTCAACGAAATCGAGACCAGAAGAACTGTGGAACAGATCAACAAAACCAGGAGTTGGTTCTTTGAAAGAATTAATAAGATAGATAAACCACTAGCCAGCCTTATTAAAAAGAAGAGAGAGAAGACTCAAATTAATAAAATCATGAATGAGAAAGGAGAGATCACTACCAACACCAATGAAATACAAACGATTTTAAAAACATATTATGAACAGCTATATGCCAATAAATTAGGCAATCTAGAAGAAATGGATGTATTTCTGGAAAGCCACAAATTACCAAAACTGGATCAGGATGAAATAGAAAGCCTGAACAGGGCAATAACCAGGGAGGAAATTGAAGCAAAAACCTCCCAAGACACAAAAGCCCAGGGCCATATGGCTTCCCAGGGGAATTCTACCAAACGTTTAAAGAAGAAACCATACCTATTCTACTAAAGCTGTTTGGAAAGAGAGAAAGAGATGGAATATTTCCGAACTCATTCTATGAGGCCAGCATCACCTTAATTCCAAAACCAGACAAAGACCGCACCAAAAAGGAGAATTATAGACCAATATCCCTGATGAACATGGATGCAAAAATTCTCAACAAGATGCCAGCCAATAGGATCCAACATTACCTTAAGAAGATTATTCACCATGACCAAGTAGGATTTATCCCCGGGACACAAGGCTGGTTCAACACTCGTAAAACAATCAATGTGATTCATCATATCAGCAAGAGAAAAACCAAGAACCATAGGATCCTCTCAATAGATGCAGAGAAAGCATTTGACAAAATACAGCATCCATTCCTGATCAAAACTCTTCAGAGTGTAGGGATAGAGGGAACATTCCTCAACATCTTAAGAACTGTCTACCAAAACCCCACAGCAAATGTAATTCTCAGTGGGGAAGCACTGGGAGCCTTTCCCCTAAGATCAGGAAGAAGACAGGGATGTCCACTCTCACCACTGCTATTCAACATAGTACTGGAAGTCCTAGCCTCAGCAATCAGACAACAAAAAGACATTAAAGGCATTCAAATTGGCAAAGAAGAAGTCAAACTCTCCCTCTTCGCCGATGACATGATACTCTACATAGAAAACCCAAAAGACTCCACCCCAAGATTGCTAGAATTTGGTAGCGTGGCAGGATACAAAATCAATGCCCAGAAGTCAGTGGCATTTCTATACACTAACAATGAGACTGAAGAAAGAGAAATTAAGGAGTCAATCCCATTTACAATTGCACCCAAAAGCATAAGATACCTAGGAATAAACCTAACCAAAGAGGTAAAGGATCTATACCCTAAAAACTATAGAACACTTCTGAAAGAAATTGAGGAAGACACAAAGAGATGGAAAAATATTCCATGCTCATGGATTGGAAGAATTAATATTGTGAAAATGTCAATGTTACCCAGGGCAATGTTCACGTTTAATGCAATTCCTATCAAAATACCATGGACTTTCTTCAGAGAATTAGAACAAATTATTTTAAGATTTGTGTGGAATCAGAAAAGACCCCGAATAGCCAGGGGAATTTTAAAAAAGAAAACCAGAGCTGGGGGCATCACAATGCAGATTTCATGTTGTACTACAAAGCTGTGGTCATCAAGACAGTGTGGTACTGGCACAAAAACAGACACATAGATCAATGGAACAGAATAGAGAACCCAGAAGTGGACCCTCAACTTTATGGTCAACTAATATTCGATAGGGGAGGAAAGACTATCCACTGGAAGAAAGACAGTCTCTTCAATAAATGGTGCTGGGAAAATTGGACAGCCACATGCAGAAGAATGAAACTAGACCACTCTCTTGCACCATACACAAAGATAAACTCAAAATGGATGAAAGATCTAAATGTGAGACAAGATTCCATCAAAATTCTAGAGGAGAACACAGGCAACACCCTTTTGGAACTCGGCCGCAGTAACTTCTTTCAAGTTACATCCATGAAGGCAAGAGAAACAAAAGAAAAATGAACTATTGCGACTTCATCAAGATAAGAAGTTTTTGCACAGCGAAGGATACAGTCAACAAAACTAAAAGACAACCTACAGAATGGGAGAAGATATTTGCAAACGACGTATCAGATAAAGGGCTAGTTTCCAAGATCTATAAATAACTTATTAAACTCAACAGCAAAGAAACAAACAATCCCATCATGAAATGGGCAAAAGCCATGAACAGAAATCTCACAGAGGAAGACATAGACATGGCCAACATGCACAGGAGAAAATGCTCTGCATCACTTGCCATCAGGGAAATACAAATCAAAACCACAATGAGATGGGACCCCTGGGTGGCGCAGCTGTTTGGCGCCTGCCTTTGGCCCAGGGCGCGATCCTGGAGACCCGGAATCAAATCCCACGTCGGGCTCCCGGTGCATGGAGCCTGCTTCTCCCTCTGCCTGTGTGTCTGCCTCTCTCTCTCTCTGTGTGACTATCATAAATAAATAAAAATTAAAAAAATTAAAAAAAAAACCACAATGAGATACCACCTCACACCAGTAAGAATGGGGAAAATTAACAAGGCAGGAAACCACAAATGTTGGAGAGGATGTGGAGAAAGGGGGAACCCTCTTGCACTTTTGGTGGAATGTGAACTGGTGCAGCCACTCTGGAAAACTGTGTGGAGGTTCCTCAAAGAGTTAAAAATAGACCTGCCCTATGACCCAGCCATTGCACTGCTAGGGATTTACCCCAAAGGTACAGATGCAATAAAACGTGGGACACCTGCACCGAGATGTTTCTAGCAGCAATGTCCACAATAGCCAAACTGTGGAAGGAGCCTCGGTGTCCATCGAAAGATGAATGGATAAAGAAGATGTGGTTTATGTATAAAATGGAATATTACTTAGCCATTAGAAATGACAAATACCCACCATTTGCTTTGACGTGGATGGAACTGGAGGGTATTATGTTGAGTGAAATAAGTCAATCAGAGAAGGACAAACATATGGTCTCATTCATTTGGGGAATATAAAAAATAGTGAAAGAGAATAAAGGGGAAAGGAGAAAAAAATGAGTGGGAAATAACAGAAAGGGAAATAGAACATGAGAGACTCCTAACTCTGGGAAACGAACTAGGGGTGGTGGAGGGAGAGGAGGGCAGGGGGTGGGGGTGAATAGGTGACAGGTACTGAGGTGGGCACTTGACGGGCTGAGCACTGGGTGTTATTCTGTATGTTGACAAATTGAACACCAATAAAAAATAAATTTATTAAAAATAAAATAGAATAACATCTAGAAAAAAAGAAAGTTTCAGTGGAGTGCATGGGGGCAAAAGTCAAATTCTTCTAGAATCTATCTATCTATCATCTTTCTTTCTTTCTTTCTTTCTTTCTTTCTTTCTTTCTTTCTTTCTTTCTTTCTTTCTTTCTCTCTCTCTCTCTCTCTCTCTCTCTCTCTCTCTCTCTCTCTCTTTCTTTCTTTCTTTCTTTCTTTCTTTCTTTCAAGAATCCCCAGGCGTGGACACTCAGTTTTATCAGAGAGGCCCCACGATCAGTAAACATATCGGCTCAACAGCTATCTTTCCAAGGCTTTCCTGCGAGACCTCAGGGTCGGGACAGTTCCAGCTCCATTTGTTGTGGAGGAGCCTGTCCTCAGTCACCAGCCCATGTGCCCTTGTGGAGCACTGTCCTGTGAGAATCAACCACGATTCTCCATGGCCACCTCTCAGCACGGAACAGGCAAGCCTGGAACTGCCCTTTCCCGAGGCTCCTTCCCCACCCTGTCCCTGGTGTCCCTGGTAAGAAGCTGATTTTGTGGTGCTCCCGGGAGGCAACTGGACAGGATTTCCTGTCTAGACCTTGTCAGGGGGCCTCCCAGCCTCACCCAGCTAGTGCTCCAACCAGCCCTTTTGCTTCCTTTTAGGTTACGGTGCAGCCAAAGGGAGGCTTTGATTTTAAAAGCATCATAGGTGTTTGGGGAATAATCTAGGAGCAGCTGGCCTCTGAGGAGGGTAATTAGGGGCCCCCAACAGATGCAGAGGGAAGGCATAATTAATGCTCTGAGCACCCGCTGTGCAGAGGGACGGGGGTGGAATTCAGAAGAGCCTTGCTCAAACCCACTCCAGAAGGGTGGGGACCATCCACTGCTCAGAGAGCCAGCATGGGGGCGCTCCAGGTCTGTGCAGCTTGCTCTGCCTCTGCCCCTAGCTGGATCTCATGTGTCCGAGACGTGAAGGCTGGGGGAGAAGCCATGGTGCAGCAGGTCTTCTACTTCACCCTCCTGGCCCCTCAGGGAGATGGGGGGGATTAAGTGAGTACACATTCTCCGAACAATAAAAGCCCAGTCAATTGTAGCTGAGTGTGTGGTGGGGGGATGACAAGGTGGGAAGGCTGGTGTCTCCCTTCATAGCTGCTTAGGGCTGCCCCACTTCCAGGCCAGGATGGGGGCTCTCACAGCCTCACCTGCCCTACCAGGAGTCTCTGGCACATGTTGGCAGCATGGAGCCCGCGGGGTTTGATCTCATGACCTTGAGATCATGACCTGAGTTGAAAGTAAGATTTGGACACTCAACTGCCTGAGGCCCCCAGGCACCCAGAGATCTGCCTTTAGATGTTTGCAAGGCTGTCACATGCATGAGGGGTTAAGCTTGTTCTCTGAGGCTCTGGGGACAGATGTGAGCCAGAGCATGAGACAGAAGTCTATGTAGTAAGATAATAACCGCTAACATTTACTGTGCTCCTCAAACTGCTCTGCTTTACATATGGATTAACTCACTTCATCCCCACAACAGCCCTGTGAGGCACGGCCTCTCAATACAATAATTAAAAAAAAAAAGATTGTATTTATTTATTCATGAGAGACACAGAGAGGCAGAGACACAGGCAGAGGGAGAAGCAGGCTCTCCTGCTTGACTCAAATCCCACATGGGATTTGATCCCGGGACCCCGGGGTCATGCCCTGAGCTGAAGGCAGACGCTAAAGTCACCTGAGTCACCTGGGTGCCCCTTGATGTAGGCATTTTACAGGGAGGGATCGGAGACACAGAGAGGGTAAGCAATCTATCTATGGTCACACAGGCGCTAAGTGGCAAGCTGGCATTCCACCCCAGCCTGTGCGTACAGCCCCTTTCATCTGAACACGTAGCTCTGCTGCCTTTGCCATCAGAAAAGCCTCCAAAGCCATCAGGACTGTCAAAGGGGGGACTGGGCTCCTAACAGGCAGAGGTGTCCAGGCACAGCATGGACAAGCTTGTGGAGAGATGTGCCAACAACACCCTCCTGGCGGACGTCCCGAGCACTGCTTCTCAGACTTTGGTGGGCGCTCGAGTACTCAGGGACCCGGACTGATGCCATGCAGGCTCCCTCTCACCAGGCGGACAGGTGATGCTGGGGGTCAGAGGGCAGCCGGCTCCTTGCTGATCTCTCAGATCATGCCCTGCCCTGCGGATTTATGATGTGCCTTGCCCACAGTCCGGGCGGATTTCTCCATCAGAGCAGCATGCTGACCCACAGCAGGGGTTAATTCTTTGTGTTATAGACACTCATCAAAAGATCATTTAGATAAAACAACACTCTCCCAGAGGCCCCTCTAAGCAAAGACATGGGGCCTTCCTCTCTAATGTTTTCCCTCTGAAGCTATAATTTTTTAAAGATTTTATTTGAGAGTAAGAGAGTGAGAAAGAGCACAAGCAGGGGGGCATCAGAGGGAGAGGGAGCAGACTCCCTGCTGAGCAGGGAGCCCAATGTGGGACCCGATCCCAGGACCCCAGGATCATGACCTGAGTCGAAAGCTTAACTGACTAAGCCCCCCCGGCGCCCTGAAGGTATAATTCTTATTTGTGCTGATATCCGTATCAGGCATGTTAGAAGCCTTTTTAAAAAGAAATAACACCACAGCCAAATCGCCTTTCTTATTGCTGACTCCAAACTCATTCTATTAAACTCATTTCCGTGAAAATATGCAGCAGGGAATCTCTCAAGCTGAAGAAAGAAACACGATCTTAAAAAGCCCAGTGTACAGCATAATCATTGGTAAGTCACTGGGGACATTCTGTTTATGCAGCTAAAACACACATGGGGAAAGAAATACTCAGTCAAGTTAGCTGCACTGAGTCGTCATTAACTTCAAGATGCCTGAAGTGCTGAGCCGCTGTCCACTTTCGTCAGGGCTGCTCCGTCCCCACGCTGTGCACTGGGGGATCCTGGCCAGTGAGGCTCACAATCTCTTCCTAAGTTTCCATGGAAATCAACCAAAGTCCAGTCAAGGTTCTATAGGCCTAAAGATTCCATGTGGTTACTTCTCTTGATATTACAAAAAAAAAAAATTATGATAGAATCATCACCCCCTTCCCCCCCCCCCCCCCCCCGTTTTTAAAAGTAGGCTCCATACGCAAAGTGGGGTTTGAACTCACGACCCTGAGATCAAGTCACATGCTCTACCGATTTGGGCTAGGCAGGTGCCCTGATGGAACTGCATTTTTTTTTTTAAAGATTTTATTTATTCTTTAAATAAAGATAGAGAGACACACACAGAGAGAGGCAGGGACACAAGCAGAGGGAGAAGCAGGCTCCCTGTGGGGAGCCCGATGTGGGACTCGATCGCAGGACCCCAAGATCACGTCCTGAGCCGAAGGCAGACACTCAACCACTGAGCCACCCAGGAGTCCCTAGAATGGCTTTTTTAAAAATAATTTACTTTCAATTGTGGCAAAATATGCTTCACATAAAATTCACCACCTTAACCATTTTTAAGCATATGATTTAGTGGCACTGAGTACATTCACATCATTGCCCAACCATCACCACCATCTGTTTCACAGAAATGAGTCTGTACCCAGCAAACAAATCCCCAGCCCCTAACAACTCCACCCCCCTGTGCTTTCTCTTTCTGTGAGTCTGACCACCCAAACAAGTGGAGTCCTGTCATCATGTCCTTTTGTGACTGGCTTATTTCACTCAGCACAATGTATTTCCTCCAACTTTTCTTTTTCTCTATTTATCTTCAAAAAGATCTTATTTATTTATTTATTTAAGAGAGAGAGAGAAAGAGAAAGAGAGAGATCGTGCGTAGGGGGATGAGAAGAGGGAAGGGAGAGGGAGTGGGGAGAATTGGAAGCGGATTCCCTGATACTTGAGAGCCGGACATGGGGCTCAATCCCACAACCCCAGGATTATGACCTGAGCCGAGCCCAAGCTTAACTGACTGAGCCACCCAGGCACCCCCTTCCTCTCACTTTAAACAGCAGGAAAGTGGGAGCAATGGGATGAGCTGCTTCTTAAAAGGCATTTTCTTGAAACGTGGTTGTCATCCAATTCAACGAGAGCTCACATCACAGATAAAAGCTTTGGACATTATCGACACAGGGTCCAAACCATGAACTCTGAATTCTATCACAGTTCTTAAAGACATGACCAAATGTTTTGCTTATTTGGAGATATACCAGGAGGGAAGGCTTGTTTGCTGCTTTAGCCTCAGTTTCCCCATCTGCTTGTGCTCCCGATCTCCCAGCACCCCTTTGTAGGGCGCTAGAGTCCTAGAATGCTGCACCACAACATCCTGCTGGGCCAAAGTGATTCACTTTTAATGCGCTGGTCTGAGAGCAAAGACCCCTTTCAGGAAGACGCACTAAGGGCCTTCCAGAAAGCGCCTGCCACTGTGTGTCTCTCATGAATAGATTTTTTCTTGAATCTTTATTTTTTATTTTTTTATCGTTTCTTTTTTTTGTAATAATAAATTTATTTTTTATTGGTGTTCAATTTGCCAACATACAGAATAACACCCAGTGCTCATCCCGTCAAGTGCCCCCCTCAGTGCCCGCCACCCAGTCACCCCCACTCCCCACCCGCCTCCCCTTCCACCATCCCTAGTTCGTTCTTGAATCTTTTAAAAAAAAAAGGTAGGCAATATTTTTGAGGTCTCCCAATTAGTATAGCTTCTATTTCTAGCTCCACTTGGGATGAGATGGATCCTGGAATAGCCACAGAGGTCTTCTCCAGATGGCTGACCCATGGGAAGTAAAAATTTACTGGAAAGCAATCAATAATAACAATGGCTACCATTTATTGAAAACTTACATGATATGCCGAGGCACTATGCCAAGTATGGCTTTATTATTAGTGCATTTCATTATCAAAATGACTCTGAGAAAACTACAGAGCAGTGAACAATTTTTTTTTTTTTTTTTTTTTTTTTTTTTTAATTTATGATAGGCACACAGTGAGAGAGAGAGGCAGAGACACAGGCAGAGGGAGAAGCAGGCTCCATGCACCGGGAGCCCGACGTGGGATTCGATCCCGGGTCTCCAGGATCGCGCCCTGGGCCAAAGGCAGGCGCCAAACTGCTGCGCCACCCAGGGATCCCTAATTTTTTTTTTTTTTTAAAAGATTGTATTTATTTATTCATGAGAGACACAGAGAGAGAGGCAGAGACACAGGCAGAGGGAGAAGCAGGCTCCATGCAGGGAGCCTGATGCGGAACTCGATCCCAGGACCCCGGGGTCATGCCCTAGGGCAAAGGGAGACGCTCAACCACAGAGCCACCCCTCAACCACAGAGCCACTCGGGCGTCCCTAGAGCAGTGAATAACATGACCAAGGCCAGATTTGCTATAAATGGGCAGTGTTGAGACTCAGTCCTAACAAGTGGACAGAACGAACTCCCTGTACACTCATGGAACATACTTGTTAGTCGGAAAGATAACTGAACAAGTGAATGTTTCTGTCTGATGAAAATGGTGCAGGGAGTAAAAAGGAAGCAGGTAAGGGGACAGAGTGATGGACTGGGTGATGGTCCGGGAAGGCCTCTGTGATAAGGGGACATTAGTGACCCTATGGGGAACAGCAGAGATGATGCTCTCTGAGCCCCAAGTCTTCCCTTTCTGTCCCCACCTCACCCCAAACGAGGGCAGCAGTCCTAACCTTCTCCCCCCACCTCACACACCCTCCTCTTAGGTCTGCCGTTAGCATCTAGGTATGAATGGCCAAGAATGTCTGTGAGTGGAGAAGGACTAATGTCTGTCGAGCGCCTATGATGCACCCAGGGATCTTTTTTTTTTTTTTTTTTTGAGCATTAGCTCAGCTGACCTCATGACAGCCCTGTGAGGTGTTCACTTTTTCATTTTACATCTGGGCAATTTATTGCAGCCCTACCCTCTCTGCCCAGCTTGCTGGGAAGCCTCTATGCTCCTGTCTCTAAATTCACAACAACTCTGTAGTAGGGGAGGCCCCAAGGCAGGGACCAGCCACCCCATTCTCCACGGCATTGCTCAGGATAGGTGCTCATTTTAAATGTGGCGGATGAATGGAATGAACAACGTGAGCTAGAGGAATGACGGATACGCCCAGAGCGGACGTCCACGCCATGACTGCCAGTCAATAAAGTATTCTGAAGTTTGTTGGCCATCGTAAAACCACAGGGCAAGGGTAGCAGCCCCGTCGAATTCCAGCCCTCTGAGATCCAGGGTGCCCTGTGGTGTGGCAGTGGCTTTTTATGATGCCACCTTGGTGCTGCCGCCGGGGACTGCCCTCTGGGCTGCTAATCTTGCTGGGGGTGAGGGGGCTGGAGGTCACCTCACTGCAACCCTTCCAGCTCCCCATCAAAGGGAAAGAGGATGCCCCCCACGGGGCATTCGGAGCCAAGTGTATAATCCTGACATGCACTTGCCAGGGCCAACCTCACGGCAGGGGCCACCCGGGCCTCTGGGTTCCTCCATCTGATTATCGTGATGGTCTCCCAGGGGCGGGGCACTGTCTCTGCTCTTTCACGACACAGTGCCAATGTCGAGTCCTGCAGCTGACAGTTCTGGCCCCCTTTCTGCCCTTCCCCCACAGCTGCCCGTATACCATCCCTTTGTAGAGGATGACCCTCCACCCCCCGTCCATGTAGCTTGCAGAGCTCGTTCAGATGAACCATCTTGGGCTCCCCGTTCTCAGCAGGCTCTGGGATAGACACTACCTTCTTTGTTAAAGAAGCTGGGATCGAGGCTAAGAGAAGTGAGGACAGGGTCAGGTGGAGCTTGGAGGCCCGTGGCACATCTTATGGCCCCAGGGTGGCTTGACCATACGCATGGCTATGGGGCTACGCGCCAGACGCCGGCGCAGGCAGTGCACCTGCAGGGGTTCGAAACCCTTCTCTCGGGTGCCCGGGGGCTCAGTTGGCGAAGCATCTGCCTTGAGCTCAGGTCCCAGGGTCCTTGGGGTCGAGACCCACGTTGGGCTCCCTGCTCGGCGGGGGCTCTGCTTCTCCCTCTCCCTGTGCCTGCTGCTGCCCCTGCTGTGCTAGTTCTCCCTCTCCCTCTCCCTCTCCCTCTCCCTCTCTCTCTCTGTCAAACAAATACATACAAATCTTTTTTAAAAAAGCAAGAAATCCCTCTGTCAGGGGCCTCTGAAGGGCAGGGGCCCGGGAAGCTGGCCTTGGTTAGGGCAGGGCTCCTGCTGTGGGAAGGCCCCTGACAGGGTGCAGCCTGTTCATAGGAAAGGAAGTAGCTGACTGCAGAGCAGGTCAGAATGAGCCAAAAAAGCCCTGCTCCTTCTGAACTTGGCAGCCTCCCTGGCATGGGGTGGGAAAATCTCACCTGCGGGGTGGGAGCCAGTCACTGCTTTTCGTGAAGGCGGTGTTTCCAGAGATGGGCTCACATCCCAAAGATGCTGACAGGAGGAGCGAACAGTGTGGGAACAGACACCCTTGGGGAGGCAGGCAGCAAACAGCACATTTAGTTACAGCCTCAGCATCTCTTAGATGGGGTTCGGGATGCACCTCCCGGCATATCTCCCTGTCCACATCAGCAGGACCAACCTTTCCCCCAACATGCCTTGGGAAATACTGGGCAAGGTCCCTGTTGACATGTTTCCCTGGGAGAGGACACACCCACCTGCTGCCCTTGTCTTGTGTCACATTAGCAGGGACTCAGGGCACCATGGCTCCTGCTGAACATGCTCTGTTGCAGATGGACACTCACACTCTGCCTCTCACACATCTCTGGGGCCCTGAGGGCTGGGCCTGACTGCAACTGCTGTGCCAGGGATCTGCAGGTGCAGGCGCAGGAGGTTGGAGGCACAGGGGACCATAGGTTGCCAAAGCAATCAGAAATGTAGGTTACTCTGAATTCCCCACCCTTGAGGCTCGGCCTCAGAGGCCCGGGTGCAGGCCGCCCGGGATGGTGCAACCACCAAGGACGAAGTACAGGCCACCAGGTATGGAAGAGGGCAGAGGGAACAGAGAAGAAGGCAATAGAAGACCCTGACGCCAACTCCAGGTTCCCTCCAGTGTTGTCCGTCAAGGTCAGGGCTGAACTCTGGGCTCTGTAACCCTGTCTGACCCTGACATTCAGAAGGGTCTTCTCTGCTTTGTGGCCGAGCTGCCTGAGTCATATCCTCTCTCTGCAGAAACACTTCTCTTCCAAAAAGCCCTGCAGGTCCCCAGATGCATCCTCCTTCTGAAATGCCCCAGGAGTGTTGAGGGGCGGCTGGAATCACCTGCTTCAGGGAATTCAGAGGCTTTGTTGACAGGCACTTCTTCAGTTTTTCCTGTGTTTCTGGCAGTGTGTGAGCTACTCTGAGCGGGGGACGGTACTCAGGCAGCTTATAGGCCAATTCTGCGTAGTGAGTCTTCTGGTTTGACTACAAGGATCATCATTAAGCCAGGGATACCGAGTAGTGGGCGAGGGAGGGGATGGGCCCTTATTGTGTGAAGAATGAAGCAAAAAGGGGGCCAGGGAAAGCCTGGGGGGCCTCTTAAAAAGTACAAAATTATGAACACAAAACTAAATGTGAAAGCATTTATTTTTGAATCAGAGAACGGCAGCAAATTAAAAATTATAAAAAGCTAGCAACTACTATAAACATCACACGATCCCCAAAATAGCATTTTTACTAATTAGCTGCTTGCCAAACTGCAGGTAGCAAACACGGGAATGTACTGCTTCTTCTCTGATCATCTCTTCTACGGACGTTTTGTAATATGATTTTTCACAGTCAGAATTTAAAGATGATTCAGTCTTTGAAAAATAACTGAGAGGCTAAGTCAGTCTTTACTAGGGTTGCTACTGCAGGATGATTGGTATTTTATAAATTTCTCTCACTTCCAAAACTAGTTGGATACAGTCTTATAAATTTTAAGGATCACTGTCAAGCTTGGGGAAAATGCTACTAAGCCCTCCTTTTCCAGTTTGCTCAAGCGGTGACCGAACTCCCTCCCTTTGAACTGATGGCAGTCATTAGCCAGGCTGCTGTGCGCAGGGCTGGGCTGGGTGTGGCCACACATTATGAGCTGGAGGTAGACCCTGTGTTTTGGTGTGATGTCGCTCCAGGACTTGATTCAGGGGCCACAGAAGGGTTCCTGGGAGCGATCCCCACAGTAAGACGATTGCAACCACTGAAGGGCAGATAGAAGTAACTGCAAACCATGTAAATACATCCCACTAAGCTCACCCAAGTGTACCCGTAGCCAGCCTCCTCCTGGTCAGAGGCCCCGCACGCTGAGCCATGCCAGCACCACCCAACATGAGCAGAGACATGCTACAGGGCAGCTCAGCACGGGAACAGACCACTTTTTGGCCGACTGCTGCCAAATAGTTCAGCTTGCAAACATCACAAAACATGGAAATGTGTGGACACTCAGTGAGAGGTCCTGAGCTGGGCTTCACGAGCTCCATGGTGAATGTGGCTCTCACCAGGGGACAAAGGGCCAGAAAAGAGGACGTGGAGGATAGGGAGGCATGTCGTCAGGATTTTCGAGCTAGGAAAGCAGGTACATAGTCTAGGAACCTTCCTCGAGGTAAATCAGGGCAGGGCCTGTCTTCTCTCGTGGCCTGAGGCAGGTTGTCTAGAGGGCCGGGCACCCCGGAGCATCTGTGAAGAGGGAACGGCTACGGGGGAAGCCGGTGTGGTTCTCAAGGATGTTTCTTTCCCTCCTTACAAAACAAGCCGGTACAATCTTTGGCCATCAGGAAGGGCCTCTGACCTCCCCTTGCCACCTGACCGCCTTACATCCCTCTACCAAGAGCCACAACCCTTGGTTTCACTCTGAGAGGAGCAGCGAAAAGAGCAAATTCCTTGCCTCCCCCAAAGAGTCGGCAGGGATTTTATTCCCTGCACTCAGCCATGCATCGCGAAGGTGTTTGGGGAATGAAGGGAGAGAGGGCAGTGCAGGGGCCCTGGACACCTAGAGGCGGCCGGGCTCTGAGGAAGGAGGGTTGCCCAGGGGGTAGGGGTGGGCCTCAAAGATCAAGCCCACCCTCTACATGATTTTCCAGCAGCCCACCTGGCAGGTCCTGCAACCCGTGGCAGACGGTTACACGGTGAGGATCTTGGCTGCGCTCTTTACAACAAGGCACTGTGGGAGTGTGTGGTCTTCAAAACTGTAGTACAAGCACCTGTTGCCAGGTGGCCTGTGGGTCATTCATTCCCACTGCGGTAGTGAACTCCAGGGCAAGCACTTACAGAGGGTGTTTGTGATGCGCAGGCAGTGTTCTGTGAGAGTCACTTTGGGTGCTGTTCTGTAATAAAGAGTCTGGCTGGTCTGTATCCCCAGGTCCTGGGAGGGAGCCTCTAAACCCTCTAGAATGTTCTGAGTGTCAGGAGGGCCCTTGTCACACACGGTGGGCCTGCAGACAGTCCCAGCATAGGTCTGGCCATGTGACTAGAGGCTGAGATGGGCAACAGACTAGAGTGTGGGGGGCGCGTGGCTGGAGACTGAGTTCGCTCAGATGGCCAAGGATTCACTCAACCACGCCCCTGTAGCCAAAGTCCAGTGAGAACTCTGGACACTGGAGGCTGAGGGACGTCCTTGGTTGGTGACACACACCTGTGTGTGCTGCAAGGGTGACAAAGTTTCACATGTGGGCCCCCCTGGGCTTTGCCTTCTAAATTTCTTCTTTTGCTGCTTGTGAGTTGTATCCTTCATAATAATACTGTGGTCATACGTACAGGGTTTCTTCTGAGTTCTGTGAATCATTTCAATGAGGGGATAGCAGAGCCCCCGAATTGGTAGCTGGTTGGTCTGACATGCAGGTGGCCTGGGAGCCCGGAGCTTGTGGCTGATGACTGAAGTGAGGGCAGTCCTCTGGAGACAGGCCCTTACCCTGACGTGTCCAACTCCAGGTCAGGGGTGGCTTGGAAACAGAGTCACTGCAGACATGATTAGTTAAGATGACGTCACAGGATGGACCTGAACCCAGGATGACTGGTGTTCTTATCAAAACTGGAGATTTGGACGCAGTCGCCCTCTCGGGGAGGAAGCCAGGTGAAGATGAAGGCACGGATGGAGCGTCTACAAGGCAAGGAATGCCAGAGGCTACCAGCAGAGCAGCAGGAGTGGGGGCTGCCCTCACAGCACCTGGGGGACCTGGCTTGGCCACAGCCTGGTCTCAGACTCAGCGTCCAGAAGTGAGAGGCGCAAGTCTCTGTCCTGCGAGCCACTGGACGTGGGGCATGTTACAGCCGCCTTCAAAGGGTGAAGTTTATTCCCACAGTAATGACTTGGACACATTTTTTTAAATAGCAGACATCAAATTCCCCCCAGATCCTCCTGGGTGCCTCTTCTCTGCTCGGGCACTGGGGCACAGCATGCTGAAGGGCTCTGGGGTCTCCCTGTGGCCCGCACCCCTGCCACACAGAGACACCTTGCACACTGTGGGCCTGAGTCGTGAACACGAGCATGGGATCCAGGTTCACGTCCTGCACCAGAGCTTCCGTGCTGGTGACGTAACCTTGCCGACATCTGCACAGCAGAGGGGACACTTCCTAAGGGTGTTGCTAGGGCCGAACAGAAACACTTGGAGCACCTGCTCCAAACAGGGCCCTTTGCCTTTCCTCCCTCAGTCTATTTTTATTTTTAAGAAAGAAAGTGGGGGTTGGGGAGGGGGAGGCAGAGAGAATCTTAAGCAGGCTCTGTGCCCAGTGTGGGGCCCGATGGGGGCTCAATCTCACAGCCTCGAGAGCATGACCTGAGCCGCAATCAAGGTGGGACACATCACAACAGAAGCCACTGGGTGCTCCCAGCTCTGCTGTGAGGGCAGCCTCAGGAGTGTCCCTTGGCTGGCAGCGCCCAAGCCCTAAGCCGGGCTCCCCGGGTTCCTTCTGACCTGCCCCTTGCCCACGCTCCCAGCCTCTGCTCCCTGCTCCCCGGGGTCATGCCCTGCTCCCCGAGAGCTGTCTGCCACCTTGCGCTTGCTGTGGCCCTGCTGCAGTGCCTCCTCTCCTGTCCCACCTGGATCCTGACAGCCAGTGAGCCTACCTCATGCCCACATACTCTTTCCAAACAACCACTAACTTAGAAGAAAACTGGGGCCGGAGCAGGGGGCATGGGAAAAGAAAGTTCTCACCGAAAGGCCTGTCTGCACTCACTTCACACCAGGTACGGCCTGCCGCCTGTCTGCTTGGCTAACACTTTAGTCCCTGTTCCATGTTTCCAGTTCCATCCTCTGACGCAGGAGAGAGGGATCCATGCTGTTTGTAACGAATGTTCAGTTCAGATTAGTCTCCTCGGGTGCCCGGCTGAGGGAGAAGTGTAACTGCCCTCCCCCAATACCCTGCACAGCTCTTCCATGCAGCATCTGGGGATGATGACAGTGGTGGCCTGCTCACGACCAGCACCTGGATGCCCTCTCACATCCTCTTCATGTCTCAGTGAGGGTGCTGCTGTGGGTGCAGAGTGGAAGGCGGCGGGAGCACAGCCTGAGGTGGGCAAGGAGGTCAGGTCTCCCTGGGTGACTGAGTGCCACCTACGCGGGTCACCGAAGCCCTCTCTATGCAAATGACTCTTCCAGGACGTCTTTTGTCGGGCCTGACAGTCCCACCTGCAGAACAGATTGTGTGGGGTTGTACTCGGGGTGTGCAGGGGGCCACTGTTGACATGCAGGAGGACACCTGTCACTCATCCAGTGAGTATCACATGTTCACAGCTGGGGGGATACTTGCAGCCAGGAACCCACTGGAAGACTTTACGACAGGGCTTTGTCGGATGGTGAGGATGCCAAAGGCACTGACTAACAGCCCTGGGCAGCCTGCCTGTATGGGGAGGTGGCTGCAGAGAAGTGAGGCCGGGAAGTGGCCCCCTGGGGTATCCCCTGGAGAACCTGAGTCCCACAGGCCTGGGGCACCCCTGGGGGATGGCCTGTAGGCTGGCTGAGTGTGCCAAGAGCAGGTGTGCCCAGTGCACATGATCCCGTGACAGTCTTTTGATTTCAATCATTTTGGGATGCAAACAGTCCCCAAATATTCAGGGCACCATTTCCAGGAGCTTCAAAGCTTTCTTTTTGTCTCATTCTTATCTTTTCTTCTAAGCAGGAGGACCTTTTGATTTTTTCCCACCCAAAGTCTCTTGCTGCTAAATACGTAGCACTTCTTGTTGGGTCAGACGCGGGAAGTCACAGGCCCGCCCGTGGGCCCCCCTGTACCCCCACAGCAGCCCCCAGGGAGGAACCCGCAGGCTCCCTGGAAGTTTGGAAATATCTGCGTGGGAAAGAGCACTGGACCCCAAGTCGGAAGTCCTAGAGTGAAGCTTCCTTCACACGGAAGCGCAGGCAGTCAGCCACCACCGGTCGTAGCTTCGTCATCTGTGAAACAGGAGGCAAAACCACAGCCTCGCCTCTACCGCAGGGTGACCATGGGAATCCCACGGTGACCGGGCGACGGGATGCACAGCAAGTGCATGGGAGCCCATGCACATAGAAGGCCCCATCTGAGGTCCTGTCGCCACTCACATCATACACACAACTGGCTTCTTCAAATAGGCTGTGATTTCACAGCCCTCTGCAGGGTCGGGACTCTGAAGAGCATGTTTGGAGCCCTCCCGTGGCTCTCAGATACCAAAGGGAGGCAAAAGCCCACACCAGAGCCTGCTGGCTGCCATTTCCCGTCACTTCTGATGCCCACCCTTGGATTTTTTTCTGCCTCCTTACCTGTCAGACCACCAGCCGTCACTTCTCTCTCCTCTAAGGCACCCATCTGGTCCCTCATCTCCTGCCTCCACGCCGTCATGGATTCAACCAGATCATGCAGTTTCTTGGAATCGGGTGCAAAGAGAGGGCCGGCTGCTGGCTCGGGTGAGATGGAGACAGGCCCATGGGTGCAGGCTGTGCACTGTCTGGTCAGCAGCTGATACCCCCTCCACCTTCCATCTCGCCTGTGGCCCAGGCGAACGAGGCTGTAGACGACGGGCCCGCGGTCCTTACTCACAAGTCCAAAACGTATCCTGCACGGGGGAGTCGCCAGCCAGCCCCACCGGAGCTCGCCACACAGACAGCAGAGGAGACCGCCGCTCAAGCTGATAGAAACAGCTTGGCTCTGCCCAGCTGTCCTACCCCAGCTTCTAGGTTTCAGTCTTCGCTTCCCTTCTTCCCACACGCCCTGGCTCTGCTCCACCCGGTAAGTTGGGCTCATGTCCACGGAGCACTGCGCTAACCACTTGGCATTCTTCATTCTATCCAATCCTCAGCACAACCCTGTGAAATGGGTTCTGTTATTTCCTTCTTACAGGTATGAAAATTGGCCTTAGAGGATAAATAACTTGCTCAAGGTCACACAATTTTTAAGGAATAGAATCAGGGTTCATACCCTGACTGGTACTCTGTAGAATCCTTTCTCTGGGGCATTATTACATACAGTGAATTCAAGGCCCTGCTGAATCCTAAAGGTCCAGATTCTCACCCACAGAAGCTGCGGTGGCCTGTACAAGACTTCACACGTGCCCAGTAGTCCACGGGGAATGACGTACAATCTTCTCCAGAGAGTCCAGGGGAAGCCAGCCAGCACTGGGTGGTGAGGGTACCCAAGACCTGGGCTACAGGCACTGAACAGGGAGGTGGTATGATTTCTGCAGCAGCAGGAAGCTTCCTTGAAAAATACTGCCTCCACCTGCTGGCTGATGCCTGAAAATCCCTTTCCCGGGGATTCAACTTTTGGTTTCACAGCAAGGGGTCAAACTTCAAATACAAATGTCGCTGGGCTGGATGGCTGTGTGGATGGACGTGTAAATGACTGACCACGGCTTCCCTTTTAAGATCCATGGAGGATTTTAAGAAGGAAGCTCCTCGCAGTGCTCCTGTGGGGATGAGGAAGCACGGGAAGAGGGACGGGGGTGGGCAGCAGACTGTGGATGGAAGCTCTACTGAGGGCCGAGGGATGCAGACGGGAGACCAGGAGAGGAGAGACTCAACCCACTCCAGAATGCTGTCTGCCATCAGCCCCAGCTCCAGACATGCCCTCTCCCTTAAACCCCTGAAGTTGTTTCCTTCACAGAGGTGCACTGGGCCAGAACTTGTTGGAAACCCTTTAAGTAAAACCTGAGAAGATAGAAACCTATTTTGCAGAAGAATTCTCCAGGCCAGCTGCCTTCTCTTTTTGGACTCTGACTTGAGGATGATTGGCTCTGGGTAACTGCCTCTGCTTGGCCGCCACATGGGCACATCAGTGACACTGCACAGTGTGTGGGAGGTCCCACACACACGTGGTAGGCTGGGCACACAGTATGCCCCACTATTTGTTAAGTCCAGTGGCACAGGCTTTCCTAATTTTTTCCCATCACAAAGTAAAAAAATGTCAAATTTCAGCTGATCAGGAATCATTCTGTTATAGAATTAAGTCAAACCCCTGCTCCTTCCCTACCAACCTGGTGCCCTGCCCTTCTCAGGCTTGCCCTGCCTTCCTGGCTGACTCACCTCTGGTGCTCTCATTCTGTTGTCTTGCAGGACAGATTTTTATGAAGAAAAAAATATATATATATATAACTTAAAGATTTTATTTGTTTATTCCCGAGAGACACAGAGAGAGGCAGAGACACAGGCAGAGGGAGAAGCAGTCTCCATGCAGGGAGCCCGATGTGGCACTCGATCCCAGGACCCCGGGGTCATGCACTGAGCTGAGCCACCCAGGTGCCCCTATATTTTATTTTTTAACTGCAAAGTGGCACGGGTTCATTTTTTAAACGACTCCATCATTAAAGAAGTAAACTTTAAAGTGAAAATCATTTCTGATTCTCAGGATACCCTCAACCCCATGTCCTACAGGGGAATTACAACTTAGCCCCACTCCTGTTTTTCCTTCCCTCTCTCCTGACACATATGTATACTTTCTTTCCAAAAATAAAATGATTTTATTTTATTATACTTTACCTTAACTACTATCTTCACTTCATTGATCACAGAAAACTTCTCATTGGGATAAAATGAACTTTTTAAATAGTAGCCCAATGCAGAATCTCTGTTTCTTGGTTTATAATCTCTGTTTAAAGCTCTTTAAGTTTTTGTCCCAAATGCCCTGTTCTCTGTGTGAGTTCGGGTCATCTGAAACGTGTCAGGCTATGTTAGCTCACTTTGTCAAGCTGTTGATGGTAGTGAGATGCTCATCCAGAGGGTGATTAGTATAATTTGCTTATCAGCTCATACCTGGATCTAAAACACGTAGGCGTGGGGGTGGCTTAGAAAGTACGGGTACCCCTGTCCTTCTCTGCCATCGATAAAGAAAAGGCTGTCGAGAGAAGCCAGATCAGACTGTTGGCTGAGGAAGTCACCCCGATGGTCTGAAACAGCAGAGACAGGTGGACTGATGTGCCAGCAAGCAGAAGAGCCTGCCTGGGACGGGGGCCTTCTGGGGCTCTCCCTCGCTCAGTTTGGGACCCCTCCCTTCCAGGCCATCCCCGCCGAGTGCTGTGGGGAAGACTTGGGGCAGAGTCCAAGGTGGACCATGGCTTCATGCTGTCTGGCTTTACTGGTCTCACTACTGAGAACCTGCAGCTTCGGTCTCAACTCTTCCCATCAGCCAGAGGGGAGCAGAAGGACAAGTCACACTTTCTCAGATGGCTCCAGTCAGCCACGCAGCTAAATGAAGGGAGTAAAGTTCTTCTTAGTTGCAATAAGAGAAGCCACTCAATAGAGTTTAAGCAAAAACGATGGGTTCCTCCAGGAGTATTTGGCGCAGACAAGGGGCAAGAGCAGAGTCAAGCTCCCTAAGGAAACATTGACCAGTCAAGCTCCCTAAGGAAACATTGACCAGAGAGCTCTCCTGCAACTGGACCAAGGCTTTCTCTCTCTCCACAGTTTATCCACCCCTGGCTCCCCATGTTTACGTGGCACCCTCTGTGTGCAAGTGTGGACCTGTCCAGCTCAGCAGCTGCATGCGCTTTGCTCTGCTAAGAGGGGCAGCACACCTGACCCACTTCCTGTTGGACAGGGTGGGAACACGGATAGTGAGTCTGCGGCTGAAGGGGGATGTCCAGAGAGGCAGAGGAGTGACCCAGCCCTTGTTCTGTTGCTGCTCCATCTCCACGCAGCCCCGTGTCCAGCAGCGCTGCCCCCCTTCCCACACATCTGGGAGGACGAGAACTCTCTGTCTGAGGCTGAAGGAGTTTTGTGGCAAACTCTGGGACTGTTAAGGATATCTAGTCTACAGAAGCTTCTCACCTAAATACAAACTCCATGAAGTCAGGGACCTCGTCCGGAGTATTGAGCTTCAGTCCTCAGAAGCTAGATTGTAGTTGACATTGAAATACTTGTTGATTAAATAATATTTTTACCTTAAAACAGCTTTGTTGAGTGACACACAACTGCACACACTTAAAGTGTGCAATTTTGATACATTCTGACATACATATGCACCTGTGAAATCATCACCAATCCAAGCAATCAACTCGTGTCACCCCTAGAAGTTTCCATGCCTCTTTGCCTCTCTCCATCCCTAGGCAACCATTAATCTTTTTACTATTACTGTAGATGACATTTTCTAGAATTCTATATACATGGAATCTTACAGTATTTCATTATTCACTCATTCATTTAGGTCTGACTTCTTTCATTCAGCATAATTACTTTGAGATCCATCCACATTGTTGCAAATGGTTCATTCCCTGTTATTGCTAAGTAATAATTCCACTGTATGGATATACCACAGTTTGTGCATCTGAATGCTGATAGATATTTGGGTAGCTTCCAGTTTTTCCTCTATGAAACACAAAGCTACTATGAACATTTGTATACAAATCTTTGCATGGACATATACTTTCATTTCTTTTGGGTAAATAGAAGTGGAATGTCTGGATCATATGGTAGATGTAAATTTAACTTTTAAAGAAACTGCCAAAACATTTTTCAAAATGGTCATAACACTGATTTTCTGATATTAAGCCAAACTTGCATTCCTGAGATAAAACACATTTCGTCAATATGCATTTTTCTTCATATATATTGCTAAATTCAATGTCCTAAAATTTCGTTTAGACATTTTGTACCTATCTTAATGGGAGACATTAATCTCTTGTCTTCTTTTCTTGTAATGTTTTTGTCAGGCTTTGCTATCACTCTAATGCTTAGAATGAATTGGGAAGTATTCCTTTCTAATTTTTTTTTGTTTGTTTTTTCCTTTCTAATTTTTTGAAATAATTTATAAAATTAGTACTCTTTGTTCCTTAAATATTTGGTAGAATTCTCCTGTGAAGCTATTTAGGCCTGGAGTTTTCTTTGTGGAAGGGTTTTGAACTACACATTTTCTATTTCTTATTTTTAAAATATATCGTTTATTAGTTCATGAGAGAGAAAGACAGAGAGAGAGAGACAGAGACAGAGAGACAGAGACTCAGGCAGAGGGAGAAGCAGGCTCCACACGGAGCCCGATGCGGAACGCAAACCCGGGACTCCAGGATCATGCCCTGGGCAGAAGGCAGGTGCTAAACCTTGAGCCATTCAGGGATTCCCAAAATTCACCATTTTAAAACATACCATCCAGTGGTTTCTAGTGTAGTGGCAACATTGCAGGACCATCATTACTAATTCTGGAACATTTTCATGATCCCAACACAAAACCTCATACTCGTTGGAAGTCACACTATTTTTCCCCAACTCTCAGCCCCCAGTGCCACTAATTTATCTTCTGTCTCTATGAATTTGTCTATTTTGTACAGCTCACAGACATGGAATCATACAACAGGTGGCCTTTTGTGACTGGCTACTGTCACTTAGCAAAATGATTTCAAGATTCATTCATGATGTAGCATGCATATCAGCACTTCATTCTGCTTCATGATGCAAAGAGCCAAAACCATCATGAAAAAGAACAATGTTGGAAGACCCACCTTCTGATTCTAAAAACTACAAAACTACAAAAATTTAATTATCAGGATAGTGTACTGACATAAGGAGACACGAATGAAGCTGGACCTCTCTCCCACACCATCTACAACAATGAATTCAACAGGGATCAAAGCCTCAAACATAAGACCTGAAACTATAAAACTTTCAGAAATCATAGATGTAAATCTTCATGACCTTGGATTTGATCCCAAATGCAAAAACAACAAAAGAAAATATAAACTGGGTATCATCCAAATAAAAAAAAAAGTGCTTCAAAGGACAACACTAAAAAAAAAAAGCAAAAGATAACTCACAGTATAACAGAAATTTTTTTCCTGCAAATTATATATCTGTAAGGGGTTTATATCTAGAATATATAAAGAACTTTTACAATTCTATAATAAAAAACCCAATTAAAAACAGGCAAGCAATCTAAACAAACAGTTCTCCAGAGAAGGTCTATAAGTGGCCAATAAGCACACGAAAAGATGCTCAATGTCATTAACCACCAGGGAAATGGAAATCAAAACCACAATGCCACACCACCTCATACCCACTAGGGTGGCCAGAATAAAAACAAACAAAACAGAAATTGAGAAGTGTTACTAACAATCTGGAGAAACTGAACCCTTGTTGCTGGTGAGAATGTAAAATGGTGCCACCAGGTTGGAAAACATTCTAGTAGTTCCTCAAACAGTAACACATGACTCAATAATCTCACTCCTAGGTTTATATCAAAGACAAATGAAAATGGAAACCTATGGACCCACAAAAGTTGGTTCATGAACGTTCACAGCAGCATCATTTACTATAGCTGAGAAGTGAAAACAAACCCAATGTCCATCAACCAAGGAACAGATACAGAAAATGTGGTGTGTCCAAATATTTGGATGTCATTTGGCAATAAACAGAAGTGAATTGGTGAGACCCGCTACCATGTGAATGGAGCTTGAAAATATAGTAGTGAAAGTGAAAAGAAAGAATCCAGTCACAGAGGTCCACATACCATACGATCCTATTTATATGAAATGCCAGGAATACACAAATCCATAAAGAAAGACGGTAGATTTCTTGCCCAGGATTGAAGAAGGGGAGGATGGAGACCATAGGGAGTGATGACTCAAGGGGTTGAGGTTTTATGTGTGTGGGGGGGAATGAAGATGTTTTAAAATGGATTCTGGCTCCTAAATCTGGGAAACGAGCAAGGGGTAGTGGAAGGGGAGGTGGGCGGGGGGATGGGGTGACTGGGTGATGGGCACTGAGGGGGGTACTTGATGGGATGAGCACTGGGTGTCATACTATATGCTGGCAAATTGAACTCCAGTAAAAAAATATACATAAAAAATTGATTCTAGGGGCACCTGGGTGGCTGTCGGTTGAGTGTCCGAACTCTTGGTTTCTGCTTAGGTCATGATCTCAGTCAGCACTGTGGGATTGAGCCTACACATCAGGCTTCCTGCTCAGCATGGAACCTGCTTGAGGTTCTCTTTCTCCCCCCACTCCTCCCACAACTCATGCATGCTCTCTCTTTCAAATAAATTAATTCTTTAAAAATAAAATAAAAATTGATTCTGGAGACAGATGCACAACTCTGAATTTACTAAAAGCCAGTGAAATGTACATTTTAAATGGGTGAATTGTACAGTATGTTGATTACGTCTCCATAAAATTAGTTTGAAGGCCAAAAGAAACCACCGTTCTACTGAAATGAGCACCCTAGCTGGCAGCCTTCTCCCAAATAGCTGTGCACTGGGGCAGTGAAGCAGGCCCTGGCCCCAGTAAGTTTCCAGTGGGGAGAGATAGAAGGAAAAAGCTGTGCAGGAGCACTGGGGAGGACAGCAGGTGGACATGGGAAGGTGCGAGCACAGTGAGAAGGTGGGAGAATGTGTGGGGCCCACAGAGAAAAGGAAGGACCCAGGACACAAGGATTGCAATTTCCTGTCCAGGCCTCACTACCTTTGCTTACTGTGGGCCCCAGGGAAGGTTACAAAGCTGCTCTGTTCTCTGGCTTTCTTAATGGGGAAAGCAGAAGTGCTCCCCACTTCATGAGTCTCCCCTCTTCTCATCACAGAAAGTACCTGTGAGACCTTGAAATCTGGAGCCGAGTCCAGTTGCATCCATTGCTGTCCAGGTCCCCAGAGGCAGGTCTGGTCCAGGCTCTGCTTCTCATTAGGGTCTTTGATGAGCCTCAGGGTTTCCCTAGTCCTCACAGTTATCAACTAAGGACAATAATTAACCTGACCTGCCGCCCTCAGAGGGTTGGTATGAGGATCCAGAGTTATCACTGGTGAGAAAGAACTCCCAGAGTGCATTACTATGAATTCCAGGAAAAATTTCAGGGTAGATATGATGATATTGATCCTCCCGCTACAGGAGCCATCAGCTGTTTACGCTCTCTCATTAGCATTTGCAAATAGGTCAGGGTCAGGGTTGAGGGCAGCTGGTGACCATAGAATAGAGCTAAGACAAAAGGCCTATAGGGACCACTAGGAAAATGGGAAATGATAAAAATTCATCCCCAAGAACATGAGTCCTGCTTTTCACAGCTGCCTAATTGAGCTCACTGCCAGGAGGACACGTGGTTTCTGCAGATGGTCGTCATTCTGCATAGAAGATAGAGCAATACCATCTTCACGACCATACCCTAGGGTCTCCCACACCCTGGAAGCCAGCTGTCCAGGACATCTGGGGACACAGGAGAGACAAGCATGGTGCAGCAGGCAGAACAAGGAAAGGCTCCTCCTTTCCTGCTGCCTCAGACAACATGGGGATCATGTCAGGTGTGTGATGGACAGCATAGGCATGAACAATCATCATGGAGGAGAGGAGAAAGAAGAAAGAATGAGCATCAGTGGCACAAAGGCTTGCCCCTTCCCAAAACAGCTGTGCCAGGACATGCTTTCTGGTTGCTGCTCCACGTGCCTGGAATTGGAGCTGGTGATGGACATCTAAAGGAGGACATCTGAGGAGGCCGGACCCTCCTCTCCAGTCTCCACAAGGGAAAGGGTGCAGGGGTAGGGGCGACAGGCGCTCACTGCTGGGATCCATTCTGAAGGGCCAACACCAACGTCTGTTCTGATTGGTTGTCCCCAGGCTTACCAATCATTAAAATATTCTGGAAATCAACCATACTGTGTAACCTCAGTACTAGAATCGGTCCTTGGTTAGATTGCAAAAGTGCCAACATTTAGTGGTTTGGCCTCCTTGTGGGTCAAACACACTCTTCCAAGTGCAGTGCTTCTTCATCTGTCCATTCAGACAATTCATTCCAATAAAGGTTCTTTGACTTGCTTCCACTCTTCCTCACTCCCTCAATTTGTATCTTAGATGAGGAACTAAAGCAGGTCAGCTGCCTCAATAACATTCATCATTATTGGGAGAATTCTAGGTGTTGGAAAACACAGACACCCTCTCCAACTGTGATTAATAATCATTGTGAAAAAGAGCTAATATTGACCGAGTGTTTCCCAGATGCCTGACGTAGTGCCATGCACTTGTGAGAGGCAGGATCTAGTACTCTGAGGACGGAGCCAGCCCAAGGCAGGTGAAGCAACCAGTTCTGGGCCACACAGCACGAGTGAGGAGGCTGATCTTCCTTCCCAGGGGCACGGCACCCCAGAAGAGCCTGTCCCATGGTCTGCAACAGAGGCAGCAGTGGAGGCAGGGCTGCCATCTGGGTGAGGAGGTAAGACACACATGACACGTCAGGCACTGCACAATAGAATGCGGGATAGGACCAGCGTGCACCTGCTTCTGGGCCAGATGCCCATGTGCTTCACCCTTGTCTCTCACAGATGGATCATTTGGACTTACCACTCTTTCGTAATAAATAAGTTCTTGGTAAATGGACTCTTGCAACAAACTTTTGTAACCTCCCATCTGAAAAGGTTACTGTGATAAAAACCATGTCTATTCCTGTTGCACATTTTTGGGAACTACAGAAAAATAAACAGAAGTGAAAAAATCTTCTTTTTATTTATTATCTTGTCTAACCATTGTTGACATTTGGGAGTTTTTAGCCTCTAGCCAATTCTAATGCGTCATTCTTTCCTTTGTATTTCAAACTGTTATGAATGATCACCATCTATACAATGCTGTATCTTGCTTTTTAAACCTAATCATTATTACATAAACATTTTCTATGCTATTGCAAACTCTTCAAAAAACACTATTGAAAATAGTTGTATCGTATTCTATTTAGTGGATAAGCCAGTTTACTTAAACACGCCCTAATCTCCAAAATGATTTTAAGTTTAGATGCTCATGTGTGATTTCACTCTAAGTGGTGGTGTTTGCCAACATCTGAGTTCTATGTATCAAGGGATTAAAGTGTCGCAGCTGGTCATATAGTTTGAATTTGGCTTTTTTAAGCTTTAGGATGAGTTTTAGATTGTACTGAGGTGGAATGAGAGGATTCTGTAGACAATGTCCCTGAATCTCAACAAGGCACTTAGCTAAACCTGTTAGGATACCTTTGTGGACAGTGAAGAAACACAGATCAGATAACTCTACAATTATGTAAACTCACAACTGGTTGGACAACTAAATCCAAAGAATGCTAGCTTAGGGTCCGTGTCACCGTGGAGAGAAGTGTTGAGCGGCCAGGAGTCTAAGCTTTTCACCTAATCTTCTTTACACATTTTAAAATCAGTGATACAGGTGAAGTCCTAACAGAGAAGTTTATAAATTATGCCACTGTAAGGGATAAGATTATGTTGGAAAACAAAGACCCAAAAAGGTCTCATCATGTTGGAATATTTGCCTAAAGCCCACAAGATGAAAAACAACCATATAAGAGTAAAACAGATAATACAGAACTTAACTGAACTTGGTTGGCAACGAGCTCAGGATGAGACAATAGTTGACAGGCTGCCAAAAAAAGCCACGGTAGCACAAATAGTAAATTATTTATGGGGCAGAGATGTCACACTCTCACTTTAATCCATAGTTCTGAAAGATACATTTTAAGAAAGTTCATGAAAAGTTGCAGGACATCAAAGGAAAGACAGTCAAGGGTAGAATGAGCTCTGGCAACATTATCATCTGGACAGCCGATGAGGCACTGTAGCTCAGTGACTACAGCGTGGCCTCTGAAGCCACTGCGAGGCTGGGACACCCGACTCCACCATCTACTAGCCAGTGACCTTGGACAAGTCATTCTATGCGCCTCAGTGTCTTCATCTGTAAAATGGGGACAACAGTAGCACCTCTCATCATCACCATTATTACTATATTACTATTGTTAGGGTGTTATAAGGACTAACAAGGTTAACACCTGTCAAGCACCTAGAACAGTACCCAGATGTGACTGTACGAAAACAAAGGGTGTCTAGGCTGCAGAGATTTAGAGGGGCATGATGGATGAGTTCAAGTTTGGGAAGCTAAAAAATAAAAAATAAATTAAAAAAAAAAGTTTGGGAAGCTGCCCTGAGGAGGAGAAATCATGCTTTATTCTGAGAAGCTCTTGTGGATCATACTCAATTCAGTGGAAAGAAAGAGGCCTGGCTTCTTCATGAGTCAATAAGCAGTTAATGTGGACATACTCCCAGTCAGATACAGTACCCGGCGCTAGGAATACGGAGATGAATGAGATACACACTCTTTCCTAAGGGCCCCGATGTCTACTGGGAAGAGGCATGTGAAGGGATAAGTATGGGAATAACTGCTTTGGACATGGGAGGAAGGTGTGATTAAGTCCCTGGGGAAGCAGGGAGAAGTTGTGCAGAGGTGGGGCTCTCGAGCTGAGTCTGCGGGGATAGTAGGAGTTCAAGTGGGAGCAGAGGAACAGCATGTGGGACCAGAACTGTCACCGACTATGGGATTTTCCAGTGAATGGTGACAAGTTGGTGAAGTTACAGCACCAGGTAGGTGGGGTGGTGAAGCTAGAGATGAGGCTCAAAGTAATATACTACTGATGCACAAGGTCGCCAAGAAGTCAGGATAACCCTAGCAATGACCCCACCCCAGGTCTCCTATTTCTATACTACTGTCTTCTCAAAAGGCAACCACAACCACGGCTGGTTAAAGAGCTTACATGTTAGGTGAGAATCTAAAAGGATTTCATTCCATTTTCCAATCACTCTTCTTCAGTATAAACAGAGGAATATCTGCCTATAGAGTAAGACAGTATCATGTTCCTGTGGCACTGACACCCTGGGAGTACCCCAGTGGAAGGACTAGAACAGGGGCTGGAGCAGCTGGGATCCTCCCCATCAGGACTGAAGATACTGTGTGAAAGGGAGCCCCCTCCTGCACATCTACTCAGCTATAAAGGGAAGGAGGAGCAGTGCATCGTTCAATACTTAGCCCCCAAGCTGTCTACTTGATCCCACTGAATAGTATTGATAAGCGTGCTGACGCATATTATAATTCATATATATTATGCAATGAATACTAACATTCATTAAGCACGCTACTAGGATGCAGAGATAAGTAGGTCTCCAACACTTTCTGCAAGGTGCTTACAATCTAGCATTCAAGGGTGGTCAGCTACATGGAGCTCTACATCATTAAATGTGAGGGCTGGTTGCTTCTGGTCATGATGGAGTGACTGGTCCTGGGTTTGCCCTCCAATCATAAGCAATGACAAAACTGGACAAACATACATAGTAGATGTTTCTAGGCACTGGACAATGGGCTGAGCGGTATCCCTGAGAGGAGGGAAGGAAATACACAAGATGAACTTCATATTCACCCTGGCACGGTACCTGGGTAGACTTTCCAACCACAGTGCAGGAGGTGGGGGGAAGCAGAACATGGCTGTCCTACTGATCTGGGGAAGTCGAAACTGGAGTTTGGGGCTGCTGAAGCATCTAGAGCTGTCAGGGCAGGACCCTGGAGAGGAAGGAGCTTCAGCAGGGTGGGGGCCCAGAAGTTGGTTGTGGGGTGGGGCTCGCATAGATCTCTGGCTGTGGGCTGTATTGTACACACACAGAGTGAGACTCTGGTGTGGGCTGGCAGTGAGCAACTACTTTGACACCAAGAGCAGAACAAGATTATCAGAGGTTGTAGAGACACAGGAACCACAGGAGTTCAGGTGTAGCTAGATGGGCAGCACGAGGTATTCCAGGGAGATGACAGAGAGGCCAGGCCCTGGGAGCAAGGGCCATGCTCTAGAGCAGGAGTTACTTTCATCCTGCCCTATCAAAGCCTAAGAATAAGCCTTAACAAGATTTAGGAGAACCATCTGTAGGGGAACTGCCTGCCAGAACAAAAACCAAAACTGGGTTCCAGATTCATTAAAGGAAGACAATATAATTCAGGCTCCCTTTCAGAGTATCAATTACGATGTCCACAAAGAAGCAAAAATTACCAGAAATGTGGAGAAGAAAGAAAATGTGACCCAAATTCAGGAGAAAAAAGGAGTCAATATTAAACAATCTGGGGATTTCTGTTTTTGAACTGGCAAAGACTTTAAAGCAGCTATTTTAAATTTGAATTTAAAGGAAAAAATGATCTCAATGGATGAAGATGGCACATCTCAGCACATAAAGGGAAACTATGAAAAAGGAACCAAATGGAAATTCTGGAATGGAAAAGCATGTTATCTAAAATGACAAATTCACCAAATGAGCTTAATGAGAAATTAAAGATAGCAGAAGAAAGGATTAGTGAAGTTGAAGACAGAACCACAAAACTTATCCATTCTTTTTCTTTCTTTTTTAAGATTTAATTTATTTGAGAGAGAGAGAGGAGAGAGAGAGAGAGAGAGAATGAGCATATGAGCAAGCAAGGGGAGGAAGGGGACAAGCAGACTCTACACTGAGCACGGAGCCCAACATGAGGATCTATTCCAGGACCCTGAGATCATGACCTGAGCTGAAACCAAGAGTTGGATTCTCAACCAGAACTTATCCATTCTTTAAAAAGGAAAAACAAAACAAAACAAAACAAAAAAAAAAAACAAAAAAACAAAACAAAACAAAACAAAAAAACAAACCCAAAACGCTGTACTATCTTTTGGGGCAGTACCAAGCTGATTAACATACATGTAATCAGAACCCAGAAAGAGAAGAAAGAAAAAATGAAGCAGAAAAAACAAAGCAAGTGTTGAAATGTCCCAAATAAACCTGCAGATCCAAGAAGCTCAGTGAATCCCAAATAAAATAAGCACCAAGAAAACCACCCCTGGGCACATCACAGTCAAGATGTTGAGAGTCCAAGGTCAAGAAAAAAAATCTTGATAATGAAAGAAAAAACCCCACATTACAGACAGGTAAAATGATGTGAATGAAGACCTGCTCTTCAAAAAGAATAGGAAAACAAACAAACAAACAAACAAAACACCCAAAAAGAAGAGGGATGGGATATAAGGCAATGGCATCTGTAAGTACTGAAAGACAAAAATATCACAGATTCAGAATTTTATGTCCAGGATGTGGCTCAGCGGTTGAGCGTCTGCCTTTGGCTCAGGGCGTGATCCCAGGGTCCTGGGATTGAGTCCGGCATTGCGATCCCTGCACACAGGAGGAGAGCCTGCAGGTGGGGAGCCTGCAGGTTGGGACCTGCTTTTCCCTCTGCCTGTGTCTCTGCCTCTCTCTCTCTCTGTCTCTGAGGAATAAATTAATAAAATCTAAAAAAAAAAAAAAAAATTCATGTCCAGAGAAAACAAACTTCAAACAGGAGAGCAAAATAAAAACACTTTGTAGATAAAGCAAGACTGTCAGCAAAGCCCGTAGTGCACAGACTCCACCCCTCTCCAGTGTGGCTGGCAGGACGCCGGCTTCCTGTTGGTGAGCACCAGGTGAGCAGGAGGCTGGTGTTGAAAATAAGGAGGGAGCTCCTGATCCCTTTACACTTTTAATCAACAGCTCACACCCAGTGGAGACGCAGACCCACAGCAGTGAGAAGGGTGAGCATTGATAGGACGAGGAAGGCCAAGTGCGGCTGGCATGCCCTGGTGCAGTGAAGTCAGCAGTAGAATAATGAAATGCTGTAAACTGGCTGGGAAATAGGCATTGCTCCAAGCCCTTGATTCCCTCTCTCATCACCGTAGCCTCACTCCTGGATGCTCCTCGATCTCGCTATGATCTGGCAATAAAGGGTCAATTCCTGGTGAGCAGGGCACCTCCAGGACACGGCCGGCTGTAGGCCTCTGGCTGGCTTCCTTTCCCATTGCTGGTGTGTGGACCCTGCCCATTGTTAAAAGATTTTTAATATCGCCCTGGAGCTAAGTGGGGTTGCGTCTCAGGCGTCTGGGTATGCTGTTCTAGGAGTATACAGAAGAGGATCCCAGAGGCCCAGGGACACAGTGAAGACCCCACTCCTGGGGCGTGGGGCTGCAGTGGGCAGCAGGTAGGGAGACACTGAAGGCCAACAAAATTAGCTTTCCAAATTGGCCTGAGTGTTCAGGGACACTTGTCCCTCTACTACAACCTCTGTTCTAATCCCCTAGGTCATGTTTTTCCCTTTTAAAAAGGGATATTTCATAGCCTTTTAAATAAATCTTTTCAGCTCCACTGATTTGGAATAACACGCTTAGCAGCTTAAGAACTTCTAGCTGGGCCTTCAGCAAGTTGTCTTTCCACAAGCCCATTTTCCCATGAAACGCTGGCCCTGGGGTATGGCTGGGCCTCTGCCAGGGCCAGCACTGAGGACCCCGGCCCTATTCTGGGATCTTGGGCAAGCCCTTCCTCGCTCCCTGCACACAGGGACCTGTACTTCATTCCCTCCAGGTGCAATATGGGGATCATTCGAACAAAATATGAGCTCAGAAGACACCAAATGGCCACTCTCTCAATCAGCAGCAAAGAGTCTATTTCAGATGCAAGAAATGAGAATTCCTCCTCTGAGGATGTTTCAAGGGAATCTGTGCTTTAGGGGGGCTTTTCTGTATGTCTGCCCAGGCAGACGGGGGAGGTTATGTTGGCCTAGACAGACAAGAAGCCTCGAGAGGAAAGCAGGGGCCAGGACAGGAGTGGGTGAGGCGGATCAACACAACACACCAGCATAAACGCTGCTGACTGAGGCACCGTGCAAAAAGCTTTTGGAAGCTGACTGCGCATGTTCAACGTCAGGCACCTTCCTGCCTCCTTTGGGACCTTGAACTACAAGCTTAATGAACTATGGTCATCTGCCGAGCCCTCAAACAGCTTCACTGAGCTGTGAAGGCAATGCCTGTTGTTAAAGAACACGGAGTGGAGCAGTTTATACCAGAACAAAAAGTATGCGTTTTCTCAAACTGTGTTATCACCTCACTATTGTGAGAATCACACCTAAATAGAACCAATGCTCCTTCAAAAACAAAACAAAACAAAACAAAAAACACTTGGACATTTTATTTTTTATTATTTCTTAAAGATTTTAAAAGACAGCATAAGTGGGATGGGGCTAAGGGGAAGGGTAGAGGGAGAGGGAGAAGCAGAGTCCCCACCGAGCATGGAGCCCGATTTTAGGACCCTGAGACCTGACCCGAGCTGAAGGCAGAAGCTTTACTGGCTGAGCCCCAGGCGCCCCAGAACCAGTGCTCCTTTTGGTGTAGATCACTGGTTTGTGCAGCTTTCTAGCAAACCCGAGTGATGGCGAGCAGGCCAGGCAACTTGCAATGTGAGGTGATGGAGAACCCTAACAGTCATCCTGCCAACAACAATCGTCAGTGTTCTTGTTGCCCCATCCCCACCATTAACGATCTCCTTTAGTTGAAAAGTGTCTGCTGCAAATACTGCCCTGTTATCTGGGCCTTGGTAGCCTTGGTGACACTGTAGTTTGAGAACCACAGTTGCAAGCGCCAGCAAACACGTCCAGGCATCTGCGTTCCATCCACAGACAAGCTATTCTGTGTCTTCAGATCAGTGGTTCTTGAAAGTTAATCCATCAGAAGCAGCTGGGGGCTTCTTAGGACGCAGCTAGCTGGGCCCTACCCTGAGCTTCTGGATCCCAGGCCTGAGATGGAACCAGGACTTGGACCTCCGGCAGGCCCCCGGGGTGAAGTGCAGGCTCTGCTCCAGCGCCCACACTGAGAATCAGTCACTGTACCCTTTACCCCTAGGGCGCCTCAGTGAGCTACATACATAGGCAAAGTGTGAATGTGTTCTGAGAGGAAAGGAGGTCTGCAGACAGAGGGCTCTCAAGAGAATGGGGTCAGGGCCCAAAGATGGGCCAGCCTAACACAACACTCGGACCTTCTCAAGGGATTCCAGCAAACACAAGCGCCATCGTTGGCCATCCACATTCCGAGGGGCCTCTTACTCTGGCTCTGTCTCCTGGCTGCTTTCTGCCTGCTGCCCCCAGAGGAAAGGCAAGTCTGCTGGCAGGGCCCTGGCAGCCCTAGTGAGGTTGCGAGGTGGCTTCTCCCCTCAGCAGGGGTGGCCCCTCCAGGAGGAAAGTGTGTGTACACAGCTAATCTGGTGGGCAGCGTGCCGCAGGCTCTCGGGAGTTCCTGACACCAGTCGGAATTCACACAAGACTCAGCGAAGTCTTAAACAACATATTCCCCCCTCTTTGGAAATCATCGACTTCCTAATGGGATAAATTCAAAGGAAAATGTGCCCCAACTCTTCGGCATTCTCTTGACACAAGAACTCCTTAGCAGGCGGGCTGGCTGAGGATGCAGGCAGAAAGGGCTTCATGACAGGAGCAGAGGCTGGGAGGCCCCATTCAGGGAGGGCTCACGACTCGCCCTGAGGCATGTCAGGAGCCGGGTCTGTGTTCCAGCAGCGGGGGGGGGGGTTGGGTGGGGGGCTGGGTGGGGACCGACACCTGAATGTCCACGTGGAATTATCATGGCCTCTACGGGGCAGATGGTTCTCAGTGATTCAGCCCTTTGTATATCTCAAAGCACCTGACATCTTCCCCTTTCACGTGACTCTAACAAGAATCCTAGGAAATAAGCAGAGCAGAACAGTGAGGGTACCCTGTCAACAGAGAAGACAACCGATGAGAGAGGTGAGAAGAACCAGTGGGCAGGGAGTTGAAGCG
Source organism: Vulpes vulpes (assembly GCF_048418805.1). Taxonomy (NCBI): domain Eukaryota; kingdom Metazoa; phylum Chordata; class Mammalia; order Carnivora; family Canidae; genus Vulpes; species Vulpes vulpes. Next base: position 79,586,809 of record NC_132792.1, read on the forward strand.
CGTGGGTTGGCCACTTTATTTTATTTATTTATTTATTTTTAAATTTTTATTTATTTATGATAGTCACAGAGAGAGAGAGAGAGAGAGGCAGAGACACAGGCAGAGGGAGAAGCAGGCTCCATGCACCGGGAGCCCGACGTGGGATTTGATCCCGGGTCTCCAGGATCGAGCAGTTGGGCCAAAGGCAGGCGCTAAACCGCTGCGGGGTTGGCCACTTTAGTGAGACCCTTGTGGGCCTCCTGCCCTTCTCAGGCCTGGGTTTTGTCATCTGTGAAGTGAAGGGGATGGACAAGATGGTGGTGAAGTCTTCTTACAGATCTCATTCAGGAATGAGACGCACGGAGCCAGGCCTGCCTGACATCATGCCATCAGTGAGGTAAGTGACACAAAGACAAGTGCTCCCCATGCCACTGAGAAGCCCCCACGGCCACCTCCCTGACAGTGTGGGCTAACTGGGAGCTCCAGCTGCCCTCCGGACCTGGCTAAGACCCCCAGGGAGGGGTGGTAGGAGAGACCTAGAATATTCTCTGGCTGTGTGCTGACGTCCCAGCCGCCAGCTGCTCACTGGAGAAGAGGAGGCCATTTCCTTTGGCACCTCCTTCGCCAGAAAAACTCAGTGGACACTGCCCCATGGTGGGCCCCATGTGAGATGAGGGATGTGGAAGTGAAGGAGACTCACTGTCCGCCCAGGAGGAAGTCACAGTGAGGAGAATGAGACTGCTCATTCTGGGTGGGACGCTGCTGCGTCCCATTGAGCAGGTTGTGCTCAGCCAAGGGGCCACGTCCAGCCACCAATCAGAGCACAAAGCCTGTCCCTGGAACTGGGCTGAATCAGCCTCGAAAAAGGAGTGCCCTTTGATGACCAACGCAAAGGTGCTGGCTAGGGGCCAGTGAGCACTGTCTCCTTCCAGGTGAGTGCAGGATCCATAAAACTTTAGGGAGGGTCAGACTTAAAGACTTTTCTTTCTTTCTATCTTTCTTTCTTTCTTTCTTTGAGAGAAAGAGAAAAAGCACAAGCAGGGGCAGAGGCAGAGGGAGAAGCAGACTCCCCACAGAGCAAGTTATCTGATGTAGGGCTCAATCCCAGGACCCTGAGCCCCCTGGGTGCCCCAAGAAGGGTCAGACTGAGAGCAGCTCCCATGTAGACATCATCCTCCACACACAGAGGGGACAGCAGATGCACATGTCTGACCACATGAAATCAGTGAACCCCAGTAGCTTCCTATTTGTGATGTGCTGGTAAATGACCACTCTCCCATCTGTTCAAGATGGTCACCAAGGCCAACTGGGCCACATCTCAGGCACAGTGATCTGACTTGCTGGGGAAAATTAGATGAACACAACATGCCCTCAAGAACCAAGGGGCTCTCAGCCGAGGGGAGCATGGGAGAGGCAGACACAAATACCCATGAGACATGGCAGGGGATAGCTGATGCTAGGAGATCCAGGTCATGGGCTGGGAAAGAACCGACAGGGCAATTCAGAGGAAGAAAAGACCATTCCCAGCTGGGCACCAGTAGGTCCTCCTGGAGGACATGGTTAAGTCTCAAGAAGGTCCAGCTCTAGAGTGCCTCCCGCCACAGGTGCCAATCATCTCACTGTAGCTGGTTCTCTCCATTTTAAAATGGACCATTTGCCCCAAGTGCCTCTCAGCATCATGAGGATGAAAGGAGAACTGATTTAAATGCACCAAATACACAGTTTTGTCAACAGAGAAGAGACAACACCTGAGGGAGAAGGGGTGCGGGGGCCACCTGCCCGATGCGGGGCCACAAGAATGCCTCCTGGGCTCCCACTGGCTGCCATTTTTTTTTTTGACTTCCCACAGCTAATTTTATTGAAGAGACTCTGAGAAGAGTAAGTCAGAACATCTAAGTCCTTCTGCATCAGGAAAATGAAAGTCCCCACCAGAGAGGTTTCTTCCCAGCCCTGAGTAACCGCAGCAGCGCCATATACAGCCGGTGGCCAGGGAACCTGGGCCCAGGCCCACTGTGCTCAGCAAACACTCCTTAACAGAAACCCATGGGCTCCCTCCTACTTCCCAAGGGGCTCTGCATTCGCGCTCCATTTTAATGTGTAACCACAAGCCAGTGGGGCAAACAGCATCTGCTATCATCCCTGCCCAAGGTGGGGAGACCAAGGCTCCCAGAGGGCAGGTGAGGTCCACGTCCCCAGCCAGCACTGTCAGAGAGAGCCTGGACCCTCCCTCATCACCCCCTCACACCGGGGTTCTCAGAACTGTTCCACAGCCAGTCTTCACCCCAACAAATCACCTTTCCTAACCTGAGGGAAGAGCTACTATGTGCTGTTCAGGGTACCTTCCCGGGAATGTGTCACTTAGTCAAACCCTTTCATCCAGGGAGGTCCTAATTTTACTCCCAAATGGACTGGTTTATTCCAGTTCTGAAAGTGGTTTTGTGCATCCCAGAAATAAGTATCATGGGTTCTCTGGTACTTTTACCAAATAAGAAGTGACTTGGGTTCAAACTTTCAGTTTGGTTGTTTGGAGTCATTGCTTCTCAGAAGAAAGTGAAGATACAAACAGCAAACGGTATTAGGAATAATAATAATAATAAAAAAGGAATAATAATAATAATAACTATTATTATTACTTTTTTTTCTACCATGGATACTTTTTTTTCACCATGGATACATTTTTCTATTTTTTTTTCATTTATTTTTTTTTGGTGTTCAATTTGCCAACATATAGAATAACACCCAGTGTTCATCGCATCAAGTGTCCCTCTCAGTGCCCGTCACCCAGTCACCCCCACCCCCCACCCACCTCCCTTTCCACCACCCCTAGTTCATTTCCCAGAGTTAGGAGTCTCTCATGTTCTGTCTCCCTTTCTGATATTCCCCACTCATTTTTTTCCCTTTCCCCTTTATTCCCTTTCGCTATTTTTTATATTCCCCAAATGAATGAGACCATATAATGTTTGTCCTTCTCCGATTGACTTATTTCACTCAGCATAATACCCTCCAGTTCCATCCATGTTGAAGCAAATGGTGGGTATCTGTCGTTTATAACACCATGGATACTCTTGCCCACAAAGTCAACTGTCAGTTTTGACAGCCGGCCTGGCTGCACGAGGGGGGACAGGGGGCAAGCTCTTAGCTATGGCCCCAAGGAGCTAGAGCTGGTTGTGTTGATTTGGGGTCTGAAATCTGGGCTGGAGTCCCAGTTCCAGCCAGGGAGCCCTACATCCTTGTCCCCCGAATGTCCTCCCACTATAGCCACACCAGACAGGTCAGTGCCTTTTGTATGAGCCTGTGACCTTCTGGCCGCGGGCAAGGAGAGCAGAGGAATGGGGCCCCAGAGAGAAAGCTGAAGCCCATTCAAGGTCAGAGCTACCCTCCCTTTTCATGACCCACCTCAGCCCCTTGGCTGACCTACTTTCTAGGGAATGCTTTCATTCTAATAAAAATTCATGGTTCAGAGGTTTTGGCAGAAGGCTAGAAATCAACTCCCCCCGCTCTGTGGAGGGGTGCCTGGTGACATGTGCTCAGGCCAGATGCTCAGAGGCTCCCCCTAAAGTGGCAGGAACTGGGAGTGGGGGGAAGGGAATGTCAAAGGACTCCCAACTCCCGCAGGGAGCAGTGGGTTAGTGAAGAAGAGCCCTGGGGCCTTGAGCACGAGCGTCAGTGTAGTGGGGACAGCTGTGATCTCTGCGGCTGGGACAGTGGTTGGGCACCCTGAGACACCTGTAGCCTTCCTAGGACACCAGGAGGTCAGGGCATCATGGGACCTGGGGTCCGAGCCACTAGCTGGATGGTGCATGCTGAGGATGGGTGTCCTCTGTCACCGGGAGGCCGGGATATCATGGGACCTGGGGGCCAAGGCACTAGCTGGATGGATGGTGCATGCTGAGTATGAGTACCATCTGTCCACACACAGGCAGAATGGGGCATGGGGCGGGGGAGGTGGCGAGCTGACCTGGAGCACAGGGCTTGTGCGGTGGGGAGCCAGCCGGGAGCCCCGAGAAGGTAGGAGAGGTGCTACTGGTGGACAGCGGATAAAGATGATGCCAGAGCAAGTTCTCCAAGCAGGGTTCTAAAGCCACGGGGTGCCGAGCTGGGAGAAATCCTGGTGGTCACCTCCTCCAGCCCCATCTCATACAGCTAGGAAGTCTGAATCGGGTAGCTGTGGGGTGCAGCACGATTAAGAACCAGGCTACCACCCCCACCCCTGCCTGGCCAGTGGTCTTTGTAGCACCGTGCGGCCTCCTCCAGTGCAGGACTCCAGCCCCGTGACTCCAGTGCAGCCAGGAAGATGCTCCCGAAGGACCGTGAGCACTCCTGGGGCTTCTGCAGCACCCACACCAGCCATCCCGGCCACACATACCTTGTGTGAATAATGCTGGTCAACGATGCGAGCCAACCCGAAATCCCCAATCTTGAGCACAAGATCCTCTGTGCTGATGAAGATGTTGGCGGGCTTCAGGTCCCTGTGCAACACATTGGCCGAGTGGATGTACTTGAGGCCGCGGAGCAGCTGGTACATGAACAGCTTGGCGTGCTCCTCTGTCAGCGTGCCCTGCTCCAGTAGCCGTGCCAGGTCGGTCTCCATGTACTCCTGGACGATGTAGGCCACGCTGAGCTTGAACAGCTCACCCTGCAGGTCCGCACCCTGGGGTCCCAGCACCTCGTACACCTTCACAATGTTGTCATGGTCCAGGCGCCGGATGATCTTGATCTCTCGGAGCGCATGCTTCATGCTGCGGGCATCACTCAGGATGATCTTCTTCACGGCCACCTTCCGGCGGGTCCTGCTGTCCACAGCCGATAGCACCAGCCCGTTGACGCCAAAGCCCAGGGGTTGGAAGTCAACAAAGCGGCCACCGAGGTCATACCCGTAGACACTGGCAATGCAGTCCCCCTTCTCAGCCATGGTCACTCAGTGGTCAGGGGCTGCCCGTGCAAGGAAGGGGTGGTCGGCAGTGGCCAAGTCCCAGGGTGCGGCCTCCCTAGCACACCTCATTCTGTCAAGACCTGGAGCCGAGGGCTGTTTTCTCTCATGACGGTGTCACAGCCGCTGGCTCCCCGGGGACAAAAGAGGCATGCGTCCATGCCTGCTGAGCTGCGGAGAGCGAAGGCTCAAACCAGCCCCCTCACCTGCACTGGGCGGGCTGTGCCCCCCCGAAGCCCAGGGTGGCTCATGTTTCTTTCAAATGCAGCATCTTGGAAAGAAAAAACAGTCTCACGATCTAAAGGAAGGTCAAGTTTTCTACCACGACGAACCTCAAGGTAAGAGATGCAGACGCCGTCCTCCCGGCGTCCCGCGTGGGCAGCTGCTCCTTCGGGTGGCCATGCAGGGTCTCGGCAGGCCGCACTCCTGAGCTCATGAAGGTCCAGACTCAGCTCAACACAGCCTCTGGCAGCTCGGGTGCCACTCTCCGTCCTGAGCAGGAGGAGATCCCAAGCAATGGCTTCTGGAGGCTTCCAGGGGCTTCCATCTACTTCCTCCGGTCCCCTTCCTTCTGCGACCCAAACCAGGCTGCCAAGCACGGGCCAAGAAAGCCAAGAAACCCACCACCTGCCTGGAGCTCCTCACAATGAGCTGCGCTTGAGGCCTCAGAGCCAGGGGACTCCCCACAGCCACGCCAGGATCCTCCGGGGGCTTCAGCTCGAGCAGCGTCCTCCGTTGCCCCCGCCTTCAGGCCGCCTCGAGCAGGACTGGGTGCTGCCGGGCTCGCAGAGGCTGCAGGAACGCGGCATCCTTCAGACCATGTCTCCTTTCCTGTCAGAGAAATAACACTGGGTAAATTTCCACTCCAGCTTCCAACACCTCCCCACGTGCGTGTCCTTTGTGAACCAGCCCGAGTGTCATCTGATCTGTCCAGCCAGCTGAAACACTGCTTGCTCAGGGGATTCCAGGCTTTGCTGCTCGGCCACCCCTGCATGTGCAGTGCTCCTCTGGAAGAGACAGAAGATGGGTTGATTTGATGGGATCGTCAAGTGGTGAGTGGGGTGCCGAGTATGCAAATGCCTCCCCCCAAAGGTTGACGTGCCCACGTGGTGGGTGGGAACAATCCACTCTGACTTGTAAGAAATCAACTTGTTATGCTCTCCAAACACCTACCTCATGACTAGCTGGCGGGGGGGGGGGGGGGGGGGGGGGGGGGGGGGAGGGGGGCGGGGTTTGCCAGTACAAAGTTAATTAGTTGCAGGCAAAAATAAAAGGTCAATGACTTTGTTTCTCTACTTGGACCCCTTTTCTTCCCTCGTTTGCAAATGTGTTTGAATACCCTGAGAGAAAAAAAAAATGAATACCTTGAGAGAATCTGCTGCACGTGGGTATTTAATTACGTGTATGTCTTGCTTTTCATGGAGGTGGCACGAGCACACACACTAAATAAGACAGCTCTCACTGCCGCCCTAACAGAGGGCCTCTGTGCTCTGGACTGGCCTGTGAGCTGTGCAGGGAGCTGGACACAGCAAGGACTAGAATCCTAGCCTGACTGCACCCTGGCGGCGGCTGATGCAAATTACAGGCAGAAGACCCAAGTGGGGAGAAGAAACCTGCCGAACAGACAATGTAAATTCAGGCCTCTCAGGTAAAGGCAAGGCCACAGCTTTAAAGGTGGGGGCGTTTTTTTATTTTATTGTTGTATTTGTTTAAAGATTTTATGTATTTATTTGAGAAAGCGAGTGTGTGCAAGTGTGCAAGAGCAGGGGGCAGGGCAGAGGGAGAAGCAGACTCCCCCGTGAGCAGGAAGCCCGATGGGGGCTCAAGCCCAGGACCCAGGATCACAACCCGAGCTGAAGACACATGCTTCACCAACTGAACCCCCCAGGTTCTATAAGTTTGTTAAGTCCACAGACACTCGGAGAACCAGCCCTGTACCACTGGGTACCCTGCACCAAGGAGTGATGTAGCAGGGCTATTTCCTAGTTCTCATCATCCTGAGGGGCCGTGTGGGGATGCTTTCCTATCTGAGCTTCGCACAGTTCTGCACCTGATAGATGAGGTGAAACAACAGTCAACTCCATGTCTGAGATTCAGTGAGCAACTGAGGGGAAATAGATGATCTGAAATAGTCCCTAATCAAGACTCCTAACTCTGGGAAACGAACAAGGGGTGGTAGAAAGGGAGGTGGGCAGGGGGTGGGGGTGACTGGGTGATGGGCATTTGATGGGATGAGCACTGGGTGTTATTCTATATGTTGGCAAATTGAACACCAATAAAAAATAAAAAAAAATAAAAAGATTCAAGACACAATGGTGAGCAAAAAAAAAAAAAAAAAAAAAAAGAGAGAGAATGAGAGAAAGAAAGAAATAGTCCCTAATCAGACCCCTCTGAAGGCTGCTGATGAGAGACATTTACATGGGCCTGGAACACAGTGACTACTCAACAGATGTTAGCCAGTGATGACTTTGGTCAAAATTCCCTTGCACTTGAATAAGACGTACCTACTACTCTAATGCTTTGTCAGGATCTTCAGCAGTTCTACTCTGCATGTTTTTATTGGTTCCAGCAGCAAAACAGCCTTGGTCTTACAGAAGTTCAGACTGGGGCCCATCACTGGGGCTGGGGCTGCCCTCCCTGGCTAATCCCACTAGGAGTCACCCCTGGCCATTCAGCGGCCAATCATCCTGCCGAGGGGGTCCACCAGTGAGTCATGGACACCCAATACAATGCCAGCACTTCTGCTGAGAGAGCAGGATTCTGGCCTAAGTCCTCACTTTGCAGATGAGGGCACGGAGGTGCTGAGGGACACCAGCTCGGTGCTTCGGGCACAGACAGCATTGACAAACGTTCGATGAATTGAGGAGTGAGCACCATTCACTCAGGATTCCCCGCCAGTTAGAGACGGCGCTGGGACCACCCTCTGAGCCCCACTCTGCAGCCCATGCGAGGTCCACCCCCTGGGTACCGAATGCCAGGGAACCAAAGGACCACCCAGTGCCCCATTCCACCTGACTCCACTGCCCGACAGCAACGGAAACCACGCCGGAGCTTCTTTCTCTCAATACCCACATGCCCGGCCCAGCTCCCAAGGGCACAGCAAACAGGCAGTTATATCATGTCACTTTATGAGAGGAGACACGTAAGCCTTCCTCCTTTGCCCACTCCCACTGGGTTGTAAACAGACAGGGCTGAGCACCTAAGCAGGGACAAGGTGACATCACCGGCAGTGAGAGCAGGATTTGTTCCAGATCAGCTGCAATGCAGATAATCTGTGAATAACTAAGAGGTGCTTTATTTATTTTTAAAACTCCTTCCTCTTCCTCTCACACGGGGGAGGGCCTATCTCCCTGGTGCATGTGCACATGCGTGTGTGTGGCAAGTTGTCTCCTGACGCGCTGTCAGCTCTGTGGGCAGGTACCAGCCACCCTGACCCCTAAGTACACTCGTTCGACTCCTGCCTCCCAGTTGGTTCCACCTTCCCCCTTCCTGAAACGTCCTCTTGCTTCCCGCCCACTCGCCCATCACTCAGCACCCAGATGGCATCTCCCTTCCACTCCGGAGGACCCGTGCCTGGAGTGTCCCCCATGGATCCTCGCGGCTCTGAAGCCCTGCAGGGCCCATGCGCACTGTCCTGACACCGTATGCTCACCTGGGCTGCTACTTAGCCCTCACACGTGTCCATGTCTCCGCTAGACTCTGGCCAAGTCCCAGGCACAAAGCGGCGCTTAGACAGTGACTGAGCTGGGAGGAGCCTGAGGGGCATCCGTTATGTCTGCGAGGTGGTCGTGCCCACACATCCTATGCGGCCAGCCTCCCCTCCCGCGTCTGCTGCCTCCATACAATTTGCTCGGAGGGCTCCTCTCACGAGGAGCCCCAAATGCACCTCGACCCTCTTGGTAGGACCTTCTGCTCAGGGGCCGCCTCTCAGAATTCCAGCACCAAGCAGGAAGCCCTTGACTGATGGCTTCTCTGTGCCCCGAGTTCAGTCACTCATCTCACCTCAGCCCTCTTGACTTTCCCAGTTTCTAGAATGCCTCTGTCATTTCCACTATGAACCTGTGCCTTTCTCCACAGGTGGACTGATCACCCAATACCTGGCATACCTAAGATGTCTTGGCCTTGTGATGCACTGTTTGCACGACACATGGGGGCATGGGGTCGGCAGCCCTGAGAGGGGCAGACCCAGCACCTGGTGGTGCCCACTTGGGCAGAGCACTGCCTGGCAACTTCTCGGAGCAAAGCACAGCCACTCTCCATTTGAATTTGGCGGCTCCGAGCTGCTTTGAATCAGGACAGATTTCAAACTGGGAAGTGGCATCCACCTTGGAGGAAGGGAGGGTTGTGGTTTCAGGGGCACTGGAGCAAGAACTCATGTAACTCCAAGGCTCCAGGGCTTCGTGGCCAATGTCGTAATAAGATGCAGGAGTACAATTATCTTCCCCGGGACCCCAACATTGGCGTGTTACCTTCTCAATGACTTTTCAGAGACTCTCCTGCAACACTTCAGTTGAAGCCAATTAATCATCCTCTCACGCATCCAGCCTTCTAACGTGTGGAGGCAAACCAGAGATGAGACGGTGCGTGCTCACTGTGCCTTGCTGGGGTTCCTTGGGATCTGGTTTACAAAGCAGCTTTGGAAAACCTAAATTTAGCCTCAACTTTGTAGGCTGACAGCCTCTAAAACCTCGTGCTGCTGTTGACTTTCAGCACAAACGACAGCCCCCGATGAGGTGCTGGTATTTCACAGGCTGAGCCTCCTTTTCTCTCCTAAGCACCCAAAAACTTGCAGGAAATCCTTTCCAGGACAGGCTGATGTTTAGGCTTGAAGAGGCTGCACACTGCAAAATTCTAGGTGGCACCATTCCCATTATAGTCAAGACTGTGTGACCCTGATCACTATAGTCCATGTGCATCACATCCCCTAGACGAGAGATCAGCACATTTTTCCCATAAAGGGTCAGAGAGTGAACACCTAAAGCTCTGCAGGTCATACTGTCTCTGTTGCCATGACTCAACCCCACCATAGCACAAAAGCAGCCAGAGATGACACCCAAACGAGGGACATCGCTGCATTTAAAAAGAAAAATTTACAAAAATAGGAGGGAGATGGAGTTTGGTTAGGGGCTGTGGCCAGTTGAGCCCTTCTCCAGAGTAGCTTATTCTGAGGCAGCATCAGTGAGCCATCACTCAGACTTCCTGACTCCTCCTGCGCGGTCTCCTCGTCCTGGATTCAGTCCTCCTGTTGCTCTGCATGACGGTCCTGCCCCAGGCCTGCCTGCCCCCAGGGAGCCACCCCAGGCTGAGGTCGGCTCTGGTGTCCACATGCACTCGCCCTGAACAGAGGCTTCCTGGACAGGAGGAGATGGCAACACGATGGAGACTCGGACTGAAGGGTCACCACAGGCCAGGAGCCGCGCCAGGGATGGCAGCCTGAGTCAGACTCCTGGGAAGCTCCCGGAGGGACATCAGGCATTAGGAGGTGACAGCTCCAGAGGCGCACCTCTCAGCACCAACGTCAGATCTGAGCCCAAGTGAGGCATTCTCAGCGCAAGCACCTAGCCCCGTGCAGCCTCTGGGCGCAAGGAAGGGCCAACCTGTGACAGGCACACTCTGTGGCTCTTCTCCAACGACAGCAAGAGGCGGCCACCTCTTCAGCTATGCTCAGCCCCGCACAGAGAGCATGTTCATGGCCCGCTTTGTAGAAATGGAAACTGAGAAACAGAACATTAGAACGAGATTAAGAGTAGGGAAAAAAAAACAAATACCAGGAGACAGCACATTTACACGTCTGTGATGCTACCTTCCAAGCAGTTCTTGACCTCCTGTTACGTGACCCTCAGAAGCCAGAGCCCAGGTTGCGGGGACCAGCCGCCCAAGACGGGGACTGAACCAAGCGTTCTCCCAGCTGCCTGACTCCTAAGGTCCTGGGGCCACCTGCCTGGGAACCATTGCTACCTCCCCCGAATGGCCAGACAGCTGGTGCGGGGCAGCCATGAGCAGCTCCGCCGGCCCAGGGGAGACTCGGGGCGGTTCTCAGGGGGGGTCCTCGGCAGCAGACAGCCTGCGCCATGGGATCCGCAGCAGGTCCCCTCGTCTCCCCCAACTCCTGAGCAGCCCCAGTTGCCACGACCAAAATGTCTTTGACATTGAGAGCTACCTGTGGTGGGGGAGGCACATGCTCACGTCAGCTGAGACCCCCGGGCCTAGGCAGCCGTTCCCTGCAGGGGTGGTAGCTGTGTCCAGGGGTCTGCTCAGCACCCAGGGCTCCGCCACCAGCCTCTACTCACCAGATACCAACAGCATGTCTGCCTCCTGGGACACGTTTCCAAGACCCGTAGAGGCCATGGCACAGCCCACACCCTATCCATTGAGGGCCTGTGTCAGAATGTGGTCAGCGGCACACCTTGGGCAGCACCTGGTCTTGGGGCAGTTTTAGGATCCAGTTCTGGATGGGGGGTCTCACAGGAACGCCTGCTGTGGGGACGGGTGCTCGGGAAAAGTTCTACTTCCCAAGAAGAAAAGCCAGTCTGTCCTTGGATGCAGTTGTGGGAGCAAGTGATGTTGGTGCTACAGCAGCCACGTTGAGAGCACATGGGGACCGAGGCCGGCACGAGAGTGGGAGCTGAGGTCCTGCAATGCCCCGTAGCTGCACAGACTTGGACATGGCTGCCTGCAGCTTTCTCGCCAAATGAGGCTGCAAAGCTCTGCTGTTGTCTGGCATGTTTACTTTTTTCTCTCACTTTTACTTGACTCTGAAATTATCTGCCTGGCAGTGCCCGGCAGGTACCTGTCGTCGGGGCGAGAGATGAAGAGGAGCAGAGCACAGGGCCCCCGACCTCGCACAGTGCTTCTGGAAGAGGAAGCAGGCAATGACATCACAGACACTGAGGAGCCCTTGAGGTGACTTCACGATTCCCACACGAGTGCAGGACTTGGGACCTGACCCCAGTGACCCCCACCTCCCTGGCCCAGGTCATCGCCGCCTCTTCGGGCTGCACTTGGACTCACCTGCTCACTTCTGAGAAACGGGGCAGCAGACACATGAGACGTCCACTGTCAGATTGTTAGAAAACGGTTGTGGCTTCCACTGGGGGGACCTGGTCGGGGACGCCAGTGGGCACCTCACCAGATGGCCCCAGAGCGACACCCGTGGAAGCTGTTGCAAGGAGCCCTTCTGAGGCGCCCACAGCAGCAAGCTCAGGCGCAGGGCCCTCTGAGGTCGGCTGGGACAAGCCCACTGCAGTAGGTACGCGCTGGAGGCGATGGCCCTGGATCAAGCCCTTGGCACCTCCAAGGTGGCAAGACAGGAGCCCGGCCCTCGATGTTGACAGTTCTTGGGCCCGGGGTCCTGCGTCCTCGCTGGTCTGACCCTCAGCACGCAGAGCCTGATAGGGCCTCGCAGACGGCAGGAACGCCCTCTCTCCATTCTCGCCACGTAGCTCCAAAGTCCCATCCGCGTCTGACAGATGGGAGGGCCGCAGGGAGTCAACAGCAGGCGACGTGGGGTTACCTGTGCTGGCACTGACTCGGGTCACGACAAAACAACCCAGTGGAAACTGAAACTGTCCCTGAAGCCCAGGACAGAGAAGGATCCCCCCAGGAGGAGTCGGCGTAAAGGTGGAGGTCAAGCCGGATGCCGGACGGGGCCCCAAACCACAGGGTGACTGGAAGGTACCTCCTCAGCAACGAGGAAGGGCTGGGCCTGAGGCAGTGAGCGCTGGGTTACCTGTGACCATGAGCACAGCCGGTGCCACTCTGTGGCAGTGGGGCTGCTCCTGGAATCAGGAGAAACAACTTGCCCCCGCCTGCAGCTTTTTTTTTTTTTTTTTAGACGTTGTATTTATTTACTCATGAGAGACGCAGGCAGAGGGAGAAGCAGACTCCCCACGGGGAGCCCAATGCGGGACCCTATCCAGGGACCCCGGGGTCACACCCTGGGCCGAGGGCAGATGCCCCACCACTGATCCCCCAGAGCCCTGCCTTCTGGGTTTCAGAACACAGTGCCAGTCCGTGCCCCAGGAGGGGAGCCAGCCGAGGTTGTGCAGGGGTGCGGGCACTCTGCTGCAGACGCTACCGCCCCTGCTGCCACCTCAGGCCGCATCTCCCAGGCCCAGCCTGTCCTGCAGCTGCCACCACCGCCGCCAACCACCCGGGTCACCCCTCTGCACGCAGCCGGCAGGAAGCCACGGAGCCGAGCCAACGCGTGGTGACCCTATGTGTCAGGCAGGGCAGCAGGCCCTCGGGCAGCCTCCCCGGGATGTGCACACACTTCCTGTCCTGCGACACAGTGATGCCACCAGCCCAGCCTGCTTCCCTTTCACAGCCTCTCCAGAACACATTAGGGGACGCGAGAAGCAGGGGGGAAGCTGTTTGTCTTCATCTCTGAGACGGAGTTGACGGTGGTGCTGCTGAGGGTTGGGAGACACAGCCGAGGACTTGGGGCTGTGACGTCACCTCTTCCCCCAGCGCCAAGGCCAGGAGCACCCCGTCCAGCCTCTGCTCTGCCCTTGCTCTTGAAATTCTATCAGCAGCAGGAGAACAAGACGCTCAGGCTCTCAGGGAACTGACACTGTGGGCGAGGTGCGGGCACTGGTCCCCTCGGGTGAGGTGTGGGGTCCCCGTGGGTGAGGGGCGGGGTGAGGTCCCTGCGGGTGTGGATGTACGGTCCCCGTGGGCCCAGCGGTGGCCGCAGTATGAGGTTAGCACAGGGTGGAAGAGGGGTACCAGGAAGGGGGAGAGGGGGAGAGGAGGAGAATGAGGAGAGAGGGGAGCTAAGGGAAGAAAAAGGGACCACATCCACCCCCAGAGGCGACCGCCTGCCTGCCTACCTTGCTGCTTGGCTGCCCTGAGCACTTAGCACGCACAGACCATCCTCACTGCCTGGGAGCCTTAGACACACGTCCATAAAGTCCTTAGGGCAGAAAATGTGGCACCTGGGAGCCTTAGACACACGTCCATAAAGTCCTTAGTGCAGAAAATGCGGCACCTTGACAACAGTGGCCGCGCGGCCAACACAGCACCGCGTGGTGGCTGCACACACATCACCCTGGGTGGTGGCTGAGGACCCACAGCCCCCGGGTGCAGGCCGCCCTTGGGGCACCAGCTGGATTTCACCTGCCCCATGCAGTGGGCTGGAAGCCCGGGCCGGGGCGGGCGCTGGGCCAATGGCAGGCTGGAGCTGGACGGGTACACCCTCATGCCTTCTGCTTCTCCCTTGCCCTGCACACACCTACAAACGGACTTCAGGATTTACTGGGGTTCAAAAAGCAATAGCACAAACCAGGCTCCGTCTCCTCGTTAGGAGCTCCCCTGTGCTGGGAAGGAGAGCGCAGCTGAGGGTCCGGGCAGGGAGCTGCCCGCAGAGGCTCTCGGCCACCACCAGGCCTAACGAGCACCCAGCCTCCCAGCCCTGCTGGGGGAGGCCCCTCGATAGCTCCTGCCTTCCTCCCCCTCAGGCCTGGTCCTCTCACCAGGCTCAGTGCGGTGACTGCCTACTGGGGGTGGGACGGTACAGGACCGCCAGCTTCCACGAGAACCTTCTGGATGGAGAAAGGTTGCTCTTAAACCAAAGCTTAATTTTACCAATGACAAAACCGTTTTCTTTTTTCAAGCTGCAATGTAAACTGGTCTCACTTCTGACTCACTTCAACCGCCTAAACTGCAAATTAGAATCCCAAGCATAGGAGATGCAGCGCCTTGGGGCAAGGCAAGGCCGGGCCAGGCCTCAGGACACAGGAGAAACACAACGTGGGGGTGGCAGGGGGAGCCAAGGGCTCAGGCAGGAGCGTGGGTCCACGGTCAGCAGGGCCACCCAAGCCACTCGGCACGGAGAAAGAGGTCTCCAGCCAGGGCCTGCCCCCACCCCGCCCTCTGTTTACTTCTACAACACTGACTATGAGGGTCCTAGGCTTCGAGGATCCACGTGCTGGTGTCTCCCTGACACGACTGCACTAAGGGACGAGCGCCAGCCTTACCTGGCCCCCAGGACCCAAGATCCGCCCCCCGCTGCCGGAGAAGGTGCCGGCCGGGAGCTCCTGATGACCTGTCCACCCCGTGCCTGCGCCCAGGGTGCCCCCTGACCGTGCACGCGCTGCCATGTTCCACTCACTGCCAAGGCCCTGCCAGGAGCTGTGTGCGGGGCAGAAGTTGGTGAGGGCCATGACCGGGTGACGGCAATGATGAGGGGGGAAGTGAGGCCCTGAGAAATCTTACGGCCTACCCAGCTGTCTTCACCTCGACTGCCTCAGTGTAGGTTCTGGACATGCCTCCATGTGCAGACCCGGTGCCCTCCCACCTCCAGCTCTGCCCCCACCCCAGGGCAGGGCCTGAGAACCTTCCTCTGACGCTTCCCTGAGGCGGGGCACAGGGCCCCCTCAAGGAGCGGAGGTAGAGTGGGCAAATGATGGGAGTCCCACAGCTCCCAGGTGCTCGTCCTGCGACCCTGTGCTGCCCCTTTTTTTTTAAGGATTTATGTATTTTTCTGAAAGATAGTGTGCGTGCAAGTGGGGGAGGGGAACCGAGGGAGAGGAGAATCTCAAGCAGGCTCCTGCTGATTGTGGAGCAGGACATGGGGCTCAATCCCACGACCCCGAGATCATGACCCGAGCCAAAATCAAGACTTGGACGCTGGACTGACTGATTCACTAGGTGCCCCTACTTCCAAAATCTCCAAAACACATCTGATCACTTTTGTCTCCTGGTTAAAATATTTCTTAGCAGCGCTCCACTGCCCAGAGATGAAGCCCGAACACCGTGCACAGCCTCAGGTCAGACCTGCTCTGCCCTCCCACTTCTGCCTACCACTCTCCATGAGCTGTGCCCAGCTGCACGCTGCAGGTTGGGGCGAGCGCCCCGGAGTCAGCACGGCCCTGGCCCGGTGGCCTGCCTGCGGGTGACACCAACTCATTGTGCTCCTGGGACGGCCCTGCATGTGCCCAAGGCCACCTCCCCCTTGGGAGTGACCCTTCCCCATGCTCGTAGGGCACACTGCAGTTGGTCCGCCATGTGTCTTGTGGGGCTCTACGCGTCCACCTTCCTCCCCATGGACTGGGAACCCTGAGGCAAGAACAGCACAGGCCCCCGCAGGCCACCTGCCCATACAGCTCCCGGCCAACGGCAGGTGCGGAGTCAATAGCTGACGAACCAGCGACCAGACGGAGGGGAGGTGGGGCAAGGGACTGGGCAGCGGAAGGTGGGAGAGGCACTGGGAAAAGGCGATCCTTAAAGAAGCACATGCCCCTGGAAAGTGTGACCTGCTGGTGCAAACACACAGCTCCTGGGACACGAGCGGGGCGTTGGCGTGGCATGAGGCAAGCTTTACAGACCAGGCTGGGTTGACTGGCCTCAGGGGGTGCTCGGGACAGGGCCAGGGTGCAGGGGCGGGAGGCGGGGGGCAGCTGAGCGGAGGGGCAGACACAGGAAGCATATTTCCCAGGAGTGTTGGCGTGAGTACAGCACAATGGAGATAAAGTGCAAGCACGGGAAGGGTCTTGCTGGTAGGGTCCCAGCAAGGGCATGCTCCCTCGGGCGTTGGCGAGGCCAGGGCACAGTCCACAGGGCGGGAACAGCCTAGCTTCCGCAAAATAAGCCCCGGGAAGGACCACACACCATTCCCTTGGGCGTTCACCTCTGTTGCTTTCTTCCCGGCTTTCCAGTCATAGCTGACAAGCTCGGGATGCTAAGCAGGGCGTGTGTTCCACGTCTGGGCATGGGCCACCTCCTTGGCTCACTTGCTATGCTCCCTCTTTGATACTCTATGGCCTCAATGAAAAGATCTTGCAGCAGAGATGCCTCCACATAAGCAGTTCTGCCCACTTCTTCTGGAAGCCTCAGCTGCCACAGACAGCTCTTTCACTGCTCGCCCATGGATGGCAATAAAATCAAGACGAAAACTCATCTGCAGAGCGACTCTCCACGGTCCAAGGCGTTTGCATGTAGTATCATTTAATATTTAACACTTCCATGTAATATTTATCGAGCCGGCTGTGCACCACGCAGTGGGAACCCAGGGGCCCCGGCAATGCACAGTTCCGGGGCCAGTGGAAAGGATACGACACAGATAGTGGCACAAACAGCGCCTGTGTGTGATAATGACTGTGACGAACATATGACGGGAAAGTGCAGGATGCTGTGGGCCTGAGTGACCAGGACACAACCCCTTTGGGGAAGCAATGCTTATGTTGCAACCTGCAGCATGAGCAGGGGCTTCCCAGAGGCAGAGTGGGGCACAGAGGGCGTCCCATGGCGTCAGCGCCCTGAGGATCCTCGTGAAGTCTTATGTCGCTGGAGAAGCGACAGTGGGAGAGGTCAGATCTGCACCCACAGGCGGCATGGAGGGGGCCGTGGCCAGGGCGGAAGACAAGTGGGTGGCACGTGAGGACAAGGAAGCTCCGGGCGTCACTGTCTTGGTCCGAAGCAACTGTGCACCTGGGAGAGTCCCCTGCAGGTCCTCTGCAGCGGCTCACGCTTCCTGCTGTGTGCTCAGTGGTCATGCTGGGCCGGGCTCGGGCCTCGCTGGGGCAGCCCGCTCAACACCGTGCCCCGGGGAATCCCTTGCTCCAGCAGGCAGCTCCAGGGTTAGGGGTGCTTCCTGATGCTGAGGTCACAGGTACAGAGCCCCGTGAGGCCTCCCGACCAGTGGCAAACAGCCAGGGGCTAATGATCCTTGGAGCCATCTCATGGCTTGTCACAAAGAGCCATGTGAAACTCGTTAGAGACTCCCCACAAGGCAGAGGGTTCTGCGGAGGGAGGCCCGCCCGGGGGGTGAGAGCACTGGGAGAAGGACCGGGAAAGGCGCCGGGGCTCATGTCTGACCTCTGCCAGCTACAGACGATGTGGCCCTGAGCCTCAGGTGCCTACCGTGTATATCCCACAGGGTGTTTGAGAGAATCAAAGCCACAGTCATGAGGATAATGTAGAAGGTGAAAGCGGGACAGGAGAGACTGCTCAGAGAATGATCGCGGAGGCCAGCCCTCCCCTGAATCACAGCGATGCTGAGTGACAACCCTACTGAATCATCCCAGCGCTACCTAACCACGGCAGGTCCTGAGGGGCTGTGTGTCACCTGCCTTCAGGGAGCATCCCTGGGGACAACGTGGCACAGCTTGCAGCCCAGGAGGGAACATGCACTGGCAGCAAGGGAGCGAGCCCAGCGTGCCTGGCTGGACGAGCGGACCGGCACTGAGCTCCGGGTCCAAGCTCTGACCACCAGGCCAGGCTGCCTGAGCCAATGAACCCCAGGACACTCTCCCGGAGCTGTCCTGGCAGCCAGATGACGGGGATGTTGCGCCGGCAATGCCACTCTACGGCCATTAGCTTGCCCTGTGCTCCTGGACGAGGGGTTGCCTTGGTCCTCCTTCTGTTCCCTTTTGGGACCAGAGACGGCAGTCAGATTAACAGGTTTGTTGTAGGAAAACCCACAAAAGGTGACTGGCTGCCGCCACGGATGTCAAATGTCTCGATGCAGCTTGAATACTCACATGGAGTGGGATCCTGTGTGGATTCCTCAGGCCTGTCCCTCCTCCCTCACCACACCGCTACCCCCTCTGGGGCCATCTAGGATCAGCATTCATCCCTTGTCTGAGCCCCATTCACCTGTCAATGTTCCACAGAGAGCTCCCTCACCTTCTGGCTTGCCGGTTTGGGACCTATCCCATCTTCCATCGGTCCTGCCTCCCACTCTCGCCTGGCCACCCCCTGCCTGCCCTCCCTCCTCTTTCCCCAGATGGCTCTCCTCTGCCAACCCACCCCTGTCCCTTATTCTCCCCCATAACTCTGTGCAACATGCCCTCAGAAAGGGCCACATGGGAGTGGTGGGTGCAGGTGGGGGACAAGGGGGAAATAGCCAGGCTCAGGAAATGGTGAAGAACATCCATCTGGGCAGCTCAGAACTCACTCTTTGCTCCTTTTCTTTCTCTGCAATGTCCTCTCAACTATTCAGACACTCCTACTTTTCCCCACATGAGGATGTAGGTCCGGCCAGCTTCCCTCTCTCAGGAGCTCTATGGGGCTTTTGGGTTTTGTTTTATTTTGTTTTTATAGGGTTTTTAAGATTTTACTTATTTATCTGAGAGAGAGAGAGAGAGAGAGAGAAAGAGAGAGAACACAGGGAGAGGGAGAAGCAGGCCTCCTACCGAGCAGGGAGCCCAATGCAGGACTCAGTCCCAGGACCCCAGGGTCACACCCTGAGCCCAGGGCAGGTGCTCACCCACTGGAACAGCCCAGGAGGTCTGTGTGTGTGTGTTTTTTTTTTTTTTTTTTAAGATTTTATTTATTTATTCACGAGAGACAGAGGGAGAGAGAGGCAGAGACACAGAGACACAGGCAGAGGGAGAAGCAGGCTCCATACAGGGAGCCCGACATGGGACTTGATCCCGGGTCTCCAGAATCCTATCCTGGGCTGAAGGCGGCACTAAATCGCTGAGCCACCTGGGCTGCCCAGGAGGTCCGTGTTTTAAGCCTTCTCTCTAACCATGGAATCTGAACTGGGGCCCTGGTTGGGAGAGGCCAGGCATCACCCTGATCATTTGGGGGAACTGTTCCTGGCACCTTAAAAATGACATCATGACCCAGGACAATTTACACATTTAATGCAATCCCTACCAAAATACCATGGACTTTCTTCAGAGAGTTAGAACAAATTATTTCAAGATTTGTGTGGAATTAGAAAAGACCCCGAATAGCCAGGGGAATTTTAAAAAAGAAAACCATATCTGGGGGCATCACAATGCCAGATTCCAGGTTGTACTACAAAGCTGTGGTCATCAAGACAGTGTGGTACTGGCACAAAAACAGACACACAGATCAATGGAACAGAATAGAGAACCCAGAAGTGGACCCTCAACTTTATGGTCAACTAATATTCGATAGGGGAGGAAAGACTATCCACTGGAAGAAAGTCTCTTCAATAAATGGTGCTGGAAAATTGAACATCCACATGCAGAAGAATGAAACTACACCACTCACTTTCACCATACACAAAGATAAACTCAAAACGGATGAAAGATCTAAATGTGAGACAAGATTCCATCAAAATTCTAGAGGAGAACACAGGCAGCGCCCTTTTTGAACTCGGCCACAGTAACTTCTTGCAAGATACATCCACAAAGGCAAAAGAAACAAAAGCAAAAATGAACTATTGGGACTTCATCAAGATAAGAAGCTTCTGCACATCAAAGGATACAGTCAACAAAACTAAAAGACAACCTACAGAATGGGAGAAGATATTTGCAAATGACGTATCAGATAAAGGGCTAGTTTCCAAGATCTATAAAGAACTTATTAAACTCAACACCAAAGAAGCAAACAATCCAATCATGAAATGGGCAACAGACATGAAGAGAAATCTCACAGAGGAAGACATAGTCATGGCCAACATGCACATGAGAAAATGCTCTGCATCACTTGCCATCAGGGAAATACAAATCAAAACCACAATGAGATACCACCTCACACCAGTGAGAATGGGGAAAATTAACAAGGCAGGAAACCACAAATGTTGGAGAGGATGCGGAGAAAAGGGAACCCTCTTGCACTGTTGATGGGAATGTGAACTGGTGCAGCCACTCTGGAAAACTGTGTGGAGGTTCCTCAAAGAGTTCAAAAGAGACCTGCCCTACGACCCAGCAATTGCACTGTTGGGTTTTACCCCAAAGATTCAGATGCAATGAAACGCCGGGACACCTGCACCCCGATGTTTATAATCAATGTCCACAATAGCCAAACTGTGGAAGGAGCCTCGAAAGATGAATGGAAAAAGAAGATGTGGTTTATGTATACAATGGAATATTACTCAGCCATTAGAAACGACAAATACCCACCATTTGCTTTGACGTGGATGGAACTGGAGGGTATTATTCTGAGTGAAATAAGTCAATCAGAGAAGCACAAACATTATATGTTCTCATTCATTTGGGGAATACAAATAATAGTGAAAGGGAATATAAGGGAAGAGAGAAGAAATGGGTAGGAAATATCAGAAAGGGAGACAGAACGTAAAGACTCCTAACTCTGGGAAACGAACTAGGGGTGGTGGAAGGGGAGGTGGGTGGGGGGTGGGGGTGAATGGGTGACGGGCACTGAGGGGGCACTTGCTGGGATGAGCACTCGGTGTTATTCTGTATGTTGGCAAATTGAACACCAATAAAAAATAAAATTATTTTTTAATGGACCAGACATTAACAGATACCTCACCAAAGAAGACATGCAGATGGCAAACAAGCATATACGAGGATGTCCCACATCATATGTCATTAGAAAAATGCAAATTAAAACAACCACTATGGCGGCTCCTGGGTGGCTCAGTGGTTGAGTGTCTGCCTTCGGCTCAGGGCATGACCCTGGGGTCGTGGGATCGAGTCCCACATCGGACTTCCTGCGAGGAGCCTACTTCTCCCGCCACCTGTGTCTCTGCCTCTCTCTGTTCTCTCATGAATAAATAAATAAAATCTTAAAAAAAAACCCATACATTTATTTCTGTGATACATAATGATACAAACGGGAAAATGGTTTGGTAGTTTCTTACAAAACTAAACATATTCTTACCATGTGATTCAGCAATGTTGATTCCTAGTGTTTACTAAGTGGAGCTGAAGACTTACAGACACACAAAAACCCATTCATGGATGTTTATAGCAGCTTATTTGTAGCTGCCAAAGCTGGGGAGCAACCAAGATGTCTTTCAGTTAGTAGATGAATCAACTGTGGTCCATCTACACAACGGAATTTTATTATCAATAAAAAAGGGAATGAGCCGATACCCCCTTCCCCAAGGAAAAGAGAGACGGAGGCTGATTCCCAACCACCCCTGGAAGAGTATTAGTAAAGGAGAAGCCACTGGAGTCTATGCCATGTTAGGTCGCATACCCAGCATCATCTGACTCCCGAAAAAGAAAAAAAAGGTAATCAAATGAGGGGCACCTGTTCCGTCCAGGGACATCAGGCCTAGGAAGGAATTCTACGCAGTGCTTCACTATGTTTATCGTTATAGGGTGAATTTGCTCCTGAAAACAGCTTCCTGATAACCCTGACTACTTGAGCTTCAGCAATTTCTTGAAGCTCTTCTTCACTAAACGTGTTGGGTGTTTTTTTTTTTGTTTTTTTTTGTTTTTTTTTTTATAAAACAAAACAAAGGAAGGAAGGAAGGTGAAATGCAAATACCAGCAAAGTTTTTCTAAGCCAAGTCTGGAGTCATCCTTAGTAATTTAATTTAGAATGATCAATTGAGCAATCACCTGAAACTTATTCCCTGAAGTCCCCCGGGGTAGAAATCTTCTGGTGCATAGGCTAGCCTTTAGTCTTCTTCCCAAATATACAATAATGGGTTTCAGCTGACAGCCAAACAGTGGGAAAAGTTAATTAGCAAATTCATTAATTAGGATACTGCCTCCATTTCTCCTGTAATCATTTACTGTTAATCATTTACTTATTTTTACTATTTTAATCCTCTGCCTTTTACTAAAGCCATTAGTGGTAATTAGTATATACTATTATGTCTGGAGGGTCTCAAATATATTTTGCTTTACATGTAAAAGTGTTATTATATAGAATATTAAGTCTGAAGGGTTCTCAGAGGTAGTGTTGCCGAAGGTGTTGAAAACAAATCTTGCAGGAAACCAATACACACAACAGAGAACTGCTAGTAATTATCGAACATTGACACAACAGACCCTGGACTATGCTATTTAATTTACTCCATTTTTAGTAAAATTCTAACCATTGCATTATAAAGAGACAATCCATGATTGTCTGACCTTGATTATGTTAAGAGTTTCTAATAGTTTAGAAATAGTTTACTTCTAAATTTTAATTATTATTTTTAAAGATCTTATTTATTTATTTGAAAGAAAGTGCAGAGCGACAGAGAGAGCATGAGCAGGGGTGGGGGGCAGAGTGAGAGGGAGAAGCAGGCTCCCCCCTGAGCAGGAAGCCAATGTGGGACTTGATCCCAGGACCCTGAGATCATGACTTGAGCCGGACGCAGATGCTCAACCACTGAGCCCCACAGGCATCCCTTAATTGTATGTTATTGAGAAAATCCGAGTCTCAGAGGTTAAGTTATGGCAAATGTGTTAACAGCTTTTTTTTTTTTTAAAGTTCACATTGACAATCTCAGGTTATTTTTAAGTTAAAAAAAAAAGATGTCAGAATAAACTTTGAGATAAGCTAAAAATAAGATGAACACATTGAGAGTTTCAATATGTTAAGATTTGAGAAACAACCCATTTGAGAGTGGGGGGGCATTGGTTATAATTCTTAGAAGTTAAAAATATACTTTCAGTTCAAATCAAGTATATATGGGACAACAAAGCACCTTCCAAACACAAGTTAAAAATTACAAATCAACATGAACTTCTTTTTCTACAGATGAGGGAATCAAGGTCCAAAAAAGGTAGGGAGACTTATCCAAATTCCATAGATGATCGTGATGACAGAGTGAGATTACAAACAATTTCTCCTGATAGAATGTCCCCACCACTCTTCTGTTCCCATGTTTCAGAGACAGATTGCTTTAAGGGGATTTTTTAACGGGAAGTGGCTCCTCTGGGGTCTTCAGTAAACTCGTGACTAGTGAAAGATGAGGAACAGAGTGTGATTTTGTGTGTCACACACTGGACTTCCCACTCAACCAACGTTTTTTTCAGGTAGGAGCTCATATCATTCTCCTGAAATTGACAAATAATAATTTGAGGCAATAGCAAAGTTAAAAAAACAACACACTGTTTTATGAATTTGCAAGTAATTTTTGTTTGCTACAGGACATTTGCTTTTGTTTTTTTTTTAAGATTTTATTTATTTATTCATGAGAGACACAGAGAGAGCCAGAGACATTGGCAGAGGGAGAAGCAGGCTCCATGCAGGGAGCCCGATGCAGGACTCGATCCTAGGCCCTGGGGTCACACCCTGAGCCGAAGGCAGGCGCTCAACTACTGATCCACCTTGGGGCCCCATTGTGTGTAGCTCTCTATCAATTTCCTTCAAAACATCTTATTGCTGCAGGAATTTTTATATCCCTGGTGTGGTGTACTTTGGGGCCCTTCCGCTCCGACACATGTGCTTGCATAGAGATCACATATGGACACGGGTGTAAATAACTAACACTGGGCTGCACCCACTATTCCCAAGATGAATCATCTTTCTCTAATATTCATTTCCAGAACAAAAGGCTTCTGACACATGTGAACTGCTTCTGTTGGGAGGACAAACGGATGGAGGTGCTATGAATGCTGATGTGACACTGTTCAGACCACTGCTAGTTGACATCAGATATATCTAAGACTGATATTCGATAGAGTTGGTTATTATTAGAAATAATAATTAACAGAGTGAGTGGTACATAAATAGCATCAATGCCCCGAACTAGATACCCCGTTCTGCTGTTGGAGGATCCTGATGGGATATGCTAACAGGTGAGATAATCCAAGGAAGGACCCCTCAGCCATCCTGATGCCCAAAGGGGAAAGGCCTAATTAGATTATGGTTCATCACTCAGTGGGGGAGAAGGCGAGGAGGACCTTTAAAGATACTGGAAAATGCGCATGATATAGCAGCGCATGATATAGCAGGTTACTAATGATGCCAGGTATGATCCCTTTTTATCTTAAAATTGTACAGGAAAGATACTGGAAGGGTAGGGATTCAACATTTTGACGGTTATCTGCACGTGGTAGATTACAGACATTATAGGGACACCCAGGTGGCTCAGCACTGGGGTGTCTGCCTTCAGCTCAGGGCACAATCCCAGGGTCCCAGGATCTAGTCCTGCATCGGGCTCCCCACATGGAGCCTGCTTCTCCCTCCACCTGTGTCTCTGCCTCTCTGTGTCTCATGAGTAAACAAATTTTTTAAAAATTTTTTTAAAGATTACACTTTTATCCTTTATAATTTTCTCTGTTTTCTGTGACCACAATTTTGCAACCAGAAAGAAAAGTAATAAAGGGAGGGTGCTCTGACACTAGATCACATTCTCTCCCCATCTCCCCCTGCCTCCCTTAACAGCGCAGCAAACGAGCCCACTCAAGGGAACAACAAGGTATCAGTCCACTTTCCAGCTTGCTTCCCTTTGCAGCCTTCAGGCCAGCCCCTGGAGAAGGACTCCCCCATCTCCAGGGTGCCTGCTGCCAGCATCCCAGGGTGGAGCTGTGCTTCCCTCCATCCTCTGGATGTCTGAAGGGGAGAGGTCACCTCAGATCTGACCTAGGAGGCGGCGCCCCTACCTGTCCGGCACCACCAGGGGGTGTCCTCGGCCACGTGGGCTGCAGGCTCTGTGGCTACAGGCCGGTTGTTGAGCGTCAGAGCCTAGGCTGCAGGTCTGAAGGGCAGGGACCCGGAAGGCCTCTGGGGTGGTATGCAGGTGGGAGGTGGTGCCCCAAGGAGCTTCACGCAGCGCCAGGCACCTGCCAGGCACTTGTCAGCAGCAGCTACTATGACCCTGGTGACAGTCTGGGGGTCCTCGGTGTGTCTTCCCAGGACTCAGTCTGTCCCTAAAAAGGCTCCGACATTTCTTTTCATGTTCGCCACCCCATGCCAGGATCTGCACAAACTCAATGGCTCTAAGGTGGTGTCTCCACGCTCTGGGCTCCTGCAGGCAGCTCACCTCTACCCTGTGACTCTGGAAAGCTGGGCTCCCAGGAAGAGGCAGGAGGCCAGAAGTAAACACAGGACGCTTGGGGATGCGGCAGCAGGGTGCCTGCTGTCATCTGAATGAAGAGCGCTGGTGCTTCGGCTGTCCCATCACCAGGGGAACAGGCTGCTGCCTTACTTGGGGCAGGAGGATAAACTCACATTTGAAAGGCACTAACATCCTTGGATAAAATATGTCGTGCAAGTTTGAAGGATTGTGATTTATCATAATTTATTTTTCTAATACTTCAAGGCCTCCAGTGTTAACTCAATGACTATAAACCCTGCCACAAGTGATCTAAAATGAGGGAGAGATTTTTTTTTTTCCAGTCTAGAAATAGCTGCCAAACAGACAGATTCCACCCAGTGCTCACTCGCCTGCTGCCAACAGAATCGCATCTCGTCATTACCCAGGAATAAAGGGGTGGATGTGAAGTCAGAACTGTCAGGGAGGGGAAGGACCCCAAATTAATGGAGTGCCTACACTAGGTGACGCTCTCCACACAAGACGATGCCCTTGAAGATGCACAAAACTCTCTTGTTATGGCTGAATTGTGTTCCTCTCCATTCGTTAAGTTCAGGTCCTAAACCCTCCAGTACCTCAGAATGTGACTGTGTTTGGACACAGGGTCTTCAAAGAAGTGATTAAGTCCTCCTGGGCAGGTCCTAACCCAGTATCATCTGCATCCTTATAAAAACAGGAGGTTGGGACACAGACATGCGTGAGCACACAGGAAAGATCACATGAGGATGGAGCAAGGGGCCGTGCGAAGCCCAGGGGAGAGGCTTTGGGAGAAACAACCCTGCCGACATCTTGGCCTTGAACGTGTAGCCTCCAGGACGCTGAAAAAGTAAGTGGTAACTGGTATTGCGTTATGGCGGCCCAGGCAGACTGACGACCTTGTGCAGTCATCACTCCTATTCTACATGCGGGAAAGCAGGTGCCTAAAAGTAGCTGGCGGGGTCACACAGCCAGTAAACAACACAGTCAGTCCTCAGACTAGATCTGCTTGACTCCAAAGCCGGGTCTCTGTCTTCTCCTCTGGCTGGTGAAGAGCAGGGACTTTGGAGCCGGTGTTCTTGGGTTTGAACCCTAGCTCCGTCATTTCCAGGCTCTGTGGCTTTGAGTGAGTTTTGGGGTTTTTGTGTGTTTTTTAAAAAAATTTTTTTATTTAAATTCAATTTGCCAACATATAGTCTAACACCCAGTGCTCATCCCGTCAAGTGCCCCCCTCAATATCCATCACCCAGTCACCCCATCGTCCACTCTCCTCCCTTTGAGCGAGTTGCTTAACTTGAGAAATCCTTACTTTATGTTTGTAGAGGGGATTAAAGAATCCTTAAAATGAGATATAGACATATGTGAAATAATAGGAGTTATATACACTGGGCTCTGCACCCAGTTCCTGCTAATATTTAGTCTTTTTTTAATTTTTTTTAATTTTTATTTATTTATGATAGGCACACAGTGAGAGAGAGAGAGAGGCAGAGACACAGGCAGAGGGAGAAGCAGGCTCCATGCACCGGGAGCCCGACACGGGACTCGATCCCGGGTCTCCAGGATTGCGCCCTGGGCCAAAGGCAGGCGCTAAACCGCTGCGCCACCCAGGGATCCCAATATTTAGTCTTTGATCTTAATTCCTGATGTAGAACTCTTAAAACCCTTGTAATCTCCTGAGTAATAGGAGCATCTTTTGTTCTAAAGAGACACCTTTTGGTGGGCTCCTGAATGGGAGCTGGTCACCAGCAAAGCCAAACCATGATTAGAGGCTTGGTTGAGATGTTTAGCCCCTGCCCCAACCCTCCATTCCCATTCTCCAGAGAGGGCAGGGGAGCTAGAAGTGGGGTTAATGATGGATCATGGCTATCTGATGAAGGCTCTATAAAAATCCCACAAGGATGGGATTTGAAGAGCCTCCAGGTTGGTGAACAAGAGCACGTCCATGTGTCAGGAGGGTGGCACACCGCAACCTCCACAGGAACAGAGTTCCTGTGTTCAGGATGCTTCCAGACTTCATCCTACATACCTTTTCATTGGTCTGTTCATTCATACCCTTTGATACACTTTGTAATAGCAGAAATCTAGAATTGGTTTCCTGAGTTCTGTGAGCTGCTCTAGAGAATTAATGGAAGCCAAGCAGTGAGACTTGGAACTTCTGATTGAGGGCCAGTGGATCAGAAGCACAGATGACAACCTGGACTTGTGGGGGGTCTGGTGTGGGGGTGGTCTTGTGTGACTGGGCCCTCAACCTGCAGAACCTGACCCTACCTCTGGGTGGATGGTGTCAAATTGAACTGAATTGTAAGATGCCCCACCAGTGTTACAGAGTCAGTCAGAGAACTCCCCACTGCCGCCACATGTGGCATCACAAGTGTTGAGTGACAATAAAACAGAAACACTGCATTTTCCTCAGGCAACGTAAAATACTTAGCATTGACACATGGCAAGTGCCCAATAAACGTCAGCTACTATTATTACTACTGTCATTATTACAATTACTTTTACTACCATCGTAATTATTACTGAAGGATCCTTAATAATCTCATCCAAACTTCTCATTTTACATCATCAGGAAAGTGAGGCCGCTCATGGGGAATGTCCTAGAAGATCACAAAACCAGATCACAGTGGTCTTACTCAATGTTCTGCCCACGGTTTGGTGGAGGCTCACTGAAACAAATGTTTGGCTGTGAGGTTTAGTTTCCAGTGACTTTTGCAGTGAGAGCAGGGTGTGCAGTGGAGTAAAGGCAGTCAGGAGGCCGCAGTGGGCACAGGGACTCTGATTCTGGGCCTCAGATTCTCATCTGCACCCTGAGACACTCACGCACTGTGCCCAGCCACCCCCGAGCATCACCGCGAGCACACAAACACTTTGTGAAAGCAACAAAGTGACACAGGACACTAAGGCATAGGATTCAAAACAAAAAAGAACAACTCCTGAAATTCCTTGAAAGCCAAAGGGCAGAACAGAGGATACACCTTAGGTCAAGACCTGAAAAATTAAAGAGATTAAAGAAACATCAAAAGATTCTCACAGAAAAGCAACCGGTGGATGTGGGTACGAATAGATCTTTAGGAGTTTGATGAAAACAGGGCAAAGCAGACACGCCCTGAGGGACGGTGTGACTGTGCTATGAGGAACAATTGTCAGGGGCTCAGCAGGAGGGGCAGCCCCGACCCAGCAGAAGAGGGGACAAGAGAAGCCAGCAGTGACACCTGCTCATGGAGCTCCAGGATCAAAGGGGTCTGGAGCTGTTCTGCAAAAGCACCCAGGCATCCAGCCACAGCGACCAGACCACGGGGCCTGACAACCAGACAGGGGAGTGTGGTCTCCTAACAGCAGTGGGAGTCACAGAAGACTTTTAATGAAGAGACAATGAGATTGCATTTGTATTTTATGAAGATGACAACTGTGTGGAGAATGAGTGGACTGGTGAGGAGGGGCCGCTCATAGGCAGCCTGGCTAGGGAGCTCTGGAAGGAGCTGGGGCCCTGATGACAGTATGTGGGATCAGGATGTGCACAGATACGAGAGGTACTCAGTATGCAGAGTCACCAAGCACAGTGAAGATCTGCAAGTGTGGGGAGGGAAGGAGGTGGGACCACAGATGAAACCCTAGTTTCTGGCTTGGGCTACCAGACGGGCAGGCGTCTCAGGAGATCCTGAGACAGGGGTCCCTGGATGAGGGATGGGCTCCGGGCTCCATCTCAGAATCACACCGTTTGAAGCTATGTGGCATCTACGAGGAGACGCGGATGGGAGGCACCGACATGCGTGGGGTACTCCCCCCATGCCAAGCACCCCAGGGGGCCCAGCAATAAAACAGTAAACAGAACAGACTCCCTGCCCTCAGATGGCTGGTGGTCGGCCTCAGCCGCACACCGGAGTCCCCTGGGGGTCTAATGACCACGATGCCTGGATCCTATCTGCAGGAGTCACAGTTAATCAGATGTCAGGGTATGGGAGGGCTCCCCTGGTGATTCCAGGGTGCAGTCAGGGCTGAGACCCTGGAGCGTGCAAGACCCAGGGTGGCCTGTGTCTGATCACAATGGAAGCGGAAGCAGCAAGACTCGTGACTTTAGGACTTTGGAATTTAGGACAGGAAAAACTAAAGCAGGTGATAAAACAGGAATACTATTATCCATATATTGAATCAAAATATACCCATCCTGGGGATCCCTGGGTGGCGCAGCGGTTTGGCACCTGCATTTGGCCCAGGGCGCAATCCTGGAGACCCGGGATCGAATCCCACATCGGGCTCCCAGTGCATGGAGCCTGCTTCTCTCTCTGCCTGCGTCTCTGCCTCTCTCTCTCTCTGTGACTATCATAAATAAATAAAAATTAAAAACAAATATACCCATCCTTAGTAAGTCCTGACTCCTGCCTATTCCGCAGCTCTCTTATTAAGCGCTGAGCCTCTGACCATAGTTTCTTCCACAACACGGAGGAATGCCTCTCCCACCTGTGGGAGAATGAGAACTGGATGACCGACGGTCCCTTCCTGACGAGCGGATGCTCTAATACAAGACAGGAAGCGAAAACAACACAGGCAAGATGTGATACAAGCTAATAACCATGGGACAGAATAAATGCCAAGACACTTCAGGGAAGCAAGAGAGGTCTTGTGTCTTAACTCTCTCTGACCTCTCCTCCTGGAATTGAACTCATCTTGCCCCTGAGCTCAGTCTGAGAGCACACGTTCCTCAGTTTTCCTGGAAAGAAAAAAAACCTGATAGGCTGGAAAAGAGCTGTTGTGCCAGGCAAACAACACCGCAACAAGTGTGCCAGGTGCACACACCACGCCCTCCTCGGGAGCGGCGCCAGCTCCACGCGGAACCTTCCAGCTCGCCGCTGCAGGCTGTGGATGGAGGCGGGCCCCACTGAGCCTCCCTGGGAGAGAAGTGCATCTGGAGATAGAAAGGGCGGCCCGTCAGGGAGCAGCAGGCATCTGACAAAAACAAACCCTTCAGCCTTGAAGGGCACTCTCCCCCACCCCTGCCCCATGCCAAGAGCGTGGTTAGCCCGGCGCTCTGCGCCCTGCCCCATGCCCGCGGGTGTCCATAGCACAGGGCAGCCCGCCGTGTGCGGGGTGGGCTGAGCTCCTTCAGGACGGACACTGGTGACCGACGGCCATCCTCGTCCCCGAGGCTCCAGAAGTGACCGTCAATGCAATCAAATCCACTCACCATCTTCACCGGCAGATCACCCATCCCGAGGAGACTTGTGAGGGCTACCAGATACGGTCCCTGGCCTCAAGGGTTTCAGGGTAAGATCAAAGGTTTTAGATTTTAGCCCTTGGTAGTCGGTGTGAAGCCTCTTGGGGTTTCTGAGGGATAGGATCACGGAATTTTGGCAAGACTCATCCAACTGCCTTGCATCAAGTATCTTGGATGGTAAGACAATAAACAAAGGAACCAAGCCCTCAGAAGCCAACGTGTTACCAAGTGCCCAGAGAGGCCCTGGAACATTCTCTGGGCAACATGTGTCATGCTATCTAAGTCACGAGGTACTTACTTGCTCAGTGCTCAGTGCTCTTCAGGCCCCTGTGCCTCAGGAGCTTGGTTCAGACCCTGAGCGCAGCCATCCCATCCCAGGCACCCGTTTCTAAGCAGCAATCTAGACACATGCATGTCGCCATTCCCTCAAGAGTCCCAGTGCCTGAGAGGGGGAGGACTTCCTTGTGCCTTCCCACCCCTGTGTCGATGGCCTCTTCCCTCAGCACTGAGAAGAGCCGAGCTGATGGATTCCTCTCTGCCACAGAAATACCTCCTGGGATAGGTGACAGTGTGACACAGACACATTCACTCTCTTACTGCCCCAGGGACCCAGGTGTGGAATCATAACCTGCTAACCAGTTCAATAGGTAAGAATAATACTAGTAATGAATCTATCACACCCTGGGCAGGGTCTTAGGCACACGGTACATAGGAGACACCAAACCAAGCCCAGTCCCTGTGCTCAGGTGATGATGAAAGTCCAGAAGATGCTCAATGCTATTCACAAACATCCATGGTGAAAGACCGACTATGACAGGATGTGAAAGAATTCCAGAGAAGCAGCTGAGGAAACACCACAGGCATGGGGGACACCCAAGTGACTTGTTCTGCAGGCATGTATCAGGATGGTAGATGCTGACAGACCAGAAGAAGCTCTGCAGATCTGATTAGGTGGAGATCAAACAACAGCAAGAAAAATGTACGTCTCCTGAATGAACAACAGAAGAACACCGGCGCACGTGCTCTGCAGCCCGCCCAGGCGGCCCTGGACTCCCTACAGTCGCTGGGCAAGGATGTCCCCAGCCCTCACTACTCTGGCCATGTGGCAATTGGCGGGGAAGCACATGGCCTGTGCCAGGAGGAGATGCAGTCCCAGGAGGCTCCAGGACATCTACTCCAGGACTGTCTGAAACCTTCCTTTCTCCCCTCAGCAACATGAAATACTTGGTGGGTTTGACACAGTGGGTCCTGGTTGGAAAGGTGACAAGCAAGCCCCTCTAAGCCACAGCAGGCCCCACTGGCTTGGCGATGACCGGCAGCCCTCTGACCATCCCCTCCTCACAAGGCCACCCACAGATGCCAACAGTCATGTTGTACATGTAACACGTACACAGCACCTTCAAAGTTCACTGGGTTCTTCTGCAGACATTGCTGAGTCAGTCTCACAGCATCCCTGGGGGCGGGGGTGGGGAGGCACTCAGAAGCCTGGGCTGCTGATAAAAGTTCTGCTATACTGTTTCCTACTGTGTCTAGGATGCATCTGCAGGCACATTCCACTCCAATGATTTCTTTGGCTTCACTGTCTCCTCATAGCCTCCCTCCCCAGGAAGGACACCATGACAGCCACTGGTTCTTCACTCCGAGACGACTTCCTGCCCATCTAGGGGCTATAGGAGAGTCAAAATAATAATTAAAGGGCATCAGAAGGCAGGTTTGGATCATTATCAAATAAAATAGGCGGACACTGATGCAAAATGGGCTCATGGGACAGAGAAAGCATCAGCCTAGCTGCAGTAGGAAGCCACAGAGTACCAGGGGGTTGGAATGATGCCTGGCAGTTAGCAGAAACTAACTAATGCTAAATGCTTTTTTTTTTTTTTTTTTTTTGTATAGTTGATCCTTAGTATTCATGTAGTCATATTCTACAAAGTCTCCATTACCACTGAATTAGCGGT
This sequence comes from Vulpes vulpes, assembly GCF_048418805.1. NCBI lineage: Eukaryota > Metazoa > Chordata > Mammalia > Carnivora > Canidae > Vulpes > Vulpes vulpes. The sequence continues at coordinate 79,619,511 of NC_132792.1, forward strand.
TACTGGACCATTGCCCCCAGGGGAAACAGAAGGTCACATGACTCTGAGCCACTGGTCAAAACCACAGAGCAGCCCACACACATTTGAGTGAATCTCCCCTTCCTGTTTCTGGATTGCTGAGTTGTGAACGCCGAACCCAGTCAACAGCACTACAAGGCCCGAAGGATGCTTGTGTAACACACGGACTGTCTCCATTGGGCACGTCCCAGCAGTCTCATGTGCGGGGACCCCAGGGGCTGGAACTGAGGGCAGCATGTCGGCTCCAAGCTTATGGCCATTGTAAACAGTGAAGTCATCAAGAAAAAGTACAGAAATGCATAAAAGCGGCATTAAGTAAACCACAGAAGGAATGCCTATTCACAGTACGAGAGCTGCACCAGGGGGCAGGGCGCGGTCTTACAGGCTCCCAGTGGGCACACGGCATTGGGTACCGATGACTGCCCCCTCGGTGCTCTGAGCAGGTCTACAAACAGCTGCGGGGGCACGGCGAGCACTGACTCTGGGTCACGAATCAGTACTAGCGGGTGGGTCAGCTGCAAACCCAGACCCATGAATCATGAGGAGCCGTCCTTTGTTGTAGAAGGGATGTGAAGAGAGGCACTTGGTCTGTGTCTACGGAATGGGATCAGAGCTGCGAAGACAAATGAGTTCTCAGGGCAACAGACACGGAGGCCAATGAAGTGGGAGAGGGCAGCCGGCCCTGCTCAGGCAGTGGCAGGAGGGGGCACGGCCCAGGGGCGGTGTGAACAGGCGGGGAGGGCTGTGGATATTACCCGCAATCTCGGAGAACCTGGCCAGGTGCAGGACCAGAGAGGTGCAGAATTTCAGGACCTCAGAGGGTGGCCCAGGAGAGGGCCCAGATCAGGTTGGCACCGCCCAGCACCCTTCAGAATCCCCAGGATGGAGAGGACTGGCTGGTCCGGGGGAGCAGGAGGAGCAAAGGGCTCCAGAGTGCCAGGCCTCCAAGTCTCGGGATCCAGTATCTGTACAAAAGGACATGGGGGGGGGGGGCGCTGAGGGTAGGGGGGGCCAGAGCTGGGACCGGGTACCAGAGCTGGGAACCAGGTGCCAGAGCTGTGGGCCAGGGGCTGGAACTGGGAGTTGGGTGCCAGGGGCTGGAGCTGGGGGCCAGGAGCTGGGGGCCGGGGGCCGGGGACCGGGGGCCGGAGCCGGAAGCCAGGGTTTGGAGCTGGGGGCCAGGGCCAAAGCTGGAGGCAGGGGTCGGGAGCTGGGGGCCAGCGCCAGAGCTGGGGGCCAGGGGCTGGAGCCAGGGGCTAGAGCTGGGGGCTGAGGGCTAGGCAGGTCTTCCCCAACCCCACCTTCTGGCTCCCTCCTGTGCACCCCTTCACCTTCCAATGGTGCATCACTGCTGACCCGTCTCCTTCGCAAATGTTGGTCAAAGCCCTTGACGTGCCTGGACACCTACACGTGCCTGATAAAAGGCTTTGTCCTTAGGCCAGAGCTGGGCACTCTGATCATTCAGCTCATGTACAGACAGGAAACAGACACAGTTAGGGGGAGCTCTTGGAGCTTTTTCATTTGATCCCATTCCTTTATTTTCCCTTGTGTTGTCCTCACTTGAAGAGACTGATCCAAAACTACTGTTTGAAATAATGTCAAAGAACTTACTGCATTTGTTTTCCTCTAGGAGTTTCATGGTCTCAGCGCTTCAGGTATCTAATGTATTTGGGCTTATTTTTCTGTTTTTCTGTTTGGTGTAAGAGAGTGGTCCAGTCTCATTCTTTTGCATGTGGTGGTTCAGTTTCCCCAACACCATTTGTGAAGAGACTGTCTTTTCCTCATTGCATATTCTTGCCTCCTTTGTTGTAGCTTAATTGACCATCGGATGTGGGTTTATTTCTGGGCTCTCCATTCTGTCCCATTGATCTATGGGTCAATTTTTGTGCCAACACCATACAGTTTTCATTATGAGAGCTTTATAGTAAATCATGTGGATATCTAGGACTGTGATGCCTCCAGCTCTGTTCTTCTTTCTCAAGATTGCTTTGGCTATTGGGGGTCTTTTCTGATTCCATAAAGACTTTAGGATTCCTTGTTCCAGTTCTGTGAAAAATGTCATTGTTACTTTGATGGGAATTGTACTGAATCTGTAGATGGCACAAGGGAAACCATCAACAAAACCAAAAGGCAACCTACCTAATGGGAGGAGATATTTGCAAATCATACACCCAACTAGGGGTTAATATACAAAATACATAAAGAACTTACACAACTGAACATAAAAAACCAAATACCTCAATTAAAAACTGGGCAGAAGACTGGAATAGATCTTTCTCCAAAGAAGACCTACAGATGGGCAACAGGCACATGAAGAGATAGATGCTCAGAGTCACTCAAGAGGGAAATGTAAATCCAAACCATAGTGAGACATTCCCTCACACCTGTAAGACCAGCTATCACCACAAAGACAAAAAAAACCACAGGTGTGGAGAAAAGGAACCCCTGGTACCACTGTTGGTGGGAATGTAAGTGGTGCAGCCACTGTCAAAAACAGTAGGGAGGTTCCTCAAAAACGAAACAGAACTACCTGGTAGTCCAGTGCTTCTACTTCTGGGTATTATCTGAGGACGTGAAAACACCAACTGGAAGAGAATGCACTCTTATGTTCACTGTGGCATTATTGATAACACCCAAGATACAGAAGAAACCTAAGTGTCCGACAGACAGATAAAGAAGATGTGATACACACAGACATGCACCATGGAATATTATTCAGCCATAAAAAAGAATGAAATCTTGCCATTCATGACAACATGGATGGACCTAGAAGGTATTATGCTAAATGAAACAAGTTGGGCAGAGGGAGACACATACTGTATGACTCCACTTACATACGGAATCTAAACAACAAAACAAACAAAGCAAAACAGAAATAGGCTCATAGATACAGGAAACAAACCCCTGGTCACTAGAAAGGGGAGGGCTTCTGGGGATGAAACAGGTGAAGGAGATCAGATATACAAACCTCCAAGTAAAAAATACATAAATAAGAAGATGCAATGTACACACAGGGAACACAGCCAATAATACTGTAATAACCTTGTACAGTGACAGATGGCAATTAGACTTTCCACGGGGATCATTCTGTGATGTATATCAGATCTCTATGATTTATGCCTGGAACTCATAGGATATTGTACGTCATTACACTTCAATTAAAAAAACAAACAGAGTCTCTGAGCTGACAGTCTGACGCCAGAGCCCTCAGCTTTAAGCAGGGGCCTAACAGCTCCTGCATGCTCACTGCTGAGTCCCCGCAGCTTGGGGTAGAGCTGGGGCGTCCCAGGGACCGCAGAAATAGAAGCTGGATCATGCTCACCTCTGACCTTCCAGGGGAACGCCTTGAAGCCCCAGGCTCAGTCCTTCCTTCTCCAGCAGCTTCCATCAGGCACAAGGGTGTCTTCCCCCTGCCGCCCCTGGTCCTGCCCCAGGACTTGGGCCAACACTCTGCTGTGCTGAGACTCTTCATACTTCTCCAACAAGGGGCCCGAATCTTCACCAGGCACCAGGCTCTGGCTCCTGACCCCGCAGGCTCCCCTCCCACGGAGAGCTCTGTGGTGGGCCAGCCCTGAGGACCAGAGACAAGTCTGTGCAAGCAGCCACCGCCCTGCTGAGAACTTTCCATCCCAAATTAACACATATGTTCTATTCCGGCCACAGAGCCCACTAATGCGAGTAACTTAATCACACTGTTGTTTGCTCAGTCTGGCCATAAAGCCCGTAAACCTCATCCTCCCGGGGGCTTTCGCCACTGGCTGGGGAATGAACGACACACGTCAAGCTCGTTACATGGCTCCCTCAGGACTGTGCTCCCATTTCTGCTCTCGGGCCTTCCAACCCGGAGCCACTGCATGTCAGCCCCGAGCAATGCCCTCCCTTGAATCACTGAATGCCAGCACCTAACCTTTAAAAAGTCCCGACAGGTCAGAGAGCAAGGTGGAACAAGGAAACTCTAATCAGGCATTGCTTCTATCTGCACATGCTCCTCATAAATTCTGAAATCTCTTCTCACCGAGTGTCTCCCAAAAAAGACAAAGAAAATGGATCTTTTTCTGCTCCCCAATCTAATCTGGGTATAAAGTGAAATTAAAATCAACAAACAGCTAAGTGTGCCTAACCCTTAGTCTATTAATCCAACAAATGGGTGGAACAATGCATCTACATTTAATAGCACAGGCAAACAGAACAGCGGTTGGCTGCTAGCCCGGCAACGATGAAACATGGACATGCAGCGTGGCTGAGAGGCAGCAGGACATGGGTGGGAGAAGCAGGGGCCGGAGGGGCTGCAGGAGGCCCTGCTGTGTCACCGAGTAGCTCATGGAGTTGGCTGTATATCACTTCACTCTCCAGGTCTGGGTTTCCTCCCTTGGAAAACACTGACATAAAGATAATTTGGTCACCGTGAGGGGTGCCCAGATGGCTCCGTCGGTTGGGCAGCTGCCTCTTAATTCCCACCCCAGTCAGGACCGCGGGGTCCTGGGGTCAGGCTCCGTGTCGGGCTCCACATTGGGCCTGGAGTCTGCCTGGGGTCCTCTCTCTCTGCCCCTCCCTCCCCACCTCTCTCAGAATAAATACATACATCTGTAAAAAGGTTTATTTGGTGACAGTGAGAACAAATAAGGCCCCGGGCCCAGAAAGCCCTTGTGAGACCCTTTGGTCCTGCTCTGAGGCAGACGAGGCCCCTGGGCCCAGGTGTCCCATGCGCTGAAGGGCCTTTGGAAGGTCTATCCTGGATTCCAGCAGAGCCCAAGGAAACTGCGCCGAGAGGATTTCGAGAAATCCCAGCCGGGGGAGGTAAGCTCAAACTGGATGGAAAGAATTCGTACTCCCCGTGGCCCGCCAGCCCTTGGCCTCCTGACGTGATCAGATGCTGGATTTGGAAGCAGCTAACACTATCAAATTCTTCACACTTCTAATTACTTCATGGTTTGTACACACATTTTGGCGGTTGCGTCAAGGCTGTTTTATTAATTCACAGATTTTCACTATTTTTGCTTCTCCTTTTCTTGCCAATTAGCTGCCCCTTGGCATCTGGGGAGAGCTACAGTGGGCACCGGCCCTCCCTGCCCCCTGGCCCCCACCCAGGGTGAGAGTCAGCAGCCAGCATAGTGGGGGGGGGGTGGCCTGGTGGGGCCATTCCCCAAGGATGCCCTCACTGCTTCCTCTGCTCGAGAGACCAGCCTGTAGGCCCCCCATGGCCTCAGGCTGATCCTACACACGCTCCAGGCCCAGGCTCACACCTCAGGGAAAAGCCTGCCATCGCTACCCCCGTGAACATTCTTCCATTAGTCCCCCCAGGAAATTGGGAGAGAGCACCCGAGGCACCCAGGTCACCGGTGTGGCCAGTAAATACCACCCAATCTCACAGCTGCGTGAAACCCTGCCCGTCTGTCAGCCCTTGGCAGGCAGAACAGGGCAAGGATCTGGTTCGAGTCCTGCTACTCGTGGGCTCACCTCACCTCCCCAGGGTCACACCATACATGCTATGTGCAGAGGACGGAGGTTCCAGGACTGCCACAAGCAGCCGGCTGAGGGACGCAGTACCTAGTGGCAGGGCGTGTGGGCCTGACTGTCAATCAGAAGGACTGTCGGAACTCAAGACTGGGTTCCGACATGGAGCCAGGGCCTTGCCCTCACCCAGGGCCCAGGCTGCCTGATGCTGGGGGCAGGAAGCGGGAGGGGGAGCCTGTGGCTTTACGGGGCCATAGGCCCCCGCCCTGCCCTCCTCAAATGATTTCCTCAACCCCCTTCTTTTGGAATGACCCCCCCGGGGGAGGGCCAGGCAAGACCCAGCTGAGGAAATGCAGAGGGAGTGGAGATGGAAGCCGTGTGGCAGGGCTGGGGGGCCAGAGCGCGGGGCTGGGAAGGCGAGGCAGCCCCCTTGGCCACAGGGCCTGAGAACATACCTACTCGTGTCGGGGTGCCGGGCACCAGGGGCAGCCCGCATGTGAAAAATGGCACACGCTGATGGACGCCAGCAAGGCCCTGACACCCGCCATCAGGCCTGGGGCTGACACGGGGCGTCCCTGACGGCGGGCAGGAGGGGTGCAGGAGTGACCCTCTGAGCGCTGCTGGCCGCCTGCCACGCCCACACCTGCACTGTCCCCCCATCGGCGGCCAGGCTTCCCGCGCCCGAGGTGGGCTCCCGAGGTCGCAGGCCAGCTGCCCCTGGGCACACCACGTGTCTCCCGGGGCCAGCCCTGTCCTCGTGCCCATCAGCACAGGGAGGCACGGCACTGGCGGAGCCTCGGGCAGCCTGAGCGGCGGCTCCTTACAAGCAGCAGCTCCTTGCACGTGGCCCGGGCCGTTTCCAGACACTTCTCACCCTCCGGGTCCCCGAGGCTGAATCAGGTTGGAATTCGGTGCCACAGGCCGAGGGGGAAGACAGGGCATCACACTGGCTGCTCTCCAGTGTCGTGTCCTGAACACACCGTCCTCCAGGCCCCAAGGCAGCCAAGGCTCCCCAGGAGGCCGCACCAGAAGAGCAGTCCAGACCCGGCCCTCAGCAAGGACACCGCATAGATTAAAAGGGATGTTTCTCATTGTTATATTTTCTTAAAGATTTTATTTTTTTGAGACACAAAGAGAGAGATCATGAGCAGAGGGAGGAAGAGGGAGAAGCAGGTTCCCCACTGAGCAGGGAGCCCGACGCAGGACTGGACTTGACCCCAGGACGCTGGGATCATGACCGGAGCTGGGGGCGGGTGCTTCACCGGCTGAGCTCCCCGGGCGCCCGATGCTCTTGTTCTAAAGCCCTAAACCCATATACCTCGCAGTTTGTGGTGGCTGCTACTCGATCATCCATAAAAGTCTTTCCTTGCCTGAAATAAATCACTGTTTCTCAGATGCTGCATTTCCAAACCTCCGAGCCTGTCACAGCCGCAGGGCAAGGCCCAGTGCCACCCAGGGCGACCGTTCCCACCAAGTGTCTAGCACTGGCACCATGGACCCACACACCCCCAGGGCCCTCCCCAGGCAAACCACATCCGAGGACACACGGCAGGAGCGCGTAAGGGCCTCCGACCCCACAGCTCTAAAGGGCCATTCCAGCTGTGGGAGGCCCTTGGCTAGAGGGGCAGGACAACAGGACAGCCTGGTGCTTGTCCTCAGGGGTCCTCACAAACGCCCTCCACACTGAGCCCTCTCCCACAGCCTGCCTCCCTGGGACAAGGGCAGAGCACAGGGCAGCCCCCGGGAGATGGGCATGGGCTCCCCGCCCTCCAAAGCCCTGGGGCCAGCAGGGGACAGACCTGCGGGTGCACCCTTGCTGTCATGAAACACCGGGTCTCCCCGCAGAAGATTCCCCCAAGCCCTCCTGGCTGGAAGGCAAGGCCCTCCTCCTGCTCTTTGGCCCACTTCTGCTGTTCCTTGTGTTTGTGGCCACCATCGTGCCTCTGCTTATACTAAAGTCCCCCAAGGCCACCGTGAACTCCAAGGTTAACTGGTACTATGCACACATCCTGTCTCCCCAGAGGCCCTGAACGGCCCACAGCGGGGACTCAGAGCCGGACACGGGCAGTAAGTGTCGGTGGACATCCGGGCGGGAAGGAGTTGCTCTTCGAATGATGGCATCTCTAACGTTGTGCCACATGGAAACCACAGACATAAAGTCTTGGGCATACTTGGCGAAGAAAGAAACTGAAGAAACTCCAGGGAAATCTTAAGAAAGGTGTTGGCAAGAACCAGCCTACCAGGGACAATGCAGGTTTCACTTCCAGGGAAAACTCTGTTCCTGGCGGCATCTGTACCTGAATTATCAAGAGCTCAATTCTCCAGCTCGCCATCCCTCTCTGCCACTGTGTGGGCTCCTGGTGGCACTGACTACCAGCTCTGGATGGAGACAAGAGTCAAACCTCAAACCTTTAGCGGCTAAAGCAAATGGTCAGCGTGGGGAGTCGGCCAAAATCGATGACTTTGTGGTGGACTGAGGCTCTCATGACTTTTCGGTTCACAGAGTCGCTTACCCCCAGACCTGTAAGCACCTCTCTGCCACAAGGACCAGGTCCATTTCCCTCCCTGGGATCCAAAGGCCCTCAGGGGCAGACATCTTCTCTCTCTGCCTGCAGGTTTGGAAGGCCCCACAGTGAAGAGGTCAGAGGGTCTGAATCTCAGCTTTATTGCCAACTACCCAGAAAACTAGGTGCGAGCTACTTAGCCCATCCAAGGCTTGGTTTGCCCATCTGGAAAATGGTGATCATAGGGCCTCCGTGATGTGCTTAAGTGAGTGAACACATACAGAAGCATTGAACACAGGCTCCAGTCATGTAACGAGTGGTCAATAAAATTAAATACTGCTCTTCCTCTTTAATAGCCTCCCAGGATCCTGTTTCCTAGCAAGTCCCATAACAAAAAGGCTACTTGGCTCAAAAGAAGTAAAAATAAGATGGCATAATGATTAAGTCGATAGTTACCTAACTACACAGATAAGGTCTCCAAAGGGGGAAGGAAAGTGGACGGGGGGGCGGGGCGGCCTACAGGTGGATTTTTCTTCTTCCTTTAAGTTATGTTAGTGTCGTTATGGTTCTTTGTGCTGATTCTGAAAAATGAGTAGGGGTGTAGAGTGATCTTCATAGTGAACTATGTAGCCCCACTTCCCGCCCCGTGTGCAAACAAAGTAAATGCTGAGAAGCCAGTTTCATCTTAGTGCACGCAGGGCACCTCGGATTGTAAAGAGGCGCATTCCACAGGCAGATTGCACGCCAGAATTTCCAAAGAGGGGACCTAAGAGTCTGCATCTTATTAAATAAGTTCCTCAGGGGATTATACGCCCAAAAGTCTGAGAGATTCTAGAAAGAACTCTGGGTTTGCAATCAGAAGATCCAAGTTCTAGTCTTAGCTCTGCGCCTGTCTTTTAGCAAAAGTCCCACATCCTCCTGGGTTCCCTTTTGCTTTCTGCTTGTAATGCTTCCAACTGGATGATCACTGAGATCCGTCCTAAAAGAGAAGGGGTCAGTCACATTCCCCATCGGGAACCCAGGACAAAGGAGAAAAGCTGGCCAGAGAGCCCAGATTCCTGAGGATAACTAAATAATCCTCAGGACAAATAAATATTCAGCAAGTGATCAGGCCTCAGCAAAAGTGAGATGCATGGTGACGTCTGCCAAGGCAAATAACGCCGCCGCACAGCCTGCATTCCCCGGGAGAGCCAGGACCCAGCTCTGCTTCACAGCTGGCAGCTGGCGGCAGGGCCCAGCCTCCTCTCCTGCCAGGCCCCCACGGAGCCGAGGCAGAGAGAAAGGACTGTGGGAGGAGAGAGGGAGCTCACATTCCCGGCTCTGGGAAAAGGCCACCATGGCTACAAACGGGAAATTTCCCTGAGGGCGAGGTGTTGGCTGCACTGAGGGAGAAAAAAACCACTGGCAAGACTGGAGAGGAGGGCAGCCACCAGAGACCCCCGAGCTGTACTCACCTCCCTGGGGCAGTCGGAGCCCACGTCCAGCGTCATGTGAACGCCCAGGACCTGATGAGCCCGTTCACCTGCTGAGTAGACATCATGACTCACAGAAAAACAGACCGTGGCTGATCATTTCATTCCTTCTAATGAAGGAGTAACAAATATCCTATTTGCAGACTGCCTGGTACAGCATGTAGGAGCTCGTACCCCTTAGGCCAGGATGCTCTGCCTGGATGTTAACCCAGGTTCACAGAAGGTCGAGTTTTTATGTCAACTCGAAAGATCCTTTAAATACCTCTTTCTCTTTGCTGGGGTGGGGGGGTGGGGATTCTCATTAGGATAAGACATTTTGCACTTACATTCACCTGCTTGCAGTGGTAATGTGCAGACTTTAGCTTCCTTGGGGCGCAGAAAGACATGCTGTAGGGAGGCAGTTACCCCGCCCGGAGCCTGAGACGGCAAGTGTCCAGCACACCGACTTTCTCTTTTTGGGAGGCATGGGGGCAAAGGGGGAGAGAGAGAGACAATCTCGAGCAGGCTGCATAACCAGTGCAGAGCCAGAAGCGGGGCTCGAGCTCATGACCCCAAGATCATGACCTGAGGTGACACCGAGAGTCAGATGCTGACCCACTGAGCCAGGCGCCCCTGCACACTGGCTTTCCGACAGTATTTTGTAGGCCACAGTCTTTGTATTCTCTCTCCAGGTTTGGGATTTTTTAAATCCTAATCCATCTCTTCAAGCACCTGTCCCACATGGGCTCACCCCAGTACGATGATGACGCTCGCTCTTATAAACCGAGCAAATGCTTCCTTGTCAGGCTTGTAAATGGTTCCTCGTTGCTTGTGGTCTCTAACACCTCTACAGATAGAAAGAGATTTTAAAAGCACCTTGATACATTTTAGAGATAATTCAAAAACACAAGCGTCCTCCAAGACAAGGGAAATTAGCAGGAATAAATAAAAGACACAGCCTTTACCCTCAGTTTTATTATGAGATACAAAGGACAGGCATGGCCACCGGAAAAGGCCTGAGGGTCTTAGAGGACCCCAGATTAACATCGGAATCATCATGGCAAAAGCCATCTTACCACAGACATATATGAAGAAAAATATGACTTCAGAGCCTGTGTATCTTCCTCCTCTTATTTTCCCCCACATCACTCAAGCCCTTTTTCAGGGTATCCTGTTCAGTTTTAAAAGTGAAATGAGGGATAAAGGGGGTGGGGGGAGTATAGTGAGAGCAGGTGCAGGGTACTGTAACTAGTTTGGTTTACTCACTTGGGTAAGTATACCTTCCTTAAAGCCAAAGAAGCTCAGACAATGATGACCAGCAGAACAGGGGTGTCACCACGCGAAGGGTCAGGGGAGCTGAACATGTTAATGCTAGAGATACAGGTGGATTTGGTGCAGGGGGTAAAAAGGGCTGCAGGGAGCACACATGCACACACCTTACTTACAGATCAAAAAAAGAAAGTATCAGGGGACTCCCGGGTGGCTCAGCAGTGGAGCATCTGCCTTTGGCTCAGGGCATGACCCCAGGGTCCTGGGATCGAGTTCCACATCAGGTTCCCTCCATGGAGCCTGCTTTTCTCTCTGCCTGTATCTCTGCCTCTCTCTCTCTATGTCTCTCAGGAATAAATAAAAATGAAAGGAAAGAAAGAAACGAAGAAAGAAAGAAAGAAAGAAAGAAAGAAAGAAAGAAAGAAAGAAAGAAAGAAAGAAAGAAAAGAGAAGAAAAGAAAAAAGAAAAGAAAGAAAGAAAAGGAAGGAAGGAAGGAAGGAAGGAAGGAAGGAAGGAAGGAAGGAAGGAAGGAAGGAGAAAGAAAGAAAGAAAGAAAGAAAGAAAGAAAGAAAGAAAGAAAGAAAGAAAGTTAGTTTCAGGCTCAAAGAAGAAAGTTTGCAAGTAAGTGCATATGCTCTCGTCCAAAGGAATGGCTGGCTCCTCACAAAGCAGTGAGCTCCCTGTTGTGGGACATGTTCCAGGAGAGGCAACAATCTGTCACAGATGGTATGACGGCTCTGGCACTCGGTGCTACAATGTCAGGAGCATCTAAACAAGGGTAGTCACGGAACTGGAGCACAAGATGGATGGGCGGTAGGTAAACGTCTGTGGTCACAAGTCTGAGTATGATTTCACAGGAATGTTCTAGAGAGGATTTTAAATCCTAAGATGGGCAGGTGGATCCGAAGGCCTATGACATTTCTTGCATTGGATTCCTGGTGTAACATCGGACTGATCCACGAGGACAGGTGCAATCACCGACCTCTGGGCCTTCTCTGCTCCAGGATCCAGTTCTGCGTGAGAACATCCTCAGCTCTGTGACAGAGCTGGAAAAGAGGCCCCTTGTGGGAGCAACAGACTGGAGTTTGTCAGAGGTTTAACCAAATGGAATAAAAAGGGGTCGCAACTCTAAGGAGGGTCTAATCCTTGGAAAGTCAAGTTTGACAAAAAGTAATTATCATGAGGTTTCCCATGGGCTTACCATTAACTATTGAAAGTGCTTTTAAAACGAAACAAATGAGCAAAGGGGGGAAAAGGAGAGGGAGACAAACCAAGAAACAGACTTCACTGGAGAGACTGAGGGTCTCTGGAGGGGAGGGGGTGGGGGGGATGGGGATGCAGAGGGCTCCTGCGATGTCCTGTAGGTGTCCTATGGAGGTGCTGAATCTCTATACTGTATACCCAAAACCAATGTCATGCTGTATGCTAACTAACTGAAACTTAAATAAAAGCTTCGAAAAAGGACATTAAAATGGAGAAAATTGAAAAAGTCAAAAAATAAAGTGCTTTTTAAACCCTACACTTTAGTTCCTGCCATGTACCACTTTTTAAAAAATGGAATCAAAAATAAATAAATAAATAAATAAATAAATAAAAAATGGAATCATTTTTCTCTTTGATTTAAAAGATCAAAATTGTTTTCTCTGTTAAAAAAAAAAAGGGCTATCTCAGTATTGCCTCTGAAGTTACAGAACCCTACATGTTACTTAGTTGAAACTACTTTAGCCAGAACGGGCCAACTCTGCCCTCATTTTGAGAAAATCTGCAAAAATCCAAGAGTAAAGAGAAAAAACCCTGGGTAATTATTCACTTTATAAAAGCGTCCTTCGTTTTGCACACCAGCTCACAGAGACACGTAGAGCACGAAGCTGAGCCTCAGAGAGGAGGATGACAATGATGGTGACAATTATCCCCACATATTAAACACTCCCTTTATGCCAGACCCTTACCTATATGCCCTCTCAAATACGTTCACTCACTTAAGACTCAAGACACCCAGTGAAAGACCTCGTTTGTCAGCCATCTGCGCATAGTGGGAGGCGTGCAGAACTAATGTGTGCAAACCCAGGGAGGGATCCCTAAAAAGAGAGGAATGCCCTGCTTTTCATCCTTTTCCCTTCCTTCTAGCTGAGTTGCACACGTGGTGACCCCTCCTGACCCATTCAGATGAGGGCACTATCGGAGGGAAAGGGGCACAGCCAGATGGAGAAAGCCTGGGCCCCGACTCTCGGGAGCTGCCGCAGCCCCATGGGCAGAGAAATAGACTGCTGGGCATTTCAGTGATGAGAGCATGGAGACTCAGCCCTGGACTCATGCAAGAAGGCCGTGTGCACCAGGCCCACACTTTAGAGAGCTCACAGTATCGCAACACATGCGCACACACAAGCACACACACATGCACACGCACACATACCAGTCACTCGAGACCACTGACACTGTGCAACCAGTACCTAGAACATCCTCTGGCACGACTAACATCACTCAAGCCCCAGGAACACATTTCTCCCCGTCTCTTGCCTTTGTCTTCAAAACAAAAGGCCACTGTGTCCACATGTCCTGAGTGACTGGGGCCTGGCCGCGACCAACGTCAGGAACAGAGGCAACAAGGGTACAAGGAGAACCTGAGCAGCGCCAGCACTCGGGCCTCAGCTCATCACATGCTCCTCTCAGCGTCAGCGCAGCAGGTTTCTGCATAATGAACAAGTACTGCTTCCCAGCGGGACAGATTATCTACTTTTTTTGTTGTTGTTGTTCCTCTTCATCTTCCAATTCTTGGTTCCAGCAGCACCACTGGGTTAAGCGTGGTATTTGTGAATTGCATACGAAAGTGGAGCAGTAGTTGCTCAGTATTAGACAATTTATGTGACTCTTAAATCTACACAAATCTATGTAGGTCTGAAGTCAATGTATGTGAGATGTGACCCTGTGTCTCTACACCAGCAACCAGATAGACTTTGAAAGTTATAACTACAAGTAGTTTTAATTTTTTAAAAGACTTTTATGTTTTTTTTAAGATTTTGTTTTTAAGTAATCTCTACACCCAATATGAGGCTCAAACCCACAACAACCCTGAGATCAGGAGTCACATACTCTGGGGCACCCGGGGGGCTCAGGGGCTGAGCATCTGCCTTCGGCTCAGGGCGTGACCCTGGGGTCCTGGGATCGAGTCCCACATTGGGCTCCCCGCGGGGAGCCTGCTTCTCCCTCTGCCTGTGTCTCTGCCTCTCTCTGTGTGTCTCTCATGAATAAATAAAACGTTAAAAAAAAGAAAGAGTCACATACTCTACTGACTGAGCCAGCCAGGCATGCCTATTTTTATTAAAATATTTAATAATTGAACTAAGGTTCAAGGAATTAAATAACAATTCAGCCTAAATTATTTTAATTTAAAATGTAATACTTATTATTTATGATTTGTATTGCCTTTTAACAGATTTTTTAATATTTTAGTAATCTTTTGAAGACTTTCATTTAAAATGATTTTTGATGACTTTAAATTTATATTTTGATGAAAATACATCCAAATTTCGATGTTTATAGCAACAATGTTCACAATAGCCAAACTGGAAGGAGCCTTGGTGTCCATCGAAAGATGAATGGATAAAGGAGATGTGGTCTATGTATACAATGGAATATTACTCAGCCATTAGGAACAACAAATACCCACCATGTGCTTCAACGTGGATGGACCTGGAGGGTATTATGCTGAGTGAAGTAAGTCAATCGGAGAAGGACAAACATTATATGTTCTCATTCATTTGGGGAATATAAATAATAGTGAAAGGGAATAGAAGGGAAGTGAGAAGAAATGGGTAGGAAATATCAGAAAGGGAGACAGAACATAACGACTCCTAACTCTGGGAAACGAACTAGGGGTGGTGGAAGGGGAGGAGGCAGGGGGTGGGGGTGAATGGGTGACGGGCACTGAGGGGGACACTTGACGGGATGAGCACTGGGTGTTATTCTGTATGTTGGCAAATTGAACACCAATAAAAAATAAATTTATTATTATTAAAAAAAATTTGACATGCATTTTTTAATACTTCAGATTTTTTAAAAAATTATTTATTTATTTGTGAGAGAGAGAGAGAGAGAGCACAAGTGGTAGGAAGGAAACAGAAGGAGAGGGAGAAGCAGACTCCCTGCTGAGCGTGGAGCCCAACCCCAGCCTGGTCCCAGGGTTGACCTGAGCTGAAGGCAGACACATAACTGACTGAGCCACCCGGATACCCTAATACTTTAGATTCTTATTGTCAATTGAAAACCAGGTATGGTAAACAACATAATGAGTGATTTTTTTAATGAAGGTAAAAAAATGTATCTTATGAAACATTTAATAATGTTTGAATTAAATGTCTATTTTTTTTAAAATTTTATTCATTTGATAGTGAAAGGGAATAAAGGGGAAAGGAGAAAAAATGAGTGGGAAATATCAGAAAGGGAGACAGAACATGAGAGACTCCTAACTCTGGGAAATGAACTAGGGGTGGTAGAAAGGGAGGTGGGCAGGGGGTGGGGGTGACTAGGTGACAGGCACTGAGGGAGCACTTGATGGGATGAGCACTGGGTGTTATTCTGTATGTTGGCAAATTGAACACCAATAAAAAATAAATTTATAAAAAAATTGTATTCATTTGAGAGAGAAAGACAGAGATAGTAACAGAGATAGTGAGACAGAGCACAAGAGGGGAGGAGAGGGAGAAACAGGCTCCCCGCTAAGCAGGGAGCCCGACGTGGGGCTCTATCCCAGGACCCTGAGATAATGACCTGAGCCGAAGGCAGATGCTTCACTGACTGAACCACCCAGGCGCCCCTAAATGTCTACTTTATTACCCCATCCAAACATTTCCCATCAGCATAATACCAGAGCATGCAAAGTAATCATTAAATTCCATTATCAGGAATATTTTGCCAACTTTCAATGACATAAAGACCATGGCTTTATCTATATTCTGTTATTATAAAAGCACATTTGTCAAAGCAACAGAACATAGTATATGTAACACTGAGTTATAACTCTCATTCTTTAGACATATGGTATGTCAGCCATTTGCAGCCTTGCCTGAGGTCTGACGGATATTAGAAAAGGGGTCTTTCTTCAAGCAACTCAACTTATGTCCCACACAATGTGGTGCCTTTGTTTATTTCTCAGATAAGTCAGAGCCCACAAGAGTGAGAAATAAGATGCTGAGTGGCAATCACTGAAGGAATTTGTTGGCTATCTCTACATCCTGTATGTGGTACAGCAGACCCAATGTCTGTAGAGCCATGTGTCAGTCACTAAGGGACTATTCTGACACAACCAACGTTTGCAGACAGTGTGTGTGTTAGTCATCTACTGCCATGTAACCAATCCCCACAAACTTAGCAGCTTAAAATAACATGCATTTATTATCTCACGGTTTCTGTGGGTCAAGAATCCAGATACAATTTAGCTGGATCCTGTGCTCAGAGCCTCAAGCTTGTAATCAAAGTGTCAGATGGGCTGCATTCTCATCTGCAGGCTTGACTGGGAAAGAACCCAAGCTCATTTGGGTTGTTGGCAAAATTCATTTTCTTGCAGCTAAAGGACTTAGGGCCCAACCTCTTACCAGCTATTGGCTGGAAGCCACTCAGATCCTAGAAGCCACCCAGTTTCTTGCCACATGGCTCTTTTACAATATGCCCATAAGCTTTTTCAAGGCCAACAGCTGACCCTGTATGTACAACCTGCCAAGGCAGAGACTTATATAACACAATTAAAGGAATGACATCCTATCACTTTGCCATATTCTATTGGTTAGAAGCCAAGTTACACATTCTGCCATGTTCAAGAGAAGGGGATGACAAAGAGGTTATCCTCTTCGGGGGGGGGGGGGGGTCACCTTAGGATATGTCTGCTAATGTGTATATCTATCTGTATGTTCTGGCAGAATGGTGAGATCCTGAGAAAATTCCCACGTAGGGGCACCTGGGTGGCTCAGCTGGTTAAGCCTCTCACTCTTGGTTTTGGCTCAGCTCATGATCTCAGAGTCCTGAGACTGAGCCTGGTGTTGGGCTCCATACGCAGTGCAGAGTCTGCTTGAGATTCTCTCCCTCTCCCTCCTCTACTGTCCCGACCCCCCCACACACTGTCTCTCTCTCTCTCCCCACCTTCTCAAATAAATACATAAATAAAATATCTTTTTTAAAAAATTCCCATCTACCTAGAGAAGAAAGGTGATGGACACAATTTTCAGAAATTCATACGGGTCGTATATTTGTCCCAGCTGGAAGGTTCCACACCATGAATTGTACTAAAACTGCTGTTGTTTGCCCTAGATCTTTCTAGGTGTCTAATCAAAGTAGCAACCAGTCATTTTCTGCTCTCTGCCTAGTTACAAAGTTCTAGGTATACTATACATACTCTTAGAGAAGACATTTCTAGTCATGAATTCAGAAATTCCAGAATTTCCTGCTAGATCCAAACTGTAAGGTCCTATAAGATATACATAGAAGATGAACCCAACACTGTTTTATTATCATTTGCAGCCCTGTTGGTAAGGAAAGACAAGACGCACATCCAAGAATGAAATTTCATTCTAATATCATCTTCTCCCTGAGGCCTCCAGTGAAAGCCTCCTCCCCTCCCTCCTCCTTATCCTCTATTAATCCACATACAAACACAGCTTCTTGTACAGAGTCCTGCACCCTCTACACCTTGACTATCCCCCTATAATCTCTCTCCCATTACACTGGGATATCTTTGAGGGCAGGGCAATTTACTCATATCTACATGTCCAGCCCCTGGAACCACCCCTGACATGGAGCCATCTCTCCACATGATTCAGATGGATGGACAGATTGATAATAGATGAGCTGTATGATGGGAAACAGTATAGGACTGCAGGGGTGAAACCCTTGTTCAAGCCATGCCACTTCTCTGAAGTTATTTCTAATTTTCCCATTAGTAAAAAATGGAATTGTACAATATTCAGCAAAGGAACTGGACATAATAAAATTCTTTTTATTCCTGTGATTCCATCTAATACGAAGTTCAAAACCAGGCAAAACTAATTCTTAGTCAGAATGGGAGGGTGGAAGAACTGCCTGGGAGTGACATGAAGAAAACTTTTGCTAGAAAAATAATCTAAAGCCTGGTCTGTAGACAAGTGTAGGCATATGTTAAATATACATCAAGCTGTTCACGTAAGATCTGTGAGCTGTACGCTATGTAGCATACTGAAATCTTTAAAAATCTAAATTAGGGCCCCCGGGTGTCTCAGTGGTTGAACATCTGGCTCCGGCCAAGGCCGTGACCCTGGAGTCCCGGGATCGAGTCCTGCATCGGGCTCTCCAAGGGAGCCTACTTCTCCCTCTGCCTGTGTCTCTGCCTCTCTCTCTCGTGTCTCTCATGAATAGGTGGATAAAATCTTAAAAAAAAAAAAAATCTAAACTAAAAAGAGGCTGAGAGGACTGTGTCTGGGGGCTCTGTGTAGAGCACAGCGCCATTACTTCACTAGGAGTCCTATCAGGGAAAGTGGTGTTGGCAGTGTGATCATCTTGAAGGGATCAGCATGAGAGTCCTCCTCAGTTGTTTAACCCAGGGTTCGCATGACTTGCTGACGTGGGCAGGTGCCGCTGGAGGAATGTTACCATTTCCTCTGGGTCACGTTATCCTCCTCTGTGGACCTTGAAGATCAGGTACTGCTTCATTAAATGATTCCCTGAAGTCTACCTTAAAGCCAGGGAACATCATCCCAGCTGTCAGCGAGACATGCACCTGTCTCTGGGGCGACATCCGCCAAGTTATACTCTGGTCCAAGGCTGCACAAGGAGCTCTGTGACGCCTTCCGGCACAAAGACCACGGGCTCGTTTGCTAGAGGTATGTGAGGATGCGTCCAGGGCTGCTCCCAATGGGACTCCTCTGTTACAGATTTTCTGCAGCTGCAAACAGGTAACTGTGCTGGCTGTTCTCTTGTATCTCCACATTCATTTGAAAAAGCAGTTAATTGTACACTACTGGGCTCGTGATGCAGGGGAGAAAGCACGACATCAGATGCCAGATGACAAAGATTGCAGATTACATGGCTCCTCCCAAAGCACATGTGTTTGGAGAAATTGTGTCTCCAGAAATTGTGTCTCCGGAGAATCGTGTCTCCTGTGTACGGGAGGCTGATGAGAAACCAGGCCCTCTTGAAAATGACTTCCAGCAATGTGGACCTATCTCCCTTCTGTGAATTCAAATGGCACCTGAGCCTAGCCCAAAAGCTGCTGTGTGCTCATCAGGTCTATCTCACTCCTAGAAGGCTGTAAGTTGCCTCATAGCCAAGCCACGCCTTGTGTGTGTCCTGCTTCCCCAGAGTCCCTGGCCTAGGGCTGGGCACCGTCTGGTCACTGAACACTTGGTGACTTACATACGTGTCAAAATCCAATAAGTAAACAATTCAAACATGTAATCAATGCCCTTCAAGCACTGTCCTTGGCCTAGACAAGGAAAAAGGACATGTAAGGTCTCAAGATGTCCACTGCTAAGAGGGGAGAGGTCAAGAGAGGATGCATCTTTCTGCCATGACAGAAGCCTAGTAGAGAGGTAAGTGGGGTGCCATTCACTCCCTGCACATCACTTTACAAATGAAGTGTACTACGAAGCCCTCGTCTATCAGCTCTGAACCACCTCATTGTACCTTGCTCAGCAATGCTGGGCTGGAAATTAGCAAAATGCAAGTCACATTGTCCTTTGACATTGGTGCCCTGTCTGTTTCTACCACCAGGGTGCTTTAGACCGAGCCTGCAAGTGGAAGGAGGGGGTTCCTGACTGTGATCCCCACACTGGCTCTGCACACCTGCCAGAGCTACCAGCGGCATCTGGGCAGGGCCCACCTCTCCAAGGTCAGAGTCTCCGTTCTGAGAGGCCTTCCTCCAATGCCCCACGATATCCACACCAGGCCAGCGACAGTCCCTCCTCTGCACTCTGAGCCATGGCATGGCAAGCCTCCTACTCCAGGCTTATTTCCTTGTTCCCTCAACCCTGTGGGGGCAGTGGCTGCCTCTGCAGTTACCTCTTCTGTTTTGTGCAAGTTCCCTTCACCTTTGCAGGCCTCTCACACCTATTTAACCAATTTCCTCCATTCAACTGTATTAACATTAACTAGTATGTTCTGCTTTCCTAACCATGGTCCTGGTCAGAAGGGAGGTGACCTGCCCAACACCTCTCGGGTACTCAGGGGCACAGCTGGCACCAGGAACCAAGCTCCCTGATCCCAAATCCTAATTTTCTACCCACATTTGCAGACTAGAATGGTCAAAGGCAGTACAGCAAAACGATCAACTGGGTTTTAAAGTCAAACTACCCAGATTCCAATCTTGCATCCAGCAAGGTCTAGCTCTAGAACCTACAGCAAGTTACTTCTCTGTTTTTCAAGTTTTCCCATCAGTAAAATACAAATGGCAACAGAACCCATCATACGGATGTTATGAGGTGTTAACACATGTCAAGCACTGAGAACAGGATTGGTATAAGGAATAGTCCTGGCTCCATAATCACCATCACCATCACCAAGAAGCAGCATGGCAGAAAGAGTATAGTCCTCAGTCACAAAGATCAGTGTTTAAATCTCAGTTCTGTCTCCTACTGGCTGTGTGTCCTCAGCAAGCCACATCACCTATCTGAGCTTGGTGGCCTGTCCCTATCGTGAGGCAGATCTCACAGAGGAAGAATCAAGACAAACACATGACACTCTCAAGGTTCAGCAACCAAGTACTTAATGAAAGGTTATCTCTGCTGGTACTAATTTTATCAAAATTTTGGTCTAATGGACCAAAAATCTAGATCACTGGGACAGGCATGTAATGAGTTTAGAACAAAGATGCCCTGGGTTGTCATCATGGAAAAGGAAGTGAGTCTGTGCTCTCAAGACACCTCAAACTCTCGCCACACAAGGATGGGGTCCAACCAGGACGACACAGTCAGCGGCTCCCAGTCTGAGCTCCGCAATACTCACTGACTTGCTATAACATGGCCATGGGAAGTTTAACTATGATTTACATCTTCTCTACTTCCAAGAAGGATTTTCAGTACCTATAATAGAATGTTATAAGATGGAAACTTAAGGTCAGAAACAGAGATCTGAACCAAGAGGTGAAGGGGGAGAAGGATATGGATAATCTACTCTGATCCTGTGTCAAAATGGGTATTTTCTCTAAGTATTAAAGAAATCCTGTTTCCCAACAGCCAAAGTAAAAAGGGAATCATAATCGTTTATGTAATTCTCATTTTTCATTAGGGGAAGGTATTGTTTTAATGGCAGAAAATTTTCCATGACACTAAATAAGGAAATTTAATTAAGTGAGACTTTACGTAGGGAATATTGCATTAACACAGTGAATCGTCCCTTCAGTGGTCACTCTTCAGAAGGTATGAGAACTCAATTTGGGGCTGACTACTTGAGCAAACAGTCAGGTCATTGCAGCATGAGACTGGTAGTTATCTGTAGGAGAGATCAAAGATGACAGTTCTAGCTTGCTCCATCCTCCGCCAGGCCAGGAATGGGAGTCACACAGTTTCTTGAAACACTTCCAGGATATAGATTAATTTTTTCCCTTCAAAGAAAGGCAAGAACATGATTGAGAATAGAAAGGCAACGTGCTGTGGAGGTGACAGATGGAAACGTACGAACACGTGACCAAGAGCAACTCCTGAGATCTGCCTGTCTCCAGCGCGGTCGGTCACCTGCCCATGTGTGTCTGTGCTGCCAACCCGATTCACCCCTCTGGCTTCTCTGCCCCACCTGCCCCACTGCTCAGGCTGGGGCTCTTCTCCCTGCTGACAGGGCCTCCACAAGTCATGTCTAAATAACACTCGCAGCCAAGAGCAGCCATCAGAGATGAAAGGATAAAAGAAAAAAATAATCCCAAGAGCTGAACCCAAGGCAGGACACACAGGAGTTAAAGACCTGGGATTTAGAATTAGAAGACACCAGCTCAGGTCCCAGTTCCAACACTTAAGGGTTTGTGAGACCTGTGGGCACAGTATTTCGCCTCCATCTACTTCCCCTCCCATTTCTGTGCCAGTGGATATTGCCACACCGCACAGGGGGCATTGCTGTTGGAAGGAGTCACTGGAACAAAGCCAGTACAGGCCTCCCATCCCTCTTGGCCACCTGCTCCGTGCTAGCTGTGAGGAGGAGGACGAGAGGCCCGGAGGGGTCCCCTGCAAGGCAGCACGGCGTTCTCCAGCAGAGACACGTCAGCTCCAGGAAGAGACGTCAAAATCTCAGTGGCATCACGCCGCCAAGCTGCCCTCTCTTTAAGGCTCAGGGTCCCAGGTGCGCGTGGCTCCGTGATCACTGCACACCAGCCAGTGTGTCCGTCCAGGAGGCTCGCTTCTGCTCAGCACGCCTGAGGCAAGGTGGCCGCACGCTCCTGCCCACAGGCCGGGGGCTTATTTCCCTAAATGCAGTGTTACTGAAACACGGCTGCTCCCAGTCTTCACAGATAGTCTGTGACCGCTTCCCAACCAGGACAGCAGAGCCAAGTTACAGCAGAGCCCCAGGGCCCAAAAGCTTAAAATATCTACTGTGTAGTCCTTTAAGAAAAATCTTGGGACCCCCCCAGGTGGCTCAGTGGGTGAGTGTCTGCCTTCGGCTCAGGGCGTGATCCTGGGGTCCCAGGAGTCCCGTACTGGGCTCCCCACAGGGAGCCTGCTTCTCCCTCTGCCTCTGTCTCTGCCTCTCTGTGTCTCTCATGAATAAATAAAATATTAAAAAAAAAAAAAGGCAGAAAGAAAGAAATCTTCCTGACCCCTGCAGTGGTCTGAGGGAGTCAGCCACCAACCTTGAGGCAGATGAGAAATGCAAATCCCACCGTGCCAAACTAGAAGTCCATGATGGACAAGCCCAAAGACCGCATGCGGCTCGTACCAGGCTACGGACAGGGCAGCTTGCTGGAAAGCTCCTTCCCCGGGAGCAGACACGGATTTCGGCGGAATGAGGTATTGCAGGGCTAACCTCACCTGAGCACCCCCCGGTGACATCCCTGCTTGGGAACCTTAAATGGATCCCTAGGGTAGAAAAGATGAAACTTTAACCCCTCTGCTTGACGCCTACAACCTCACATGGCTGGCCCCTTTCACCGAACCTGTAAAGTACCCACAGGGTTCCTGGCCGGGATTCCCTTGTGTCTTCCTGTCTAATGTCCCTCAAACATGGAGGAAACGACCACGGCTACGCAGTGGCAGGTGGCACTCTCCCGGCTGTGCCTGCCTTCCGGACGGACCGGCTCTCAGCAGTGCTCTCAGTGATCCCACAATACCTACTACTTCCCCTTGCTTCCTCCTTTCTTGGATCCCAAGGGAAACACAAGCGTCACTCGTGGCACAGCCCAGAGTTCCCATCAGTGGCTCAAGATGCCTTCAGCGCATCTCTCTGCCTGCACCCTCTACCCTTCAAGATCTCGGTCCAACCCCCCCCCCTTCCGCAATGGCTGCTTACCTAACAGACAAGCTCGAGGAGCTGGGACCAGGTAAGGGCAATGCTCGAAGGCTGCTGCACTCCCGGAAGCCGGGAAGAAGCGGGGGAACAGAGGCCAGGGTCTCCCCGGAGTGTGGCACCTGCTACGGAATTCTGGCCTGGGGAAGGCAGCCCATTCTCCCCTCTCCTCCTCCTGGGACGAATCAGCTCGGTGGCCCCAAGAGACATATCCCCAAACAGAAACCCTTCACACTTGAACTGAATCTCTAAGATCAGCAAACTGCTTGGTCAGAAGTGACCCTGGAAAAAACCCCGAGTGCACAGTTGGCCAGGGTAGTGGGGATGCAGAGAGCATCCCTTCATGCTGGGGGCGCTCCTGCTGTGGCTGCATTCTGCTCTGGCATCTAGGGCAGGCCCCGCCCCCCCCAGGAGAAGCCTTCTGACCTGGCAGTACCTGCCTTCTCCCAGGAGCCCTCTCTTGGCTTTTTCCTCCACACAAAGGCCAGGCTGCTCTGCAGGGAAGGAGATGGTCCCTGGCGCATGACCACTGGGGACAAGACAGATCCGGGTTCGACGTCAGCTCCTTTCAGGTTAGCTACTGCCCTTAGATGGACACTAACCTCTCTGAGCCTCGATCTTCTTATTAAACAAGGTATGTGTTGGGTCAGATTGCTGGCCTCCAAGACGGAGCACTGACGTGTGCTCAGGGCCTGGCAGAAAGGAGAATCTGACAACTGGCGGTGATGATGTCAGCTGCCATGGCCATCCTCCTCTCAGATGGGCAAGCAGGGCCAGCACCTAGGGCTCTGTTTCTTGCCATATCAGTCATGACAGACCCTCAACTCCCTGACCTGTTTACCAGCTTAGGTATCTCCTTGGAAGATGCAAGTCAGAACCCACACGGGGTCATGCCCGGGTCCCCGGTAGGGCAAACCAGGAGCCTGCTCAGGCCACCCGTCCTCAGGACGGGCCTCAGATGAAAAACCAAGCAAGCTTTGGTTCAGGGGTCTTCTGACAATCCACAGCCTGAAGCAAAATATTCCACAGGCTTCCCCTCGTGTGTCTAAAGTGTATCTGATCCCAGCTCAGCAAAACATAACCAGGAAAGGCCTTATACGGCAAGACAAAAAGCAGATGGCGAAAACAGGACTCAGAAGACAACCGCCCTATTTACAGGCGTGGGTCCCTCCCTCCGGTCTGGACCCCATCCCTGGGCCTTCTCATGGGCGTCTGTGAAACGCCAACAAGCATCAGGTGTGGGGCTGCGACTGCACATCTCCCAGGGGAGTGTCTGTTGCGGCCCCATGAAGGAACGCCCACTCATCCAGACCCCTGGGCCCAGTTGTGCCGCATCCATCCTTTGAGAGTAACCATTTTCAGCATCACAACTTTGACATTTACCACTTTGTTGGAAGTTCTAAAGCTTATCACATACTTTCCCGCCTCATCACCTCCTCTCTTCAAAGCCGTTGGGGGACATGGTTACAGGGCTTCAGCACAATGGCAGTATTCACAAGCCTCGAGGAATGGGGCTATTTTGTCTTTTTTTCTACCCAAAGGATCCCAGAATTCAGAGTGCTTTTGTCTGATTTTCATATTTATGTGACTATTCCTTCACTGGCCACTAGTCATTTCTTGTCTGACACAAATTCCTCCTAATTCAGTGTTTCTAATCTTCTGTGAGTAGGAAAGCAAATTGTGCTTATTAGAAGTCCATGGAGGGGATCCCTGGGTGGCGCAGCGATTTGGCCCCTGCCTTTGGCCCAGGGCGCGATCCTGGAGACCCGGGATCGAATCCCACGTCGGGCTCCCAGGGCATGGAGCCTGCTTCTCCCTCTGCCTGTGTCTCTGCCTCTCTCTCTCTCTCTGTGACTATCATAAATAAATAAATAAATTAAAAAAAAAAAAAAAAGAAGAAGACTCCATGAGGCAGTGTTCTTTAAAAAAAAAAAAAAAATAGAAGTCCATGGAGAGGCGCCTGGAACCTCAGTCGGTCACGCGTCTACCTTCGAAATGTCATGATCTCCAGGTTCTGGGATCAAGCCCCACCCTGGGCTTCCTGTTCAGCAGGGAGTCAGCCTCTCTCTCTCTCTCTCTCTCTCTCTCTGCCCCTCTCACCACTCGTTCTCTTTCTCAAATAAAATCTTGAAAAAAGAAAAAAGCATGTAAACCAAAAGCAAGTAAGCTCTAAGTAAGGGCCAACAGGACTCTTCTGAGCAAGCAAGTGAATGCTAGCACCAGGTCCACACACGGTCTGTCGTGCTTCCCGGAAGCCTGTTAAAACCTCAATGGAGGGGATCCTTGGGTGGCGCAGCGGTTTGGCGCCTGCCTTTGGCCCAGGGCGCGATCCTGGAGACCCGGGATCGAATCCCACATCGGGCTCCTGGTGCATGGAGCCTGCTTCTCCCTCTGCCTGTGTCTCTGCCTCTCTCTCTCTCTCTGTGACTATCATAAATAAATAAAATTAAAAAAAAAAAACAAAAAAAAACCTCAATGGAGGAATGAGTTCATTCATTCCTCACGCTGTAGTGAGCCTGCCTGTGAGTGTAAAGCTTTGATAATCAGAGACAGAGACAGAGACAGAGGGAGGGGAAATGGACACATGTAGAGGCTCACAAGCCGCTGGGCAGCGTTCTGGGGGCTTTGTCCCTATGAGCTGGTTCCCCCACAACAGGCCACAAGGGCGACCCTATTACTATACACCCATCCTGCAGATGCAGACTCTGAGGCACAGAGAAGGGGAGACTGACCACAGGGGCTGGAAGACTGGGCTCTGGAAGGGGGACAGTGTGGCATGTGCTGCTACAGGGACGGCTCCTGCAAGAGCTCCAAGGACATGGGGCCAGGAGGAGAAGAGGAGGAGGGCAGCACACTCCAGAAACACCTGTGTGTGCTGCTCATAGGGGAGGAGGAGATGTGGGTGTCCCTTGGCAGAGGGCCTCAGTGGTGGGGGCGGGGGGGGGGGGGGCAGCCACTTGAGCCCCTGGGGCAGGGAGGGGGCCAAGGAAGCCCACAGCACTGGCAGAGCTCCGGGGCAGCTGACCACTCTGCCCTGCTCAGCACCAGTCTGAGCATTAGCGGGGACAGGCTCAGGGGTTAAGGCTGCTGTCACCCCCTGTGGGGAACTGACCCCTCTGCTGACAGACCAAAGTGTCTGCCAGGTTTTCGGGGAACTTTCTCTGTGACCACCTTGCTGAGTATGACTCGATTTAAGCAAGTCTTAGATAAAATTCAGCCGACTGTTGAATATTCATTAGCAGGCCTGCAAACAGTCATGGGAGCGGTTCCTGCAGCTCAGGAAAGTCCCCACCTCGGCCCTCAGCCAGCACCTCACTTCTTGGAAGGCTGCACAAACCAGGCCAGTTTCTGGATGCCACAGCAGGAGGCCTCCAAGGGGTGGAGCCTTCAGGACCCCAGGTGCCCAACGTTGCCTGGACCTGTGGGATTCATCAACCTCATCCTGCAGGAGGCGCTGCCCGGATGACCTTCCCCAAGGATCACTGACCTCAGACACCCCTCATTACACAGGGGACAAATGGTTCCTTACATACCTTATGCTAATGAAGCCTCAGGTGTTGCTCTCAAGGGTACCTGGAAGCTGAGTAGCTACCTATGGAATGCTGATTCCTGATCAGGATATGTTTCAAATGCTAAGCACTTACCCTGAGGTGTGGAATGAAGTTAAATTGCGTCCTTGCTTCTTGCTGCAACTTTCATATGGAGATGTTTTAAAGTGAACAATGACAAGGACGCTCCACTGCTCTAGGCTGGGGGGGGGGGGGCAGAATGACTGGCCATTCTGTTATAAAGACAGGCAGCGAGGGTGTCCAGGTAAGAAACCTCCCCCCCCCCCCCCCCCCAAAGTGGAGGCTTAGAGGTAGCAAAGCTCAAACAAGCTCGGGAGATTCTAAATTCTACTCCATGGGTTCCGCAAGGTACTAAACAGAGCCTGGGGCTGGGGCAGGGGGGAAGGGGAGCAGGGCAGCAGTGGTGGGGCAAGCTGAGACCCAAATAAGTGACCCAGTTGTCCTGTGTCACAGGATCCCGGACCCTATAATGTGCTGATATGCGTGGCAAGTCCGGGAAGGTCTGCAACATTTCTCAAGTGACTTAGTCTATGGCATCTTTTGTCTACAGAGCACTTTAATTTTTTAAAAAAGATTTTATTTATTTGGGAGAGAGAGCAAGAGAGAGCATGACAAGCAGGGTGAGGGGCACAGGGAGAAGCAGGCTCCCCGCTGAGTTGGGAGCGTGATGCAGGGGTTCGATCCCCAGATGCTGGGATCATGACCTGAGCTAAAAGCACAGCCCAACCCACTGAGCCAACCAGGCGTCCCTACAGAGCACTTTAAAGGAACTAGAGTCTGAAAATGATAATTTGAAAAACGCAGTGTAAAAAAGTAAGAGGATAAAGCTGGATCACACCAACCTGGGAAGATACGGGCCTATGAACTGCAAAGAAAAAAGAAATGCACTTACTGGGTTAAGATTTTGTTTAGGATGGAGAGAAAACAAACTGAAGTGTCCCTGGGGGTGGAGAGAATTTTCCCCATAACCCTCCATAACGAGCACCTGTGGGGGCAGTAACTACGGCAAAGGAAGGTGAGCAGAGTGTAGACAGTGTCTGGTGACCCCGCAAATCACTGGAAAAGGTGAGAAACAAGGTTCTGGGGCTTGGAGTTGGGGAAGCGTCAGCATGCAGAACCCTGATAAGAAACAAGACAATCCTGAGTTGATGCCATAAAGCAGCAAACAGGATCTCTGAGAAACAGTTGGGGGAAGCTGGAGGGCGGGTGCTGGGGAAGGGGGACATCCTACCACCAAGACCCGGGTGGGCTAGCCCCGCATGTGGAGACAGCCGCCCACAGAGGATGGCCCGGACAAAGGGAAAAAGGGGATGCCTCAGGGGAAGGGTGCAAGGACAGAAAGAGATCTGTGGAAGAGAGAACTGCATGTGTTTCAGGGGAGGCTACAATCTAGACCATTTTGTGAACCTAGAACCCATGCCACGGGCGTTCTAGAACAAAACAGACCAGGGCGCCAAGGTGGCTCAGTTGGTTGGGCATTCAGCTCTTGATCTCAGCTCAGGTCTTGATCTCAGAGTCATGAGTTCAAGCCCCTGCTGGATGTGGAATCTACTGTAAAAATAACAACAACAAACAAAAGAAAAAAACAAAAAGATCCCAAAACAGCCCAACCTCCTGCACTCTGTTTTACTTTATAGCTTTGAGCCATTAACAGTACATAACATTTAATGAACAAGTTTATGAAAAAGGAATGAATAAGAATAAAAACCACATATTTAAAAAATTTTTCTCACTGGTATGAAATTACCTTCCTAAAGGGACCTCGTGCTTCTTGTTCAACTTTCATCTCTTCTTTCAAAGAGGCCAAAGACTCCCTTTGGCACTAAAACCCACCAAATAAAAATATTTATTGACAATTCTGCATCATTCAGGCTGCCTTTGGCTGCAAGTGACAAGACCCTTGTCTCCAAGTGGCTTCAGCAGTAAGTACACTTATTGTTTCACAAAACTGGCAGCACAGCACGGCCCGGCCCCAACCAGTCCCCCGACACTGTCCTGGTGTCATGCTTCCCCGGAGGTGACTGCTCCTGAGCTCCAGTGGTCATAGTTACACAGGAGAATGTCCCAGGCACGGGAACCACCTCACTTCCTCCTGTAGTTTTCCTCAAATTGGAGGAAACGTTTATGAGAAGCCCCCCGTAAGCTGTCTCAGCCTATGTGGGGCCGGATGCACCTCCTAAATTAATCCTGAGAGCGTGGAGAATGAATGCCCTCAAAGCAATCAGACCCACCAATGGAGCAAGGGTGGGCCAGTTTCTCCTGAGATAGGTGGTTCAGAAGGAAGACGGTGTTCAAATAACTGGGGATTCTTGACTAGGAGGAGAAAGGCAAACGGAAGTCGAACAGACAACCTGCAATGTGTACTACAAATGCCATATGCCGGTCACCACTGCAGACGAGCTGGAAGTCACGGGCTGTTCTCTGAATATGTCTCATTGCACGGTTGGGGCGAAGCACAGATGCACAGAAGTGGAGAATAATCATACTGCATGAGGCAATGTATGTTAAGTACCAAATACAATGCATTTCTACCAGACAGAGACCCAAGGCGGATTCATCTTAAACCCAACCTGTCCTACTGGAGACCAAATCATAGGAGACTGGAGCTGTAGGAGAACCCAGACACCGCCTAATTAGGTGTCATGATTGGCTTTGCGCTCCTTCGGAGTTCCGTTACAGGTTGTGATATAATAAATAGATTAAAATCCAAGGCGCCTTTCACAAACATTTTCTTTTAAATGACTTAGGATAATGCTCCACAGGAAAGTAGAAAACACAAAGTAAAACATTTGCAGAAAGTCACCCACACGGAGGCTCTGTAGATAAGCTCCTTAGGAATCGCTCAGAGATACAGCCCAGCCCCAGCCGTTGCTGACACCGCCGCCTTTCGGCTATGTAAATCTCCACTTAGCAGGGAACTGAAGACTGACGGGTTTGTAGAGAAGCTTCTATTTACAGATCAGTAAAGCGAGAATTAGTGAGATTCTGCTATAATGTCTAATTAGGATTAATTAGCTAATGTTCTCAAAGCACAGAGCACGGATGAAATTTAGCACAAGGCTGACTGGTGCTGTAGCAGAGAGGCTGAATATCCTGCTAAAAACATCCAAACAAGTTATATACATAGACGCTGCTTCAGGAGCTGACGCTTAGCTGACGCTGTCCTGGACTTGGCGGCCCACTTCCAAAGCAGAGAGAACAGAATGGGAGAAAGGGCACCTTTATGGGGAAAAGCCTGGGAAACTCCTCTTCCACCAAGTGATCAAGGTCAACGTCATCAGCGATGTCTGTAGACGTCACACGTCCCCTGAGACGCTGTTTTGGGAGGGGTGTTTCACTGCTGTGAGGTTCTCTCCAAAAACCCACAACCCCAGGCTGATCATGAGGAAAACAGCAGGCAAACCCAAACTGGCAGACAGGCCACATGGTACTGAGCCAGCAGCACTCCTCGAAACGGCCAAGGTCATGGGCAAGAAACAAGGAAAGGCTGAAAACTGTCACAGACCAGAAGAGACTGGGGAGGCATGACAGCTAAGTAGGGTCTGGATCCTGGAACAGAAAGCGGATGTTAATGGAGAAGCTGGTGAAATTCAAAAGAAAGTGTCATGTTTAGTTTAAAAAAAAAAATTAAAATAGCTTAAGGCATAAATTCCGAAGTGAAGGTGTATAGAAGTTTTTTAAACAAAAGCAATGCACGAACTGGTACCACAGTAATATCAAGTCTACTTATAACTCTGTCAAAACACACAGTAATTATTGATTTTTTTTTTTTTTTTTTGGTCTTGTCTTCGAAGTTCATAAGAGGATTTGTTCTTGATGAGGCCACTGCTCACTGTGGAGAGGAAGCCCAGGAATTATTGGATGTGTGAAAAAGCAAAGACTTGGGCAAAGAGAGATGAACTAGTAGGAAGTGCTGGTTAGTGAATGAAACAGGGCACAACACGGCTGGGACTCTCCTGATATGAGTGATGTGATCGGGCTGTGAATTCCTGGAGGGCAGCAGCTCCTTTTATAACCTTCACGGTGCTTGACGCGCAGGAGATGTTTAATATTAAAGTCAGCTGACTCGGTTTAGAAGATCAAGTTTCAAAGTCTAACGTTTCTCAGAGGTTTCAGCCTGGGGGGGTGGGGTATGGGAGGTGACGAATGAGGGAGGAGGTCTTGTAGGATGAAGGGCTAAAGGTGAATTTTCCAGCAGAGAGGGACTAGAAAAGCTTTTCTTTGGTCCCAAACTGTACTACTGGTTTTTCTCCCCCACCAGCTCACCTCTTCAAGGAGCTGAAGCCACAGCTTCACCAGGCAATGCTCCCTAATGTCACATTAGTTTTAGAGCCCTAACTACTTCCTATCCCATTAACCACTAATCTTGAGATAGAGACACAGCATTAATCCCAACTTTTAGATGAGGACTTGGCAGGCCAAAGAAGTTAAGAGTATATACAATACTGACCCCTGGACGGAGCTGCAGGGAAACCCTGATATGCCTTCTGAGAACGAGCATCTGGATCAGGCACCTCCCCAATATGCAGCACACCCCATGTCCTGAGGGTGCCTCCCGATCCAACTTGTTCTCATGTCTTCTTTTTGTTTGACTTTAAGGCCAATCTGACATAGACTATTTAAAAAGTAGATCATCAAAAGTTCTAAATAAGAATCCTAACTCGCCACCTGGACCTTTTGAGTTAATTAAATGCTCGTGACAGGTCCCCGGGGATGAGAAACCAGAAACCTATGCTTCGATCTAGCAAGACTCCTTGGGACCACAGGTCTAGAAAGAAGATGAGCAGGACAGAGTCATGATTCCGGTGCAGGTGAGCATTATCCAGGGTTAGCCATTAGGCTTTTAGTGTTTCCACCTGGTAAGACTGGATCTGCCTCAGAGGTGAGTTACCTCCAGCCTATGCCACCCACTGCTAGAGGACTCTTCCCCTGCGTTTGTGATGTGTACAAAGTGCCTGGTAAAAGTTAGTAAAGAAGAATCCCAATCCAGTCCAGAAGACGTCTTCTTTCTGGATCAAAATATGCCCTTGGTGAGGGCGAATGGAAACTGGCTAGGAAAGGACACGAGGAAACTTTCCAGGGTAATTGGAAACAGTCTTCAGTGTCTTGATTGAAGTGACATGGGTGGACACGGCTATCAAAACCCAGTGACCTTGGGGCAGCCCTGGTGGCGCAGCGGTTTAGCGCCGCCTGCAGCCTGGGGTGTGATCCTGGAGACCTGGGATCGAGTCCCACGTCGGGCTTCCTGCATGGAGCCTGCTTCTCCCTCTGCCTGTGTCTCTGCCTCTCTCGCTCTCTCTGAATGAATAAATAAATAAATCTTAAAAAAAAAAAAAAACAAACAGTGACCTAAACATTCCAGATCTGTGTAAATTCTACCCAAATGTTAAAATAATAACGATGACATCTGAAATTGAGCATGCTGAGATTTACTCTAAACAGTGATAAGTGCTCCTCATGTCTGAACCTTCTACTTCCATTAATGTGGCTTGAGACTGAGGCCACATTTCTGTTTTGATGATGTTTTCAGCAGCATCACACTCTTTGCCATTTATGGAATTTGCAGTAAATGAGAACTGTCAAATCTCTCTTCCTTTAGGCACCAAGCGGTGCCTCCCCAGTCTGACCTTCTGCCACTGATGGCTATTCTGGTGGACACACGGGACAGAAGCAAGCACCTCAGGGATTATGGCTGCTACTGAAGGAACTCTTTGAGCTGTAGTGTGTGGAAAGAGGCCGGGAAGGCTGGAGGTAGAATGAGACCTGGAGATCATGAGGGCCATTCCCTAACCGGGCCCCGCTGCTCCTTCATATCAGGTTCTCCCATGAGAGTCCTGCAAGAAATTTCTGCTCTGGTATGATCCTCCTCAGGGGTGCTACCTGGGGTGAGTTATTCTAAGCAGATTAACCAGAGACGGATCAAGCCAATTAGAGTCAAAGCGTCACGCAGAAGCAGCAAACCGGAGATGAGGCACCGGGTATCCCGGGAGCTAACTGCACAGATCTCGGCATCGATAAGCCCTGGATTTGAGTTCCAGCTCCATCCCTTACTGACCACACAGCCTTGGACAAGTCACCTGACCTCGCTGTGCCTCAGATCAGTTCGTATAAAATGGGGGTGATGACAGATCCCCTCCCCTGGAGTTACTCTGAGAATTACCTCAGTGAGCGTGTGTAAAGCTCTAGAGGAGTGCTTGGCATTAAGTACTATCCAGTCACAAGCTATTATTATTATTTACAGCACCACTCTCCTGAAATATCACCTTTGTTTATCTAAGTTCTATTGATTCCTTCCAGGGCTACCTATAGATCCACCTGGACAAAGGACGTATTTGAGAAAGAAGCACCGCTGGTAGCAATTCACGCTTAAAAGGAAGACAGTCTTGGCAGTTTTCTTTAGCCACAAATTCCATAAATGTCAAGAACGTAATGGAAATTCCCACTTAAAAAAAAAAAAAGCCAATGCAACTTCAAGCCACATTAGTAGAACTAGAAAGTTTATATCAGGAATAAGAGCCTAAACACTTCACAGTATTTAGAGTAAATTACAACATATTCCATTTCAGATATCACTATTATTTTTAAATATTGAAGTGGAATTCACCTAGATGTTAAGTATTTAAGGTAATGAGTTCTGGTGACCACATCTGCACATATCACCATCACCCCAATCAAAATACGGAATGTTCCTGTTATCCCTGGAGGTCTCTTCATGCCTCCTTCCAGTCAATTCCCATCCCTTTCCCGGAGGTGACCAATGTCATGATTTCTCTCACCCTTAGTTTTGTCTGCTCTTGAACTTCATTTAAATAGAATCATTTATGAAGTACCTTATTTGCTGGCTTTCCCCCCACTATTATGTTTTCGAGATTCTGTCTCATGTATCTGTATATCATTCATATTGCCCATCCCCCGCTGATGGCTCTTGGGTTGATTCCAGATTGGGACTATCATGAACAAAGCTGCTGGAACATTCTAATGGGTGTTTCTACAGATACCTGTTTCCATTTCTCTCACATAAGGATCTAAGAGCAAAATAGGGGGACCATGCAGTAGATGCAGGTCTAACTTTATGGGAACTGCCAAATCAGTTCTCCAAGATAGCTCTATCATCTTACACTCCCACCAGCATTGTTCAAACATCCTAGTTGTTCCATATTCTTGCCAACATTGGATATTGCCAGTATTTCTGATTTAGCCCTTCTAGCAGTTATGAATAGTATCACATTGTGGCTTTTCTTTCTGTTGTTGTTGTTATTTTAAAGATTTTATTTATTTATCCATGAGACACACAGAGAGAGGGGCAGACACAGGCAGAGAGAAAAACAGGCTCCCTGTGGGGAACCCGAAGCGAGCCTCGATCCCAGGATCCCAGGGTCACGTCCTGAGCCGAAGGTAGACACTCAACCCGAGCCACCCAGGCGTCCCATCTCATTGTGGTTTTAATTTCCATTTCCCTTACAACAAATGATGTAGGGATCCCTGGGTGGCGCAGCGGTTTGGCGCCTGCCTTTGGCCCAGGGCACGATCCGGGAGACCCTGGATCGAATCCCACGTCGGGCTCCTGGTGCATGGAGCCTGCTTCTTCCTCTGCCTGTGTCTCTGCCTCTCTCTCTCTCTCTGTGACTATCATAAATAAATAAAAATTTAAAAAAAAAAAAAAAAAAAACAACAACAAATGATGTAACCTCCTTACTGGCCATGTGTATATCTTCTTTTGTCAAATATCTGTTCAAGTCTTTTGCCCATGTTTTCCATTGGGTGATTGGTATTTTATTATTGACTTATAGGAGTTCAGTAACTATTACATATTAAGTCTTACTTATTTCTATGTGTTGCAAAATCTCCTTCCAATCTATATATTCCCTATTCATATTCTTAGTAACATCTCTTCATGAAAAGAAATATCTCACTTTGATAAAGTCCAATATAGTTTTTGTCTTATGATTAGTGTTTTGGGGTTCTAATCTCCAACTAATCCACAATTACAAAGATATTTTCCTATCTTTTCTTTCTTTATTTTTTTAAGGTGGGGGGTAGGGAGAGAAAGAGACAGAATTCCAAGCAGGCTCTATGCTCAGTGCTGAGCCTGATGCAGGGCTCAATCTCACAACCCTGAGATCATGACCTAAGCCAAAATCAAGAATCGGATGCTCAAAAACTGAGCCACCCAGGTGCTCCTCCCATATTTTCTTCTTCAAGTTTTCTGTTTAGCTTCCACATTACTTCTACCATCTAACTCATTAGTTCTGATATGTCCAATGGAGTCAGGTAGATGACCTTATTAACAGGTAGATGTTTTTTCCAGCACCATCTGTTAAATAGTCCTTCTTATTGAACTGACTTCTTATCATTGTCAAAAAATCAATTAATTATAGATGTGTGGGTCTATTTGTAGACTCTATTCTATTTCATTGATCTATTTGTCTTTCTCTACGCTGGTACCTTACTATGCTACTCTAGCTTTACAGGAAGTCTTGTAATCAAGTAGAATCCTCTTTGTTCTCCTTTTTAAATATTGTTTTACCATTTTAGATCTTTTGCATTTTCATATACACTTTGAATTAGCTTATCAATTTCTTCAAATTAGCTTGCAAAAGTTTTGATTGGGATTGTATGAACCTACAGATTAATTTGTGTGTGTGTAGGGGGGAATGAATATAGTCGTCACTGCAGCTGTATAGTTACAACAGTGAGTCAGGGAGTTTAGAATTAGTCCCATTTCACAAATGGAGGACTCTGCTCAGAAAGATCGATAAAGTATCTGCTCAAGCATATATAGCTGGTAAGCAGGGAGGCGGAGATCCCAGTACAGGTAGGTCCAACCTTAAATCTCAGGTGCTCTTTACCAAGCTGTCCAAATTTGGCATGCAACCAGGGGAAGCACCTGGAGCATAGAAATCATGCCACATGAGAAACTGCTGGAAGAACTGGAGAAGAAAAGATAATGAGAAGAAATGACAGCTTGTCTGAAAATAATTCGATGAATCATCATGTTGAAAGACCCTGGGGTAGAAACTCCAAGGGACCAACTTTGGTTCAGAAAAACTTAATGACCAGAAATGTCTTAAAGAGGCAGCAAAGCTGGCAGTTAAGTGCACAGACTGAGGAGACAGGCTGCCTGGGTTCCAGTCCCATCTCTGTCACTTACTAGCTGTGTGGCCTTGGGCATGTCACTTAACCTCCCTGTGTCTCAGTTTCTTCATCTGTAACATAAGGATAAAAACTGTCTTGGATCAATGGCCTAATGATCATAAAGGACTCATGCCAGCATGGTGTACAGAGCAGGTACTATGTAAGGGTTAGTGGGTAAAAAAAATGGAGAATGGATGGAACAATCTCAACAGCCAGTATATTCTAACTTTCTCAAAGTGTTTGTTTTTTTTTTTTTTAATTTTTATTTATTTATGATAGTCACACAGAGAGAGAGAGAGAGAGAGAAAGGCAGAGACACAGGCAGAGGGAGAAGCAGGCTCCATGCACCGGGAGCCTGACGTGGGATTCGATCCCGGATCTCCAGGATCGCGCCCTGGGCCAAAGGCAGGCGCCAAACCGCTGCGCCATCCAGGGATCCCTTCTCAAAGTGTTCCAAAAATATCTGAACTGCCATCTATTCTGGTAGCTATAGAAAAGGTACCTGCATTACATGAAAAGTTGGACCACACAGTCTCTGGGATTCCCTTTTTTTTTTTTTTTTCCAGTTTGAAGATCCAATGACTAAGTCAATTCCTTCAAAAGTCATGAAGACATGACTCTCCTCTTGCCTCTGTCAATCAATACATTCTCTCTTCATTCAATCAGGAAGAGCCGACTTGCCTGGAAACAAAAGCCTCTAAGTGATGGAAGGAATTCTAGATCATGCCGTGCCCTCCGTCACACACGCACATGATAGAAAACAAAACAGAATGGAAGAGGAGTGAGGATCAATTTGCTCACAATGTAAGTTGGTAGCTTCTGCATTTCTGAGGGCCTGCGTCTTTGGTTCACCTGTAGAGATCTCTCAAAGCCCATGGTGAGGCCGATGGCAGTCTTCTGACTCAGAGAGTGGGTGTCTGACTATCCTCAGCTCCACATGGGGGATTATTCATCTCCAGCCCCAGTCTTCAGAGATTTATATGCCAAAAACTTGTTGCCTCTCGAGTACTCCCTGCTCCAAATAAGGAGCCAAGCAGTTGGGTCATCTGGCATGTCCTAGAACTCTTTCCTGGGCCTTTCTTCATCTTCAACTCTTGTGGACCTCTAGCATTTTCCCAGCCGGATTTCTTACACCTGACAAGCCTGCGGCGGCAAGCTTGGAAAACACTCTCATTCCTGAGCCCCTTCCTGTCTCTCATTGCCCCCTGTCCACAGGCTCCAGTTAAAAACGAGTGGCTTAATTAGCTTCCCAGGCCATTTTGTCAGATTAAAACTGTCCCTGCTCTGGAAGAGGCTGTTGCATTTCTCAGGACTCTGGCAGACAGTGACCACGTTTGTCCCTCTTCACAGAGGATAATCAATCTTGGCGTTTTATGAGGTACTCATTATGAGCCCTATGGCCTTAGAATCAAACCATCTCTCCCAAGTTTGATGATCTACCGGAGAAGCTCCTGGAAATGAGGAATCAGGGGCCAGTGGAGAACCAGGTATCAGAAATATTTGATATTTCTGAAATATCCAAACTATGTGCTGCCATTTACCAGACACGTCCTCTAGAGCAACTCAATCTCTCTGAGCCTCTTTCCTCCTTGGTTAGGGAAAAAGTGAGAGCAAGACCTTTAACATTTATCCGTGCCTTATGCTTCCTCTTATGATGCATCAAAGAGATACTGTAGATAAAATGTTTTGTAACCATGAATGCCCTAAACAAATACAAGGCTCATTTAATGAGGCTGCCCTTGGCCACACTGGATGAATAAACCAGCAGCAGTGCATATTCTGGAGTCATCAAATTCCGCATGATCACCTAGGTCAGTGTGATACATCTACAATTTCACTAAATCCTATTTTATTAGGTGTTTGGGGTGCCTGGGTGGCTCCATGGTTGAGCATCTGCCTTCGGCTCAGGATGATCTCAGGGTCCTGGGATCCAGTCCTGAGTTGGGCTCCCTGCTCAGCAGGGACTCTGCTTCTCCCTCACCCTCTGCCCCCAGCTAGTACCCTCTGATTCATGAGCTCTCTCTGATAGATAGATAGATAGATAGATAGATAGATAGATAGATATCTTAAGTCAACATGACTGTGGCCAGATACAGGAACATCCACAACAGGTAGGATTAAAGGAAGGACACAGAATCAAAAGGTTCCAGTTTTTGCGTATTATTCATTAGTTGTGGGATCTTCTCTGTATCTCTAGTTCTCCAGACTCTCCCACTGAAGAGGCTTGCTATGAGATCAAATCCTACATGACAAATAATTTACTAAGTTAGAAATACAGTGGGGAAAATATTATCAGGATGGTTTTACTGATTCATTTACAAATAACCAGAGATTCATTTCCCTGTGGTTCAACCAATCCAAAGCCAGCAGAAGTCAGGCCCTTTAGGGTACCAGTAAGAGTTTGAATAAGCATTATCCGTTTTATTTATTTTTTAATTCCAGTACAGTACAGTTAACATACAGTGTTCTATCAGTATCAGGTATACAATACTGTGATTCAACAATTCTATACCTCATTCAGTGCTCATCATGCAAAGTATACTTATTCTTCATCTCCTTCACCTGTTTCAGCATTATCACTTTTATTTTTTTTAAAGATTTTATTTATTCATGAGAGAGACAAAGAGAGGCAGAGAAACGGACAGAGGGAGAAGCAGGCTCCCTGCGGGGAGCCCGATGCAGGACTCGATCCCAGGACCCTGGGATCATGCCCTGGGCCAAAGGCAGATGCTCAACCATTAAGCTGCCCAGGCGTCCCTGCATTATCACTTTTTAAAAGGAAAAACTTAATCAAGGAAATAGCCCTGATTTTGACCTCTAGTGTCAAGAAGAATAGCTTCATTAAAAGCACAAAATATACACTGCTTGTATGGTTACTCCTGTGCAGATGTTACTGGCTTGTCATGGGAGAAAACTGATCCTTCCTGAGTGCCCATGATATGTGGAGCTCCATGCTTTGGGGGACCAAACGTACCACCCAAACCTGAACACTTATGGGAGTAAAGGAGACACATTAATTATGCAAGGACAACAAAGTGCATCAGGCGCACTGTCACTCATCCCCACATAGCTCATAGCACAGCTGTGAAGAACTCCAAGGACAAGAGAATCACTAATCCACACTAGAATTTTCCCATATGGTATGACATTATTATTCCATTCCAACACTATTTCTGTTTACCTTTCAGCTCTAATTTTGGCATAGTGGTGAAGCCTATTAGTTGCTATTGAGCAAGTTTCTTCATTACCTCGTGTGATGTGTTCTGGGCAGGGCCCATAGGACTGCTGATGGAGCCCTGAACTCACTGTTCTGGGATTTCAAATTTCCTATCTTCTACAAGAAAGTAACCTTACTCAGTGTTATCTTACAGAGTTGCCACGAAAATGAAATGTAATAATCCATATGAAAACTCTCTGAAAAATAACAAAAGGTTCTCCAAATATATTGGCAATGCAAATTTGCGGGTGAGAGGACAACCACACAGAACAATAGAAGCACCAGTTGTGAATCCTCTGTTAGCTGCAATTTGAGGTCTTATACCCAATGCTCTCAATGCAATTAGGAGCCAAGAAAAGCTTGCTCAGGAAGTAAGAATGGGGTCAGATGGATGGATTGGAACAAAAAGAGAGGACCATTTTCCAGCTACGAGCAGTTGGAGAAGTGCACTGACCATGTTATTATGATTTGAATGGTCATTTGGGTCCAAAAGGCTCTGGATGCACCACTATTATGACATTTAGGGTTCTTATTTCTCTACCAGCTTTTTGGTCATTTCTCCAAACTTTTACTCTATCCATAAATGTCTGTCTGAATTGAGTTTGGGTTAGGTGCATCAAGTAATTTTTAGGACCAAGGCCATGATTCCTGAAACTATGGGCAGGCCCACAGAGGAGCCCAGTGGAGGACCTGGATGGGCAACCAGCCAGAGGACTCATGTTCTAGGGCTGCTCCTTAACCATATTTTCATGTCGGGCTCAACTTGCTATTCCTGAACACTTCATGCAGGCGTGGTGTCCTTAACAGATAGTCTTCGTTGTATTTAGCGACAGTACATAGTAGCAAAAACGTTTGTTTCTCTTAGCAAGTGGACATATGAATGTCACTGTGGTTGAGAGACTCCTGATTAGGCCACCAACAACCTCTCCCAACACTGCATGTGCTTGCCATTCACCCAGCAAGAGGTTGTCTCTAATTCTCCTCCCTGTGAGTCTAGGCTGACCTTTTGACTTCCCTGACCAAGAGACAGTGGTAGAAATAGTGTTTATTCCAGGACTTTTGAGCCTGGGTCATAAGAGAACTGGCAACTTCTGTTTACTCCTATGAGGAAGTCTGGCTACCCTGAAACCACCATGCTATGAGCAAGCCCATGCCAGACACAGAAAGAGATTTCATGGAGGAGTATGGAGCCATGAGACACGTGAGGGAGGCCTTCTTGGGCCTCCTGGCCCAGCCCCACATAGCCAGCAGCTGAGAGCACCCAAATGAGCAGTCCCATTTGATGCCACAAGGAGCAGGAAAATCATCCAGCCAAGCACTGCTCAAGTTACACAATTATGAGAAATAGTAAGTCATTGTCGAGTTAAGACATCAAGTTTTCAGGTGGTTTGTTACACAGCAGTAAATAAATGAAATAGCAGTGTCTCTTCATTCTACCACACAGAGCACCCAGAAATACTGACATAAATGACATCATCAGCTCTCTAGACAGAGAATGCCAAGCCCTTCTATGTAGCAAATAGCTAAAATCTTTTCTTCAGCAGCAGTCTTGAGAAGTTACATGGCCTTTCAAGTGCTCCAACTTCCCACTTGGCTTGATAAACACTCTCTGGAAGTCCTCTATCACGCCTCATGCAGGGGCTACACCTAATGGGAGCTGGAAGGTGCTCATGATAGAGACCTGAGAAGCCTGAGTTCCAGCACTCACATTGATCTTTTGAATTAATCCAAATTTTGGGCAAGGTATTCATTCTCTGCTGCCTGTTTCCCACCTATGACAGGGAGATGATAATACCTCTCCTGGAGTGCTGGGTGGCACAGTTGGTGAAGCATCTGACTCTCGGGTTCAGCTCAGGTTGTGATCTCACGGTCCTGAGATCAAACCCCAAGTAAGGCTCTGTGCTCAGTGTGGGGTCTGCTTGATTTTCTCTCTCTTTCTCCCTCGACCCACCCCCCTGTATGTTCTCTCTCTTTCTCTCTCTCTCTCTGTCAATCTCTGGCTAAAATAAACAAACAAATCTTTAAAAAAAATAATAGCACCTTGCCTATTTACTCTACAGACTTGTAGTAACCAAACGAGGTGGTGTATGTTAAATGAGCTTTAAAAACATGGTGCTGTTTTCCTACCAGCTGACATTTCGTAACTATTTCTTCAGATTGAAATTTTTACAGTAAACGTCACAAAAAAGAGAGAGAGAGAAGGCACAGCCCCCATCAAATGACCTGAAAACAGACTTCCAAGATGGTACCTAACACACGGCAAACTTCCTTCAGGGACAAAAAGCAGATGGGATCAGGAGAAAAGCAGCTTTGCATTAGCTAACTAATGATCAAGGAAAGTTCCCTTGGACATTTGACCAAACATCTTCAGCGAGTCTGTAGCAAAAGAGTCCCATTTGGGCATGTCACTTAGCAAAATGTTTAGGGCAGCAATCAGCAAGGCATTTAGACCATGTGTCTGGCATTTCTCTTGCCCTGACCAGCCACGACAGCAAACACGGACAGCGGGTCAGGCCTGCTACTCTCTGCTCTTACCGCCCCCCAAGCTGAGGCAGGCTCCCCATCCTGCACCTCTGTTCTCCTATCTACCACGTCCGTCTGAGCAGCAAGAGCCACCTTGACGTGGGAGACCTATAAACCTTGAGACGTTACGTCAGAGCACAGACTGCTTGCTGACACTGGTCATGTGGGTAGACCCCTGCCTTCCCCACAGCAGCCCTCTCAAGGCTTCTGGGGCAGGCAGGAATTCCGCCAATGATGAAACCCCACCGCCTGAGAAAAAGGAGACAACTAGGAGACAGCCCGCAGAAACGTCCAGGCATGTGTCTGGGTCATGGTGAGATGGGCAGTATCACTTTCCCATGAGCCAAGTGTTGGGGATCTATCAGTTACGGGTGATGAGAGCCCCAGAGAGGAAACCATGAATCAAATTTTCATTACCACGAAGGGACAAGGAGCACAAGTGGAATCCATCAGCACGGATTCTTCTCTGCTGTGGCCATCACTCGGCCACGGTGGGCAGAGGGCTCTGGCCTGGGGCAGAGACGGGACACCACACGGGGAAGTGGCCCCTGAGGGCGGGGAGGCGGGCCCCTCTGAGCGGGTCTATAATCTGTCCTCATGCGGCCGCACAGGGAAGGGAAATGTGGCTCCCACGCAGACCCCAGGGCTCCCCAGAAGACATGCTGCCCGCCGCAGGGCCCTACCAGGCGCAGCAGGGGCGGACCGCCAAGGCCGCCCCCACATTTATTTTAACTTACTTTTCCTGGAGAAACAAGTGGTGCAGGAGGAGCAGAGAACAATGGCCTGGTTCCACATAAAAGCACACGCAGGAGAAGCCAGGTAAGGCACCTAGCAGCCATGGCTCTGGAAGCCTGGAATAGCCAGCAGAGGCAGAGCGCGAAGCAAGGACAAGAGGACATACGGGTTGTGCCTCTGGGGCCGCATCACCTCCCAGGGGTCGCCCACATCGGCCTCCATGTCTCCTGCAGCCACATGCTCTTCCAGGCACGCAGCAGCTTGTAGGACATCTGACCACATGGCTCAGCACCTGGAACCCCTCAGGGAGGCCCCGACTCCGCCCCGTGGAGGACCTGCACCAAGATCCTGGCCCTCGCCTCCCTGTTCACGCAGAGCTCCCTCCCCAGCAGTCCCCCCACACCATGTGTGCCCCCACCCAGCCTCACTCACACTCCCTCAGCTGCCTGCTCTGCTCCTGGAACATGGCCCCATGCTCCTCACCTGGCGCACCCTGACTCATCCTCAAGGTTCCACCCCAGCACCACCTGCTCCTGGAGCCACCTCGGAGCCCCGCCACCCCCTGCCCATGTGCAAGCCATGGGAGCCCCGGGTTGGCATCACTGTAACTCCTGATCTTGTGACCATCAGGTAGATGTGCAGCAACCCAGTAATGTCCTTTCCCTAAACAGCATGGGTCCCTTCCAGGTCCTTCCATCAAAGGGCGGTCCCCAGAGCTGCCTCAGAAAGTGTTAGACATGCAAATTCTCAGGCCCCACCCGAGTCCTGGTGAATCAGAGAGTCTGCAGGTTGACACTTCTCTAGGGACTCCGACGCGCCTGCACAGTGGAAAGTCAGTACCCCAAGAGCCTTCGGAGACCCTGTAGGAGCAGCTCAGATCCCGCTCAACAAGCAGCTGCGCTGAGCCCTCTGCCCGGCCAGCTCCCCTCCTCTGGGACGGGAGCCTCTCCACACCGAAAGCAGCTGCACTACTGGGGCCAGATGCGGAAATACCTCCCCGCCCTGTCCCCCTCGGACTAAACAAGAATCACCTAGGGAACAAAGGAAACCAGGCAACTGGCTCTGGGCTTCAGGGAGCTTTCACTAACCCTTAGCACAAGCCT
The DNA here is from genome assembly GCF_048418805.1 of Vulpes vulpes. Classification (NCBI taxonomy): domain Eukaryota; kingdom Metazoa; phylum Chordata; class Mammalia; order Carnivora; family Canidae; genus Vulpes; species Vulpes vulpes. The sequence goes on from NC_132792.1 coordinate 79,662,937, forward strand.
GCTGTGCTGGCCAGAGTTCATCTCAGGCTAACTCCATGGCTGGAGCACCTTGCTCTCAGAGAAGCCAGTTTCTGCTTGTTTTTCTCCAAAGGACAGTGGTTAGACACCATGGGAGGGTGACAGGCGGACCTGCCACTCCTGCAACACGCAGATACAATGCAACAGAGCAATGAGAAGACCCTGGTGGTTGGTTTCAGCCACAAGTTCCATGGGTCATCACAACAAAGGCTATGGTTGTGAGCTGAACGCATGAGGTTTTACAGCCCACTCCCCCTCCAATCATCACGAACACATTCAAGCCTACAGAAAGGCCCAAAGACCCAGATACTGACTTCCCTTGTAGACCCTTCAATCTAGCCTTCATCTCACACCTTACTTTAATTGGACACCTGCTATGCACAGGATTAGCCATGTCTCCTTCACCCGTGGATTACAACCTTGGCCTCATATAAGAATCATACAAGGAGCTGTGAGAAAGTTCTGATGTCCAGTCCAGAGCCCTGACCAATTCAACCAGAATCCCTGGAGTCAGACCCAAGCATCAGCATTTTATTATTATTATTTTTTTATTTTTAAAGATTTTATTTATTTATGATAGACAGAGAGAGAGAGAGAGAGAGAGAGAGAGAGGCAGAGACACAGGCAGAGGGAGAAGCAGGCTCCATACCGGGAGCCCGACATGGGACTTGATCCTGGGACTCCAGGATTGCGCCCTGGGCTGAAGGTAGGCGCTAAACTGCTGAGCTACCCAGGGATCCCGGCATCAGCATTTTAAAAACTCCCCAGGAGTGATTCCAATGGGCAGCCAATCTGGGGAACCACAGTTTTGAATGTTGACATCTGGATCCTACCCAAACCACAGAAATCAGGTCTGAGGGCTGGAGCCTGGGCATGCATGTATAATACACACATGAAAATGGAATGTTCAGAGGCATCCATTCCCACAACAGTCTTTACAGCCCTGCCTATAGGGTTAGTGCCCTCCAGGGCTGTATGAACCTGACAGGGAAGGCACAAATGGCACATGATTCATGAAAATGGCATTCTCACCAGTGAATCCTGCCCTCAGGGCTCCCACAGTCCTCACACTCTGGGTACTGTCTCCCTCTCCGGAATTTCTCTAGCTGTTTTTCCTTTGGGTGCCTTCAGACAAAAGAAATACCTTTCCAGCTCCCTTCTCACCATGTTTGAAAATTGGGAATGGCTTTTGGTCACTCAGTGTCCCAGGTTAAATTTAAGAATTGGAGGGCTCTCTGCTCCCTACTGAGGAAGAAGATAGGTGGCCCATTCACCAGGCCAGAAATGGCCAACAGGTAAGATAGAAAATACTCTTGATTCCTCATTTTACAGGAGTGCCTGGGTGGCTCAGGTGATTAAGTGTCTGCCTTCAGCTCAGGTGGCAATCTCAGGGTCCTGGGATGGAGTCCTATGGGTTCCCTGCTCAGTGGGGACCCTGTTTCTCCCTCTATCTCTGCCCCTTCCCCTGGCTTGTGCTCACACTAATAAATAAAAGTATTTTTTAAAAACCCTTATTTCATAATTTTGATGCTGTGTGCCTTGATTTATCCAACAAGTGGGAAAAAGAATGTGGTTGGGATACCTATCATCTAAAGGATTCCTAATACAAATCCTCTTGTGGAAATGCTGATGTTTATATGACAAGTGAGCACTTTAAAAGATGTAAGCCTGCAAAATCACTCATTAAAACTTGGAAAAATAAGCTCAACACCTCCTCTTCTTTTCCAGATTACCTCTGCACAGTTGCCATTTTAATTTAGCGTGACCTACTGTTTTGCCAGCACTGACCATTCATCTACATGCCTAATGACCAAGAGAAATATTCTCTGTAATTTCTGTTGCATCAGGAACAGAGCTGGGCTGCAAGTTAAGAGAAGTGGGCTCTGGGTCCCACATCACCACTAAGCCCCTGTGTGACCCAGAACAAGTTATTTGATCTTCAAGTTCTTCATGTATAAAACAAGAGAATAAATCCTCACAGGGATGGTTTTCCTCCAGTTCAAACATCATGTGGTTCTCATTTGCTTGTGGACAATGACATTAGCCTGGTGGAAAAGGCTAATAAGCTTATTACTTTGTTTCCCTAAAAATGGATAATTATTTGAGAGAAAGTACCTTGAGTAACCAATCCCATAAAACAAAGATTAAGTAACTAATAAATACACCATAACATCCCAGATGTCATAAGCCTACAGAAAACAGAGAGACAGCGTATGCTGATTATATTAATGAGGAAAACAATCACACATCTAACCATGATTTCAGAGAAGGAAACAGATGTTGTGGCAGGAACATACAAGGAGGCAGCTTGGGGCATTTAGGAAAGAATGTCCAGAAGCAACAGTAAAGTTCTTTCTCCTACAGTTTCTAGGGAACTTAGGGTTAAAGGAACAAGGAACGTGACTTCTAGTTTTTGGACTTCCCAGGTAGTGACCGTGTTGCCTAAGACGAGCCACTCGTCTTCCCCAAGCTCAAGGCTTCCCATCTGTCAAGTGGGAATCATATAATACAGACCCAATGTACCGGACGGACCACTGGAGGCTCAAGGAAGGCACCCCGGTTACAGAGATGGTTTGATTTAATACGGCTTCATAGAACTATGCAAAGCTGAGGAAGATGTACGTGAGTGTGTGTCCCTATTGGTCTTGACCTGGCCCACTGAGAAAGCACCTCGAGATAATACTCAGAGCTGATGGGCTCTCCTATGATGGCTTCTTTCCTTTCTCTCATCTTCTTCATTTTCCCCTTATTTACTTAATAAACCCAAATCTGTGCTTATTTTTAAAATTAAATAGTACAAGAGGGTATAAAACAAAAATAAAAAGTCCTTGCCCTCACCCCCTCAACCCCCAGTTGCTTCTTGCTTCTTACCACTAGTAACAATGACTTCTGTGTCCTTCCAGAAAAAAACTTGCGAGTAGCTCATAATCATAACTGTACATGAACATGTTCCTATACCTGCCCCCTCTCTCTAGAGCCAGATACCTTCTTTTCCAGGTATCTATTACTGGAGAGGAAAGATCTTATTTCACATAATCTCAGTTTAAGGCAATACAGTTTTAGATTACTGAAATCTGACATTGCTTTTAGTGGTGATAATTAAATAATGGTGCTATCGTTATTTCTTAGCAATAGGAAAGGGGGAAGAACAGAACAAGAAGGTTATTTAATACGTTATGAAAGCCAATTCCTGAATTCAGGAGTGTCGAGCAAAACACTGTATTGTTTGTTGGTTAAATAAGAGAAAAGTCGGCTGTGAAAGGACAGATAAATAAACCTTTGGTTCTGTGGATCTACTTTTGAATAAGCTGAATAGAGAAGTCAAGGGGTTTTTTACCTCCTCTTGTTCCATAAATGTATTTCAGGTTCACTTTCAAAGACAGCTCACCGAAAAAAAAGGGGGTGGATTAACAAATTCACTGAATAACTTTTGAAGAATGAAGGCATACACAAAAATTTAAAAACAAGACTTTAAGCTTTTAGCTAAAGTAGTTTAATAAACCAAAAGCATTTTCACATTGGACCGCATACTCCCTGTCATCCTTCATCCAACGAAATTAATAAGGACCAAGTCTTTTTATTTGTCTTTAATCTCAATTCAGCTCAAGAATATGGTAAAGTAGAGAAAGAATGAATAGTTATTTAGGCCGTGACATGCCCAGGACTATTCACCAGACATACTCTCACCCATGCTGTTAACCAATGGTCTCTCTCCTTACTCTGCACATCGTGAGGTACTGTCATTTTGATGGGACATATGTCACTGGCTTTATTACACAGCAGATGGGTGGGTTGCTCAAGCCCTCTTTGGTGCCCTTTAATGGGCATTAAAACTCTATAATAATTGGTCAAGACATTGCTCCTTTTCTCTCCTCCAATCTGGAAAGCTCAAAGCAATCCAGTGTAGTTACCGTATTATATATATCTCACCTCCTCTCCTCAAGTGGTTACTGCAATCCTCTTCCTGATTCTCTTACAAATATAATCATTTCAGATTTCTGAATCTCTTTGTCCCTTTTTTCCTGTTGAAAGTGGCATAAACACTTTACTGTCCTGAGTCCTCTTCAAAAGTTCTGAGTATCTGGTAAAAAGTGCCATTGCCACCATATGAGAAGGCAAAGTCCTAGTCTCTGTGACAAGTACAAAGATTTGCTCATCTAACTTTGTCTGAACTCCCTGTGGTTCTCACGTATGTTACTGAAATCGTAGCATATTATATCTTATTAACAGACAAAATGGTCTCAAAATGACTGGAAAAAACTCAAATTCAAATAAATAATAAATTGACAATAGAAATATAGAAATGGCTTTGATGGATCTCAAAATAACTGTACCTCTTTAGAAAAGACTTTAAGAGCCCTACTTACTGATAAATTAAAGAAATGTGGACTTGTCCCTAAAGCGAATCATGCTGCAGGAATTAATTTACTTCATTTCAGGCTGAAGACTTTTCAGACATCATGGTTCATAAATTCTTATAGCTGGTAGGGCTTTCTAGTAATTCCACCTCTAAAAATAATCATGGAAGGGTCATTTTCTGGGAGAATAGAAAATTTGCTTCTTCACAATTAAGTCATTTATCCTTTCTTCCAAAGACATCAGTCACAATCTAGAACTACCTGGGAGTGGAGTGACAGTTTTGTTCCTTTAAGGACAGTTATTAAAGCCTAATTGAAGGATTTCTATTTCTAGCTAAGGGTAGACTATGTTATATATAATCTTTCCTATGTGTGAAATATTTTAAGATAAAAATAAAAATAAGCTGGATAAGTCATAATGGAATACAAAAATAGCTCCCTGGTATAAAATGGTCTCCAAAAAATTGGTGGGAATAGTCTCCCAGAAATCAAGTCCTTTCCAGAGGGGCAGATCCCTGCTGGCCACACCTGCCTTTGTTTTACCCAAAAGCTCCACATCTCAAGAGTGAGAGCAGATTGTGTTTTCCCGGGCTGATAGCCACTTCCTGAGAGGACAGCTCTTGAGGTTCCCGGGGACAAAGTACCCCAAAATAAAAATAAGAGCCTCCCTCAAAAAAAAAAAAAAAAGGCAATGGATGCTCTGATAAGGTAAGTGGAGGAAGCTGGTGGAGAGGGGCTTCCCGCCATTTGGTGCCTCTATGCCCAAGCTTTTCAAACTCAGCAAATGCATTTTTTTCATTGTAAAATTCTCTGGCTTCAGGAAGATTGGGGAAAACCTCTATGCAAAGAGCTGGAGCAAGGTAGGGGGAAAATACATTTGGCTAGTGATCCTGAGAACACATGGATAAGCATGTGACTTCTAAAAGCCAGACAGGATTACATAAGCTTCTTTGGAAACATTAGATTCAACAAGAGTCCCCTGGAAAGGCCACCCTGACTCCTCAGCCTGGACACAAATAGTTCAGTCTCCACAAGGACTAGACTTGGCCATGGGTGAAAAATTCTGCTTTCCATGGAAAAATGCTGGGACCAGGTTAAAGGGAAGAAATCTTACCCAGCTAAAATCCAGGCTACTCATTTTCCTTCTTAACAGTTTCTGGCATAGAAAGCATCTTCTTATCACGTCCCTTGGTCCTAAATTTGCATCTCTCTGCCAGGCCAGTATGGATAAGAAGGAAGAAACCAAATGGAGACTTATGACTGACAGGGCTCCAGGTGCCACTCCTCCAACTGCTTACCCAGCCAGCTCACCTGCCTTATTAGGAAAAGCCTAAGGGATTAGTCTTTTCTATGTAGGGAAATATATCTACATTTAGCTGGATCCAGTTTGCAGGGACGTATTCGTCCCAACCTTGGCTTTCCAGCTGTCACCAGGATGATATATCAGGAGTAGTGGAGAAAGGTCTCTGGGCACGGGCAGGCAAAGGGCAGCAGGTGTTCTGTGCTCCTCTCCTGTCTGTCTCTAGGGTAGACCACACTCGTCTCCGCTATAGTGGTGAACTGGGTAATACGAACCAAACTTCCCAAAGAACACAACAAAGAAACCTAGATGAAATATTTGTTGAAATTCGTCCTAAAAGCACAGAAGAACTAACAAGATTGGGAGGGACTTCAGACTTAAGATCTGGAAGACAGAGGTCCAGAGACATGGACCTAAGCAGTGGGGGCCACTTTTACCTAGTCAGATGGACCGTGAATCCAAATGAGGAAGTTAGGAGGCTGAGCAGCACTTTCGGCAGCCTCTAGAGCCTGGGGGCCAGCACATTCCTAGACTAAGGCCCAGTAAACCACTTCATGTTTACATTTGGGACCCTAGGAGTAAGAGAAAACAAAAAATAAACTGGTCTGACTTCACATCATGTGGGTGGCCTAAAAAATTTCAAGTCCCCAGACCGTCCCAGGATTGCTAGTCCCCCAAGAAGCCTGAAGAAGCTATTTAAAATCTTCTCTGAAATTCCTGTCATTTTTTCCCATCATTTTTATCAGCATCACTCAAAGCCTCAGATTACTGCATTTCATCAATCTTAAATATCACTAATTATATGATTGCACTACTATTTTAGGTACCAGTGAAGAAGAAAAAAAAAGTCAGGTACCTACTATTTTAGGTAGAACTATAAATTTAAGCCTCCATCAACTATAAACCACATCTGAATTTGACATTAAAGTGTGGGGGGGAAAGTACATCTTAAAATTGATGAGATGACATTTATGCAAATATTTTTTCAAAACAATATCTAGCACACATTCAAAGATAATCAGGCACATAAGGAGATATAAATAGGAATCAGCATGATCCTATTTATAGGATCCACTCCATATGGATAGACAGAAGAAACACATCTATCCACTCCATGTGGATAGACAGAAGAAACACAGAATGTGAAACAACTATACTTACTATGCTCATGGAGATACAAAGTTGGCTTAAACATTTCAAAACAGGGAAACAGGACTATATAAATGTAACATTAAAGATTTGAAAAAGAACTAAGAAACTTTAGAATTGAAATTCAGTAACTAAAATTAAGAATGCAACAGATGGATGTATCTCAGATTAGATACAGCTGAAGAGACACCGTGTGATTTAGAAGACAGATCAGAAGAACTATTGGAATGTAGCCAGGAGATATAAAAAAAAGATTGAAAATACAGAAAAGAGCGAAAGAGATAAAGAAGATACAGTAAGGAAAATTAAGAGAGTAAAACAACCTTACAAACCAAAGTTCTCCCAGAAATAGGCAAGAGAATTCAGAGGACATCACTAATAACCCTAATAACCCTCAGCTTTTTCAACGACCAACTGCACCACAGTAGTAGGTCACCCTAGTGAAGACCTGGAGATGGTATAACCCTGGTTACAAGTTGCAATGTTGCATTTTATAAGAAATAAGTATTTGGCCAATCAGATGACCAAAAGCCATTTCTCACATATATTTGGTCTTTGTCCCTGTCCCTAGTTCCTGGCTCACAACTCCCCAAACCTTAGGAAATTTCCTGAGCAAGAAGAACAATGGGAACATCTTTTGGCATAATATGTAGTCTCTGTCCTTTGTTCCTGATATCACTTCAGAGCCAACAGGTAAGATGGGTATCTTGCCATTCATAAAAAGCCCCACTCCTTACAGTGACTGTGTTTATGTTAATCCGGTGACTCTTGGAAAGCACCGAAGGATGGGGTTGGTTGCCAGGGGAACTAACCATGAACAGAGCGATGGAACTTTCAGTTCCATCCCCTGACTTAACGAGTAGGAGAGGGGGCCAGAGGCTGCATCAGCCACCCATGTCAATGATTTAATCACTTATGCCTATGTAATGCAATCTCCATAAAAATCCAAAAGGAAAAGGGTTCAGAGAGCCCCTGTTTGGGAAACCTGAATGCTTCCGCATACCACGGGCGCCTGGCCCCAAACTCCATGTGGACAGAAACTCCTTTGTTTGTTTGGGACCTCACCCTATGTATCTCTTCATCTAGCTGTTGATTCATACTCTTTAATACCCTTTGTAATAAACCAGTAATCTAATGAGTCAACAGGTTTCCTGAGCTCTGAGCCACTTCAAATTTACTGAACCCAAGGAGTGGGGAATGGGAACCTCTGATTTACAGCCAGTCAGTCAGAAGCAAAGAGAACCAGTGGGGCTTGCAACTAGCTTGGGGGTAGGGGGTGGGAGAGGGAGTCTTGTGAGACTGAGCCCTTAACCTGTGGAATCTGATGCTCTGTCCCAGGACATGGAGGCAGAATCGAGTTGAACTGCAGGACAGCCAGCTGGTGTCCAAGAACTGCTTGAATGTGTGGAGAGAGCAGCCCTGTGCCCCAGAACTGATGACAGAACTCTTTTGAAAGAAGAGACAGAACATAAAGACTCCTAACCCTGGGAAACAAACTAGGGGTGGTGGAAGGGGAGGAGAGTGGGGGATGGGGGTGACTGGGAGACGGGCACTGAGGGGGGCACTTGACGGGATGAGCACTGGGTGTTATTCTGTATGTTGGCAAATTGAACACCAATAAAAAATAAATTTATTAAAAAAAACTTTCAAGTACAAATACATAATGAATATTAACATACCAAAAAAAAAAAAAAGAAAGAAAGAAAGAAGAGGCGAATATGGTGATTTTACCTTTCTGTGTATCACTCTCCTCGTAGGTGAGTGGACACCACCTCACAAGCTGCTGGAAGACTTGAGAAGTAACACTTGAGCAAGGGCTCGGACTGAAGGGCATGCTGCTTGATACCGACGCGCTGGGGCTCCCATCCACCTAGCCTTGCTACAGGAACTGAACACGCAGCTCCACACTATGAACAAAAGGAGTTTAGCCTAAAACATGGCACCTGATGTGTTAGAACTGTGGAATGTTAGGATCGCACGAGATTCTTCATAGAATATCCAGGCGATCGGAAGTTCATTGCCTTTCCTTTTAAAAACTGGTTTTATACACTTAGATCAATTTTTTAGACCCCTAACCACATATAGAAAACTAGATGATTAACAAAAGATACAAACAGGGTAACAGTCCTATAGAGAAATGTTTAGCTGTACTGGTAACCAAAATGGAAATGAAAGCAATAGTGGCATATTTCCCATTTATCAAATTAATAATTTTTAGAAATAAGCTACCCAAGGGGCACCTGGGTAGCACAGTCAGTTAAGCGTCTGATTCTTGGTTTCAGCGGGATCGTGGTCTTGGGATCAAGCCCCAAGTGGGGTTCCACGCTGAGCACAGGGTCGGCTTGGGAATCTCTCTGCCCCTCCTCTCTGTTCTTGCATGCTCACTCTCTCTCTAAAATAAATAAATCTTTAAAAATAAAATAAAATAGCCTGTACTATCAATGATATGAAAAAATCATTTCCATTTATAGAATGCAACTAGTTAGCATGGTACATTTCCACTCCTGGTTGAATAATTTCACTATTGGAAATATATGCCAAGAAAACAACCCAAATTATAGGAAAAGTATGAACACAAAGTTGCTCACTGCAGTCATACAGCAGTGAGAAACTGGGAGCAAACAATGTTTGCTAATAACAAAATATTGCAATAAATTAACAGGCTTCCAAAGTATTGAGTGAATTGTGTAGCCACTAAAAGTCATGTTTACCAAGAGCGTGGAAAAACATAGAAATTGGAGCATCCAGGTGGCCCAGCAGTTGAGTGTCTGCCTTGGGCTCAGGGCGTGATCCCGGGGTCCTGGGATTGAGTCCGGCATTGGGCTCCCCACAGGGAGCCTGCTTCTCCCTCTGTCTATGTCTCTGCCTCTCTCTGTGTGTCTCTCATGAATAAATAAATAAAATCTTTAAAATTTAAAATAAAAATAAAACATTTTATGGAGATATAATTGACATATAACATTATATTAGGTTCAGGGGTACAATGTAATGGCTTAATATTTGTATGTACTGTGAAATGATCACCACAGTAAGTCTAGTTAACATTCATCACCACACATAGTTAGAATTTTTTTTCTTGTAACGAGACTTTTAAGATCTACTCTCTCAACGACTTTCAAGTATACAATACAGTATTATTACTGCAGTCACCACTCCTCACATAGGAAGTTTTGTGAAATAATCTCATTCCACTAATCCAATTGTTTCCATTTTTTCCTGGTTCCGTTTGGTACTACTCATATGCATACATCTTTGGCACAGGTGTAATCAGTGTGAATTAATGATTACTTCTACCCGGATTAGAAGACCTGGAAACTCTTCTCTTGCCTGGATTCCCCCCCACCCACCCCCCACCCCCCACCCCCCAACATGCTCTTAGGAACCAGGAAGTCAGAACAGTGTTCCAGTGACTGTGAATGTCAAAGGGTATGGGACAAACTCCTGACCCCGAGCCCAGCACTGGCACTAACCTTTGTGTAACCTCGGCAAGCCACCTAACTTCTTTCAGTCTCAGTTTCTCCATTAATACAATGGGCCAAGGAGAGCTGGGCTCATGATCCTAAAAATCCCTTGCAGGTTTAATCTCTGTGCTGGCATATAAATTTGATCTAAAATCTCCAAACAGATCTTGACTTTTGAAAAACTCTATAAAAATCAAATCTGTTTAAACACAAATGGAAAACTAGCTATTTTTTTTAAAATTCCTCCTACAATACATCTTCTAGTAGACAGTCTTTATTTTTGTTAAATCTAGACATTGACATATTGACAGTTCAGTGTCACATACAGTCAGACACATTTAAACACCAAAGCAATAATCATAGTACTTTCTCTTCCTCACTGAAGGTACATTGATTTAGATTAAGGAAAAATACGTGCACGAATGAAAAGTCTAAAATACACAGATTTTTTTTTTTTGGTTTGTTTTATTATCTTCAGTTTTCAAATGCTTCGACTATTTGCCTACTCCCATCCCCAAAAGGTATTTCCTACCCAGCCTGTTGCAATGCAAGGAAAAGTCTCATCCCAGTCTTGGGTATTCCAAAATGGAAGCTGGAATCAATGAAATCTTACTGTAAACTTTCTACACACCATTACGATACGCCAAAAAAGAGCTTCCTTCACTTTCTGAATCAATAACTTGGGTACCAGGCCAACCTCACTGCTATCGCCTGGGAGAACTCACGAAGCCTCCTGCTAAACTTGAACTAACCTTGCCCCCAGTTGCATCCTACAAGATGCTGCTGGTGCTGATGCAGACCTGGAATTGCTGAAGCTATGGCAGTTTATTTCTGAGGACAGATGGCAAGAGGAGTACAGGCCACCCTGCACTTAACCATATTCTATTTCAGTCCATGCTCTCTATGTCAGTCAGGTCTTTGAGGAGCTTCTCTTAACCCTGCCTGTCATGGGTAGAGGTAAATGTCTACTTTCCAATTCCTACAGCCACAGTTTCCTGTCACTCCGCAGTTCATTCCCGGAGGAGGCTTTACTTGCAGCTAAGGAAACTGAAACCCCTCTTGCAGGACCCTTCCAATGCCCTACAACTTCTTCATCTGGTCATTCTGTCCTTGTCTGAAAGAGGATCCCTCTTACACAAGCATCTTGTCCCACCAGCACTAGGTCCTCTCCCCACTTCCCTCCACACTCCTGTCCCCCCGCCATGGCCCAAGCAGCAGTTAGGATGACCCTGTGGGCAATGGTGGTTCTGCGGCCCACACTTTCGGTATATTAGTCAGCCACACACTAGGGGAAGAATTTGAGATTTAATTTTTTGAGGGGTGGGGGGGGGGACTCAAAAGATTGACTTAACATCATGAGCAGATTAGGCTATGTGGGATGACAAAGGACACTTGCTGATTTATGAAATTATCCATATGGAAAGTTCCACAAAGTTAATTTCACATTTACTAAGTTGCCATTATTGAAAAGAACCAAGTTACGTTAAATAAGGCCTCTCCCAGAAAAGTGGGAAGTTATACAGAATGGCACATACTCACCAATAGCCCTTAAGAGTGTGATTCTCAGTCAGGGGTGGTTTGGCTACAACTGGAGACATTTCGGATTGTCAGGACTTGGGAGGGGGGAGTACGTTACCGGCACTGACGGGACAGAAACCGGCAGACTGATAAACATTCTACAATGCACAGGACGGTTCCCCATTAACAAAATATTGTTCAGCCCACAACAACAATAGCGCTCAGGCTGAGAATCCCTGCCTTATGATGATGGGCAGGTACGGACAGGTAAGGAAGCAAGGATTCTGTTTGGAAAACGATTAACCTTTAAACACGAGAGCAGGTGAAGACCAGGTCGACAGGCAGCTCAGGCACAGCTGCTACCTGACTTCAGCTGCCACATGAAGGTCAAAGCATGGAAGGCTCTAGACTTTGACGGATCACAAGACCCTTGCCAAGAGTGGCTACGTGAAGAGGTAGTGGCATAGTTTCAGGAGCACCAGAAAGGGCACTTTGCCTCCCCTATTACCTCCAACACGCCCTTGTCTGTGCTTGAATTCCTCTCATGATGGACAAAACCTTTCATTCCATGATGAGGCTTAAAGTGCAAAGACCCCTGGAAGAGGGAACCCCTCTTCCATTCAGACTCAAGAGAAAGTGACTGATGACAGATTGTTTTTCCCCTGAGTTTTCATACAGTGAAAGGCTCTGAGCAGCTCCAAGTGGCGCACGCAAAGAAAGAAAGAACAGGCCCTGATGGGAGGGAAAAGGGTGAAGAAATGGGCAATCCGGCGTTCAGACATAAACGTCACCTAGGGACCGTGCCCGAGCCTGCAGGGAGGCAGGGATGCAGAGAGGGAAAAAAGAAGGCACATTCTTGGCCTTGAAGAAGATTACAATCAAGTTCAGCTCAGGTGAAAAAACTCCAGGAATGCTGGAAAGAATGGCAGAGATGCAGTGCTATCCCTGCAGCAGACAGCAGACAAAGGTCCTCACCAGCCCCGGGATCACAGTGAACCCCAAACCGGGCCCACCGGGTGAAGCCCCCACCCCAGACACCAAACCAGGTCATGGACGCAGAGTAAAATGCTCAGGCAGCACGTCTTTAAATGAACGGGAACTATGCTAGATGAAGAACTATTAAATCCCTGGTTTGTTTTCCTTCACACCTTTGCTTTTTCTCAATTTGGGAGGAAGCTTTGGTCGAAGTCTTCTCTGCCCCTGAGGATCCTATTCCATCTCACAAGGCCAGTTTATGGTATTCAGTACATTCCTGATTTCAGCCTCTGTGAGGTTTTCCTCTGCTCTTCCCTTAAGGACAGAGCCTCCAAGCCACTCACCTAAAGCTTACCATATTTCCTTTGTATCTTTTATAATGGGCCTAATTCCAGAAAGGATTTGAGAGGGGCTTTCAAGTTCATATCCAAAGAAATCAGACAATGTAGCTTAAAAAGAATTTAAGTGGGAAACTGGACATAATTTGGGAAGAAAAAGATCACTGTACCATGAAGCTGGAATGAAGCAGTTACCATGAATCACTGGAGGCCAAGGTAAAAAGATGAACACACTAGACATATGGAAGGTTCTCACTAAGAAGAGGAAGGCCACAATTCCCTGACAATTCCCTCACAATTTTCTTTGACATTAAATTCTAGGAGGAATTGGCTCCTGGCTTTTCAAGTTTGCTGCACAAACTGTCATTTTATGTGTTTATCTCAAGAACTGTTAGGTCCTTTAGGACAGAATACATCTTAGATTATATCTCCCCGGTAACAGCCTATATTAAATGTAAGTACTCAAATATTTGCCAACAGACTGATGAACCACAGTTTGCTTGGCAACCTGGATATTCCAGTGTGTCTCAGGCTCCTAAGATGATCACAGTAATAAGAGGCATCAAATCCCTTAGCAGAAAGTACTACTTCATTCTTCCACTTAGTCCCCAAGCCACCCAAACGATGGGATTTAAAGACATGCTCACCCCACCTGCCGTCACCAGTTTGAAATCAGGGGCTGGAAGGTCCAAGCTGGCCCTATCTTTCTGCCTCCCCCCACACCCCCTTCATGGTTTAGTCGATTGTCCTTTTGTCTGTCTTTCTGTCCACACCACAGATTCTCCGATCTTTCTGAGTGTCAGGGCTTTGCCCTATTAACCTTCCATTCACTGCAGTAACTAGCATGGCACTTTGCACAAAGGAACTGCCTCCTTCTTACTATTTTTTTTTTTTTTTCAGTATAAGGAAAGTGAATTGGGAGGGGGTCCCAGAACAGGCTTTTTCATTCTTCTGCCCGGCTCCCCTCTAACCACCCCCAAGCTGTGGTGTAGAAGCCCAGCTCCACATGGACAAGCAGTCCAGAAAGGTTAAAAAGCAAGTTACTAAAGGAAGTGAAGACTCAAGGGTCCAAAGACACATTCTCTCTTCCTTGTTTCCACGTGGCCCCCAAAAGTAGGTTGGACAATCCTGCAGAAATACACACATATGCAATAACAAAAAAACCTTTGTACATAGAAGGTGCTCAGTAAAAACTTGTTAAAATAAGGTCAGAGCACAACTAACCAGAACACAGAAAGCCTCCGTTAATACCTACTAAATTGAAAAGTCTGTAACACGTCTACCTTGTACCTAGTTAAGATGATCCTGATTTTTGCCGCGCACATAGTAGGTCCCCTGTAAGTGACTATTAAATCGAACAGCAGTAACCGCTCGCTCCAAGAAGCGGGCAGGGCTGACGTTAGTCAAATCCCAGGCAGAGATCCGTGAATGGAAATGCGCGTCTCCAGGCAGCGCTTCCGAGGGTGCCCGGGAGGCGCGTGACAGCGCGCGGCCGCCGCGCACAGCCGCTTCCCCGGGAGCCGCGGACTCACCGCCCGCCCCGGGCGCTGGCGAGCGACCGCGACCCGCTCCCCACCCCGGCGCGGCGGTGCCCCCCCCCATACCACCTCGGGGCTGCACCTGGAGCTCGCGCAATACCCGCCCCCCACCGGCGCGTCCGCCCACCCCGGCTCCTCCGATTCTGGAGAGTTGTGGGCAGAACAAAAGCAAATCCGATTGCTTTTCCGAAGGAGGGCAGCCCAGGAGGAGGCTGGGGGGCCGGCCCCGGGCCGGGTTGCGGGGTTAAACCCGATCCGCGGCCCGCGGCCACCCGCCCTCCCGGCAGATCCAGGCTCCAGATTGCAGCGCCGGGGAAAGCGGCGGGGCTCGCTCCTTCCCTCCCTCCCCGCCCTCTCGGGCGCCCCGAGCCCCCGCCCTGGGTCGCAGGGGCGGAGATGGGCCCCGGGATCGGTGGGGCGGGCGGCACATTGACCCTGGAATGTAGCGCGGAGGAGGCCGGAGGGGAAGATGCTGCGGACTGGGGCAGACCCCACCACCGAGCTCCGAATCTGAACTCGCATGCGAACCACCCCTAGGCGCCCCCAAACGCGCCAAACTGCCCGCGCGGGTGGGGTCCCCTCAACGGCGCCCGGTCCCTAAATCCTCCTCCCCTATGCACCCCTCGGGGATGCCCAACTGCAACCTTCCCATCGGGACCGCAGATCCGGGGCAGCCCGGCGCGCGGGCGGCGGAGGACCGGGTCCCGGAGGGCGGCGCCGTCGGTCCCAAGGGAGGCGCCCCCCGCGCGAACTCGCTAGTTTGGCATCCGCCTGCTTTCCCGCTCGGGGTTTTCTCCCCCAGGTGAGGCGGGGGCGCGGAGAGAGCGGGGAAGGAGCGTCCCTGCTTCCCGCTCGGCTTCTCCGGGGCCCCGAACTCCGAGAGGAGCAGGCACCGGAGAAGAAAGAAAGCGGAGGGGGAGCCACTCACCCGAAGCAGAGCCCGAGAGCGCGGCGGCCCGGGCGCAAGCGGCGCCTTTGTCTGAGGTCGCGGCGCCGGCGCGCTCGGCCAGGCAGGTCCCAGCCCCGGCGCGCGGCAAGCTCCCGCGGGCGTCCGGACAGCCCGGCTCGCGGCTCCCGCCCCGGCTCCCGCGGCGGCTCCGGCTCCGCTCGGGCTCCGCTCCCGCCCCCGCCCCCGCCCCCGCCCCCGCCCGCACCGCCCCGCGCTCGCCGCAGCGGCCGCCGCCGCCGGCTCCGCCCCGCGCCGGCCCCGCCCCCGGGCCGCCGGGCCCCCACCTGCTGCGGCTGCCGGGGAGCCGCGCGTGGGGAGCGGAGCGTGGGGAGCCGCGCGTGGGGGCCCGGCCTGGGGAGCGGAGCGTGGGGAGCCGCGCGTGGGGGGCCGGCCTGGGGAGCCTGCTGCCTCCCGCGCACCCCGCTCCCGCCTCCCCGCCGCCCGCGCAGCCCCCTACAGAGACGACCTCACCTGAGGGCCCGGCGCCCGCAAGCAGGGGAGCCGCCGTCGGGGGGCGGGGGGCGGGGGGCGGGGTGCGGGGTGCGGGGGGCTGGCCTCCCTGCCGGGGTGCACGTCACCTTGGAAGGCGGCCCTCACTTTGCCCGGGAGAGGGGAGCTGTCGGGCTCCGGCCAGGAGGGAGGGGGCTGCGGGAAGGAGGGTCTCCCTAACCCCGGCTGAAGCCCGGCCTCCCAGCCGGGTCAGCCCCTGGCGGGTGAGGGCACAGGGGAGGGGGGAGGGGGGCGGCGACCGGGGCCGGTTTGGGGCCGCTGCCCGGCCGCGGGAGCAGGACCCGGGGGCCTTGGAAGGGGCGCTGGGGGGGAGGGGCGGGCTCGGGTGCAGAGCCGGCCACCTGGGCTGTGAGCTGTGCCGGCTCTTTCGCAGGGCGAGGGGCGGGGGGGTTGAGTAGCAGGGGGAACCTGACTTTGGAAGCTGCCAGCCCCGCAGGAACACTGGTTGTAACTGGAGTTTAGATAGATGGCACCTTCCAGCAAATCCAACGTGGTCCACGCGGATTAGGTGCGTCACTTCATGGGTTCACCCCAGTGGAATGGCTGAGGAGCCGCTTTCCTAGGCAGAGAAAAATATCCAAATAGTGTGTAATGAGGTCACTAGCGGCTTTAGCTGCCTGTGGCCCTCCCTCCTCCCAACTCCCAAAGCATTCTGAGCAAGAATCTTACCTCCAGGCTTCACAGAGTCAGCTGTAGCCTACGGTTGCTTCTGCTTCACACCCCATTTCTGCCTCCAGGGCGTGGGGCCATTCCAGGTGTGTAATATTCATGCAACTGTGCTGATTGTAACGTGCGCAAAACATAAAGATTTTAAATTGTGGGATCATGTAGGGAAATGCATCAAGTGGGGGGAACACTAATGGCCGTGTGAAGGGTGACAATGCCAGCTCTAAGTAGTATGTAGATAGAAATGCTACTTATTGTATGTGTGCAGGTAATAGGTTAAGGTTACATATTGACTTAAAGACAGCGGTTATCTGAACCTTCATTAACCTATAAGAACAGGTAAGGATAAGGAGAAAGTGTGTGACAAGCAAATGTGTGTGCATCTGTGGTAAGACTTTCCTGTGTATCTTTCCCAAAGAGAACATTTTAACATTTGCTTCTTTAATTTTCATTACAAATAAGTATTATCAATTCAGTGGGTATGCATAAATATGAAATACTCTGTTAATTTATTCATTTTTATAACATCTTTTCTAGAAAGAGGGAACAAGAGGCCCCAAGGATTCTCGTTTTGTCAAAAAAAGCCAGAAACAAAAATGTCCTGCCACAGCACACCCACTGAGCTGAGAATCCGGTAGGTCTGAATAAAGAGACTGACTCAGAACAGCACCACCAAAGCTCCCAGTCTCCCTCCTGGGTGTTTTAGATCAGTGTCTTGGGTCTGTGAAACTGCTCTTGGGAGCAATGTGCATGTCCACGTGAGATAATTTATCTCTTCCATTTGGCAACTGGGAAAATGTAATTTTCTCCGTGTGATGAGCATGAGTGAATGGCTCATGCATAGTGAATGGCTGTCCTCCAAATTGTGGGATGAGGGTGTGAAATATGCATTTTAATATCAGAGTCCATTACCACACAATGCCAGTAGAATGAATAGGAACTGGGATATTTTATCCTGGCCCCTTCCGTCTTATCAGCATCACATGGGTTCTTCTCCTATGGATGCTGTTGTTAGGAAACGGTTTTTTCCTTATTTTTACCCCAACCAGAAGACTGCCAAAGAAACAGCTGGCCTAGATGGGGTAAGTAGAAAATAACCACACAGAACCCACAGGGTGGCAAGGTTTCCAGGTTGTTTTAGAACTTCTGTTTTCCAGGGGGAAATGTACCATGACTACATACCTGTAAACTATACCTCAGTGACGGTCACAGGTTCTTTTTTTTTTTTTTCCTTTTTAAGATTTCATTTATTTATTGACACAGAGAGAGAGGCAGAGACACAGGCAGAGGGAGAGGGAGAAGCAGGCTCCACGCAGGGAGCCCGATGTGGGACCCGATCCCGGTCTCCAGGATCACACCCCAGGCTGTAGGCGGCGCCAAACTGCTGCGCCACCGGGGCTGACGGAGTCACAGGTTCTGATGCTGTGCACAGTGATCCTGGAGGACACAGGAGTGGGGAGCGGCTGCATGGAGCAGGAAATGCCCTGCCACCTGCTTTAGGGCGTTTAGATATGACGTTTTTGAGATAGTGTTTCCGTAGATGGAAGATTGTATATTTCCCCCACTGGTCGTTGAAACTTAATCCCTACAAAGTGTTAGTGTTTGGAGATGGGGCCTTGGGGAGGTAAGGAAATCAGGACAGTGGAGCCCTCAGGAATGGGATTACTTACTGTCTTGATAAAAGAGACGGCACAGAACTCCCTTCACCCCTTCTGCCACGTGAGGACACAGTGGGAAGACAAGCATCTTTGAACCAGGAGGTACGGGTAGGCCCTCACCAGATACCAGATCTGCCACCACCTTGATCTTGGACTTCCTAGCCTCCAGGACTGAGAGAAGTTTCGTGGTTTATAAGCCACTCAGTCTCTGCTATTCTGTTAAAGCAGCTGGGATTGACTAAGACAGCAGAGTAACCTTCTCAGGAAAGGCTGGGATCTAAAATGAGGTAACAAATGACCATCTTTCTCCCTAGGACTACAAATAGGGGGGGGCACCAGGGTGGCTCTACGGTGGAGCATCTGCCTTTGGCTCAGGTTATGGCCCCAGGGTCCCCAAATCGAGCCTGCTTCTCCCTCTGCCTGTGTCTCTGCCTCTCTCTCTGCATCTCTCAGGAATAAATAAATAAAATCTTAAAAAAAAAAAAAGAACTACAAATAGGACTTATATATTGTGATATAATAAGAAATACATCTGCTCTTTGCCCCTCAGTTCCTGGCACAGAACTCCTCAACCCCTTGGAATTTCCTGAGTGATTGGAGTGTCTTTTGTCATTCATAAGGATGCCCTAATAAGATGACTTAGAGTGGGCCCCACCTGTAGCCTCAGGATGGGAGCTGGTCATCCACTAGAAAAACCCTAGTAGGTTAGAGGTTTGGAACTTTCAGCCCCACGTGCCAACCTCTGGAAAGATTAAACTCTATAAATATGCTGGAACAGCAGGATTAGATCAGGTGCCAGGTTAGAGAACACATCCATTTGCCAGGGGGTTGAGGAACACCAGTTCCCTGGGGACAGAAGCACCTGCGTTGGGACCTTCTGGACCTAGCTCTATGGATCGCTTCATCTGTTCATCTGTGACCTTTCTAGTATTTTTAGTATTTTTTAAAGATTGATTTATTTATTTTAGAGAAAGCGTGAGTGCATGTAAGTTGGGAGGGGGTAGGAGCAGAGGGAGAGAAGCAGACTCCCCACAGAGCCTGGCACAGGGCTGGATCTCACCACCCTGAGATCAGGACCTGGGCCCAAATCAACGCTATATCTTTTGCAATAAACTGCTAGACATAAATAAATGTTTCTTGGAATTCTGTGAGCCAGTCTAGCAAATTAATTGAACCTGGGGCGGGGGTGGGGGGCATGGAAATCTGAAGTGAGCATGGGGGTACAGTGTTGTGTGACTAAGCCTTTAACCTGTGGCTCCTGATACTATCTCTAGATAGTGTTGGAACTGAATTATTAAATTGTAGAGAAACCAGTCAGAGTCCACTGAGAATTGACTTGCTTGGTGGGTTTGGGAAAAAACCCATAGTGGATTTATGAATTGCACCTATCTGTTTCCCACTATGGGTTTTGTTTTCCAGAAGAAAATCTATTTATGATTACTATAGTTATTCCCGATTTATACCCTGTCGATTACAGAAAGGGATGTGAGGAGCTTTGGAATATTAAAAACCATGTGAAATTATAAAGCGCTCTTCTAAGTTTTGGTGCATCTGTCTTGGTTTACAGTTATTACTGGTATTTTATTCAATCAGGATGGCCGTGATCCAATTCTGGCCCAACCTGTGGACAGCCCCTGCCTATTATTGGCAGATGCAGTGGGTAATAATAGACTTCCACTTAGCTTTCACAGGGCTGCCCCGGCCCCCAGCTATGAAGGAACCTGGCTGACAAAAAATCATCATCATAATAATGTTCTGATTAAGATGTGCACAGAGTCTATGATGGATGAAGTTGGCGCTGAAGCCACTCAGGAAATTCAGTTGAGAAGGGTCAGAGTTCTGATTATGCTTCCTTAAGTTGTCAAGAGGGAGGAGCAGCCAAGAGGCCCGAGGGATGATGTCCTATAAGATAGAGGAGCCGTGAGCTGAGCTCAATCCCCTCAATCCTCCCGGTGTCTGGCTCTACCCAGGGACTCTGCAGGCAGGGCCTAGGGTAGTGCCTCACCTGGTCATGCTTTGCACCTCTCGCTTCCTGCCATGGGCGTTCCCCGTTGCCTCTGAGCTCTGAGATGCTGCAAGACCCAGGAGGGCCCTAAATGAACAGGGGAGTTAAGGCCCCGGTGACGTAGTAATACGTGGGGTGGGGTTGTTCACCTCCTCCAGAATGCAGAAGCTCACGTGGCCACTCAAGAGGATCCAGCAAGACCAGGCCATCAGTCGCACCAGATCTCGAAAGTGCTTATTTTTTCCCTCTTTGCTTCTTGCACCTGCTCCCTGGCAGGACTGCAGTCCCTTCTGGGGGGTGGGGGGTGCTGGACTTCTTCACAAATAGTAACACGGGGGCTTTTATCTTGGGATCTGCTCTGGGAATCCCAGGGTGGCACCAAGACACGCTCTGCTTCTCAGGGTCCTGAACATTCCCCCAGGGGCCGGGCCTGACACCCACCTCCTCAGTGAAGGAAGAGCAGGACCACAAGGCAAGCAAGTGGTTTTATGGGACATCTTTCTATGTAAAGTTCATTCAAGACAGAAGAGTTCTGATATGAAAACATGATTGAAAGCCCTTGGCCTGTTTAATATTGGGACAAGTTTGGGAGAGGCCATCACGGATGGGAAGGTGGGTTTCAGGGGGAAGGCTCTGAGTGCGTGTGTGGGGGAGCTGCTGCCTGAGGAGTCTAAGGAGAAAGTCCGGGGGAGGCTGGCTGTGGCTGGAGACCCAAGATGTGAAGGCATCACTACATTGGGGTTAGGAGGAGAGCCTGCGCTCAAGGTTCCCAGGGAAGCAAGTCCAGGGGGCACAGGGTTGAGGGCACAACCTGAAACCACCAACTCCAGCAACTCTCTCTCATAAATAAATTATGATCTGTCTCCATTATGGAATATTCCTCCAGCTAATATATAGGAGGTCTTGAAGGAATTTTTTTAATAGGATGGAGGGATATTCATAATGGATTGGTTAAAAAACCAAGCTATTTCTTTTGTTTTATCCCTTCTAGGGCTGCAGGTCCCATATCTGCAAAGATAGGAAGAGGCATCTGAGTAATGTAGCCCAGTGGGAAGGGCCAAGGCCTCCCAACACGGCCCAGAGCCCCTGCGGCCAGGAGACACGGGTAGGAGACAGCAAACACCCCTCAGGGCAAGACGCAAGTCAGAACCTTTATGAGGACGGAAAACAATACACAGCAGATGGACAATACCCATGTACCCAGAGCACATTATATGATATCAGATCGACAGGAGGAGAGGCAAGCCCCTCCTGCAAGGGGTACCCAGGTGGCTCTTCCTGGTGCCCATCTGGAGGGATCATGACAGCCGGCCACGGAGGAGCCTAGTCTCCCACTGTGCGCACAGCACAGAACGTAGGAGGCAGCACTCCATCACACCTGGAGAGGTGCGTGTGGCCCCTGTCCGCCCACCTCCCCGCTGCCCCCTCAGGTTCAGGCTCTAATGCCTCAGGTTGGGTTACTGGGGCCTTATGATGCCCTCAAGACTCAAGGCCAGTGACCAAAGTTCTTTTTCTCTGGAGAGATTTCATTTTAGAGCAATGTCTGGCTCTCGTTAAGAACAAACAAGGAATGCACTTATTAGGCTGTCAGCCATCCTATATTTAAATCTGAATCTCCTAGAGGGGCACGCGGGGAACACGGTTTGGGGAAGGAGCCTGGCGCCCAAGCCTGGATGGAAGTCCTTGCTTCCTCCTAGGGCAGACCTTCCCACGTGGTGGTTATGGGGTCAAATGAAGGTATTAATATGCAAACACTTCATAAACAATGAGAAGCCATATAAATGTAAGTCACTGTTAATTATTACCACTCTACCGGAGCCAAAGTCTAAAATGGATGTTGTGTCCTATTTCACTCTTCTTGATGCCAAGCCACTGAGAAAATCCTCAGGGAAAAGAGCTGAGCCTAAAACCTGAGTAACTGCTTCCAATTTATTTCAGCAAACAGCGTGCCCCAAGATTACCACTTAGAATGGAAATCTCTTATTTGGTCCCCCAAAATCCCTGCTGTAGGCCTGAAGAAAGACTAGGTGATTGTCTCGTACAAAGGAAAGGGAGGTGGCAAGTGGAAACCCTCAGAGGGACTATCTCTGGCCACAGTTAAGCGGAAGGCCCTCAAAATATTTGTTGAAATCACTGCTCAGATCCTATGCTGTCATAGCGATACCATGAGCTCAAGGGTGGTGACAGCCACAGCTGTCACCCCAGACGGGCAAGTGCTGGAGAGGAGCCCGCCCCATGGCAGCCCGGTCCCAGCAGTTCCCGGAGGACAAGCAGCGAGCCGGCCTGGACCACGGAGCTCAGTGCAGCTGCTGGGGGCAGTGGCCGCGGCCTGGGGGCATTTAATGAAAGAGCAGAGGCAGGTGGCAAGTGCTGGCTGGACCTGAGTGAGCCAGGGAAGGCCCGGGCCCATCGGGGAGCGAACGACGCAGACAAGCCTCACTCGGAGTCAAAATTAACATGTGTTCCCTGCAGTAGTCATCAAGTTTTGGTTTTTTGGTTTGTTTTTTTTTTTTTTTTTTAAGATTTTTATATTTATTTATTTGACAGAGATAGAGAGCACAAGCAGGGGAGCTGCAGAGGGAGAGGGTGTAGCAGGCTCTCCCTGAGCAGGAAGTCTGACATGGGCCTCATCCCAGGACCCCAGGGCCAGGACCTGAGCAGAAGGCAGCCGCTCAGGAGCCCCCCAGGCCCTGATAGCCATCAGGTCTTAAGAGGAGCAGGAATTAGTTGCTCCTGGGCTCACATGATGTTCACGGGACCTTCCCCGGCCCAGAGCATAGTGTGGCCACAAGAATAAAAACAATACAGTGCTGTTCCTTTCATGGCTTTCACTCCCAGAAGGGAGAAGCTATACTGTTCGCAGCAGAATGAGGAGGTCACAAGGGAGTAGGAGGCAGGTGACCAGTGAGGCCCCAAAACAATTGGAAGGTGAAAGAGGGGATGACGACTTGGGACTAGAGCTCAGGGGAGGCTTTCGTTCAGGATTTAAAGCAGATCTTGAGCTTCAAGGAAGCACAGAATTGACCTGTCTGAAGAGGAATGCTCCAGGTTGGGGCTTGTGTGTGTGTGGGGGGGGGGTGATGAGGGTGGGAGGAGCAGCAGGAGTAAAGGCAAGGAGGCAGGAAGGAGCAGTGCTTGTACTGGCAGCAGAGTGTCAGCCCTTCTCTGGTGAAGGCTTCGTGAGGGCCACGGTGGGGATCAAGGTTCGGGGGTAACTCCGGTCTCCATTGCTCCATGAAAGGGGCCTGAAATGCAGCTGAGGCCAGTGCTGTGCCTTCCCACGAGTGGGGCGTGGGGCAGCACCACACCTGCCTCAGGGGCCCAGGGACCCCACCAGACCCACCTCTGGGCCCGCACTGGGCCTGCAGACCCCAACCAGACTTGTTTCTAGGCCTGCAGACCCCACCAGACCCGCCTCTGGGCCCCGCAGACCCCACCAGACCCATCTCTGGGCCCTGCAGACCCCACCAGACCCACCTCTGGGCCGCATCACACCCCTAGACCCCACCAGAGCTCCCACTGAGGCAGCCCCGGGAGCCCCAGCTGTGTCGGAGCAGCAGGGATGGTAAATGCCACTCGAACTACAGTGGGCGGGAAACTGGGGGTGGGAAGGGGCTCACAGGCACCAGATCGGTGCTTTCCAGGAGGGGGGTGAGTAGGCAGCAGGGAAATCAGAGATGTGAGGAAATTCTCTCAGGGACTTTGTTCCTGCAAACGCAGCAGAGTGGAAAACAACTGCAGGTTGACAGGAATTGAGGGCTTTCCCTGGAAGTCCTGCTGGGGAGCTCCCAGTGTTGGGGAAATGGGTGATGTCCCGGGGGAGAGGTTGATTGGGGTGCCACTAATTCTTTTTTTTTTTCTGAGAGTTTTTTTTTTTCCTTTTTTAAGATTTTATTTATATATTCCTGAGAAATACACAGAGAGAGGCAGAGACATAGGCAGAGGGTAAAGCAGGCTCCATGCAGGGAGACCGATGCGGGACTCGATCCTGGGACCCCGGGGGTCACACCCTGAGCTGAAGGCAGACACTCAGCCACTAGGCCACCCAGGTGCCCCTCAGAGATAGTTTAATAGGCCTCTGTTTGGGACAGGTCCTTGGTCCTCAGTTTACCGCTTACATCTGATCTCCTTTGGGCAATAACAGGGCTGTTCCATTGTTCTTCTGGCCCAGAGGAGATTTCAGGTGGGTTCTATTTAGCCCTTCATGAATGCAGGCATCTTTCTCCTCCACCCCACCCCACCTCTTTCTTGGCAACCGATTGCAAAGTTTGGGGAAGTGGGAGGTAAGTAAACCAGGACCCGGCAGGTCCCAGAGCTCAGGGCGGCGGCGAACCCCCTCAGGCAGTCCGAGAGGTGGGAAGCAGGGCATCCCTGCGGCAGTGGGCAGACGGGAGCCCCGAGCCCCCAAGAGGCCAGCCTGGCCCCGGGGCTGTGGACTAGGAGCAGCCAATGCCGAGATACCACCTCTCACATCGCCCAAGCGTCTGACGGGCCCCCCTGGCAGGGCTGCAAGGAAGCGAATTGGTACCAGCTGCGGAAGAAGACAAGGCAATATCCACCAAAGTCACACCTGCGTATATGCTTTGCCCCAGTAATTCCACTTCTAGGAACTTACCTCCATCTTCTGCGCACGAGAGACTGTGGTTCTCAGAGGTGCTCGCTGCAGCCAAGCGTGTGATAGTGAAAGGTCGGAAACAACACGACCTCTCAGGAGGCATTAGCTAAATCAGCTGTGATACGTCTTTCCAATGGAGAAGCACAAAACTTTAAAAAAGGAAATAGAAGAAGTTCTATAGACTATCAAGGAAATATTTTCAAGATGTGTTTATTAAATAATAATAATAAAAAAGAATGAGGTGCAGAATAGGGTAGAGCTTCTCCGTTTCCAAGAATAATCTTATAGAAACAGTAACTCCCTGTTTTAGTATCAGAGACATGACCAGAAGCAAAAGGCATTTTTTTGATCAACACGTACGATTGTGTAGATGGAGGATCCCAAAGCATCTGTAAAACCTGCGAGAAACAGGAGGAGTTAGTTATGAAGCTTGCAGAAGACAAGATTCATAGGAATACTCAGTTATATTTCCAGACAGCAGCCACAAAGAGCTGGAGGAAAAACTGGCTAAGTCCTACCAGGTACAATATCATAGAAAAACAGAGAACAGGAATAAGCCTAACAAATGATTTCTGTGCCTTTACACTAAAATTACAGAATATTGCCAAATAAACGGAGAGACACACCATCTTAATTGACTGGAAGACTCGAGGTTGCTAAGATGCAGGTTCTCACTGTTTCGTATTCCAGGATATTACCACGATGCGAGTGAAAAGGCTTGTCTTCATTTTACCCCCATGTATGAGCCTCTCTCTCCACAGCTTGGCCATGAATTTATGAGATGCAGGGGGACAAATGTGAGGACGGCCTCCTGGAAGACCCAGAGTGATCCCTCCCCTTCCACACCTGACCTGCACCCTTTCCCAGGTGGCACTTCCATCTCTCAGGGAAAACCTGAGGAAGACCTTGGTGGGGGCCATGTCACTAAGGGGTGAAGACATAACCTCGATCCCAGTGAGCATGCATGTGATGCCAGTAGCCCTTTCTTCTTCAGTATATGATTTGGTTAGAGAAGTTTTAAGTCTCTCAAAAGCAGTAAAGAACATTGTAGGTTGGTCTTGCACACCCCAGCCTGGCACTGCCCAGGGGACCCTCTGCTGTCCATACAGCAGCCGCGCATTGAAGGTAGTTAACTGAGCACTTGAAATGTGGCTAGAATGACTGGAAAACTAAGTTTTAGATTTTATTTCATTTTCACTGTTCAAAGTTTAAATTTAAAAAGCCACACGTGGCTAGTATCTCCCATAATACACAGTGCAAGTCTAGTCCTTGCACATCCTGAAGAAATCCCTACAAGTCCTGATGTTAATCCTGTTCCAGCAACCTATCCCCACTTCCCTGGGTTAATTCCAGAACTGCTTAAGGATACTAAGTGCCACCTGATCAGCAGAATTAAACATTTGTCATGGGTGCAGATGTACGTTGCTCTTTCTTTTGTCCCCTGAATAGTGCCTAGCCCAGAGTCGTCATTTACTAAGGTAGACAACGTGAAAGAGGAGAGAGGGAAGTACACAAAGTCACCTCTATTTTCACCTCCTTCACCCAGGAAGATGTACCACCTCACCCAGGAGCTCTACCACCATGGTACCCTGGTCACACCCCAGGCCTGAATCTCTGTTTCTCATCAACCCCCATAAACTGCAGACACGCAGAACCTGTGATCCTTTCAGGCAAAGACAGTGTTAAGATGCTTGTGAAGTGGGGGTGGGGTGGGGAGGAACTCCAAGAGACCATGCCTCTACAAAAACAGTGAGCAAACTGGCAAAAGCTGTCAAAATCAATTTTATTGGAACACTGGAAGCTAGTCCAAGATTCACAGCAACCAGATGAATGTTTAATCAAGAAAAAGGAGACCAATTCTCAGGAGTAAAGCTTTGTGGCATTTAGCTTCTCCTGGCCCCATCCCCGCCTCCCTGGACCAGCAACAGTCTTGAAGATGGAGCCCATGTCATGGTCCATGTGGGTTCCTGGGGCCAGAGGAAACAGAGCAGATCCTGTTCTCAAAGAATTGTGGCTGATTGATTCAACTTGTCTGGTGCCTTCCTGAAGAACCTGCACAAGGGGCTTCTTTTGTGTTGCCTCAACCAGAGTGGAACAGTGGCGACCTGAGGGGCATTTGTCAGAAACACTTGAGGCACACAACAGACATACTGAAAAGCTCAAGAGGAAGGGATAGGAGTGAGATACTTTAGGAACAAGGACTTTGAAGAGCGCCCACATATTCGCAGGAATCTAGAAGACCATGCACATGCCCATGTATGGTGTATGCTCAGAGAAGACCTGAGAAGACCTGAGCTCTCACCTCTGGCTGACCTTCAGACTCTGTGTGAGCAGGAAGTAAAGGCTAAGGCAGAGCTGCAAACTGCTCGGCGGAGTGTTGAAGGCACGCGCCAACACACACCCTCATCAGTAACGACATGGGCAGTGTTCTGTATTTGGTTCCAGGCACTTCAGGAAATCTGGATCAAATTACTAGCTGGCCTGTTAGTCAAACAGAGCCTTCGGTGGCCACACACAACAGAGAATATCTATTTTTTTAAAAGACTTTATTTATTTATCAGAGAGAGAGAGAGAGAGAGAGAGAGAGAGGCAGAGACACAGGCAGAGGGAGAAGCAGGCTCCATGCAGGGAGCCTGATACGGGACTCGATCCCAGGTCTCCAGGATCATGCCCTGGGCTAAAGGCAGGTACTAAACCACTGAGCCACCCAGGGATCCCCAAGAATATCTATTTTTAAGCACAGTTCAGAAAAGTGGCTAAACAAACAGCAACCACAAGTATCAATAACAAACCCCGAGGAGGGAAGGGAATCTGATTTCCAGGACATTATAACATTCAAAACGTCTAGTTTTCAACAAAAATTCTGAAGCAAGCAAACAAACATGGGAGAAAAGGAAATAAGGAGTGACTGCTTAATGGGTACAGGGTTTCTTTTAGGGATGATGGAATGTTCTGGAATTAGTGGTGATGGCACAGTCTTGGGTCTATACTGGAAAACACTATATTGTAGACTCTGAAATCATGATTTTTATCTCAAAAACAAAGACTCATTACAAAATGGAGTTTTAAGCAGCATGCCAGGGCTTTGCTCATTTCCCAACCCTTCCAGAAATCCCTCTTTTGCTCTTAGACACACATCTCAGGAACCCCAGGTCTTCCAGGATCACCATATAGGCTGGTCTCTAAGCAGGGGCCTATTTCTGGGTGGCATTCACCTTGGGCCCTGACAGTAGCTTCAGATTGTCACAGGAAGTATGTGGTTTTCACAATCTCCCAAATGCAGTATTTCCAAAACACCCCCCCTGACTTCTTGTTCAGAAGCATTTGCGAGGGCCTCTTATGCCATTCTGGACATCTCCTTACACCCACTCCAGTTAATCCCTGTGTCTGGATACTTAACTCCTACCTGCCTTTTGAATCTACTCTCTTCTCTGTATCAACACTGCGGCGACCCCCATTCCTGTGACAACAGAACCAGATGGTCTCTCCTCATGCTCTCTTGACCCCTTTCAGGCTATTTGCCACTCTTCATTTGCATTTTTAAAATGCAAATCTAGGAACGCCTGGGTTGCTTAGTTGGCTGAGCATCCTACTCTTTGCTCAGGTCATGATCTTGGGGTGGCAGGATGGAGGATCTGCATGAGGCCCCCCGCTCAGTGGGGCATCTGCTTGTCCCCCGCCTTCTGCCCCTCCCTTACTGTCTCTCTCATGAATGAATAAAATCTTCAATAATAAAAATAAAATGAAAATTCAATTATTTCTCTCCCCCATTTAAAGTCTTTAATTGGCTTCACATTTATTCTCTTAGAATAAAATTCACAAGCATTGAAATGTCTGCAAGGCCCTGTATGACCTGGCCTCTGCCCAACTCTCCAGCCTCCCCACTGAGTCACTACACTCCCAGCACAGAAACAACGTTTTCTGTTTCTACTTCAGGGCAGTCATCTACATGCTCATTTTGCTAGAACACTCTATGTTCTCTCCTCTCTGCGCTTACCCAGTCCTAGTAATTTTCGAAGCTTAGATGAAAGATCACTTCCCGGGGGTGGCTGTGTGGCTCAGTTAGTTGAGCATCTGACTCAATTTCAGCTCAGGTCACCATCTCAGGGTCGTAGGACCAAGGACTGCGTCAGGCTCTGAGCTCAGTAGGAAGTCTGCTTGGGATTCTCTCCCTCCATCTCCTTCTGCGCCTCCCCCTACTTTCTAGAATAAATTAATTTTTTTTTTTTAAAAGAGAGGTCACTTCCTAAAGGAAAATCTTCCTGGCCCTGCCAGGCTTGGGTAAGTTCCCACGTGTAGATTAAGTGCCAGGGCCCCTCTTTTATGGTCCATAGGATTCTTATAACTTCTGGGATCAATTGCTCAATGTCTGACTCCCCGACTAAAGTGTGAGACCTACAAGGGCAGGTACCGTCGTGTTCAGTGCTGTAGCCCTGGCACCAATCACAGCGCCATGCGTACTGCAGAAAGTCCACGCGTATTTATAAACTCATATAATAGAATGCAGTCAGGTGTCAGAGACGGCGCCGTACTAATCAGCTGGCCCCATCATGAACTGACAACCTGTTGGAGAGAGAATGCGGCCCCGTGTGCTGCCGGCTAATATTCTCCTCACCGTAGGAGTGGGGTGGGTGATTGGAATCGAGATGGTGCTCCCACCACCAAGGAGCCCTATTCTGAACCAGTCAGGCATACCCACTCCTCATTGCAGGTCCGGTTACAACACGCACTCTCCCAGAACCGTGGAATCTATGGAGGGAATTATCCAATCTGTTCAACCTGACCGCCCAGACTGTTGATCAATTCAGTGTCTTTTCTCCAGACTCTCAGGTGCTCCTGATGGCCAGGGGGGAAAGAAACATCTGGTTCTGGAGTCCTCTTTCTCTCTTAGCTCCTTTCCTATAGCCTCTGAGTTATTTTTAATTCCTGTGTTCCTCCCACAGCCTCCATCCATCCCGGTGCTCCCGGGAGCCCCGTGTCTTCTAGGAGGAGGCTGCCAGCATCAGCTGTCCCTCATTCCCTTTACCCAGCCTCACTGCTAGGGGCGACCCGACAGTGTGAGAGGTGAGGAGGGGAGGGAAGGTGCCAGACCCTCAGCAGGTCCTAACGTCTGGAGAGGTGTGGGTACAGGATCACATCTTTCATCTGGTGGATGTTAACCTCCTGCCAGCTTACCTCCTGGACATTATAATGCCAAAGAGAATGGCTGCTTCCTACCGTGCCTCTCAGCTTCAGTGTGTGTCGGGCAGGATCCCCAAACGTGGGAGAAAAAACCTGCAGAGACATGACACCAGAAGGAGTGGCACCAGTGGGGCAGAGTGGGAGCTGATGGAGGTGATGGAAGGAGGGCTGAAGACAGCCTTCCTCCGGCTCCCGGTTTCTGAGAGTCGGAATGATTTCTGTATTTTTTGCATAAAACAGGTATCAGGGAGGAGCAGTGCAGAATCATTTCCAAAGAATGTCTGAAACTAAAAATGATGTGTTGGAAATGACATTGAGCAGACGGACTCCCAACTCCTTCCTCATGCACTGCAATTTTCCCCACCAGAGAGAAAAAGCCTTGGACTGCAACGGGCGGCCCGAACATGGTGCGCTGGGTGGTCAGAGCTGACTGAGGAGCAGTCTGAAGGAAGACGAGCTGGCCCGAGTGCCTTGAGCCTCCCTGCGGGGGGGGGGGGGGGGGGGGGGGGGGAGCGGGCGTGAAAGGGCCCACACGTAACACTCATCAGCCCATGTCGTGACTTCTGAGGACCTCAGAAAAGGAGAGACTCTCGTGCCAGGAGACTTGATGGTGGCAGATTTGATGTCAGTTCAGATGGTAGAAGTCATGGTCTGTGGGCATTGAGTGGAAGGAAGAGGCAGTCATGGAATCTGCACGGAAACTCTGATCTCGTTCCCTTGGAACAGAGATCCAAGGGAAATAGGATTACATACCAAGTGGTGCATCTGAGTGTCTACAAGGTGTTGGACACTATGGGCACCTAAGAGCGTCCATACTGTCACCACCTGAAGACAGAGCTCTGGAGACATCCTCAGAGCTCCTGGTTCAGCCTGTCCTGTCCCCACACTGTCACCATTAAATTTACTTGTCCTTGCATTGTGTATATTTCCCAAAGGACAGGACTTAATAAAACTAAATAGTGATGAATATAAGGTCCTGTCCTTTAGTCTGAAAAATCAGCTGCACACTTCTAATGCAAGAGAGACATGGTTTACCTGGAATGGCATTTAAACCTCTTGAGGGGTAATAATTTGCCTCGTTCTGAAAGGATCCTCGTTGCAAGTGTTACGAGTCCATTCATTTTATCATCCGATATCAGTGATCTACAGCCTGATCTCAGCTCACACATAGGCTAACTGTCTTCCTGAAGGGCTTTACAGTGAGCTGATTCCCTTTCTGGACGACAGGGCGGGAGTATCTCCATCTTCTGTTTGGCCTCCAGTGGCTGGGTCGAAGAAGCTAACCAGCCAAGAATTCACACCCAGGGAACAATGGAGAGAGGCCCCGCCTCAAGAAGCCCATTGTATCCACAGCATTCCCTAGACTTTAAAAGGGCTTTTCACCCACTCACGTGATCCTACGAGATAAGCCAAGCAGGCATCCCTGGTTCACCGGCCAGGGATCATGTAACCTGAGAGAGGTGAGGGCTCCCCAGCTTCTCAATGTCACAGCTGAGCCCGGAAGCCAAGCTGTGACTTCCAAGTCCACCCTGCTACACACGAAACTGGACAGCATGGATGTGCCCATAAAATCAATAATTTAAAACCGGGTTGTCTCACAAGAAAGTGTGCCCTGTATCTATGCTTAATTCGACAACTATTAATGTTTAACGACCGTTAACTATTTAAAAGAATCTATTATGTGTAAATGACTGCTGTCATTGAAGGGGGATGAGTGGATTGTGCGGAGAGCAGGGCAAGTCGTAGAAACCCTGTCAGCCCCCAGGGCTGTCACGGAAGTTGGGAGCTCTGACCCAGACAGCGAGGGTGTGGGGGGGGGGCGATCGGAACCTGCAGGTGCGCGGCCGAGTTGGGGTTGGACACAAGCGGGCCTCTAACGGATCTGCTCTGGTTGAATCCATTACATGTTCAGAAGGAAGCACCCAAGGATCTGTTGTTGTTTCAGATGGAGCCCCGACCCCCCTGACAGGGTAAAGGAAGAGCTGCCTGGCTTTGGGGCCCTTCCTCGAGTGTCCTTCAATTCCCAACGTGCAGGGAGACCCTCCGCATCTGCCTGGTCTTCCGGGCTGACCAAGACTCAGACCTTTCTGGTCCTCCTCCCTCTGCTTCTCCAGTTCGTCTGGGGTTTGGGTTCCTTGGCTCCTTCCTCCCCCAACATTGTATTGGTTTGTGACCTTTTATTTTTCCCGTCCCTGACCAAGCCTAATTCTGGTCTTTTTGGGAACTAATGTGCCAAGTTTGCAAAATAAAATTTCAAATTTCCTCATCATTGTTTTACATCAGTGGTCCTCAGAGTGTAGTCCCAGCCCAGCCATGACCTTGCCACCAGGAACGTGCCAGAAGGGCAAACTCTGGGGCCCCACCTCAGATCTCCTGAATCAGACATTCTGGGGCTGGAGATCAGAAACCCGTGGTTAACGAGTCCTCCTGGTGATTCTAATGCATGTTCAAATTTGAGACCCTCTGGCTTAGAGAATTGGAACATTAAGCAAAGTGATGATCTTTTCTTTGCCCATTTCCTGCCCCTTCCTTCAAAATCCAGGTCGCACACTACCTCCCCTTGCCACTTGTCCCGACTTGCTCTGTTTGGCCTCACCCTCCTTGCACCACCGACCACATTCGATCTGGCTTTGTATTGCCTTTTCTCCCTTATCTATATGTTTCTCCATCTTGGCTGCTGTGGCCAAACCTACTGGCTGGGCACTGGGCCTTCAGTGGAAAAACCCAATGTCCGCTTTGCCCCCAGAACGTCTAAGAGGAACATCCATCTCTCTCTCTCACACACGCGTGCACACACACACACACACACACACACACGACTCCTCCCGTGATGTCACCTTGTCGCAATGCATGCTGGGCTTTGCTGCAGCCAGGGACATAGTGTCTGCCCACGACTGCTCTTATCCTACTGCAGAGGCTTCCAGAAGTCCTTGCTCTGCTCCTCCTCCGACTCAACCACCTTTCTCCCAAAGACAGGTTTGTCAGTCTCCTGTGCATCACAGCCTTGGCAGGAAGCCTGTCTTCCTATTCCACTTAAGACACAGATTATTCCTGAGATCCTGCTGGAAGCCTCTTCTCCGTGTATCACCTTATCACCTGACCACCCTGACCACAGTCCCCAACCATGCGTTCTAGCGGCTTCTCCAATACCATCCATCTCCAGTCAGCTCACAGGATGGTAGTGTTTTATTCTCCCTCCTGCCTCTGCCAGAATTCAGGATGTGCATCCTGAACAGACCCCATTATCTTCACCGGAATCCTTCCCTTTCCCTCAGCTCCCAGCCTTTTGACAGCACTTCCTTGACACAATGTCCTCCTTCAGGGATTTCACTGGGCTCTCCCTTTCTGACCACCCTAGCCAGCAACCGTTAACTACAAAGATGTGTAATTCGCTATGGTTAATCTACCCAGTTTCCCTTTGTAATCTCTGACCAGCCAGATACAGTATCTGTAGACTTAGGGTACTTAAGAAATAATGCTGCTTGAGAGACTTACTTGTAGAAAGTACCTATTCTGGACAAAATACTATTATAAGAATTTTGCATAGAATATTTTGGTGCTATTTGATAACATTACATAAATAAATCTTACCAATGTAGGATTTTTAAGGGATGCCACTTGTCTATTTTATCCACTCCAGGCACAGAGTGTGACTGTAATAGGGTTCACCAAGTCTAGACAGCTACAAACAACATTCCTGGCTGGTTTCTTGAACTGGAGGGCTGACATCAAAAGGACTGAGCATCATGCTCTTTCAGGGGCATATGTTTATGGGGAGACTGATATATAGATTTTGATGTGACTATATTGAGGCAACTATGAAGAGGACCATGAGTTCCATACCACCCTCCAGCTCTTTTTCCCAAGGAACTGTTGATTAGTCTTGATCAGTATAGCCAAGAGCATGTCCTATGGGGTCCAATCTGGGGCTCTCCACCACGTCTGACATGATGTGTATCTATTCAATTCCTATATTGAGATGCCTATTTCATACTTTAGGCTGAGCCCTCAGTAGTAAGTTTCCCACCAAAATATGTAAGGAAACTTCCCTAGAAGCTCAGCTCTTATTCCTAAGTGGTTTCTACAAAAACTGTGCCACCAATTCCTTCTAGGAGAAGCCGGCTGCCTATGATAAAGTAGTGAATCTGACTGTGTAGCATGGATTATTTGTGTCCCTGTGTTCTTTGTTAGCTGCTACCTCTCTTCACAGCCAGCATTATTCTATATGTGGCAGCAATAGAATGAATGATTTAAATCTCTGTTAGGGAGAAGAATAATTTTCTGGGTTGGAGAGGAATCTAAAACCTGATCCCTAATTAATCAATTTTGTGAGGCTTTCTGGGAAATACTGTTAAATATCCTGAGGGGCAGCAACAGGGCAATATTGTTTAATCACTACATTAGGGATTATAAGGATCCTATCAGATTCCTCACTAAGCATTGCCCAGGAATATAAGACCATAATAAGGATCTATTGGATCCTACTGGTATTTTATGGATCCGGTATAACAAGGATCCTATCAGATTCCTCACTAAGAGGTTCTATTACTTAGATCAAAATGTTATGTGACTTGTCCAAGATGACCCAGCTCATGTGAGGCAGAGCAGGGTCCAAATTCATGCTCCTTCCACTCTGACACACTTGCTCCGAGCCTTGGTTAAGGGGAGGCATCACTCTGCTCTTCCACCAACTGAACCTCTTTGATGGTCAGCTCCCCCGGGCCTTCTTTACCTGGACCTCATACACTTGAGTGTTCCTTCCACATCTGTGGTATTCTCAGAGCTGCCTTACTCATCAGCAGGGCTGGAGTAGCCCGAAGACTAAACGTACAGAGAGTAGAACCAAGATCCACAGGCTCCAGTCCAAACTATTCACTGGCAGTGTGAACAAGCCGTGTGACCTTAGGACAAGCCTTCCCTGGGTTTTGATTTTCTCATTTGTCAAATGAGGACAATTGACCACCTACCTACCTCCTAGGCTTGTGAAGTGCTTTCACACAGGAAAAGCACTAATAAGAGTCTCTGTCACCTAGCCAACATACATACGTTTGCTATTATTTTTATGTATCATTTTCACCATTTCTCCCCCTCACCCTCCTACCCTCTGTGCCTTCTCTTCTGTTCTGTTTCCTCCTTCTTGTCATCTCTCATTCACCTGCTCTGTTCCTAGTATCCTCAGCCCATTTGCTCTTGGAAGGACCTGATTCCAATCCTTTTCATTAACTGTGAACCCAAGGATCAACTCCTTTCTCTTGCCTCTTTTTTTTTCTGTTCCAAAATTCTCTTTGCTATATGACAGGGGCCTGGTGGGGACCACAGATGGGTTGGGAAGACAGAAGACCTTGGCTCAGGTCTGAGCTCTGCCTCTTAGAGCTGCTGGATCTTGGGTAAGATATTTCGTTTCCTCAGCCTCTTACCTCAGGAAGAGGTGAAAGTGTCTCATGGCCTTGTTGCTTAGCTGCTCTGCTCTAAAGCAGTGCATTGCTGCAAGTGAGCGTGACCCACAGTTCATAGCGGTCCTCTGAATAGCATGCCTCTGCCCAGCCCCTCCCTAGGAGTGTATGTGGCAACTCTTGGAAGGCAGCAAGAGAATCTGGGGCCTTGCGTCTCACTGCTGCAATCCTGCACACCAGCGTGGCTTCTCGTTATGGTTTCATTTATTAGGAGTACATCCCAATTCTCTATTTCTGATCTCTACTGCGCTCCCTGCAGGGAGTCACAGGCATGCTATTTGAGAGGTAGAAAGGAAACCAGAGCCCCATATTAAATTCCCTGCCACACTGGTTATCCCTGAAGGAGTTCATTCTAATTTCCAGTTAAAATTTGAAATCCGCTTTTACTGCACTTTCCATGGAGGTAAGGTGCCATTCTTGTTATTAGGGTGGGCTTCTGGGCTGCAGTTAAATTTAGGGAAACCATTTACCTTTGTTTTTATTTCCTGACTCCATAGGGCCACTTGTCTCTGCCCCCAGGTAGGTAAGAATGGGCTCCTGGGGATGATGCATAAGCTTGGAGCACAGCTACTCTCCACCTCAGCTGCTGGCTTTTCCCTCTTTGTTCTTTATTTATTGCTCTGGATATTTTCCTTTGTATGTATGTATGTATGTATGTATGTATTTATTATTTTTTAATAAATTTATTTTTTATTGGTGTTCAATTTACCAACATACAGAATAACACCCAGTGCTCATCCTGTCAGTGTCCCCCTCAGTGCCCGTCACCCACTCACCCCCACCCTCCCGCCCTCCTCCCCTTCCACCACCCCTAGTTCATTTCCCAGAGTTAGGAGTCTTCATGTTCCGTCTCCCTTTCTGATATTTCCCACACATTTCTTCTCCCTTCCCTTCTATTCCCTTTCACTATTATTTATATTCCCCAAATGAATGAGACCATATAATGTTTGTCCTTCTCCGATTGACTCATTTCACTCAGCATTATACCCTCCAGTTCCGTCCACGTTGAAGCAAATGGTGGGTATTTGTCATTTCTAATGGCTGAGTAATATTCCATTGTATACATAGACCACATCTTCTTTATCCATTTATCTTTCGATGGACACCGAGGCTCCTTCCACAGTTTGGATATTGTGGACATTGCTGCTAGAAACATCGGGGTGCAGGTGTCCCGGCGTTTCATTGCATCTGTATCTTTGGGGTAAGTCCCCAACAGTGCAATTGCTGGGTCGTAGGGCAGGTCTATTTTTAACTCTTTGAGGAACCTCCACACAGAATAGAGAGCTCTGGATATTTTCCAATCAAGCTTCATCCATGGAATTATACCATGGCCACCTGAGTTTCCTGGAAAAAACTGCTCTTTCCATGGGAATGTGTCTATCAGACCCTCTGTTTGGAGATGTAATTTGATTTGTTACAGCATTTTCTTGTGATTTTAAAATTGAGCCATGCCATTTGGTGCAAAGTCAAATATTCCTCGCCTATGTGCATCACTACCTGCAGAGCGTGAGGTAAGACGCTGCCACGTGGACAGAGTGCTCAGCCTGGGAGCTCTGGGCTGCAGCGAGACTGCTGAGGGAGAAGGGGAGGTGTGAAAACTCCCATTTGGTGGCTTCCTTCAGTAGCCAAGGGACGTGTGGCAATGTGGTTGTTGTTCAGGGGGCAGTACAGGAGGCCACGGTAATGGGTGAAGAGGAGGAACAGGGAGCAGGAAAACCGGATTGGAGCCTCCAGCTCTGATGAGTAGAAATAGGGTTTTGAGTTCCCATAAAAGTGATTGAACAAAGGCCTCAAAACTTCACCTCTTGGCCTTAATAATCTCAACAAGACCCTCTCATTCAGCTCTAATTAGCCACAAAATTGGATAGCTAAGTTTGGGGGGAAAAATAAAAGGTATGAAATAGTCACAGAATATTTTGACTGCAGTACATTTTTAAATTGTTCATGTGATTTCCCATTCCTGAAACTAATTATTGTTCCTTATTCTCTCTTTCCTTTTCCGAGCTAAATTTGTCACATAATCATGTCATTCATGGTTGTAGCCCAATGTCAATGTTTTTGCCTCAGCAAACTTATTTAGCCTAGCTTTGCCCCTAAAAACAATGTCTTTAATAATGGGCAGGAAAATTTTTTATATGGTCATAATATAACATTACCCAATACTAGGATCTTTTTTTCTTGTTTAACCAAGGAACTCACATAGAAGAGGCAAGACTGCATCAACTAAACCGGTGGTTCTCGGTGTGGTTCCTGGACCAGCAGCACCAGCAGCACCCAGAAGCCCATTGGAAATGCAAAGTCCAGGGCTCCAGCCCAGACCTCCAGCATGAGAAACACCAAGGTAGGGATGCAGTCACAATCTGTGAAGCCTTCCTGCTGATTCCCTTGCACCTCAAAGTCTGAAAACCACTGCTCTGGAAGGCCCTCCAAGTGTGCTCTGCTGCACTTAAGTTGTTTTGGCAACATGGAAGCTCACTGGTTTGCTTAGCCTGAGAGACATGTGTGGGGGCAAGTGGGGTGGGGAGTAGGGGTTATTGACTAAACCTGAGACTCTCGATCTCCTTAGAATTTCATTCTTATGACTCGAAACTTGGAATTTTCTGCCTAATGTCATGAGGGGAGGCACATACACTGTGGTGTGTTAAAAGGGGGCTCTCGGAATCATTTGCTCCAAGTTCTAGTCTCCGTTTGGTCATCCAACTGCAATGCAACCCTGAGAAAGTCACAGTTTCTCTCTATTTACCATTGTTTTCATCTGTAAAAATCAGGACAATGAAATGGATTACTTCTTATGCTAACATTCCTTATGTTATTCTTTCTTATGCTAGCAACTTTTTACTCCTATCTCTTTTTGAATGTAGAATCATCAGATTTAGCAAATAAAAATACAACCAGTTTTTAAAATATCTGCCTATGGAACACTGAGTGGCTTAGTCAGTGGAGTTTCTAACTTTTGGCTTTGGCCCACGTCATGATCTGTCATGATCTGGGGTCCTGGGATGGAGCCCTGTGTCAGGCTCCATGCTGTCCTTCTCCCTCCCCTTCTGTCCTCCTCCAGCTCATGAGTGCTCATGTGCTCCCTCTTTCTCAAATAAATAGCATCTTTAAAAAAATGCCTAGTAAGATGTGGCATTAAATTATGTATTACATATATGTATATATACTTATATACTAGCAAATATGTTTATAAATATATATAAACATTTAAAATAAATATATAAATATATATAAATACATCTTTAGTATATATACATATATATATATATGCATGGGACATACTTATACTAACAAGTGTGTTGCTTTTCTGATCACGGCATTTCACTGGTGTCCTATATTCATCTTTGCTCAACTGAGCCAGTCTATTTGAATGCCAGTCTGAACCAGAGATTACGTCAATCGATCCACATCTCTCCCAGGGTGTGAAGGACCCCGCAACTACTGGAAGGGGCCTGGTAGGAGTCAGAGAAACCAGATTTTGGCCCCCACCCAATCTTGGGTAAGTCACTTCCACTCATTGGGGTTCAGTTCTATTACCTGTACAATGAGAGGTGTTGGGCTACCTTACCTCTAAATTCCTATCCATCCAGCTCCACCTATCTGGAGGATTGTTTAGGTTTTTCACTACTCTTTGGATCCGTGAAAGTTATTTCATCCACTTCTTTTTGATGTTTAACTTGTGGGAAAAGTGGAT
The DNA here is from genome assembly GCF_048418805.1 of Vulpes vulpes. Lineage (NCBI taxonomy): Eukaryota > Metazoa > Chordata > Mammalia > Carnivora > Canidae > Vulpes > Vulpes vulpes. The sequence continues at coordinate 79,702,320 of NC_132792.1, forward strand.
TCATCATGTGAAATTTGGAAAAATATCTATTCTTGAACTAGGAGCTGAACTCCTTGAAAATTACTTTGCCATCAGAAAACAGCTTTGATAGGGTGATGGACATCGGTATGTGGTGTTTGCCTTTAAAAGCTTCATAATTGGGATGCCTGGGTAGCCCAGTGGTCAAGCACATCTGCCTTCGGCTCAGGGCGTGATCCTGGAGTATTGGGATCGAGTCCTGCATTGGGCTCCCTGCATGGAGCCTGCTTCACCCTCTACCTATGTCTCGGCCTCTCTTTCTTTCTGTGTCTCTCATGATAAATAAATAAAATCTTTAAAAAAAAAAGCTTCATAATTTATTTAACACTTAACATCTGAGTTGTATTAAATATGATGAGTAATGCTATAATGACCATTCTTGTAGGCAAGGCTTTTCACATGTACCTGATTATTCCCTTACATAAAATTCTTGGAGTAGGATTATAGGGTCAAGAATGACCTTATCTTCCCACCCCTCCCTCCACCGTACTCCCCTTATTCCATCCTAAGGAAGTCAAGGGCAATCTGTGCCTGTCAGATCCCAGGTCACCAATGGGCCTTGTTTTCTGGGTCAATATGTATGGATGAGGTAAGGACTTCAGTCCCCTTCTTTCTTTCTCCAGAATTGCTGTCTCCATCTGCAGCTGGGCCCAGGGATACCGCCCACCAGAGAAGGGCTAAGCAGGGCCTGGATGACCTTTGTTCTGACTCCTCTTTTCCATTGGCTCTAATAGGGAGTGGCTATCACTCCACTTGGACTCAGGATTAGAGACCCCAGACAGAGTGACTTAAAGCCCTCTTTGGCTCAAGGCCATTTAAGCCCAATTATTTTCAGAAAAAAGAGCACTCCGTGGGATCCAGCAGAGGTATGGGAGTTCTAATAGTACATATTAAACTTGGACCCAGAGCCCCACCCCATAGAAGGGGTCACCTTGCCTTGCTTTGCTCCTGTGTACATTTGCCTCCTACGGGTGCCATGTGAAGAAGCAGGTGTCCTGGGTGAGTCAATATTTGCTCACATCTGGGTCCCAAAATTAATGTATACTCAGACATCCCCAGCAAAAGAATTTTTTTTTTATTTTTTTTTATTTTTATTTATGATAGTCACAGAGAGAGAGAGAGAGAGGCAGAGACACAGGCGGAGGGAGAAGCAGGCTCCATGCACCGGGAGCCTGATGTGGGATTTGATCCCGGGTCTCCAGGATCGCGCCCTGGGCCAAAGGCAGGCGCCAAACCGCTGCGCCACCCAGGGATCCCCCAACAAAAGAGTTTTAAGGGTAGTCCTATTTTTGGTTATGTTCTATAATGAACATTTATTCTCTTATAAAAATTTAAAAGTCATTGTTTTAGGAAAGCCTTGTCATTATTCCCAACTGTTCATTTTCCTAACTATACATTTTTTGTAGTAACCAGAATGCCATCATCGCCTGTTGATTGACTTGCTTTGGGTAAGAGATTGAGTATATGATTAATAATTAAGCTGATGATATTTAGACAATAAAGATAAAGAAATGTATAAATAGGTCATACTCAGTCTTCATTTAAATAGAAAGAGGAGAAGAAAAGAGATGAGCCTGAGGAAAGGACATATCTAAGGGGGAAAAGAGGAAGGAAGAACAAAGAGAAGGCTCCTGCTTTCAGGGAGTGCATGGCCGTAACTGTCACACAATAAGTGCTGGATGTTCGAGAATAAGAGACTGGGAAACCACAGTGGAACCAAGAGCCATCATGTGTTCTTACACCCAGCCATTCGCCTGGAACCAGTAAGAGCCTTGGGAGTAGGTAAGGAGCTTGCTCTGAAATCACTCTGCCTGTGTGTGTGTGTGCATGTGCGTGTGTATGTGTGTGTGTGTGTGTGTGTGCCCCTGACCACGAGCAGAACGCATACAGACCCTCACCTATGACCATGTGCTCTCTGCTTGCTTTCTTAAACACAACCCCCAGAACAACTCGAGGTGTCCATCCTACCTGCAGAGAGGTCAGTTGTTAAGGCTTGAGCCTGCCACCTCTGCCAGCTGCCATCACCCAAAATGTTTCTCCCTTTCTCTTTCCCAAACCCTCTTCTCCTGAGTTATTGGCTTCTCTTGAGATGAGTTTACCCAAGTCTGTTCGGCAACAGTGTCGGCCAATTCAGCTAGGAACTGTGCCCTGCATTCGTCCAGCCCTCTGATCCCCCCAGACGGAGCAGGGAGCTCAGCCATTCCTTTCCTGAGTGAGCTGCTGTGACAGGTCGGTGACATCATGATCATATCATACAGAGTATTTTCACTGCCCTAATTACTTTGCATTTTTACTGGGTCAAAACAGTGACTTTTATCCCGTTCTACCATAAGAGGATTGCCCCGGTATGCAAACCACGTGCATAGTTGAGTTCTGGAGGTCTTGTTCCCTGGAACAAGAATTTAAGAGTGATGACAGCAGAGAAGGCAACTGTGGTGCCAAGAGGGGGAAGACACTGTTGGGTCAGGTGTTTCTCTCTCCACCGCCAAAGCGCTACAGCCTGGGGCTACTTAATAAGATTGGCTTTCTCTAAAGATCTGCCTCCTGGCTCCCGGAGGAAGGCCTCTGTAAGTCAAGAGCCCCAGGGCAGTAACGGCTGAATTTCTCTGGGCAGTTTGCTCAGAGGAGAGAATTTGGAAATTACTTGGGTTGTTGGCCCGTTTGCATGTTTGAAGGACAACTGACAACTGGAAAGGCTTAAAGGGGTGCCCAATTTTGTGTTTGTTTGGACGGTTGCCAGGTCACCCATTGAGAAATAAAGAACACTATTTCTTTTCTCAAGTACAGTGCTAAATCAAATAGTCCTTAACAAAAGAAGTGCATTTCTTTATCTTCTTTTTTTTTTTCTTTCAGTTTTTGTTTGTTTTTAGTAATCTCTATACCCAACATGGGGCTTGAGCCCAAGACTCTGAGATCAAGAGTCACATGCTCTTTGGAATGATCCAGTCTGGTGCGTTTCCTTATCCGTATTGTCTGCATATCATCAGCCCAATTACATATTTTTTAAGATTTTATTTATTTATTCATGACAGACACACAGAAAGAGGCAGAGACACAGGCAAAGGGAGAAGCAGGCTCCCTATGAGGATCCTGATGCAGGACTTGATCCGGGACCCCAGGATCATGATCTGAGCTGAAGGCTCAACCACTGAGCCACCGAGGTGTCCCCATCAATCCAATTATTAAGCCTTAATTGGCATAAGCTGTACTTGGAATAAGATTATTGATAGAAATTATCTCTTTTAATCTTCTCAAGGTTCTTATCAGGTGAGCAGTGAAGTTCCCAGGCCTACGGTGCAGATAAGGAAATTAAGGCAGGGCTGAGACCCAGACATGGAATGCCACACTCCCAGACTGGAGTGCTATGTATCGTTATGATGGCCAACCCAAGGCACACACTTGACTCTCTTGATGCAGTTAGAAGCACTGCACTTGGGTAGTATTTGCCTTAAACACAGCCTTACACACAGCCTTACACAAGAAATAAGTGAAAGGAGTAGTGACTCAGAGCAGTTCAACTAAAATGCTTGAGCTAAAGTGACTGTCATATGCAGATAGATAGTAAAGATTGTAACTACTTAGGTTCAAAGGGAACAGATTGAAGGGAACCGATGAAAGGAACTTGACTTTCAACATTAGAAACTAGAGATGACCTCCTTGAGGTTTGGGCAATGTCGCTTTAGGACAGACACACAACAGGGTCATGTGACTAGCAGCCAAGGTAGCCCTGCCTCTTAAGAGGTAGAGAAGGCTTTCTCGAACACCTACCTATTCCAAAATGTGCAGAGAGTCTAAGCTCTCACTCCAAAGTTTGGAAACTCCCAGAGGCCTGTGTTTTCATGATCGCCTCTGGCTGTAATTCCTTTCTTCTGATGAATTAAGTTTATGAACTTCACACTATTCCATACTGGTTCAACCTGATAGGGAACTTAACCTGTTTCTTTGCTTCTCTTAACCCTTCTCCTACCAAGAAAATGACAAGATATACATGTAGTCTGGTCATAAAGGCCTTTGTTCGTATGGCAGCATCTGGGGAAGAAAAGGTATTTCCGCTACAGAAACACAAACAATTCTAAAGGTCATGGGGCCATGGTGCCACCAGGTTTCTCTGGCCAGTCTTCCTTGCATAGAAGTCCTTGTCCCAACTAGCTGGCTCCCTCTTTCTCCTTCAGTGTCCATTCCTGTCCATAGGAACTACAAATTCTTATTATTTATTAAGACCTGCACTTCAATTCTCTTTAACCCCTATTCCTCAACCCAAAACCAGGCCTATATCAAAAGTCATCATGCTGCTCAGTTGAAAAAATAGAGTTCATTAACATACCAGTATAGAAGCCTAACAAAGACTGTGCCATGTCTGGTGTTCAGAGCATCTATGTTCCTTGAAGGCAGGGTGATGTTGGAAAACATTTCCCTCCTTCCTTACTTTTTTTTTTTTTTTTTTTTTTTGAGTGAGAGTTGTGAGGAGAGGCAGGGAGAGAATTTTATGCAGGCTTCATGCCTACTGCAGAGCCCTACAGGAGGCTCAATCCTGTGATTCTGAGATCATGACCTGAGCCAAAATCAAGAGTTGGATGCCCAACCAACTGAGCCACCCAGACACCACCCTCCATTCCTTACAATTTTATCTTCACATAATATCAAGGGTTTCAGGCCAGAAGGTTTTAGACTCAAAAGGTGGAAATTAATGATTACCTTGAGCTCCTCTAAGGTTGCCAGGTTCACATATAGCCCCCAGGACGATGGCCCACGGAAGGTATTTCCAACGACTATATCAAGGATCAGGGGGCCATAGAGTTATCTCAATATGTCTTCTTTACCCCTACCCTGTTATAGGACCTATATGTGAGGCTGAAGAATACAGGGAGGTTTCTTTCTGCCTTGTTTGGCAAATAGTCCTCAAAATTAAGAAACCCTCCTAACCTGTTAGGGACTAATCAGAAGTTAATCAAGTTAATTGTACATTGAGAGAGTGGTGTGCAACAAGCCCAAAAAAGAGAGAAAAAGACTTCATATCTGGGGGGCCTGGATGGCTCAGTTGGTTAGATGTCTGACTCTTGATTTTGGCTGAGGTCATGATCTCTCAGGGTCATGAGACTGAGCCTCAGATTGGGCTCTGTGCTCAGTGCAGAGTCTACTTGATATTCTCTCCTTCTCCCTCTGCCTCTCCCCCTGCTCACACTCTTTGTCTCTAAAATAAATATATGAATTTAAAGAAAATACCTCATATCCATTTATTGCGTGAGATGCTGCTTTTTATCTCGTAATGGTAATTTGAAAAGAAAATTCCTGTTTATTTAATTTTCTTTCTTTATGCTGTTTCAAAAGTGTGAGAACATTAAGAAAAAAGGAAGGTTATTTGAGCAGGAAATGTCAGAAATAAACTGTCATCTAGAGATATTAAACCAAGAAAATTAAAATGGCTAACTTGAGAATTCTATTCTTTAAATTTTCTTAATCACAGTCCAAGAACTAATTTATATGCAATATTTAAGACATTAAGTAAATATGTTAAATCAGGAGCTGGAACCTTTACTTTATCTGGTCTAGTTCTCCTGGTTAAGGTATATGCTAGCACACATCATGTCATTACTAACCTCAATGTCTTTTGTCAGTAAAAATTAATAGAATGGTTTTCTAACATTCTACATTTGTGATTATTCTAATTATAGCTCATATGTTCAAAAGCTTCCTAGGAGCAGAGAGGGACAGCATACACTGTCTGTTTTCATGTTTTAACTTCTTAATATGGAAAATTTTAAGCACACAGGTAGAAGTTCCCCTTGTATGAAAATATCAAATTTCTGTTATTCTATTTTCATGCATTTCCCCCAACATTTTTAATGAATGATTTTGAAGCAGATCCCAGACATTGTATCATTTCATCCGTAAATACTTAAGTGTGTACCTCTAAGAGGTAAGGACTTTTTTTTTTTTTAATTTTTTTTTATTTATTTATGATAGAGAGAGAGAGAGAGAGGGGCAGAGACACAGGCAGAGGGAGAAGCAGGCTCCATGCACCGGGAGCCCGACGTGGGATTCGATCCCGGCTCTCCAGGATCGCGCCCTGGGCCAAAGGCAAGCGCCAAACCGCTGCGCCACCCAGGGATCCCGGTAAGGACTTTTTTAAAAACCACAAAGGCATGTCACAACCAATGACATTCATAATGATTCTTCAATATTGTCAGTTTATGTATTCTTGGTTGTGGCGGAAACGTCTTTCACAGATGATTTGTTCAATGTGGGATCCAAATGAAGTCCCTACATTACATTTTGCTATTATGCCAAAAGTCTCTTTCATCTACAGTAGTTTCCCCTCTTTTTGTGTGTGTTCCACATAATCTCTAATAAAATAGGCAATTTGGGGTAGAATTTAGAATTTCCCATTTCTGGCCTTGATCAATCTCTAATAGGTCTAGAGTGTGACTGGATTTAGGCTCAGTGTTGGAGGGACAAGTGCATTTCTTATGATACCAAATTAGGAGATACGTAAGGATGAGATGCCCCACTTTTACTGATGCTAAGATTGATGACTAGGTTCAGGTGAAGCCAACCTGATTTCATCCTTCTGGATACTTCGATCTTGGATTCATTTGAAAATTATTTAACAGTAAGGCATGAAGTAGAGATCTAATTTTAAATCATCATTGGTTAATAATCCATCTTTTTTTCTGTGATATGAAATGACACCTCATATTATTATGTATTATTTTCATGAAATTAAGACATTTCAAGACTTAGAAAGTTTACCACCCACTCTCCCAAAGATTGTCCTCCGTTAAGAAGGAAAGTGAGCCCAGAAAGAAGGGATGGAATAAACAATAACACACAGACAAAAAGTAAAATATACAATAAGTATCACTCATGAAAGTATTATTTTCTTTTTTTAAAAAAGATTTTATTTATTTATTCACAAGAGGCACAGAGAGAGAGAGAGAGGCAGAGACACAAGCAGAGAGAGAAGCAGGCTCCATGCAGGGAGCCCGATGTGGGACTCGATCCCAGGACTCCAGGATCATGCCCTGGGCTGAAGGCAGGCTCTAAACCACTGAGCCACCCAGGGATCCCCGAAAATATTATTTTCAAAAATAATTGCCCATGGACACCTGGGTGGCTCACTGGTTGAGCATCTGCCTTCAGCTCAGGTTGTGATCTCAGGGTCCCAGGATTGAGTCCTGCATCAGGGTCCCCGCAGGGAGCCTACCTCTCCCTCTGCCTGTGTCTCTGCCTTTCTCTGTATGTCTCTCATGAATAAATAAATAAAATCTTTTTAAAAAAATTGCCTAGAATTCTAATTAATAACAACATGAGTGGACATGTGTAAGGTTGCTGGGGCAGCAAGGGAATGGTAGAAAGTAAAAAGATATTAATGTTTGTGTTGTGACCCAGGGGAAAATATATACTGATTAATTTGAAAGTTTTAAAAAATAAACTTTTTTTGTAAATTAATTTTTTTATTGGTGTTCAATTTGCCAACATATAGAATAACACCCAGTGCTCATCCCGTCAAGTGCCTACCTCAGTGCCCCTCACCCAGTAACCCCCACCCCCAGAGGTGCCCAAATACACCTCCTCCCCTTCCACCACCCCTAGCTCGTTTCCCAGAGTTAGGAGTCTTTCATGTTCTGTCTCCCTTTCTGATATTTCCCACTCATTGAAAGTTTTAAAAAATAAATGTGTATGTGTGACAACTCTGAGGATAACCATACCTACCACATTAGCTAACATTTGCAAGTCTGACAAAACCAAGAGCTGGAAATTATATGAAGGAACAAGAATGCTCAGACCCTTTTAAAGGTAGTATTACAATCACTTTGAAAAAGCAGTTTGGTTTTACCTACTAAAGTTGAAGATTCTTACACTCCGTATCTGAGCACCGATACTCCTAGGTACACATGCAAGAGAAACTCAAGCACATTTGCACAAAGACGCATATACAGGAGGGTTCATAGTAGGAATGTTAATATTCAAAAGCTAGACAGACCAAAGTAACCAAGAGTAAAACAGAAAATACATTGCATTATATCTAAACAATGTAATTTTCAAGAGCAATAAAGGTGAACCATAGCTTGGATGAATCTTAAAAAGAATTTTGAGCAATAGAAGCAAAACATTAAAGAATATGTATGATTTTATCCCTAAAGTTCAAAAATAGGCAGAATTAAATTTTGTTCAGACATACAAACTAAGTGCTAGGAATTGATTACTATGAAAGCTTGGGTGATGACTGCATCTGGGGAGAGAAAAGAAATTGTGATTGGAAGAGCATAAAACAAATTAAAACATAATGCATTATTATAATGCAATGTGCAGAATAATAGAAATATATATACTAGTCTCCGCCTCTAGCTCCTGGCACAGACTTCCTAAAATTTTATAATTTCCTAAGTGCTAAGAACATAGGAGCATCTCTTGTTCTAATATCTGGTCTTTGACCCCAGTTCCTGACAAAGAGCTCCTAAATCCCTAGTAGTTTTCTGAGTGGTATTGAACCCAAGGAGGGAGTTGTGGAACCTTGATTTATAGGCAGTTGTACAGAGGTACAGGTGACAAGCTGGGACTTGTGATTGGCATCTGAAGGGTGGGGGGCAATCTTGTGGGACAGAGCCCTGACCTGTAGGATCTGACATTACATCACCTCCAGGTCATAGTATCTGAATTGATTTAAATTGTGGGATACCCAGCTAGTGTTGGAGAATTGGTCCATGTGAACAAACCCCACAGATCTGGTGCAGCGAAGTGTGGCAGTTATGTGAGGGGAAGGAGAAGCACAGGCAAGTCTCCCCTTTACACAACACCATCCAAGCCCACAGATAGAACATTGCCAGGACCCTGGAAGCCCCCACATCTTCCCTCCTAATTAAAAGAACCGGGAATAAGGATTCCAAATATATCAGTAGTTCCCCCAAATCTGAACGAGGTAAGCTCATTTATTAAAATATATATCAATTGAGAGAGTAGTGACATCTTTATAACACTTGAGTCTTCTTGGATATGATATACATTTTCCCTCTGATCAGGTCTTCCTTTTTGATCCCAAGTAGAGTTTCAAACTTTTCTTCATTCACTCATTTTATTCTCATGGGGTTCTCCATCCTGCATTCAATTTTTGTTTGCTTGGTGTTTCTTTTTTTTGGGGGGGGGGGGGTTGTTTTGTTTGGTGTTTTTAAAAATATCTGAGTAGAATAGTTGGCGTTTATTTCTGTTAAATTTCAAACTTCTGGTTTTTATCTGTAAATGCAGATAAAATGCTTGTTTCACTTACATCTCTGTCCTCACACAAATCGCTGATATAAAATGGCAGTCAGGAAAAGACTCCAGTTCTGTAACATGCTGCACAAGATTCCCTTCCAAAATGACACAAGACTTAAAAGTATCTGAGAATAGTTGTATAAACCTCTGTAGCTTTATCCGACTATACTGTTATATGATCTATATTTTTCTATTTTGTCTTCAAGAATAACATGTGAAAAATGTAAGTGCCCTTTCTAGAATCCAAAAAAGTCTGACTGCCATATTCCCTTGATTTAGTTATAAAACAAATCCAAGAAAAAAGCTCTGCAATTAGTCTGACCTGACTTAATTCTTAGTGAAGTTCTGCTGGCTCTTCATAGACATCACTTTCTTTTCCAAATACAGTCTTTGTGAACCATCCATTTAATAATTCCTTCTGGAATTTACTGGGGATCCACATCAAGATTACTCCTCAATATTTTCCATAATCAAAAAAATATTTTCCATAATCAACTCTCTGTGGTAGATTGGATTATTGCTATTAGCTGTTCACTCACTTATATAATACGTCCATGTCTTTTTAATGTTGCCAGATTCCCATTGGAGCTGGCAGTAGGAAAATTCTACTCCCAGAGTTATTGATGGTGGATGTGGCCACGTTGTTGCTCCAGCCAACGAGAAGAGGAGACGCAGAAGAGACTGTGGATGATGCAGGCCCTGGCCCCAGGAGGCATTAAATGCCCATTCACTCCTCAGCATCTGCCCATTCTCCACAAACATCACCTATCCCAGGGATTGCTCGTCCAAAGAGAATGAGAGAAACATGGAACTGGCATGAAGCAGAATCACAGCCTGAAGCAGAGCTGCCCCAGCTGACCTGCACATCTGGGAGTGACAAAAATAAATGTTTGTTGTTGCAAGCCACTGAGTTTTTGAGGTTGCTGCTGTGCAACAAAAACTAATATGCTCTTCTCTTTGAAAACTGGACAATGCTAGTCCATTTGTAGCCTTTTGGTGTTTCCAGTGTTGTCCCTGAATTCTTAAAAATTACAAATAGTAGGGGCATCTGGGTGGCTCAGTCAGTTAAGCCTGAACCTTTGGCTCAGGTCATTATCTCAGGGTCCTGTGATCAAGCCCCATGTTGGGCTCTGCAGTTGGCAGGGAGTCTGTTTCTCCCTCTCCCTCTGCTCCTCCTCCTCCAACTTGTTCTCTCTCTCTCTCTCTCTCTCTCTCTCTCTCTCACACACACACACACACACACATAAATAAATAAAATCTTTTTAAAAAATTATAAGTTGTATATACAGTGGAATGTTAATCATTCTTTAAAAAATATTATTTTTAATAATAGCCATCCTAATATGTGTCAAATGATAGCTCCTTATGGTTTTGATCAGCATCTCCCTGACGACTAGAGGTATGGAGGATTTTTTTCATGTGTCTGTTTGCCATTTGAACACAGTGGGACTTTCTTAGGTAATGGAAATGTTCTATATCTTGATTTATGGTGGCAGTTCCAGAACTGTGTCTATTTGTCAAACCCATTGAACTGTATACCTCAAAAGAGTGAATGTTATTATACCCAAATTGTACCTCAAACAATCTGGATTTTAAAAAAGAGAAGACGATTCTGACACATACTGCAACACAGATGAACCTTGAAGGCATTGTGTTAAGTAAAATGAGCCAGACACAGAAGGACAAATACTACAGGACACCACTTAGATTCACAGAGACGGAACATGGGACAGCAACCACCAGAGTCTCAGAGGAGCAGGGCATGGGGACTCATGGTTAAGGTTCTCCCACTATTCTCCCTCTAACTCATGCTAGGCAGTTCAAGATGCTTCATAGTTTTGTGGCTTTTCTTATTCCTCCTGATTTCACCACCTCACTCCTGCCAGCTGTTTCTCTAAGCAAGAGAGACCGTTTAGAAAGTCTGAGTAGCTACTTCCAGTCTGTTTGGACAGCAGTGGTCAAAACCTGTTGTGCATGTGCCAGAAAATACTGAAAGTTCCTGAGAATCTTCAACTCATGTCATTAAATAGACTTGGCTTCAGAGGCTTTTAAAATTTTGAACTTGGTTTCACTGATCTGGTGGCTGAAGGCAAAGTCCTCGCTTTGGAAGACTGTTCTGAGTTTGCACACTCTTCTGGGGATTCATTTTGTGCATTGGTCACTCATGGGGAAGGGGGTGGATTGAACATTTTATAATTAACCTTCCACAAGAACAACTTGTTCTTTAAATTCAGAAGCCAAGAAATTTTGAATAGAATCAGTTGAGAGGGACTGGGTTGTTTTTTTAAAAAATTCAAGTGGAGCAATTCTTATTCAGTCAGAACCAAAATCCTGTCTAACTTTATTTGTATCACACTTGTTGGCACAAATAGCCTGGTGATGAAAATAAAAGAGCCAGTGTAAAGGTCTGGGAATAAAAACAACGGACATAAGAGAAAGAGAAGAGTGAAAGGAGACAGCAAGGGGAAAGAGGACGAGAAATGGAGGAGGAAGGGGAGAGGGAGAGGGAGAGATTATGGTTAGAGAAGGTTTGCTTGGGAAGTCATCTTCAGAATGGCTGATTTAACCCCTGCTCTAGTGGTGAGATCACTGAGACACAGAGAACTTAACCTGTACTGCGTCACTCAAATAGTTAATGACAAAGCCTGTAGCCGTGGCCTTTCCAGCCCTATTCAGTTTTCTTTCCTTCCATCCTCCCCCCATCCCTCCTTGCAGGCTCATTCATTAATTTTGTTAACATTCATTAATTTTTTAATTGGGCCGACTCATTGTGAGAATAGGAACCAATGCCTCCTTGAAAAGTTCAAGGAGGGTTTGGATGTATTTAGAAGACTAGGCAAAAGGCCAGGAAATTTGCAGTCAAGCATCTGACTGTCATGGTTATTTGTCCAAACAGAGTTATTCGCCTACCTGAACACTGAACTTTGAATTTTCTTCTGACTGGAAGCTAGTCTCCTACTACTGCCTCTGTGTCCAGCACAGAAACTCATTCAGGGCATAATCCAAAACTCTATCCAGTCGCTCTGGAAAGTGGTTCCTGTCTCAGCCATCCTTGCTGTGATCTATCCCCAACCTGGACCCCCAATGTGTGCTGGGATTTCCAGAAGGCAAAAGAGTGAAGCTGGCAGGGACTTCCAGTGTAATCCTATAATCTTGCACTATGCGGGTAATCCTGGTCTATGTGGGTCAACATAATCACACAGAAACAGTCACACAGAACAACGTGCTCAAGGATTTTAGCCCTCTTCTCCCATATACCTCTTGCACCAGTAATAACATGGCTGGGGTGGGGGTGGGAGGGAGCGCCATTCTAAGTCAAAAAGTTTGGAGATCTCTGCCTCGAAGTAAAGGTCCATTCCCCATAATTACTGTAATGGGATTTTCTGAGTGTCTCTGACATTCTATGATGGGAATTCAAAATCTGGTTGTATCTAACAGACTGGTGGGGCAGTGATGCCACCAACATCCTATTGCACCAGTTGGTATGTTTGGAGGAAGGTTAGTCTGCGGAGAGGAAGTTGGAAGTACAAGTCTAAGAGAGGGAATGATTAGAGAGGGAAGATCTTGAGGTGCTGTTCTCATGAGGGGAGAGCATGAAGTTCGGCCCACAAGCATTGTTGCTGAAGCACTGGGAGCCAGAGCCAGGGAAGATCTGGGTTGGAATTCCCAGCAGGGAGGCAATGTGGCTGTTGCCATGCATGGGCAGAGAGGGAAGAGAACAGACAGCAGTGTTGGCATCTAAAGGGCTTTGCCCAGGCGAAGGGAAGGAGGCATTGCTCTTACAGAACTGACCTGGTGGCAGATGCAGTGGGGAGACACTGCCCTCAAGTGGTTCGTGGGCCGGAGAGCTCAATGAGGAGGCACCAACCAACATGGTCTGGGACATACCTGAGACCAGAATTCATTGGGAGACTAAAAATTCTGTGGTCATGTGGTTGGCAACCGTGAGTGGGCAACCCCATGTGTTAATGTTAGCATGGTGTGTTCACGTGGTGGGGAGGCCTGGGAAGGGGCCATCCTTGTATTCCTCCTCCTATGCCCCCACTCTGTCTTCGTCCAGCATCCCCAGATTCCAGCATCACAGACCAAGCAGATCATTTCCCCATAGTGTTCCTGGCTCCCAATAGTCGTACCAGGTGTACCCCATTTACAGTTGTGCAAGGGTGTATAACACAACTTCAGGGAGTCATTCCCCTCACAGAACATCATAGGGTTGTATCATTGTTGTGAATTTTTTTTATTGTGAATATTTTGTGACTAATGGCTGTGAAGTGACTTGAGGCCCAGGAGCTTTTTTCTAACTTGCACAAAGTTGCCACGTTAGCTAGTAGAGGGCTTCTGTAGAATTCCTGTAAGGCCAGCCTCTGTTCCAGGTGTGGTAGCTCAGCCAATACTCAGATGGATGGCCTCAGAAGTGACCTATCACCAGGACTGAAGTGAAAATGGAAGGGCTATTAGATTTCTTGACATACTAAGCAGTCTGGGCTGGGGGAGATGTGGAGAATAAATCAATGGATTCTTAACTGGTGGCCTTCAAATCATTAGATGATCTATAAAGACAAACTTACTCTAATTGGATGCTAATTCCAGAATGACAGCTCTGAGGACGGAGATGGTGTTCTATCCATCTCTGTGCAATCCCAACATAATGCCATCACCCAGCTGAGCATCAAGTTGAATTTTGTTGAATTCCTCTTCCATTAAGGGTTATCAGTAAGCACATCAATAGCAGACAAATTAGGGGCTTTTCTACCTCCAATTAGAACATGGTTCCAGAGTATAGAGCAAGCAGTGTCTTTCCTCTATGTCACAGCTTGAGAGATTGGAAGACTGTGTAGGATAGAGGAACATGATAGCAAGAAAAATTAACATTTTTTGAGGGGACCTACCATGGACCTAATGCTCTGATCTCTGTTTAGGGTTTTTAATCTATCTTCCATTCCCCTTCCTCCCTTAAGGTTATAAACAATCTACTTACCAGAGACAACAACCACATAGTAAACAAAGAAACATTTTAGAAATAGCACCCTCTATTCTACTCCAGTCCTGAATGGGAAGTTAAAGAATTGAACTTAAGGAGAAGCCTTTGGTTCTTCTCTCATGAATTCAGGGTGGTCAGTTCCTCAGAGCAGATCCAACCTGATTTGCAACTCAGTTTCTATCAGAAAGAAGCTGGAACATAGAACGTGTGGGGTAGGGTCCTCTCTAGGCCTTGTAAGTCATGGAGACAGGAAATAAAAAGAAAGAAATGGCTAGCCCATCCAAAGGACCCAGGCCTTCCTTCTGAATCAACCTTATCATAATAGTTATGTATTGCTCTGCAACAAATTCTAAAATGTAATGGCTTAAGACAACAAGCATTTATTATCTCACAATTTCTGTAGGTCAGAATCTGGGCATGCTTTGGCTAGGTCCTCTGGCTCAGGTTCTCTCACATGGCTGCAATTCAGTGCCTTATAGGCTATTGGTTAGAAGGTCTTTGTCTCTTGCTGTCTTATTGGTCAGAGGCTGTTGTGAATTCTTGACACATGGGTCTCTATATAGGGCATATAACACAGCAACTTGTTTCATTGGACAAAGTAAGCAGGAAGAATCAAAGACGTGTGCAAACAAGATGCAAGTCACAGTTTTTAAAAAATCTAATCTCAGCAGTGATATTGTCTTAATTTCGCCATGTCTGTTCATTAAAATACGAAAGACATTTAGGAAATTTAAAAATATATGGAAAAAACAGCACACTCACAAATAAACAATGGGGAAAGAAGCAATCAAAATGGAAATCAGGAAATATTTTGAGATGATTAAAAATAAAGATATGACAATACCAAAACTTAGAGGATGCAGCTAAAGCAGTGCTTAGAGGAAAATTATAGCTCTAAAATGCCCATCTCAAATCAATAATGTAACTTTTCACCTTAACATCCTGGAGAAAGACCTAAAGCCAGAATAAGACTGAAATTATAAAAACTAGAATGTAAATTAATGATCTAGGAAACATAAAAACAATAAACAAAATCAGTGAAACCAAAAGTGTGGTTTTTTGGGGGGGGGGAATCAATAAAATTAACAAATATTTAGCTAGATTGACCAAGGGGAAAAAAAGAGAAAACTCAAATTACTAGAATTACAAATGAAAGAGGGGACAGTGTTACCAACCTTACAAAAGTAATATAGATGGGATGCCTGGGTGGCTCAGCAGTTTAGTGCCTGCCTTTGGCTGAACGTATGATCCTGGAGTCCCAGGATCGAGTCCTGCATTGGGCTCCCAGTATGGAGCCTGCTTTTCTCTCTGCCTGTATCTCTGCCTCTCCCTCTCTCTCTGTGTCTCATGAATAAATAAATAAAGTCTTTTTTTAAAAAAAAGTAATATAGATTACAAAGGAAATGTATGCAAAATGTATGGAATTATATGCAAAAAAAAATGAGATAACCTAGATAAAATGGACAAATTCCTAAAATGACAAAAACTAAAAAAGCCAACTCAAGATGAAATAGACAATCTGAATAGACTACTAACAAGAAAAGAGATTTAATAAGAATTAATATATTTTTTAAAACACCCTCCAAAAAAAACTTCTCGAATGAATTTCCAAACATTTAAAGAATACCAATTCTTGACACACTCTTCAAAAAAGTAGGAGAGGATGCATCTCAACTCATTCTATGAGGCTAATATAACTCTGATATCAAAACAAGAGAATGGGAGATCCCTGGGTGGTGCAGCGGTTTGGCGCCTGCCTTTGGCCCAGGGAGCGATCCTGGAGACCCGGGATCGAATCCCACATCGGGCTCCCGGTACATGGAGCCTGCTTCTCCCTCTGCCTCTCTCTCTCTCTCTCTTTCTGTGTGACTATCATAAGAAAAAAAATGTAAAAAAAAACAAGAGAAAGATATTACAAGAAAACTACAGATCAATAACAGCTATGAATATTCATGCAAAAATCATGAACAAAATACTAACAAACCAAATCTGACAAGATATGAAAAGAAGTGTAAACTGTGACCAAGTGCAATTTGTCCCAGGAATGTAAGGATGGTTCATAAAAAAAGCAATCAATGTAATATATAGGTAGAATGAAAAGGAAAGAAAGTCACATGATCATCTAAACTGAGGTAATAAAGGCATTTAACAAAGTCCGGCACTCTTTTATAAGAGAAACATCTTTTTTTTTTTTTTTTCATTTTTCTGACATAGATTTTATTTTTTAACATTTTTTCAAAATTTTAATTCCAGTATAATTCATAACAGAAACATCTAACAAACTAGGAACAGAAAGGAATTTCTTCAACTTGATAAAAGACATCTATGAAAAACCCACAGCCAGTACCATATTTAATGATGAAAGACTGGATGCTTTCCTTCTAAGATCAAATGACAAGACAAGATGCCCACTTTGACCACATCTACTCCATATGGTACTTGAGGATCTAGCCAGGGCAGTGAGGCCAGAAACTCTCCTAATTTAGTCTCATTGAGTCACAAGATTACCACTAGCTACAGAAAGACTGGGAAAGCACCTGGGAAGAGATACAGGATTGCTATATCTATTTTAGACCAATCATGAGTCATCCCCAGGGGCTGGAAGAGGGATCTACCTTCTTGAGTTCACCAACCATACAATTGAGTAAATCAGGGATCTATCAGCAGGAAAAATGTAGGCAGAACGGGTGTTGAGTGGGCAACCAACCATGTTCACCAGGCTGTGCTATGCCTAGGGAGATGACATGTGGCCTCACATGCCCCAATGCAGACCTTCCTTTCATGTGGTTGTAAGCCCTCCCCTCTGCTTGGGTAGAACAGAATAAGACAAACAGCACAACCTTGAGCAGTTCCACCATTGGCCACTACCAGTTTCCAAAAGGGAAGCTACTTGGAAGTGGGCAAGGGTTCTATAGTCATCCCTCTGCTGATATGGATCCTCTCCTTTCATATCCACTCTTCCACATCCATGTTCTGCACTGACTTTTCAGAGAGGTCTCTCCAAACATAACCATGGGAGGGTAATAATGTCACCCCATACCCTACTTAAAACCTTTCGAGGGTTGACCTTTGTTTTAGGATAAACATCAAAATCTTTGACATAGACAGCAAAGCCCTACATTGCTGACCTCTGCCTACTTCTCCAGTCCCATTATACACTTCCTCAGAGAAGGCTTCTTTCAAGGGTAGGTCAGGTCTTCCAAGTATACATCTCCAGAACTCAGTGAACTTTTTATTTACCTCACTTACTACAGTGGGCAATTTAATAGTTATTTGCATGATTGTTTGATTAATGTCTAATTTACCCACAACATTTCAGTATCATAAGGACAGGAGCTCTGTTTTGGCTTCTATGTGTAGCAAAGGTTCGTATTGACCTCTCCATACCTAGTTTCCACTTTTTGATTAGTAAAAGAATCCTAGATTTACTGGGGGCAGCAATACACCCAGCTAAAATATTATATGTCCCAGCTTCCCTACAGGTCCCAGCTTCCCTTGCAGCTAGATGTGACCATCTGACTAAGTTCTGGCCAATTAAATTTAAACAGAGTGTAGTGTGGTAGTTCTGGGGTGTCTCCCAGAAAAGGGAGCGCATGAGCCCTTCTTGATTCCTCCTTTCTGCTCACTGCAATTTGAACATCAGGGCTGTAGCTGGAGCAGCCCTCTGAGATCCTGAGTTGCCATGCCAATCAAGGTAGACTAGGACGTGAGAAGAAGCCTGGGTTCCTGATGATCTGGAGCTGCCTTAGGAGCCCTGGGCTGCTTATCTCTTGACTACTTTTAATGTGTGAGAGAAATAAGCTTATATTTATTTAAGTCACTCCTTTAGTTTTTTTTTCTTTCTGTCACATGAAGCCAAACTTGATTATAATACAATGTTTTGGGATCCCTGGGTGGCGCAGCGGTTTGGCGCCTGCCTTTGGCCCAGGGCACGATCCTGGAGACCCGGGATCGAGTCCCACGTCGGGCTCCCGGTGCATGGAGCCTGCTTCTCCCTCTGCCTGTGTCTCTGCCTCTCTCTCTATCTCTCTGACTATCATAAATAAATAAAAATTAAAAAAAATTATAATACAATGTTTTTCTTAAAGATTTACTTATTTATTCATGAGAGACCCAGACTTAGAGAGAGAGGCAGAGACACAAGCTGAGGGAGAAGCAGGCTCCTTGCAGGGAGCCCGATGTGGGACTTGATCCCAGATCACCTGAGCTGAAGGCAGGTGCTCAACCACCCAGGTGTCCCAGATTATAATACAATATTGCCTTACACAAAGTAGAATCTCAACAAACATTTGTAGAAAGAAGGATTGAAGGAAGGAAGGAAGGAAGAAGGAAGGAAAAGGAAGAAAGGAAAAGAGCAATGAGAAGGAAGGAAGGAGGGTAGGAAGAATGGATGGGACAGGAAGGGAGAGAGGCAGGGGTCCAACAGGCATTGATTGAGCGTTACTAATAAGTGCCATAAATGGTAAATCTGTAAGCAAAAACCTATGAGAGTCCAGAAGACAGAAAAAAAAACATGTGACTAAAGTAATCTGGAACATTCCCAAATTTGGACCTGGGCCTTTGTTTTGTATCTCCCATAACGAGCTGTGTATGTCTCCTTGACGGCACCGCCACTCTGCTTTGTTGTTGTATTATATAAGTAATGTGTGTTTATCGTGAAAAGAATGGTTTAGTAGCATATGGAGCGGTAGGGCGTCGAAAGTAAAGATCTCCCTCCATGCCTGTTTCCCCAAAGCTGAGACTCCAGAAATAACCAGCTGTCCTGTGTGCTTCCAGAAATGCTCTCTGCATGTGTGAGGGTGTGTGCCTTCCATCTCTGTGTATAAATAGCTCTTGTTACTTGGATGGGAGCTCAGGCTGCACCGCTACAGCCTCTCCTCTCCTCTCGCAGACCCCCCCCGCCCTGCACCCACCAGCAGGCCTCGTTAAAGGCGAATATTCTGGTTGTTCATCTTTGAAGCTCTGAATCCAAGCACAGGTGTCTAATAAAAATAAACACCTAATAAAGGTGTTGCTGAGCACTACTGGGGAAGTCGTTGAACCGGGCTGTGAAGCTGACTCAGGCCAAGGGGCAGAGTAGAATGTTCCTTGGTGATCTATAATGGCTGTTTTTCTTTAAAGGCAGCCATATGGTCACTGGACACATCATTTGCAGGCCCCCCAATCTCCTCAGGCCTTTTCAACAAGCCGTCAGCGGCAATGCTCCCACGGGGAGCACGGGGGCGTTGAATGAGCCAAACCCCTGAGCCCGAGTTCCTGGAGCTGCCTGAGGCCCAGAAGGGAAAAATAAAAGAAGCTGGTTCTTAAACTAAACTGGAGTTGCTGACTTTCCATTTCCCTCACAGCCGTCCCTTGGGGTCTTACTAAAATGTAGCTCATGGAAGGAAGAAGGGGAAGGCCCCCCCTAGGCCAGGCTGAGGAAACGATGGGGTTTGAGTTTTTGCTTGTTTTTATCTGTTTGTTTGTTTGCTTGTTTGTTTCCTGGGAAAAGAGCACTGAAAAGAGGTTCATGGAAGTTCTGAGACCTTTTCTCTGTGGGCATCTCCACTGAGAGTCTGTGTCCAGGAACCAAACTGGGACGGCGTACAAGGGAAGACAGCTACTTCTGGCCCCCTTTCCCAAAATTGTCTTCCATTTTTAGGTTTTGCCCACTTTTAATTTTCACTTATTGATTAAGTCCCAATTCTAACAAATATGGTGAGGCAGCAGGTTTGCTTCATGAAATTTAAATAGGTTTGGAGAGAAGTCCGTTAGCGTGTATGGCAAGAGTGCGTGTAACGACCTCTGTGGGTCTCTGACATCTCACCCACCCCTCCTCGGTGACCCCTGGCTCTGAAATCAGTCCCACTCTTGGAGAGACCTGAAAGCAGCCTTGACCTTTGATATTTTCCAGGTTTTCCCCCAAATCTGGGAGCTACCCTCTGACAGAGGCAATTGGAGTTTGCTGTTTGCTGAGTGCTGTAGGGAAAAACATGTTTCCATGAAAACCTGTGTGTTCTCCAGACTCCAGAAGACACCCCTGGGGTTATCTGGATCTATGGAAGAGATTTTACTTCTTGAAAAATTGCAGATAACTGACAGCCGTGCAAAATCATTCTTGTCTACAGACATGCAAATTCTGTCCTGATAGAGGCTCAACTGGTATTCGGTTGAACCCAGCATTTTGTTGTCAACAGTAAGCAAGCCTGCCCTTTGTCCACAAGGACAATATCCTCAGGGCTGCTTGCCACAAACTCATCCTGAGAAATGGCCTCACGTTTGTGACATACCCAGAAAGATGTGTCAGAGTCCAGAGGCCGGTGGAGAAGTCTCCCTCCCAGTAAAGATAATACGGTTGAGGGGAAAAGCAGGTCACAGAACTGCATGTATGGGAAATCCCATTTTTATAAAACTATATAAAGTTTTGAAAAGTTGTGTTTATAGAATTTTATAAAATGCGTGTTTATAAAAATGTTATTGCATAAAATTGGGCGTATACATATCTATAGACACACATGTAATTTTATATGTTATATAACGTGTTTTATGCCTGCAAAGATGTTTCCCAACGAGTTAACAGCAGACATCCCTGAGCGGTAGAGTGTCGGCTGACTTTTATACTTTTATCTCAATACCTTCTGTGTTAAATTAATTTCAAGGAGAATGTATAATTTTCACAAAAACTGCAGTTATTCTTTAAAAAATACTGGGTGGGGCCACAGTTCAGAGTCAACTGCACGCTTAGGAACCTAGGCTGATAATGTCCAGAAGCAAACCGGTGAGAAGAGATTGGACATTCATCAGAAATGTGGGCATGAGAAGCAACCAGGAAGCTGGCAGCCTACACACATTTGCCAGTCGTTACACCAAACACCAGGGAGCAGCCAAAGCCATGGTCAGATTTATTTCGATACTTGGGAAGTTTGACTCCATGGTGAAAATCCCGGAGTAACCGGGTCCCTGTGGACCGTGATTCTGACATCATGACATCATCCTAGCAGATCCCATCCCTTTGAAATGACAAGTCCAAATGAAGCAGAGACAGAAGGGAAGACCAGGATTTTCCCCATTAAATCGGTGTCTTTCTATATCTCTGGGCTAAGTGAAGTCACTTTTCAAATATAGCATCGCCCTGTTACAATGCAGCTTGTTAGGATTTGTAATGAGTTAAAACATGAGCCATAAATATAATGGCAAAAGCATTATGGTTCTGGACAGATTTAGGAGTTTCACTATATTGGATGCCTTTAAAATGATATCAGGTTTACTAGCAAAAAGGAATCTGAACTGTGAAAATCGTGACCCCCTCATGAGTCCTGCTTGGAAATGTCAGATTGAGTCAGTGGCATTATCTTCTGGGGGTCCTGGGTATTCTAGGGTATTAAAGCTGTTTTTGCCTATTGTTCTTTAGTGTGGCCGTTAACACAGAGTTACCAGAAGGCTTGATCCCAGCCTCGCCCCAGAAAAGCGATTGCTAATCACTCCGGGTCGGGACACAAATGGAACCATTTGTGGAATCCGTGGGGCTGGAGCTGGAGTCCTCTGCCCATGATGCTTCCCAGTTACCAGTTTTAGAAAAAAAGAAACTGGAGCCAGAGTTGTCAGGACGGGCTGTTTGCAGAGAGCTGAAAGGCAATGCAGCAGATGAGGGAACAGAGAAGGGAGCCCCAAACCTGCAGAGGGTAAGAAACGGGGGCGGACTCGGGCCCCCAAGGGACAGGTGCAGGTGCAGAGGGCCGTCCGCTCACTCCTGGGCTCTGGCCTGGCCTCTGGCTCTGCCAACGGCTGCAGGCCGTGCTGGCTCTGGGGCCCCCGGACATGTGCAGCAGCTCGGAGAGATGCGTCCAGGTGTGGTCGTGAGACCCCTTCCAGCTCCCAATCGGCCAGTTGGTAGTCTGGTCCCTGAGCGGCACCCAGGAGCACCCTCAGGCCAGGGGCTGGGAGCGGGGCAGACTCCTGGCAGTGGGAACAGACACGACACCCCCAGTGCCCCGGGGAGATAACCTGGGCCTGCGGCTCCACCACGGCCTCTGCGCTGCTGCCACCTCAGGGGAAGGCTGGTGGTTTCACGTCGAGGCTAACCAGAAAGGGAAACCGGTCCAATGAAAATCAAGAGAGTCTTAATCTACTGTCTTCATAGTTTTGGGTTTCTGTTTTTATCATGATGGCAGTATGTATGCATTTATTCTATTCTTCTGTTCTTGGAGGCGTTTGACAGATGTCTTCTGTATGGAGAATCTCCCCTCAGCAAGAACCCATCCCGGAGTGGCAGCACTTTCCACAGAGGAAACACTCCCCATCTATTCTGTGGGGTGAAGAGCTGAAGCCCCCAGCGTGTAGCCATCTGAGCCTGCCCGTTCTCCCTTAGCGGAGGAGTCCAGAGGATTCTAAATCTGTGGACCCTCCTTCTTCTGAAAGGAGGATACGCAGCCCCACAAATCATCCTTCCCGGAAAGAGAAATTTCTGTTTCAAGAGAAAGGAAAGGACACATTGGAAATGCGTGTATGTGTTTTAAGTCAACTGCAGACATCCAGCAGGACCGTGGGGGTCTAGCTGGCCAGACGTTTCGGGGTGGCCCTCGTTTCCTAGTCACCGAGGGACCTCTGGGCATGTCTGTTGGCAGGAATGAAAGCATCGAAATTGCTCTGCATCCTGAGAGAAAGGGCATTCTGGGAAGGAGGGATTGGGAGAGATTGTGTGATACTCAGGAAACATAAATTTCTCCTAAAGTGCCTTAACACTACACTGTCTCTAATAATAATTCTTGTTTGCTCACTGGGAGAGGGTATGTGCGTGCACAGTGTGAGCACATGCGTTTTTCTTACTACATTAAATCAGATTCTGCATTTTATTTAACTTCCCTTTTTTGAGATTTTATTTATTCATGAGAGACTCAGAGAGAGAGAGAGAGAGAGAGAGAGAGAGAGGCAGAGAGACAGAGAGAGAGAGAGAGAGAGGCAGAGACGCAGGCAGAGGGAGAAGCAGGTTCTCTGCAGGGAGCCCGATGCGGGACACAATCCCAGGACCCCGGGGTCACGTCCTGAGCTGAAGGCAGACGCCCAACCTCTGAGCCACCCAGGCGACCCCCCCATAACGATTTTCTGTCAGCAAAGCTTCGGGTGCTACTGAGAGTAACTAATCATCGAAAGCTTCTGCCGTGGAATG
This sequence comes from Vulpes vulpes, assembly GCF_048418805.1. Lineage (NCBI taxonomy): Eukaryota > Metazoa > Chordata > Mammalia > Carnivora > Canidae > Vulpes > Vulpes vulpes. Next base: position 79,725,716 of record NC_132792.1, read on the forward strand.
CCACGTGAGAAGAGCATCTCACCCCGGGAGCTGAGGGGCTTCCTCCCTCGGGAACCGCTGTCCATGGCCCCGCTGGGCGGGCCTGGACCCCTGGCTGCGGCGCTGAGCTGCCCTCATTTAGTGCGGAGACTTCAGCGGGGCGGAGGGGGAGCAGTGCGAGTGGCCTTGCCCGCCGCCCTGCATTTCCTTCTTGTTTTATTTCTCTGGATTTGAAGAAGTCAAGTGCCATGATAACGTGGCAGCAGGACAGCAAGCGTGCAAGGCTTCTTCGTCTGTGGGACCTGAAATAGTTGGAAAAGTTTTCTTCCCTGTTTTTGTTTTGTTTTGTTTTGTTTTTTTAGTTATTTCTCTTCTCGTGGACTAATCATGACAAAACTTTATTACAGAGCAGGAAAAGGACAAGGTTCATCCCTCCTTCTGGGGGGCCCTCCATCGCCAGCCGGCCCACCTGACCCTGCAGGGGCGGTATTTGCTCCCAGGGCCCCACCCTGATGACGTGATCAAGAAACCAAAGTCGAATCAACACAACCCTGCGATCCCAGCGGGCCTCCCTTGTCCCGAGAGGCGCTGGCCGGTCCCACTGAGGCAGTGCTGGGGCCGTCTCATGGGGAGGAGCCAAGGGGGCTGCCTGGGTTTTGGGGAGACGCTGGTGACCCTGCATCGGGTGGAGGCAGCTTTCGTCCCAGGAGGCTGTTGAGGAGGGAAGAAACCAGGGAAGAAGGAGGCTAAGAGGAGGGAGAGGCCTTGGAATGGTTCCATGTTCAATCCTCTGTCCTCAGAGAAGAGGAACTAGAGCCTGGGAGGCTGCGTGACCAGCTCAGGGTCACACGTTTGGGAAAGAGCAGAGCCAGGGTACAATCCAAGGTCTCACTTTCTGGGCCGTGCCCCTTCCAGTCGCTCACACCATCAGCAGCCATTTGTGACAGGTCACCGTGGACCAGGAATGGCGGGGGCTCCTGGTCATGGAGTCAGACACTGGCCCTGAGCACATGGGCCTTGGGTGTCGCATCACCCAGATCTTAGATGAATAGGGAAAAAGTGGGATGAGGAAAAATAGGGATAAGTGCTGTGAGGAGAGTGAGTAAGGCATAATGACAGACAATGACATGGAAAATCTACTTGCCACAGTTTGTTAATTTTAGACCTGTTTTTTTTAGGGACACATGCCTGGGGGCTCAGCAGTGGAGCATCTGCCTTTGGCCCAGGTCATGATCCTGGGGTCCCAGGATCGGGCTCCCTGCATGGAGCCTGCTTCTCTCTCTGCCTGTGTCTCTGCTTCTCTCTGTATCTCTCAGGAATAAATAAATAAAATTTAAAAAAAAATTTTTAGACATGCATTTTTTTATTTCTTTTTTTTTAATTGGAGTTCAATTTGCCAACATATAACACCCAGTGCTCATCCCATCAAGTGCCCACCACCCAGTCACCCCCCCACACCCTCCTCCCCTTCCACCACCCCTAGTTCGTTTCCCAGAGTTAGGAGTCTCTCATGTTCTGTCTCCCTTTCTGATATTTCCCACTCATTTTTTCTCCTTTCCCCTTTATTCCCTTTCACTATTTTTTATATTCCCCAAATGTATGAGACTATATAATATTTGTCCTTCTCCGATTGACTTATTTCACTCAGCATAATACCCTCCAGTTCCACCCACGTCGAAGCAAATGGTGGGTATTTGTCGTTCCTAATGGCTGAGTAATATTCCATTGTATACATAGACCACAGCTTCTTTATCCATTCATCTTTCGATGGACACCGAGCTCCTTCCACAGTTTGGCTATTGTGGGCATTGCTGTTATAAATACTGGGGTGCAGGTGTCCCGGCGTTTCACTGCATCTGGATCTTTGGGGTAAATCCCCAGCAGTGCAATTGCTGGGTCGTAGGGCAGGTCTATTTTTAACTCTTTGAGGAACCACCATGCAGTTTTCCAGAGTGGCTGCACCAGGTCACATTCCCACCAACAGTGCAGGAGGGTTCCCCTTTCTCCACATCCTCTCCAACATTTGTTGTTTCCTGCCTTGTTAATTTTCCCCATTCTCACTGGTGTGAGGTGGGATCTCATTGTGGTTTTGATTTGTATTTCCCTGATGGCAAGTGATGCAGAGCATTTTCTCATGTGCTTGTTGGCCATGTCTATGTCTTCCTCTGTGAGATTTCTGTTCAAGACATGCATTTTATGCTGAGTGAAGTGAGTCAATCGGAGAAGGACAAACATTATATGTTCTTATTCATTTGGGGAATATAAATAATAGTGAAAGGGAATAGAAGGGAAGGGAGAAGAAATGGGTGGGAAATATCAGAAAGAGAGACAGACCATAAAGATTCCTAACTCTGGGAAACTAACTAGGGGTGGTAGAAGGGGAGGAGGGCGGGGGGCGGGGGTGACTGGTTGGCGGGTACCGAGGGGGGCACTTGACGGGATGAGCACTGGGTGTTATTCTGAATGTTGGCAAATTGAACACCAATAAAAAATAAATTTATTATTAAAAAATAAAATAAAACAAATTAAAAAAAGGACATGCATTTTTAAAAAGATTTATTCACTTATTTTAGAGGGATAGAGAGCACAAGCAGGAGGGGCAGAGGGAGAAGGGGAGAAAATCTCAAGCAGACTTCACACTGAGCACAGAGGCACACCAGGGTCTTGACCTCACCACTTGGGTGAAAACCAAGAGTCCATCACTCAACCGACTGTGCCACCTAGGTGCCCTAGACATGCATTAAAAAAAAAAATGCTTCAATATTTTGGAAATCAAGACGCAGTTTATCATAGATGAGGCCTTGGGTGGTGACGAGTGGCATTTTAACCTCCCGAGTGGTGCATACAGTAACGGTATGTCCCACAGCTGATGGTATCTCAAGTCAATGATACAGAGTGAATATGGAATCAAAGTCCTGAAGGCTGAGAAAGGGCTGGCTATGCCGAGGACAAGGGAGGAACATTCCAGACAATGGGATTAGCCTGTGCAAAATCCCAAAGGCAGAAAGAAGTGAGGGCTCTTGAGGAACTGATAGAAGGCCAGTGTGGCCTCGGACGGTGCACCAGGTCATTGAGAGGTTGGGGGCCGCCATCAGGAGAGAGTCACAACACAGCTTTGCATTTTCAACAGCTTTGCCTTTCCAGAAGGGAAAGGTAAGGTCCAGGCTATTTGTTTATGCGGCAAGATTAGAACCAGGAAAGCCAGGTAGGGGGCAGTGTAGCAGGACAGGTCGGGGAAGGCCATGGCCTCCATCGGGAGGGGCCAGTAGGGCTGGAGAAGAGGCGAATTTGCAGGATGCTTGGAAGGTGCCCCAGACAGGCCCTCCCTCATGACCTGGCCACAGGCTGTGGAGGTGAGTGCGTCGGGGGAGAGGGGTGGAGAGTGCACGCCTTTCTCTAGGCTTGCTCCCATGGGGCATCTGGCCTTCCTGCCTTCCAAGCCCAGCACTGTGGAGCCCTCTCGAGGGTGGAGGGGATTCCCTGGGGAAGAGGTGGGATCGCCTTGTTCCCCTTCTCAGCATGCCGTCCTCGGCCCATCTCTCCTTCTGCTCAGACCTGCCTGATTAACCACTGGATGCAAATGCCGTGGGGACGCACAATGGTCCATACTGTGACCCACCGCAGGCTCCTTCCCTGCTAAGTGGTCCTGCCCAAGCTGCTCAGTGGCAAACCCTTAGGGGTCCTGGCATTCACGAACAACCAGACCCCATTTGCCTGAAAGCCCTGCTGGACAGTTTTCCAGAAGCATAAGCGGGTGATGTGCCTTCGCTCGGGCCCCCGAGCCCCAGGGCATGGAAGGGAGCAGTGTACAGGAAGCAGATTCCCTGCTCCTGCTGCCACTGCCCCCCACGCTCCCCTTCTCTCAGCCCACCTGCATCAGCTGCTCTGAAGCCAGCCAGAAACCTCGCAGAGGCGGGTCAGTCTCCCCCCTCCACTGCCCGGAATGGCTCCTCTGTCTGCTGCCTCCTTGGGGACCTTGGGGCTCTGTGGGTATAGATGGCTTTAAGCTCAGATAATGACAGGGGATGGTGTGAATGTCCTGGGTGGCAGCGTTCCTGCTGCTCACCCACTCCTGCAGCCTCAGCCCTACCGGGAGGCAGCACCACCCAAGGCCCAGCTGGCCTGCAGGGCCCCACCTCCCCTGCCTGTGCACCCGCAGCACCTGGCTTTGCCTCCCCATCATCTGGCACTTGATGCAGAGCCGGATGGGGGGGTGGAGCCCTGTTTGCTGCTTCCCAAAATATCTGCTCCTGGGTTTGGAATTCCTCTGGCATTTGGCATCCTCTTCTTGCTCATTTAGCATTTAGCTTATGACGCCGGGAGGTTTAGGTCTGTTTCACAGCACAACGTCCTGTCTCCCCAGGTAGACACTCAGCTCCTGGGGAGCCATGCCTCTGCCCAGCTCATTTTTCTCCCACGGAGCACCACCTCAGGGTTGTGAGAAGAGCAGCATGAGCAACGCGGGAGAAGAGCACATACTGGCAGACCAGAGGCTTGGTTGGGTCGCCAAAGATTTCAATATTCCTGGAAGGGTTCTCCCAGCATATCTTAATTATTGGGTCTCAGGCAGACGTGGTCTCAGGAGACCCTCAAATTGAAAAGAGCAGAGAGAACCTAGAAGTGAGCAGGTCCAAGGCCAGATGAGGCCCCAGGCATGTCAGCAAGTGCAGCTGGAAGACCGTGGGGAAGCAGAAGGCCTCCTGGGTGGTACTGACACCCGGGGGCACAGCCCTCCAACAAACGGTGACAGACGGCTTCCACCCTGACGGCTGCTGCTAACCCACTGCTAACCCGTGCGAGTGGCTGCTGGGAGTGCTCGGGAGGAGAAGAGGCTGCAGCCCTGACCAGTGGGGAAGATCGCCAGGCTCACGGGCACAGATTGCGTGGGCCCAGGGGACGGAGGCAGAGCGTGCACACGCCGTTCTCCTCTGGGCCGTGCTGGGAGTTGGAGTTGGGTGGAGGGCAGAGTGCGTGCTTCCAGGAGCTCTTTCTGTGAGGAGCAGAAACATGTCCAGAAATGAAGATGAGGAGGGATGATCTGAGTTTCATGCCGGAGCGAGCTGGCTTGGTGCAGGCAGCGGGCCCCTCGGACAGCTCAGGACAGCTATCCTCTGGGAGAGCTGGACCATATAACATACCACAGAGACAGAGGGACGTGCAGTCATGGGTACAAGGTGAAGGGGATGCGCCAGGGAAGGCTCAGGTGCTCTGGGTTCATCTCACATTCCCCAGATACTACTCTCTTGGCAGTCAGACCAATTCTAGACCCTGCTCATTAGTGGAGATAAGCAGTTTAATGCAACGGCAGCCAGTTCAAATTTGCATGTGAGGTTGGGCCTCAGTAGGAAGTGGCTGCCAGGGACAGGAGCAAACAAGCATGGAGAGCCCACTTGCATCTTTAACCTAGATGAGTATAACAGCCTCCAGCCCCCAGGTTTATTCCGCTCCAGTTCATCATCACTAACGATGCCAGAATCTTTTGTCTAAAGCACAAGTCTTTTCCTGGTAGCCTCTTGTTAAGATTCTTCCATGGATTTCCACCACCTACAGAATAAAATCTAAGCTCCCTGGAGTGGCATGGTGGGCCCTCCATTAGAGACACCTGTACCTTTCCACCCTGATAAGAGTGTCCCTGTTTATCTGGGGGCCCTGGACCAGGTAGGGTAGTCTCGCAGACAGTGTGCTCTATGGCTGGGGGCGTGGGTGGGCTTGGTTTGTACAGCATCAGGCATCCTCTGGAGGGGCTGGAGACTAAAGTCAGCCATGCAGGTGGCCGGCCATGTCCATGTGACTAAGCCCCAATACGAAAACCTCTGGATACCAAGGTTCAGGTGAGCTTCGTTGGTTGGCAATGCTTCATACATAATGTCACATGTTGTTGCTGATAGACATCGGTGCTGTCTGCTGGCCCGAGGAGTAGGGGGAAACATCTGGAAACTGCTGGATGTCTCCTGGCCCTGCTGTGTGTCCCTCTCCCCTTGGCTGACTTTCACCTGTATCCTTCTGCTATGAGAAATATAACTGGGAGTATAATGACTTGGCTGAGGTCTATGAGTCCTAGAGAATTACTGAAACTAAAGGTGGTCTTGGACCACCACCTCCTCCTCAAACCTGCAGTTGGTCTCAGAATAGTGCGTGCGCTTGGGGGCACTTGAGTTTGCAATTTTGCACTGTAATGTTGGACACTGTAGCAAGGAACAACCTGATTCAGACATATTTAGACCGTGGTAAGTTTCTTTAGGGTAAATTCCTAGAAGTTAGTCGCTAAGTCAATGTTTTTGAACATTTTCAAGTATAATAAATAACACGCCCATGTCTCTGTGTCCCCCAAATAGTCTACCCAGTTGAGACTTCCTCCTGTAGATTGAGTCTGTTTTCTCATATTATCAGTCTTTTTCCCTCCAGTCTCACAGGTATTTTTTTTTTTCTTTTTAAGGTAAGCCACAAACAACAACTATTGTTTTTGTGTTTTAAAATTGTGGGTGAAGTTGAATATTTTTTTCATCGATTATTGATTCTTCCTTTCTCTGTTTTTATACTGCATTTTTTTTAATTAATTTTTATTGGTGTTCAATTTACCAACATACAGAAAAACACCCAGTGCTCATCCCGTCAAGTGTCCACCTCAGTGCCCATCACCCATTCCCCTCCAACACCCGCCCTCCTCCCCTTCCACCACCCCTAGTTCGTTTCCCCGAGTTAGGAGTCTTTATGTTCTGTCTCCCTTCCTGATATTTCCCAACATTTCTTTTCCCTTCCTTTATATTCCCTTTCACTATTATTCATATTCCCCAAATGAATGAGAACATACACTGTTTTTCCTTCTCCGATTGACTTATTTCACTCAGCATAATACCCTCCAGTTCCATCCACGTTGAAGCAAATGGTGGGTATTTGTCGTTCCTAATGGCTGAGGAATATTCCATTGTATACATAGACCACAGCTTCTTTATCCATCATCTTTCGATGGACACCGAGGCTCCTTCCAGTTTGGCTATTGTGGACATTGCTGCTAGAAACATCGGGTGCAGGTGTCCCCGCGTTTCATTGCATCTGAATCTTTGGGGTAAATCCCCAACAGTGCAATTGCTGGGTCGTAGGGCAGGTCTATTTTTAACTCTTTGAGGAACCTCCACACAGATTTCCAGAGTGGCTGCACCAGTTCACATTCCCACCAACAGTGTAAGAGGGTTCCCTTTTCTCCGCATCCTCTCCAACATTTGTTGTTTCCTGCCTTGTTAATTTTCCCCATTCTCACTGGTGTGAGGTGGTATCTCATTGTGGTTTTGATTTGTATTTCCCTGATGGCAAGTGATGCAGAGCATTTTCTCATGTGCTTGTTGGCCATGTCCATGTCTTCCTCTGTGAGATTTCTCTTCATGTCTTTTGCCCATTTCATGATTGGATGGTTTGTTTCTTTGGTGTTGAGTTTAATAAGTTCTTTATAGAAGAACTTTATAGAAGAACTTTATAGAAGAACTTATTCCACTGTTTGGAAACTAGCCCTTTATCTGATATGTCATTTGCAAATATCTTCTCCCATTCTGTAGGTTGTCTTTTAGTTTTGTTGACTGTATCCTTTGCTGTGCAAAAGCTTCTTATCTTGATGAAGTCCCAATAGTTCATTTTTGCTTTTGTTTCTTTTGCCTTTGTGGATGTATCTTGCAAGAAGTTACTGTGGCCAAGTTCAAAAAGGGTGTTGCCTGTGTTCTCCTCTAGGATTTTGATGGATTTTATCTTGTAAGACTCTACGTATCACAGGACCTTCCATCTTTGACCAGAAATGTTTAAAATCAGAAATCATACTTTCCTTTGGAGCATTGTTCCTTCCAAATGTCAAACAGCCCTTTGACATTCTGCATGGGGGAAAATTGCTAACACATTTCCTCAAAGGTAAAACTGCATTTCTGTTAAGTCTTGTAGTTCAAACCTATGTTGCCTAATAGAGTTTAAATATACTGACAAGAAAAGTCAGTCGTTCTGCTCAAGTTTAGGGATAAGTAATTTCATGCCAAATGGTAATTTATTTTTATTTTTTATTTTTTTTGCCAAATGGTAATTTAAAAACTGAATTGTTACAACAAAAATGAGGTCAAGCCAAAGAGCTAGGTTTAAAGCTTTACTGTGGCTCCATCTGAATTCATCATGTCTCTTCCGTTTGAATCTTGTTATCTGTCATAGAGTTAGACAATCCCCAATGTCCCTTAGGCCAGTACCACCCTTGGACCTGGGCAGGTGGTCCCCTAGCCCTGGGCTGTGCTTCCAAGGCCCACAGATCATGGACACAGTCAAAACTGTGCACCTCTGTCACTCAACCTATTGTCCTGTAAAGGATGAAACTTTATAGTTTATTGGCGGGGCAGGGTAGGGGGGTGGATTCTGATGCCACTCCTGATACCAAATGTGATTGATGTTTTCTGACACCAACAACGAATCCCCCAATTCTTCAAGATCAACAGGATGTCCAACAATGACACTAACTATCCTGAGTTTGTGCAGACCCCACAGATGAGGGGCCCTGTTCCACAAGACTGCCCCTACTTCAGACGCCAGTTACCAGTCCCAGGGGCCACCTGGACTTCTGATTGGCAGGCTTTAATTCTGGGGTTCCTACAATCCCTTCCTCAGTTTATATAATTAATTATAATGACTCACAGAACTCAGAAAAACACTTTACTTACTATTAGGGGTTTATTTTAAAGGATACAACTCAGAAACTGCCAAATGCTTAATGCAAAGGGTGGAGGGTTGATGTGTGCAGAGCTTCCATGCCCTCTCCGGGACATCACCCTCCCAACATCTCGATGTGCTCACCCACCCAGAAGCGTGGATGTTCACCAACCTGAACTCTGTTACTTAGGGATTTTTATGGAAGTTTCATTACACAGGTATAGTTGATTAAATCATTGGGCACTGACGACTGAACTCCAGCTCCAGCTCCCTTCCATTCCCTGGAAGTTGGGGGATGGAGTTGAGTGTCAGCTCTCAAACTTTGGCTTGGTCTTTCTGACAACCAGCCCCCGTCCTGGAGATACCTAGCCCCTCCCCCAACCCCATCTCATCAGCATAGAGATTGTGAAGTCCAGAAGTTTTAGGAGCTTTGTGCCAGGAACTGAGGACAAAGACCAGATATTTATTCTTTATTATACCACATACATGTTAATCAGTTTCAGGCTTATGAAGATACATTTGTCAAGGCAGACACAGAATACATATTAGTTAACTCGTTAGCTGGATTTATAACTAAAATATTTAGACATTTGGTCATGTGGGCTACTGTTTGAAACTCTGTCCTGGGCCCCACAAATGCTAGGAGCAGGACAGCTTGAGGCCCTAGGCCTCACCTTGTGGGCCAGGTTAAGGGACAGACAGTTTAGGTCTCTCCCATGACTTCCCAGGATGATGTTTGAATCTCTAAAACAACCCTGTGCAGAGAGCAGCAGCGGTGTCCAAGTAGCTTCAGAGTCAGACGGTCTGATTTCTGCCTAGCTTTGCCACTTGCATGCTGTATGAGCCTGGGCAAATGATTTCACCTCTCTGAGTTTCAAGTACCTTACCTGTAAAATGGGGACAATACCCACCTCACTGGGTTATTACAAGAATTAAGGGGCACCCAGGTAGGGCTCAGTCAGTTGAGCATCCAACTCTTGATTTCAGTTCAGGTCATTATTTCTGGGTCCTGGGATGGAGCTCCGAGTGGGGCTCTGCACTGAGCAGAGCCTGCTTGAGATTCTCTCCCTCTCACTCTCCCTCTGCCCCTCCCCTCACTCCTCGTGCAGGCAGGTAAGTGAGTAATGCAGTTCAAGCACTTAGAAAACACTCAATAAACGGCTTCTGTGGTGTTGTTGGTATTCCTACCACCACTCACTCTGATCTAACCAGCCCATATCACTTTGAGGGCTTTTAGAGTGCTGGGCCATGGGAGTTACACAGTTCCAACTGAATACAATCCCAGAAACCTTCCACCAAAAAGACCCACTCACAAAGGCGGACCCCAGGAGTCAGTCCCCTACTTTCAGACCCCAAGGACTCTCTTATCGTTTTGAAGTGGGTGCCAGATGGCTAGGAGCAGGGAGATAGAGAATTCTATGTAGGCCTGGAGACCTGGCTACAGGATTCCCAGGAAATGAGGCTAGAGTCTGGTGGATGGAGACAGCAGGATTCTGAGGGTGCTAAAGGTGTTCTAAGGTGGTCTTTGGTCTGACTTCATCAAGGGCACTCAGCTGGGCCCAGGTGGTTGAGAAACCTTGGGGAGAGTCGGAAAGTCTCTGAACTCCTTTGTAGGTCTCAGTTTTATTATTTGTTTGTTTAGCCAAGAATCCATCTCATTGCCAGAGCATTTTGCACTGTTACCACTCTGGCCTCAAACTCAAGAATAGTGTAAAAAGCACAGTGATGCCACTGTCTGCTATGGTTTGTCTTCCTTCTTAAATTCCTATGTTGAAATCCTAAGGCCCACTGTGATGGTTCTACGAGGTGGGGCCTTTTGAGATGCTTAGATGACAAGGGTGGAGCCCTCGGCAATGGGATTAGTGCCTTATGAAAGAGACCCCCAGACCTCCCTAGGCCCTCCACCATGAGAGGATGCAAAGAGAAGTCTGTGACTCCAAAGATCTCAAATTCTAGCCACCAGAACCACAAGAAATGAATCTCTGCTATTTATAAGCCACTCCATCTGCAATATTGTGCAACTGGAGTCCAAACAGACCAAGATACTACTATGATTAGGGGATACAAAGATGGACCCTACATGATGGTGATGATGAAGATGATGATATTAATAATAATAAAACTTGAAATTTGAGAAGCATTTGGAGAAAATTCAAACCATTACTACCTTTCTCAATAATACTACAATTTTTATAGCATAATATTCTACAATATATGGTCATTATCTGTCTTGAAGACAGAGCTTAATCTTGGGAATGCGAAAGGGTCTGGAGCATCTTCTCCAACATAGCTTCTTGACTTTGTTCTTTCTTCCACCCTCAGTGAATGAATGTTACTTATGTTTCCTCTCGCTGCAGAGTAAGAAATCGTAGGCAACTGGTTTGTCTGTGTCTACCTATTTTAAGTTGTCCTCACTCCCATCTTCCTGGATGAGTGACCTTTGCTTTTGCTGACATATGAGTCCACATAATTTCTTCCCAGCTTAATTTCTGATGTATATAATAGACAGGGAATAATTTCCACCACTAAAGTAATCAGGCTTTAGAGGAAAGATGACCGTGAGTCTTGTATAATTTGTGAATGGACAAAAAAAACACATCGATTTCACATTTCATTCAGCCGTGCAATCTATCTCACACCAACCAGTTTGGTCAGTTTACAGGAGCAGAACCTGCCTTCTAAAAAAAAGTGAATGCAGGACGACTGTTGTGAGGCTAGAATGGGGCTTGGCCTTCAGCCTGCCCAACTCTGTTTTTACAAAGGGGGAAACTGAGGCCCATGGGCATGACATGAACTACCCGGCAGAGCAGAGCCAGTCTGACACCAGGGTCACCAGCCCAGTGTGTCCTGCAGCGGGAGGAAGGACACTCACAGACCAGAGGTTCTGGCTTAGAGGCCCCAGCAGGTCTGACAGAATGTGGAAACCTGACGTGTCCTCTAGTGAGGAGAACATCTACCTTCCTAGGTAAACATCTATCCAGAATACTGCACAGAGAAGATTCAGGGAGGAAAAAATGGCCATTATTTCCTATGATGGAAGATCATTTTATTATACAGAAATGTTCAAGGCACAAGAAAGCTCCAGAAATATAATGAGCATATCAAACATTCTCTACATTTGAAAAATCTCTCCTTTTAAGACTGGAAATAGAAAGGAACTGAGATGGAAGGAACCAATGCTGATTTATTTTATTTTATTTTTTTCCTTTTTTAAAAATAATTTATTTTTTATTGGTGTTCAATTTGTCAACATACAGAATAACACCCAGTGTTCATCCCGTCAAGGGCCCACCTCAGTGCCCACCATCCTGTCACCCCCACCCCCCCACTCTCCTCCCCTTCCACCACCCCTAGTTCGTTTCCCAGAGTTAGGAGTCTTTCATGTTCTGTCTCCCTTTCTGATATTTCCCACTCATTACCAACGCTGATTTAGACAAGGTTTCTTAAAATCATGTAAGTGAGGGGAGGGCCTGGATGGAGGCTGGCAGGGCTGAGCTCTGTCACTAACTGACTGTGTAGGATGTGGCCAAGTCATGACACCTCCCTAGACTTCAGTTTCCTCTCTTGTAAAATAATGGTTTTAAACAAAATAATTTCTAAGGACTCCTACCATCATGGAAAGTTCCATGCAAAGTTATTCCAATCACCAGCAAATCCTCACCAGCTTCTTTCAACCCTATGATCGCCTTGTTGATAATGATCACCTGAGAGAGTGCAGCGAGTATTTTTCCATTTTAATTAAAATCCTAGCCTGCCTGAAAATAATTTCTATCAAGCCAAGGACCCAGGAGCCTGTGAAAATTAACATGGATTGGTTGGCATTGTCAACATTCACCTTCAAATCATATTTTATTTTTCATCTTGGAGGCAAATATTTTTCAATTTGTTATTTCTGAGTTGTGTTTAATGCTTGGGGTACTTGCATGTGATCCTTCCAGCACTCTGCCAGATGCCACCAACCAAGCCACCATCTGGTCTTTTGCCCTGAGTATGGCCTTGTAGGCAGAGGCATTCTGTTTGGAATGAACAGGTTCTGGATGTCAAATCTCAGTGTACGGACACTTGTATTTTCCTGACCTCTTTCCTGTTTTAACTAGAAACTACAATTTATATCTTCAGTCTACATCCCAGCAAACCTGCCCAATTGCAAGACAGTAGGCTTGGTCCTGCCGATGTTGGTGGCAATGACTTAACATTTACTGAGGGCTTATGACAACCCAGGCACTACACTAAGTATCACTGTGGCTTATTAAGAAACATATTTGGCTTTAGCCGCAGTTCCTGGCATTGAGCAGCTAAAGCTCTAGAATTTTCTGAGGGATATTAGTGTCTTTTATCATTTGTAATGAGCCCCTTTCATTGCACCTCAGTTTATGCTAAGGAGGTAACTTGGGGGGTGGGCCAAATCACCTCCAGGTGAAGCTGGTCACCAGAAAGACCCAGTGATTGGAGAGTGGGAACTTTCAGCCCCTCCCACTGAACCTCTGAGAAGCATAGTGGGGCGGTGGAAAGGAAGCGGTTGGACAGCTCCATGAAAACTACTGAACAAGGAGATTGGGAGAGCTTCCAGTTTGGTGAACACATCAAGGTTCTGTAAGGGAGGTGCATCCAGGGAGGGCAAAGGAGCTCCACTTCCCTTCCCTATACCTGCCCCAGGCTCTCATCCATTCACTGTTCAGGAGTTGCGTCCTTTATAATAAGCTTGTAAACATAAGTAATTTGTCTGATAGCAAGTGATCTAACTGGAGGTTGGGATTGTGAGGTCCCCTGATTTGTAGCCATTTGGTCAAAAGAACAGGTGGCCTGGGACTTATTACAACCAGTGTGTGAGGTGAACGCCATCTTCTGGGGCTAAACTCCTGAATCTGTTGTGGTTACAGTCAGGATTGAATCAAATGGTTGTGTACCCAGTTGGTGTCCTGAATAATTGGTTGTTTGTGTTGGAAAACACGCATATCCCAACCTCAGGAGGTAAATACTAGTATTACGCTCACTGTACAGTTGGGGACCGCGATGCTCAAAGAGGTTATGTTGCTGCGTCAGGGTCACCCTGTAAGTGCAGTAATGGCAGGATTCAAGCTCCAGCCATCGGAGCTCAGATTTATCTGACACCTTAAAGGTTGAGAAGAGAATGAAGTGATCCCCATGCCTTTGAGTGACTTGGTGTAACCGCAGCCTGATAACAAAGACAGGGCTGTTGTCAGTGAGCCTGCACGCGCTAGCATAAGCATTTATGAAAAAACTGCTGTGTGCTTAACTGTGTGGGGCACCGTGAGAGCCCATGGTGACTAACAGTCCCCGCACGTGAGGAGCTTGCATGGTAACAGCAAGAGCAACAACATGTGCATAAATTAGCATATGAGAGCAACAGAACGTGTTACATGCCTTGGAAGTACAGGGGATCCAGGGCAGGCCCAGCATTTCAAGCATTTCAAGCTGGAGTGATCAACAAAATAACTGTAGGCTCTGTAAGTAACTTTCCTTCTCCAGTTCATCTGAAAAACTGACCCCATCCCACGTCTACATGTCATTTCCTTGTTTTTGCCTGTGTGTTTTATTTTTTTATTTTTATTTTTTAAAGATTTTATTTATTTATCCATGAGAGACACACACAGAGAGGCAGAGACACAGGCAGAGGGAGAAGCAGGCTCCATGCAGGGAGCCCGATGCAGGACTTGATCCTGGGACCCCAGGGTCACACCCTGAACCAGGGGCAGATGCTCAACTGCTGAGTCACCCAGGCCTCCCCTGTGTGTGCTTTAATGAGAATGTACTTAAAAAGTCGAATATCAATTGTCTAGTGGGAGTGAACCAGCTGGTTTATGCACTGTCCATTAGGATGGAGCCTAGCAAGTTCTCCCTCAAAGAAGGGCCAATGTTTCTGCTGCTGGGGTGTGTAGCCAGCTCAATGCCTAGCCCAGGTGACCTGGAGCGACTGCCTGTCCTCCTCTTGGTGATAAAGCAGTTTCTGCATCACTAGCACTCAACTTTGCAGGCCAGACTCCTGAGCACTCCTAACTTTAATTTTATGAAAAGGGGTCACTGGAAACATAAGGAGGGTTACTCTGAAGGAGGAGTCAGGAATCCTGGTTCTAGCCCCAGCTCCAGGGCTAATGTGGATAATCTTGGGCAAAAGACTTCATATCCTGGAGCCTCAGCTTTCTCATTTGTAAAATGTTGCAACTGGTCTAAATTAGTATTTTCCACAGTACCACTGACTTTCCAGTTGGGATGATTCTCCTCAGGGTGAATTGCTCATGTGCGGTCAGATGTTCATTGCTCCTGAGCCCCTGGGCTCTCAGTTACAGAAGCCCCCACCCCCAGTTATTATGAAAACCCAACGTCCAAATATTTCCAAACGTGAGGAGGAGAATAGGGCATGGGAGAGGGATGGGGATACACCAGCCCTGCTTAGGGGTCACTGAACTAAGTGATCTCTAAAAGGGTCTTCCAGCCACATGATTCCAGTCGGTAAGTGTTAGGAAAAGGGTTGTCTCCAAGCTTCTCCCTAGAAGTATTTGAGGTATGCTGTCTCCACAGGGGCTTGCAAGAGTCTTGCCAGTAAGGACCCATTTGGAAGGGTCTAGGTTTCAGCGTGGGTGTTCTGTTTCATTAGAATCCTACAGCTGTATGGACTATTGAATCCAAGCCACTTAGGCTCCGGTAAAGGGTTATGGTGACAGCCAGCTCTTTATTCTGCTCAGACCAGACGTCCATTTGTGAGGTAATGAACTTGTTACTTCTTCGCCTTCCGTAATGGGTTTTCTACTTCCAGCATGTGCTGTACCTTCTCTTAGCTATCAAGTAAAGCTCAGATACTAAGACTTTCTGGTTCATTCCTGGAGCACCTGGGGGACTCAGTCAGTCAAGTGTCTGACTCTTGGGTTCAGCTCAGGTCATGATCTCAGGGTCATGAAGTCAAGCCCCACTTCGGGCTCCCCACTCAGTGAGGAGTCCGTTTGACGATTCTCTCCCTCTGACCCTCCCCCTATTCACTTCTCTTTCTCTCTCTCAAATAAATAAATCTAAAAAAAAAAAAAAGAAGACATTCATTTATTACTATAAATTAATAAGAATCCAGAAATGGCCAGAGTATCCTCCCTGTGGCCCAGGAAGCCAGTGTTTCCTGTGTTCGTGTTGGTCACCAGTGCTGGCCGGACAGCTCGCTGCTCCTTGCAGGAGCTCTGTGTCTACACCAGCATCTGGCACAATTCGGGTTGCAAATGGCACCACTTTGCTGTTAATTGGAGTGAAGTGGCATACGGTGTTTAAGGGACTTGAATGCCTGTGTGTGTTTATGAATCATGAATAAGTTATGACTTTCTGTCTGAGAATCTCCTTTGAAAGCAGCTGCTCTGTTCTCCCGGCCTGGGCCTCGGCTTTGTGGCTGCTCCTGGGCCGCGGCTTTGCGTACTCAACACCTGTGACGCACGGCTAATTGTTTTGTCTTTTGAAATCTCGTCTTCCAGGGCAGCCTTCAGAGAGCATCCTGTGAGATGAGACGCTTGCCACCATTGGCTCTGCAGCCTCTCCCCCGACCATCTCATGTGGGATCTAGTGGCCAGAATTAACCTGCATCATAGGGACCTGACCCAGCATTGCAGGGAGCAGGGAGTTCAGCTTGGCTTCCCTGTGCCTTGGGTCACCTCTGCTCAGGCCCGCAGGCCCAGGGGGCTGCCCTCCACAGGGGTAGCTGAGATGACCAGCTCAGAGATGAGTGCTGGGCCAGGCGCTGGGCCCTCCAGTGCTCCCCAGGCTGTGGAGCACGGGCCAGGCACGGAGGCGCTAACCTGGCAGAGGCCAGAGCTCCCCTGCTTCATGGCGTGTAGAAAAGCAGTGCTTGTTTTTGACTGCTCTTGAGGATATTACTCTAAGTTGAAATAGTAAATGCACTCTGGAGAATCAATCTTAAAATATGCCTCCCCTGAGGATGTCCACCATGAGGAAGACAACAACAGGTCTCATGTCTTGTTACCTTGCAACGTCACTATGTTCTGTTCCTCAGTGCTTCAGAGGTCTCCCATCTCACCTTTCTTCCCTCATTTCTGGCCAACACTCAATTGAGATCCTCATTGTTGCACATTTCGATTACTATCACAAGCTCTTTAAAGAGGGTAGGAAATGTGCCTCTTCCCGTAGATCACAAACCTTTCAAGCTCCCATAGAGCATTGAATTTGCTGATAATTGCTGTGGACCAAGTGTAAAGTTGTGGTTGTCTAGGATAAGTGGGACATTCTCTGCGGAAAAGACAAGAGAGGTATCCCCATCCCTAACCCCCACCCTCTGCTCAAAATAAATGCTCCTAGATGGAGAGTATCTGTCAGCACCCTGATCGAGGGGCTTCGGGAGGAAGCAGCCTCACCTCCCAGAATCTGAGGCAGGTACACATCCAGTCAGCCTCCCATGGCTGTCTTTGCAGATACCCCAGTGCACTTGTTCATAACCCTTGATTTGGGAACCATTCTTACACAGTATTTATAGAAATCAACCCAGATGCTGCCATTGAAGGACATAGATAAAAATCTTTCCAAAATGCAACATGGGACTTGACTGTGTGTTGAAATTTCACATTTTGACACTGATACTTAAGTCTGACTCAGTCGATATTTCATATAGAAACACTTGTAATTAAAACATGGGATCTAGGGTCACCTGGGTGGAACGGTGGGCTGGGCATCTGTCGTCAGCTCGGGACATGGTTCTGGGGTCCTGGGATAGAGCCCCACATAGGGCCCCCCCTCAGCAGGGAGTCTGCTTCTCCTCCCTCTGCACTCCCCACCACCCCATCCCCACTCAGGCTCTCTCTCTCAAATAAATAAATAAAATATTTTAAAAAATAATAAAATAAAAATAAAACTCAGGATCTAATCTAATTCCAGAACTTCTTTTGTCAATCTTTTACTCTAGAGGAGGGGCAACAAACTACAACCCCAGAAGCCCATGACCTGTTTTGGTAAATAAAATTTTATTGGAGCACAGCCACACTCACTCATTCACATTTTCTCTACAGCTACTTTTGCTACAATGGCAGAATCGAGCAGATACCTTCTGGCCCACAAAACCTACAATATTTACTATCAGGCTCTTGCCATCCTCTATCCTAGAACTACTAAGACAGTACTTGTAAAATCCTAAATGTTCCTTCTACATGCAGGGCCACAGCCCTAGAACATGGGCTTGGCCTTCAGACCAACTTAAATCCTGCATCTGTTGCTTAACAGCCGTGGAATCTGGCATTAATGAGCAGGCTTGTCCTCTCTGCCCATATTCCAGTCATAAGTAACATACATCCCACTAGAATAGGCTAAAAAGCTTATAAAAGATGTCATCTCATGTAAAAGGAAGTACAGAAGTAAAACAGCCCTCCAGAGTTAGTGGATTCAAAGACTCAGCAATGTCTTGGAGGCCCAGGTCTCTCGCATCTCTCTCAGTGATGTCTGCACGCTCAAGCTCACAGGAGGATTGGGGCAGTAGTGCCAGGCAACAACCTAGAATAATATTTCTGAAAGAAATGAAGCCATCTTTCCCTTCGGTTCTCTCTTAGGAACAAGAACACACACCTCTAAAGCCCAAAAGCTGGTTTTTCCTCATCTCTCATTGGTAGACATCAGGTCACACAGCAGTGGCTATGGGCTATGCTATGGCTCCAGCATGAGTTTAACTCACAGCCTCATTCGTCCTTATGTAAAAGTTTGGGCATCAGTCTGGAAACAGTGGATCAGGGTGGAAGGGGTTGGAATAGGAAGATCCGAAAGCATTCTGGATTCAGAAACATCTCAACCCAGCAGAAGGAGCCTTTCCTCTCCCTTCTGATGAGATTATGTCCACCTTGCCTGAGGAACCCTAAAGATAATGGGGTAACTTGCCAAGTGAGTCCATTATCCTCATGATTTAGCTCAGCCACCTCTATTTCTTTCTAGGCTTTTGACTAGACCAGTTTCCCGTATCAGCACAGCCTGAGATGTAACTACAAAGACAAACCCAGGGAAGAGAAGTACACACTGAAAGATATGAAAGATGCTTACTTTAAAAAACTCACAGAATATGGGTCTAGACCAAGGAAAGAGAAACTTAATTTTAGATCAGGCCAAATTTGTTGCTATTTGTGTGCACTAGAAACTCTGAATTCAATATTCCAGGCTGAGCATCTGGAATTGATTTTTAGTTGTGCTTTCAATTAGTTGACTGATACCTGGGCTCAGGGGTGGCCTAACTGCAAGGTACTGAGATGCCAGAAATTTGCTGGCAAAACTGTAGGTTAGTGCCTCTCAAGCTTTACTGTGCATATGAATAGCATGGAGGTCTTGTTAAATTCTAATTCAGTAGGTCTGGGATAGAGGCCAAGATTCTGAATTTCTAACAAGATCCCAGGTAGGTGATGCCAGTATTCTTGGTCCTCACACACTTTGAATAGTAACGATAGAATGATCCAATGCCTTGGGGGATATAGGAATGTTGAAGTGGATTTATCACAAGCATCCCACTCACCCATCTTCTATATGCCTTATGAGAACCCAAAATATACTCTCTTAACCAAATTCTTAAGAATCACATTGGTGGAGTATTGCCATCATCCTCAAAAGTAATGGTAGGTCCCATTCTCTATAGGCAGAGGTTGCTGGGGGGAGAACTTAAAACGGAAATGACTTTCCTGATTTTCATGACCATATTGGAATTCCAGGGTAGACAAAAACTAGGAACAGTGTTTAAGTCCAAGAGATAAAGTGGAGGTAGTTGCTCAATAGGATATGGCACCAAATAATAGAATAGTCTCACTTATGGGGATCTTTGGCAATGCTCATTGACTATGAGCAACTTAGAACTTGGCCAGTCTACTTAGTTCCTTATTGGTCAGTAGAACAAACAAACAAAATCTAAGTCTTATGCACAGAGACCCTGAGTCACCACAATAGTTATGGCTCCTGTCTTAGGTCAAGTTCTTTGGAAGCAGATCCTGAGTGAGGATTTTTTTGCAAGTTATTCGCTAAGGAAATGCTCACAGGAGAAGCTGGTAAGGAAAGAGGAAGGAAGCATGATAGGCAAGGGAAATAAGACAAAACAAGGTGCCTGATCCCACAGGGAATGTCTGGGTTTAAATTCTCTCAGAGTTCATCCCAGTTCAGGCAGGATGCTGGGCTTTCACACTCTTGCTACAATCAGTCACTGACTGGAAGTCCCTTGAGGGAGCAGGTCAAAGCTTCCTAGCACTCCAGCTCTCTGTGCATGTGGTTAGAGCGGCTTGATAGTTGAAGGGCAAGTGTCTGAAGACAGTTGCAGGTATAGAAGAACCCAGAAACCAGGGGAGGGGTACACAAAGATTGTAAAAAGGGTCCAAGAAGATATGGGTGGACACAATGTCTACTGTAGCTCCTCATCCCAAACTTAGGTAATTCACAGACCTAGAGTACACTGAAGGAAGGAGCATTGTAAGGGAAAGCTTCCACAGACCAACAAAGTACACACTTTAGGTGTTTCCTTTTAGTCTTATTTAAAGGAAACTCCGGTGACTTACTAGGGCACATGGACTTTGGGGGATGGTCATTCTCTAGCTACTTGGAGATTATCAGACACAGGTTCTGTATTAATGTTATTTCTAGGGTCCCAAAACAGTAGAGTGAGTTATCAATCACAGAAGGAATGTGGGATGGTCAGATGATGCATGAGCTTTGTCCTGGGTCCATCCCCTGGGAGCCCTAGTGGGACCCTAATACTGATCACAGTGACTTCCCCATTCCTGAGGGTAGGGTTAGAGTAAATCACCTCTACAGTGGGCAGGTTCCACAATGGCTTCCTGATCTGAGGAAGAGGGGCTGTGATGGCAGAAGGAAGTGAGAGGAAGCCCCGGAGCCCTCTTCTCCTCCCCAAGACCAATATGGCACCCCTGGAACAACTGAAGATCTATTGATACATTGAAAGATGAAGAGATAGTGATTCCTATTGTCGCACCTTCTTAGCCAGGTACTTGGTTGATATAAACCACAGCTAGGGATTGGAAAATGAGGCTTGCTGACTCAAGGGAGACAGTAATTATGGCTGGTGTTCCCAAGGCTGTTTCTATCAGAACAGATGAACACAGTCCCCGTAACCCAGTGTACAGCCCCCGAAGGGCTGCTATGTGACTCCTGAAGCTAGGTTATCAAACACATTGTGGTCGTGCCTCGTTTCCTCTCGCATCAACCGTTCTAGAACAAGCCACCTGCCACATAATGAAGAGCCTCACGCAGCCTGTGGAGAGGCCTACATGACAAGCAACAGAGGCCTCCTGCCACCAGCAAGGGAGGAACTGAAATTTCTTGCCCTCAGCCCTGTGAGGAGCCATCATGGAAGTGGGTCCTCCAGCCCCAGTTAAGCTTCTGGACGGCTGCAGTCCCAGTGGACATCTTGATGACAGCTTTGCAAGATCCTGAGCCAGAACCAGCCACCTGAGCTGCTCCCACATTCCTGGCCCTCAACAACGATGTGAGACCAGAAATGTCTGTTGTTTCAAGCCATGTTTTGATGTAGTTTGTTATGCAGCAATAACTGCCACACACCACAGTGTATTCGAACAGACACCCTCAATCACACATCATCATCTCCAGGAAGCTCGCATTCCCATGTGCCTACATCAGCCACGACAACACCCCTCCATCAACCTATGGGGAGCTTCCTAGAGAGCCTGAGTTTCCAGAACACTCTGTGTTATGCAGGTACCAGTGGAATGACATAACAGGCTTTAGGGTCAATGCAGAGGGGACTTCCTCGTAATGGGCAGCACTCGATGCTGTGCACCTCATTGTCTGCCTTCCAAGCCTGTGGAGCTAGGATGCAGACATGTCAACAAGGCTCTGCCTTTAACCACAGTGTCTATTGCTCAGCAACCAGTGACAGAGAAGCAGAAATCCATTCTCATGAGGGTGGCAGCAACAGGAGTAGCTATGCTGTCTCCAGTGGGTACAACAATGTCCAGTGTCCAGCAGTGATGGGACCAGTGACACCAATGTAAGGGGGTGTATTTATAGAACCAGCTCCAAGGAATCAGTTTGGACCTTGCTACTGGACCTGCTTGTGTAGTATTCTGGGACTTTCTGTAAACTACTCAAGCCTTTAATAAATTCTTTTTCAGCAAAAATTGGTCAGAATTGGGGCACCTTGTGGCTCAGTCAGTTAAGTATTGGCTCAGGTCATGATCCCCCACATTGGGCTCCTGCTCAGTGAGGGTCTGCTTCTCCCTTTCCTCGCCGCCCCCCCACCTTGTGATCTCTCTCTCTCCTTCACTCTCAAATGAATAAATAAAATATATTTTAAAAAATTGGTCAGAATTGGTCTCTCTTCTTTTCAGTTAAGAACATTATATAACAGGGACGCCCGGGGGGCTCAGTGGTTGAGGGTCTGCCTTCGGCTCAGGGCGCGACCCCAGGGTCCTGGGATCGAGTCCCACATTGGGGCCCCTGCAGGGAGCCTGCTTCTCCCTCTGCATTTGTCTCTGTGTTTCTCATGAATAAATAAATAAAATCTTAAAAACAAACCCCTATGGAATAGATTGGCTATAATTCATTTACTCACATCACGCCAACTGTTGTCACAAGACCTTTTGCACATGCTTCCTTCCAACTGCCTAGAATGCGCCTTCCCACCTCATTTGGTTATTTCTCACTTATCCGTGGGCTCTCCGCTGAGTTGGGCTCCTGGAGGAGGCCTTCTCGGGCCCACTGTCAGCCCTCTCACAGAGCCACCCAGCTCTCCTTCCTGTTAGCTCTCCCCTCCCGTGCTGTGTGACTGACGGGCACATCCCACCCTGAGCATAAGGACCACATCTGTTTGGGTGGACGTTTTATTTCCATGGACTAATCCTGTGGCCCCAGCATAGTAAGTGCACAATAAGCATGCGTCGAATGAAAGAAAGTGGTTGAAATAGTTCCTCAAACAGTCAAAGGGTCACCACGAAGGACTGAGGAGCTGAGGCGTCCAGCAGACACCAGGGCCTTGCGCAGGGCAGCAGTGGGTGGCCGTGGGCGGCCTTCCTACCTGCAGGCCTTCCGCTAGCCCCTTCCTCCTCAGGCTGCAGCCCTGTTACCTCAGCAGGTAGAGAACATTCAGGAGCCTCAGGGCACAGGAGGCAGCAGGTGCCCAGACAACTGTGCGCAAAGACCTCAGCTGCTCTCAGCAACACAAAGTCGTTCTGTTGAAAAAGACTCTCAGTGTTCCTCTGCCTGAAGAGAGAATCCAAACTGCTCAGAACTCCAGCTCCTTCCAGCTCCAGCTGTTCTGGATCCATCCACGGAGACCACAGAGACCAGCGAGCTCTCTAAGCTAAGCAGGACCTTTTGGTTCTCAGGTTCATTCACGTGGCCTCGGCGTATGTGCAAGCACTTCCTGCCCCACACCGATGAGTGCACTGGGCTCCACGTCCTGTTCTTAGCGTGACATTCCAGTTAGAAGCTGCTGGGGGTGGCCCAGGATACAAGGGTGTGTGACTAAATACACCCGGTTACCTGAGGGCTGGCCAGGGAGGCTGAGCCATGTTAAATGCTCCAGCGCCCCCCCCCCCTGGGGCGGGGGCGGGGAGAGGGAGTGGGGAGCCTGCACTTTAGCAAGGGCCAGGGGTGGGGGGGGGCTAGACCTTAGCAAGGGCCACAGGGGGATCTGCACGTCAGCATGGGCTGTAGGGGAGCCTGCGGTCAGCACGAGCCAAGGGGCGTCCTGCATGTCAGCTCGGGCCACGGGGGTCCTGCACCTTAGCAAGGGCCCTGGGGGGGCTTGCACATCTGCATGGGCTGCAGGGGGGCCTGCACCTTAGCATAGCAGGAGGGGGGTGTGTGTGTCTGCACATCAGCACGGGCCGTGGGGAGAGGGGGCGCTGCACCTTAGCACAGGCTGTGGAGGGGCCTGTACCTTACCAAGGGTTTGGGGGGGCCTGCACATCAGCAGGGGCCGCACCCACACAGTCTCTGGGGATGTTGCTATGGTATGTCTTTGACAATTGGAGAGACTCCTGGGGTGCCTGCTATTGTTCTTCTAGAGATTCTCCTGCACCTGCAAGGTCTGTTTAAATGTCAGACCCCAAAACAAAGCCTCTAACTACTTCATTATTCTCTTTGGCCTAACTGAGCACAAAGCCACCCCTTAAGTCTGGGAGCTCATCAAAGGCCGCGGGGAGGAGAGCCTTCCCATTCAGAGGACTCTAATGGGGGAGTTTTGTTCATTCACTTAATCCTGTGTTAATTTAAAAATGGCAGGAAGCTTTTTTTTTTTTTTTTATCATCGGCTAATTTCTAGTTCTCTATTCAGCTTCATTGTGGAGGCTCAGAGGAGGCGGAAAGTGTGAGTTACCTTTGCAGGAAGGCAGCTCAGTCCAAATTGCATTTTATGTAACTCACCCTAATTATCCCCGCAAAGGTGCTCAGTAAGGAATCCAGCTGTTTCGCCAGAGCGAACCTTCCCCAGTCTTCTCTTCCTGGCCTGCTGAAATTAGAGCAGCCATTCATTTTTCTGTCACAAAAACCAGACATGTAACATTCTGTAAATTGCTCTTCCTACCAGTGTAGGAGGGAAACATCACAAAAGGAAGTCGTTTATGCAGTAAAGAACAATCCTGCAACACTGCGGATTCAAGTTCTTTATTCCAGAAAATCAGTGAGCAATATCAGGATCCGATCCCACACCCTTACGGGGTCAGGGAGTTCCTGGCGACAGATGGAGGGCCTGCCCCAGCAACGGCATCATAAAATTGTCGGGTACCAGCTTGTCCAAGATGCTGTCCTGAAGTTTCATGAGGTGTGTGGGTTTTCTCTTTTTCTATCCACTTCATCGGTGGCATTGATTTGCTGCTGCTCCTGGGCCAAGCCAGGGCCTTGCTGAACTGAGACTGGAAGACAGCAATCTCATCAGCCTGGCTTCTGGGAACACAACACACTTTGCTTTTTTTGAGGGGGTGCAGGGGAGAATTTATTTTCATTAAAACAGGAGAGTGAATGGACTCTGAACAGGTCAACCTGAGCTCCAGTCACAGTCACGCCCACTGTCTGGTTGGGGACTTTAGCCAAGTTTCTTTTCCCCTCATTTGCAAAGTCAGAATCGGATGAGATGTTCTTTAAACACTGGAACTCAGAATGAACGGAGGCCCCTGAGCCACAGCTGATCAGCCTGACGTGTCCCAGTGAAACAGGTGAGCATCAGACGCACGACTCCAGAAAAGAAGTAAATGACAACGGCCGCAGTGTCCTGGGCCCGCAGGAGGTGGGCAGATATCTAGTGAAGGTGGCTTTGTGCTCAGGACTTTCATGAGAGACGTTGGTGCCCCTCTTTCCCTGCTGACCCCCTGGGAGGGGCTCCGAGGATGCTGGTTTTGCCCAGGACCCTTGTGAGTGTTCATCCATGCAGGGCTGGCCTCTCTCGGAAGTCTTAGGGTGGAGTGGCTTCCAGGCAGGCCGCGTGCACTTCACGACAGGACTTTCTGGGTTCAAGTGCTTTTCCTTTGGGCTTCTGGGTGGGCTCAAGGGTGCAGCAACCCCCTGCCTGAGGCTAGCTGGCCTTCCAGCACATTCAGTAGGAACAATGGGTAAGGCCCACACTGTCACCAGTCAGAATGAATGCTGGGCATGGTACCCAAGATGGTCTGATCCTGAGTTGATGCCGGTCAGGTTTAATACAATCGGTAGTGAAATGAAATAGAGAGGCCGGGAAAAGTGGGTCGATACAGGCTTTTAATGGGACATGCTCTCAGGCGAGGTTCCTTGGCCTGCAGGGGAGTGAAGCCGGGGAAGTTGTGGGCCAGGGGAAGTCATGCCCAGGGGAGTGAAATCAGGCTTTCTAAGGAGGAGGGGGAAGGGGTTGGGTGTCTCTACGGGTGATGGGTATTAGGGCAGGTTACTGGTGGAATTGGCCTGAGGCAATAACTGCTTATGCCTTTGTATGGGGTATGGGTAAGGTGTGGTTCAGGTTTCCTGCATAGGTCCAGGCTCCCCCTGATGACGTGTCCTTGGGCTGTCTGCTGGTGGTGGGAAAGTTCTGAGGTGGGGGCCACAAGGTGGGGGGTCCACTGCCATTTTGTTGGTGCCTCCTGATCCCCCTTGATCCCGCCGATCCCACCCTTGATCCCACCGGCCCAACACTCCAATCCTTTTGTTATAGGGTGTTGGTTCAGATCTGGCTACTTCCTGCTGAGTAGGGGGCGTCGTGGGGTCCCTTGGAAGTGGGCAAGCGGGAGTAGGGGTGTAGGGGGAGTTGGTTGACAAATACTCAAGACATTTCACAAACTTGTTCCTGGATGAATCGGAGAACACAAGGGGCCACCATTAATAATATGCCGATGATTAGGAGTGGGCTTAGAAGTGGGGGAGCCATGTGGTTAGTGGGGGCTGCCACCATCGGGATGTAGTTGGGCTGCCGGTGTGGTACCGGGCCTGAAGAGACTCAAAACTCTGATGAGGGTGTGGAGATTGGTCTCAACTGCACCTGTTTCATTGCTAATGACAGCATCGGTCACTGAGAAACATGCAGGCTCTGCCCTTGTCTGTGGTAGGAGGTCCCAGGTGCGTCAGTTCTGGAGGGTCATCCAGGCCACTGAGGTTACCTGGCATTGGAGGGAAGCCGGAGACTCTGCCGAGGCCTCGATGGCCACTTGAAGCCTCTCAGATAGGTCCCTGGTGGAATCTACAGAGTGAATTAAGGCCCCGTCCCCGATCCCGAGGCCACCAGGGTTGAGGCCAGGGAGACCCTGACAACCAGTGGGAGAAAGATCACTCATTTCTGCTTTTCCAGGGGGCTGGTGAGGAGGGCTACTTCTGCCCAACTGTAGATGGCTAATCACAGAACCAGGGAGACAGGCAGAGTAGGGAGGCAGAGGTACTGAGAGATTTAGAAAGGGCGCAGTTGCACCAAAAGAAACCGCCAATAGGGGCATGATGAGAGGTAACATTTGACCGGGTGACCTTGCAGAGGGAAGTTAAGGCTGGAATAACACAGGGAATTGGTGGTTGAGAGGGTTAATGAATAAGGGAATGTCATGGAGAGAGGGAGAAGGTCCCGGAGGTGTGGGTGTGGGGTTGGTGCAGTTAAATGCATTAGGGAGGGGAATGGCCCCCAGGGGGGGCTTTGCCCATGGCGGCACAGATAAAACAGTGGGACAGATTGCCTATGCCACCGGAAAGGCTGGCGAGGGTAGTGCCTTGTTGGAGAAGTTTTATCCAGGAGGAGGGGCCCTGGTCCTGAGCTGGGTTAGCCTGTAGGTGGGTTTGGAGAAGTTGTTCTAGGCATGTATGGTGTGAGCTTGGTTACTTAGGGCAGATTGGATTTGTGGAAGGGAGACCTGCACGTATGTTCTATAGATTCGGAGAGAGGCAGTGGGGTAGGAGGAAAAAGGCCAGGGGTATAGTTTTGCAGTTACCTCGGTCACCCAGCGGGCATCCCAAGGGCCCGGAATAGTTAGGATATACTTATTGTGTTGTCTGTAGAAGCAGCACCGTGGGTCACTGGTTGTAAAGGTGCCCGTGGAAGAGTCCCGATAGAAGTGGCCAAGGCGATGAACATTACAGTAGCGATGATAAGGACAGCCTCCGGAGGTTTCAACCCAGTTATTTTGGCAGGTAGGATGGGTCTGATCATAGGTGAAACAGATTATAGGATCAGAGCTGGATACAGGAATTGACTGGAAATTTGGGATGGAGAAATCGATGAGAGCCTGGCAACCCAGTGGTGGAAATAAGGTGAGACTGGATTCCCCGGTTCCAGGTTTCTGTCATGTTAAACCTCCACCTAAAACCCAGGGTCAGTGGTGGAGTGACTAGGAAGTAGGACCAGGAGGAGGAGGATGGCGCAAAAGCTGTATTTGAGTAGGTCCCAAAGGTTGTGCCGTCCATACATCTTGTGAGGGGGCTTGCTTTAATTTAGAGATGTGTAGGGCAGCCTGGGTGGCTCAGTGGTTTAGTGCCGCCTTCAGCCCAGGGCGTGATCCTGGAGACCCAGGATCAGGTCCCACGTTGGGCCCCTGCATGGAGCCTGCTTCTCCCTCTGCCTGTGTCTCTGCCTCTCTCTCTGTGTCTTTCATGAATAAATAAAATTTTGAAAAAATTTAGAGATGTGTACCCACGGGTGGTGTCCTATGAATTTGGCGGCCGTGGGGGTTGTAAGGACCACTGTATAGGGACCAGTCCACTTAGGCTGTAAAGTTTTTGGGTGTAGTTCTTTTAGCAGGACACTATCCCCTGGGGCCAGGGCTTAGGGAGTATCTGGTGTGGGTTCTCCTGGAGTAGGGGTGACTGAATCTGCATGGGCCCACAGGAGGGCTCTTACAAGGGTTAGGTAAGGTAGGTAAGATAGGAGAGGAGGAGGTGATGATGGAAGATTTTGAGTGAGCTGCCCCTAGAGAAGCTCAAAGGACTTAGGCCGGATGGCCCTCTAGAGGTAGCTCTGAGCCTTGTTAAAACCAGTGGGAGAAGGGTTGGCCAGGACAGGATGGTTTCAAGGGTAAGTTTGGTGAGATGTTCCTTGAGAAGGCCGTTGACCCGCTCTACCTTACTCGAAGACTGGTAGTGATATGGGATATGGAGTTTCCAGGTAATATTTAGGCTCTTGGAGACTTGCTGGGTGATGCTGGAGATTAAAGCCGGGCCATTTTCAGATTGTAGGGACCACGGGAGGCCGAATCTCAAGAATGATGTGTTCGATGAGTATGGTGGCCACAACATCTGCCGTCTCCCGAGCTGTGGGGAAAGCCTCTATCCACCCTGTAAAGGTGTCCACTGAGGTTAATAGGTAGCGAAGGATTTATGGTGTGGCATGTGGGAAAAGTCAAGCTGCCAGTCCTCGCCAGGTTGGTGGCCATGGAGCTGGTGATTGGGTCCCGGCCTCTGAATTCCCCCTTGAGCATTTACAGTGGGGCAGGTTTTGCAAGACTGATGCACCTCTCCGATTACCTTTTGGAGATGTGGATAGTGGAAAAGGGGTTCTAGGAACTGGTGTAAGGCCTTAGGACCAATGTGCAGGGATTGATGTATGTCTGAAATGATCATGGGAGCTAAATGGTTTGGAAGAGCAAGTTTCTTTTGAATGAAGATACAGCCTTTTTCCCTGGCTATTCCTCCCATCTTTTTGAGTGTCTGAGTTTCTTCGTCTGTGTAAGAGGGGGAATGTGGTGTGTTGAGGAAGAGGAGGGGAGCTGGTGAGGAGCCTAAGGCAGTGGCTTGGGCAGTGGAGTCAGCTTTGTTGTTGCTTTTGGACACCAGGTCCTTGTAGAGTTGGTGTCCACGACAGTGGACAATGCCTACTTCAGTGGGAAGGCTGAGGGCCTCTAGTAGTTTTGAAATGAGGGGCCCACTGATTATGGGGTTCCCTTGGTGGTAAGACACCCTCGCTTTTGCCAGAGGACAGAATGTGTGTGTGTGTGATGAGGGAGGCATATTTGGAGTCAGTGTATATGGTAACTTGTTGCCCCTTGGACAGGTGAAGAGCTGTGGTGAGAGCTCTAAGTTCTGCCTTCTGACAGCTTGTCCCGAGGGGGAGGGGGAACTGCCTCTAGGATGGCGTCTAGGGTAACAACAGCGACGGCGTATGCCGCGTGTCTCTGGCCGTCTGGGCTGATGAGAGACCTACCATCCACAGAGAGGATTCGGTCAGGGTTAGGGAGGGGTTGATCGGAAAGTCCCGGATGTGGAGGAGTCAGCTCTTCCAGGAGTTGAGGGCAGGAATGGGAGGGTTCTGGGTTAGTAGAGGGGGTAGGTAGGAAGATAGCAGGATTTAGACGAGGAGAAGTTAATAAATAGATGTCAGGATTTTCAGTGAAGAGAAGATGATAAAATTGGAGTCTAGAAAGGGCCAGATGAGAAATAGGTTTCTGGCTCAGTAGATCTCCCAGGCGGTGAGAGGAGAAAATGGTGAGGGGCCATCCCAGAGTGAGTTTAAGGGAGGCAGCCGCAGCCAGGGCTCTGAGACATGGTTGCCAACCCTGAGCAGTGACATCTAGCTGTTTAGAGAGATATGCCAGTGTCCAGGACGTTGGTCCCATTGGCTGTACCAGGAGGCCAGTGGCCAAGCCGGAATGTTCATCAGTAAATAAGTAGAAAGGTTTTGAGGGGTCTGGAAGAGCTAAAATGGGCCCCGAAGTAAGGCAGTCTCATGGTTTGGAAAAAAGATGTTTTACAGTGGAGGGGTCTGTCAATGGTCCCTGTGGGGTTTGTTTGGCTGCCGTAAAGAGGGGTCATGCTGGGAGAGCGAAGTCAGGAATCCAGTGTCGGAAGAAACCCACAAGACCCAAGAAAGAGAGAATGCCGTCGGCGCTATGGCGGGGGTGGGGTGGTGGAGATCCTGGGGTGCGGAGATCCCAGATGTGGTTTCCAGCGAGTGTTTTAGAGGTAGGGGTTAAGGATATACCCAGATAGGTAACCGTGGGGGTGCAAAGTTGCACTTTGGAGGGAGTAACCCAGTACCCCTTAGAGTTAAGGAAGTTAAGGAGGAGAGCAGTGTCTTCCTGTGAAGAAGGTAGGGAGGGGCTACAAAGGAGCAGGTCATCGACATATTGGAGGAGTGTGCTATGCTTGAAAGAGCAATTGTTAGAGATCCCTCGAAAGGACCTGACCAAAGAGATGGGGGCTATCCCTGAACCCCTGAGGCAGGACCATCCAGGCCAGTTGTCCTGAGGTATGTATGTTGGTCTCTCCCCATGTGAAGGTGAAGAGAAAGTATGAATCTGGGTGTAGAGGAACAAAAAAGAAGGCATCTTTGAGGTCTAAGACTGAGGAGTAGTGGTTGAGGGAACATTTGAAAGTAGGGTATATGGGTTGGGCATCACTGGGTGGAGAGGGATAACAGCCTTGTTAAGGAGTCTTAAATCTTGTACTAGGTGATAGGCTCCAGAAGGTTTCCTGACAGGGAGAATGAGGGTGTTGCATGGGGAGCTGACGGGGATAAGGAGGCCCTGCTGGTGAAGTTGGTCTATAATAGGTTTAAGTCCCCGTCAGTGAGTTTCTGAAATGGGAAATTGGGGACGAGAAGGAAAGCAGGTTTGATCTTTTAACTGGATTTTACTGGGGGGTGGTGAGTGGCCACAATTGGTTTAGAGGTGTCCCAGACTTGGGGGTTAACGGATAGAGGGCAATGGGGTGGTGGAGAAGGATCAGGAGAAATTAAGGGTAAGATGAGGTGAGCAGAGACAGTGGGTGAGGGAGAAGGACGAATGGTGGCCCTGAGTTTGTGTAGGATATCCTGGCCGAGGAGAGGAGCTGAGCAGGAAGGAATGATAAGGAAGGACTGTGAGAAGAGGAACCCATCTAGGCTGCAAGAGAGAAGTGGGGCAGTCCGTGGAATAGAGGAGGTGCCATCGATTCCCATCACTGCTACTGGAGAGGGGAAGCTGGCCCCTGAGTAGGAAGGCAGAACAGAGTAGGTCGCCCCTGTGTCCAACAGGAAAGAGATGGACTTACCTGCTACCTGGAGCAAGACCCTGGGCTCAGCCTGCGTGAGGGGGTGTCCGAGTCTGGGCCCCGTCAGTCATTGTCCAATCTGAGTAGTTGGAAGGCTGGACTTACCGGCTCAGGATTTCCTCCGCGTGGAGGCACCGAGGATCCTCCTAGACGATGGATTTCCAGTGGCCCATCATTAGACACTGAGGATATGGCCGCGTTGGCTCCTTGGGATTGGGACGTTGACAGGCCCAGCATCCCTCAGTGCTGCATCTGAAGCAAGCCCCAGGCGGGGTGCGATTGGTTCCCCCTTTCTGTGGGCTCCTGGGGCCCGCGGGCCACAGGGCTGCCACCAAGGCTCGGGTTTGGAGTTGGACCTTCTGCTGGAGTTTAGCCCGCCTCCTAAGTTGAGCTGCTTCCTCTTGGGTGTTAAAGACCTTAACTGCCATTTTCATCAGGTCAGGAATGGGAGCTTGAGGACCCTCCTCAGCCGTCTTTAAGTTTTATGGATACTGGGGGGGGACAAGACATAAAATGGGTCGTCAAGACAGTAGCCCCGGCCGGGGAGGCAGGGTCCAGGCGAGTGTACTGAGTTAAGGCCTCAGTGAGCCTATAAAGGAAAACTGCAGGGTTTTCATCTGGTTTCTGAACGACTTCCCGGAGTTTGTCATCGTAGACGGCCCTGTTAGAGGCCGCCCGTGTGCCAGCGATGAGACAGCGGACATGCGGTCACAGCGTCGGTGGCCCTCCTGGCCAGTCTGGTAATCCCGTCCGGGATCCATGGCAGGAGCCTCCTGAGGACTGACCGCAGAGCAGCATCGGCCTAATGGCTCTGGTTGGTGTGTTCTCGGGCAGCAGCCTGAATACGTTCCCTCTCCTCTGGTGTGAGGGTGGTGGTTGGGACAACATGCAAATCACGCCAAGTCAAGTCCTATGCCTGGGCCAAATATTGGAATTCCTTGGTATAGTTTCCCGGGTTAGCAGAGTAAGAGCCCAGCCGTTTTTCAATTTGGGAAAGGTCCTGGAGCGAGAAAGGAGCATGGACCTGAACAATTCTTTCAGCTCTTGCCACCTCTTGCAGGGGGTGGGCCAGGTCAGGGGAGGAGGAGACCTTGTGGGATCTGGTGGAGATCAGAGGGGAGGTAGCGGGTGAAGGTTGGGGGTCAGAAACAGGTAAAGGGGTATGTGGTTGGGAGGCAAGAGGAGAAGGAGAGGGGGCAGGGGATTCCGGATAGGGAGGATGGAGGGCTGGCATTCCCCTAGTAGGTGGATGGGCCAAGGTCTCAGGGGATTCCAAGAGAGGAGAAGGGGGAAAGGATTTGGGGGCCTTTGGAGCTGAGGGAATAGTGGAAGGGGGGAAGGGAGTGGCGCCCGCACCAAAAGGACCTGAGTGGTAGAGCATTGGGAGCAGAGGGAGGAGGGACAGCAGAGGTCCCAGAAAGCCTGCACGTGTGTGACCTTGGTCCACTTGCCCTGGAGTCTAGGGATTGTCCAGGTCCATGAGAATTTGGTAGTCAAAAGTACTCGCAGGGGGCCATGGAGGCTGATTATCTAGGCGATACTGGGGCCTGGCCACCGTACAGTAATGAATGAGGCGACACCTATTCAGGTCCTGGGAAAGGCCCAGAGTTTTGAAATCGGCCAGTAGACAACCCAATGGAGTTTCAGGTCAAATTTGGATTGGGCAGTTCCCATGATTCCTGCTGGGTAACCCAGAGACTGAAAACAAGCATCCCCGTTTGCAGCTCAGGGTCACAGACAGAAACAGAGGTCACCATGAGGATAAGGACATCTCCTGATCCTCAGGGACAGGCAGAGAGCCACCCGGTGGAGGTGTCCTGGTGCAGCCACAACTTCAGGCAGGACCACCCGGACAGGGGCACGGAATCGGGGAACTTACCCAGTGTCTCCAGGTGATGGGATGGTACTGGTGGTGAGAGGAGAGAGGCTCCCTACCAGCATGGGGCCTCGATCTCCTCCTGGGTTTTGGCACCAAATGTCAGATTTAATCCGATCAGTGAAATGAAATAGGGAGGCAGGGCAAAGGTGGGTCGAAACCGGCTTTTAATGGGATATGCTCTCGGGCAAGGTCACATGGCCCCCACAAGGGAGTGAAGCTGGGGAAGCCATGCCCAGGGGAGTGCAAGCGGGCTTTCCAAGGGGGAGGGGGAAGGGGTTGGGTGTCTCTACCCAGTGATAGGTACTAGGGCAGGTTACTGGTGGAATCGGCCTGGGGCAATAACTGCTTATGCCCTTATATGGGGTCTGGGTAAGGTGTGGTTCAGGTTTCCTGCATAGGTCCAGGCTCCCCCTGATGATGTGTCCTTGGGCAGTCTGCTGGTGGTGGGAAAGTTCTGAGGTGGGGGCCACAAGGTGGGGGGTCCACTGCCATTTTGTTGGTGCCTCCTGATCCCCCTTGATCCCGCCGATCCCCCCTTGATTCCACCGGCCCAACAATGCCAACCTTGCATGATGTAGCACAATGTCACAGGCCCTTTGCACGTGCTGTGCACCCTGTCTGGAATGATTTCTTCCCCTCTTTCACCAAACTGTTGCCTCCTGAGTCACTTGGATGACAGGAGTCCAATCAACTCATGCACGAAAGTGCCCCGGAAACATTCATTTTCTCTGCAAACTCAACTGCCCTTGGCCTTCCTTTTCTAGCAGCCGCACTGATCACACATGAGCCACAGGCATGGCATGGTAACGTCTATATGTGTGGTTCTCTGTGTGGGCCGGGAATGGGAGGGGTAGGTTAGCAGCAGTCCCCTCACCTCCACCTTCCCCACCAGAAGGAAGGTACTGGCTTGGTTCCACATGAGCTCTCATGTCAATGAACCAGGTACATACATAGGTGCTGCTGAATTCAGGGACACTTCACGTGATCACATTGATACACCTCTGAAAGTGGTCATAAGATCCGTGTTTCTAATAGCAATTGCAATTTCCTGTTGGTTTTTGTTAGAATCTCAAAGTTAATGTTGCCACTGAGAAATCACTTGTTTCAAAAAGCAAGTGGGAAAACCACTCAGCAATTAGAAGGCCACAGAATATACGATCCTGTTTATGTGACATTGTGTACAAGACGAGACCTTTGGAGCAGAAAGTAGGTCAGAGGCATGTGGGGGCTGGGAATTGCCTGCAAAGGGGCGGGAGGAAACCTTTTGGGTGGGAGGGATGTTTCATATCTTGGTCATGGTGAAGGTGGTACACATCTGTTAAAATTCAAAGAAATACACACCTTAACTTACTAAGGTCTTAAATTTATATCCCAGGAAACCTGACTTACAAAGACAGTACAATTAAAAGTGAAATAGGGGCACCTGGTTGGCTTAGTGGTTGAGCATCTGCCTTGGGCTCAGGTTGGGATCCTGGGGTTCTGGGATGGAGTCCTGAATCGGGCTCCCTGCTCAGCGGAGAGTCTACTTCTTCCTCTGCCTCTGCCGGATGTTCCCTCTGCTTGTGTGCTCTGGCTCAATCTCTCTCTGTCAAACAAATAAGTGAAATCTTTTTTAAAAAGTGAAATGAAACTCCAAAACTTATTAGCACATAAGGATATTTCATAACTTTCTAGAGACAAAAATAGCTGGTAGTGATGAAATTGCCTTTTTTAAAAAAAAGATATTTAAAATGTATTTATTCCTGAGACACAGAGAGAGGGAGAAGCAGGCTCCATGCAGGGAGCCTGATGGGGGATTCAATCCGGGGACCCCAGGGTCACGACTGGGGCCGAAGGCAGACGCTCAACCACTGAGCCACCCAGGTGTCCTGCAAAATCTTTTTAAAGGGTTAATTACGTGCACTTACAAAGTAGTGACTTTTACATGAATATCTGGATCTGGGGCTTCCCTTTAACAATGGAGCCTGCCGGGATCCCTGGGTGGCGCAGCGGTTTGGCGCCTGCCTTTGGCCCAGGGCGCGATCCTGGAGACCCGGGATCGAATCCCACGTCGGGCTCCTGGTGCATGGAGCCTGCTTCTCCCTCTGCCTCTCTCTCTCTCTCTCTCTCTGACTATCATAAATAAATAAAAAAAAAAAATAAATAAAAATAAATAAATGAACAATGGAGCCTGCCTTGCCCTAGGGCAACCGTGAACTGGAACTCACTGGAGACCTGTCCCTGTAGTCAGGCGAGTGCTGTCACCTTCTCTGGAGTCAGCCCCTTCCTTGTCACCACCTACCTGGACTCCAGGGCCCCGTGTGTTCCCCGCCAGCTATGAATGGTAGTGGTCTGGCCCTAGTCCTGTGGCTGCTGCCTGCAGGGCCACTGCTCCACCTGGTGGCGCCTCCTACATCCTCACGGCCACTAGAGAGCAAGACAGACATGATGTTTTTTTCTAAAATGGCCCTTAATATTTTAAAAACCATTACACATTTTTAAATATATGAATTGTTTCTACAAGTACCTATTACATGTGCACGAACACACATGTACAGGGAGAAGGTACTCTAGTGAGCACTGTGGTGTGTGGAACAGGCCATTGTACTATGCATGTCACCAACTCTGAGGAGGGGGCCCCAGCAGGAGCCATGAAAGCCCTGGCACTGCAGGGACTTACACTCACCACCCACGTGGTTGAGATGAGGCAAAGCACAAGGAAATGCCTTCGTGCCTGTGGTTCAACCTCGCAGAGCGCTGAACCAGGCTGTACACAGGGGTGGGCCAGCATCCAGGCTGAGAGCGGAACCCCGGGGGTCCTGCCCAAGTTCAGACCCCTGCCGCAGGACGTTTGGCTGGTCGTTTAGCATTCGGGGTCACTGTCTTCCGCGCGGGCAAACTGAGGATTAGGTGCCTGGATACATCAGGGCCAGCCCCGTGGATGCTGCGTGATGGCGACTGTCTCACAGACCCTGGTCTCTCCGCAGAAAGGCCTTACGCTTGGGATTAACGCCCCTGCCTCATCAGCATCTTGAAATTCTTACTAATTTCTTCTTTAAGCTTGTGTTTTGTAAGTGACATCTGCTGGGACAGTGAGGCATGTGCCAGGGACTTGGAGCCTCAGCCTGCACATGGTCCTGCATCCCCTCCACCCCAGGATGACCCCAAGATGGTCCTTGGCCACCTGCGGCCGCCCCTGGCCCCCTGGGAGTGGACGACATGAGACAGCGAGAATGTGGCCCATCGGAATGCAAACCGCTCCCAGCAGCACAGCCTGGGTCAGGGAGGCAGCCTTCAGCTGAGTGCTGAACTGCACACGGGGAGGCTCACCCTCACGGGTGACAGAGAGCGAGTGACAAATCCCCAAACTCAGGACGTGGAGTGATCTCTTCTAGGCCAGCGTTAACTCTGGCAAGAAAAGCTGGACTTAGATGGAATTAGGAAAGGATCAGCGCCTCTCTCGAGATTAAGGGTGCCTGTAGTATGGGGATTCCCAGTGGACCCTGCTAGATGACCAAACATCTGTGCAAGATGCAAACAAATCTGTACAAGAAATCATCTTTTATCAAACTACTAATGACCTCAAGGTAGCACAAACCTCTTGGGAATAATACTTAAGCTATTTTTCATCATCATTACAAAGAATCCATAAACTCCTAGGACTCAACTGAGAATCCTCCAGCATCTATAAACTCCTAATAATCACTGAGAGCATGAGAATAAGGAAAGCAGCAAGAAGCTTATATAGCTTAAAATGTTTAAATAATTAACCTGAGATGGAACTCTACCTCCCCTTGAAATTACTTGAAGGGTTAGTTTTCTACCAAATTCCATTACAAATTATTAAAGTAATTCCCTCTCATTACCCTCTTCTGTGTTGTGATGGTAAACATTCTGAGAACACATTAGGATTTCAATTGTGTAGTTAAATCTAATATTCATGACTTTTCATTTTATGTCTCAAAGTTCTACAGAACCTTGGTAAATAAATACCAATAAACAATAAACTTATGAAAATATAAATTGAAAAACTTACCTAGATTTACAAAAAAATTCATCCTGCTTCTTCCCACTCAGGCTACCTTCACAACCACATTTTGCTCAAACTCTCTCTTTAGTTGCATCACCTAACCAATCTCAAATTCACCTTAAGGAGAGGAGGAATCTCCAAAGCTGGAAAGATTTAGCTACATAGCCTACAGACTTCTTTGAGATACAATATTATTTATGAAAATTTGGAAGCACCCCAAATACCTAGCAATCAGGGACTAATTAAATACATCACATGAGAAAGTACACAGTTATTTAAATTATGTTGTAGAATGGCATTGAATGCCATGGGAAAATGTTCATGATCTACTAAATAATGAGCATCAGTTATACACACAAGATTCTATATATTTAATAAGATGTAGCCAGGAAGAAATAGGACTGGAAGAATGGATCCCCTCTCTGAAAGGTGGTGGCCTTTGCGGAGGGGATGCATCTTCTAATGACTTTTCTTGTTTTCCTAATGAACTTCTATGTGTAAGGCATGGTGCCTGGCACATTAAACCATTTCCAAGTGCACCGACCAACAATGGATCATACCTGAACTCTTAGCAATTTACAAATAATTTATGATTTAGCCTTTTAAAAAGTTAGAGCAGGGATCCCTGGATGGCGCAGCAGCTTAGCGTCTGCCTTTGGCCCAGGGCGTGATCCTGGAGACCCGGGATCGAATCCCACGTCGGGCTCCCGGTGCATGGAGCCTGCTTCTCCCTCTGCCTATGTCTCTGCCTCTCTCTCTCTGTGACTATCATAAATAAATAAAAATTAAAAAAAAAATTTGCTTCTAAAAAAATAAAAATAAAAAAATAAAAAGTTAGAGCAGATTCATATTCATCCCTCCAATGACTCTACTGCTCACCTTGCATTCCCTGTGTTCTCCTAGGCAGGAGAGAAAGGGTGGGCATAGGGTAAACTTGGAGGCTGCAGATAACTTGGATTCTCTGTGTTGTAATTGGGGATGTTAGAGACCGTCCCTTTTCTCCTAATCATCCTCAGGCCTTGGCATACATATTGCTTCCTCCAGGAAGTCTTCCTTTATACCTATACATTGGTGTCAAGTGCTTCCAGGTGTCCCTACAATGTCCTGTACGCGGGGTCAGAGCATTCATCACACTGGTATTTTTATATAAGCTTCATAGAAGCAAAACCTGGTATATCTTTTACATCACTAATCCGTAGCCCCTAACATACCTGAGTCAAAGTTGACGCTCAATAAATACTTGTCAAGTAGGTAAACAGATCCATCCTGTCAGAGTGGAAAAGAGATGGAGGGCCCCTGTCTGGATTCTCTGCCAGAGTCTTCTCCAGAAGCCGAAATGGCTGAAAGGGAAACGAGGGAGACAAAGGGTTCAGATCACATGCGGTGGGGAGGGGCAGAAATAGGGCTGGGTTAGGAGTAGATACAGGTGTGCCAAAGGATAGAGCAGCAAGACGACCCCAAAAAAGCCAAAGGGGAGGTCCAGTCTGATTAGGAAAATAAATTAGTAGCTAAAAAACTGGGCCAGTTTCTTTCCATCCTTATAAACGATCTGTGTGATCCCTTACAGCAGGGGACGGACGTTTCACCACCTAAATTATAGTCACATAGGGAAGTCCTATTAACACAGCATGAGGTTTAACCCTTTATAAAATAAGCCCTTACAGCTCATCAGAGTTCTTGGGGCCCAGCCTCTTAAATGGTGCAGACAAGTCCTATAAAAGCAAGATTGTTCCAGTTGTTGTATCCCGGCCCTAGGGGCGTCCATGAGCAGAAAATCACGTGTGGCCCAAGAATTCCCGGCCTGCAGGGATAGAACAGTGCTGTTCAGGGATGTCACGAGGTGCCTGGGCTCCAGAGCAGGAGCCACGGCAGCCACCAGGGCCCGGAGCCCCGTCTGACTCAGAGCTGGTCAGGGAGGCGAAAGGAGCAAGTGCCCTTCTCCCCCCTCCCCTAAGACAGAAGTCAGCCCTAACCCACAAATGGCAGAGGTGTTTGTGAGCATCTGTGAGTCCAACCCCCTCCCAGGAGAACCTCAGAACAGGAGAGAACCACCCACTGGGGCCAGCCCACGCAGAACAGCAAGGCTGGGGTGTTTCAGTTTAGGGGAGCCAGTGATTGTACGGTCGCTCCTGGCCTCTAACTTGGAAAGGATGACCGGAAGTGAATCACTGCTGCTAGTTTATTAATCCCAGTAGCTGCTGCTGCTCACACAAAGGACCTGAGAGGAAGAGAGGCTCAGCAGAGGTACTTTCCTCAGTGATTAGCTTCAGTGATAAAAGTGTAAACACAAGTGCGCTTCCCTCAATATTCTCCCAAGCTCTGGAAACACGCCCGAGTTCCATCCAGGTCTGTAAGTGTCCTGCTTGAAGACCCTAAACCTCAAATACAGATGTATAAAACAGAACACCCTAGTTCCCATCATCCTCTACTCTCAGTAGGAAAATATTTGTGGACCCTACAGAACATGGAGCAGACACAGGAAGCTTCTTGTTACCAGCGATCAGGGACATAAAGGGTGATGCCTACACCCTAAAAGGCTACCTTGGGGTGCCAGCTGGCTCAGTCACAGAGCACAGGACTCTCAATCTCAGGGTTGTTTGAGCCCCACACTGGGCATAGAGATTCCTTTAAAAAAAAAAATAAATAAAAGTCCGCCTTGCTGAACTCATCAAGAAATCCGAAGACAGCATCCAGGGTCCTGGTCCCAGTCACGACAGAGCAGGGAAACGGACTGACCCTCCCATGGATGACTGTGAAGTCCACTCAAAATACCTTAAAAACTAGCTATTTGGAAGGTCTGGGTGGTGGCCCAAAGCAGGCGGGACTACATGCCCCTCAAAAAACGGGAACTGCACTGGGCACCTCCTGTCAGATGGGAGTTCCCGTAGGGCGGTCATCCCCTCGCTGTGGGCAGGTAAATGAAAGCCCAGGTAGAGAGCTGCCGTCTTGCTGGTTTGAGGTGCCGGGCAGAGGACTTTGGGAAGCAAAGGGTGAGACCCTGAAAAGGCAGGAAGCACGGAGGGAGAAGCCCCCCAGCCATGCCAGAATTTATATAAAAACTACAGTTTATATAAAAACTACATCCGGGGATGACCCGGCCCGGGGTAGCCGCAGCGGCTGCCCACCGTAGGGGAGAGTGTAGACATCCAGTCCTGCTAAGTCGCGGGGGGCGGGGGGTCCCTCCAGCACTGTCGGCCTTCCCGCGGGGCAGCAGCAGGGCCTGCGGGGTAAGCAGCTCTGACCCGAGCGGGAGGGTGAACACGTGGACACGCACGGGGGTGGGCAGCCAGCTGCAGAAGGAAAGGAGCGTGAAGCGGGAGCTCGCGCGGATCTGTGCTTCCCACTGAGGGAAAGCCCGTCTCTCCCTCGCTGCGCCATCCTCTGTGTCCTCCTCACCATTACTGCGGTGCCTCCCCGCTGACACCCCTGGTCACCAGAGGTGTGAAGGGCTTTCCCCACACCAAGGGATTCTCTGGGATACCGGCTGGGTGGCCTGCCATTAATTGAATTCTGGCACCATCTACCCGGAGAGGGCATCAGATTCCACAGGTGAAGGGCTCAGTCCCACAAGACCGTCTCTCCCAACCACACACACACACCACACATTTCAGACCTGCAAGCTCAGTTGTCACCTGCGTATTGGGCGATCATAGCTTATGATGATGACGTGGCAAATGAATGACATGGCCAACAGCAATGCTAGAAGAGACAGGAGGGAAAACTGGGTATATTCACTCATAAGGTAGCTGCTCTAGCTGCAGACACCTACTGTGTTGCTTGAAAGGGGAATTCCACTAACTCTAAGTGTATAATACAAGTTCTAGTGCAACCAGTATAACTATTTTTAAAAGAAGTATAATTTATACACTAAGAGAGGAGAGAAAATAGAATCATAAAAAACAGTTAAAACCAGAGAAAGAATTAAAAACAAAGATGTCAAGAACAAATGCAGCAAATAGAAAATGGTAGCAAATAGGACAGATATTGATCCAGATATACCAACATTCACTTTATTTATTTAAATATTTTATTTATTTAACAGAGACAGAGACAGAGCACATACGCTTGCACAAGCAGGGGGAGTGGCAAAGGGAGACGGAGACACAGACGCCCTGCTGAGAGATGAGCCTGACATGGGACTCGATCCCAGGACCCCGGGGTCATGACCTGAGCCAAAGGAAGGCACTTAACCCACTGAGCCACACGGGTGCCCTGTTCAACAACCGATGTAAATGTGAATTGGCTACATACACCAGTTAAGGGCAGAGAGTGATAGAATTAGAAAAGAAAAGAAAAAAGCAAAGCAAAGCAAAGAAAAAAGGATCCAACCATATCTTGTTTACAAGAAACTCACTTAGATATAAAGACACAGAGGATGCCTGGATGGCTCCGTGGTTAAGCGTCTGCCTTCAGCTCAGGTCATGATCCTGGGGTCCTGGGACAGAGCCTGCTTCTCTCTCCCCTCCTGGCTCTTGCTCTGTGTCTGTCTCTCTCAAATAAATAAATAAAATCTTAAAAAAAAAAGAGAGATTAAAAGTAAAGGGATTAAGACCTACCTTGTTAACGTGAATCAGAACAGATCTAGAGTAGCTATCTTAGTTTCAGACGACTTCAACCTCAGAACAAGAAAAATTATCAGGGAAATAGAAGGGCTTTAATGATAAAGAAGGCAGTTCTCCAAGAAGACATAAACCATCTTTAATGTGTGTGTGTCCGAAAGAGCATCAAAGTACATGAGGCAGAAACCAATGAGCCTGTACCGAGGAGCAGACAAGGCCACAGCCATGGCTGGAGACGTTACCTCCGTCAGTAGGTGGCCCACGCAGCAGGCAGAGAAGCAGTAGGGACACGGCTGAGCTAAACAGCATCACCTTTCAACAGGATTTAACTGACACTCAGAGGATACTTCATCAAACCATGGCAGATTGCACGTTCTTCTCCAACCCACACGGAATATTCACCAAGATAGACCACAACCAAGGCCATAAATCACACCTTAGCAAATATAAAGTAGAAGTCACACCTACTGTGCTCTCTGGCCAACATGGAATTAAACTCAAAGTTGATAACAGACAGGTAGCTGGAAAACCCCAAAATGTGTGGAGATCAAACAACGCACTTCTAAGTGACACACGGGTAAAAAAGGAGTCTTGAGAACTTTCAAAATATTTTGAAGGAAGGAAAATGAAAATATAACTTATCAAAATGTGTGGCACACAGTGAAAGCAGTGCTCAGAGGAAAACATAAAACAGTGTAGTCACTCTGGGATGCAATCTGACAGGTTAAAACAAACAAACAAACAAACAAAAACACAAGTCAATATGCACCTGCCATGGGACCCAGGATCGCCCTCCTGGGAACAGTGCTCCCAAATACACAAAGATTCATGTTCACACACAAAAAGTGTACTTGCATGTGTGTAGCAGCTTAATTCATTCACAAACAGGAACTATGCAGATCTATTCCAACTGGTGGAATGATGAACGCCGGCACGGCCACATCGCCCATGCCAATGGAGAACTACTCAACAATAAAAAGGAGCAAACTGTTGACACGTACAACAACCTGTGTGAGTTTCCGAAGAATTATACCATGTGGGGGGGAAAGCTAATCTCAAAAAGGTTTAACTATATCGTTCCTTCCTGTGACATTCTTGAAATGATGAAATTATAGAAATGTCAAATGGATGGGCGGTCATCATGGGTAAGGAGAGGTAGTGCTGGGAGAGAAGCAGGTGTGGCCCTAAAGGGCAGGCGTGAGGGATCTCTGTGGTGGTAGAAATGTTTGTATCAAGGTCAACACCCTGGTTGTGACCTTGTACTATAGCCAAGCAAGTCGTTACCATGGGGGCGGAGAGTAAAGGGTGAAGGGTCTCGGTCACTCTTATAGCTGGATGTGAACCTATAATCGTATCAAAACAAAAAGTTTAAGAATAAAAACGGATGCAAGGTGTGGGTTACACAGGTATACACACTGATCAATACTCATTGATCTTTTTTTAATAATAAATTTATTTTTTATTGGTGTTTAATTTGCCAACATACAGAATAACACCCAGTGCTCATCCCGTCAAGTGTCCCCCTCAGTGCCCGTCACCCAGTCACCCCCACCCTCCGCCCTCCTCCCCTTCCACCACCCCTAGTTCG
Organism: Vulpes vulpes; assembly: GCF_048418805.1. Lineage (NCBI taxonomy): Eukaryota > Metazoa > Chordata > Mammalia > Carnivora > Canidae > Vulpes > Vulpes vulpes. The sequence goes on from NC_132792.1 coordinate 79,768,798, forward strand.
TTTCCCAGAGTTAGGAGTCTCTATGTTGTCTCCCTTTCTGATATTTCCCACACATTTCTTCTCCCTTCCCTTCTATTCCCTTTCACTATTATTTATATTCCCCAAATGAATGAGAACATACACTGTTTGTCCTTCTCTGATTGACTTAGTTCACTCAGCATAATACCCTCCAGTTCCATCCACGTTGAAGCAAATGGTGGGTATTTGTCATTTCTAATGGCTGAGGAATATTCCAGTGTATACATAAACCACATCTTCTTTATCCATTCATCTTTTGATGGACACCGAGGCCCCTTCCACAGTTTGGCTATTGTGGACATTGCTGCTATAAACATCGGGGTGCAGGTGTCCCGGCGTTTCATTGCATCTGTATCTTTGGGGTAAATCCCCAGCAGTGCAATTGCTGGGTCGTAGGGCAGGTCTATTTTTAACTCTTTGAGGAACCTCCACACAGTTTTCCAGAGTGGCTGCACCAGTTCACATTCCCACCAACAGTGCAAGAGGGTTCCCTTTTCTCCGCATCCTCTCCAACATTTGTGGTTTCCTGCCTTGTTAATTTTCCCCATTCTCACTGGTGTGAGGTGGTATTTCATTGTGGTTTTGATTTCTATCTCCCTGGTGGCAAGTGATGCAGAGCATTTTCTCATGTGCTTGTGGCCATGTCTATGTCTTCCTCTGTGAGATTTCTCTTCATGTCTTTTGCCCATTTCATAACCACCCTGAACGCACCCGATCTCGTCTGATCTATCTTCTTAAGATCTGTACATTTTTCCATTTGTACATTTAATCGCGATTTAAAAAATGATGTAACCTCCTGGCTGCCTAATTCACAGCTTTTCAAGACTCCAGGAAAGGGTGTGTTTAGAATAAATTATTTCTACTTTCTAATCGGATATATAGTCTTGGCTCCAGTTTGAGCAACACTGAAACTTATGGGCAGCCAGAGGTTTCTGAGGGGCAGTAACCTACTCTAACTTTGGTTCACTGGAGAATAGACAGCAGGGAGGGATGGACAAACACAGAGACTAGTTAGGAAGCTCTGAATTCATCCAAGGGAGAGATGACTCCGTTTGAGACCAGGGTGGTTGATACAGAGTGAAAAGGGGTCCAATTTTTTAAAAGATTTTATTTATTCATTCGAGAGAGAGAGAGAGAGAGAGAGAGGCAGAGACACAGGCAAAGGGAGAAGCAGGCGGCACTAGATCCCGGGTCTCCAGGATCAGGCCCTGGGCCGAAGTCGGTGCTAAACCGCTGAGTCACCAGGGCTGCCCAGGGTCCAATTTTTAAAGGTAGAACCAAGAAGGGGTAGGACTGGAATCCAGATTTCTGATGCTCTGGTTTTCTTTCCAATGCACTACGTTGCTGAATTACTTTTTTTAAAGTCAAAGAGAATATTCCCAAGAAATAACTGGATTTCTGAGTCACAAGGATCAGAGTTGTAAGTTTTTATATGCAGCTGAGCCCCAGCCTACAATCGTTCTAGCAAGAAAATGTTTATAATTAGAAATAGCTCACATTTGTCATGCTGACCCCTCAGAAAGAAAAATTTAATTACCTGCACTCTTTGAGTTGGGGCATTGATCCTAGACTTAGAAGTATTAGCCTGAAACTGCACATTTGTTTAAAAGGCAGCAAGTGGGCTCATGATGATTAATTTAAGTCTGCATTAGAAATGAAAATCTGTCCCCATTAAGAGGGACAGAGAGGGTGTGTCCTGCCCACACTTATTTGAAAACAGGGTTTATTGAAAGTGATATTTTTCAGATACCAAGATTATACACATATATTGTTTCTCCACGTGTCAGATGCCACATACATCGCTTTGTGTATAACCTCAGTATTTACATCCAGTGTAATTTAAGAAACTCATGTTTTCAGACACATTGAGTCATCATGGAAATGCAAATCAAAACCACAATGAGGTATCGCCAACACCTGAATGGCTAGACTAAAAAAAAGACAAGAAGTGTTAGTGATGATGTGGAGAAATAGGAACACTTGTGCACTGTGGGTGGGACTGTAAATGGGTACAGCTGCTGTGGAAAACAGCGTGGAGGGTCCTCAATTAAACATAGCCACCCTGGGGATCCTGGGGGGCTCAGCGGTTTAGCGTCTGCCTCCGGTTCAGGGCGTGATCCCAGGGTCCCAGGATCGAGTCCCACATAGGGCTTCCTGCATGGAGCCTGCTTCTCCCTCTGCCTGTGTCTCTGCCTCTCTCTGTGTCTCTCATGAGTAAATAAAATCTTAAAATAAAACACAGCCATACCATGTGATCTAGTAATTCCACTACTGGGTATCTACCCAAAGGAAATGAAAACACTAATTCAAAAAGATACATGCACCCCGTGTTTACTGTGTTATTTACAACACCAAGATGTGGAAGCAGCCCAAGTGTCCATTAACGGATGAATAGAGATGTGAAATGCCAGCCAAGATTCATGGTTTGCTTGTTTTTATTAATTTGAGAAAAAGTGCACTAGTGGGGGAAGGGGCAGAGGGAGAGAATCTCAAGCAGACTCTACGCTGGGTGTGGAGCCCAGTGCGGGGCTGGATCTCACAACCCTGAGATCGTGACCTGAGCCAAAACCAAGAATCAGACACTCAGCTTGTCTGAGCCAAGTGCCCTAGGTCATGGTTTACACTTGGTTAGGCTCTTAGGCCTTCTTAAAGCAGAAACAGGATCGCCTCCGTTTTATTGCCTTGTTTTTAAGAGATCAGATTATTTATATCTGAATGTTAGATCGTTTCTTCATGATGGCATTTAGCTTGTCTATCCCGTGTTTCCTATAAACTAGATGATAAAGCCCGTCTTCATCAGGTTCATATTTAATGTTTTTGACGATCATGCTTCATAGGTGGTCCTACTTCCTACTGTGTCACACCAGGGGGCACACGTATGTTCTACTGTTGGTGAGGCTAGGTTTGAGTAGTGTTCCCATTCTCACTTGCTGTACAATAAACTGCAAAAACAGTATCTTTAAACCCCTAGAATCACTTACTTTTTATGATTTCTGTGAGTCCTGAATTCAGTCAGAGCACAGTGGGGGCAGCTTGTCTTGGCTCCTTGATGCCTGGTTCCTCAGCAAGAATACCTGAATGTTGACGGCTGGAATCATTTGTTCCCATGACTGCTGGTGCTGGCAGTTATTGCAGCCTCTCCATGTAACCTGGGCTTTCTCCCAACATGGTGACAAGGTTCCAAAGACAAGCATCCCAAGAAAGAAACAGATGGAACTCACATTGTCTTTAATAGCTAGCTTGGAAATCATGCAGTGGCATTTCCTCTCCATCTTACTGGCTGAGGCTACAAGGATACACCCAGAGGCAAAGGGAGGGAACAAGGTTCTTGTCTCCTGGAAGTGTTGATACCACATTGAAGGAGTATGCTGGGGTGGTGGTGGGGGGGGGGGGGGGTATGGTCCCTTCCATCTCTGTAATACACAATCTGCTACAAGGAGTGACAGCTAGATTCTCTTCATGGAAGATTATATCTACCTCTTTGTCTTAGCAAGGAAGACAAGATCCACATCTAATGAAGCCAAAAGGAGCTGAGGGGATACGGTACAGTTATGGAAATGTAAAAGGGGACACAGCATCCTAAGGAGAGGTCAAAAAGGACAGTGGTTGTGATGTACCATAAACACTTTCAACTAGACTATGTTACCTACAAAAAGACATTTTATCTATGAATAGCCAACTTAAAAATGAACCAACCCAGAACCTTTCAGTAACAGATGAAAAACTTCACAGGTAAAAATTAGTATCTCAGTATAGAAGCCTCATGGGCTCCCAGGCTCATGGGCTCGTAGGGTTAGGAGGTATGAAGCCAGGCCCCAGGCTCAGTTGGCACCCAGCTGGTGACAGCCAGCCAGAATCCATCCCCTGCAGCAGAGAACCATCAGAAGGGACAGTTCTCCCAAAGTTCTGGAGAGAGCCATGCTGTGGGGTCCACAGACTGCAGAGGAAAGGAGCTTGAGGCTGTAAGCTACCAGAGAGAAGACGGAGAGCAAAGAACAAGGGCTGCATCTGAGGGCAGAGCCCCAAGACCACAGATGCATCCAAAATTAGATTTTTAAAAATGTTATTTTCAAAAATAAGAACGAGCCTGTCATTTTGCTTGAAAACTGTCTTTATTACTCTTTGATGAACACAAGTCTACCAATGTAAGCCCAGATTAATGTAACAAATTACATGCTAATGATTAGGGACTAATTGCTCACCTCGGTACCCATTCTACAAGAATTAGACACATTTATTGCCACAGTTGTTCACTATGAGTTTTAGGAAGATATAGTTCAAGCAGATAAAATTTTTTTTTTTTTTTTTTTTTACAGAGAAAAATCAAGCAAGACTTAAAACTGCAAAGTAAAGGGATAATGCCATTGTTTTCGTATGTAGAAAGACATGAAATATTAAACACACCTACATTTAAATTAGGAAGAAAGGATAACACTATGTCGTGCCTATAACACACAGTTATCACAGTGACAGTAGGAACCAGGCCACCAGGCCTAGGACAGGATTTTTCCCTCTGCTACAAGGATCGACCTGCCCAGCAGATAGCACAGACGGTGATGGTCAGCTTTCTGTGTCAACCTGCCTGACTGGCCATGGGGTGCCACATTACACCTTATTTCTGGACGCATCTGTGAGGGTGTTTGGACTCAGCAGACTGCTGTCCCCAGTACAGGTGGGCATCATCCAATCTGTGAGTGACCTGAATACAATCAAAAGTGGAGGGAAGAACTCACTTTGTTTCTTCCTGCCTCACTGCTGGAGCCATCACATCTCATCTTCCCCGGTTCTCAGGCCTTCAGACTAGGACTGAATTACACATGGGCTTTCCTGGGTCTCCAGCTTGCAGACGGCAGGTTGGGGGCACTTCTCAGCCTCTGTGATCACATGGACCAATCTGCCATCATGCCCCTCTGTGTGTATCTCCTATTGGTTTTGCATCTCTGGAGAACAAGGACTAAAACACATATAGCCAGACACTCCCTCTAAGTGCGGAGAGAAACATCCTAAATTCTTGCAATTCAACCCCCCCCTCCATTTTCCAGGACAACTATCAAACTACTTACATGTTATTTTATCATCTCTTTCATTTCATTCATCATTATATACCTAGCACAGAGGCTCCTCTGGTAGGGGGTTAAATAGGTGCTGAAAGATAAGTGAATTTTAAAATATATCTGCTTTATTTCCTAAAAAGTTTTATTTTTATAGGAAACTATAAAAAAAAAGCCAAAGAAATCATATATAAAGAAATTACATATAAGGCAGCTCCAGGAGTGGCCTCTATACCCTACAGTTGGCCAGACCATAAGGCTTCAGGTTATAACGTATCTGGTGAGGCCGCCCCCTCGGATCTCTGAAAGCCTCCGGCAATGTCGTAAGATATTCAGTATCACATGAAACCGCTTGTCAGCTTTCAAAGCTGTGAACTCTTTTATATCAGCTTCCACTATGAAATATTGACCTGAAAATAAAGAGAGTAGTGTTCATTTTCATAAGGATAACTTTCAAGATGAGTCTTTGATGCATTACGTTTGTAAACACAAGTAACACTGTGTCATTGGTCATTGACTATTTTTACTGTTATTAGGCAACCTAAGTGAGAACAGGTACTCTTCCTAAAATAATCAGTATTCTCTCAGCCGAAGTTGCATAGTGTTTACTGCAGCATTTCAGAAACTGCCTATTATGTTACTGGCTCACTGTTGGTCTCTTCTGAACACGTAACTTTTCGAGATGAAATATGGGCTAGTGCTTCAGGGACTGAAACCCCCAGCAGTTCTGTCCCCTAACTGGCTGCCCGTGGGCAAGTAACTGATGCTTTCTCTGCCTCGTCTGAGAAACGGGGGTAACCATACGTGTCCCTAAGGTGTGAGGACTAGAGCTCTCGGTACACTACCTGGCACACGGCGAATACTGTATTAGCAGCCAAACTATTTCCATTACAACTCTAATTCTGAAAACACTGGGTAAAGTCTCATAATACACTCTAAAGCAGTGTTCCTCAGCCTTGAAGCTACAGACATTTGGAGTTCTCTGCCTCTTTCCGTGGAGTGGTCTTGGGCACTGTAGTCAAGTACACTTTAGCAGCGTCAGTAGTCTCTAGACCCAGTAGCAGCCCCAGCACTAGCCCTAACAACCAAAAATGTCTCCGGAGAGGGCAAAATCGTGCCCTCATGGGAAAACCACCCCTGGCTGAGAATGATGCCTCTAGATTCAGAGTTTTCTAGAATTGGTTTTCTCACGATTTAGTTATACTCCAAACAGCTGACGTGCACACATATATATGCTATCATTCTTACCTTTGGTATCCTTTGTTTCTTCGTCAATAAATCTGTGATAAAGATTTCTGGCCACGGAACTCATAGACTTTTTTGGTTGATGTAGAATCTTGTATTTACTAACTACTGCCTTGTTGATTTCTTTAACAACATCATTAATTTGACAATAGGTTAAGCGGGATTTCATGTACCTGCAAATAAGTATATGATTAACTTTTTTAAAGAATCATTTTACAAAATTATTTTCTTTGAAAGATGTTTATGCTTATACACAAACCAAGCTAGTAGAACTCTTCACAAAACAAAATGTACAGGGGCGCCTGGGTAGCTCAGTCGATTTAGTGTTTGACTTTTTTTTCAGCACAGGTCATGATCTCTGGGTCATGAGATGTAACCCCGGATCCGGCTCCACACTCAGTGAATGCAGGGAGTTGGTCTGAGATTCTCTTTCTCCCTCTCCGTCCTACCTCCTCCAAATAAATAAGTCTTTAAATATATATATTTGGGATGCCTGGGTGGCTCAGTGGTTGAGCGTCTGCCTTTGGCTCAGGGTGTGACCCTGGGGTCCTGGGATCGAGTCCCACATCGGGCTCCCTACAGGGAACTTGCTTCTCCCTCTACCTGTGTCTCTGCCTCTCTCTCTGTGTCTCTCACGAATAAATAAAATCTTAAATATATATATATATATATATACATAGATATTATATAAAAATAATATACAGACACCAACTTCCACATAAACCAGACATATCTCAACAGCTAAAAAATTAAATAGAACCACAATGTATCAGTCAACTTTCCTATATGTACCTGGATGTATTAATCTGTACTCTCTACCTAGAGACTTAATACTGCAATTTGAAATAGGGTCTTAAGTACTGGTTAACTAAAAGAACTTTAAACATTATACAGCACTTTCCTTAAAACTACAGCAAAACTGAGGCTACTTTTAAATGTAACTGGATAAATCTATATCATAAAACAGTCCTCGAGAGGACTCTGCAATAAACGGACCCATCTCTAGATCTTGCACTGTAAAGTTTTAGAACCAAAAAAAAAAACCTGATTTTAAGCATCTTCAACAAAAGATTTCCTACATTTTCATAGTGTGATGTTAATACTATTCTGGAAAAGATCAACATCTAAACACAGCACGCCATGAACAAAATCAAGCTTTAAGATTTAAACAATCACATATGTTGACCATTGAAGAGTTAAAGGTTAAAATTCTATCTTAAATACTTACGCTGGAATGCCATTAAATTCATCAGAAGTTATAAATGGCATTTCTTTAATACTTCTTTGTTCTTTGGGGGGCTTCTTTGTGGGTGCAGGTTCCTCAACTTTGACTGGTTCTTCAGGGTCAAGGTCTGACACATTAGCTCTACGAACAGAGATACACGAACAGATGGACAAGTGATCACCAGAATTTTGCAGCACACTACAAAGTTTTCCCAACTGAACATAATCAGTAACAAATACAAGATTTATTGTTATAATAATGTTACAGCCAACACTTTTTGCTGCCAGTACTCCTATTGTTCATGAAGATCTGAAGAGTGAAGAGAACACTGAAAAATTAAGCCCCCAAATCCTCAGTAACAGAATTCTATTTACAAACCCCAAACACAGGTGTATGCAGTACCTATGCTAAACATCTTTCCATCAGTTATCCCACTGGCTCCTCAAAGTCACTATGTGTAAAGTTGATCTTAACCTCTCAACAGCTTCTCTTCCTGACACTGTAATTTTGGACACAGAATCAATAATCATTTTATACTTCTCTAATTTATCCCACTGAATAATATATCCCAACAGTCCCTGCCTGTTGCAGACTCATTTTAGTTGCCAGCAATGAAATCCCAGCAAGCAATTAAAGCAGCAGGCGTCACGTCAAGGCTGGAGCTGGACATGAGAGCACTGATGGTGGTGTGAGGTCAGCGTGAGCCAGACGTAGCTTCAGGACACACCCGATATTTGGAGGAGGGCAGAGAAACAGGAGACGCAGGACAGTGAAGCACGACGGTGGACAGAACACAGAATTCCAGAAACACAGTGACAGTGAAATAAAACCTGAAAAGAAGGATCAGGGCTGAAGGGGATTTTTCTGTCCGTTCCCTAAGTGTGGTAATAACAGCAGCCCAGAGATGGGCTTAGGGGTCTGGGGAAGGGGAGGCATGAACATATACTGACAGGGAACAGACAGCGGCCACCAGTTTGAGGGGGACAGTGAAGCTAAGTTTTTTTTCTTCCTTTGGCTGTTTTTAAGATGGGACGTTTATTCAGCTTATTTTTACCCTAAGACACTGGTTCTTGGGGGTCAGGGGAGAATGTGTCACCAGAGGACGTATGGCAATGTCTGAAGACACTGTTTATTGTCACGGGCGGGCAAGGGAGGCGGGGGTGTGGATGACACCTAGGTGGGAGGCAGAGATTGGGGGTGCTACCAAACATCCTCACTATCCTAACAAAGGATTATCTGGCCTAAGGGAGCCGAGGTTGACAAACTGCTCAAAGGGAAAGAAATGAGAAGTGGGGAAAGCGAGCCTAGCAGATGCTTGTCCGTGGGAAAGAGGGGCGATGAGCTCCGCAGAGACACCGAGAAGACTGGTGCAGACACAGAGAAATGAACAAACACTAACGTGATCACTCAAACCATCCCAAGTACAGGAAAAAGCGACAGGAGTTGAGGTGTTTTAAGAGTTTTCTAGATGCAGAGAGCAAGAATAATTATAAAGACACTTACAGGTTCTGGCTGACTGTTATTTGAGGTAAATGGGGAGGAATGTTTTCCTTGAGATGTTCCACATCTTCATAATCCTCTTCAAGAGATTCACAGAGTTCCTGAAATTAAAAACAAAACAAAACAAAACAAAAAACAAAAAAAACTCCCAAATTAGTGTCTGTCCTGCCTCTGTGGGTTTGTTCCCTTGAGAGAGAGAGAGAGATGGAACGCACCAGGTGGGGGCAGGGGCAGGGGCAGAGGCTCAACCGACTGAGCCCCCCAAGCACCCCTGTGTTTTTAGACATTTTTAAAAAAGATTTATTTATTCAGAGAGAGAGAAAGAGAGAGAGAGAGAGAGAGAGAGAGAGGCAGACACAGGCAGAGGGAGAAGCAGGCCCCATGCAGGAAGCCCAATGTGGGACTTGATCCCGGGTCTCCAGGATCACACCCTGGGCTGCAGGAGGCGCTAAAGCGCTGCGCCACCGGGGCTGCCCTAAGAGCTGTTATTGGATGGCAATCTAGCAGCTTTCTCTACTGGTTTTCAGAGAACCGTTATAATCACATTACAACAGGGACAGCTGACATTTAACTTCAAATATATAAAGGATTTATGTTTGTCCTTCTGGTGAATTACTTTTGTTGGCTTAGCACACATTTCCCAGTGTCATCTGACAGCGGTGCCAGGGTGACGATGCGTGCCCATGGTGCATATTCGAGATGCTATTTGGAGCTGCCATTGCTGACATGCGCATACTTGAGCTTCACGGAGATTTCCACTGGATCATCACTGCTTTTTGTTCTGTGTTGTCTTTACCTTTCACTAGAACCTGAGGCTCTGAACTCATGCAAATTATTTTTCAAAAGATTTTATTTGAGAGAGAGCGAGCCCAAGTGAGAGAGAAACCACAAGTGGGGTGAGGGGAAGAGGGGGAAGCAGACCCACTGCTGAGCAGGGAGCCCCACATGGGGCTCCACCCCAGGACCCTGGGGTCATGACCTGAGCCAAGGCAGACAGTGAACTGGCTGAGCCACCCAGGCACCCCCTCGTGCAAATTTAATAAGAAAAATACTCTGTACCTTTGGATTCCTGTCATCTGATTCTCAATTGTACTATGAAAAAAAAAAAAAGAATTCTAAATAGCCTTCAGTTCTGGATTTAACATTCTCTAAGCCCACACTAAACCCTCTTACTAAAGCACTCTTGGAAAAAAAAAAAATAAAAAAATAAAGCACTCTTGGGTAGGTTAGAACTGAAACCATATTGGTTTTGTTTTAAATTGACAGGACACCTTTCTTTCAAAGAGCTGAATGATGTTCAAAGCCAACAATTTCATTTCAACTGATAGTAGGTTAGGCATACTCATGCCCACTCCCGTAGCTGAAAAATCTTTACAGATCCTAAGGATTATAAGGCTGAGACGGACCACAGAGGCCACCTTGTTCAATCCCACTCAATGTGTCAATGGCTCTAACAGCATGAAGTAACTATGTACAGACTGCATATTTTCCCAGAAGTACACAGACACTTTCATTAGCTTAGTCAAATAGAAAGCTTATTTAGAACAAAATGTGTGAATGAGATTCAAGTTTTTCTTTGAGAATCCTAACATTACATTTTTATTTTTTTATCTTACTTTTTCAAAGATTTTATTTATTTATTCCTGAGAGACAAAGAGAGAGAGAGAGACACACAGGCAGAGGGAGAAGCAGGCTCCATGCGGGGAGCCCGATATGGGACTCGATCCTGGGACTCCAGGACCACACCCGGAGCCGAAGGCAGATGCTCAACCCCTAAGCCACCCAGGCGTCCCTGACATTACATTTTTAAAGAGATGGAGAATAGAAGGGACCTAAGAAATAGTTCAGTGTGACCCATTTTTTTTCCAAATGAGGACAAGACCCCCAGAGGTAGACTGGCTTTCTCAGGGTGGCAGAGGGTGCTAAAGGGAACCAGGACAAGATTCCCATTTTCTCGCCCCTAGGTGTTCCTTCCACACCACTCTATCAGATCACTAATTAACTTACCAAGAATTATTTAGGAAATCTTCCCTTTTTAGTACAGTTCCATTTCTTTGGGTACCACCAGAAAAAAAGAAACACTTGGGGAGCTCTGGCATCCTTTACACTAGTAAGATACAATGCAAGTGGTGCTTTATTTTATTTTATTTTTTTTAAAGATTTTATTTATTTATTCATGAGAGACACAGAGAGAGAGAGAGAGACGCAGAGACACAGGCAGAGGGAGAAGCAGACCCCATGCACTGGGAGCCTGACGTGGGACTCGATCCCGGGTCTCCAGGATCGCGCCCTGGGCCAAAGGCAGGCGCCAAACCACTGCGCCACCCAGGGATACTGCAAGTTGCGCTTTATACCATTAATGATGATTTACAAAGCTAAGAACATTTTAAATTTCAAGAATCCTTCAGAATTCCCTGGTGATTAGGAGTTTGTATTCATTGCCCTTTCTTTTTTTTTTTTTTTTTTTTTTTTTTTGCTGGAAAAACATTACCTTGAGTGAATGGTTGGTTTGCTCTTGATACTGAATCTCCGATTCCAATTTATTTAGAAGTTCATTTACTACGATGATCTCATCTCCTATTTTATCTAACATAGTCTTCAAGGTAGGTTCCTGACCTATTAATAAACAAAGAGAATGAGAAATAAAGTATACAGAAAAGTATTCACATACTGTGCTCTTTAACTCAAGTGTATCCAAGTAAACTCCTGGACCAGAGCTTTACCTTGCAGAGACACTTGGGGGAAAGCAGTCCTTAGGACCTATCTCCATGGATAATCTTTTAGCAATAATCGTGCCTCGGATAAACCTCATTGGCTACGATGCTGCCACTACAAAGCTCCATGGATAATCTTGAGACCTCATTTCTTTCCTTTTTTTTCTTTCTTAAATCAGTGTTTTTTTTTTTTTAATTATTAAGATTTTATTTATTTATTCATGAGAGACACAGAGAGAGGCAGAAATGCAGGCAGAGGGAGAAGCAGGCAGGCTCCGAGCAGAGCAGGGAGCCCGACGTGGGACTTGATCCCAGGACCCCAGGATCCTGACCTGAGACGAAGGCAGATGCTCAACCACTGAGCCAGTGAGGTGCCCTTAAGACCTCATTTCTAAGTAATATGGAAGAGAAGTGAGGGAGAGGTAAGTACAGCGTGTCCCCCGAGTCTTCTGATTTTGGCAAGTTCCTCCCCTGTAATAAAACACCCAGAAATGCTAGATACAAGAAACACTCTTCTATGTGTACGGCTGAGCTTTCATGAGGATAAGGTGAACCTCCACGGGGCTCAGCAAGAGGACAGACCGCAGACCAGGCCGGATGTGGACGTTGCTGCTGCAGTAGAGCTGATCTGGGGGTGCAGAGGGAAGCTGGGGAGAGCAGGGGAACCTGTTCCACTCACCGCAGTTTCTCAGGGACAACATTCTCTTGACGTTGCCAATCTTCTCGTTGATGTAAGAGCACAACTGTTCCAGATCTGACGACGCCATGACTTCAAGCCTCTGAAGAAAAAGACAAACACTTACAAAAAAAAGCAAGGCCAAGTTCGTTCACGTTAAAATCCAATAGCGAATATCCAGGGAATCCTATGTCCTTGAAGAGTACAGACACTTGATGTCAGTCAATTCTGCAAAACGCAGTTTTCAGCCAGTCCAGCACTGGCCGGTCCGAACCTTCCGGGATCCGTGCATCCGAGCCAAGGCACGGCGGGTCAGGGGCAAGTGCACTATTCACACGTAACAGGGACCACGCTGGTGCTGCCTCAGAAGCGCGAAGTACGAGTACACACGAGTCTCAACCCCCCACGGGAGTGCACGGCGCCGGGCCGGGCCGCGAGCTGGGGCCCCCGCCGCCGGGCTGGCCCGCTCCCCGCCCCGCCCGCCCGACCCCCGCCTTCCGCCGGACCCCGACGCCAGGCGCCACCCTCGCGCGGGCCCGAAGGCAGAGCCACTCGCGGCGCGACCGCGGGCCGCCGGGACTCGCCTGGAAAGCCGAGGACCGCGACGCGCCACTCCGGGAGCCAGATTCCAAGCGCCCGCCCGGACGCGGCGCCGCGCAGGCGCACCTCGGCGCTCCCGGAACGCGGGCTCCAGTTCCGGCGTCTTCCGGGACGGGGCGGGGCCTGAGGTGGGCGGGGCGGGGCCTGGGTGGGCGGAGCCGAGGTGACGGGAGGGACCCGGGCGGGGCCTGGGGTGGGCGGGGCCGGGCCTGGGTGGGCGGAGCCGAGGTGACGGGGGGACCCGGGCGGGGCCTGAGGTGGGCGGGGCCGGGCCTGGGTGGGCGGAGCCGAGGTGACGGGAGGGACCCGGGCGGGGCCTGGGGTGGGCGGGGCCGGGCCTGGGTGGGCGGGGCCGAGGTGACGGGAGGGTCCCGGGCGGGGCCTGGGGTGGGCGGGGCCGAGGTGACGGGGGACCCGGGCGGGGCCTGAGGTGGGCGGGGCCGGGCGCGCGGGGCCGCGGAGGCCGGAGCCCCGGAAGGCCCCGGGGTGCCGGGGCCCCAGTCGCCCTGCAGTGTGGACGGCCACCCGGCGGGGGCCCCGCGCTGCGGGAATCAAATGGCGAGGCCCAACAGCGGGTCTCCAAGTTGGCTGCATGGTACCGTCGCCAGGGGCAGCTTGCACAAAGGCCAGTGCCTACCCTGGACCCCAAGTCCCTGAAATCAGGCTCTCTGGAAGTGGGTTCCACGCCCTGATATTTTAAAAAGCGTATCCCAGATAATCCCAAAAAGCACTCGAGTTGGTGAGCTTAAAGACAGGGACCTTGTTTTCGTCGAGTTTACAGCCTCTGTAAGGGCAAATACAAATTTAAACAAAGAATAAGGTTAATTCTTCCTGTTGGAAAAAAAAAAAAAGGTAAAGTATCCCCGAGCTCGTGTGGCAGCTCCACAGTCATCAACTATCCAGATTCCTTCTATCTCCGGGTGCCACTGTCCACAGCATCATGCGTTCTGGCCCTCGGGTGCCTGGGATGTAAGATGACCCTGCCAGGTCCTTCCTCGGGTCTTGTTCTAATTGGAAAAGAGGCAAAGGGTAACAGGCTCACTGACCAGCTGAGCCACCACCTTTAAAGAGGTTTTTTTGGAAGCCACACCCAGTGGCTTTCTGCTTTTCACAGGTCATTCACATCTGCAAAGAAGACTGAAAGAAAAAAAAGTAATTCAAAAAAAGTTTTTTTTTTTTTTTTTTTCAGACAGTTAGATTGTGTCCTCAACCATTATAGGCAGGCGTTCTGTTTGTGAGGGAGAAGAAGAGCATAGATTCCGGGTAGGTAAACAGCAGCCTTGGCCATTTCTACCTATAACTTTTAAAAACTTGTGGAAATTTTCAAACTTACAAAGTTAGAATAGGATAATGAACCTCATGCTTCACCCATCACCCCAGCTTCAACCATTATTAATTTTTCTCAAATCTTGTTTCATCTGTACCTCCTCTATTCTCATCCTTTTCCTACTGGAAGATTTTGAAGCAAATTTCAAATATTATATCTTTTCATCCAAAAACATGTACATATTTATCTCCTGAAGATAGAAATTCTTTAAAAATTACCATGTTACCATTATCACACACAAATATTTTAACAATTATTTCTGAATAACAAATATCTAGCCAATGTTTCCCCTGATTGTATCATTGTTATTTTAAAAACTACTGGTTTATTTGATTTAGAATCCAAGTAAGAGGGGCACCTGGGTGGCTCAGTCGGTTAAGTGTCTGTCTATGGCCCAGGTCATGATCCCAGGGTCCTGGGATGGAGCCCCACGTGGCCGCGGTGGGGGTTGGGGGGTGGGGTGGGGTGGTCCGTGCTCAGCGGGGAGCCTGCTTCTCCTTCTACTTCTGCTGTTCCTCTTGCTTGTGCTCTCTGGCTTGTGCTCACCCTCTCTCTCTCTGTTAAACAAATAAATAAAATATTTTAAAAAATAGAATCCAACTAAGTTACACATTGATTGATACATTTTTTATGTTTCTTTTGATTTTGACACATCTACTTATCTAAAGCTAAAGTCCTTTAACAGGAACAAAAGTCTTTCATTGTAGGACTAAATGTAAGGCTTCAAATGTCAGTATCTAAGAAAAATAACACAGTAACACAAATTCACTCTGTAGCATCAAGGACAAACATTATCAGGTTATTTCCCATGAGAATATAAACAGGAAGACCAAGAGCACTGAGTACCAGAGGAGGGGGCAGGGACACCTGGGTGGCTCAGTGATTGAGCATCTGCCCCTGGTTCAGGGCGTGATCCTGAAGTGTCGGGATCGAATCCCGAATCGGGCTCCTTGCAGGGAGCCTGCTTCTCCCTCTGCCTGTGTCTCTGCCTCTCTCTGTGTCTTTCATGAATAAATAAACAAAATCTTAAAAAAAAAAAAAAAAAGAAGAGGTGGGGGGAAATGTGGAAAAAATATACAAAAGAGCAATTGGACTGCACTGGCTGGTTCATATTTCTTCCTACAACAGGATTATTTATCAGGACTTCAAGTGCAATGACAGAAACTCAATCCAAACTGACTTAAACAGGAAAAAAAAAAAGACTTATTTGACTCATAAAACTGTAAAGTGTGCATGTGTGTCTTCAGTTACAGCTGGACCCAGGAACTCAAATATCACATTAAAGAGCCATCTGCATTTCCCAGCTTTGCATTCCTCTGTGCTGATTCCAATCTCAGGCAGGCTTTTCTCTATGGTGACTGCTGGTACCTCTAGACTTACACTCTAATAGGTTAGCAGTTCTTGCTTTGCTAAAAGATCTAGCAAAAGTCCCAGGATCTCACCTCATTGTCTAATTTGGATCGTGTGCCCAGTCTTAAATTAATCAGCATGTCTAGGGGAGTGGAATGGTCTGCTTGGCTAGATACCCTGGAGCTCGAGTTAGGACAATCCTACCCAAAACATGGGGTCTGAGAGTAGAACGGAAGCAGTTTCTGAAATGTTATTTATGGAGAAGGAGGAGGAAGTTGGGAGGGGTTGTTCGAAGCAAAAATTTGTTGGAGAAAAAGCAAGAGTTCAGGGTGATGGTGAGTTCTCACTGGCTGAGTTGGGAGAGCTAGATGATTTCTCTTAGGGGATACAATGCACATCTTTCTCCCTTGGGGCCTATTATTAATGATTCCCTCCTGTTGATAATTCTGTTGAGTTCTATAATTGACAATTCTTTCTATAATTGACATGGAATGGTAAGACTCCCTCTTGTAGCCTCCTGACTCCACCTTAGAGAGGTTTCCCTTGATTAATTTTTATGAGAGCAAGAAGTAAGAAATTGCTGGATTGGTCCTTAGAAGAAATATAAGAGAAATTATAAGAGCAAAAAAGCAATGTGAACACCAGTCTTCAGGGAAAAATAACATCGGGAAACTTGTTGCAAACTTAGTCTAATTCAGGTATTTTACACATATTACTCTGGTTAATCTTTGTAATGAGCTGATGGATATGTACAATTGTGATCTATGTTTTACAGATGGGGAACTGGGGCTTATAATTAAGTAACTTGCCCAAGTCAATATCTCAGAGCCTGTCCTCTTTCCCATGTACCTCTCTTCTTCTTCTTCTTCTTCTTCTTCTCCTTTTTTGTTTTTCTTCTTCTTCTCCTTCTTCTTCTTCTTCTTCTTCTTCTTCTTCTTCTTCTTCTTCTTCTTCCTCTTCTTCTTCTTCTGTCTTTTTCTTGCAGCTGGGAGTCAAGTTTAATTTCTGGATGTCCCCAAATCAGAATCAACTAAGTTCCTCATTATAGAAGAAAGATCAAAAATCTCTTTAAGCAACAGGACTGCATTTCTGGGAAGCTCAGGAAATAGTTAATCCTCTGGTTTTGACAGTGAATAGTGTCAAATCTGGGGACAGCTTCATAGCTCTCCTTTCAGAAGAGGGAAGGCCCATTGTAGTAGGTGAGGTGCATTCTGAGATGTGTCACACTGATCAGAAATAGGTCTGACCCTTTGGGGACTAATAACATTCAAGGCATATTGCGTTTTTACACTTTCTACCAAACTACCCTCCTTTATAAAGCTTGTTTTTAGAAGCCATTTTCCAACTGACAACGTTAAAATCCAAGGCATATACTCATATGACAGTTCTCACAGGGATAATTTCCTGGTTCTCATTACCTGTCATGGCAGCTGAGGCAAAATCATTGCAGAAAATCAAACACCTCACTTTTACAATGTTTCATACCCTAAAATGATTTATACCTCTGGTGGCTTTTTTTTGGGGGGGGAGGGTTGTGTTTGTTTGGTCGATTGAAGATTGTTTTGTTTTGTTTTTTTGTTTTTGAAACTAAAGGGAAGAGGAAAAAGAAAAGCTTCCTACACTGTCCCCCTAGTGTTCTTTCCTCATTTTATGGAGTTTATCCGGAGTGTACTTTTTTTAGTATTGTAGCTACAGCCCCAATTTCTGGGCCACGAGAGTGCCCTTAACAGTCTCAGAGGTATGTTGTATGATTTGAGGCAGGGAAGGAAAGTTACCAGCACAAAAACTACACATACTCTCTCTCTCTCTCTCTCTCTCTCTCTCTCTCTCTCTCTCTGATGTCTAGAATTCTACCCATTAGTGAGACAGAGGAATATGGGGGAAAAATATCAGAGGACCTTTCAGTAGTCCCAGCTCAGTCATTAACTGGCTCTGTGAACTTGAGAAGTAGATGATTTCTGAGATTGTGTCCAGCTCAAAGCATTCAGGTTTTTTCCTTCTGAAAAGTATTTCCCTCTTCCTGTGACCTGCTTTTAAACATAAACACTGGGTGGAGAGTAACGGACTTTTAAGTTGGGGGGGGATTAAGACTGTCCCACAGATTTTCCTTTCCCTACTTCTTAACAAATGTCCCCCAAATAAGTTCTTTTTTTAAATCCTCTCCTTTCAAAAATCACTAATAATTGGTAACCACCAGAGATAATGTAAGGTAATAAACTTCAAAAACTGATGTCAAGGAGGGAAAAACAATCCTATCACCACCTTGAAATCATATGGAAGAACCCATATATCTATGAATTGAAGGAAATCTGAAGATTACCAATTGAGGGATACCCTTTCTTTCCCCCACTGTTCTTGGTCATTGCTCTCTCTCTCTCTCTCTCTCTGAGTCTAATTTCCTATTTCTCTTGGGAAATGACCCAAAGTTGAGAGTACTCCTCAAAGGGATGGACTAATACTTGAATTTGTGCAAAGCAGAATACTGATTCAGTGCATTTAACAATAAAAATGAAAAAGGGGGGGCAAAGAAGGACGAAACCATGCAGATATTGATAAAGAAAATGATCTACAGGAATACATATTTAAAAAAATAACAAGAGGGGTGCCTGTGTGGCACTGTCAGTTAAGCACCCGACTCTTGGTTTCAGCTCACGTCATGATCTCAGCACCCTGGGATAAGCCCCATGTCTAGCTCCCCACTCAGCGCAGAAGTCTGCTCAAGTGTCTTTCTCCCTCTCTCTCTGCCCCTCTTCCCCCCTTGCATAAGTAAATAAATCTTTAAAAATTAAAGGAATAGCAATAAATTTTATATCTATATGAACTGTATATATACTAATTAAAAATAAGACCGCATTAAGAAGAGAAATAAAAGAAACAAAAAGGAGAGCATCAGATTTAAAAATATAAGTTGAAGTTCCAAACAACACCATTACAAAATACACTGAATTGCAAATAGCAGGGAATAGAAGAGACACCATTGAAAATCAAGTTATGGGGATGTCTGGGGAGCTCAGTGGTTGAGCATCTGCCTTCACCTCAGGTGGTGACCGTGGGGTCCTGGGATTGAGTCCCACGTTGAGCTCCCCGCAGGGAGCCTGCTTCTCTCTCTGCCTGTGTCTCTACCTCTCTCTGTGTGTCTCAAACTAATTAATTAATAAATTAATTAAATCTTTAAAACAAAAGAAAAGCTTAAGATGATCATAGTACATGCAGTTGAAGAAAAAGAAATTAAAGAAACACAGAGAAGCCCACAGAAACAGAAAATAGAAATATTCCAACATGAGGATAATTTGTGTCCTAAATGCAAAATGCCTCCAAAATGTGCCAGAAGATTTAGTAAAAGGAGATTACGCAGAAAAAAATTTAGATGGAGATGCTCACTGCATTCCAGGAAAATTTATTAAGGGATACTTTACAACTACAAATAATCAAGTTAAGTCATTCAACTTTAAGAATAAAGAAAGAATAAGCTTTTGGGTGAAAGTCTGATTAAAAGAAGGGAAAAAATCTGGCTAGGTGGCCTCTGACAATTGCTCTAACATTTCCTCTCATATTTTTATTTTGAAAAATTTCAAACATACGTAAAAATGTCAAGAGTTGAACACCAAATACTCACATACCCTTCAGGTAAATTCTTCAAATTTAAACATTTTGCAATTTTGTCCTTCCTACATATCTATGCATAAACAGTAATGGTTTTAAAACTCCACAAATATTATAGTGTATTGGAAATTCTAGGGACATCACTAGAAAGGGGAAAAATTAGAGAAGAAGACAAACCATGAGAGATTCATAACCCTAGGAAACAAACAAAGGGTTGCGGAAGGGGAGGCGGTTGAGGGGATGGGGTGACTGGAGTTTCTCAGTTAACTCTGTTTCTCAGAGTTAAGTCTACTTCATTTCCCTCATGCCTCCCCAGGTTCTTTTGACATAGTTTCTAAAACCTGTAGGTGAGAGGGAAGTGGAAAGCTGCACTCCAGAACGCTTGCTGCTCACGGTTAACTACACAGCATGTCCAGCTACACACCTCCACTCCTGCGACGATACCTTCTACCTCCCATATGTGAGAAGCTAGTGGAAAGCTGCAGTGCACTAATGCTTGTGTCTCTGAGTTCAGTACAGCACATTTCCACAGCACCTTCTCACCCACAGTGGAGCTAGCTACTAACCCCCATAAGTGAGAGGATAGATGCCAGCTGCATTCAAATAATGTTTCTTTCTGAGTAGTGAGCACAGTGCCTTTCCATGGGCCTCCACACCTACTGTGGACATAGTTCTAACTCCCTTTTGTTAAAAGCTTGTCAGTAGCTGCCTTCAAGGAATGCTTATTTCTCAGAGTGAAGTATATCACATTTTCCTTGAGCCTCCACATATTCTTTTGATATAGGTTTTAATACCTTTAGGTGAGAGGGTGGTAGGGTAGGGGTGGAGGTAGGTCTAGATATAAGTGTAACGTTTTGTTAGCTTATGTGTTGGGGTAGTGTTTGGTTTCAAGTTAGGGTAAACATAGGGTTAGGTTTTAGGATTAGTGTTATGGTTAGGGGTAGCTGTAGGGTTAGAGCTATTGTTAGGTGTTGGTGTAGGAGTAAGTTTATGGATTGGGGTGGGGAACGGTAGGTTTTGGGGTAAGTGCAGGGCACTGATAGGTGTAATGGTAGTGGTTGGCTTAGGGGTAGGTATAGCAGTAGGAATAGATGTAGGAGTAGGCCTATGGTAGCAGTAAGAGTAGGGATGGGGTAGCGGAAGCCATTGAGTTAGTGGTAGGGTTAGGGTTAGGGGGACAGGTATATGTATCGGCAGGGATAGAGGTAGGATGATGGTTTGGAGTATAATTACATGTAGGGTTAAGGGAAAGATTAAAGCTGGGGTATGGGATGGGATAGGGGTACAGGTAGGACTATTGATAGCGGTAAGGGTAGCACTAGGGTATGGGTAAGTGTAGTGGGTAGTGGTAGGGCAAATTGTTAGAACGGGATGTGGGTAGTGATAGGGACAAGAGTAGATAAAGATGTACAAGTAGATGTAGCAAATGGAATGGGGTATGTGGAGGGATAGTGTTAGGGGTAGGTTTAGGGATGGGAGTAGGAGTAGGAATAGGTGTAGGGTAAGTTTAAGGGGAAGGGAAAGGGTTAGTATTAGGGGTTAGGGTGGGGAAAGGGTAGATTTAGGAGTAACTGTAGAGGTAGGTTTGGGTTACATGTAGAAGTGGGTTAGAGATAGGGGTGATGGAGGAGGTGTATGGGTTTGTATAGGAAAGTGGAAGGCAAGTAGGCATAGGTGTAGTGGAAGGGGTAGGGATTGGAAAGAGTAGGGGTAGTGGTAGATTAAATTTAGGGTTAGAGAGGAGTAGAGGTAAACTGAAGGATTGGTTAAGGTAGGTGTAGGGTTAGGGTAGGTTTCAGGGTATGGATAGATGTAGGATTGTTTTTATACAGGTGTACAGATAGGGTTATTGCTCAGTATATAGGTAGGCATGGGGATAGGGATAGTCGTAGGTCAGGTTAGGGGTTTGGGGTTGAAGGGGTAGGTATAGGGTTATGCGTAGATGTAGGGCTAGGGGTTGAGGTTGGGTTAGGAGTAGGGGTAGAGCTAAGGGTAGTGGTTGGGGTATTAATCATGTTAGGGGTATGAGTAGGGTTAGGGGTACCATTAGGGGTAGGTGCAGTGGTCGGGTCAGAGGTAGCTGTAGATGTAGGGTAGGGTGAGGGTAGTGGTAAGGTTAGTCTTATAGGTAGGGGTACTGATAGGGGTAGGGGTAGTATAGGGGTTAAGGGTAATAATAGAGCTAGGGATATTGTTAGAAGTAGGGTGTGGGGGAAGGGTAGGGTTAGTGACACATGTAAATGTAGGAACAGGGATGGGCAAAGGGGTAGGAGTACTTAGAGGTACTGTTAGGGTAAGGCATAGGAGTAGGGTTTTGATTAGGGGCAGGGTTAAGGTTAGGGTGAGGTAGGATTAGTTAGGGCTACTATTAGGTTTAAGAGTAGGGGTAGGACTAAGGTGAGGGTAGTGGTAGGAGTAGATAGGGGTACTGTTCAGGTTTGTCATAAGAATAGGTTTAAATGTAGGGGTAAGGTTAAGGTTAGAGGTATGGGTAGGAGTAGTTATGGATACGGTTAGCATTAGTCATAGGAGTAGGATTAAGGGGAGGGGTAGGATTAAGGTTAAAGTTAGGGGTAGGAGTAGGATGAGGGTTAGCCTTAGGGTAGCATTAGGAATAGGTTAAGGTGTAGGGGTAGGGCTAGGGTTAGGGGTAGATGTGGGAGTAAAGGTCAAAGTGGGTAGGGGTATGGTAGGGTTGGGTTAGGGGTAGGGTTAAGGGTAGGGTCAGGGTATGATTAGGGGTAGGGCTAGCAGTTGGATTAGGTGTAGGAATAGAGTTAATGGTAGGAGTAAGGAATAGAGGAGCAGTAAGTATAATGGTAGGGGTAGGGGTCGGATTAGCTTTTGGGTAGGAGTCAGTGTATAAGTAAGTTTAGTGGTGGGTGTCAAGGTAGTAGTAGGTGTTGGGGGAGGGTTCAATGTGGTGTAGAGGTATGGTTAGGAGTAGGTTTAGGATATCTGCGGCTGTAGGTTTAGGGGCAGGTATAGGTTTATGCCTAGGGCTAGGTGTACAGATAGGGGATAGGTAGGTTTAGTTTTAGCCTTAGGGGTCAGTGTATGGGTATGGGGGTCCTAGGTGTAGTGTTAGGGTAGGAGTAGGAGTGTGTGTAAGGATAGGACTAGGGGGAACGGGTAGTGGTAGATGTAGGGTTAGGGATAGCTGTAAGTGTAGGATTGGGGGAGGTATAGGATAGAGTTTAGCTGTAGTATTAAGTTTATGGTTACCTCTAGGGTTAGGGGTAAGGCTAGAAGTAGTTGAAGGGGTATTCATAACGTTAGGTGTAGTGGTGTGTTTAATGGTATCAGTAGGGGTAAGTTTAGGAGGAGGCTTGGGGTAGATGTAGGGCTAAGGGTAAAGTTAGATATTGAGTTAGGCATGGAGTTTGGAGTACCATTGGGGATAGGGTTAGGGTTAGGTTTAGGGGTTGGGGTTGGGGTAGGAGTAGGGTGAGGGTTAGGTGTCAGGTAAGTATAGTGGTGGGGATATGTTTAAGGGTATGGGTAGGATTTGGTTTAGGTGTAGGGATATTTTTATGGGTAGACATGGCTCAGTTTAGGCGTAGGGGAAGGGGCAGTGTAGGGTTATGGGTAAAGTATTTGTAGAGTTAGAGCTACGGGTATGGGAAGTGGTAGGGTTAGGTTATGGGTAATGGTAGACATAGGGATAAGTTTAGGGGTAGGTTTAGGGCTAAGAATAAAGTTTGGTGTAGACTTAGGGGTAGGGTTCGGAGTACCATTATGAATAGGAGTAGGATTAGGTTTAAGAGTATGGTAAGAGTAGGGATAAGGGTAAAGATAGTGTTAAGTTTAAGGTTAGGACTAGGGATAGGGTTAGGGTGTTGGGGAATTGTAGAGTTAGTGATAGCTTTATGCCTAGCAGTAGGGATAGGTTTAGTGGTAAGGGTAGGGATATGGTTAGGTGTACTCTTAAGGTTAAGCATAGATGTAAGTTTAAGTGTAATGGTAGGGTCAGTGTTGGGGATAGGGATAGGAGTTGGGGTTAGTGGTAGGGGCAGTGTTAAGAATAGGGCTATTTTTGGTGTAGAAGTATGTGTAGGATAGAGTAGGTTTAGGTTTGGGGTAGGGGTAATGGTACTACTTGTAGGGGGTATGAGTGGTGCAAGGGTTAGGGTAGGTGTAGGGGTAGTACAGGACCGGTAGATGTAGTTGTAAAATATGTGTAGGGGTAGGGGTAGCTGAAGTGGTAAGATTGTGGAAAGGGTACTGGTAGGGTTAAGGGTTGTAATAGGGTAAGTGATGGCATAGAAGTAGGGTTAGTGGTAGTGGTAAGATTAGTGGTAAGTTTAAAGGTAGGGTATGGTTATGTTAAGGATTATGGATAGAGATTGGGTTTGTGTTAGGGTTTGGTGTAGGAGTAAGGTAGGATTAGGAGTAGGTAGGTTTAGGGGTAGGGACAGTTAGGTGTATGGGTAGGGTAGGTTTTCAGATAGGCATAGGAGTAGGTTTCAGGTTAATGTTAGGAGTAGGGGTATGGCTAGTGGTAGGGGTAATGGTAGGGAGAGAATTAGGGGTAGGAGTAGGTAGGGGTAGGTGTAGGAGTACAGTTAGGTGTAGAAGTTTGGTTAGGGTAGGACATAGGGATAACCATAGGGGTAGGAATAGTGATAGGGGTATGTGTAAGTTCGGGGTAGTGCTAGGGTGATGAGTAGCTGTCGGGGTAGGGTTGGGTCAGGGTAGAGCCAGGGTTAAGGTTAGGAGTAGTAGTAGGAGTCGGGTCAGAAGTAGGGGTAAGGAAATATTAGGTGGTATGCATGGCATTAGTGCTGGTGTAGGGGTAGGGGTAGGGGTAGTGGTAGGGTTAGGGGTGGGTTAGGTGTAGACTTAGGTATAGTGTTAGGAGTAGGGATAGAGCTAGGATGAGGGGTACAGGTAGGAGTAGGGTGAGGGCTACAAATATGGGTAGTGGTAAGGGTAGGTTTATGGTTAGAGTTAGAGTTAGGGTTACAGGTAGGTGCTTGGGTAGGGGTAGGGTTAGGGGTAAGGAAAGAGCAGTGTATGGTTAGTGGTAGGGGTAGTTGTAGGGATATAGTTAGTGTTAGAGATAAGGGAATGGTTAAGTATTGGATTAGCTGAAGGGGTATGGGTAGGAGTAGCTTTACGTGTAGGCCTAGGGTTATGTGTAGGGGTGGTTTTAAGGGTAATGGTAGTGTTCTGGGTTAGAATGTGGTTAGAATTAGGGTTAGGACTAGCATTAGTGTTAGATATAGTGGTAGAGGTCAGGTTAGGGATACCAGTAGTGGTAGGTGTAGGGTTAGGTAGAAAGGAGTAGTGGAAAGGATAGAGGTAGGTGTAAGTTTAGTGGTAGCAGTAGAGATATTGTAAGAGTCGTGGTAGTGGTAGGTTAGGGTGAGGGGTACAGAGGGGTAGATGTAGGCATAAGGATCAGGTAGGGTTGGTGTAGGGCTAGGGTAAGGTTAGGGTTAGTGTTAAGGTAGGAATATAGGTATGAGTAATGATAGTGGTAGCTGTAGGGTAGGGGTAGGGTTAGCAGTAGGTTTTAAGGTAGGGTAGGGGTAGTGTTAAGGCTAGGGTAATTGGTAAGCTTAGGGATAGGTATAGATGTAGGTTAGGTTTAGGAGTTGGGGGTGTAGTGTTCAGGGTAAGCTCAGAGATAGGTGTAGGACTATTGGTTGGAGCAGGGGTAGGGTTACAGGTAGCTGTTGGGGTATGGGTCTTGTATGGATTAGGGGGTAGGGTTTGGTATAGGCTTAGAGATAAAGAAGGCAGCAGGGTCAGAGGTAGGTGTAGGTGTAGGGTAAGAGTAGGGGTAGTACTAGGGTAGGGTAAAGAGAGTTGCAGGGTGAGGCTTATATGTAGGATTACTGGTAAGAATAGGAGTAGGAGTAGGTTTAAGTGTAAGAGTAGAATTAGGTATAGGGAAGGGAAGGGGTAGCATATGGGGGAAAATATGGTAAGTGATAGGTGTATGGGTAGGAGGAGTAAGGATGGGGGTAGCAGTAAGGGTAGGGGTAAGAGTTGGGATAGGGTTATGGGTAGGTGTTCAGGTAGGTTTAGGAGATTTTTTTGGGTCAGTGTAGGCTTAGGGTTAGGTGTACTGTAAGTATTTGTGTAGGAATAGAGTTAGTGGTAGGGGTAGGGGTAGCGTTAATGTTAGAGTTAGGGGTATATGTAGCGTAGGATTAGGGGCAGTGGTAGGTTTTTGATATGGGTAGGGGTACTGGTAGAAGTAGTGGTATGTTTAGGTTTGAGTGTAAGGGTAGAAGTAGGGAAAGGGGTAGGGGTAGGGTAAGTCATTGTAGTTTGTTTAGTGATTGGAGTAGGGATGGTGGAAGCAGTATATGGAGGGGAGGTTATGGGTAGGCATATGCATTGGTGTAAAGTTAGATTTAGGGTTAACTTAAGGCAAGGGCTATGTGATTGGGTTGGGTTAGGTGTGGGGTTAGGGTTAAGGGTAGGTGTAGCAGTAGGGTGAGATGAAGGAATAGGTGTAGAGTAGGAGTAGGGAAAGGATTAGTGTAGGTGTAGCAGTAATTGTAAGGATCCAATAAGGGTATTGGTAAGGGTAGAGTTAGGAGTAGTTTAAAGGGTAAGGGGAGAGGTAGGGATGTGGTACGGGTAAGAATTGGGGGAAGTGTAGGGTTAGTGATAGGGATAGGTTTAGGGAAAGGCATAGGGTTAGATGTAGGAGTAGTGTTTGGTGTTCCGGAGGGGTGTGTAGAGTGAGGGTCATGGGTAGGAGTAGAAGAGAGAAGAGAGGTTGGGGTAGGGGAAGCGTTAGTTGTTGGGTTAGCAGTAAGGATACAAGTAGGTGTAGGTGTAGGGTACTGTTAGGGTTAATGGTAGGCGTCGGTACAGGTGGATATGGTAGGTTGGGGGTAGGATTATAGATAGGGTTAGCAGTAGGGGTAGTGGTAAGGATAGTTTAAGATGTAGGAGTAGGGCTAAGATTAGGTGTAGAATTAAGAGTAGGGGTATGGGTATAGGTATGGATAGGGGTAGGGTAGGGAGTGGAGTTGGGTAGGGGTAATGAAAGTTGTAGGTTCAGGGTTAATGGTAGGGGTAGGGGAGTGATAGGTTAAGGTGTAGGGGTAGGGCTAAGATTCCTTGTAGATGTAGGAGTAGGGGTATATGTTTAGGTATGGGGAGGGTTAGGGGCATGGTTTTGGGTAGATTTTTGGATGGGTTAGGGATTGGGGTTGGGTTATGGGTTGGGATAGAGGTAGTGCAAGGTGTAGGGGTACAGTGAGGGTAGGAGTAGCAGTAGTGTTGGAAGTAGGGATAACCTTAGAGACAGGAGTAGGTATATGATTACAGTAGCAGTGGGAACAAGGTTAGGTGTATGTGTAGGAATAGATTTAATGGAAAGTGTTGGGATAGTTGAATGGGTTTGAGGAAGCGCTGGGCTAAGGGTAGGTTCAGGGTTAGGATTGGGGTTAGGAGTACATTTAGGGGTATGTGTAGGGGCAAAGTGACGTGTTGTGTAGGTTTATGGTTAGGGGTATGTGTGGGGTAGGGTAAGAGGTAGGGCTTGAGTTAGGACCAGTGGTAGGAGTAAGGGTAGGGGTATGAGCTGTGGTTGGGGTAGGTTTATCAGTAAAGGTAGTGGTAGAGTTTGGTGTCGGGGTAGGATTAGGTTCAGGGATAGGTTATGAATAGTGTTAGAGGTAAGATTAAGGGTAAGAGTAGGGTTAGAATTATGGGTAGGGGAAGAGATAGGATTAAGGGTAGGTATAGGGTTAAATGTAGATGTAGGGCAAAGATAAACTCAAAATGGATGAAAGCTCTAAATGTGAGACAAGAATCCATCAAAATCCTAGAGGAGAACACAGGCAACACCCTTTTTAAACTAGGCCACAGCAACTTCTGGCAAGATACATCCATGAAGGCAAGGGAAACAAGCAAAAATGAACCATTGGGACTTAAGATAAAAAGCTTCTGCACAGCAAAAGAAACAGTCAACAAAACTAAAAGACAACCTACAGGATGGGAGAAGATATTTGCAAATGACATATCAGATAAAGGGCTAGTATCCAAGATCTATAAAGAACTTATTAAACTCAACAGCAAAGAAACAAACAATCCAATCATGAAATGGGCAAAAGACATGAACAGAAATATCACAGAGGAAGACATAGACATGGCCAAAAAGCATAAGAAAATGTTCTGCATCACTTGCATCAGGGAAATACAAATCAAAACCACAATGAGATACCATCTCACACCAGTGGGAATGGGGAAAATTAACAAGGCAGGAAACCACAAATGTTGGAGAGGATGTGGAGAAAGGGGAACCCTCTTGCACTGTGAGTGGGAATGTGAACTGGTGCAGCCACTCTGGAAAACTGTGTGGAGGTTCCTCAAAGAGTTCAAAATAGACCTGCCCTACGGCCCAGCAATTGCACTGCTGGGGATTTACCCCAAAGATACAGATGCAATGAAACGCCGGGACACCTGCACCCCGATGTTTATAGCAGCAATGTCCACAATAGCCAAACTGTGGAAGGGGCCTCGGTGTCCATTGAAAGATGAATGGATAAAGCAGATGTGGTTTATGTATACACTGGAATATTACTCAGCCATTAGAAACGACAAATACCCACCATTTGCTTCGATGTGGATGGAACTGGAGGGTATTATGCTGAGTGAAGTAAGTCAATCAGAGAAGGACAAACATTATATGGTCTCATTCATTTGGGGAATATAAAAATAGTGAAAGGGAATAAGGGGGAAAGGAGAAGAAATGAGTGGGAAATATCAGAAAGGGAGACAGAACACGAAAGACTCCTAACTCTGGAATACGAACTAGGGGTGGTGGAAGGGGAGGTGGGCGGGGGGTGGGAGTGACTGGGTGATGGGCACTGAGGTGGGCACTTGACGGGATGAGCACTGGGTGTTATTCTATATGTTGGCAAATTGAACACCAATTAAAAATAAATTTACAAAAAAAAAAAAAACAAAAAACAAAAAAAAGATGTATTTACGTCTACAGAAAAAAAAAAGAAAGATGAATGGATAAGGAAGATGTGGTTTATGTATACAATGAAATATTACTCAGCCATCAGAAACGACAAATACCCACCATTTGCTTCAACATGGATGGAACTGGAGGGTATTATGCTAAGTGAAGTAAGTCAATCAGAGAAGGACAAACATTATATGGTCTCATTCATTTGGGGAATATAAAAAGTAGTGAAAGGGAATAAAGGTGAAAGGAGAAAAAATGAGTGGGAAATATCAGTGAGGGTGGCAGAATATGAGAGACACCTAACTCTGGGAAATGAACAAGGGGTAGTGGAAGGGGAGGTGGGCGTGGGGTTGGGGTGACTGGGTGATGGGCACTGAGGGGGACACTTGATGGGATGAGCACTGGATGTTATGCTATATGTTGGCAAACTGAACTCCAATAAAAAATAATAAAAATAAAAATTAAATAAAAATTTTAAAAAGGTAGGTGTAGGGGTAATGGTAGGGTTAGGTGTAGTGGTAGGTGTATGGGTACATTTAGGGATTGGGTAAGGCATAGGTATAGGTATAGATTTAGGGGTGGGGGTAGGATTACCATTATGGGTAAGTGTTGGGGTAAGAGAAGAGTTAGGAGTAGATGAAGGCCTAGGCATGGAAGATCAGTAGTGATAAGAGTAGTTTTTGGTGTAGAGATACGGGTAGGAAGTAGTGTAGGGTTAAGGTTGGGGGTAGGGTTGAGGGTAGCTGTGAGAAGCAGATGGCCACTAGTCTCTAACGGAAAGGAGATAGAACCTATCACAGCAGTCAGTTGGAGGTACAGTGGAAATGCACTGTACTTCCTCTAAAAAACAGAGGTCCTTGACTAAAGCTTTCAACTAGTCTCATAAAGGAGTTAGAACATAAAACAAAAGTAAGTGTGGAGGCTCAAGGGAAATGTGATATACTTTGAGAAACAAAAGTTCCTTGAATGCAGCTTCCGAAAGTCTCTAACATAAGGGAGTTAGAACCTCTGTCAACAATAGGTGTGGGGGCCCAATGGAAATGCACTGTACATAATTCCGAGAAACAAGAATTCCTTGAATGCAGCTTTCAACTTGCCTTTAAGAAAAGAGAGCTTGAATCTATCTCAATGATAGGTGTGTAGGCGCAATAGAAGTGAGCTGTACTTAACTATAAGAAAGAAGCATTTTGTGAATGCAGCTTCAACTGGCATCTCGCATATGGAATTTAGAACCTATCTTAACTGTAGGTGTGGAGGCACAAAGGAAATGCGATGTAGTTAACTCAGAGAAACAAGCATTCCTTGAATGAGACTTAAAACTAGACTCTCATGTAAGGGAGTTGGATGGAAACCATGTCTAAAGATTACAGATGGAGTAGCAATGGGTGTAGGAGTATGTTTAGACATAGGGGTAGTGATAGGCACTGGGGTACTGGTAGTCATAGTTCTACAGGTAGGGTTAGAGGTAGGTTTATGGTTAGGTGTAGAGGCAGTTGTAGGGTAGGAGTAAGTTTAGGATAGATGTAGAGATAGTGGTAGGTATAGTGGTTGGGTTAAGGGAAGGGGAAGTGTTAGGGTTGGGTTAGACATAAGGGTAAAGTTAGGGTTAGGTTATTCTTAGGAGTAGTGTTAGGTGTCAGTGTAGGGTAAGCATAGGGTTAGGGGTTAGGATTAGTATTATGGTAAGAGGTAGCTGTAGGGTTAGGGTTAGTGGTTGGTGTAGATTTAGGAGTCAGTTTTTGGATTGGGGCAGGGGTGGGTAAGTTTTGGGGTAAGAGCAGGGGTACTGATTTGTGTAGGAGTAGTGGTAGTCGTAGGGGTAGGTATAGCAGTAGAAGTAGATATAGGGGTAGGGTAGCAGTAAGAGTAGGGATAGGTATAGGGGTAGATATACAGTTAGTGGTAGGGTTAGGGTTCAGGCTAGGAGTACAGGTATGTGTAGGGCAGGGATAGAGGTTGATTAGAGGTCGGGGTAGAGTTGCAAGTAGGGTTAGGGGAAGGGGTAGGGTAGTGGTATGGGTTGGGATAGGGGTACAGGTAGTGCCATTGGTAGTGGTATGGGTAGGGCTAAGGTATGGGTAAGTGTAATGTTAGGGGTAGGGCAAGTTGTTAGGAAGGTGTGTGGGTAGCAGAAGAGGCAAGAGTAATAAAGATGTAGGGGTAGGTGTAGGGGAAGGAATGGGGTATATGGAATGGTAGTATTAGGTATAGTTGCAGGGGTAGGAGTAGGAGTAGGGATAGGTGGAGAGTAGGGTAGTTGTAGGGGAAAGGGAAGGGTTAGGGTTAGAGGTAAGAGTGGGGAAAGGGAAGTTTTAAGAGTATGTGTAGAGGTAGGAGTCAGAGTAAGATTTGGGGTGGGAGTGAGGGAGCAGTAGATGTACAGGTATGGGTACAGTTAGGATTATGGGTAGGGTTAGGGGTATTTTGAGGGTAGGTTTGGGATTAATTTTTTGGCTAGCATTTGGGATTGAGGTAGGAGTAGAGGTTAAGTTTAAGAATAAGGAATAGAGTAGCAGTAGGGTAAGGATGGGGTAGATTAGCTTTAAGGGTAGGGATAGGGATAGAGGATGTTTAGGGATAGGGTTCAGGGTAATCGTAGGTGTTGGGGGAGAATTGAGTTAGGTGTAGAGGTAGCGTTAGGGGTAAGTTTAGAGTTATGGGTAGCTGTAGGTGTATGGGTAGAGCTTGGGTTATGGTTGGGTTAGGTTTACAGGTAGGGGAAGGGGTTATGGGTAAGGGTAAGTTTAGCCATAGGGGTAGGAGTAATTTACAGGTAGGGCTATGTGTAGTGCTAAGGTAGGATTAAAGGTGTGTATAAAGATAGAAGTAGGGGTAGGTAGGGGTAATGGTAGGTGTAGGTTTAGGGGTCGTTGTATGTGTTGGTTTGCAGGAGTTGTAGGGGAAGTGTTTGCTGTAGGAGGACCTACTGTAGGGGAAGTGTTTGCTGTAGGAGGACCTACTCCTACTCCAGGGTTAAGGGGAGGAGGAAGGGTGTGGTAAGGGTAGTCTTAAGAGTATGTGTAGAGGTAGGTATAGGGTTGGGTGTAGGTATAGGGCTAGGGGTAGAGGTAGGGGTAGCAGGTGTATGGGTATGGGTAGGGATAGTGGTAGATTTGGAGTAGGGTTAGGGTTAGGGGTATGGCTAGCAGCTTGGTTTGAAGTAGGAGGAGAGGTAAGGATAAGAGTAAGGAATAGTGTAGCAGTAAGTGTAAGGGTAGGGGCAAGGGTAGGATTAGCTTTAGGGGTAGGGTAGAATTATTTTTAGGGATAGGGTTCAGGGTAGTCTTACATGTTGGGGGAGAGTTGAGTAAGGTATAGGGTTAGGGGTAGGAGTAGGGTCAGGCTTAAGGATAAGGTTGAGGTTAGGTGTACAAGTATGAGTAAGGATAGGATTGTGGGTAGGGATAGGATTTGGGATGGGGTAGTTGTTGGGTTAGGATTAGCATTCATTGTAGTGGTAGGGTTACGGGTAGGATAGGGTAGGGTAGGGTTAGGGTTAATGGATGACGTAGTGATAGGGTAAGTTTAGGAGTTGGGATAGTGGTTAGTGTAATGGTATGGATGGGGTAGGGAAAGGGATGTGGGTAATGTCAGGGATTGGGCTAAGAGTAGGGGGACGGGTAGGTTTTAGGGTAGGGGTAGGGGAAGTTTTAGGGGTAGTGTTATTGATAGGGTTATCGTTAGGGAAGGTTTTGTGAGGGCTTATGTGTGGGGGTTGGTTGGGGTTATTGTGTGGGATAGGAGTAGGGATAGGGTGTGTTTCGGAGTAGAGATAGGAGTAGTTGTAGGGATAGGCATATGGTTAAGTGTAGGGATAGGTTTAATGGTATGGGTATTAGTAGGGGTAGAGGTAGCATTAGGATTAGGGTGAGGGGGATGCCTGGGTGGCTCGGCGGTTGAGCATCTGCCTTTGGCTCAGGGTGTGATCCTGGTCTGGGGATTGAGTCCTGCATCAGATGCCCTGTGAGGAGGCTGATTCTCTCTATGCCTATGTCTCTGCCTCTCTCATGAATAAATAAACTCTTTTTTTTAAAGGATTAGGGTTAGGTGTAGGTCTAGGGGTATAGTTAGGTAGAGAGTTAGTGGTAGTGTTTGGAATACGTTAGGGGTAGGGGTAAGTTTCAGTTTAGGGGTTGTAGTATTCAGTTTTGGTGTTATGGTAAGTGTAGTCATAGAGATACATGTAGGGATAGTGGTAGTGGTAGGATTAGGGTTAGGTGTAGGTCTAGGGGTATGGTTAGGTAGAGAGTTAGTGGTAGGTCTTTTTTTTTAAGGGATTAGGGTTAGGTGTAGGTCTAGGGGTATAGTTAGGTAGAGAGTTAGTGGTAGTGTTTGGAATACGTTAGGGGTAGGGGTAAGTTTCAGTTTAGGGGTTGTAGTATTCAGTTTTGGTGTTATGGTAAGTGTAGTCATAGAGATACATGTAGGGATAGTGGTAGTGGTAGGATTAGGGTTAGGTGTAGGTCTAGGGGTATGGTTAGGTAGAGAGTTAGTGGTAGGTCTTTTTTTTAAAGGATTAGGGTTAGGTGTAGGTCTAGGGGTATAGTTAGGTAGAGAGTTAGTGGTAGTGTTTGGAATACGTTAGGGGTAGGGGTAAGTTTCAGTTTAGGGTGTAGTATTCAGTTTTGGTGTTATGGTAAGTGTAGTCATAGAGATACATGTAGGGATAGTGGTAGTGGTAGGATTAGGGTTAGGTGTATGGGTAGTTTTAGTGGTAGAGATATGGCTACATTTAAGGGTATGAGAAGGGATAGTGTAGGGTTATGTGTAGATTCAGTTGTAGAGTTAGAGGGATAGGTATGGGAAATGGTAGGATTAGATTTATGGTTAAGGATAGACATATGGATAAGGTTAGGGGTAGCTGTAGGGCTAAGGGTAAATTAGGTATAGAGTTAGGGGTAGGGTTCGGATTACCATTAGAGGTAGGAGTAGGGTTAGGTTTAGGGGTAGGAGTATGGGTATAGTTAGGTCTAGGGTAGGGGAAGTGGAAGGCAAGGGGTAGGCTTAGGTGTAGTGGTAGGGGTAGGGATTGGAAAGAGTAGGGGTAGTGGTAGGTTAAGATTAGGGGTAGGAAGGAATAGGGTCGTCGTAATGATTGGGTAGAGGTAGGTGTAGAGTTAGGGTAGGTTTAAGGGTATGGATAGGGATAGGAGTAGGGATAGTTTAGGTGTAGTGCTATGGGTAGGTGTAGAAGTATTTTTACTGTGGTGTAGGGATAGGGTTATTGCTCGGCATTCAGTTAGACATAGGAATAGGGATAGTTGTAAGTTAGGTTAGGCATTTGAGGGTGAATGGTTAGGGGTAGGGTTATGGGTAGGTGTAGAGCTAGGGCTTGGAGTAGGGTAAGGAGTAAGGGTAGAGCTATGGGTATTGGTCAGTATATGGATAGATTTAGGGGTAATGGGTAGGGTTAGGGGTAGCATTAGGGTTAGGTGCAGTGGTAGGTTTAGAGTTAGCCGTAAGTGTAGGATAGGGTGAGGGTAAGTGGTAAGGTTAGTCTTATAAGTAGGGGTACTGGTAGGTGTAGGGGTAGTAGAAGGGTTAAGGGTAAGAGTAGAGCTAGGGATATTGTTGGAAGTAGGGTGTGGGGGAAATGTAGGGTTAGTGACACCTGTAAAGGTAGGAGTAGGGATGAGTGTAGTGGTAGGGGTATGTGAGGGTTAGACATAGATGTTGTTTTAAGGTTAGGTATAGGGTTAGGTTTAGGGGTAGGTGTAGGATTAGATATGGGTACAGCTAGGGTAAGGCATAGGAGTAGTTTTAAAGGTAGGGGTAGGATTAAATTTAGGGGCAGGGGTAGGAGTAGTTCGGT
Source organism: Vulpes vulpes (assembly GCF_048418805.1). Classification (NCBI taxonomy): domain Eukaryota; kingdom Metazoa; phylum Chordata; class Mammalia; order Carnivora; family Canidae; genus Vulpes; species Vulpes vulpes. The sequence goes on from NC_132792.1 coordinate 79,802,866, forward strand.
TTACTGTTAGGATTAGGCATAAGAGTAGGTTTGAGGGTAGAGGTAGGGTTAAAGTCAAAGGCAGGGGCAAGAGTAGGGTTAGGGGTAGATGTGGGAGTAAGGGTTTGAGTATAAGTATGTATAGGAGTAGGGTGGGGTTAGGGTTAGGGATTGGATTAGGTATAGGGTTGGGGTAGGACTAGGGCTAGGTGTAGGGCTAACATTTGGGTTAGAGGTAGAAGTAGAGGTAAAGGGAGGAGTAATGAATAGTGTAGCAGTAAGTGTAACAGTAGGGTTAGAGGTCGGGTTAGCTTTATGGTAGGGGTCAGTGTATAAGTATGTTTTGGAGTAGGGGTCATCGTAGTAGTGGTGTTGGGGGAGGAGGGTTCGATGTGGTATAGAATTAGGGTTAGGAGTAGGTCTAAGGTTGCGTTTAGCTGTAGGTGTAAGGCCAGGGGTAGGGTTAAGTTTAGGGCTAGGTGTACAGGTAGGGGCATGATAGGGGTAGGTTTAGCTTTAGGGTTTGGTGTATGAGTATAGGGGGCCTAGGAGTAATGTTAGGGCTGGAGTACAGGTCTGTGTAGGGATAGGACTAGGGGAACGGGTGATGGTTGTAGGGTTAGGGTTGAGTGTAGGCGTATGTTTAGGGGTATGGGTAGGAGTAGTTTCAAGGGAAGGCATAGAGTTAGGTGTAGGGGTGGGTTTCATTGCATGGGTAGGGCTATGGGTAGGAAGAGAGCTAGGGGTAGGTGTAGGACTAAGGGTAAAGTAAATATAGAGTTAGGGGTAGGTTTCCGAGTATCATTATGTGTAGGTATAGATTTAGGTTTAGGGTTTGGGGTAGGTGTAGGGTTAGGGTTAGGTGGTGTAGTAAGGGTAATGGTAGGGATACGTGTAGAGGTAGGAGTAGAAGTATGGTTAGTGGTAGGGGTAGGAGTTGGTTTATGTATAGGGGTATTTTTATGGGTAGGGGTATTTCTAGGTTTAGGTGTAGGGGAAGTGGCAGTGTAGGGTTATGTGTAGAAATATTTGTAGAGTTAAGCTATGAGTATGGGAATCGGTAGGGCTAGGTTTATTGGTAAGGGAAGACATAAGGATAAGTTTAGGGGTAGGTTTAGGACCACAAGTAAAGTTAGGTATAGAGTTATGGGTAGGGTTCTGGGTACCGTTATAAGTAGGAGTAGAGTTAGGTTTAGGGGTAAGGGTAGGGTTAAGGTTAAAAATAGTGGTAAGGTTTGGGTTAGGGCTAGGTATAGGGTTAGGATGTGGGGGAAGTATAGGCTTAGTGACAGTTAGGAGTAGGGATGGGTATAGCAGTATGGGTATGATTAGGGGTACTCTTAACATTAGGTATAGGTGTAAGTTTAAGGGTAATGGTAGGGTCAGGGTTAGAGGCTATGTATAGGAGTAGGGTTAGTGTTAGTGGTAGGGCAGTGTCAGGGATAGGGGGATTGTTAGTGTAGGGTTAGAGTAGGTTTAGGGGTTGGGGTTGGGGTAAGGGTAATGGTAGCGGTAGGGGTATGAGTAGTGCAAGGGGTAGGGGGTAAGGGTAGGATAGTGTTATAGTAAGTGTTATAGTAAGGGGAGATGTGGTTGTAATATATGTGTAGCAGTAGGGGTAGGGGTAGGTGAAGCGGTAAGATTGTGGTAAGCGTACCGGTAGGGTTAGGGGTTGGGGTAGGACAAGGGGAGGTGTAGAAATAGGGTTAGCGGTAGTGGTAGGAGTAGTGATAAGCTTAGAGGTAGGGGTATGGTTATGTTAAGGAGTATGGGTAGGGGTCAGGTTTGTGGGAGGGTTAGGTATAGGAGTAGAGGTAGGGATAGGTAGGGACAGGTAGGTGTATGGGTAGGGTAGGTTCAGGGCTAGGCCGAGCTGATACCTCATGACCCAAATCCCCCTAAATTGCAATGTTAGTCTCTCTGGAGTTACCCAAGGCCCCCAGACAAACAAAAACATTCCTAGCAGGCATGGCATTCCGAGGGCTTTAGAGACTACCTCCCAGAAGCGGAGGGCAGAGACCAAACCTCTCTTTGGGCAACAGTAGATTCTTTATAGCGCAGCTCCCACAAACACTCTTTATCTCTACCTGTTTCAGAGTAGGGGGAAAAGTGCAGACCTTGGGCCTTGCCTTCCCATGGGCTCAGTTTTATTCACATCTGGCAACTAGAACCCACCTCGTCTAGAACAATGCTGGTGTCTCTGTGAATATTTGGTGAATGAGTGAAGTGTGAATGAATGAATAAGTTGTTTTTTAATTTGTCGTGTGAGATGGGGTTGAAATTTTTTTTTTCTTCATTTTGGACTTGGTTCATTCTGGTGGGTTTCAAAGACAGCAGTGATGCAAACGTGCATGTTGCCATCTCTCTGGAAGGGAGCCCTCCCATTGTAGAGATGAGAAGGTCTAAATCCGGAAAAGCTGGTGAGGGACAGAGATGGGGTCAGCACACAGGTTCGGCAACTTTAAAAAAATTTGTCTTAGCCAAGTGCTTTATTTCCTCTTTTCCTTATTAAAAAAAAAAAAAAACAAAAAAAAAAAAAACAAAAAAAAAACAAAAACAAAAAAACCCTGACAACAAAAGTCTTCCTTTCCGAGGAGCTTAGCACTGCAGTGTGAGGTCCTCTCATTTGGGATGGCCTTCAGCTGTCCAGCCTGCCTCGTGGGGATGGTGCTAATGAGTCAGAATGTATGTGTTCCAGGGCTGGGGTAGGACAAAACCAGGAGCTGAACACTGATTCTACCTTGGAGCCAGTGGGAATTCACTATGTTTGCATCTATTTTGAGGATTGATTGTCTGATTAAATTCCTCAAATATTCTATAGAAGTACAGTTTAAAAAGAAAAGTTTCCACCCAGACGTGCTTGGGGCCACTAGCCAAGCACTTGGCTAGAAATATGTTTTCAAAGAACTTTTTAAAGACAAGGTTTGACCTGATAGTTAGAACTCCAAGGAAGAGGTAATGACAGCAGGGCCAGAAGACCAGGAAAGAAGGAATTAAAAATGGTATTTCTTATACGGGGTTCTTTCCCTGGAACCTCCAGTTGTGCCTGAGATGCCTGCCACATTTTTTGCTCTAGTGTAACCGTAAGCCTATCATTTACTGAGCACTTACTATGGGCCAGGCACTCTCCACAGTGATAGCACCTCCACAGGGGGGTGCTGTCCTTGTCACCATCCCTGCCGGGGAAGCAGGCATGCAGAGGTTAGATGACTCGCCCCTGTTAAGTCAGCAGGTACTTGCCAGCAGGTCAGAGGAGTCTCCTCTATCGATTCTCCCCTCCCGACCATGCCCACGATCCTGGTGGTAATGCCAGTTTAATTCAATTAAAATGAACTTTAAGGAAGTTACTGGTTTTCTAGTGGTGCTCAGCGAAACAGCCACAAATCGAGCAGGCCTGACACAACACAAATCTATTCCCTTCCTGCTTCTGTGCACCGGGGGTCTGGATCTGGTTTAACCTGGGTCCTTCTTCAAGGTCTCAACTGGGGTCAAAACCAGTTGCTGCCGGGCTGTAGTCTCGTGGGAGGCCCAGGGTGCTCTTCCAAGCTCACTGGTTGTTGTCAGGATTCAGTTCCTTGTAGGACTGCTCCCCTACAGGCCCGGGGGGTTGCCTGCTGTCCTCTGCCTCATGGCCCTCTCTGCAGCATGGCCATTGCTGCCTCCGGGCCAACCAGGGGAGCACGTCTGCTGCTTCGATGTCTCCGGCTTCCATCTCTGACCGCCGACCCCCTGCTAACAGGCTCACCTAATGGGGTCCGGCCCACCCAGGATCATCTCCCTTTGGAAGAACTTGAGGTCCATGACTGGAGACTTTCATCAGATTTCAAAATGCCATACCTGACTACCCGCACTCGGAGAGAGCGGATTACAGTGGGTTTGTGCAGTGTGAAGCAGGAATCCTGAAGGCCAGCTTAGAATTCTGTCTCCCACGGAGGATAATATTGAGGAGGAAACTGGCAAACAGTTGAGGTGGAGAGAGGGGATGGGGGGACAGGGGAGACGTCCCCACATGTAGGTATATGAGCCTCAGGCCTCTTTTTATTTTATTATTTTAAAGATTTTATTTATTTATTTATTCATGAGAGACACACAGTCCTCTTTTTAACGTACGGGATGGTTGAGGCAGTTCTTCTCTCACCCACCCCTGGCCCCACCCCATCACACCGTGACTCCCAGCCAGTCACCCCTGACATGCCCAGGTGTGCCACATGCCCGCTTGTCTTAGAAAATCTTTCCTAGGGCTGCCCGGGGGCTCAGCATTTGAGCGTCTGCCTTCCTGGGATGGAGTCTGTGTCGGGCTCCCTGCATGGAGCCTGCTTCTCCCTCTGCCTGTGTCTCTGCCTCTCTCTGTCTCTCATGAGTAAATAAATAAAATCTTAATGAACTCTTCCCCATCTCCTCCGGCATCACCACTCCCCCAGCACCTCACTCCCTTTGCTCTGCCTCGACTCTGCCACGAGCGGCCCCCTTCCGTGTCATGAAGCCTTCTCAGTCCAGGCCGCCAGGGCTGGGTGCCCTGCGAGGAAGGAACTAGCCTGGTCACCTCAGAGGTCCTCAGAGGTCGTGGTGTCACTGAAAGCTGGTTAAGTGAAGGGATTAGCTGTGCTGTCAAGAGAGAGCTGAGAAGACAGTAGAGGAAGTGTTCCAGTTTGTGTTGTCTCTGCGCCTTCTGGGGCATTATCAAGGATCTGCAGTAGGACCTGTGGTCTCTTAGAATGATACTCTCTGATGATCAAATTACTACCATAGAAGCTCTTAACCAAACCGTACTCGTCTTGCTACTTCTTACCTCCTCTTCCCCATGTCAGCCAGACAGCATTCTTGCAAATCTGGAGATAAGCAAAACCCTACCTCTGCGGGGCTGAGCCAGCAAACCAGCTCGCCCCAGTCATGGAGCGAGTCCCTGTTAGGGTCTCTTGGGGCAGCACACCTCACCACAATGAACACTTGCGCAGCAGCCACAGAGTTGGGGGCTACGAAACAATGGTTTGTTTTTAAGAGACAGAGAGTCCCTTCTGTTCTTTGATAAGATCAGAGAAGCTAAAAATAAAGCCAGGGTGAACTGCCCAGAAGAGCGGTCAGAACATGTCTTTGTCGAAAAATACCCCCACCAATGAAACATCCTGAATGAGAGTGTAGGTGAGAGTTTGCACATGGTTCAGGGGAAGGGATGGAGGCATGGGTCCCTGGGTGCACCCCGCAGGATCCAGTCCAGCGCCGCACCCATGGAATCTGAATAAAGAATTTATTTCTGGGCAGCCCGGGTAGCTCAGCGGTTTAGCACCGCCTTCGGCCCAGGTCGTGGTCCTGGAGACCCGGGATCGAGTCCCATATCAGGCACCCTGCATGGAGCCTGCTTCTCCCTCTGCCTGTGTCTCTATCTCTCTCTCTATCTGTGTCTCTCATGAATAAATAAATGAAATTAAAAAAAAAAAGAATTCATTTCCCTCTGGAGCTTCCCTGCCACTTTGCTCTAGTGAATAGTTTTAGCCTTCGGGACACAGGGCAACTCATCAATTCCTTCCATTCATTCATTTTCTCATCCATTTAACCACTATTTATTTAATATTGGAAAGAGAGTTATTTCTATACAGGCAATAGACAAAGTTTCCACCTTTTTGTAATAAATAAAACAGCTAACAAATAATCATACAATGTCATATAATATATATAATACAGGGTATTGGAAAAGTACTATGAAGTTTCCTTACAAGAATATGACAAAAGCTAAGGACCTTTTATAGAGGAAAGAAAGAAAGAAAGAAAGAAAGAAAGAAAGAAAGAAAGAAAGAAAGAAAAAGAAAAGAAGGAAAGAAATAAAGAGAAAGAAAGAAGAAAGGACAGAAAGAAAGAAAAAATGAAAGTCAGATTTAATGTTGCCCATGGTTCCCAGAAGTTCCTGGATGCTCTGTACCTGCCACCCCCATGGATCTGTTGTCAGCAGTGGTTCCCAAGCCCACAGAGAGTTGAACTTAGTTCTCATTTGAAGTCTGAGAATCTTTTTTAAAGTTCCACCAGCGATTCACAGCACAGAGCTAAGAGCCATGGTTTTAAAACATCTATTTTAATAGACATGACCAAAAAGGAAAAGACTATATTATGGACAATTTACATTAACGACAATTTATAGAAGGCTGGCGAAGAGAGATAAGCATACCTGCAAGCCACCTGGTTGAGGCTTGTGCTGGGTGGGCTGAGCACCTCAGCATCCATTGTCCATGGCCTGTGGCCTGTGGCCTGTCCGAAGAGGTCTCCAGCCTGGGCAGCCAGAGCTGGGGTGTAACCAAGGGCATAATCATTTGCACGGGGCTTGGGCCAATCGCACCCCCTCCAGGTTTTTTGGTTTTTTTTTTACTCATACCCCTTTTAGATCAAAATTAGAATCTCATCTCTTGGGGCCCCTGTGTGGCTCAGTTCAGTGTCTGACTCTTGATTTTGGCTCAGGTCATGATCTCAGGGTCCTGGGATCGAGTCTCACACTGAGCCCCCAGTCTAGCCCCATGGTTAGAGCAGAGTCTGCTTAAGAGTCTCTTCTTCTCCCCCTGCCATCCCTGCTCCTCGCTTGCACAGGCGCCTGCATGCTTTCTTTCTTTCTCTCTCTCTCCCAAAAAAAAAAAAAAAAAAAAAAAATATATATATATATATATATATATATATATATATCATGTCTCCCTGGGGATTTTGAAATCAAGTCCTAGCGGTGTGTAATCTTCAGGGAAGAACTGCTGTAATTTCAGTGTAATCTCATATACCAAGACATTGTTCAACCCAGCTTTTCAGAATTTGTGTTATAAAAGGATCAAGATTAAGATGATATGTTTGTGCTCAATATACTTTTCTGATACATATACATACAATTCATGTCCTTCCTGCCCTCCTCACCCTCGCTGCTTTGACGCTCTCACTAAATATAGTGCTGTACACCTTACGACCAAGGCTATGTATTTTGTGTTCTCACTGATTTCTAGGTGAAAGAGTAAGTGGATGAGGAAGGCAAGGGGTATTTGGACAGCAGGGAGTTTTGTGTAAAGTTGCAAACACTTGATTTCACTCCCTCCTGAAACCCCATTAAGACACCAGTAAAGAGACTTTTTAAAGATACAAGCCCATGCGAATGGGGAAAATGGGAGAGCAGAAAACAACAAAATTTTAAAGCTGAGAAGCAGCTAGGGAAGGGGTAATTTACCCAGCCGGCCCAAGAAAATGGAGAGAAAATTGTATCCCAAGCTAACAGCGCAGAATGTGGAAAACCACCCCCGTTTGTAAGCCAGAATCCCCATGAGCATCCTGAACTGGCGGCAGTGGTGCTTCCGGGAGTGGGGGTGAGGGCAAGGGGTGCTAAAATTGGAATTGGCTTAAGGTCTGTTTGTGAAGCAGTCACATTTCCAGATTCCTTCCCCAAATTCATGCAGCTAAATGACTGCCTCTCCCCCATTCTGGAAAAAGATAAGAGAGGGAAGTCAGGAGGAGGAATCTCTGGCGCTGGAGAGGAAGGCACTGCTGAGACCCGGGGATGCCAAAGTCCCCAGGTGCCATCTCCCCCACCCTGCTCCTGGAAGACTGGTAGCCAGACCTTTACCCTTTAGGGAAGAGCTTGATAGTCACCCCTGATGATCTGATCAGTCCCAAAGGAAAGACCTAAAGATACTGACGTTGGACTTCTACAAGGAAGGAGCCCAGGCATGCCAAAGTGAGGTCTACATTTGAAAAATTCACCTCTAGCCCAGAGCTTTTAATAAGGTTCTTTGTTTCCTGGACTTAAATATGAACAACCCTCCATAAAGTGTAGGTAGCAACATCCGTACCCCATAGAAGTGGTGTAAAGACGAAATGAGATGGTCCTTGTGAAGTCCTCAGCACATAGTAGGACTTATGTCAGGTATTGTTATGGAGAGCAATACAGACAAAATAAAGATTATCAGACATCTAAGGAAAGTCTCTAAAAGGACCAGTAGAGACCAAAACAAATAGAAAATAAAGCTGCTTGGAGATTCTGGTACTGAGAACAAAACTCAACCTCGCAAATCCCCCCCCCACCAATTTATATAAATATAGCTATGCAAAAATATATTTCTGTGGAAATACATGTAAACACATAATATAATAATATGTATGTATTTTGTGTATATACACATATACACACAGAGTTCTTGGAAATTGAAAATACAAGAGTAAATCTGAAAAATGTAATAAAAGCTTAGAAGTAAAAATTGAGGAAATCTCCCAGAAAGCAAAGTAAAATGTTAAATAGATGAAAAATTGGACAGAAAGGAGAAGATAATTAAACCAGTCGTGGGGTTCTCATAACCAAGGAAAGAAGTTCTAAAAAGAGCGGAAAAGGAGAAAATAGAGAGAAAAATCAAAGAATGGGACGCCTGGGTGGCTCAGCGGTTGAGTGTCTGCCTTTGGCTCAGGGTGTGACCCCGGGGTCCCGGGATCGAGTCCCACATCGGGCTCCCCGCAGGGAGCCTGCTTCTCCCTCTGCCTGTGTCTCTGCCTCTCTCTGTGTCTCTCATGAATGAATAAGTAAAATCTTAAAAAAAAAAAAAAAAAAAAAAGAATGGCTCAACCCCCAAAGCAGAAAGTTCAATACAGGGATACCAGAGAGGGAGGTGAAAATCCAAAAATAATTAGTGGAGAGAATAAAAGTGCTTCCGAGGAGAGAGAAATGAGGGGAGGCAAGCAATGGAGTGCTGTCTGGGTTTTTTAGAGCAAAGCTAGAAGTGTCATGAAACATATCTTGTATGTGTATAACTTTGAATAAAGATAGAAACTTCAAAGAAGAAGTGTTACAGGTGTCAAATAGGTGATAATGGTTCCTTTCCCTTTCACATTTAAGGGGAATGGAACAGCCCTGGAAACAGATCAGTTTTGCTGTGGTTGTTGTTGCTGTTGCTGTAGTTTTTTTGTTTGTTGTTTTTTGCTTCTGTTTATAAACTAAGGCCAAAATCCTACTGTGGCCTTTCAGGCCCCACCATAGGCAATGACAAAGGCATGTCCTGGCAGACCCCATGGGGAAAAGCTGGCGGTCCACAGTAGTTGGGGTCCATGTACTAAAGGGAGTGTTGGTCAAGAACTCAGTTCCCAAAGGGTCACTTTTCTCTTAAATTTCTGAGATGTTTTCAACAATCTATTTTAACCCCCTATTGAATTTGGCCCTTAAGAAATCCTTGCCTTGGACAAAGGTGTACATGCAAAGGATGTGCTTCCTTCTCTTTTTGGGCACTTAGTGTCCCCAATCTAGAAAAGGAAGGGACTGGACCAGATAGAGCATGTCAAGGGCCCCTTGATGCATCTAGAAAATTACTACAGGGGCATCAGGATAGCTCAGTTGATTAGGTGTCTGCCTTTGGCTCAAGTCATGATCCCAGGGTCCTGGGATTGAGCCCTACATCAGGCTTTCTATTGGATGGGGAGCCTGCTTCTCCCTCTCCCTCTGCCTGCTGCTCTGCCTTCTTGTGCTCTCTCTCTCTGTCAAATAAATAGATAAAATCTTAAAAAAGAAAGTTACTACAAGTACGGCTTCTCTTCTGAACTCCTATAGCATTTAATAACCCATACCCAATGGTGTAGCACCCAGTTACATCCTCTCCCCACAGATTAGCTGGTTTTTTGTTTGGTTGATTATTTGTTTTGTTTGATATGTGTGATGTAGGCTGGTCTTTTCCAAATAGATGGAAGTTTCTAGAGAGCAGAGGCCCACACTAAACTTCCTGCGCACCATACCACACCACACCCAGCAGCCCGGTGCAGTGCTGGATACACTGTTCATAACCAGTGAAAATGTCCTAAAGAAATCATGATCATGCTTTCTGTGGGCTAGGACAAGAGTTGATACTAACCCTTGATTTTGCTCACTCCCGTGTCCCCAGCACCTGGACCAGGGACTGACACATAGTAAGTGCTCAAAACAAATTTTGTTGGCTGGAAGAATCAATGCACCTAAAGGAAAGGCTGGAATGGAATTTGGTGGCTAGAAATACTCAAGTATTTGGGGGCCCCAAGAAAAAGCCATTGTTGCCCCCCACCACTACCACCACCACCAAGTGACTTGAGTGAATAGCAGGTTGAGGAATGCAAAGCCATTCACCTTTTGGCCAAGACTCCCAAGGGCAGAGTGTAACTAGCCAATCTGCTCTAGAAGATGGTTTAGCTAAATATTTAAAGCCTTACAAATATGCATTACCAACTATTTCCTGTCTAAGAAGTCCTTTGCTAAGGAAATATGGCAGAGAAGCACAAGATAAAGGAGGAACTTTTATTGCATAGAAAAAGGGGAAACAACCTAAATGTTTGTAAATGTTTGATAATAAGGGACTGGTCACAAGAAAGTGTTTGCTTAACATTTTATGCTGCTTAATGAAGAAAGACAAAATTCTGTGTGCCTTTGCGTTGTGATAAAAAAAATATTTATGCACGTGTATACATGTGTAGGTAGACACACACATATCTATCCAAATCGAGAAACGTTGGAAAGATACACATGAAATAATGATTGCAGTATGAGAGAGTCAAAGCTTGGTTTTTGGTTTTTTGCCTCTGGGCTTTTCTGTATTTTGCGTTGCTTTTGTGTTTAGAGAAAAAGTATATTTCTTTAAATAACATTATGTGGCATTGTTCTGCAAGGTTTCTATAGACACTAAGATTGGTGAATAACTAAATGAGTGTTGAAAACACTCTCACCAACATCAGGAAATCAGGGAGACTCACCACCCTGGCCCCCCATTTTGAGAGAAGTGGGGATTCATTCTGGACATACTTAATAGCTAAGAAGGTGTGATTCTAAATGACGTGCCAAGTAAATTTAAAGACTGTAACTTATCCATCGGGGGATATAGATGTTAAAAGCCACGAGTGAGAAAACTGAGCCTATTTTTAATGGGGGGTGAGGACTGGGCTGGGAGGGGGCCACTTAAGCAGAGAGAAGCAAACGAGCAAAAAAGCTTGAGACATGTCATTAAATGTCTATTGTGCGTGCCCACTCCGTGGCAGGTGCTCTGAGAGATATTAGGAAAGCAAAAGGCCAGTTTATAGTCTAATTAGAAAGACAAGCCTAGCACTTATAAAACCATTAAAGACAAAGGCTAGATGGGATTGTTTATAATTAGTGCTAAATAGTGAGATTCAGTCGAGTGCTCTGACAATAGTCTGGATTTTAAATATTTTAAGATGTTTCTAATATATATATATATATGTACATATATTTAAACAGAATTTCATTAAGAATTCAAATAGGCTAAAAATAAGCAAGGATTAAACATTGGAGCAACAGGACACATTTTGGTATCTACATGGTTTTATATCTAACCTCCTGGTAAGGGTGTCCCAAGAGATCAGCATCTTAGGCAAGAAAGACACCCCTAGCACTTAAGTTTTCAAGGGGAACAGACAATGGGACCCACCCCTTCCTCCCAGGAAAGTCTGATGTGCCCATCTAGGAGGCCAAAGGACTCATGTACAGTGGCTGCTAACGGGTTTAGAGGGTAAGGAGAGAAGGAGGGCAGAGTTTTAAGGAGATTGGATATGACAGAGATTGATACATGATAATAAGGGCAGATACCTGGAAGCCACTGCAGAGTCTGGGGGTCTTGGTAGATATGGGTGCTGGCAGGGCATTGGTGCTGCTCTGTGTCCTCCCTGCCTCCAGACTGCCCATCTCCTAAGCCTGACCCAAAAATAAAAACACCATTTGTTCAGAAATCGGAGCGCCCATGAGTAGGATGAGGCTTTCCCCCCCTTAGTGCCAAGGTAATACCTGTCTGGGAGCTAGTTTAGTCAAAACAGACACAAATCAAAGGAGGAAATAAAAATCATGTGTAATTCTTATCAGAGAGGGGTGCTGGACTTAGGCAAAAAAAAAAAAAAAAGAAGAAGAAAAAGAAAAAAGAAAGAAAGAAATGCAACGTTTGGGCTGTATATATACTAAAAATTATTCATTGTTTCTCTGTGATTCAAATTTAACTGGGTGCCCTGTATATTTTCTGGCCACCAGACCATCAGAGGTGACCATCAACTGGGGCTCTGCTTGTCACCCTAGCTCGTTTCCTAATTCCCTTAAGCCTTGGCTCTTCCTTTACCACATTGGATTCTGTGTCTTAAACCGAATTCATCCTAACTGTCGCAGAAGTTGTGAAAAGGCTGTTACGGATTTATCCTGGGCCCTGCAGAGAGGTGAGAGAGCAGGCTTGGGGTGTCTGTCACAGTCTGCAGGCCCACCCCGCCAAAGGACTTCCTGTCCTCCTGGGAAGAAGCCAGAGCCCTGGGCCGACGCGCTCCCATTAGGCCAAACCAACACATGCTCAGCTTGGCTCCCATTTGGCCACTTCAGCATCACCAGCCCCACACCGCCGAAGCCACCAGAACACAGAAAGGAATCAGAGGGAGCCTGAGCCTGCCCTTGGTCTTCCACACTCTGTACCCACTGCCCAGTCAGGTGCGCCCTGGCCCATCCCTTAGGAACACCCTCCCCCTTTCCTTCCCTCCCTTCGGCCTCCACAAATCTCTTTCACCTCAAGCCCAAGGCCAGGCTTCCAAAATCCAGAGCCCTCCATGAGGCCAATACAACCCCCCTCTGGGGTGCAGACCCCCAAACTCTCTTTTTTTCAGAACCCGTCCAGGAGCAGAGCTGCCAAGGGGTAACGAGCTGTTATTATTCCCGGGGGTGGTGGGGATGGGTGGACCAAAGGAGAGGAGGCAACAGGGCTATTTTCTCTCTTCTTTCTCCTCCAACCACTAACAACATTACTTTATTTTGCTTTTATCAGAATACGTTGGGTGCTCCAATTCCTAGCCCGGCAACCTCACTCTCTGTTTTATATATCACCATGGGGGTGGGGGGCTTGCGTTTTCCATATATTGAACCAAATCTTTCGGTTTTCATTCCTTCCTTTTTTAATGAATAGCTGTGTTCCAGGGTAATTTATTTCAGAATATCATTTCCTGTTTAACTTCAGAAGAGACAGAAAAATATTGCTGAAAACCAAGTTAATCAATAGGGTTAGAAAAAAAAAAAAAAACCAAACCAATCTGCCTTCATGTCATTACTAAACCAATCGTTGTCAATTCTGTACTCGAGTTATTGACACGTGCGGGTGTTTAGGTAACCAGAAGTCACTTTCCCGCTGAATTAAGCGGGTACTCACTAAAATAATTACCTGATTTCACAGGAATATGCTATTAACCCCAATCCCAAATTCAATTCTTTAGATGCTGGGCATTCGATTAAATATTCCTAAATGTAATCCTTTAATCCCCCTTAATCTCCCCACCGTCCCCACCTTATTTGACTACTGAAATGGAAAAATCCATCTGTCTGCTGCTCCGAAGCCTATCCTAAGAGGCACTTCAGTCTTCCTGGGGAGGGTTAATTGGCAGAGAAGGGAATTCAAAGAAGCCCTGATGTTGAATTCATTTGCTCCGGACGCGTTCAGAGTTTAGCCCCACCACCAAGACCCAAACTAAAATAAGCAAGAGTGAACAGTTTGGTACAAATAATAATTTCTCTTTACAATTCCTTTATTTTCTTCTTTTTTTTTTTTTTAAGACATTACATGGTCCTTCTGCTCTTTGTTAAAAAACAAAGCAAAACACCCTCAAATTATAACGAAGTATGTGAGATAAAAAGTAACCATGGTTCTTCAACTGAAAATTAAAAATAAAAGAAACTGCTTGTGATAGTTTGTGAGTCTCCTCACACCTCTGGCTTTCAAACCATCACGGACCTGCCCGAATGATCACACGCACAAACTGGGAAGTAAGAAATGGGGCTTTAAGCCTTGTAGCCAGAGGTGGCATCCCTTCATCCAGTAGAAATAAATACTGGGGTGTTTGAGGACCTGTGGAGGAGGCAAAGGTGAGACGATCTGCAGCTGTGACTCCAGGCCAGTGGCAAAGGTGTTCTTAGATAAATGCAGGCCCTAGAGAGTCCTGCTCACGCAAGCTCCCCACCCACCTACCTGCCCAGCTCTAGGACCCTCCCTGCGAGAGTCTTTGACGGGCCAGTCACCAGGGCCAAATGCTGCTTCCTGTCCTGTCTCTAAGCTCCCAGCTCCTGGAGGGGAGCTTGGTACAGGTTGTTTCACATTTTGGTCTTCAGCTGTATGGAGCTGAGAAGATAAATATCTTGCCTCCTCAAAGGCAGGAGCTCGTGGAAGGAACGTGCACAGAATGCCCGGCATGATGCTGGTCCCTGAGAGAGGAGAGAAGGGAGCAGCCATCCAAAGACAGAGGAAATTCCAGACCAGCTCTTACTAGAATCTGACCACAGTGGTTCTTGCTGTAGAGTGCCTCAGTGTCCCCCGTTGTCACGGGATGGAGTCCTGGGCCCTTCAAGACCTCATCTCTCCGCTGCCAGTCCAGACAGATCACCCTTGCCACTCACACCACATGTGAGCCCCTTACAGCCCCTCTTGCAGGACCTACAGCTTGGATTTGGGGCTTCCCTCAAATCAGTAGGTCAACCTGGTGGCAGGGAGGTGGCATTTCCGGCTGCTGACAACGGGCTGGAGTGTGTGACTGCTGAGTGACCCAGGTGATGCTGGTGAGTTCGGGTCACCCGATGCCCAGCAGACATGAGTGCTCTGCTCTTCTGGGGTCTGCCCAGACCCTGAAGACCCCCTGACTTTGACAGACCACCTTATCCCGTGCCTGGCACACAGACCGAACCTAATACCCCTACCTGCGGATGTGAGAACGAGCCCCTCACCAAGGGCCACTCCAAGCCTTTCGCCCCTGGTCTCTAGCCTCAGAGGCCAGAAGAGCACTGTCCACCCACTGGTAATGATGTTGGTCTCTGGCAACTCCAGGCCTGGAGCAGTAGCCTCTGCCTGCCCCGCTCCTTCCCTAGAGTCTCTCATCCTTCCTCCCCTCATTCTCCTGCTGGCTCCCTTCCCCTGCGTACTTCTGGTCCCTCTCTGCCTGGTTACCCACAGAATCCAGGCTGCACACCACAACTGATCCCCATGTTGCCCTTCCATCAAGTGCACCTGAAGCTGGGGTCTGGCTGCATCCCCCTGAGTGCCTCCCCTCCATGGTAGTCCTGTGCGACAGGTGCCCAGCGCCTGCTACTCACAAGCTGTCATGGACCAGCTGGAGCCTTGGCCCATTTAAGCAGATTTTTCTCCAGGTTGTCTTTTTGCTTCCTTTGGGCAGGTCCCTGACTCCCCCTCTGTGTCCCCAATGTCAATCAGTGGTGACCTTTCACTGAAAGCTAGAGAGGTACCATTTGATTAACTCTGAACGAAGATGGTGCCAGCTCTCAAGACCACCCACTTCACTCCTCTTGGAAGGCAACTGCCCTGAGGCTGTGATGGAGAACAGCCTCACCACCCAGAGCACTGCAGCCTCATGAGTGTGATTCTCTAACTCTCAGCAGGCATCAGAAACACCTGCAAGGCTCCCTCAGACACAGATGCCTGCGTCCTGCCCACGGCGTCTGATTCAAGAGATCAGGGGTGAGGTCTGAGAATCTGCACCTCTAAGCAGCTCCTGATGCTGACTCTGTTGGTCCAGGGAACACACTTTGAGAACCACCAATCTCATTGTCCTCCAGTGAAGCTTGAGTCTTTTTCAGGCCCACACGTGCACGCACACACACACACACACCATCAACCTTGTGGAAGAGAAAGCTTACTTGCGGGAAGGTTAGGGTCCTTAGCACCTGCTGGTTAATCTCTAAGGTGGAATCCAGGCTCTCCTGACTCTTGCACTTTCCCTTCTCCCTTCTCTCTCGTTTTTCCTGTCTTACCTATCTTATATTTCATCTCTCCCCACTATGGCTTTTGTGTCTCCTGTCTCTTGGCCTATACACACACACACACTTCCCCAGTGATGAGTTGGCATGGGATTTATAGAGTAAGCTCTCTGCCATCTGGAGACGCTGGGCGCCCTGACTGGCATATGCTAAAATACAAGTGGTGGAAAGACTCTGGGCAAAGAGACCAATTTGTTAATTTAATTGAGTTGCAAATAATCAGGGAGCCAACAGGGTCTGTGTGAAACCCACTAGGTGTTCCCAGAATCAGCAGCAGGCCAGGGTCCTGAGTGGAGGCCAGGCTCTGTGGGCCTATCTCCCAACTGCGGTGGCCAGGTGGGGGGACAGGTGGACTGGTGCCCCCGTGCCTGTGTCTGGGGCTCCTTCCTCCAAGAGCCAGGGGAGGCAGAGACATGCTCTACAGGGGCTTGTCACACCATTAGTGGCTCCCCGTCCCCTGTACTGGGCTAGTGTACCATTCCTCCCTTTCTCCAGAGACTTACCCCCAGGGAGGAATGAGTGTCATCTGCCTCAGGAGCTCTGTTCCTCCCCTGCTTGAGAGCAGCCCAAAGCCAATGGTTGGCTGACTTAGAGCACAAATGCTGGGCCTCCTACTGTAAGGCTTTGCCGGGAACTGAGAGATTTCCTGGGATGAAGGACTTCTATTGCCAAATTGAGACTGTCCCAGGCAACCCAGCACGTCACTCTACCTTTACCTCAAGGCCGAGCTGATTTTGCTATGCATGCTCTCTGGGCCTCTCCCTGGGGTCAGACTCACACAGATGCCAGGAGAGACCACATCTTCCCTTGTTAAGCTACTTCCAAACCAGTCCTATTTCCTTCACTTCTGAGAGCACTCCCCAGTCAATGGTGTGTGCTAAATCCTTGTCTCAAGCTCTGCTTCTAGTGAACCCAACCTAGACATCCATCTCCTACCCCTATCGCCACCATGAAGAAACTATAAATGCAGAGGGAGTTCTTCAGTACTTCTAATGGCTTTGGTGATGAGGAATGTTCAGGACAGTAATAAATAGTAATGATAATTACTGGTTTTTCAGGGAGTTTCTTTGCTTCACTATGATGCATCCTAACTCCAGCTAGTTGTCAAAGAATTTGTGCCTTAGCTGCACAGAAAGTGGAGGGCCTTTCCCTACCTCTATGGTAAGTACTTCAGTGTGTAGTCAATGCTGCTCTCAGTTCTGTGAGGGAAAGAAATGAGTGGCACACAGGCCCTGCCCTCCTGCGTGGCTGAGTTGATACAACCATTTCATCCATAGCTTTTTAAAGGAGCCCAGGGGGTAAGTGCGGGACTCCATGAGGTGGTGAGGGCATGTGAGTTCCCAGGAAAGATTGCCCAGATGGGTTGGGGGTACCAGGCAGGCTTCCTGGAGGAGGGGCTGCAGCTGGGCCCTTCAGGGAGCAAGAGTGATGGTAGGTGAAGAGGAGGGAGAGCAGAGACGTCCTCAGAAGCCATCCCTAAGGCAGGGAGATGTGGGGAGGGAGGCTCCCTGGGAGCCTGGGAGGGGATGCTTTTCTGGAAGGAAGGTGTGGTGAGGAAGAGGAGATAGTATGGGGACCTTGGCTCAGTGCTGAGCCCACTGTTCTGTGGGTGGCAGCATGTGAATGGCCCCCTGAAAAAGTCTGGGAGAAAATAGACCGAGCCAAACCCTGGACAGGTGAGAGCATCACCTCCTCCCCAAGGGATGCTGGCCCTACTCTTGGAAGCTCGGTCAGGCCCACAGGAGCTGAGGCCTCTCCTCTTCCCCCCTCACTTCTCCAGGACGGCCGTAGACAGGATGTATGGACATTTGCGAAGAGTCATCAGCAGGAGATGCTCTCCCTTCCCTCCTCCCTCTAGACAGCCCTCTGGTCTCCCGTCTCCCATCTCCTCTGGCCCGAGTTACTGCGAAGTCCGGTCTGTCAGCCTCCCTTCCTCCTGGACACCGCTGCACTTTGCTCCTCCTGGAACATCACTTCCAGCATGTTCCTCTCTGTCTAGAGGACATTAGAGTCTCCCCACTGCCCTCCTCGGATTAGCCTCAGAAGCCCTCTACACTCCAAAGCCCCTTTCTTTCCCCTCCCTCCCCTATTTAGCATTTTCCCCACAGGCCCTGGGTTCAGTCAAACAGGTCACGTCCTGGGTCCTGGCTACCGACTACTTCGGCTACTTCGGGAGCCCTTGCCTTGAGTCTTTGTTCAAATTTTTCTTTCTGCCAGAATACATGGCTCCACTCCTTCTTCCCAACACCTCCCAAATGTCTTCTCATCGCACATCCAGCCACACTGGGCTTGTCCTTTTTAAATCTCCACAGCCTTGGTGTGGTAGATTGTCTGCAAAGACGGCTGCCAGCAGGTGCTCTTGCTCCTGCATGCATCTGCTGCTCTGCCCGTCTGAATCTGTAGTCTGAGTCTTGCTGACCCCAGGGAACCCAAGCAGTCTTCATGACTTGCTTTGACCTATAGAACTCAGTAGAAGCAATCAATCCTGTGACAGTCTGAGATTAGATCTCAGGAGACCTTGTACTTCTGCTTCTAGAGTCTCAGAGCCCTGAGAAATCTGGCAAAGGAGTCTGACTGCCCCCTGGAGAGAGAGACCTGGCTGATCCAGCCAATCCAGTGGGAAAGTCAACTGGATCCTCTTCGCCCCCGTCAAGCTGCCCCAATAGACCCAGGAGAACAGAGACCAGCCTTCCCTGCTGAGTCCCTGTCCACACTGCAGAGTCATGAGCAAACAAACGGCTGTGGTTTTAGGGTGTTTGGACTCAGCTACCACTTTGGTCTGAATCCTGGCTCTGTGGGAAGTACTTTTGTAGAAAGGCCTTTCTGGGAGCAGACTTGGTGCTAAGTACCTGGCACACACTGTCTCACGGAGCAGGGACCATGACTGTCCAGGCCGCACAGGGATTTTCCTGGGTCCACACCCAGTAAGTAATAAAACGGGACCATCCTGAGCCTGAAGTTCAAGAGTCCAGATC
This sequence comes from Vulpes vulpes, assembly GCF_048418805.1. Classification (NCBI taxonomy): domain Eukaryota; kingdom Metazoa; phylum Chordata; class Mammalia; order Carnivora; family Canidae; genus Vulpes; species Vulpes vulpes. The sequence goes on from NC_132792.1 coordinate 79,821,571, forward strand.
CCTAATGATTGCTTGCTAGTGACACGAGCTGTGTGACCGTGAGTGAGTATTTAACTTCTCTGTATCTCGTTCTCCTCCACTGTGGGTTACGGAGATAAACATGGAACTGGTTGGGGATGGTGGTTTACAAAGATAAAATGTGGTGGCTCACATACGGGCTGGGTACTGAGCAACTGCTCATGAAATTCTGGTTCCCTTTTCCCTGGTATGATGTAGAAATAGTTTCCCGGTCTCCTCCCAACAGAGGCTATTGAAACCCTGAAACCTCAAGTCTTCACTCATAAATAACAGTACCAGGCTAACCCACAAAAACTTACTTAGACCAGAATGGGCCAGAAACTCTGTATATATATTTATAATATAAATATATATTATAAATATATATTTATAAATATAAATATATAAAATATATAATATATAATAATATATAATAAAATATATAAAAATAATAATAATAAATAATGATATAAAATAAAATATATATAAAATATGTATAAATATATATGTGTGTATATATAAAACTCTGTATATATGTATATATATAGATAGATAGATATGAATAAAGACATTAGTTTAAAATAATATTGATAATTAAGCAAGGTGATTGGGAAAGGGGTTTGTACTTAGTGACAGCCCAGGCTTACAGGGTTGAGGGTGATGAAGAAGGTGCTTCCACATGTTTGTTTTGGAATATTTTGTTAGGTCATCTATCTACATGTTTTTGATAATGGACAGGGTGGAAAACATCTGCGTTCCAAATGGAGTAGGAATTTAGGCATTAGGGATTCTGTTCCATTTATTTATATTATTATTTATTTATATTATTCTGTTCCATTTATTTATAGGCTTCCTGACTTACCATTTTACGTTTGCCAATTAAGCTTAACCAAAATCCATCCAACCATCAGATAAATCTGAGAATGGGGACTTCAAAATCTGCAAGCTGCAGATTCCTGCGTGATATTTGCTAGTCAATAGGCGTTTAGCTAGGTGGGTGTATCAGTCACCTGAGAAACAGGACTGGTAAAATGTGTGCATACACAGCAAGAGATTTACTAGAAGGACTGGGCTCACGTGGTTATGGAGGCTGGCAAGTCCAAAACCTGCAAGTGGGCCAGTAGGTCAGAGACTCATTTGAGTTTGAGTCTGGAGGCTGTCTACTATGGAACCAGATAGGAGAGATGGTGTCCAATGGCAGTGCTGGAGGATTGTCTCTTGCTTGAGGGAGGTCAGTCCTTTATTCTACCAAGACCTTCAACTGATTAGATGAGGCCCACTCACATTCTAAAGGGCAATCTGTTTAAAGTCCACCGATGTAGAGATTAACCTCATCTAAAACACCTCCATAGAAACACTCAGAATAATGTTTGACAAATACCAGCAAATTGATGAATAAAGCTATAACTATCCTAGTGGGGGCCATGTGCCACCTGATTCACTCCCGACACGGCCTCACAAGTGGGTCATCTTTAATCCCATTTTGTGCACAGCATTTACAGACACTGGCTGAGGTCATGACAGGTGCAGAGGCAGAGAAGCAGCAGAGAAGTCAGTGTGATACCAGAGAGGAGTGCTAAGAAACCTTTCCTTTCTCTTCTTTTTTTCTTTTTTTCTTTCTTTCTTTCTTTCTTTCTTTCTTTCTTTCTTTCTTTCTTTCTTTCTTTCTTTCTTCCTTCCTTCCTTCCTTCCTTCCTTCCTTCCTTCCTTTCTTTCTTTCTTTCTTTCTTTCTTTCTTTTCTTATTTTTTTTTGGCATGAGACTCAATCCAGGAAAAAAGTGAACATTAACAGGCTGCATCTTGTTATCCCAAAGGAAAATAACTTGATTGCATCTCACAGGGGGAAAAAATGTATTTTAAGATATATGATTCACCTTAGTGATGGGAAATGCCTCTGCTTTTTAGTGATAAAAATGTTGTATCTGGGCATAGTTGGGAGGAAGCAGTTTTTTTTTGTTAATTTTTATTTATTTATGATAGTCAAAGAGAGAGAGAGAGAGAGGCAGAGACACAGGCAGAGGGAGAAGCAGGCTCCATGCACCGGGAGCCCGATGTGGGATTCGATCCCGGGTCTCCAGGATCGCGCCCTGGGCCAAAGGCAGGCGCCAAACCGCTGCGCCACCCAGGGATCCCAGGAAGCAGTTTTCTAGTGTTTCACACTGAGGGAAGCGAGGTGGGCCGTGTGGTGCATTCTGCATTCTACCAGAAAGGCGACCGAGGACAAGCAGGCTTCATCTCAGATAGAAGAGAATGCAACTGAGTAGGTATGCTAGCAGAAATTTCCAGGTGGTCAATGGCCAAGGCTTCCATGGTTGATGGCTCTGGCTTTTTTTTACCATGTCTCATCTCACTTCAAAAATGAAGGCATGCCTTTCCATGGAGAAAGCTTGTTCTTAGCACAGCACTTAACCTTTTTCAACCTTGACCTGAATGCTCTTTGGAAGGTTTCCAATGCCGCCAGGAGGAAAGACAGCAAGAAGCAATGGAGGGGAGGGGCAGGTGAGAGAGGGTGGAGGAGGGAGGGAGAGGAGACCCCAAAGAAGTGTTCTGAGAAAAATATGAAAGAGCCTGGGAGCTGGTTAAGGATGTCTGATTTTTAAGAAAAGGACTGCTGTGGGATTGGTGGGGCCCGAGAGCGAGGGCAGTGGGGGGACACGATGAGGGAGGCCAGCGGCAAGGTGAGCACCCTTCCCCACAGAGGGAAAAAAGATGGTGCCAGTGGAGCCAGGTGGTGCAGGGCAGGGCGCGGGGCGTGGTGCAGGGGGGGGTCCACAGGCCTGGGAGAAGGGGGGAGGCTGGGGGAGGGGGGGCCACGAGCAGCCACCCTGGTGTGTTACAGAGCATGGGCTTCAGAACAGATTTCAGAAAAGTCACTGCAAATTCACCTTAATGTCCAGACAACACCATCACGAACATCACTGTCCCCCCAGGTTTACGCTATGATGTGATGTGGGTAAGAGGCAGTATTGTTTCACTTCTTGTATCAGGTGCCAGGAGAATGAAATACGATGATAAGCATGAAGCTCCACCCACAGAGTTGGCTCCTTTCTTTCTTTCCTGTCTCATCTCGAGTGTTTGTAGCTTTGCCACTTTTCCCACCGTTAGTCACTGTTTCGTGTCTGTAATCTCCTCTTGAGGGTGAGACGAAGCCCCTGGAGGCAGGGAAGGGGGCACAGTGTGTTCGGGGACAGCGGAAGGAGGGGGTCCAGGAATCAGATGGTAGGAGGCGGCTGGTGCTCCCCGCCCCCCCCTCCACATCCCCCCCTCCCCCAGGGGCCCTGACCCTGGGCGCGGTATTTCCTGCAGAGCCCTGTTTCTTTCTTACCCACGTAACGGGTCTTTAACACCGGCCTTTGCAGGTAGCCTTGAGCATTAGGCAACAGGGATGCTCCGTGCCTACATTGGCTCCACACCAATGATTGTCTCTGGAGCGAAGCCATGGAGTAAATGTTTAATAAGTAACTGGGGAACTAAACTCCATGAAGCCCAGTCCCTACAGGTGAGTTGGATTTCCAGGGTTTGCCAGTGAAAATCCTCCCAGGGTCGTGTAAGCCTAAGGGCTGGAAGTGTGGGTGGGGGGTGCTCCAACAGCTGCACCAGCACACAGGCCCTGGGCCTTCAGACCCCCTCGTCTGCCTGGGGGAGGCCTGCCTGGTCCCAGGGTGGTCGGGGGCAGCGAGGGCTCACCCCAAAGAAGAGGCAGGTCTTCCATTAGACAGCACGGCCCCTCCGCTCTGTGGACTCACAGAGCTACTTCCTTCATCCTCCCGTCTTCTGACTTTGAAATGCTGAGAGCTCGTGGAAAATTAAAACCCATGTTGTCAGATTCCCCAGAGATGAAAGGGAGTCTGGAGTAGATGTGGATACGGTAATTAGTACCACCGACACTGGAGACAACAGCTCCCGGCTCTGATTCCAGGGCTTGGGAGCCACACGCTTTCTAGATGTGGCCAGGCCAGGAGAATGCCACCTTGTCAGCAGAGATCTCATGAGCTCTTGCAGGGGCTCTAGGCTGGTCTGCTTTTGTCCTGCTCTTGGCCTCTGTGTGGCCAGGACTCTCTCCTCCCCGACATAAGGGTGTCTAACCAGGGATACGCTTGACTGCCTTCCACTGCCTCTCACCTTGGGTCCTGCTCCTCTGTCTATTTGGACCCTGACCCCAATGCACTATCTTTTTATCTCCCTTTAAGAAGTATTTATTTGAGAGAGAGAGAGAGGGAGAGAGAGCTTGTGGGCGAGCAGCAGGAGGGACAGAGGAAGAGAGAGAGAACCTCAAGCAGAGTCTATGCTGAGTGTGGAGCCCAACTCAGGGCTCAGTCCCCACAACTCTGAGATCATGACCTGAGACAAAACCAAGAGTCAAGGCGTAACCGACTGTGCCACCCAGGTGGCCCAAGGAAGGATTTCTAAGTATGGCACAAAAAGCGCGACATTTGATAAATTTGACCACTTAAAAAACTTGAACATTTTATATGGAAATCCTAGTGCACTATCTTGAGTGCGTGGATAAGTCCTTAGGCCAACCCAAATACTTCCCAAAACTTCAGCAGTGTTCAGGCCCTCCTCCTGCGTGCAGCCTACCTTGACCACGCCAGCTCTGGCTCATCGGCCTCTCCTCTGACCTCTAGCTCGTGGAGGCACCCAGGTTAGCATATTCATGTGCTGTTTGATTTTCTTCTACAAAAGGGATTCTGGTCTTCTGAGTTAGGGAGCAGGCACCATGGGTCTTTTATGTTATTTCCCTGCCCTCTTTGCTCTATTCATGGCCATCAGTCTCATCCCAGCCACTCTCCTCTGGGCCCTGGGCCCCTGCAACAACCTTGCAAGTGGTTTGCTGCCTCTGCTCCTGCCCTGGAGCCACCCATTCACTTGGCCAGAGGGCTCTCTTCCAGAAGCAACACTGATGATCTCAAGTCTCACCCACCTGGCCCCCATCCCTGGAGGCTCCAATGGCTTAGCATTGTCCTCAGCACAGTTCCCAAGCCCTTTCTGGGCTCACGCCAACCAGGCAGACACGGCCGTACTTACCTGCCTAGTGCCAGCCCCTCCAGGTAGTTATAAGCCTCGCAAGGGCCGGGACTGTGGCTGACTTAGCTACCACCCCATGTCCAGGGCCTGGCATGCTGCCTGGCACACCAATACGTTTTTGTTGAACGAGTGAATACATGATTGAAGGACTGATCCTGCATGGTCTTAAGATTTCCATCAAGCAGTGTTGGCTTTAGTGCCTCCCCTAGCTTGAGCGTCCTGCATTAGACCTCTAGCAAGAGGAATTGTGTGCACGTGCCTTTCTGAGGAAGGGAAACCCCTCCATTGGCAACCAGTGAGAGGAACCAAGGGTGGTGGCATGCAAAATATATTTTGTGTTTGTCCCCAGTGCATGGCCTAGAGCTCCTAAAACTCTTGGGATTTCCTGAGTGTCTTTTGATATTCATAAGGACCCCCTTTCAACCACACCTGAGTTTATGCTAACGAAGGATGGGGGCTGATCAGATCACCTAGTCAGTAGAGGGCTGGAGATTTGGGGCCACCACCCATCTGGAGGGAAGGAGATGGGGCCAGTGGTTGACTTCTGCTACGGATGGCCAATCAGTCATGTTCATGCGATGGAACTTTGATAAAAATTCTTAAACAATAAGGTTCGGGGCCCTCACTGGTTGATAAACACATAGATGTACTGGGAGAATGTTGCACCCCAACTCCGTGGGGACAGAGGCTCCTGTTCTCCAGATCCTTCTGGGCCTTGCCCTATCGACCCTCTTTACCTAACTCTCCAGCTAGAACTGCTCCAGCCTATTGGGCCTTTGGATCATCATTTCTCCAATGCCAGTTGAGTGACTAACTGGTGACTGGTGTCCAGCCCATGGGACAACACAGATCCAGGATGTCGTCTGTCCCCTTGGAGCTTTTTTCCTCACCTTGCCAGGGTCACCCTCTGATGTTTCATGAGCAGAGTAGGAAGCAGGAATTGCAAGAATTCTGTTACTTCTTTTTTAAAGTTTTAAATATGTTTTTAATTGAGACATAATTTATATACAACATTATATTAGTTTCAGGTGTACAATGTCATGATTCAGTATTTGCATATGTTGTAAAATGATCAGTGTGATAAGTGTAGTTGAGAACCATCATCCTCTGGAATTATAAACATTTCTTTCTTTTTTAAAATTAGCATTTCTTTTTAAAAAAGATTTATTTATTTATTCATGAGAGACAGAGAGAGAGAGAGGCGGAGACACAGGTAGGCTCCCTGTGGGGAGCCCAATGTGGGACTCCATCCTGGGTCTCTAGGATCACACCCTGGGCTGAAAGCAGATGCTCTATTGCTGAGCCCCCCAGGTGCCCCATAAGCATTTTTTTTCTTGTGATAAGTATTCTTTTTAAGAATTTATTTTTGAATAATCACTACACTCAACCTGGGGCTCGAGCTTCCAAACTCCAGACCAAGCACCACACACTCTACTGACTGAACCGGCCAGGTGTCCCTGTGATGAGTGTTTTTAAGATCTACTCTCAGCAACTATGAAATATCCAGTACAATATTATTAACTATGGTCACCATGCTGCACATTACATTCCCAGGACTCCCTTTACAACTGTAAGTTTGTGCTGGTATTTTGGTTATTAATGATAAAGTGCTGGAACATGGGGATAATTATTCTTTAAAAAATAAATTACAGGGGCACCTGTGGGGCTCAGTGGTTGAGCATCTGCCTTCAGCTCAGAGCGTGACCCCGGGTCCTAGGATCAAGTCCCATATCAGCCTGCTTCTCCCTCTGCCTGTGTCTCTGCCTCTCTCTGTGTCTCTCATAAATAAATAAATTTTTAAAAATCTTAAAAAAATAAATTACAGCACATTATCTCAAAATAATGACTGTCTCCCTTACTTCTGTGCTAAGATTTTTCTTGAGCCATCAACAGGGCTGAGGCACCTGAATGGTGAGTACACCCGTTGCTGTGTGCAGGGCGGTGAACACCATCTGAGAGCCACAGCTGGGGGGAAGTGCGGATCCTTTGTGAGCTCTGACCTCTCCCCACATTGGGCAAATGGAAAGTGGGTATTTCTCTGAGGACCACGGAGGGCTGGGTGAATCTGAGGCCCTGGGTTGGGCATGGGGTGGCAGCAGGGGAGGAGGCTGCTGAGGGGGTTAACGACCTGCCTCTGCTGAGCCAGCCTTTCCCAGTGACAGGGCACCATTCCAGTTGCTGACTGCTCTCCGTTTTCTGCTTGTGACAGATCATTAAAGCCAGGCTCTGTCCCTGCTCCTTGGCACCTCATTTTAATATTAATTGCGTCCAAAGCAAATGAGAAGAGCAAATCTGTTGTTCCTGAAATGCTGCACTGAGCAGAGCCAAATTGTAAGTGATTCTATTTGTATGCAAGTTATTTATGTGGCTGCTCTCTTCTCTGAGTGTGGGGAGAAGGATGATTGCCTCTGTGATGAGAGGTGATGGGTGAGGGTCCAAGAGCTGGGAGGTGACCCCTGGGAGACAAATAGATCCCCAGCTGTGCCTAAACTCTAGAGGGGAGAAAGAAGAAAAAGATGCCTCGTCCTGAGCAAAAGCAAGGGGCTGGGTTTGCTGCGTGGTTGTCCACCCACACGGAGCATGGGGCAGATGCATATCCCAAAGTCCCATCCATCCTGTGACCTGTCAGATCAAGGCCAGAGTTATCTGTCTTGTGGCTGCAATTCCTCAGCAGCTCCCCAAGGCTAGTGACTGGTGTCAAAATGGATCCTTTGTCCTTCCCTCCTCAGAATATGAGGAAGGTATGCGTCTAGGGAACTTGAGCTGCCAAGGTTTGCTTGGGAGGCCTTGAATGAAAATGTATGCCACTTCTTGGTGGCAGTTCTGTGCTGGGTTGATTACCCAAGAGGCCCACAAAGCCTTTATTTAGGGAAATAGCAAAGCAGGGGGTGGGAAAAAGCGGGGGAGGGAATTCTTAAACTTTTGGCATTTGACACTTCCTTCCATGTGGAAAAATCAGAACACTGGTAGACTTCCTTTTGCATCATTCTCATTGAGATGTACGAGTGGAGGGGGCTTGGGTATCCGTCTTTTCAGGATCACTTGAATGATGTAGACACCTTCTCACCCATGTCAAGGTGCAGAATGGGTGGGGGTAGGGCATAAGTGACTTGGGTAAGAATTCTGCTCTCTGGGAAGCAGAGATAAGTTTGGGAGTTCTTTGTTCAGCAAAGCCAGATCTGGAGAGAAAGGACCCAGCACACAGCCCACCTGCCTGTGGATGTGAATGCTCCTTCCTGGGGCCCAGGGAGGTCCTGCCCCATGCACACTCTGATATGTGTCCGAATCGCTCGCAGGGCTGGTTAAATCACGGATCCCGGGGCCCCATCCCAGCATGGACCAAAAGAAAAAACAAAACAAAACAAAAAAAACCCTGATGGTGGCTATGGCCAGTTTCTAGGGTGTTAATATTCCCATTAATGGCCAGTTTCGAGTGGCCACACGATGCCACTGAACTTGGGAAAAGATGTGCATAGTCAGCTCATTCAGCAACCTAACGAGGGAAGGTTTGCTGGCAGGGAACGGGCCCGTAGCCTGGGGAGTCTGTTGATATGATTCACAGGGCCACCCACCACCATGCAGGGCTCCCGAGGCCTCCCATCAGGAGACTGAGCAGTAGAAAGCATGAAGGCCGGGGGGCCAGATAAACCGGCCCTTCTCCCTCCTGCTGCCTGGGGTCACAAAGATTTATTCCATGCGCTTTGTTTTTTTAAAAAAGTTATGCATGTATAGGGCAGCCCAGATGGCTCAGCGGTTTAGCGCCTTCAGTCCGGGGCGTGATCCTGGAGACCTGGGATCGAGTCTTGCATCAGGCTCCCTGCATGGAGCCTGCTTCTCTCTCTGCCTGTGTCTCTGCCTCTCTCTCTCTTTCTCTCATGAATAAAAAATTTTTTAAGAATTTAAAAAAAAGAAGGGGAAAAATAACGACTTAAAAAAAAGTTATGCATGTATATATAAATACCCTTATCCTGTTTCATAAAATTAAATTTTGAAAAGGTGCCAAAAAGAAAATAAACACCATGTATTATCCTGCCATGCAGAAGTAAACTCTGTTAACATTTTGGTTATATTCTAGGTTTGTGTGTTTTGGAGAACCCACTCTGTCCCACTCATACAAACATGCGTATAGACTTTACAGAGTTGTCCTACACATATCATTGTGGAGCTCCATTGTTTCACGTCATACAGTCTCACAAACATCTCATGTTGTTCGGCGTTCTCCTACGACATGACCTGTCATGGGTGCAATCTGCTCCCTTAATTGGATGTACCATAATTTATATTTTGAACTCCTTGTTCTTGGAAATTTGCTTTGTGTCCGACCTTTTCTGATTTCGAACATGCTTTGATGAGCCTTGTACCATATGTTGCCAATTCTACATTTTTTTTCTTGGGACTCATTTTTTTCTTTTTTCTTTCTTTCTTTTTTTTTTTTAACTATTTATTTATTTATTTATTTATTTATTTATTTATTTATTTATTTGAATGAGAGAGATAGAGAGCATGTGCAAGCAGGGGGTGGGGCAGAGGGAGAGAGACTTTCAAGCAGAGATTTTCCGCTGAGCACAGAGCCTGATGTAGGGCTCCATCTCATGACCCCGAGATCACAACCTAGGCTGAAACCAAGAGTCAGACGCTCAACCAACTGAGCCCCCCAGATGCCTTTTGGGACTCAGTTTTCAATAGGAAACACTGGCTCAAAAAAACTTGTGATTCATAGTATCCAGTTGCGTTGCAGAGACGTCACACCCTACTGAGACTCTCATTGGCAGCATTTAAAAGTGATTGTTTCATCATCATTTCACTGACACTGGGTTTTACAAGTTTTAGAAATTCTGAAATATGTGGTTTTGTGTGTTTATCTGCCCTTTTTTTCCCCAGTACGATGCAAGAGTCACATTGTGAGAGACTGACCAGCACCCAGGTGTAGGACAGGCAACAAGTGAAGGTACCACTTTCAAATACCACAAAATATTTCAGTATTTGGCTCCTAAGGAGATGCTGAAGGTGGCAGCTCGTGGAGTCAGCGATGCCTTCCACAATCCCTGTGTCTGAATTGGAGCCAGGGAGTGTGAAAGGCTGGGTCTTCCCAGGCAGAACCATTTCTCCCAGTAGAAGAGTGACATTTGATGATCACGGTTCCAGAAAGGAACAAGAATAGACATGAGCAGGGAGCCGGGGAGAAAGAGGACAACCTATTAACAGGCAAATGAAGAGCAGACAAGAGAGATGAATCAGAAGCGATCCAGCCCGGAATTAACCAGCCTGGAATTCAGTGCATCTGGCTCACCTGGGGATTTCACAGTTGTTTTGCTTCAAACCGCTAGTGTTTTCTGAGAGATTCCCTTCAAACCGTCTGGAAGGAATGAATAAATGGATGGCTTAGCCAAATGGTTGCTCCTGCAGCATTCTATGCATGGGTGTGCAGACACCTTGTCATGCCTCATTGATTCAGGATTCAAAGTGTGGCCGGTGCACAGAAGCACAGAATTCTAGAGTTAGAAGAGGTCTAGACCGCATGCAGTCTGCCTGTCCGTTTTGCAGACAACAAAACTGAAGCTCAGGGAGGCGATCACATTTCTCCTGAATTTACACGTCACCAATATTGGCAGAGCTGGGACTAGGACTCCAGCTGTTACTCTGACACCATTGCCCTAATTTTTCTTTTAAGCTTACTTAATAGAAAAGCACAGAAAGGATTACTACGGGTCACAAGACTCAAAAAGTAAGGCACGTAATTTCACTCATGGACTTCCCCAGGAGAGAAACCACAGGGGAAGGCACATATGTAGGAGGCTCAGACACATAGCTGTACCTGGTGTGAGCGAACTGGGCGGAGAGGAAGCCCTATTTCCTCCTCCGTGGTATAAGGCCATAATCGCACCCCCCCCCCCCACAGGCTGTGGTGAGGCAGCGGGGAGCGTGGCAGGGGCACGTCACGGATGTCAGCTGCGTGCTTGTTGTGTTGCTGTCTTCTGAGAGAGCACCTGTTGCCTCCTGGTCGAAGTGAAAGCGGAATGCTGTCTGGCAGGAGATAGTCCTCGTATGCAAATGCCTGACGTTACAAAGATACCAATTGCCCTGCGATAAAACTTTTAATAAGAGCTTTTGTGGTTAGGTCACTGCTGCCCATCCGAATGTTTCCCAGTGTGATAGTTGGATGGGGAGGAGGTAGCAATTTTGCACCAGAGTCAAGGGAATGGAAGGAGAGGAAAGAGGGAGACAGCTTATCCACCTGTCGTCTGGGTCTAGGAACTGTAGGGAAGGCCGTGGCTGGAAATTCCTACTGATCCAGCTTCTTTGGCAGAGACTACCCTGCAAAAGCAATGGCTAAGCACAGAGGCGTGCACACAGTAAGAATAACACCCTTGGAGCACAGCCCAAGAGTTGGGGTCTGTGGTCCCTGACAGCGTAGCTTCCTGTTATAATACCACTGGCAGTGACGCTGTTAGGACATTGGCCAAGCATCCACTGGGCAGAGCTGGGACGGCCACCAGCAGCTCCCCTACCAGCAGCCAGGGACACAGCAAGAATATGCAGTGGACACTTGACTCTTCTTGTCTGTGCCTGGTCTTTGCAACCTGGACGGAGTCTTTTGCAACCAGCAAGCCCTGGACACTTCTGGGTAGAGAGAGAGGTGTCTGGAAGAATGTGCTGGGTTTTCTGTTCCTACAGGCAGTGGTTGCACATGTAATGATTTTGATACACAAAATAAAAAGGTCCTTTCCTGTATACAAAGCGGGTCACATGGATCATGAATTTATATCCATGAAACGTATTTACAAACTCACACAGAGCAATCCCAACTGAAGGCCTTAGTTAGTTCTGAATTAAATATATGATGCATAATTAAAAAGATTTTTTGATAATTTATTGAGATGAAATTCACTTAGCATAAAATGAACCATTTTAGAGTAAACAATTCAGTGGCACTTAGTACATTCACAATATTGTGCAAACTCCATCGGTAGCTAGTTCCCAAACATTTCCATCATTCCAGGATAACATCCCATACCCATTAGGGCAGTTTCTCCCACTCTCTGCTCTTATTAGACCCCTGGTGACCACCAATCCACTTCCGTCTTGATGGAATTATCTATCCGGGGTGTTTCATACAAATAGAATTGAGGAGTTTGTGTATTTTTGGTGAAGGGAACACAGAAAGGAAGCAGTCACAGAAGGGACATGGGGCCCCGCAACTAAAAGTTAAGCCTGTGCTCTTGTCATTCTCTGGTTTAAAGATGAAATCTCTGCACTGATTTTCAGGAATCTCTGTAAACTTTTTCTCTGCAAAGTATTTGTTTAACTAAAGGTTCCTAGCTTTAGTTAATAATAATGATGATGATGATGATAAAACAAAAACACTAACTGCTTAGCATATTAGGTTCTGTGTTAAATGCATATGGGTGTTATCACACTGGCTATTCACAGAAATTTTACCAGGTCGGTACATTTCATAGATGGGAAAATTGACGGTCAAAGTAAATTAATACAAGATGATTCAGCTGGTGGTGCAGAATTAAGGTTGGAGACGAGTGATTTTTTTCTTTAATAATAAATTTATTTTTTATTGGTGTTCAATTTGCCAATATATAGAATAACACCCAGTGCTCATCCCATCAAGTGCCCCCCTCAGTGCCCGTCACCCAGTCACCCCCATGGCCCCGCTCTCCTCCCCTTCCACCACCCCTAGTTCGTTTCCCAGAGTTAGGAGTCTCTCATGTTCTGTCTCCCTGATATTTCCCACTCATTTTTTCTCCTTTCTCTTTCATTCCCTTTCACTATTTTTATATTCCCCAAATGAATGAGACCATATAATGTTTGTCCTTCTCCAATTGACTCATTTCACTCAGCATAATACCCTCCAGTTCCATCCACGTTGAAGCAAATGGTGGGTATTTGTCGTTTCTAATGGCTGAGTAATATTCCATTGTATACATAAACCACAGCTTCTTTATCCATTCATCTTTCGATGGACACCGAGGCTCCTTCCACAGTTTGGCTATTGTGGACATTGCTGCTAGAAACATCGGGGTGCAGGTGTTCCGGCGTTTCATTGCATCTGAATCTTTGGGGTAAAACCCAACAGTGCAATTGCTGGGTCGTAGGGCAGGTCTATTTTGAACTCTTTGAGGAACCTCCACACAGTTTTCCAGAGTGGCTGCGCCAGTTCACATTCCCACCAACAGTGTAAGGGGGTTCCCCTTTCTCCACATCCTCTCCAACATTTGTGGTTTCCTGCCTTGTTAATTTTCCCCATTCTCACTGGTGTGAGCTGGTATCTCATTGTGGTTTTGATTTGTATTTCCCTGATGGCCAGTGATGCGGAGCATTTTCTCACGTGCATGTTGGCCGTGTCCATGTCTTCCTCCGTGAGATTTCTCTTCATGTATTTTGCCCATTTCATGATTGGATTGTTTGTTTCTTTGCTGTTGAGCTTAATAAGTTCTTTATAGATCTTGGATACTAGTCCTTTATCTGATACATCATTTGCAAATATCTTCTCGCATTCTGTAGGTTGTCTTTTAGTTTTGTTGATTGTTTCTTTTGCTGTGCAGAAGCTTTTTATCTTAAGTCCCAATAGTTCATTTTTGCTTTTGTTTCTCTTGCCTTCATGGATGTATCTTGCAAGAAGTTACTGTGACCAAGTTCAGAAAGGCTGTTGCCTGTGTTCTCCTCTAGGATTTTGATGGAATCTTGGGAGACGAGTGATTGATTCTAAAATCCAGTCAATAAAGTCATAAAAACTGTGTACAGTGACAGATGGTAAGTAGACATATTGTGACGAGCATTTCCTAATGTGTATAAATATCAAGTCACTATGTCACACGCCTGAAACTTATATAATATTGTACGTTAAATTATACTCCAATTAAAAAAAAAGTGTTAATTAATCCCAACACATCTTACATTCTTTTCACTGGTACTCCTCAGACCAACCACTGAGACTTTTTTAAGCCTCTATTAGATGCTAATTATTATTATTGTAGTATTTTCATATCAATAGCAAAGTCACTACAATTGTTTATTTATTTATTTATTTATTTATTTATTTATTTATTTATTTAAAAATTGCCCCTGGTTGAGAGCCACTATCTTTTTTTTTTTTAAGAATTTATTTATTTATTCATGAGAGACACACAGAGAGAGAGAGAGAGAGAGAGAGGCAGAGACACAGGCAGAGGGAGAAGCAGGCTCCATGCAGGGAGCCCGATGCGGGACTCGATCCCAGGACTCCAGGATCACGCCCCAGGCCGAAGGCAGGCGCTAAACCGCTGCGCCACCCAGGGATCCCCCAATTGCTTATTTATATATGTATGTATTCACCATATGTTTATTTGTATCTTGAATGCCTTTCCTTGTGAGAATGAAAATCCCTCCTAGTGTCTGTGACAAAGTAGGAGCTGAGTAACAGTGGAAACAAAGTGAATGTGCTCCTTGGTTTAGCTACTCCTCTCACATCCCAGGGCTGTTCTGCTGCTGCCCCAGTCCTGAGCCCAGGAAGCCACGGTTGCTGGGAGCAGGGCCAGTGGTGTGGGTTGTGCTGGTCCCCCTGAGACTGCGGCCCGCCTGGCTCCCTCGCCCTAATGACACCTGGTGCTGTACCGTGTCTGCCCCCTGGCCCCTCCCCAAGAGGCTTCTGCATTCCTGCCCCAGAGGCTTGCACCTGCTGCTCTCCTCCTGCTACCAGATTGCCCTCCTCTGCCTCATCCTTGGATGTTCTCAGTATCTCTCCCCCCACACCCTCCCTGTCTGTCTTATCTCACCCACAGAGATGGGCTTCTCTTTGGGAAGAGCCCGCAGCTGTCACTGGATGTCAAAGATGACCTGTCCCTCAGGCCCATGGCCTCACCAGGGGGCCTCACACACCACCTAGGCCCAGAGTGCCAAACTCCTCTGGAGCCTCAAGGATCCCCTTAGGGAAAGGGGCAGGAAGCAGGAGGCTGGGCCGACAGGGCCCTGGGTCCGCAGCCCTACTTAACCAAGATATCCTGCTTTTGTCTGTGTTCTATGATTTCATTTGAAAAAAGGATCTCAACGGGAAAAAAAAAATTTGCTTTTTCCCTACTATTTTTTCTACCTCCTAGTTTTTGTTTTAAGATTTTATTTATTTATTTATTTGATGAGAGAGAGAGAACAAGCACGGGGAGCAGCAGAAGGAGAGGGAGAAGCAGGCTCCCCCCAGAGCAGGGACTCTGGGATCATGACCTAAACGGAAGGCAGGCACCTCATGGACTGAGCCACCCAGGCGCCCCTCTACCTGCTGATTTTATAGAGAAGAAAACTACATTCTATAACTCGGGCTTTGTCCTCGCTCCCTCCCTTCCTTTCTTCCATCCCTCCTTTTTTCTTTCCACACAGTAGGGTTCTGGTGAGTGGTCCCCAACTGGGGACCTTATTCATATGCAGTCCTTGCAGCTTGCTCTACGTGGCCCCCCTATGAAGCTCTTGCTTCATAGGTGTGTGGAGGGATGTGGGCATCATCTGCATCCCTCACCTAGAGGGGACCTGCTTACCCCTCCCTTCCTCTGTCTCTTCATGCCCAGGGGCCAGGTCATAGTCAGGCAGTGACTCCACTTTGACCCTACCTGCGAGGACAGCTCTGAGCGGGGGTCCCTAGCCTTTCCGTGCGGTAAACTTCCTTGGCAGTCTGGTGAAGCCTGCGGACTTGACAAGGATACTTTACTAAAGAAATACATAAAAGAAAATACAGGAGATTACAGAAGAAAGCAATTGTGTTGAAATATGGACGGCAAAATATCTAAACAGACACACACACATACGTATTCGTGACAGAGGGGCGTCATGCTCCTTTGTTAATATCAAATAATAAAATCCAGCAGCAGGATGGACAGCACACTGTGATTCTGAAACACGACCAAATGTTAAATGACAGACTGGGACACCCGTAACGCTGTGATCTGATACGGAAATCGGTGTGATT
This sequence comes from Vulpes vulpes, assembly GCF_048418805.1. Classification (NCBI taxonomy): domain Eukaryota; kingdom Metazoa; phylum Chordata; class Mammalia; order Carnivora; family Canidae; genus Vulpes; species Vulpes vulpes. The sequence goes on from NC_132792.1 coordinate 79,837,542, forward strand.
TTTATTGGCAGCAGAGTCCCTGATCCTGCCGTGTCTACAGTGACTTATCGCCTCATTCATAATAGAAGGAAATGCTAACTTCACATTCAGAAGTTCGTGAAAATACAGATGTGATTTTTTTTTTCACTTCAGTCCACAAATAACCTTCAGTTGTCGTTTCGGAGTCCAGGTTGAAGGCCCTGCATTAGGGGACGGCAGAGAAAAAGCCTGACGGGAACTCGGATCCCTGAATATCCAGGTGGAAGAGAAGGGCCCACGGGTCGGGGCCACTCACCGCCAGACGGTCACGGGAGGGAGATGAATGTACTGTGTGCAAGCCCCATAGCGGTGGGCGTCTTTGGGACGGCAGCTTCGTGTACACCCTGACTACTACAGTCGGAGAGAAAGCGACTTGTTACGTTGTTGTCTGTTTCATCCACTCACTGAATGGCTCTGTGCCAGTTGCTCTTCCAGGCCATCGCTTCCTCTCTCATGTGTGCACAGTACCTCCCTAGGGGTCACACGGGCAGCAAGTGTTCAGGTACTATGTGCTCAGTGAGTGCAAGTCTACCTGACGGGGTCCCACACCTACACAGGCAGAGGCAGTGAACTGTGGGGCTCTGGGCAGTGACGTGCTGGGTCTAAACTCTGATTCTGTTGCCTACCGGCAGTGCCACTACACATGGCCTGTTCACACTCACTGAGCCTTAATTGTGACATTTGTTAAAAGAGGGATAATAATCTCTTGATGTGTCCAAAGTCCGACGGTCAGACCGGTGATAACCCAGCTCTCAGGCGCTGCCCTCTGACCCTTGGGGTCCTCTCACGTAGGGCTTAGTCTCTGACCTGATTTTGAGGTTGCTGTCCTTGCCAGGACTGTCTGCCTACCGATCTGGGGGCAAAGGCGGGGACGCAGCCTCCGGGTGTCCTCTAGCCTACCCTTATGCCCCCCCCAAACAATCATAACTAGCCTCCACTGGACGCATCCCTCGTGCCAGGCACTGCACCTTACCTCCCAGGCGGCCTCACCATGATCCTCAGAAGACACCTCCAGTGTCACCCCGTTTCTCTCGGGGAGGGTGAGCAGCTTGCCCATGGCCATCCCATTATCAAGCATCTGATCCAGGACCTGGACAGATGCTCTGGGTTTTTCAGCCAGACTGTCTGTGTGACCTTGTGGAGCCGGGGCTGACAAAGGGGAGCAGGGAGGGAGCAGCAGCCGGAAGGTGCCTGTGTGGGCCAGGTTGGGGATTCCCAGGCTGGGGGACCACTGAGCAGGTTCCATGGCCTCTGCCATAGTTCAAGTCCCCTCTCTCCTCTCCTGAGGGCTGAGTGTTCTGTGCCTCTTGGCTCCCGTGTCTGGCTCTGGGGGTGACATTGTCCACTTACTTGCTGCCTTCCTTTGCTCTTCTAGGCCATTTCACTCCCTCTGGTCCCTGCTTAGTGCCCTGGCCTGCGGTCTGGGCAGGGGTGTGCGAATGGCCGTGGCTGAGACGGGGCCCCGGAGAGCAGGCTGCAAGGAGAGGTCGGCCTGCGTCACTTGAGGGCCTTGCCGCAGATCATAAAAGCTGGAAATGCCTGACGAGGTCATTGCACCCAGGCCCTGGGGGCTGGACCCCGGCAGCTCCCTCAGTGGCTGACACATCCCATCACTACTCTTTGGAGCAGTAGAGCAAGCAGGCCCAGGCTGGGCAGGCTGCTCTTCTTGACCTAACCCTTCCCTTTGCTTCACTGTCGGACCCGTCCTGGCCTCCTAGGAGAGGAGGACAGAACCCCAGCTTCTTGCTGGCTAGCTCTAGCTCCCCAAGGATCTGCAAACAGCCCTGAGCCCCTGCTTGCAGGGCCCTGCCTCCAGAGGACCCAGGCAGCCGTCTGGGTCCCGCTGATGCAGGGGTGTGGGAGAGTAGGGTGGGAAACACATTAATTAATGTTGATGTAAGAAGCCGCCTGCCACAGTGGATTGGGAGACACCAGAATCTGGAACTGGTGTTGCTCACCAGTGAGGCTGGTGGGCCTCATCTCTGGTTCTCAGTTTCCTCATCTGTAAAAGGAGCATGTTGGCCTAGAACAGAGGGGCGCCGTGTGGGTGGGTACCCATCCTCAGATGCTACACTGGGTTCCCAGCAAGGTCAGGCCTTTCCAGGCCTGCCCCACTTAACAACTTCTGTGTGCTTGAAGGTCACCAGGAAATGACACAGAGGCCCCTGAAACAGTGCCTGGATGCCCGTGTATCCTAAACCCTGACGACCCAGGGGCCCAGCCCCTGGGAGAGCAAGTGTCCCAGCTTGCTTCTCGGAAGACCTGGTGTGAAGAGGGTGCCCAACCTGGGTCCCGGGAAAGGGGAGGAAGGGGACAAAGGGACTCCTCCCCTCCCGTCCTCCCCTTCTCGCCTCCTCATGGTACAGCAAGAGGGAGAGCTGAAGTGTTCATGGTCCGTAGAAGCTGGTTGGGTCCAGGGTCCAAGGTCAACCACCCCAGAAGGTGCTTTGGCTACGCTCATGGTTGCCACAACTCTGGAAAGAACGTCTGCTCTGCAACTTGCAGTCGGCGCAGCCGGGGCTGAAGGAGTGGAAGCTGAGGTCATAGAGCAGCTAGAGAGCTGTGCAAAGCCAGCAGCTCACTGCCCGGTATTTTGAGAACACCAAGAAGCAGGTGATCATATCCCAAAGTTTTCAGCTTCTGCATAAAGCTACCAGGTCAAGCCGGGGCCCCGGGGCAGCTCCCACCGGGCCCCCCCACCCTCCTAACCCCCGCCCTGCTCCTCAGGTGGGCTCAGACCCACCACCGCCAATGTGGCTGTGCAGGGCACCCCAGAGTTTACAAAGGTGCTCACCAACATCTCCCTGCCATGGCTAATTCCAGCCCACAGCAGAGGCCTCTGAGAGCATATGTGGAGTGATGTCTTTCCTCACATACATCCACGATCACCCCCATTCCTAAGTGAAAAAACTGAGGCTTGGGGGTCACCGAGCAGTGAGGTTTGGGCCTGGCTTTGTCACCCAGATGTTCTGAGGCCATGTTGAGGTCTTTTCATCTGACTGCTTAAGCCATGAGGCCAAAATATGTATTATAGGTGGAGAATAGGGAGAAACAATGTACAGCCAGGGAGCCAAATCCAGCTCACTGCTCGTTCTTGTAAATACAGTTTTACTAGAAGACAGTCGACTCTACTTATTTACCTATCGTCTATGGCTGCTTTTACTACCAGGGCAGTTTAGCTGTAGCGGAGACTGTATGGCCTGCAAAGCCTCAACGATTTACCACCCGGCCCTTTACAGAGCAAGTGTGCTCCGTTCTAGGATATTTAAATCAAGATGAGTTTCTCTAAGAAAGCAGGTCATTAGGGAAGTTACTTCTTAAGCAAAGGCTGGATGTTTAAGAGTCTGCAGGAATGATGCAAACCACCATAAGCTCTGGTATTTAATCAACTGCTAATGACTCCCTGCACCTTGCTGAGGTAGGTTGGTAGTGAGACAGGGTAGTAATTTTGAGGAACCAACCACCAGAGGAAGAGGGCGGTGTTTGAGGCTAGAAGCCGGGGAGCGGGGGTGAGGGGCAGGTTTGAGTGCGAGCAGATTCTTACGCTCCAGCTTGGGACAGAAGCCACCTGGCTGGACAGGATGGTGCAAAATGCTCACACAGGGGCTTGTACATGGTGGGTGCTCCATCGGCATCCTCGACGGAAATGCTGGCTTCAGGGTACCTGTGAACAAGAACTCAGGCAGAGAGGGCAGGGCTGAGGAAGATGGGAGCTCTGTAGCCAAAGGCTCTGAGCAAAGGGACAAGTGCATAGCCCTCCCAACTGATTGCTGGAGCCTGGCTCAGTGCATGTGTGTGTGTGTGTGTGTGTGTGTGTGTGTGTGTCTCCTAGGCTGAAGTGATTGTCTTGCTGGGGCCTGAGGGGCCACCCCATTGGGGTATCAGTTTCTGGGGGAACCGGTGGGTACTCCTAGGAGTTTCTCTGGATCTTTCCCCTCCTTGGGACTGAATTTGGAGGTGGAAGGGGACCTGCTGTGGCTGCCCTGGGATGTGGGTCATGCAGGAAAGATGAAGGGCCATAGTGGATGTCCCAGCCCGTGCCCAGCAGAGCAGGGAGGTTACCAGAGAGGTCTTATGCCCAATTTTGGGTGGAAGCCCTGAAGCAGGAGTGGCAGCACCCGTGGCCAATCCTCACCAGAATCTTCTCCGTTTGCCAACTTTGGCAGCTCTGGGTTTTGTTTTATTGAGGGAGGTGGCCTTTCCTCCCCCTGAGACAGTGCTGGACAAGGGGTAGTCTCTCTGGAGGCAAGGCAGGGCAGGGCCCTTGGCCACAAAGAGCGACAGGGTAGTTTAGAGTCCTGGCCAGGAGAGGTCCCCCTTGCTCTGGAGATGGCAACGGTGCAGGGGGGTCTCCAGGTTGTGTGCGGAACCTTGGATGTGCTCCTCTGCATTTCTGCTAACTTCAGGGCAAATCAGAGGCCTTGGGGGTGGGGGGAGCCTGGCGCCACCGCTCTCTCCCTCCTCTACTCTAGCACAGCTCTCCTGGAGCTCCCTAAATGAGCGGACGCTTCTGTTCCAAGGCAGCGCGCTCTTCGGGCTCTTGGCATCCGGCTCTCCGCAGGCGGATCTCTCCCGGCTGCTCGGGGCTCACGCTGGAAATTCGGGGGCGCGGGGCGGCCTTGCCCGGAGGCTGGGGTGTCACAGGCCCCCTCGCCCCGTGTGCCCCGTCCGAGGACTCTGCGGCAGCCGAGGCCACAAGCACAGCTCCCTTCGGGCAGGACGGGGTGGTCCCGGAGCCGGCCCCCCCCCCCCCCCCCCCCCCCCCGCCCCGAGGCCAGCGCGGGAGCCCAGCGCTTCGGCCTCTCCACGCCTGGCTCCGGGCCCACCGCCGCCAGGCCCCGCCCCCGGGCCCCGCCCCCCAGTTCGCCGGGCCCCGCCCCCGGCTCGCCGGGCCCCGCCCCCGGCCGGCGCTTTGTTCCCCGCGCGGTGCAGCTGCGCGCGGCGGCCACACGGGGGCGCTGCGGGCCGCCCGCGGGCCCCATCCTCTCCCGGGGCCGCCGCGCCCCGCCTCCGCCCACCTGGGCCCGGCGCGGAGCGCCCGGGGCTGCCCCGACCGCCGAGGCCGCGGGCGGCGGGGGCCCGTCGCGGTCGTCTCCCAATCCCGGCCCGCTCCGTGCCGCTCCCCACTCTGGTCTCCGCTCCTGGGGCCGGGACAGACCCGGGAGCCCCGCCCCCATTTCCCCTCCGCGGGGAAGTCCCGGGGCCTCACCTAGGACACCTGCGTCGCTGAGGTCGGCTTCCCGAGGGCTGGGCCCGGGGGCCGTCCCGCCTGGTGACAGGTGCACTCACTGTCCTACTAGTTTTTTTTTTTTTTTTTTTTTAAATATTTTTTTTTCTTTATTTATGATAGTTACACACAGAGAGAGAGAGAGAGAGAGAGAGAGTCAGAGACACAGGCAGAGGGAGAAGCAGGCTCCATGCACTGGGAGCCTGATGTGGGACTCGATCCCGGGTCTCCAGGATCACGCCCTGGGCCAAAGGCAGGCGCCAAACCGCTGCGCCACCCAGGGATCCCCTGTCCTACTAGTTTTTAGGACGGTTTTGGGTTCACGGCAAAATCGAGCAGCAAGGCCGAGGCCAGTGCCCCTGCACAGCCCCCCGCCCCCCGGGCCCCCCGCCCCCCGTCCCCCGCCCCCGCCCCCGCCCCCGTCCCCGGCCCCGCACCGCGCCGAGGCCGCGCTGAAGCTCCCACCACCCCCGGGCCCCCCGCGGCTCCGGGCTCCCCGACATCCGCCGTCCCCAGCCCCCGGACCACCCATCGTCTCACGGGCTCCCTAGCTTTGCCGAATCACACTCAGCCTTCGCGGCCATCCACGAGCCAGGGGCCTCCTGGTGGAAGCTCGGGGCTGTGGCCGGGCCGCCGCAGCTCCGTGAGCCCCAGGCCCTGGGTCCCCGACGACCAAGCCGGCAGAGCCTCGATGGCAGGGCCTGCGGGAGCCCATCGCCGTGGCCCTGCCCCAAGCGGCCGGCAGTCGGGCTTTCCAGGGGCCCACCCGGGGCCCCCCGGCCCCCCGGCCCGTGTGCATGGGACTGCAGCTGGGAGGTGTAACGGGGCACCCTGCACAGCTCCGCTCCCAGGAGGGGCCTGCCGCGGGCCTGCCCCAAACGCCAGCGTCCGCGGGCTGGTGGCCCCTGGCCTGCGGTCTGCCCCTCCTTTGCCCCACCCTGGGCTCCTGCCTCCCCACAAGGGACGGGCTTCCAGATCCTGTGTGGACACCCAGCCTGTTGTCCAGGTTCCATCCCCAGCCCGGAACTGGTGCCTCCAGGCCACTCCTGAGGCCTAGGCGTGGTGAACACGCAAAGGGGAACCAGACATACAGGAAAGGAAACTGCAGAGGCCCTAGAAGTGGGTTCAGGGCTCTTTAGGTGGGGTCCCATGTACCCAGGAGATGCTCCAAGTGAGCACATCCCCTTGACCATCTGGTACACTTACCAGATTTAGCAAGTGAAAATACAAGATACCTACTTGAATTTGAATTTTAGATAACAATAATTTTTCTACTATCAGTATATCTCAAGGGCATGCTTAAACTAAAAGATTATTGCTGTTTATCTGGAATTCAAATGTAATTGGGTATCCTATGTTTTATTCACCGACCCTACCCAGTGGACTTCTGATCTTTGGAGGAGAGATGCATCAGGAAACAGGCCCCAGTGCAGCCCTCTGAAAATATGGCATGGGGCAGGAGACCCAGTCACCAAAGCTAAGGCTAGACTGGCTATCTGGTCCTGGGGACAAGGTCCTTGCCAATGGCTAGCTCCTGGCGGAGTGGAAGGCTAGTGCGGTTTGACAATATATTTTACCACGGAAGCCTCTGGAAGGCATCTACATGAGGGTGAGGGGGAGTAGCAGATGATGATGGGAGTGAGGTGGGGAACAAAGGAATGCACTAGCAGCTATGACCACCATCATCCCTCCTAGAGGGTTGGAGAGGGTCGGGGGCACATGCCAAGGGAAGTCCAAGGAGAGCTAGGGAGGGACAGGAGGGGACAGTGACGAATCGCTGGACCTGCCTGAGTGAAATAGCACTGCAAGTGTGCAGCCCGCTTCCCTGGCTACACCCCCCTTCCACCCTCATTAGCATCCTGGGCTAGGTGGTGAGGGGGATAAGACAGGACTTGAGGGAAGCAGGGTGGACCGCCTACTGACCAGGGCAGAGAGGGATCTCCCCGCTGGCTTGGTGTTGGCATTTGATGATCTGGGTCTGGGTCTGCCAGCAGCATGGTCTCCTGGGGCAGCAAGAAGAGCTGTCATCAGGAGAAAAATTGGCATAGAGGGGAGATACTGGTATGGTGGAGAGACCAAGGCGAAGGTTCTAGAATGATTTCTGAAAATTTTTCGGGACCAACTAACCAGGCTGTTTGAGAAGCTGAGCTCCGGTCTACCGAAGGCAGAGAGGAGCCCGCGTCCTCCAGGCAGTAACCCCGGACAAGCTCGAGCCGGCGGGGAATACTCCTCACCTGCTCCCTCACCTCTGGCCGGGACTACATCTTCAATTTGTCTGTGCCTCAGTCCCGAGCCTGATGAGTGGAGACAACTGTGAGCTCATCAATCCAATGAATTTACACAGAACAGCAATTTGCCGATGGGAAAGTGTAAGTACAAGGCGGCATTCTTCATCAATGCTGTGTCTGTTAAGACCTTCTTGGGGGCCAGGCCTTGTGTCAGTTCGGGAAGAATTGCAAAGATTCTCAAGGAGCTCTGTTCCGGTGGGGAAACTCTGTGACTGGGTCACATGCCTGTAGACAGGGTACCCCAAGCATGCAGCATGGACTCGGGTCATGGAGATCGAATTTATCTTCAGACCACACTTGAGAAGCAGATACACATACCTACTCATGGTCCCGCAAGTGTTCACTTCATCACCTTCTACCCCTACCTCCACTCCCCCTCTTTCACGTCCCTCCACAGAAGGGCTGTGGGATGGAGGGGAGAGAAGATGATCACCCCAGAGAGAACCAACTATCTGGTGTCTCGACAGGCCTGGCCAGATCCTCTTCTGTAGGCAGATGTTCGCTGGCACGTCTGTGGGCAGGTCGCTCTACAGCATAGAGAATAAAGCGAAAGACTGGGAACAGAAAGCAAGCCCAAGAACTCGTCCTGTGTCTGCGATGAAGGCAAAACCCATGAAAAATAAAGCTTTTTACAGAGATAGTTCCATATGTGACCCTAAGCACATTGATGGCAACACAGGCCAGTGGGTATGCGTGTACAGGCCTGCGTGTGGGCTTGCACATATGTGTGCATGAGAATACAATATTCAGTGAGCGCATTCCCATTGGAAAGACGAAAGGGAAGCGATCCCAGCTGTTGCCTTGTGTGCTTCCTATAGAATGGCGTCGTGGGTGGGTTGTTCTGGATCTGGATTGGTGTCAGTCTCAACAATATTACACCACACAGCCTTGGTTTACGCACATCCTGCGTGTTGGGCAACGTTAGTCCTGGAAAGAGACGAGGACGGCCTTTGGTTGGGAAATGAGGCCCCTTGCAAGTGCTCTGTGCCGCGGAAGCGTGAGCTCGTGCCCTGTGACGGCACAAAGACATCCCGGGCCTCCTGTCACCCATCCCCTCGCTTTCCAGATGATCAAATAGAGATTTAGGGAGTTGAGGTAAGTTTTCTCAAGGTCGCACAGAGAACCAGTGGCCCAGAAAGGCTCGGAAAGCCGCCTCCTAAGTTCTGGTAAGCCCATCGGGCCTTCCTTTGCAGTGGTAATGAGGGATTGAAAATGGGAAACTATCCAGGAAATTCTCAAAAATCCCAAAATCATAGACAAGGGCCTTTGAAACAGAAAAATCCAAACGAGTGGTGGGACTCTGCTGTTAGCATCAGAAGCCATGAGGGCGCTGCTTTTTCATATGAACAGCTGAGAGGAATGACAAGGCGACCTGTCCTCAGCCACGCCCACTGAATGCACCTGACCTCTGTCGCCTTGGTGCACCAGTGTCCAGGCACTCTCTGTTTGGGAGGGACACAGCTCCAATATGCAGGTGAGCAGACGAGCGGACTCTCAGAGGGCCAGGACCCCCCTTCCTGTGTCTCAGCTAGAGCAGGACACCGGCCCCGTGGCCTTGGCGCAGTGGATGCTCCTGCCTGGGACCTCGCACCTGGACACAGCGGTGCTCAGACGAGGTGACATTCACGGAGTGGCAGCCTCCTGGGGGGCTGCTGGGAGGCTGCTGGGGGCTGTAGGGAGGCTGCTGGGGAGGCTGCCGGGGGCTACTGGGATTTTGAAACCCCACCCCCACGGGATGCCATGAAGAGGTGCAGCCTTTGGGAGGTGAGTGGGACGATATAGGGTCACGGGATGGGGCCCTGGGCTGGGGGTAGTGCTGTTAGCAGAGTCTCAAGGAAGCTTGCTTCCTCTGTGCTCTCTGTCCTGCAAGGCCGCGGCGCAGAGGAGGGCTTTCCACAGAACCCTACCGTGTGGGCGCCCTGACCCTCGACCTCCAAACTCCAGGCCCGAGAGGTTGATAAGCCACCCAGTCTGTGACACTCTGGTCCCAAGAGCCGCTGTTCCCGTCCCCCTGCCGCTGGAGGAGTGGAGGGTAGTTTGTAGGGGTGTGGCCACGGGAGAGGGACGGATGGACGTGTTGCTGTTGGTTTGGGCTGGCCTGTTCACGTAGCTGAAAATGAGACTTTTCTTCTATCTGAATGTGCCCAGTCAATGCACAGGAGCCTCTTAGGTCGGGGGGTCAGGGAAGGGAGCCCCTTCTCGCTGGCCTGCTAGCATGTCCAGCCCCCTGAGAGGCAGGTGACTTCGGGGGAAGTTGCGGTGCAAGACAGCAGCCACGCGGGGCACCACAGCCGTGCCCTTCCCTTGTAGACCTAGGGACACCATGGCTTTACCTGGCTCTTTCCCCTGTAGTCGCAGGGCTTGGGGAGGACATGAGTAGAGGTTCCCGTGTCACAGGTCTAAACATAGAAATTGAGCTAACAGATTGTAACATAAACTGTGCTCTAGTCTTCTGTCTGGGTGAGCATCCCTTTGGAAAGACCTAGAAAGCTGGATTCACTTGATTCTCAGGATCCCAGAGGTTCTGGTAGGGGGAGTGGGTCCACCCACCCACAGCTGCGTCCCCCCTTCCGCCGCCACCACCACTGGCTGCTCCACCCCAAAGGCTGAGATGCCTCAGGTTGTGAATGCCCCAGTCTGGAGGGGTTAATTCTGTCCATCCTCCCCAGCAAACAACCACCCCTGGAGGGACTCCGGCAGCACCCGGCCCTCACTGAGTCCTGGGGAGGGGTGCCCTGGTGGCTCAGTGGTCAGGCACCTGCCTTCGGCTCAGGTCATGATCCCAGGGTCCTGGGATCGAGTCCCTGCATGGGGCTCACTGGGAACCTGCTTCTCCCTCTCCCTACTCCTTGTGCTCTCTCCCTCATTCTCTCTCTCTCAAATAATAAAATCCTTAAAAAAAGAAAGACGGAAAGAAAGTTCTGGGGAGAGGTGCACTTGGGCCTGGAAGCAGGCTTGTGGCCATTCAGGCTGTGAGTGGAGGGTCCCAGGTGCTCTGAGCATGCTCCGCCTAGAAGGGGGGCAGGCTCCTTAGATTCTGGACCCACGGGGGCCCCTGAACACCTGGGGCTGGGTTTCGGGCCTGCTCGCCAGGCCAAAGGACTGTCCTTGACAACCCTTCTCACCTCCTCAAGCCCCATTTCTAGGCTCTGGCTCTGAAATCATGACTCTCTTCCTGATGCGTGGGACGTGCCGGCCGCCTCTGTCGCCTCCGGCCCCAGGGTGGTCCCCGTTGTGCCCGGTGGGGGCGGGGGCCCGAGCGAGGTGGGCTGTCAGTGGGCAGCGTCTGGACAGGGGCCCAGCCACGCAGCATCAGAGTTGTGCAGCTGGATGGCTCTCCTGGAATAGCTTTCCATGCTGGCAGCCCCGGGAAATGACCAGCTCCGCCTTCTGATTTAAGAGGCTGTCCTTGTCCAGTGCTTCTCCCAGCTTCCCTGTGGGAGCTAGCGACTGCTGAGCCTCAGATTATCCAAAGCAACTCAGATAATCACTGGGATAAGTAATGTGTGCTGACCCCTCCCTCCCTCTCCCCCCCTCCCCTTCCCTCTTAACTTTCCTGTTGGAGGAAGAGAAGCAAAACAAAAGGAAAAAGGTAAATAAAGTAGGTAACCATGATTATTTTAAATGTTACTGAGGGAACAGAGAGGTAAGAAGGAAGCCGATGTCGACTGAGCACCTAGTGTGCCGCCTGAGGGTGTTGCACGAGCCCCCTCAAGCCTGCTCCCCCACCAGACCCCAGTACAGGTCACACCTCCTCCCTGCTGCGCTGAGCCAGGCGGTGAGGAAGGCAGGAACTCGAAGGGGGGGCGCCCAGCACCCCCAGGGCCCAGGCTGGGAGGCTGGGAACCCTCGCGGGTCCTTGTGGAGGAGGGAGAGAGGGAGTGGAGCCTGGTGACCCTGACCCTGCACATTGTGCCCCCTTTCTTGCTACGATGCCCCCACCCGCCCCCAGCGGCTCGCAGTCCCCACCCCTTCCTAAGGGCTGGGTCACCCGGGTCATCATGAAAGGGAAATGCACTGTGGGCAGCACAGTGCCCTTCCTACAGGGATGACGCTGAAATGGCAAAGTAAAAAGCCATTTCCATCAAAGCGGGCGCGGGGGCAGCGCGGGGTGGGGGGTGGTGTTGCGCTGCCCCTGCGCGAGAAATGGGTTCTGGTGTTTGACTAAGAATCTCAGCGGATACAAATAGGGACGAGATGTGCCTCGTGAGGTTCAAACCTAGTTGACCCACGGATGTGAGAGTCCTCTGAGAAAACATAAACCCTTCACAGGACTCAGAGGGTTTGTGCTGAATGTCTTAATTTGTAGAGGAACGTGGGATAGGGTCTGATGCACCCTATCTTCTGTCCTTATTCCCGAAACCTCCTTGTTATGCTTTTGCATTTGTCGTCAGGGTCAAGGGTCACGGTTACCTAGAGGGCTCACAGGGTAACGCTGGAAAGGACTCTATAAAGGGAGGCTTTGGGGACAGCGGCTTGGCTGGGTCTCGTCCATGCGCTGCCCGGTCTCCCATCGTTACAGGAGGGATGACATCAGCCTGTATAGTGTCTGATGACTCCGTGCAAGCCTGCGAGTGTGTGTGTGAGTGCACGTGTCTGGCTGCGGATCAAGGGCTGTTTCCAGGCTTTCCAGGATGGTCCAGCTCTGAGATGTTTTGTCCTTATTTGTCATTTCTGGGTCCATAGTGTCTGGGTTAGGCCACTTGGGCTCCGCTCCTCGGGGTCACCACAGCCCGCGTCGGTAAGGGGGGCGTACAATGAGCTAAGGCTCCGGGAGGCCGACCCCCACCAATTGCTGGAAATGCAGGTTTGACTCAGTTCTCAGCAGCGCTTCCCAGCAGAAAGGAGTGAAAGAGGCTATTGGCTTGCTGCCTGCCCCCCCTCATGCCGGCACCCTCACGCCCGCATCTCCCCACACCCAAGCACCCCCCACACCCAAGCACCCCCCACTCCTGCACCCCCCACACCCACCCCACCCCGTGCCCAAGCGCCCGTTCACACACCCACACCCGCGCCTCCACGCACCCCCACTCCTGCACCCCCACACCTGCGCCCCCCCACACCCGCACTGCCACGCTTGCACCCACGCCCGCACCCCCAATCCCGCACCCCCCACACTCACAGCCCCCCAGATGCCCATTTACACACACACACCTGCGCCCCCACCCACCTCCCAACGCCTGTGCACACCCCCACACCCGCACCCCCACCACCTCGCCACCCAACGACCATGCCCCCCCACGCCCATGCACCCCCCACTCCTGCACCCCCACGCCCACACCCCTCCACGCCTATGCACACCCCCATGCCCGGGCACCCCTGCGGAGGAGGAGAGAGGGGAGTCCAGACAGACGGGTAGGTGCCCACTGGCATGATTTCCAGGCTGTCCGCCTGGGTGGAGGCCCTGTGGAGCTTTGTTCAGGGCCTTTCTTTCCACAGGGATCGGAACGAGGCGCAGGGGCTGCGGAGGCCGGGAGAGGGAGCCAGTGAGTCACGTTCGCCTTGGTGGCTCCCCTCTGTGTGAAGAGGGAACAGAACACGGGACAGGGGCCTCATCCTGCAGGGCAGCTGGGGGCAGGAGGGGCACCAGGAGATGGGGAGAGGGTGACACTGTGCCGGGCGGTGGGTGCAGGTGCAGGTGTTGGGAAGTAGGCCACTGGATGTGAACATCTTTGGTTCCAGAATTTGTCCCAGGTCCCCAGAGGGGCCTCCGACCCTATGCGTGCAGGTGGCATTTCCCCTCCTGTTGGCTGATCCCCCCTCCACGTGGCCTCGGGGTCTGGTCTTCTGCTTTCCCTCATGAGGTGCTCACTGGCTTTCGGAAGGTCAGGTGCCCGTGAGGGGAGCACAGGGCTGTGCCCGCTTCTGGAAGCTCCTGCGTGTCCACTGGCAGCAGGCTCAGAAGACCCACGGGATGAGGAGCTGCCGAGGTCCAGGACGGGAGGACTGGGGTCTGGGGAGAGGGCTGCCAGCTGTGGCCGGGTGCTGGGGCCCTGTGAGCAGAGCCCCTGGTTCTGTGGACGAGCGGGCCCTGGGGCACATGAAGTCCTGGGGGGGGGAGTCTTAACTCCCGTGGGGTCCCTTCTGTTCTGTCACAGGATCAGGGTCTCAGAATCAGGGCCTTTTCCATGCAGAGTCCTGGCTTCTCTGGCCCCATGTCACTGTCAGTCATCGGAAGTGGGGGTCGTGAGGGCAGGGCACGCAGCCCTGGGCCAAGCCAGGTTTTGTGAACTTGCGCCAGCTCATCTCCCTTGTCACCCCCTTCCCCAGCACAGTCCTTCTTCCACAGCCACAAGAGGATATATATTCGCCCTTTTAATCAGGTGGAAAGGACCCACAGGACAGACCTCCTTCTATACAGGACTCTCCTCTTGGCATTCTAGAAAGGCCACGTTGAACCCCTCCAGTGACTAGGAGCTCATGGCCTCACAAGGGACCTCGTTCCTCTTGCAGACGATGGTAGATGCTAGAAGTTACTTACTTTCCTGGGCTCAGACACGTGGCTATTCCTAGAATCTCTCTCCTACTGCTCGGAATTGGCCAGAGTTTTGGTAAAATCCTCCCTCTCCCTGAGGGAGCTTTAAAAGTCCCAAGGGGGTGCAGCCTGGGTGGCTCAGTGGTTTAGCGCCACCATCACCCCAGGGTGTGGTCCTGGAGACCAGGGATCGAGTCCCACATGGGGCTCCCTGCATGGAGCCTGCTTCTCCCTCTGCCTGTGTCTCTGCCACTCTCTCTGTGTGTCTTTCATGAATAAATAAATAAAATCTTAAAAAAAAAAAAAGTTCCAAGGATCTAACGTTTCTCTCAGGCCTTCTTCCTCCCCAGGTTAGGATGCACATGGTTCTCGGTCCTCAGTGGCCTCGTTCTCCAACCTTGGGTCTGAGGGAGCAGGCCCTGAGCCCCTGCAGGACTCCACGGAACATACCTACCCAGCCGGGACTAGCAGACTTTATTTCACTGACCTGAGTTTAGGAGCCCCCCGGGCTCAGGGCCATATTGGACCTACCCTCTCCCTATGTTTGCCTCCAGCCTTTAGTGGACACCGACCCCCAGATGAGGACCCAGGGAGCCGAGGACTCGGAGCTGAGTGACATCATGACCTGGCCTTGTATTTCCTGCTCTGGGCCATGTGAACCCCTAAGCCCTCAGCTGTGAGCTTGGGCCTCTCAAAGCTACAGGGTAGCCAGGGAACATTCTGCCTTTACTAGAAGATTCTGGGGATAAGACAAGTTATGGAACTGGGAAGTAGATCAGATGATTATTTTTATATTAAGACAGAGGCATTATGTATTATGTGATAGAATATAGATGCATGAATCTCAAAGCCAAAACCTGCAACTGCAGAATTTTACACTATGCGAAGGTTGCTTCAGGCAATTCTTTTTAGAGTTCAGTTCCCATTCCCCAAATGACTGACTCCCCCCGACTGCCCCCCTACTGCTGAAGGGCGTTTGGGTAGGAAACTTGGAGCTGCTCTGGTGTACATACTCCCTGTTGTTATCAGAGGTAAGGAAAGTGGGGACCAGAGTAGGCAAGTGATGTGCCCGAGGACACACAGCACAGAGGAGTCTGGAGACCTCCCCATTGGTTTGTTCCTCTGTACGAAGAAATCCTGCATGTGGCTTATCAGAAATATTGCCATGGCAAGAAAGGGGATTGCACAGAGAAAAGGGGCTCTGGGGTACCCTGGGTAATCCAGAAAACACAGCACAAAGAACGATTTTACTCCAAGAGTCCGCGCTCTGGCTTCTGAGTTGAGTTGACTCATTCATGGCAAGCCTTACGTCTTTCAGGATCTAGAGTTCTCTGGTTGGGGAAGTGGCTCAGGTGAAAAGGCAGGAGAAGTCCAGCTCCCCTGCCGGGACACCAGAGGAAGGTGGCAAGGAAGGCAGGTGCAACAGGACCAGCGGGAGGCCGCTGTGGATGCCTCGGTGGGGAACTCGTAGGCCTGGCAGTGTTGCAACGGTCACCCACCCCGTGACCTCTCCTTGTTCACACACCACAGACCTGCATGCACACACATACACTTTGCACTCGGGCTCACAGATGCCCCAAAACTTCTGATCAAACAGTGCCTCTTGCATGTCTGGAAGGTGGGAAACACTGAGGAATTAAGTTTGGGCCTCCCCACCACAGAACCACCACTGACACCTGACGTGAGCTTTAGGACGAGGACGTCACCCTGAACCAGGAAACGCAATAAGCAAAGCTTTCTCTTCCTCACATCACTGCCCTTCTGGTGACTAAATAAAGGGTCAAAGGTTTGTGGTCTTTTTTTGTTTTTTGTTTTGCAGTGAACACATAGCCACTGACTTGTTGCTGGTCACCTCTCACAGAAGTGCAACTCTCAATAATTTCATCGAGTCAATTAATACTGTTTAATAAATAGGCCAGAAAATTAGCTGAGAGTTTTTCTCGGCGGGGTGCCGCGTGCGACCAAAGTTATGGAAGATTGTCCTTTGAATCACTAAGGCAAACTCTGTTGTGTCATTGTACAGAAAGCAACCACATTAAAAAAAAAAGTTATAAATAGGAAAAATTCCAAAGTTTTCC
The DNA here is from genome assembly GCF_048418805.1 of Vulpes vulpes. NCBI lineage: Eukaryota > Metazoa > Chordata > Mammalia > Carnivora > Canidae > Vulpes > Vulpes vulpes. Next base: position 79,853,628 of record NC_132792.1, read on the forward strand.
CACAGACAGACGACAGGGAAATTGAAACGCCAAAGGAAAAAAAAGGCTGGGGGTGGGGGAAAGGAAGGAAGAAAAGAGAAAAAAAAATGGAAAAAAAGAGAAACAAAGGAAAAGAACCAAAACCAAACACAACCACCCCACCCCCCACAACCCATTTGTGTAGAGTTCTTCTCCATTATACAGTACTCAAGATCTTTGGATACTTTACAATGTACAACCAGCCAAGTGAAAGCAAAAAGAACTAACCAGTCATCTGAAAAACTGAGTTTATAAGAAGTCATTACCTTTACAAAATAAAAACAAAAGCCCCAACACCACTGGATTCCAAAGTGTTCATTTTTCCTCATTTTCTCTTAAAAGTGTGGGTCAGCCCCAATCCCTTGGCCGATGGGGGGAATGTGGGCATGTTGGCGGATGGGTCCCAGGAGCAGGTGTCAGAGACGGAGGCTGGAGGAGGCGGCTGCCCAGAAAGGTGGCGTCTGAAGACAAGAGGGTCAGAAGCAATTCCCTCTGGACGCAATGGCATCTGGTGGGCTGCGGAGCCAGGGTTCTCCCCTGCGGAGCTGGGAGAGGGACAGAGTCTGTGGTCTTCTCTGGCCTTTTTGTTTTTGTGTGTGTGTGTGTGTGTGTGTGTGTGTGCTCAGAAAGAAGCCAAGGCGATAGGAAGAGCCCAAGTCTCTTGTGCCCACAGCTCCTGGACTGGGGAGCCTGGGCCTGGATTGGGGACACTGGGCTGCTGAGACAGGAAGGCCACCTCAGCAAGGGAAGGGAGGGAGGCGCAGGGAAGTGGAGAGAACAGGAAGGCGCTGGGCCAGGAAAGTCTCCATGGTCCTCAGAACCAGCCACAGGCTCAGGCACCAGGGCGAGTGGGGCGGCCCTAGCTCAAGGCGCCCTCACACCCACCCCGAGCCAGGGCTCTGCCCCCCCCCCCAAGGGAAACCAAGAGGCCCAGCTCCCTCCCTGAGGGATGAAGGAGGGGTTGAGGGTGCTCAAACACAGCAAAGGAGGCAATCCCAGCAATCCCAAAGCCCTGAGGGACCCACAACAAACATAAACCCCGAAGAACCAGGTGTTTTGTCTGTTTCCAGGAATCAGGGTGGAGGAGGTGGGTCAGCAGGTGTTCCGAGGTGGTGCCCATTCCCTTCTGTGCTGGCCCCAGGAGCCCCGGGAGCCCCAGCTGTACAGCCCTGGCGGGGGGTGCCATCCCCAGGGGCCCGCCTGCCCGCAGAGGTGGGGAGGATCCGGACTGCCCCAAAGCTATCTGGGAGAGCCACACCTGGGCTCTTCTGTGTCACTCCGGTCTCCTCTGGTGAGGACGTCCCTCCCCCGTGCTAGCAGAGAGGTGGATGTGGTAAAACCACAGGCAGTGAGACAGACGTCTTCGCCAGGCCTCCGGGAGCTCAAAGCTCCTACCTTCTCAGGAACTCTTCGTGGAGCGACTGGTGTGTTGAGGTGTATACGCGTGTGGGTGGGTTTGAGGGGGGGAAACAGAATTAGCAGCCTCCCTTCCTAGTGGGGTCGCGGACTGGCCTGTCTGAGGTCACGGGACAGGGAGGGAGAGACAGGGGGGTGGGACTCCAGGAGGAAGCCTCTCCGCCAACAGGGCATTTCCCATGAGGACCCTGGGATGGCTGGAGACTGGAAAAGTGACCCAGCAGAGCAGGATCAGTAGGGACTGTGCCACCGGGCTGCGAGGGCGCACGCCTCGCCCCTGCTCCCAAGGCCCCTTCCTCCCTCTAGCCCCCTCCCCCTGCAGCTCCACAGAGCTCCTGGGCACCTGGGCTGTGGCCTCCTGGTGGCACCGGCCCCTCCCCTGCGAGTTTCTGCGTGACAGCAGAGAGCCAGCCCGGTGGAGGCCCTCAGGGAGGGGTGTCCCTGCCAGACACCGCCGAGGAGCGAGGAGCGGGAGGCTGCAGGACGCCTGCAACTAGCCCTGTGGCCGACAGCACACTTTTCACGCCTCCTCTGTGATTCGAAAGAAAAAGTTCAGAGCCCCGGATGCGGGTGTGGGGGAGGCCTGACGGGACGGGGCCAGGGCCGCCGGGGTGCCCCGGGACGCTAGTTGTCGGCTTCCGACATGGAGGCCACGTGGCTGAGGCCGGCGAGCCCGGGGAGGCCGGCCAGGCCCGCGGCCCACGGGTCGGGCAGTGGGAAGTAGGGCCGCGCGGCCGCCACGTTCTCGGCCAGGGCGAAGGCCAGCAGGCCGCCCGCGTTCCTCTCGGCCTCCAGCTGCGCGCGCCCGAACAGCTTCATCTGCGTCTCCTCGAACTGCCGCTCGAGCTCCTGCAGGCTCAGCGCGCCCTTGGGCGCCGCCAGGAAGTGCTTGGCGGGGCTGGGGCCCGGGAGACACACGGCCGCCCCGCCCAGGTGGCCGCCCACCTCGCCCAGCGCCGGGGGCACCACGAAGGCGGCCTTCTCGGGCGTGGGGCCTGGGGGCCCGAAGAGCAGGCTGGCGGCCCTCCAGGCGGCGGGCTTGCGGCCGCGGCGGGGCCGGGCCATGCGGCAGCTCTGGCGCTTGATGTGGCGGTGCAGGTGGTCGGAGCGCGTGAAGCTCTTGTAGCAGAACTCGCACTGGTAGGGCCGCACGCCCGTGTGGATGCGCATGTGGTTCTTGAGGTCGTAGTTGTGCACGAACTTGGCGTTGCAGTGGATGCACAGGTAGGGCCGCTCCCCCGTGTGCTTCCGCATGTGGATCTTCAGCTTGTCCTGCCTGCAACGCACAGCCCGCCGTCAGTGCCCACCCCAGGCTAGGGGCTGCCCCTCTGCCTCCTCCCCACCTACCACCCTCCTGCCCTTACCCTGGAACCTGCTGCGGCTCACCTCGGCCGCGGCGTCCAGCTCCAGGAACGGGAGCCAGGCCAGGACTGACTTGCACCCCCCGCCTCACTCCAAACAGGCCATTCACCCTGAATAGAGGGCAGTGTCCGGAAGGGCCTCCTGCCCTCCACAATCGTAAGCTCCCCTCTGTGGGAGGCCTGTCTCAGACTGGAAAACCGGCCTGCTGGGGACCCTCCTCCCCAGGCCAGCAGCCTGTCCTTGGTCCCTGCGTGCTGTGACACCTGCTGACACTAGCTGGCACCTTAAAAATGTCATGCCCACTGCCTCCCGGCAACAGTCTTCCTGCCCGCTGGCCCTGCATTCTCCCACCGCCAGCCGGCCCCGACCCATCCTGGCCCCTGGGCTGTTGAGATCTGTCTGTCCTCAGCAATAATCTGGGAGCCTACGGAAGCCGGGCACACCTCACTCAAGTCTCCTGCGCTGTGGTTTCTCATCCTGAGCCGTGGGCTCTTCTCTTTGTCTGCAGAGAATTTCAGGGCCTTACAAAAGAGCCAGGTGCGACAAGAATGTAGCCTAATCTAGGGCAAAGCTTTTCAGGATTTAAGTGCTATTATTCAGAGGGAAGGTATGGTGTAAAGGTGGGGCTCCCATGGGGCTGTCAGGGCCTCTGCTCCAGCGGCAGAGCCACCAGGAACATGCTGAATGACCACGGGCAAGTGACTTAACCTCTCTGCACAGAGCTGAATTTAGCATTAGACATCCGCTCCTATTGTCCTGGGCTGATGCAGAGAAGCAGGGTTCCTGTCAAACTAGCTTCAACACACCTCCTGGTGATCCTGAAAGGAAAACTGACATCACAGGGTTGCCTTCCTAAAGACTAAGCGCTATGCACGCCGGGTAGAGGAGCCTTCCAGGCCGCTGAAGTGGAGTCACAGGGCGGCAGCCCTCCTCTCAAGGCTCCCTCTGCAGCCTTCTCCAACCCGCCTGGCAGGCCAGCAAGCTCTGTGTCTCGTCTCCTACCTCCTCCCCGCAGGTGGAGCATCTGCCTGTCATTTTCAGCTGGGATTTGAGGTCAGAGCGGATGAGGAGCCCAGGCATCCGCCCTAAAATGGCCAGATTTAAACCGTGCTCCCCACATAACCCCGGGCCGCTGCGGAGGAGCAGGTCCTGCTCTCCTGGCGTCTCCCGGCCGCTAGAGGTCTCACCAGCTCCTGTTCCTGGATGGCTCCCCAGCGCAGGGGGCAGGAGGGAAAAGGACATTCTCCTGTACACTGGAGGGGGACCACAGAGGACAGATCCACCCCTCCCACCTCGGCTCCCAGGAAAGCACAAGGGCACCTGGGAGATGGAGGTGGGGTGGGAAGCAGGATGGGCAGGGAGGAGGAAGTGAATGCTGCTGTCTGAAGCCAGTGAGTGCTCCCCCTACACCAGGCCCCCTTCCTCTGGTCCACACTCCCTGTCCCTCCTCCCACAGCCCCCCAGCTGCACCCAGGCTGCGCAGCGCCCTGCTGTGACACCCCATGCTCCCTTCCCCAGCCAGCATGCAGCCCTTGTGGTATCTATAACCCCCATTCCATTCCGGTGATGGGGGGTTTGAATGGGGAGGCGGCCTTGGAGAGCATCTGGGCAGGCAGGTCCCAACCTTGAGCAGGCATGAGAAGGGCCTGATGAAACAGCACGCTGGGCCCTACTCACTCCCAGAGACCCTGACCCGGGGGTGGGGGGTGCAGGTGGGGGAAGGCAGAGAACCTCATTCCTGACATGTCGACCACACATCCCTCTAAGCACCACCTTTGCTGGCGGGCAAACTGGGGTCCCGGGAGGGGAACAGGCCAAGGTCACCCAGAGGAGTCAAGGCAGAGCTGACACTAGAACTCGGGCCTTGTTCCTTCCCACTGTATGAGGGGGTGCGTAGTGCCATTTATATCTCAAGAGCCGTGCTGCTGAGTCATGAGGGAGAGGTCTTGGGGCCCCACACATCCTCCGAGGTTCTCAGGGAAATGCTGGTGCTAAGCGGTCAGCTGGGGCACTTGCTGGCTGTGGGACTTGCGTTCTCCCCAGGGCCTGGTGGAGGGTTCGGTGTGGAGGCATCGGCAGGGCATTAAGTATATCACCTCATTCAATCCTCTCATGACCTGATAAGGCGGATATTTTTTCAAAATCACTATTGCACACAATTAGTAGTATTGCCATTGAGGGCCACCATCAACTAATGGACAATGCAAATAGGTAAGCTTCAGCTCTTACAGGTATGCACGCCAGGACTCCTCCCAAGCTTTCCATGAGAGCAATCCAAAATAAGTCACATTTTGACAGCACTTAACTGAAGTATGTAAGAAGTACTGAGAAGGTGACTATCACTTCCTTTTATTGAGCACCTGCTATGGGCAGACGAATACACTGCTTCAATGACCCTAGAAAGGTTGTTATTGAGAGGCAAGTTATGGTGTAGGGCTGAGGCCACCACTGGGGGTCCAGGAGCCCCTATTGTAGCTGCACATCCACCTCTAACGTGCTGGGTGACCTTAGGCAAGGTGCTTAACCTCTCTGTGCAGAACAGAACCTAAGGCCAGACATCAGTTTCTGTTTCCAGGACTTGACGAGAGAATCTGGGTTCGGATGAGTTAGATTCCACATCCTTAGAATCATTTCCTCACTTAGAGGAAGAGTTGAGGCTCAGAGCAGTCCAGCAGCTTTCCCAGAGGTATCCAAGCCACCAGGGGCAACGGGGCCTGCGGAGCAGTCTGGGGTGTGGTTCATTTGTAAGCTATTCTGAGGTTGAGAAAGGTAGATTTTCAAGCCAGGGATCCCCCACTTGTGACCTATGAGGGCTGTCTCAGAAAGTGCAGACCAGAACCATCAAAACAGGGCATTTGCAGGCAGCCTTTGGGGGTGTCTGGTGCCAGAAGACTGGGGGCATGCCGTGGGAGGAGCTCGGCCCTGGGCAGGAGCCTGCTGTCCCTAGTGGAGACCTTAGGGTCTTTGGCAGGGGCACTGAGCAGGGTTAGCAGAACTACAAAGCCCATGGTAAGTCAGTCCTGGGAAAAAACCATATAGATCGTCGCATCTACCGGGATCATATTAATATGCTCTGATTCAGGGTCTGGGGCCAAGGGCCTAGTAACCTGCATTGTTAGCAGTAACCCTTGCTGGGACCTTGAAAGTGCTGATTTCATTTGATCCCTTGAAACTCTCCAGATGAGAAAAGCAAGGACAGAGAGGAAGGGGCTGTCTAAGGCTCCACCTCCTCCTCACTCCTGCCACGACCTGGGCATGTGGATATAATGCACAGGTGCATTGCAAGAGCCGGGCCTGAGGGCCAGGCACACTCCAAGAACTGGGCCAACTCCCTGGGTGCCCTGGGCCTCAGTTTCCTGACCTGTAAATTGGGGGGCTGGGCTGCGCCACTCGGACCAGCAGTGCTCTGTGAGTGTTTGCATTGGGCTAATGGGTTTCTATTGCATCTCATCCCAGCTAGTTGGCTCCGTGTATTATGGCCCTTCTACCCCCCGCTTCCTCACGAATCTGCCTGCTGTGTGGAGGAGGCATGAGTTTAGATGGAGAGTGTCCTAGCTTGAATCTCAGAAGCTGAATTGTTCATCACTTCCATTTGGGACTGGAGATCCACTGGTCCCACAAAACGCCTCCTAGGCGGCCGCATATGTAATATGCTAACTTCGTCCTTGGTGTGGCTGTAAGGCCCTTACAAGCTAACCCTTCCAGTTACTAAATGAGTAAGTTCAGGGGACCCCGGGACTGTAAGCAACAATACCACATTACTTGAAAGCGGCCAGGCGAGCAGACCAGTATGTTCTCGCCCTGCGCACCGAAGATGTCAAGTATCTGCGGTAATGGGTGTGGGAACGGTGCTCCACCTCGTTAGCGTGGTATCATGATGTTCTACACCTTAAACTTCTATGTGATATGTGAAAATTATAGCTCAATGAAGCAGGGGAAACAAAGGTCACTCCCCTCCTCGCTAGCCCGCACCCCTACAGTAATGTCCCTGCGCCCAGCATGGGTACGCTGCTCCCTGCAGGCCATGCTCTCCGGTCACAGCTCTGTGTCTCTGAACACCTGCTGGCCTGAGCCGGGCTTCCAGAACTTCCCTCTTCCAGAGCACAGCCTGCTATGTTATGAAGCTGCTGCCTCCGTCCCTTCCGTGCAGATTTTGTGTTTGGACACCAGTGTTTGCTCCACCCAAGGGTCCCACCAAGCTAGCTTGTGTGTTCCTTCCTCCCCGACTGTGAACCCCTGTCCCGCCCCCGCCTCCTCTCTGCACCTCTTTCTCAGTTTACCTTTGCTAACTGCACCACCTGAAATGTCTCCCACTCCCTACCCTCCACCCCCTGCATCCTTCAAGGTCAAATTCAAGGGCATTGCTCTGCCCACGTCCTGTCTTTTGCTCTCACCTTCCAGAGTACCGGGACCTGAATATAGCCCCCCAAGCTAGGTTATGGGTGGGGGCAAGAAGGGAGCAACAGAAGACAATGTGTCTTCTCAGGAGGAGGGTGGGCCTTTCCCACTTCCCTGGGGTGATGGCAGGTGGGGTCAGCATCAAGGAGAGGGGGAGACAGGCCTGACTCGAGAGCGGAAGCTCAGCTATGTTTAAGGAAAGAAAGGGAAACTAGTGTCCAAGAAGACAGAAGACAATGTGTCAGCATCCCCTTCTCCTGTCCTCAAAGGGCCCCGGGAGTGTTGGCATCATCCCCTCCGCCCAGGGCATGAGCTCTGGGAGCCAAGCCTCTGCAGCGGTGCCCTCTATGGCCCTTGCTCGAGCCCACGGGCACTCTTGGTGGATGGGGACATTGTGCAGAGGCTGCCTTTGCCACTTTTGTTTCCTGTGCATGCTATTTCCAGGGCAGGGGCCATCACATGTGCTGTTCCCTTCAGCTGCCTTGCGTCCCTGCAGAGCCACCACCCTGCCCCTGGTTCCTGCAGCCCTGCCTCCTTGGAAGCCTGGGCAGCAGGGTGATGCAGGAGGAGACAGGCCCCACTGCCACAGATAAGGAACCATGGCTCTCAGTACTGATCAGGGGTGGGGTCAGGCGTTGGCTGTGCCTCAGGTGCCTCACCTTATCTCACCTGAGCCCATGCAGTTGGCATCACCATCATGAGGAAACGGGGACAGAGAGGCTGCGGTGTTGTGTCCACAGCTTCCCTTGACCTGGGGCAATATATGGATGGAGCCATAGGCCTGGGAGCAGCCATAGGAAGCGCCTCCTCCAAGCCCCATTACAGATGGGGACAGGAGGCTCAGAGAGGTGAGGAGGCGGAGGTCACACCAGGCCCTGAACCTGGGCATTCCTGATTAGTCCTCTGGTGCCCCTTCCAGGGTGCCACAGTCTGCCGAGCCCCCTCTCCCGCCGTGCAGCAGCACTTAGCGCGTGCCGGCCACTGGCTTGCTGAGCCCTCACTCAGTCCGCGGCTTCGAAGGTACCACACCTGCTTGAATGAGAGCCCGTTGGATGCTTCTGCATTCCTCACAGTTGGTGCGCTACATGGAGCGTGTGGCGGGGGCTCGTGGTGCCTTGGTCGACTGACCAGTGACCTGCTGGTGCAGGATCAGTTCTCAGAACACCCCAGCTCCAACCCTGGTGTGCTGGTTTGCCCTGGTTCCCTTGTCTGCCATCTCCCTCCTTGACCTGCACTGGGGACCAGCCCAGGCCGCACGTGCCCACACCCAGATCCGCATTCCCTCTTCTGGCCCAGGGAGCTCATCCTGGGAAGGATGTGCCAGTCTGCGTGAGATCATATTCCCCCGGAGTGGTGAAGGAGAGGGCTGCGGGGTCCTGCCCAGGGTCCCCATCCTCACCACGGTTCCCAGTCCCAAGAACGCCTTCCCAGCACCATCCGCCCACACTCCTTGGGAAACCCTGATGGTCTGAGACAAACCCTTTCCTGGGTGCCACTGCTAATTACATTGCATTATCTTAATAAGGTCCCCAGGGCTGCCAGGAGTGGGAGGGCCAAAAGGAAAACACGGGCAACAGGCAGCAGCTGGGCTCTTGGCCTGGTTTAGACAGTAGACCACTGCGGTGCCTGGAGCAATGGGCATGGGGCTCATGTTGGTGGCAGGTGTTGGAGGCCAAGCCTTAGGCCTTAATGGGGTGGAGGCCCAGGGTGCAGAAGGACTCCAAGCCATTGTGGGGTGACCAGCGCTAGGAGGGGACAGCATGGGGCCACAGAAACACAGTCTGGTTGGGGCCTTTGAGGGCCTGCCTCAGGCTCCAGGGGTGTCCCCTACCTGGAACAGTCAGTGGTGGGACAATGGTCCCCAGAGCTGAGTGACATCGTGTGCCATCTCAGAGGTGAGTTTCTGACACCAAGGGGGGGATGACACCATGGTGGGGGAGGCCCTCCTCTCTCTTCTTGGAGAACCATGGAATGAGAACTACAGGCAGGGCTTTCAGGGCAGAACGGGCTCTGTGGGGAGGACCCCCGACCTCTCCAACACCGCTGCCGAAGCCATCAGCCAGGACCTGTGGGGAGTCGGCATCTGAGGCCCTAACTCAGAGCCTGAGCCAAAGGGCCACTTCTCGGGAGGAGGGTGGGCCTTTCCGACTTCCCCTGGGGTGATGGCAGGTGGGGTGAGCATCAAGGAGAGGGGGAGACAGGCCTGACTGGAGAGCGGAAGCTCAGCTGTGTTCAAGGAAAGAAAGGGAAACTAGTGTCCAAGAAGAGCTGTTGAGGGTAGCTGGTCCTGTCTCTCTGAGCCTCGGGGGGCCAGGTCCCCAGGAGTGGCATGGCCTCGCAGGGGAGGCTGGGAGTTCAGAGTCAAGGAGGCAGCAGGGAGGGTGGGGAGGTGTTCTGGGTGGTGGTGCAGGAAGTCAGTCACCCAGAAGGTCCCCGTGGAAAGGCTAAAAGGGGACTCGACCCCTGGGGGTGGGGTATGAAAAACCCAACAGGGTCAGGCCAGGAGACAGAAAGTCCTTGCAGGGCGGCTCTGGGAGGGGGCAGGAGGGAAGCACAGGCTGGCTGCTCTGGAGAATGTGACCGGGAGGGCTGGAGGTGGACAGCTGCAGCCCACGGTGCCGGGATCAAGTCCCCAGAGTCCCTTGTGTGAGGAGGCCAGGAGAAGGTCCAGCCTCCCCCCACTCTGGGGCGCCTCTACTCCTGGGAAGCAGTGGGGGGTGAGGGGGGGGAGCCAAGAGCAACTCTGATCTTTTTCAGCAGGGTCAGGGTCTGGTGGGAAGCGGGTGAGGGGAGGTGTTAATGGGGGTGGGAATGAAGCTGCTTCAGGCCAGTCAGGGTGGGGGGTGGGGGGGTGAAGGGGGTGAGGGGTTGGGGGGCAGCCGGAAAGGCCCATGAGCTCATCTGGAGGGAGGGCTTGGAGGCTGCAGGCCCAGAGGACTCCCTACGTGATCATCAGGAATGTGCTGGGAGGGAGGGTTCTGGAATGCTGCCCTCCTATGCGACCCGGCACCCTGGCCAACCCAGGAGGCCTGCTCACAGGACCTTCCTGTGTCCGGAGAAGTCTGTCTGCGGTGACTGACCCCGTTGAGCACTCTCCCTAGGGAAGGCAGGGCCCGCGGACTGGGGTGGCCTGCATGGAAGGCTTTGGGTGGGAAAGCCCTGGAGGGAAGGGACCCGAGGTGCTGGGCATCTCCCTGAAGCCCCAGGCAGGCCCGGGTGCCCCTGCGGGCAGAGGAGTCCCTGAGTCGGCGGCCATCTGGGGAGAGAACAGATGTGGGAAATGAGGGGCAGGGACCCCGCTGGAAGGACGGGGGTGCTCTGGCTGACCTGGGGCCTGGCTTTGCTGGATCTGGCCTGTGCATAGTGTTCCTTGTCTTTGAAGTCATTCCCGGGGGACGGGGCTGGGCATCACAGGCTGGAGATGGGCGAGTGGTACTCGGATGTGGCTCGTGCCCTCATTTATCTCCCTAATATCATCACGGTGCTTCTGTCACACGTTGTTCAGTGTTCTGGCCTGGCCTGTGGGGCTAAAGTATTCACCTAAGGTATTCAGGGGAAGGTGGTGGCGGTGCTGGTGCTGGTGGGGGGGGGGGGGGGGCGGGGACTGGCATGGCAGGGCCACTGAAGGGATATCCCAGGGAGAGGTAAAGTCCAGGACCTAGGGTCTGGCTGCCATGAGGCAGTAACAGGAGACGAGTGCCCTGAGGTCAGCACTGTGGTAAAGAAGGGTATGCACCTAGGGTGTGTGGGGGCCCGGCTCCCCTGCACCTGGAGACTCTGCTGTCAGCCCAAAGCATCTGGGGGAGACTCTGTCTGGGGTTTCCCCTCGCAGAAAGAGCTGTGGCTCCAAGGCCACCTTTGAAACCATCAGTGCTGTCCTTCTGAACAGTCCTCAGGGCAGCCTGCGGAGCTACTCTAGCAATGCCACTGTCACCCAAACAGATCTCTGATACCCTTCTCTGGAAACTTCAAATAGAGCTTTGAAGCCACCTAAGATCGTGGGTCTCATTACTTCATAATATACACTCATCTTATTCCCTCCTCCCCCTGAAAAGTACTGTCCCTGATTCGCTATTCAGCTTGACTCAAAAAAGTGTCACTCCATCCTCAAAGGCCAAAGCTTGGGCCCACCGAGGAAAATCAAAAGAATGAGTTTGCAGCAATTCTCAAAGAGAAATTTCCAAGAGGACGTGGGGTCATGGCAGTGCCACTGGCACAAGTGTGGGTCTCCTCGAGCTGAGTTCTTTGCCAGGGATGGTGGCAGTGTGGGGGAAGGGACCTGGCCTGGCAAGTCACGGTCTCAGGGCAGGTGTTCACCAGGCTCTGTCTACACGAAATGACCGAGCCCTGATGCAACACCACTCACCAGAGCTTTCTCCTCTGTCAGAGTGGCTGGGAGACTCGGCCTCACACTTGTGACCACAAACAGCACCAACAGACCATATTTTCCCAAAATGAGGCCCAGCAAAACAGAGCAGGGAAACAAAGCTGAGCCCATGTCGTCCCACCAGTCAGTCTGGGACCCGAAAGCTGCAGTGCAGGAAAGGCCCATAACACACGCTCGCTGAAGGGCACGAAGTCCGTGAAAGATGAAAGGTTTGCAATGTACTGAGTTCAAATCTCAGATGTTACCACTGCACTGAGTCCACCCTCTTCCTAACACGGACAGTCAAGGAGGAGAACATAAAAAGAGGATCAGATCTAAAGGACCTGATCCAAGAGTGGGCCGAGAGCACTGCAGGGGTCTCTGTAGTCTCCTGGTCACCGATTTTGCCGTCCCAGGTCTGGCGTGATCCTCTCTGCACTTATGAGCGGCAGACAGTGGACTGGCCAGTGGGAGGTGGATTGTTCATCTGTAAACAAAGGCCCCAGCACCTCCCTGTCCTCCCGGAGCAGGGCTGTGGTGACAGTGTGCACAGTCCACCTGGGACAGCCCCTGGCATGCTGAGCATGCTCTGAATAAAATAAACAGCTGGTGCTCCACTGGGGAGCTTCAAACTGGCCTCCTTGGATCCACAGTGGGGGTGGGGGAGGGAGGTCGTGCAAGCAAGGAGCCGAGGGCCCTCAGTTCTGACTCCCCTAGAACATCTCCGCTCTTATCTGGATCATATCTTGGCCTTCCACCGAATGTTATATTTTAGAAGATATTTTGGCTCATTAATCTAAGTATGGAACTGTCTGCACCAGGTAGTGCCTAGCATGCTTTCTAATGATTAAACTTGACATGCATGCATCACCTAGGACCCAGTAGGGCCTCCCCTGAACTGGGTGTCTCCATCCCAGCGCTCCCTGCCCCACTCTGCTGTCCTCATCCAGGCCCCAGACCCTCCCCTGGCCCCCCCCCCCCCCGAGATACACACCTGGTGAAGCGGACCTCACAGATGTTGCACATGTATGGCTTCTCCCCAGTGTGGGTCCTCATGTGTCTCGGCAGCTTCCCGGCCCCCATGATGACTTTGTGGCAGATGGGGCACTGCTGGGACGCCTTGGGCTTCAGCTTGCGCTCCTCCACCAGGGGCCAGGGCGGGAAGAGGCCCCCTAGGTGGGTGGCACTCAGGAAGTTGAGATAGGCACCGTAGTCACTCTCGGCCTTGATGGGGCCCAGCGGCCCCCCAGGGAGGTCGGGGAACATGTCCTTGAAGAAGTCGCTGGGGAAGGGGGGTGGTGGGGGTGGGGGCAGCTCCTCCTTCTCCTCCTCCTTGATCTTCCGGTTCTTGATGACCAGGTCCAGTGGCCCACTGTCCATGGGCTGCTCGGGCAGCTGGGTGAAGGCACCGAAGTCCCCTGGCCAGAGATGTGGGAAGAAGTCAGGGGCGAACGGAGACAGGGAGGGTCTCCTGTCAGCGATGTTGGCCTTAGGGTACAGGTTCTCCCTCAGTAGAGACTCAATGGAGAAGTCCCGGATCACGCCCAGGTGGCTGGGGCTGCCGGCCTGGAAGGAATCGGGGAAGTCCCTGGGTGTGTCCGAGTAGGCCTTCTCTGTGAGATGGTCTGTCTTGGAAGGGCTTTGGTGGCAGTTGATGTCCTGGGGGTCAGTCAGGTTTTCTTGATCAGCAAAGTCCTCAGTGTCATCCTCCTCATCCTCCTCATCTTCCTCCTCCTCTTCTTCCTCCTCCTCGTCCTCCTCATCCTCGTCCTCGTCCTCGTCGTCGTCATCTTCCTTGTCGTCCTCCTCCCCGCCGTCGCCACCGGGCTCCATGATCTCCAGACACACGTTCACGATGCACTGGATCTCCAGCATCCTGGCGGCGTTGAGGATGTGCTTGACATTGGAGGCGGTGATGGTGAGCGTGGAGGTGTAGGCGAAGTCCAGGATGGCGGCCAGGGCCTCGGGCTGCACGAAGTCGATCTCGTAGACATACGGCTGGCTGGCGAGGGCGCCGGCCGTGAAGAGCTTCTTGAAGTACTTGCTGCAGGCCGCCAGCACGGAGCGGTGCGTGCGGTACTCCTGCTCCTGCACCACCAGCAGCACGTCGCAGAGCAGGCCGTCATGCCGCTGCTCGTTCAGGCTGCACAGGACCTCGCTGCTGTGGTTGGGGAAGGGGATGCCGATGAGCTCGTCGATGCCATTGGCCATGTTCTCAGCCAGAGCCCTGCAGGGACGCACACAGAGGACAGTGGGGTTAGTGGCGCCATCCTGGAGTGGACACCTGGCTGGGGAGGCAGGGAGGCCCCGGGAGGCCGGGCTGCTGAGCGCACTGACCTCGGCACCCCCATCTCGGCACGGGCTTCCCCCTCTGCCAGAAGGCCGGCCCTCCTCACCCCCACCTGCACGTCCCAGCCTGGCCGGCTGGCCAGGCCCTTCAGCATCCCATGCCTGTGACCCCAAAGGCCCTTGGGGTGAGGCCTCTCATTGGGCAGTGGGCCCCTATCACGCAGCCAAGGCTCTGGAAGCTTCTCGAGGGCACAGTTTCCCTTAATTCTGCTCCATTAACCTGCAGCTGGGAAACCTAGAAAGGATGGCCACTGGGCCCTCCACTGCTCAGCGTGCTGCGGGAATGGGGGTGCCCCCCAACGACACCTGCGGGTCAAGGGCCACGGGGGGCATGTCCTCTAGCCACTCGGTGCCCTGCGGGGCAAAAGCTCTGCTCTGAGTTTTTCTTTTCACAAAGCCTCTGGCCCATGTAATGAATGGACGTTTTCTTCCCATCGGCCCCTATATGAGCCGAGCCGCGGCACCCCCCTTCCTCCCGCCGTTCACGTGCTGAAGTCTGAACCCTCAGTGTCTCGGATTGGGTCTGTGTTTGGGGGTGAGGCCTTTCGGGGGTGATTAGCGTTACAGTGAGGCCATACGAGCGAGCCCTAGTCCGGAATGACTGGAATCCTTGTAAGAAGAGAGTGGGCCACGGACACCCGCGGAGGCGACCCAGCAGGAAGACAAGTCTAGGAGGGAGGCCTCAGGAGAATCCAAACCCGCAGACACTGCGACCTCAGACTCTCAGCCTGCAGAACTGTGAGGAGAGCGATTTGTGTTGCTGAGCCGACCAGGCGAGGGTGCTGTGCTATGGCAGCCCAAGCAAATGCACAGCGCTAACAATCCTGAGAACAATCTGGCCGCCCGTTCTCAGTGTGGGAATGGGGGCTCTCGTGCATACGTCTTGCCTTCTGACCTTACTTCTGGCTTCATGTTAATTGATGAAGTTTTTTTCTTTTGCAAATCTTGATCTTTTCTTTTTTCTCTTATGTACTGACCTCCTCTACGTGTAGATCTGTGAGCTCTAGAGATAGACATTTAAATTCTGTGTTACCTTCTGCTGCATTGTTAGCTAATGCATCATGTCCAGGTTTTATTACCCTCAGGAAAATGCATCCCCCTGCAGGGATAAGCCTCTTCTGAGACCCCTTAGCATGATGATGTATTAATAATGATATGTGGCCAGTGTTAGCCACTCGGACGGAAAACAGGATCGCCTCCCTTCAGAGAGCAAGACTCACAGCCCAAGTCAGCCGTTTCAACCTGGATAAAAAGCTCCATTTGTATGCCATGGCATGGAGGCCCCTCCAACTTAGGGCGAAATTTGATTATGGCCCATGCATAAATCCTAAGAAAGGCCTGGCCCTTACCCTGGTGCAATTACAGTGGAGAGAAAATAAAAGTGAAAAACAAAACCTGAAAGCCTCAAGCCCCGGTGGGAAGAGCTTTGGGGATTCACACACATTTATCTTCTGGAGGTTTCTGCCCTGGGAAGGCAGATGCAGTGGGAAGAGAGAAGTGAGAAGTGCCCCGCACAGAGTATGTGCCCTGAACAGGGCCTGGAGGCACCAGGCACTGGCAGGAAGTACTCCTTCCCTCCTCCCATCCTCCTCCATCACCGAGGGCCCTCACCCTCCCTGAGCAATCCCACCGGGGCAGGTGCTCAGGAGTGAAGGCCTTTCTGCCTTCCCACCTTCTCAGCTTTCAAAGGGCCAGAGACCCCACAGGCCATGCCTTCATTCCTTAAATAGTCACTGGGTTTCTCCCTTTGCCAGGCACTGCCCTGACCTCTGGGGATGCACAGAGGGCAGACCAAGAAGGCCCCGGCCCTAACAGAGCTCACAGAGACACAACTGTGATAAACATACAGCAAGATTCACCAAAGAGAGCTCCCTACACACCTATCAGACTGGTTCAAACGAGAAAAGTGAGAATACCAAATGCTGGTGAGGACATGGGGAAACGACCGCTCAGCCATTGCTGGTGGGCATGTAAAGTGGTACAGCCCCTCAGGAAAACAATCTGGTCGTTTCTTAAAAACTAAATAGGTAACAACTGCACAACCCAGCAGCAAGCACTCTTGAGCATCTGCCCCAGAGAAATCAACCCTTAGGTCTACACAGAGGCCCGCATGCAGGCGTTCCCCGCAGCTCGGTGCACAGCAGTCAGTAACCAGCAAGAACCCAGATGTCCTTCAGTGGGTGGATGGTTAACCAACCTGCAGCGTGTCCATCCCAGGGAGGACTAGTCAGCGGTCAACAGGAATGAGCTATGGATGCATAACAAAGTCTGGATGAGCCAGAGTGCAAAAAGCAAATACCAGTAGATTACATACTGCATGATTCTATTTCCATAACAGCTTTGAGGTGGCATAATTGTAAAATGGGGAATATGGGAGGGGTTGCTGGTGGCTAAGGGGGTGGGGCAGGGGGAAGGTGGGTGTGGGCACACAGGGGCAGCGTGACAGACCCTCCCAGCCATGGGACTGTCCTGTATCTTAACTGCATCAGGGTCAATATAACAGTTGATGTCCTATGATCTTGAAAGAGGTTATCATTGGAGAAGACTGCGTAAAGTGGACACGGATGTCTGGATTTTCTTTCTTTTCTTTTCTTTTTCTTTTTTTTTTCTTTCTTTCTTTCTTTCTTTCTTTCTTTCTTTCTTTCTTTCTTTCTTTCTTTCTTTCTTTCTTCCTTTCTTTCTTTCTTTTTTATTCATGAGAGACACAGAGAGAGGCAGAGACACAGGAAGAGGGAGAATCAGGATCCATGCAAGGAGCCCGATGTGGGACTCGATCCCAGGACCCTTGGGTCACACCCTGAGCTGAAGGCAGATACTCAACCACTGAGCCACCCAGGGGCCCCTCGGATTATTTCTTAAAACTCATGTGAATTGACAAATTACATCAAAAATAAAAAGTTTAAGTACAGAAAATCAAAAGATAGGAAACAACCTAAACGGATAAATAAATCTCCTCCTACCCCAGTGTTTATTATCTATGTATAGTAGAGGGTGAGGTGGTGGGGAGACTACTTTACTCAGAGCAGTCTGGGAAGGCCTCCTTGAGGAGGCGTCCTTTGCCTTATGGTGAGAAGGAGCCAGTTACGGGATGATATAGGGAATAGTGTTCTAGGTTGTGGGAACAGCAAGGGCAAAGTGGGTGGTCTCGCCAGGGTGCTTTAGATCTGGGGGGGGACCTGAGCTCTGCTCTGAATGGCTCTGTTTAACTTGGTTGTTGTCTACTGAAAATCTATCCCACCTCTACATCTCTCCGGGTGGGCTCGGCTCCCCCTGAGGTCCTGTGTGGTCTCCCCTCTTTCTCTCTGACCAGGGAGGGCATCTCCAGGCCACAGGCCTCTACAGTCTGTGCTGCAGAGAAAGCCCTGAGGTTCCTTCGTCCCCCAATACCCCAGGCCTCCCTGCTGTAACAGTGGGGCCAGAGGGAAAGCAGAGGGCTTGAGAATCCCTGGTGAGCTGAGAGGCTTCAGGCTGGGGGGCTCATTCAGGGTGGCAGTGCCTGCTGCAGGTCCCAGGTCCCAGGAGGGGTATCCCATGACCTTCTGTGTGGCGAGTAAGGGTGACCTGAGGACTCTGGTCCCCACCACCTTGGCCCCCAGCTTTCCGCTTGAGACACTCAGGCCTCATGGGGCACACTGGCAGGATAGAGCCGGCCAATATCTGCCAGCGCCTTCTCTGTGCAGGCCAAGTGCCCACCCCAGACAATAAGGGTCCCAAAGGAGGGATGGGGGCCACCATGTGCCCTCAGGCCTGCCCATCTTCACAATAACTGGGATTCGGCTCCTCTTATCATCACCGTCCCTATCTGACACGTGGGACAACTCACAGAGACCTTAAGTGATGGCCTAAGATCTGAGTCTGAAGCCTGGCTCTGCAGGCACAGCTCATAGCCACAACCTCTACCCCCTACCTCTCCTCTCCAAGGCCACCAAGAACGCCCAGCAATCCTGCTGTTGCCTCAGTGGCCCAGACTCTGCGTATTCAGAGATGCTCAGAGGTGCCTCTGTGGCGGAGGATGAGTGGGAAGAATTGGGGTCCGCGGCGTGGGGGTTGCCCGACCTTCCCAGGAAAGCCAAGCAGGTGGGATGGCTGGTGGATGACAGCGAGGCCGGCCTTAGGAGCTGCAGCATCAGGAGGACTCCCCAAGCACAGCCGCACTGCTGCTGTTCTGGGCATGGGCAGAGTGGCTCCTCTGAGGCCCCGGAACTCCCCGGTTGCTCCCAAGGCGGCCTCCCCCCACCCCACCGTGCTGTGGGAGCAGCCTCCTTAGCAGTGGTGCTGGCAAAGCTCTGCCAGGGGACGGGGAGGAGGGTAGAGGAGGCCGTGGGGCTGCGACTCCATCAGGCTTCCCACCCCAACCTGCCGAGCGGCTGCTCACAGCCCCGACCTCAAACATGTCCCACCCACATCACAGCCCCATATCCCCTGCCCCTCATCCCCCAACGTGAGTCTTGCTGCTCAGCAGCCTCCGTGCCTTTGCTCACACTGCGCTCGGGACTGGAGCAAACCCACCCCCTGCATGTCCAGTGTCCTCCTTTTCTGGGGGGCCTCCTCCCACCCACACTCCAGGGCTCCACTCAGATGGCCCCTTCTCCATCTCCCAATTCACATGCCCGGCCTCTCCAGCCTTCAGAGATCCTGGATGCCTGAGGACTCCTGCCATGTATCTCACTCTGCCTGTAACTTCTTTCCTGTGCCTTGGTGTTCCTGCCAGACTGCAAGCTGCTCGAGGGCAGACTGCCATCACGATGCTGAGCAAAGTCCCGGCACATGGCTGGTATGCGGCAGGGGCCCAGCAGCCCTGCGTTTACCATTGTGTGGGTTGTTCACTATGCAAGGGCACTATCGCTAAGGGCAGACGGACTCAAGGATGTCCACCACCCCAACATTCTTGCCTCCCGGAGGCAAGGACTCATGCTCTCATGTGGTCTCCTCCCTCATGAATAGGGATGACCTGTGTCATCCCATGGGACTTCTGGACACGAGGGTGTGTGACTTCTGAAGGGAAATCATAAAAGACGTTCTGGGGAAAGCCAGCTGCCATGGGTTGGGGACACTCAAGCCTCCCCATGGAGAGGCACACGTGGCAAGGGACCGGGGCTCCCCGCCAGCAGCCAGCAGCAGCTCACCAGCCGTGTGAGTGAGACACCGAGTCAGTGGCTACTCCAGCCCCTGTCAAGCCTTCAGATGACAGTGGCTCCACTGACGTCCTGGACGCAACTCTCTAAAAGATGCTGCACCAGAGCCACCTGGCCGAGGTGCTCCTAAATTCCTGACCCACAGAAACTGCAAGACAGCAAACATTCACTCCCGTGTTAAGTTTCTCAGTTCTAGAGCACTTTGTTACGTGGCGTAGGTGACTCACACAGGGCACTAGTGACTCCACAGACATTAGGGATAATAAGCAGATTTAGCAGAGGGCAGTGACAGGCTGCAGTCTAACAAAGTCAGGGTAGTGTGAGGCCGTTTTGATAGAGACAAGTAGATGTATTGAGGAAATGGCATCTTCTCCAAATTTCCACCAAGCTAGCACATGGGCAGTGGGGTCCTCACGCTCAGAGACACTTTCTCTTCTCAGATGATGGTTTGTAAATGAAGCTGTGACTGTTACGTATGAAGACAAAATCAGTTAAAACCCCAGATCAGTTCTTTATGGAGAGCCACGTTTTCTTGCGTGCTAAGGGCTTGCTCCTTTAAAGAAAAAAATGTTGTGTCTCCCTGAGAAGATTCTTACAATTCTTTATGCTTCCTCCCACCTTTTAAAACAGGGGAGGCACAACCTGTTGCCCTGTGGGTCGGTGGTTGGTGTCTCATCGGAGCCCCCTGAGGAATGGGGGGTGGCCGTCCCTACACTGAATGTCCCATCTCCTGCGCTCTCGGAGCCACATCTGCTGGGACTGGGAGTCAGGAACCCACAGCTGTGTGACTTCGGGAGGCCCCTCTGCCTCTCTGGGCTTCCGTTTCTTCATCTTATCACTTCAAAGTCACAGAAAACCTGATAGCTGCTGTCAGGACTTTGAGAAGCTGCAAAATGGAGATGAGGAGGAGGCAACAGGCCTGGGTGACAGGGTGCACCAAGGCCGCCAGCCTGCCCAGCAAGGACTTCTCTCTGTGCCTTGGGTTGGAGCTTTCGTCCCCTCCTGGAGGAGCGGATGTCACGGTGTCTCCAGGGCCTGTTTTTCCAGGCAGGAGGTGGGGCTGCCGCTCGCCATTTCATTGTCTCTTTGGGAAGGCGTGCCCCCTTGATGCACTCTGGGAGCTTCCCTGGTGACCCTAAGATTCCCATGCCCCGGAGGGCCTGCAGACAGCAGTGTCTCCAAGGGGACGCCGCGCCACGCCCCCACCTTCCCGCCCAGGCCCTGCATCTCCTTCCTCCTGTCGCCCAAGCCACAGCAGCCCTGTCTCCAAGAACAACACGCTCAGGAAAGAGAATTACACACACGAAACCAAACCAAAGCCCTCAGCCGCCAGGAGAGGCAGGACACAAAATACAAACCTCTGGTTAGGGCGGGGGAGATAGAAAAAAGAACATAGATTCAGAAATAAAGGGGGGAGTGAGAGAGAAAGGGCGAGGGTGGAGAGGAGCGTGGGGAGGAGGTGAAAGAGGGAGAATGCAGGATGGGTGACACCTTCTCCCCTGTGCTCCTCGCCTGGGCCTCTGCCCTCCGGGGAAGGTTCTAGAGCCTAGGTATGTCTGAGGAGCCCTGTCTGACCAAGGCAGCACTTCTCATCTCTGGACCTCTGTTTATTCAACTGCAGAATGAGAACACCACTCGCCCCAGGGACGGGCCTGTGTCCCTCCGCCCCCCAACCAGGAGAGGGGTGACGCCCTCAGTGTACCAGCTAGAGATGGGGAGGAGGTGCTCCTGTAAGAGACACAGAAAAGCAGGGAGATTGGAAGGGGCCACCAGGGCCTTCGACCCACAAGAATGCCTTATAGAAACTTGGCTCTGGGGGCACCTGGGCGCTCAGTGGGTGAAGTGTCTGACTCTTGATTTTGGCTCTGGTCATGCTCTCAGGGTCCTGGGACTGAGTTCTGCGTCTAGCTCCAGGCTCAGAGCAGAGCCTGCTCAAGGTTCTCCCCGTGTCCCTCTGCCTAGGCTCATACTAGCTCTCTCTGAAAAAAGGAAAGAAGGAAGGAGGGAGAGAAGGAGGGAGGGAGGAAGGGAAGGGGAAACCTGGCTTTAGAAACTCTCCATTACAAATTTCTTAAATGTAACTCGAATTTTTTATTATTTTGTGTCCTGTTTTTTTTTTTACGATTTTATTTATTTATTCATGAGAGACACACAGAGAGGGGCAGAGACACAGGCAGAGGGAGAAGCAGGTTCCCTGCAGGGATCCCGATGTGGCACTTGATCCCGGGACTCTAGGATCAATCCCTGAGCTGAAGGCAGATGCTCCACCACGGAGCCACCCAGGGGCCCCATATTTTATGTCCTGTTTCAGCACCCGATCAGTGGAGCAAGCCAGCTAGATTTACAGCAATGATCGATCCTAGCTACCACGTCCCTCATGGTGTTGGTCACTGCACCTCAAATCCTTCCTCAGCTGATGCAGTTCTGAAAGGTACAGATTTTTTACCCTCACCTCCAATTTAGAGGTGAGGAGACAGGTATGGAGGGAGTAAGTGACTTGCTGATGCCGCCACAGGCAAGCGTCTGAGCAGGATTTGAATGCAGCTGCATTTGGTGCCAAGGCTCATATTTATTCTCCTTTGCCAGCTTGCCTCCTACAAAGCCCAACTTGGGATTCGAACCCCTGTCCTCAAAGGTTGTCTCTTACTTTAGGGATGTGTCAGAGCCAGGGCTGTGGGCTGTGTACCGGTGGGGCTGAGACACATGCATGTGGGGGGGGGGGGGCGGGAGGGAGGGACCAAGGACAGGTGAGACGTGGGGACAGAAAGGCCCCAGAGCCCCGTGGCCTGGGGGCTCAAGGTCCAGCCTTCAGGAGGAGGGGCCTTGTCCATGCTCTGCAGGATGGACAGGACCTCCCTGGGCAGAGGGGTGGGAGGAACCTGAGGGGTGGGAGGAACCTGCCCCCTGTCATTGAGATCGGGAAGGCTTTAGGTTTGCTGAATCCCCTCCAAAAATACATTCAGCCTGGATCCCCAGTGGGATCATGTAAGAAGCTGTTCCAGCCAGCATATGCATGAGGCTGATGGTGGCCCTGGGATATCAGGAGGCCCTCCTGGGAGTGGTGGAGGGAGAGGCCCTGGGCTCAGATGGCCTGGGTCCACATCTGGGCCCCCAGGCCATGGCTTCTGGGACTCAGCATTCCCCTCCTGGAGCTCAGTTTCCTCATCTGCACAGCAGGGAGGACAGTCGTGTACACGGCACAGAGCCATCCTGCCATCAGTGAGGCCCTATGGCACACAGGGTGCCCCCTGGTACAGTCAGTGCTCAACCAGCATCCACAATTATGAAGTCCAGGGAGGACACGTACCCCTCACAGATGTCTTGGCCGAGGATCGTAGGAACTCCGAAGGATCGTAGGAAGCTACCTTGTCCTTTCCTGGTTTTCTACAAGTCCATACTATTGAAGCACCTCTCCCAGAGACACCCCGAGAGCAGCCCATACGCGCTCCCAGGGCCACCCCATGCATGCATAGGGTGTCATCATCTTCCCAGGTCCTTCCACGGCTCCTGGCTCATGTCCTTCTAACCCATGAAGTGATTATGCAAGGCTGGCATAAACTCTGTGCCCATTTTACAGATGAAGAAAATGAGGCACAGATGGGAGCTGGTGCCCAAGGTCACACGGTCACACGGTGAATTAGTGCCAGAGACAGAACTCGCACCAGGGTGGCCCGACACCCCCGTCTCTGCTCCTCTGACAGATTTCAGTGCCCCTTGCAAGGTGCCAGGGTTGCCCTGCGAGTCAGGGGCCCATGTTCTCGGACTGGTTTTACGAGGGAATGCGACATGCATGGTGGGCAAATTACATATTCCTGCTGCCCTCCGTGTGCTTCTGTGGGGCACAGGGAAGCGACTGCCTACATCTCACTTGCTCCTGGGCTGTGTCTGCTTCTTCAATGTCTGTACCATTTCCAAGATGCCACCAAACAGGAACATAGTAGATGCCAAATGAATGACATTGGTTCAAATACACAGTGGGGAAAAAGCTTAAAGTCACAGAGGGAAGTGGGGGCCTCAACCCTGTGCCTTGGGGACCCCTACCATTTGAACAGAGCCCCGTCATTCACAAGGCACTTGTATTCATTCGTCCCATCCTTATTATGATCCCCACTTGATGGGGACCAACGAGGCTAAGTGAATTGCCCCAAGTCACACAGCTAGAAAACAAGCAGGGTGGGACTCGAAGCCTGCCCAGGCCCATCATTTTCCTGTCCTCCACAGCTGCCCCGGTGCTATGGTTTGGGGACAATTCTATTGCTTTGATCCACAAGCCCAGCACCTCTTCAAATCCTGCTCAGTTCGGCAGCTTGGGGGCTCAGGATGATGCTTCTGTCTGCAGACCTCCAGGGCAGGCCGGCCTCAGCTCGCAGACTCCTGCTGCTGCTGCCCGGGAGCGGCCCCCTGTCCTCAGCCCAGCTCCTCCCGCCTGGGCCTGGAGCCTTGAAGCCACCTGGCAGGACTGGTGGCTGCGGTGAGGGGGTGAGGGCGAGGGGGCCCCGTGCAGGAGCAGAGAAGGGATGTGGTTTTCTCTTCCCAACCTGGGAATGGGGCTGGGCTGCCGCCACCTGCATCCTATGGGCACGTCCTTGCTCCCTGTGGTCTGTGTAGGCACTGAAACCCGTGAGGGGAGGGGACCAGAGCAAAGGAGGCGCAGAGAGGCCTGACCCGAGCAGCTGGCTGGCCCCACAGACCTCTGCTGGGCGTGCCTCACCCCGCCCTTGGCAGTTCCCCTAAGCAGGGTGGCCACACCCCTTGGCCTCGGAATGCCCGGGGGCCTCGGCTGCCCCAGAAGCCCGGGCCAGACATGTGGGCTGGAGGCTGGGCAGGGCCACTGGGGCTCCCAGCCTGCCCGCTGGAGCAGCTCAGGCGGGGCGCCCACAGCTGGGAGAAGCCAGCCCCACCTGCTCGGCCACCCTGCCAGGACACACCCAGAGCCCACAGTCCCCAGCTCGCCTCGGGCCTGGGGCTTGGAGCTGCCTGATCTCTATGAAATGAGTTCTGAGCTTCCCTCCTCTGCCAAAGGTGATGGGCAGGCCAGGGGTTCCCTTACAGCTGGAATTGAGCTCCCCTGCCCTCGCTCACACATCGTGTCTCCCCTGCTCTCCCTCCAGTCCCTCTCAGTCCCCCCAGTGCCAGGGTAAGATATGTGAGGGCTGGGCCAGAGGCCAGGCCTGACAGTCAGGCACTCTTGGGTCCTCATCCCAGCCACGGCCAGAGTTTTTCTGTTGCTGCGTCGGGGCTCCAGGTGTTTTCCCCTGGGATCGGCCACTGAGTACCTGCTTCACTGCTCTCTGCTGAAGCCCCTGAGGCAACGATGCTTCATGCTCCTTCAGCTCTACAGTCAGAGCGGCTTATCCACATCCGCCCTCCTCCATACATTTTACCAGGATCCCTGGTACAGAAGGAACAGCCTGGCCCACTTAGCTGCTGAGAAACCCAAGTTCACGCTAGGAAACACACCTGCCCAGGGGCCCAGAAGTAGGTACGTGACACAGCCCTCAGACCCCCTGCCCCGTAGCCCACCATACCACAGACTCTGTCCACCATAGCACCCTGTTGCCCTTGCCAACGCCCACCAATGCCCACCCTCCCCATCATCACCACCGCCATCTCCCCACCCCCACCCCCCGTTGCCCCGCATGGGTTCGGGTTGATCAGAACGAGGTCTAGAACCACCCACAGGGGTGGGAGCAGTGGCAAAAGCCAGGTGGGCTTCTTTCCTTAAAATCCCTTAAATTCTCAACAGGGGTGAAACATATTCTAAGGGCCAGACTCGGGGGTACCTAGGAGGCTGGCCTGAGAGATGGGTGAGGAAGAAGGAGGGCTGGCTGGGTACTCATGTTGGTGATGGAGGGGCATGGAGCTGTGTGCAGTTACTGCCTAGAGGAACCTTTCTGCTTCTTTGCAGCTGCCTGCAAGCTCCTGGTTGAAGCCAAAGTTGGTGTGTTGAGGCCATGGCCTCCCTCACCTCGCCCAAGGGGTGGTTTGGAGCCGTTTACTTTGCACATGACTTTCACCTCCTTGGTATTGTACCCATTTTACAGATAAGGAAAATAGAAGTAAAGTGAGGTCAAGGTCATAAAACAACGTGGTTAAAAGACTTGCATAACCCCCCTTCCCACCCCGAGGCCATTGATTGATTGCCTTTTCTCCTGCCTGTGCAATAACCTTATGGAAAAGATAGAATGAGTGGGTTCTCCAAGGGGCGGCGTGGCCTCCAGAACACAACGAGGGCCCTCTCCATGAGCTGCAGGGTCTGAGGGCCTGCAAAGGTGACAGCAGGAGGGTCCCCCTGCTGCGGGCCGAACACTGGCCGCTTGGCCTGCAGGAGTCTGGGCCAGACAAATAAAGGTGGTGCTCCTTCAAGCTGAGGTTCTTTCATTATTTATTCGTCCTCTATTTGTTAGAGGATGAGGTGAAGGGGGGCAGGGGAGACTTGTTTTCTTTTAAGAAAAATCGCACACCTCTTGATGTTCAAAATAAAGGATTTACTACTTGCATTTATTACAGGCGATTTCCCGAGCCCAGAACTCCTTGGGAGGCTTATTAAACCTTATTAAGCCACTGAAAATTGAGATAATAAAATAAATCACTCGTCTCCCATAAACAGCTCCAGGCCCCGTGTTACCGAGTTTCAGAGTCTCAGCCCCGCCTCCGGGTGCCTTTTCAGGTGTCTGGATGCTCCCCCCACCTCCCCGCAGGGGGCAGTGGTGTGGACACAGGGAGGGGTCACGGGGAGGGGGGCAGGGAGGGGTCACAGGGGTGGGAGGGTGCACAGGGAGGGGTCATAGGGGGCAGGGGAGGCACAGGGAGGGGTCCCCTGGGGGGCAGTGGGGGGCAGTGAGGGGTCCGGGGGGGGGGCCCAGGGAGGGGTCACGGGCAGGGGAGGCACAGGGAGGGGTTGCCCCTGGGGGGGTGCCAGGGGGGCAGTGAGGGGGCAAGGGGGGCAGGGTGGGGTCACCAGGGGGGCAGCTGCCTGGGTGCAGGGAGGGATCACCTGGGGGGGCGGGGGGGTGCAGGCCCACCCACTGGGAGCCCTCTTCTCAGCATTTCTGCCCAGAGACACCATCTCCTGTGGGGCAGTGGGGACACTTCCCATTTCCTCAGTTATGAAGGGGTCCTGCGGACTCGGGTTAGGTGGCAGCGGGGCCCCCTCTTCCCGAGGATACTTGAGTGTCTCTTCCAGCAGGTGCCGAGGTGGCTGTGAGCGCCTGCCCGCGGCCTTGACCCAGGAGCCTCTGCCCCCCCGGGGACCTCCTGGTGGTAGAGAAGGGAGAGCAGGTGCGCATGAGAGGGCTGTAGCTGGGAGCCGAGGCCACGCTGCTCTAAAAGCAGAAGGGGCTGAGAAAGGCCGGGGTGGGGTGTGCAGAGAGGGGCCAGCCCCTCGGGGGAGGAAACGCAATTACAGCCTGCTGTTTACAACCAGCCTCTGCCCCGACTGCCAACCTCCCTCGCTGAGCTGCTCAGCTTCCTCGGGCCGAAGACCAGGAGGCCGCTGCCCTCAGACTGAATCCTTCCGCTCCTTGGTTGCTCCTTGGATTCCAAGGTCACGAACAGCTCACCCTCTGCTATGGAGGGGGGGTGCGCTGTGGGCGCCCACCTGTGAACTTCCTGGCTCTGCCCACCCTCCCCTGCTGGATGCCCCCGGGGCGCAGCCAGGTTACACGGGGAAATAAGCATTAACACGCTACCAGGAGCAGGGCACTGGTTTTCGTGGCTGCTGCTCACTCTGGGGAGTCTTGGGAGGCTCTGGGAGGATGGAAAAGCAGGGTGGTGAGGCCTCACAAACATCTGGACTATGTAAGAGGCCACGGGAAGGAAGTCAGGGAAGGTTCTGGACAGGACAGGAATCTGCCTGGCACTGCATTTGAGGTCCGTGTCAGCAAGAGGCTATCCCAGAGTGGGTAGGGGAGGGCAGCTGGAAACCAGCAGGGAGACTGTGCATCCTGACCCAGGAAGTGGCTCCCTGTACTTCACAGCCACACCCCTGCCCTTGTCTGTGTGCCAGACCTCGGGTGGGATCGGGTGGGGAGGGGCTCTGGCAGAGGCGGGGTCTGTGGGAGGCAGAGGGCCTGCCCAGGCCTCGGCCCAGGTGTGAGATGTCCTAGTGATGCCTCAGCCCTGGAAAACACCTCTGCCTCCCTGCCATTGTCTGCTTCAATCTGCAGACAGGCCCAGCTGGATGGCCTCAAGAATCCCAGCTCTGCCTGTGTTTTCCAAAGGAAGTGAAACCTCAGATTTGCCTCTGAGCTCTCTCCTTTTTTCTAAGCTAGACGCCATCCACCGCGAGAACCGCCTGGTGTTCGGCTGGAAAAAACCTACTAGAACCTTGCAATTTTCAGGCATAATTGCAATTACATATAATTTTATTATATAGAAACTTTATTGCATTGGGAAAGTCCAAGCATTTCCTTTTCCTATTTATACTCCAGCCCAGACTCTCCTCTGTTGTAATGTCCTGTCTGCCTTGCCCGCCGCACAGGCCGGTGGCTGTTGGGGTCCAGGAGCCCTTCCTGAAGAAAGGACGAGGATGTGAGTGGAAGCTCACTTGTCCCCAATGGTTTCCTCGTGGGACATATCAGTCAATTCACAAAGGTCATCAGTTACTCATTGTGTGCCTGGCCTGGGCTTCACACCACCTGGGGGTTTAAACAAGACCCTAAACCTGCTTTTCAGGGGCTTCTGGCCTTACTGAGTGGGTGAGACTAAGCCATAGCAGAATGTCAGACGGAAATAGGAACCACGGTGGTCTGGGTCCTATGATCAGGAACGTGAGGCCACGAAGTGAGAGGAGGGGGTCCAGGCTACACAGCAGGACCCCAGCTCCAGGCTGCTACGATGGACAGGCCACATCACGGTGTGCGGCAGGCATCCCTTCGGGAGTGCAGCCTCTGGACTCTGGTCTCCCCAGGGCAAACCTCAAGAACAGGGGCCTTTCTTCCCTGTGCCACAGTGGCGCTCAGCCGCAAGAGCCCAGCACCAGAGCCAGACTCTCACGGCTCCCGGGGACGCGCCTCCCCCTGCCAGCACCTTCCCTAGTAACGACCCAACCTGCACCCCTCACCCTGCCCTGCCCTACCCACTCATCTTCCGTCTGCATTGAGGGTTTTGGTCTCCAGACTATCACACACTCCACTGAAAAGATTCCCAGGGCACCAGAATCCTCACCCCCGCCCCCCTGGAGCGCCCCAGCCCAAAGAAACCTGGCTGACCTACTGACAACGAAGATGCGCTGGAATGGGCTCAGTGATTTCCTCACACCTAAGGAAGTCTGGTCCCCCTTTGAAGTTTCAAGATCAAACATATTGAATAAGAATCATAAAGTTGAAAAATTTAGAAGGGAGTTGGCAAAAAAACATTATTTGCAGAAGATATGATTGGATACTTTCCTATATAAACAATGGACAAGTTCAAAAATATTTTAGAGGAGCTCATTTACTTGGCAACAAAAGTAGATGTAACACCTAGAAATAAGCTCATGTGAAATGTGCAAGATCCGGACAAAGAAAAGTGACTGAAGCACTTTTTAGGACTACTTTAAGTAGAGAGATACTCTGCTCTCGGGGAGGGAGTCATTGGGGAGGGAGCCGTCGTGTTGGAAACGTGCTGACGCCCCCTAAGTTTTAGTTCAATAACTGCTGTATGATCCCAATAAAAATATCAACTAGAATTTCTATTGAAATCAGATAAGCAGACCCCAAAGTTCATGCAGAAAAAATAAGCATTTAAGAATGGCTGAGAAGTCTTGAAACAGATAAGTAACGGGAGTAGGGAGACTGGCCCTACCAGATAGGAAATCACATTAGAAAGCCATAGACATAAAGTATCTGGCACTGGGTCCTGAACAGTGAGACAGATCAATAGAAAGTCACAGACGGTCCATAAATAGACTCATATAAATTCATATCTGGATACATTTAGCATACAATAAAGGGGGGAATTAGATTTCTATTTTATGATGAATTTTTCAATAAATGAGATTGGGACAACTGGCCAAATCATATAGGAAACAAAGCAAAACAAAACAAAACTTTGGTCTCTTCCTTGCTCCTTGTGCCAAAATAAGTGACAGGTACAACAAAGATTTAAAAGTTAAAGGAAGTCATGAAAAGGAAATATTGGGGAATGGGTTTACGATCTCAAAGGGAACTGCTTTTCTAAGGAGGACAGAAAAATCTAGAAGCAATAAGAGATTGATCGATTTGACTAAAATGATGACTTAAAAATTCGTGCACATCAAGAATTCCATAACGAAACCAAAGCACAAATAATCTCGGGAAAATATTCACAAAACCTACGACGAAGGGCTGATTTCCTTTACAAAGAGAGCTTACCTTAAATCAGGAAGAGATGCACAGCGTGCTAGGAAGATCAGGAAAAGCATGGACAGGAAGATCACAGGAAAGGAAATACAGGCAGCTCTACAGTATGTGAAAAATGCTTGATATCTTTTGGCATTAAATACAGAAAGATCAAATGTACATGGATTTTAAGTTTCATCTGTCAGGCAAAAATAAAAAAATTCTGACAAGTCTAGATTATTTCCCTGATATTTATCTTACAGTCTTGTTATCCCACGTGCTCAACTTATGCACAAAGATCACACCCCCGCGGCACTGATTCTATAAAGCAAAGGCTAGAAGCCAACAATAGGTTCATCAGTGGGGGGCTGGCTAGATAGATGGTGGAGTTCTTGGTAGCCCTTAAAAAGAAGGAGGTGGCCCTGGACGTGGCCTTATAGAGAATTATGCCTCAGATTTAACTGCAAAGCATATTGTGTAGCGTATGGTTTGTTGCCAAGTTAAGAAAGAAAAAGATGACTGTATGCACATGTTTGTTTGCAGATGCACGGGCTACCTTTGGAAAGACATACTAAACACTGGTAACTGGTGTTTTCCAAGACGGGGTTGGAGAACTGCCAGTGAGGGGTCAAAAATAG
Organism: Vulpes vulpes; assembly: GCF_048418805.1. Lineage (NCBI taxonomy): Eukaryota > Metazoa > Chordata > Mammalia > Carnivora > Canidae > Vulpes > Vulpes vulpes. Next base: position 79,883,611 of record NC_132792.1, read on the forward strand.
ATGTATTTTCTTCTATATCCACTGTGGATACAGGTGATATTTGAATTTTAAAGCCATTACTATTAAAGATATTGAGTGATTTGGATTCTCTCCTCTCTTTCACAAACTCCCAAATCTTCTGTGTATGTGTGTGTGTGTGTGTGTGTGTGTGTGTGTATTTTGAAATGTCTGATCACTGTCAATTCATTGTCGTAGGGCTTTTCAATGACTTGGCCTCAGTTTTCCTGTCTGTAAAATGGAGTTGATCACAGTGGGCTGTCTGCCTCAGAGGTGGTTGTGCAGATCAGACGAAAACTGGATGAGGACAGGCTTTGGCTGCCATCAAGTCTTGTAGGGTAGACTGCAGGATATTAGGGGCGGCCCAGGTTCTGTCCAGCAATACCCACCACATAGCGACGTTCCTGTGGCTGGGAAGGTAGGCCACAGGTGAGAGCGAGATTCTTCATTGTGGAAGGGCACATGGTTTCAGCCTCAAGAGGTGGTTGGTTCTTCAGACCCAGGGTAGAGGAGGAATACGGAGGTGTTTTGCCATGTGAATGGCAGGACTCTAGGAGGGTCTGGCTGCAAACGGTGATCCTCACAATAATCATAAACTACTGCTTTCTAGTCAACCACCTACTTCACATATTAACTCATTCATGCTACCCATTTTACACATGTGGTCACTGAGATCTACAGGGTCGAAGTGACCAACTCAAGGTGCCCAGATAGTAAGTCTGAGCCCCCCGGTCCCTATTCTATACAGAAGTTTCCATGGCTCCCGTTAGGGGATCCTGCCATCCCAGTCTGCCCCTCATGATACTTCAGAGTCTGGTCTTGACCTTAGAGTTGTCCAACCTGGACTCTCTCTTTGGATTGCCCTCCAAATACACCATGCTCATTCCAGCTTCTGCACCTGTCCCTGTAGCCTGCTCACACCTCTATTCCCACCTCTCCCATCATCCTGGTCTTTTCAAGACCCTGCTTGAATGTCACATCTCACTGTCTACCCCAAGGTGTCAGTCAGCCCCCAAGATGGCCCCCATCCTTACATCCTGGTATTCACATCTCTGTGAACTCCCTCTCACATTGTATCGAGGTTGGTCTGTGTGACCACAGACCACAAGGATGTGATGGCATGTGACTTCCAAAGTAGGTTATAAGAGACATTGCCGTGTTTGCCTTGTTTTTTCTTGGAACTCTTGCTGGAGGGGTGGGGGGGACCAGCCGCCCCGTTGGGAGATACTTAAGCAGCCTACGGACAGCTCCAAATAGGGAGGAACTGAGGTGTCCCACCAGCAACCAGCACCAGCTGGCCAGTTATATGAAAGAACCACCTCCAAAGCAGGTCTTTCCATCCCAGTCAAGCCCTACGTTGACTGCAGTGCCAACCAGTCAACATCTGGCCTGCCACCTCTCGGGAAACCCTGGGCCAGAACTTCCTAGCTAAGCAGCTCCTGATTTCCTGACTATAAAAATCAGGAGTCTATAAATGCTGTTGTTTTAAGCCGCTAAAGTGTTGGGGTGCTTTTGTTATGCAGCAACAACTAACAAGTACGCATTTCTTTCCACTGTTTGGGGGTTGGGACCTTACCCCTCAGCCTTCACCCATTTACTCTCTTGCTTAGCTCTTCATTTGTGTGATCTTGGCTTCCCAACAAAATAGTAAACGTGTGGGTTATAATTCCCCTAGTTCTCCCATCATGCCTAGTTGGGGGGCTGGAGACAGAGAGAGAGGGCCACAGTGATGTTCCTGGCTTACTATTTGTGAAGGGGGAGACTAGTATGTGACAGGTCACAGTGTGCAGGTGTGGGACGCTTCTTGCTCACCTCACCTACGAATGCACAGGACTCACAGAACAACTGCAAAACTACCACCTAAGGCCCACAGCTCACCCTCAAACCACAGCACTCATGCGGGAGCCTTCCAAGTGTTCCCCCTGAGTCAGACTTGCAACCTACTTCTAGGGGTCCCCCGGAGGGCCAGGGGGTGGGAGGAGAAGTCCTAGAAAGGGCTGTCATCCCCTACCTAATATCCCGAATGCTACTCATGATCTATTGCTTGCTCCACACCCTTTCCAAAAATATTTCTTCCGAAGCCAGAGTGACAGCCTCCTTTCAGCCTTTCTGACACCTAGTTCTACATAGACAGTGCACTTAAGCTCAAAGAACAAGTTTAGGAGTTTAAGAATCATAAAGAAAATTACTGTAAAGGGAACTGCTGCTTTTAAGGCAGCCCCCGCCCCAGGCCCTTGCGGAGCCTGAGCTGCCCGCCCTGTCCCCAGAGACACAGCTCCAAAACCACCCAGGCTCTTTTCCCCAAATGCAGCCGGTGGGAGGACATGACCCCCCCCCCCCCAGCTCCCTCCCACCGCCCATCTCTTTCCCAGGCCAGCAGGCTGATTTTCCAAGACTAATCAAAAAAAGCTGAAGGGAGGAGGAGAGCCCTTTTGTAAAATGGTGTCTACACAAAGGCAGACCCCCCATTTTTTTTGGCTGGGTGGGCGGAGGTGACCAAAGATACAATTATAATGGAGCCCATCCTCTCCCACGAGACCCATTTTAACCAGTGTGTAATAAAGCCCCAGCTCATCCACCCTCTGATTTGGGTCAGATGAGATGAATTTTTAGCTTTTCTGGGGAGTTAGTGCCAGCGGGGGAAGCAGAGGAGGGGATGAACAAACAAATAAGCTACGGTTCCCTGGAAGAAAGGAAAAGGAGGGAGCAGACTGAGCGGGGACTCTGGAGGTCACCCTCTGCCTCCTTCCACCATGTCTCTGCTTCCCCGTGAGCCACTGGGGCCTGAACCTTGGCTGGGATCACAGGTCACCCTCTTCCACACTCCTGCTCCCAACACCAGTGAGCCATCCCAGTACCACCATCTTTCTCACCCGAGCTCTCCTCTCCATTCCTGCCGCAGCCACTGGATCCACCGTGTGGCCCCTGTCTAGCCTGTCCTGCAGGTGACCTGCCTCCAGCAACCGGAAGGCATTACCAGCATGCCCAACTCCCACCGCTCAGCTCTGCTCACGCGGTCCTGTCTGTGGGATCGCCTTCTAGGCCTCCCTACCCTCCTTCACCGCTGTTGAGTTGATTCTTGCTCATCCTTTGAGACTTTGCCCAGGCATCACTTACTCCAGGAAGCCTTCCTGGATTAGGTGCCTGGCCTCCATGTTCCATCCCTTGCCTGTCTCCCTAGTCCTTCGCACGTGGAGATATAGCTGGAAAACAGGTGTCATCGTGGTCGACCTGGGATGTGAGGTGCTCGGGGTGGCAGGTCAGGACAGGGGATAGCCAGAGCACAGTGGGTGCTGCAGGATGAGTGCTGAGTGTCAGGGATCCCCACAATGCATGGGGTGAGAGGGGCTGCCAGGAGGGACAGAAATGTGTTCCAGTGCAACCCCAGGTGCTTTAAAGGTGGTGACCAAGCAGCCATGGAGCACTGGTGTGGGGATGGGACTGGACAGAGGTAGGGGCAGGAATATGCATGAGCCTTTTCGGCCAAGGAACTTTCCACACAGTGAGGGCATCTCGGAAGTGGCTACGGGTGAATCTTCGGTTATTAAAATTGTAAAAGGAACAATGTGCACCCAGACGCAAAGCTCATCAGAGAGAAGGGTCAGGGAAGGAGGCAGTCTAAAACAGACAGCACTAGGACTGGGGAAACGGACTCTCAGAGCTTCCCCCATGAACAGGTCATTCTTTCCATTTCCCCTTTGGCCCAACTTCGCCACATCTACACCATGGTCTACGGCACCAACTGGTGCCCTTTCACCCTGGAGCTCTTGGCTCCCTTCTTTGTCAGGGATGCGCTCACCCTCGCCAGCCTGAGCCCCGTGTCCCTCCCATAATAGTCCTGGGCCCCAGGACTCAGTAAGCCCCTCAGGCTGCTGGAGACAAGCGTGGAGGGGTCTTCAGACCCAAAAGAACCCCAGGCTCCATCAGTATGCTGAGCGAATAATTTCATACACATACACATGTGGCTACTTTTCAAATGCATGCAGCGGGATGTAATGAATTCAACACAACCGCACACAGAAACATGACCGAATAAGAGAACAGGTACTGCCAGGTGGAGGCCCACGGAATGTTTCGAGCTTCAAAAAGGGATTCTCATTTTTAAAAGGACGGGGTGCCCAGGACCAGACTGCAAGTGCCTTGACCATGAAGTTTGCTCCTCTGTACCCTGCACGGCTGGAGCACAAAACTTCGCACCAGCACGCGTTAGCTACACGTTTGTTGAGTGGCTCATTGCACACATGTGGGCCTGGTGACCTTGAAGTAGTCAGTGTGACCTTGACTTTTCTAGGGAGGAAATGGCGGGGAACATGAATAGTAAAGAACAGGAAAGCCATCAGTGAGCACAAATGCTTGTGTATGCTTCATCCTTCTCATAAGGCTGGGCCCGGCCACACGCCGCACCTGCGCTTTTATGTAGCCAAGGAGAGCAAACTGCTAAACCAGAAAACCTACATGAGCTAAAAAACTCCCAAGAAAAAAAAAAACGAGAAAATCTCATTTGTCCTGATTAAACCATTTTGGATAGGGTTAGAAAGGAATACTGCTTCTCGGGTGTTATAACCTTAAAGCATACAGCTGCTGCAAGACAACCCATTTTGTTCTTAGGTGCTCAGTGTGAGAGGTGAGGGGAGCATCTGGGTGGTGCCTCCCAAGGGGCCTGACTCCTGGGGGAGGACAGAAGTTCCCTCTAACCCTCTCCCACAAGGACCTAGGTTAGCGGGCAGCGGGTACCACACAGGACATCGTATCATATCAACCTATGGAATCCCTGAACCCTGAGTGGGCCAACACATCCAGAGCATTTTTAATTTCACGCACCATTTCTTGAGCGCCTACTATGTGCCGGATATTGAGTGGGCTCTTTATGTGCAATTACCTCATCAATTCCTTACGATAACCAACCCTGTGAGCTGGTTGTTTCGACCCCCATGTTCCTACGAGGAGCCTGAGCTGGAGGTGGTGAGGTCCCATGCCCCAGGCATCCAGTCAGCAGTGGACTTCCATTTGACAAGGTCCAGTTGAGAGCATCCAAAATACTGTAGAATGGAAGTTCTGAAGAAGGTTCCTAGGATGTTGGGGCTGGACAGGACTTTCTCCAGTGGAGGACACTGAGGCTCAGAGCGGGGGACACATTTCCCCCTAGTGAGGGCAGCTCGCTGTGGCACGGGGACCACGGTGGCCACGGGGAGTGCCTGCCTTTACATTCCCCGCTGCTCAGCTCTTCCCTGTGGGGTGGAGGCCCAGGCGATGATGGGCAGGCCGAAGTCTGTGACTGCGCCAGGCAGCACTCCAGAAAAGAGGATAAAACACACTTCTCACCCCAGAGGTCTCTCCTCCCTCCTCACCGCCCAGAGTCCAGAGGGGAGACCAACTCATGCTGGTTTTCCCAGGACTTCCCTGGTGTCCTCACTCAAACAGTCTGGGAGTCCCCTCAGCACCCTGCACCCCACAAGGTGGGACAGCCGGCCACCCTACGCCTCCACCACCTTCTTGTATCCATCACCCTCCTCTGCGGCCTTTGATGGTCACGTGGCCCAACCCCTGGGCACTAGAGGACAGCGGGGCAGTGGCCCCCGCCCTCCCCTTGGGGCACTGCCCAGCCCTCATCAACGGCAGAGCCAGAATCCCAGCCGTCAGTGCGGGTTGCTCAACCCTGGCACCTTCCTGCTTTACCTGTGAAGGGGCAGCCCCCTGCCTTGGGCTCCCAGGGAGACACAGGGCAGGGAGGGACAGAAGGGAGGGCAGAGGTGATGGGCGTAGGAGGAAGGGAGGGAGAGGATGGTGATTAAATCGAGACAGGGAGCAAAGGGAGGCAGGGCTAAGAGAGGCAGGGAGGGAGGAGAGAAAGAAGGACAGATGGCAGGATGGGTCATATAATTAAGGGAAGATTGATGGCTGGGCCGGCTGCAGTCTGGGTTTCCACAAATGCCCACTGGGCAGGGATGTATTTAAGCTACACGGGGCTGTGGTGACCACCTGGTTTGATGTGATGTCTTCACTTTACAAGTCTTGGGAAAGCTAAGGCCTTGTGACCGGAAGGTAAGAGCCTTTGTAGCAAAAGCCACGCCAAACTCTTTTTTTGTATCCAACCCAGAACTTTCATGGTATCGGGTGCGTGCAGCAGGCAGGTTCTTCAACGTTCATTACTAAGGATGGTGACAATACTGATCCTTATCTCTGGCAACCCAGACTTCTTAAGCAGGTCTCTCTAAGTCAATGTCAACACAAGGCTGGATAATTAGCTTGGAAATTTGAGCAATACGGCCATGAAGGATGGGAAGGTGGCCCTAATCCACAGGGAAGTAAGTAGGGTTGGCCCCATACGTGGGTGGCTGCTGGATGGGGTAACTTGGAGGCACCTCCCTGAGCTACACCCTCCCCAATGGACTTCTAGAAGCCTGATAGGCCACCCAGCTTGCCATTTCCACTCCTGGGAATTCCCACCAGGGAACACTTTAACAAGGAACTCTATTGCAAGGGGTGGGGGAGGGGGAGGGGAACCACCAAAACCATTTTTATGCTTAACACTCAAGTTTTTGAGGATTTCTGGATTAGCCCAGGAGTAGTAGATGCGTGCTCATCAGATCGAGAGTTTGTCTCTTTGGAAGACCCAGGGAGCCTGCCCTGTTGGGCCTCGGGCCTGCTGTCCATGGCACTAGCTGTGGGAGGTATGAGAGGGGGAAGAATGGTGACAGGAACAGGGAGAGGAAGGAGGCTGAAGTAATGGCACCTCTCCAGGAGGAGGGAATAAAAGGGGGAAGGATGGACTGTAAGGTGGGACCTAACAGTTCTGTTCTAGATGGAAACAGCAGAGGACAGCCCAGTCCCGAGGGGCAAAGCCCACAGAAGGCTTCTCCTAATACCAGCTCCCGGTGGGTGTTATTGAGTCACCTCCCTCCCCAGTCCAGGAGAAGGACTCCATGGCCAAAGATTCCAACTGCCAAGACCTGACATGTCTCTTTGGTTTGGGAGAGGCCTCCATTGTAAAAGCTCCCACTGGGGGAGATGGGGCTCACTCCTCCCGGCTGGGAGCTCGTGAGCACATAACCCACGACTGGCCTATTGGGCACGGCTGCCAGGACTCTGAGTCCTCAGCAAGAGACAGCTAGCAGCATAGCTTTATGTCTCTTATTTGCAACTATGAACTGGAATGACACAAATAGGGATGCTCAGGTGGCTCTGCCTTTGGCTCAGGGCACGATCCTGGTCCTGGGATCGAGTCCCACATCGAGTCCTGCATTGGGCTCCCTGCTAGGAGCCTGCTTCTCCTTTTGCCTGTGTCTCTGCCTCTCCCTGTGTGTGTCTCTCATGAATAAATAAATAAAATAAAATCTTTTTTTTTTTTTTTTAAATGACACCAATATAGTTGGAAACCTGAATACCAGAGCCGCACTGGAGATTCACAATGGATATCACACACACACACACACACACACACACACACATGCACACAGGCACACACGTCTCTGAGAAAGCCCATAGTTACAAAGAAAACCTGTTTAACTTTAACTCTGCATTTCCCAAACTTGTTTCCTCTTTCTGCTTTGCCCAATGCCTCGTTCCATACCCTGCAGGACTGATAGGATGAGGGCCCCGCACGGACTCTGGTATGAAGCAGTGCTTCCCAAACGTTTTCAGTTATGGAACCCACGGAGGAGTACTGTTTCTATGGCACCCAGGAACAGGGGGCTTTCAGGCGGTTGCTGGCCAGCTCAGCTGACAGGACGGCGGGGGTGTTTGGACACAAAGCTACTGGTTTAGAAGCCTTGGAATGGACAGCAGAGCCCTCCAGGATGAGAGCCTGGAGCCCAGACCTCCTGCCCTGGCTCTGGCTCCAGTCAGCCTCCCTGAGGTCACATAGGTGGTTGTGGCCCAGCCTGGGTCTCTGGATGCCTTGCCCAGGGCCTCCTGCAGTGCATCACACAGCTTCCTGTCCAGAGCTCTTGGAGCAGTCTTACCCAAGGACATCTGTTTTCTGTCATCAGATGAGGGCAGGGTGAGGCAGCCCATCTTCCAATCCATCCTCCGCCCCTGCATTAGCTCAGGGTCAGGACTCGCCAGCCCTGTCATCAGCTCCCTCCTTCCCTCAGCAACCAGTGCCTGGACCCAGCCAGAGTGGGCAGCTTATGGGAGCTTCCTGTGTGAGGCAGCCCTGCCTTTGGAGGCTTCCTGCCCCAGCATGCTCTGTCTGCTCTGTCCTTCACCTGCCAGCCAGGAATTATCTCCTGGCTGGCCAAACCTTCGGCTCCAATGCTATGTACCTTCTGAGGCTCTGCAGTTGTTACAGGGCATCGCTGGGGCCTGGCCCAGTACCCACTATGGTGCTATGAGCCCTGGTTTCCAGCCCATCTCTGGAGTTTTCCATCTGCCCAGAGCCTGCTTCATCCAGACTCTGTTTCAATCACAATCTCTGGCAGCAGGACGCCTGTGTGGCTCAGTAGCTGAGCATCTGCTTTCAGCTCAGGGTGTGACCCTGGGGTCCTGGGATTGAGTCCCGCATCGGGCTCCCCGTATGGAGCCTGCTTCTCCCTCTGCCTGTGTCTCTGCCTCTCTCTGTGTCTCATGAATAAATAAATAAAATCTTAAAAAAAAAAGTCTCTGGCCAGCATCACATGTGTATTTCAGAGGGTCTGTACACGCCACCAACATGGGTGCTGCTAAGTCCTTGGAGGACAAGGATGGGGTGACATGCCACTTATAAGATCAACCATCATTACTGAGCTTTTACTTAAAGCAGACTGGATTTCATATACCACACAGAATGTTGAACAAGAGGCAGGTATGTGGACACCATCTCTGTGGATGACCGCATTAGGTGTGCACGCTCAAGCATAAATCAAGCAGCCATGAAATTACAGATAGCAGCACGTCCTGGATATACATGCAGGGAGTCGGCAACCACGGGGCTCCTCCAGCAGTTCTCCCCTCCACATAGAAGGACATTCAAGGTACAGCCTTCCCTGCCCTGTTCCCAAGTCTTGAAGAGTGAGTCTGTGGGCTGGACAGAGAGGAAGGGCTGGTTCACATGGTCACAGGGGCACTCTTCTTTGAGTCCTCACTGGGCTGCATATGCAGTAGAGCAAGAAGCAGTCACTGGACATTAGGAGTCTTCCATAGAAGATTCAGTTCTATTCTCTGCCAAAATGGGTGACCCAGAACAGGCACTTGGCCTCCTGGAGTCCCAGCTTCCCTCTGCAGGTGAAGGGGTGGGACTGCCTGTAAGGTCTCCCCATGGTCTTATCACCTATGGGTCTCTGGCAAGTAAAACAGCAATGGAAGAGCCAGCTATGGAGCCCTGGAGGAGCTGTTCTACTTCCCTGGATCTTGGTTCCCTTACTTGTAAAATGAGGCATATGATAGTTAATTTATTTGTCAACTTGTTTAGGCCACAGTTTCCAGATATCTGTCAAACATCACAGATGTAGCTGTGAAGGTATTTTTTTTTAGATGAGATTAATGTTTAGATTCTTAGGCTTTGAGTCAAGGCGACCACCCTCTATGATGTAGGTGGGTCTCATCCAATCAGCCAGAGTCCCTAAGAGAAAAAAGACCGAGGTCTCCAGGGGACGAGAGCATTGTGCCTCCAGACCACCTTCAGACTGGAGCTGCAGAATCATCTCTCCCCTGGGTCTTTAGCCTGCCAGCCCACCCTGTGGATTTTGGACTTTCCAACCCCCAAAGTCCCATGAACCAATTCCTTAAAATAAATCTCTCTCCTCTTCCTCTCCCCTCCCCCTCCCCCTTCCCTCCCTCCCTCCCTCTCTCTCTCTCTCTTTCTCTCTCACACCCTGGAGGACTCTGACTAACTGAAGGTAGCTGCAGGAGTTAGTCCTCAAACTTGAGTCCCGTGGGTTTTCATCCTGGTCCCACATTAGAATCACTGTAGGAGCTGTTAAAACCACCAGTGTCCACACCCCATCTCCAGACCTGTTGAATCAGAGTCTCCAGGGACGAGGCTGGAGCATTAGTTTTAAACTCCCCAGGGCCTCATGGGCGACCAGGGCTAAGAACCATGGTTGAGTCACTTTGGAACTTATTAAAAATGTACATTGCCTGAGCTCACCCGGGCCCTATGATTCAGAACCTCTGTGGGATGGGGGTTCTTGGCAACTTCAGATTGAACAATATCTCAGGCGCATATGGGTTGGCTGCCCTCTGAAGTTTGAGAGCTCTGGGCATGGGTTGCCTCTCAGGTCCCTCTCTGCTTTGACAGTCTACCACCCTGCAGTCCGAGTTTTGGAGCTGGAACACATGATACCTTCATAGGAGCAGGCCAAGGGTGTCACACGGGAGAAGCCAGTAGGGCACTGTCATTTGGAAGGGGGAACATGTTCCGAATCCTTCCCGCTCCCACCAAGGGCACGTGGCACCTGCCAGGTGGGTCGCCTACCCTGGTAGAGGGCACACACAGCGGCCCCCCCATTGTTGTATCCCCGCCCCCGTGCAGGACATGGCGCAGAGGCGCTCCTGTGTCTTTGTTGCTGAATGCCAACTGAATGAACACATTGTCTCCTCACCACAGGGCTCATCCCTGTCCAGGTGTTTCTGTGGGTGGCACACCTCTCCCCTCTGCTACAGTGAGGAGGCCCTTCCCTTCCTTGTCATCTCAGCAGCTGGCCATTCTCCAGGGGCCAGCTTACACTCCTCCCCTTGAAAGATCTTTGCCGATTCTTCTCTTCCCCACCATCGGTTCTGACTGGACTTAGGGGCAGGCCCGAGAGCTCTCTGGTCGTCTCATCTGTCTCTCTTCTGTGTCATCCCCAGTCTGGGGGCAGTTAGGGGGTGAGCTACTCCCAGGGTCTGCCCAGGGCCAGCATGCCGCAGGCAGCTGTGAGGATGCACGGGGCACGCAGAAGAAACCTGTGCTTTGTGGTGGAGAGGCTCAAGAAAGCCAACCGCTCCCCCTGCCATTTTGGAGGGCTTCTATTCTCAGAGCTGCATGTGCACCACCTTGGATGCTGTTCCTTCCAATTCTAGGCCTAGGCTCTTAACCACTGTGAGTGGAACGGGAGACGGGTGGTTATGGTCCTTGAAAAAGGCAAGAAGGAAGAGCAGGATGTAGATAAAGGACATAGATTAGAAAGAAGTTCTGACAGGGGCTTGGGCAGTTAGTGGTGGGGAAATCGCTTCCGGGGAGTTGGCTCTGGCCTCTGGAGGGAAGTACTCAGCTAGGCCCTTGCACCTTCCCTCTATGAGGCTCCCAAGGCTCCCACCCCGTGTCCCAGGTGAGGCAAATGAGGCTCACGGAGCTGAAGTAAATCACCCAGGGCGTCAGCACTCCTGTGTGGCAGGGTCAGGACCTGTGGGGCGGGCCCGTGTGACTTCAAGGGGAGACCAAGTGAATGTTGAGGAGGCAGACAGTGACTCATTCCTTGCCCCCTCAATAAATACATATTGAATGTGCACGATGTGCCAGGCATGGCTAAACACATAACCATGAACGAAAGTCCACAAGGAGTTTATAGCTCTGCCATTGAGGGATGGAATACGCTGAGAGCATGGTGTCCTGGAAGGTCACAAGGCTGGTCCTGTCCTCCTGGCTGTGGAATTATCCCCAATACGACCTTGCAGGCCAAGCCCCTGGTGGCAGACTGGTACCTGGACTCAGACTGTGAAAGCCACGGAGACACTCTCATCAGATGGTGTCATCCAGAGTGAAGTACTGGTGCCACCTTGCTGGTCGAGGTCCAGAGGCAACAGGAGCAAGAGAAGGGGGAAGGCTGTGCCCAATCTCAGCAGGTGCCAGCCAAGAGCCTGCTTTCCAGCCTGCAGCCTGGAAAGAACCTGCCCCATCTCGGCTTAGGGGCCTTACCTTCTCCCATGCTGTGTTCTCCTGGAGGAGGGAAATCCCCCACCCTGAAGCAGCACCAAGAGGTCAGAGATTCCTGCTGAGTCACACTTTGCATCCACACACCCCAGAATCCCCTTACAAGTCTGCGGCAGACTAGAAGTCCAGAGCAGCCATCAGAGGGGACAGGTGTCTGTGCATTTTGGGTGGAGGGGATGTAAACCTGCCATCATGGAAGCCTCTGGATGAGAAGTGTCTGGAGAGCCAGACCACCTCCACCCCTGCCCTGCAACCCTCCCTCCCCTTTCCTGATATTTCTACACTGATCCTTTCCTTAGCTTCATCCTGAGCCTGGTTTCCTCTCTTTCCCAGCCTGTGTCAGCCCAGCCTCGTGCACCAAAGTTCTCATTACATTTTTACACCAAGACTTCCCATTCAGGAAATGTTTATGTGTCACTTTGTGTCAACTACTTTGCCCAGCAGGGCCCAAGGTCCTCAAGGACAGGGACCAGCGCACATTCCTTTGTGCCTGCAGCACAATGCCTGATACATAGTAGGTACATGCATGATAAAGGAATGAAGATGTCACAAGAGCTATGGATTTTCAGATATTTCACATGCAACAAGACACACTTTACACAACTGTTCAGCAGATCCGGAGAGCATTGCAGCTCATCCAGGGGCCCTGGTTATGAACATCAACGATGACTTTAGATTCTCTGAAAAAAACTCCCGATTGTTTGTAATTTTGGGTGAAGAAGCATAGATGTCCCGCCAACAATGAAACCACAAACAACCCAATCCAAAAATGGACGGATGTGAATAGACATTTCTCCAAAGATATTATGAATGACCCATGATCACATGAGAAGATGGTCCATATCCCTAATTATTTCAGAAATGCAAATCAAAACCACAACGAGATACTACCTAATACCCATGAGGACAGCTACTCCCTAGAAAAAAACCCAAAATAAGAAAAACAGAACATAACAAGTGCTGGTGAGGAGGCGGAGAAATCTGAACCCTGCTCACCACTGGTTGGAATGTAAAATGATGCAGCTGCTGTGGAGCAAAGTGATGGGGGCTCCTCAAAAATCAAACAAAGGGTGGCCGTATGATTCCGCAGTTCTACCTCTGGGTATATACACCCAAAAGAATCGAAAGCAAGAGCTGGAACAGGTATCTGTATACCCATGTTCACAGCAGCATTAGTCACAATAGCCAACAGGTAGAAACCACCCCGAAGTCTAGCTAGGGCTGGATAAAGTATGGTCCCTCAGAGGGTGGCGCATAATTTTATCACCCTGAAAAGAAAAGAGGTTCTGACACAGGCTACAATGTGAATGACCCTCGAAGACATCGTGCTGAGTGATGAAAGCCAGTCACAAAAAGACAACTACTGCATGGAGCTCCTTAGAAGAGTCAAAGGGTGGAGCCAGAAAGAAGGGTGGTTCTCGGGGGCTGGGGGCGGGTGGAGTGGGGAGTCAGTGCTTATCGGAGACAGTGGGGCAGTCTGGGATGATGAAAAGTTCCAGAGCTCGATGGGGCTGATGGCTGCACGGCAACTAAACATATTTAACACCACCGTATTATATGTTTACGTGTGAAATTTATGTTATGCATATTTCCCAATAAATAAATGAATGGATGGTTGGATAAAGAAAGCATGGATGCCTTCTTGAGGAATTTAATTTCTTTAGAATTAGGAAGCCGCAATTTCCAGTTCCAGCTGTGTGAGATCAGGTGACACTCCACCTCTCAGAATTTCAAGTCCCTCCTCTGTGAAATGGGGTAAGAACACCCCCAAAGAGGGGGAAATGCTCATCTTATGAAAGTGATCCAAAGATTGAGTGAGACGTTATATATGAGCCGTGTAGCCCGGGGCCAGGGGCTCACCCTCCCTGACCTCTCACCTGGCATCCTTCTTCCCGACCTGGGCCGTGGTTTCTGCTGGTAGCCTTTTCCCCTGGAGCCCAAATCCAGCTCGGCTTTCTGGGCCCTGCGGCCCTGCCTTGCCCCAGTCCCCAAGGGCAGCAGCCAGCAGCCAGCAGCCTGCAGGCAGGGGGAGCCAGGACCAGCCCCCTGGTGCCTCCCCAGACCACCCTCCCCCAGGTGCCTCCCAGGCCACCTCTCCCTTCCCTATCCCTGTGCCTTCCCAGGCCCACCTCCCGGGCCTCCCCAGGGACCCTCGTCCCTGTGCCTCTCCAGGCTCCCCATGTGTCCCCCCCGCCCCCCGTGGGTCCCCAGGCTGGAGGCAACCAGCACACAAGTGAAGGCTGAAAGGTAGAATTTCCGTCTCCGTGGGAAGCCTGCGGTGAATGTATTTTTAGGACCGGAGAAGGAAGAGGTATTTTTAGGAGAGGGTACTCTTCCCACTGCCTCTCAAGTCCCCCTGGACGCGGAGAGCCACCTCTGTGGGGGAGGGGGGCCGAGGAGGAGCCCCCGGGCAGATGGGGTCAGACCCCCGCCCCAGCCCCAACCCTCCCTTCCAGAACTACCACCTTCCCCTGCAGGGCCACATCCCCACTCTCCCTTCAGGATGACCCGAAAGGGAAGTTTTTAAGAGGAAAAGGAATGAAAAGGATCCTATTTAACAGCACACACTGGGCGGGGGAACTTCCTGACAGGAAATGCTATGGAAACCGGGCCCAGCCTGGCCATGGAAACTGGCTTGGCTCAGAACTAGCCAGAGTGGCCAGGAGACCTCGGGCGGCGAAAGTCACAATTAAACCGGACTGGTCCGAGGTCACGTTCTTTCTTGTCTCTCCACGCGAGCAGACACTATAATAATCCGCACCCCACAGGGGTAACAAGGTACCACTTTTTTTTTTTTAATCCAAGAAAAACCCCACCCCAATTGAGGTCGCGGAGACAGAAAAGACCACTGGTTCTGCCGACAAGTGGGCAGCACACGAGGCCGCTGAGCGGGGCGGGCCGGGCCGCTGCCACCCAGCCAGCAGCCTGAGTCACCGGGTGGGAGGCGGCCCGCGGGCAGGGGGCGCGGCCGTCTACTCCTGGGCTGGGCCCAGGGTGCGGGGAACAATGGGACACAGGTCCCTGGGGCTGGGCAGGGCACAGGGCTGCAGGCAGGTCCAGGCAGGCTCCCAGCAGGCTGCTCTCGCCGCCAGGGAATTCAAGCAGGCCCTCCCTGGGAGCAGAGGGAAGGCCTCCCCTCCCTGCGAGGGGCCTCTCCCTCCGCCCTGCCCCACGCAACAACACCCCGCAGGTCTCTGTCTGTCCCTGAGGCCGGCTGCGGCTGGCCAGCTGGTCTCCGCCCCTGCTTCCCCACCCGCTTTCTCTGCAGGCCATCCTGCCCTTGGCTGGCGCAGGTGGCTCAGGCCCCGCCTTGGGCTCCTGCTCTGCTCAGGGGCCGGGGCCCAGATGGGGTTCTTCTACCCGTCTCCTCAGCGGTCCTCTCTTGTGACCCCCACTGGACGTACAAGCTCCTGGGGGATGGCCCTGTTCCTGCCTCTCAGGCCCCGGGCTCCACCTGCTGTGGGGGGTTCACGTTCTCTCCAGGAGTTCAGAGCTCCCCTGCCTTGGTGGCCCCCTAGCCGGGCCCACAGTGGGCCTGATACTCAAAGCGGGGCTCAGCGGGTGTTTGTCATTCGAATGCATGCGTATGGCTGGGCCTCAAAGCTCAGAACACTCCAGCACCCCTGGAGGCTGGCTTAGTGGCTCCTTGCAGAAGGAGGAGGGTTTTCACAATATCCTTGAGTCAAAGATAGAAGTCAGCCTGGGACAGAGCGCCCCGGTTTTCCCAGCCCTCACAAACCTGCTAGCAATAGAAAGGAGAGCCTACAGGCCTGTTCTCAAAGATGTGCAGAAAACAGAATGGGCACATTTTCTGCAGGATGTTCTCATGGCTCTGCAGCCCGGGAACAAGGGAAGGATACGGCATGATCAGGGACACTTGGCTCATGGGAGGGATGCAAACCCAGGTCTGAGGTCTTTCCCATTCACTGACGTTCTGGGCCTGGGTCACACAGTTATTAATATTCTGGCACTTTTTTTTTTTTTTTTTTTTTTACCTCTCAAAGTTTGCCTTGACCCTTTGACTCCTCTAGTTAATTAAACTCCCATCTTTGCCAGTATCAAAAATAGGTCATCTATCAAAGTGCACAAAGACAGAGGCGGCATAAGGTATGAGAGGAGAGAAGAGATGTTTACAGCTTCCTTGGTATCCTCTCAAGTACTGCTTTTCCTACCCCACATACCGCAGGGATCGGTACTCAGAAAGACATGTTGGAGCTTTATCAACACACGCGCTGCCCCAGACGGCACTGCTCGGCAGACCGCTCGGCAGACTTGGGTCCTACCTATCACTGTCTGCCCACCCCAATGTCCACCTTGTTCTACAGAAGACACAGAGGGCACAAGAGGGGCCCTCTGGTTTTAGCTGCACCTGTTTGGCAGTGGCAGGGGGAGGGGTGGCAATGTGGAAGGGCTTCTAGCTCAGCACCCACCTAGACACAAGTTGGATGGAAGAGCCACCGCCAGCCCAGAGAGGAGGCCTGTGTGTAAACCTCCAGAGACTCGTCTGGAGTCTGGGGCTCCAGGAAACCCAGGCGTGGCCCTTCTTCCCCTGCCATGGACTTGGCTGAGATCAGTGGTAATAGAGTAGTGCTGGCCTGATTTGGTCCATCTCCCATCTGCCTATGCCCAGGATGGGATCTGAGGGCTTACCCTGGAGCTCCTGGGACAAGTGAGAACCCTGGGGCCTGCTTCAGATGCTCCTGCGGGGAAAGGCTGATAAATCCCTTCTGCTTCTTCCCAGAGGTGGTTTCCTCCTTCCTGCCTCTGAATGGGGACAGTGTTCTAAACAGAAGTGATAGAAAGGGCCCACTGGCTCTGCTGGCTAAGTCCTCCAGCAAGTGCAGAAACCAGGAACTTGGGCTGAAGATGCTCCAGCCTCTGGGGAGCGGCCCCTGCAGACTGAGCACATAATCCATGCATGTGTACCTAAGGCAGTGCCAGCACCAGACCTCTGTGCTGAGGGGATGTTTGCTTCCTCGCTGTCCCCCTCACCCATCCTGATCTTCCTCCCCAAGGCAGGTTCAAGCCACCTCACCAAGTGCCCACTGAGCTTCCTCTGTGTGACAGACCTGGGTTAGGCGCTGCTTGAAAAGCAAGGTGGGTGGTGATGGTGTCAGGACCCCACCTAACGAGTTGCTTCCATGTCACAAGTACTTTGTGACGGGCTAGACTCCTATATCCCGGCTTGATTTCCTTTTCACAACAATCCTGTGAGGAACTCACAATCTCATCATGCAACAGGCTCTTCATGAATAACCACGAAGGTCAACATGATGAGGGCCTGGGAAAGAACACCAGAAAGTACCCCAGTGCCCAGAGGAGGGCAGATGGGGACAGAGCTTCCCTTGGAGGAAGGGCCACCAACAGTATTTCTAGATCCAAGACACTAACACCAAAGACTCCCTGCTTTCCAAGCACCTTGCTCCTGAGAGTTAGGCCGAGGTTGATGCTCAGGCAAATACAGCTTGCTGCAAGGGACTGAGGTTCCAAGCACAGCAGATGCAGGAACCTCACGGGCAGAAGCACAGGCAGGGGGTCCAGGCTCAGCGGGGCCCAGTTGAGGTTACTGATGGACTTGCATTCTCACGGACCCACTGAGGCTTCAGGACAGCCACTACTAATGGGATTCTGCAGTGAACCCTCTGGACTTGCAGGCCAGACCTGGGGGGCCCCCACAATGCCCTGTTCCACTGAGAAGCCATGAGAGCCCAGGCTCACACAGTCGCTGCATGCTCCCACCCCCTGGAGGCCTGACTATGCTGGCCTTTTCCAGTAATCTAATTAAACCAAAGAGGAAGCTTCAAGAAATCAGAAAATACAGAAAAGCAAAAGGAAGAAAATAAAAATCCCTGTCTATCCTGGCTATTCAGGGACAGCCTCATGCACACTTTACAATATCTATATTTTTATGAAGACAAGTATTTTTTAAAGATATATTTACCATTTATGAGAGACACACAGAGAGGCAGAGACATAAGCAGAGGGAGAAGCAGGCTCCCCACAGGGAGCCCGATGTGGGACTCGATCCCGGAACTCTGGAATCACAACCTGAGCCAAAGGCAGATGCTCAACCGCTGAGCCACCCAGGTGTCCCATGAAGACAAGTATTTTAAAAATGGGATTATATACTATAAACTGCCTTGTAATATGCTTCCCTCTCCCCCACTTAACAATATTCACAGATCTCCACACTGTCCCCACTGCCTCTGCTAGAAAGGAGTGGTTAGAGGATGTTGTGCACACACACCTTGGGTGTTAAAATTAGTACTTAGTTGTTAGTTGATGCTTCCCCCTTGATTTAACTTGGACTTGTTGGTAGAGCATTGGAAAGAACAATACAGTCGATGAACATATGCTAGCAGCTATCTTGAAAAATTTTGTTCTAGAACAAATATTGGGAGAATTCTCCATCCTCTGGGTTTCCAGCATCCATCTCCTCTAAATAAGGAGGATTTCTGGATATCTGGATACTCTTAGAAAGCAACCATGAGCAGATGTGGGTCCCTGTCCCCCTGGGACTCCCTAAGATCTGTGTCCTAGTCACCAGGGAGCCAATTGCTGAAGCCTGTGTTCCCAAGAGAGTTAAAGGGGAAACAGATAATAGTCAGTCAACTGAGACAAAGCAGATGCTCAGACTTCAGGCTTACTTGAAAGTAAATGCTTTGGACATGAACTATTCAGTGTGGCTGAATTAGCCAGATAACCATCAGGCCTATGCCCTCATAGAATGCTGGATGCTAGTTCTCCCTCAGCTGAATGTGGTGTGAACAAATCAAAAGTCAAAGGTCAAAAAAGTTCTAAAGGTACTTTGGAATGTCCCCAAAGGCCTCTTGGTCTTGTGCCCATGAACATTTCAATACAGGAAATCTGTTGCCAATTTCTTTGTGTAAGTGGGGTTGACATTCAGGAGGAGGAAGTGGGTGGCCTTTGAAAATGTACCACCAGTGACACTGATATGGCACCCTCCTAATACTTCCCAAACCTCCTACCTCTCCTCGTGCAGTTCATGCGCAGGACCAGGGAATGAGGAAGGATGTGTGGAGCACAGCCACTCTACTCAGGTAGACTGAGCCTAGTACAGGGCCTGCATGGCCCTTAAAACGGAAGCTGCTTAAAACGGAAGAATGGATGGCTGGCTGGCTGGCTGGATGATGGGTGGATGGATGGATGGATGGATGACGGATGGATGATGGATGGATGATGGATGGATGATGGATGGACGATGGGTGGATGGATGGATGATGGATGGATCATGGGTGGATGGATGTATAAATGGAGGAATAAGCAGAGAATCTACAGTCAGGGCATGCATAAAGGACACTGGAAGGCTGTTTAGCTGCTTTAGCATCAGATGCATGTGTGAAAGTGGCAGGAGATGAATGTCTGAGGGCGCAACAGCTAACTGTGGCAGAAACAACACTTAATGAGCACTTGGTAAGTGCCCAGACTCTGCGCCAGCGCTTTCCATGCCCAGGACTTGGGCCCTGCCTGCTGCACGGCTACCTCCCTGGTTGCCAGCAGAAGATGGTGGGGAGGACTCCTCACAAGGCTGTTTCCATCCCTTAGCCTTCCCTAGCTCACATGGCTGGATTTCAGCCTGAGCATAAGCTGTGTGCACCCAGAATTAGAGCTGCCTGGGTGTACCGGGCCGGGGGGGGGGGGGGGGCTGGCCACCAGGGGGCCAAACATCTGTTGTTAGAAGGAGCAAGCTGCCTACCAAACATGAGTCTTCTATGGCACAGAGAGTTGAAGGCCTGAATGATTTTCAGGTGGTTCCCTCACAGAGGTGAGAGGAGATTTGGGTACAGCTGGCTTTTGTCTCTACAATGGCCCTCTGGCCCATCTCCCAGGATTCCAATATCCCTTCCTTCATTTGTCCATTCACTTATGTAAGAAGTAATTACTGAGTACTTATAACGTACCAGGTTCTGCACTGGGGAAGGAGCCATTAAGGGAGCAGTGACATAACAAGATCTGAAGAAGCTGTGTCTCTAACAACTCTGACATGGGAACACAGCCCCCCTTGGGCCCATGCTACAGGTCAACACACAGATGGGTCAGTTGGTGGTCTCCCCTCCGTGGAGAGGACACAGTGTGGCGGGGCACCCCTGACTCTGGTGCTGACACCCATGCCTATACTCCACAGGGAGCAGCAGCCCTAGCACAGGGAGAGCAAGTTTGCAGGTACCCAGGGGGCAGTTGTGGGCCACCCTAGGCCGCACCAAGGGTGGGAGGGCAGCCCCAGACCAGGTGAAAGCTCAGTGGCAGGAAAGCCAGTGTTCTCCTGCTGGAGTGGCAGAAAGAACCAGAGAAATATTATTACTTCCATTGTGGCCCTCATTTATACCCAGCAAGTTATGGCATGGGACCCACAGGCTATACTCACGTAATGGCTATCAGGAATTACAGAGGGTTTAAAAAAATTGTGATGAAATTCACATCACGTAAAAATCAACATTTTAAAGTGAACAACTCACAATATTGTGCAATTACCACCTGTATCTTGTTCTGAAACACTCACCCGAAAAGATAGCCCTGTACCCATTTATCAGTTACTCCCCACTCCCTCTTCCTCAAGCCCTGGAAACCACCAGTCTGCTTTCTGAGTATTTCATGTAATGGAGACACAACACGTGGCCTGTCGTGTCTGGCTTCTCTCACCTAGTGTAATGTTTTCATGGCTCAACCACATGTCAGTCATGACTCGTCTGTCGCCCGCACTCCAGGTTCCGTGGTGTCTAGCACACTGCCGCTTGCACTGGATATTTATGGAGTGGATGAATGAAAGAAAACATTTTCCCCTAGCTTTTAAAAGTATTACCCACTGTGAAAAGGGAAGTGCTCCTTATCCCATCTCGAAGGGTCAAAGCATCTTGAGGTCAGAATAAAATGAACCCAGCATCCACCTGCCTTGGAGGAGACAAGTTCAACCGGAGCAGGATCAGGGGTGCTTGTCACACCATTCCCTAATCTGTTCCTTCCTGGCTACCTCAGCTTCTCTCGGTCACCTCCCTCAGTAGGGGCTGATGTTGGCTGTGCCTTGGTGAGCCACTGTGGCTCACGGAGAAGGTGATCCACTCACCCCTCAGCCAGAGCCTCCTGGGACCCATACTCACAGCAGAGTGCCCTCACTGGGCAGAAGGGGTGGGCTCAAGCCCACTTGATAGCTAGCTGTCTTGGGCTGTCACGGTGCCAAGGGATCCCATTTTGTAGGGCATGAGGTGGTCTCAGGACTTCCTGCCTGGGAGGCTTGTAGGGGGGTCTGGGGAAAGGGTCTGTGGTAGCAGAGACCAAGCCAAGTCACCCCCACTGGTAAGAAAGCTTAGTCTGCTGGCCGGGGAGCAAGCGCCCAAGGACTACAGGGCTTAGCAAGCTCCTTCCTTGCTCTTCTACCTCCTTCATGAGCAGGGCCATGGAAATTTAGGTCAGCCGTACGATAAGCCCATCCTAACGACGCTGCTGCTCCTCTGGACACAGGGAAGAGGTGTCACCACACACTCACCAGCACCGCGGACAACCTAACGGCTCCTGTGGACCCCGCTTGAACTGAAGTGATATCTCAGTGTGTCTACAGCTGCGAGGTGAGAGCCTGGATCAGATCAGCCCCATGTGGAGGACAAAGGCTTCTGAGCCAGCCTACTGCCAACCTCAACATTCAGGTGCCCTGGCTGCACAAAGTCATCAGTGACACCTGTGAACAACAGTGCTCTGGGTACTTACTTTTGCCCTTCCATCTCGGACCTCTTATGGTTCTCCGTGGACCCCAGTGAAAGCCCACGGGCTTCATGTAGGGACACTTGGGAGGGCAGAGGAGGAAGAGCCGCAGATAGTTCTCTAGCTAAAGCATCCAGAGGGAAGGAGCAAGGAGAGGTCCCAAGTTCACCGTCCTTCCTCCATTCCCCATGCCGTCCCGGCCTGGCCTCGGCAAGTCAGTTCACCTCTGTGCGCCTCTGACCCTGAACCTGTAAGGGAAGGAACCATCTCTGTGCCATCCCTTTAAGCTCCGAAGTGCCCTTGCCAGTGATCCCCACACCCCGGCATGTGTGCACCTGACGCCGGAGGTGTAACGATAGGCTGTGGCTGACACGGCGCCAGGGAACACGCACTGAGCTGTCCTGACCCACAGGTGGCCGTGTGGCCTTGGCCAGTCCCTGTCACAACTGCAGACAGCCAACCTCCACACCCACAAGGCCACAGCTCACGCTTGGGGTCCGGGGGCACATGCTCACATGGGCAGCCACGAAGCTCATGCTCTTCGGAGACCGGCTGCCAACCTCTCCCCGTCAGGGAGCCCGGACAAGCTCCTGGCTCCCTCCCATGTCTTTTCCCACTTGGATCCATGCCTTCTTTAGCGCACTCATCCTCTGTGCAACGTCCCAGCGGCATTGCTGCAGCCTCCGGGGGAGCTGGACACAGGGGACGCGCCGCTGTCCCTGGGGAGCACACGGCGGGGATGGTCAAGGCAGCCCCGAGCTCAAATAAACAGGCTCTGAGGATAAACATGCTTACTGGGAATAAGGGGGCTGCAGAAAGAAGTGGCCGAGCCTGCTGGACGGGGCTGAAGGGAGGCTTGGAGCCGCCTAAGAGGAAGTGGCCCCTTGGGGAGCCGAGAGGCCCGAAGCCCAGAGGTCCTGGACAGCCAGCTGCCCTGGAAGACTTGAAGCCACAAGCCCCCTGCCCCGTCCAGTGTCCGGTCCCGTCCCAGGCGCCTCCCTTCCCCCTGGCCCACGGTGGCTCGCTCTCCTTCCTGTCTCTACAGATAGACAACAATCAGCCTTTCACCACTCCTGTGCTGATGGCTTGCCCTCCTATGACAGATCCCGTGACACCCTGGACCTCCTCTCACATTCCTACACCTTCCAGAATCAGGGCTGGGAAGGGGGCATGTGCCCCCAACGATTCAGGGTTCATCTGTTTATCTTAGTGACACAGCTGCCAGGCTAATGGGGCTCCAGGCTACTGCCCTTCCCCCAAGCAGGTGGTCCTTCTGTTCTTGAGCACACAGAGCACCAGTGTGGCCAGCGGGATTCTAGTTTGCCCCAGGCACTGGCCCTCTGCAGATACACCCCATAGCTCCTCCTCTCACTTAGAGGAAATTCCTTGAAGTGCACAAACAACAAAAGCTAACATTATGGTTCTTTTTGATGCAAATACTCTAGAGGGGCAGTAGAAACCCCACATGCCATGAAAAGGAGATCTCAGGGGCCAGCTGGTTGTCCCCGGTGCATGCCCAGCCTCACTTCTGGGAACACTCAGCATGGTTCTCAGTCCCCAGACTGGTCCCACAAGCACACAGCGCTGGGACATTGAGTCTACACTTCTGACTCTGGTTTTCTGATTCTCGATGCCTCTGGCAGTCACCAGGCCATGGCCAGCAAACACATGTGATGTAGCTGTGTAAGGGAGGCAGTTCTGCGGCCGGTCTACGGGCTGGGATGTTGCTCTTTCTAAGGGACTTCTTTCCAACTCCCCATCGGGGCTTTCTCCCATTTTCTTCCCTCAGTTCCTATTCTCAATCTCAGCATCCTGCCTGCAGGTTAGCAGGTGTCTGGCGTCAGGTTCAGCTCAGCAAAATGTTCTGGGCTCCTCCTCTGTGCAACTCTGTCTCTGAGCTGTCTGACCTGGAAGCTGCCAGCCATGCATACATGGCTACGGACACATGGAATTGTACAGATGAAGATGTGCTGTGGGTACAAGATAAATGCCGATTTTGAAGACTTGGTATTGATAAAAGTGAAATGGACCATTAGTGATTTTTATATGAATTACATGTTGAAATAATTATATTTTGGATATGCTGGGTTCAATAAAATAGATCACTAAGATTAATAACCCCTATTTCTTTTTCTTTTTTCAATGTGACCATTATGAAATTTGTAAATGTGTGATGTTTCTATAAGACGGTGCTGGTCTATACACCTGGGGATGCCAGGGGAAGAAAGCCAGTACCCACCCTTCGGAGCCTCACAATGGTTTGGGGCCCTGGGACATTCCAAATGAGTTGGAATTAAAACAGTCCCCCAAAGCAAACTTTTCACATAATTATGTGCCATGCCCTTGTACCCCTTGTGTGGAGAAGACTCCGACTCACCAAATCTCACATGGGGGAACAGTGTGGGAGTGCCTGGGGCCAGACGTAGGGTCTGATCCATCCAGCGCAGGTGAGGCTACAGGTGAACGTCTCCCACAACAGTGCCTGGATGTGAGCACATTGTGGATCACGTCACCTGTAGGTGGGGTGCCACCTACAGTTTGAAAAACCTGGCTCTGTGTGATTGATTTCCAAGCGCCTCTCCAGAACCAATATCCTGAGGGTCTGTTACTGACTCCAAATTGAAAATCTGTGAGCACCTCAGCCTCAGATCAGTTTTCTTTCCTCTCAATCTTCCTGTCTCCTCCTACTTCTTCCCCACTCCTCCGGTGCTCCAGCCACCACGCCCTCCTCAGACAGGCAGTCAGAGGACCTAACCAGGTTCCCTCTCCGCCCGAGGGCACGCGGGGAACCAGAGAGAGGGAAGGGAAGGCTGCTGTACAAAATGTAGCCTTTGACCCGGGACCTGGAAATCTCTGTCCTAGAATTGGTTGTCACAGGGTTTTACCACCCAAGGCAGCAAAATATGTCTCGGAGCCCAGAAAAAAGAAAAAAAGTTGAGAAGTTCTCCTGATGGTAAATGGTGTCTGTGTAAGGAAATCTGGTTGTTCCTTCTGATTATGAGGTCATAAGGTGCCTTATTTTCGAAACTGCTTTCCGGAACTTACTTTTCCTGCTACTTTGTCCCTTGTTCCTGGCCTGGGATGAGGAGCCGAACGTGCCCTAAATCCCCACAGGGGAACGCTGCATGATGTTGGCAGAAACAGACCCTGAAATACAGCGAGAGTCTGTCTGGGGCGTGTCACAGGGACAGCTTTAACCTCCTTGCTGCCAAGTGCCTGCAGAAAGCCACTACCCCTGAGAATCCTTAGAAGCTTCTGTGGGCATGAGGCTTACTGTGCCCATGACCCCTGGGTGGGTGGATGTCCCACTGCAGAGGGTGGCATGTGCCCCCAGCCCCTTGGCGGCTAAGGAGAGTGGTGCCGGGAGCCTGGGGAGACCTGAGCCCCGCAGAGGCCCAGCCATCAGGAGGCAGGGGACTCAACTGCCATATTAGGACCTATTCCATCTTTGGCTTTGGGGTAAGCTCTTAGGAGTGGTGGCAGGTGACCCCTGGGGTCCTGGCCAGCCTTCCCTTGCTGTTCCTCGGTCCCGCAGGGCTGACTCCAGTGGGGGTGTTTGGGCCACACCTGGAGACCCCTGCGCGCTGCGAGCCAGGGAAGGTTCAGCTACTCCGGCCCAGCCCCAGGCCTCGGCTTGTGCTTATACAGATTCTGACCCCGCACGACCAAGACAGGCTTCTCGGGCTCTCTGGGCCAGGGCTGAGGCCTCCCGTTGCTTCCTGGGTTCTAAAGGACCTAGTTTTTAGCACCTGCAGGGCACAGGCAGTAACAGGCACAGGCTGCTTGCATGGGGTAGGGTATCAAGAGCCAGGAAGAGCCTTGCTCACCCTGACCCTTCTCCTACTTACCCCCAGGCCTCCTTGGCTGACCAATGCCCATAATCCTACAATCAAAAGCTTCCCTCCTTTGGAGCAAGCCAAACTTGGACTTTAGCCCGTATTAAAATGCCCATCCCCGGGAGTGGTGTCATTAAAATCTTATCAGTCATTTACCTCTTAGAATGAATGAGTTCATTCAAATCAGCTCCGTTGAATTCGAGAGTCTAGCTTGTGTCTGGGCCTCTTCTGGGCCTTATGGAGGATGGAAAGGTGAGAAGACACAGTCCTTGCTTCCAAGGCCCATAGGCCTTGGGCTCTTTTCCCAAGAGCAGGCTTTGTAGAAGGAATGGGAATGTGCTGGAGAGAGGAGGAGGAGGGGGAGGGAAAGAAGAGACCCATTTCCCCACCCGACATGAGATGCAAGCCTGAGGGGGCTCGTCACTACCTCCCCCCATAGAATTTTCCTCACCAGAGCAGTCTGTCACAGGTTCACCGTGGATGGGGTTTTGTACGGCCTGAACAAATGTGAACCGGTAAGGAGTAGAGGGTGTAAGAACGCAGCCTCTCGACCCCAGTTTGCATTCCCGTTCTACTATGTATTAGCTGTGACTGAGTAAGGGATCTAACCTCCCTGCACTTTAGTGTTCTCATCTGTCAAGTGGGGGAGGTTAACAGTGCCTCCCTCCTAAGGTTGTTGTGAGGATTGAAAGAGTTGGTAAGCTTGGTGAACTTATCGTTAGTAGTTTCTAGAATCGCTGCAAAGAGACGCAATTGTCTCATGCTTCAACAGGGGTCCATGTACCCTGCTTGATTCCAGAGAGGATCATGGACAAGCTGATGAGATGTCGTATATCGGGGCTCTGGCCTGCATGTCCCCGTTTATTTTGACAAGGCTGGCAAAGCAGCAAAGGCTAGGGTAGACTCTAAAGTTTCTGACAGAGGACAGCAGAGGCAGAGGCTGTACCTGGCTGTAAGTGCCGAGGGCAGCTTTGGTCTGGATGCAATACATGGGATCTGCAGACCACATATCTTTCAGAAAGGTTAAGGGGTTGGTGGAGGGGGGCATAGGGTTTGTCACAGGTTGCCAGATAATAAAACAGTGTCATTAGGAAGAAGTGACACTTGGCGCTCACTAAAACAGTGTAGCCAGACCTAAATGTCTCAGGGGGTAGGTCCCCCAACAGGGAAGGAAGAGAACAGGCAAGAGTGTAAGCTCATACTGGAGGGCAGGGCAGGAAAGCTACTTGCTATGCGCCGTCATCCCAACAGGACAGGGATGGCATCACGTCATCCTTTTTCCAGCTACTTTGTGCAAGACTTAGGATATGACTGCAGGTCAGGTTCTAAACTCCATGTTCCCTTCACTAAATGATGCTACCTTGTTAAATACAGAATTTTATTTTTTATCAGTACATATATATTTAATTTTAAAATTTAAACACATTTGGGGTGTCCGGGTGGCTCAGTCTGTTAAGTGTCTGACTCTTGATTTTGGCTCAGGTCATTATCTCCGGGTCCTGGGATCAAGCCCTGCATTGGGCTCCATGCTCAGCATGGAGTCTACTTCAGATTCTCTCTCTCATACTCTCTGTCTCTCTCTCCCCCTCTGCCCCTCCTCCTAATCATGCTCTCTCTAAAATAAACAAAATCTTTTAAAAAAATGTATATGTGTTAATGAATAACATTTGGAAAGTAAAAAAAAAAAATCACATTAATAAAAAGAGACTGATACCTCTCTTGCTACCTCCTAAGCTAATTCCTGTTTAAAAATAAAACAAGAAAACAAAAGAGTCGATAATGTGAGTATAGTGCCTGGCTTCTAGAACATGCTCAGTGAGCATTAGCTAGTCTTAGGATCCACTGGTAAATCTTTTCAGGGGAAACTGAGTCTTCACCTCGCTGAATTGGGCTTTGGACTCACTGTAAGGAATGTTGGCCATGGATGGAGTCTGGGACCTCTTCTGGATGTCTGGGGTCTTTGCAGACTCCTCCCTTCTCTGGCCAGGGGCCCCAGCTGTGTCCATGGCAGGTTCAGTGACTCTGGCCTGGTGGGAGGCCTCTGAGGGGCTCCAGCTCCTTCTCCAGAATGCCTCCTTCATGGAGATCCCTCCTGATGGGAGGTCATCAGAGGCCAGAGGTCATCAGAGGCCAGGCCACTGATAGGTGAGTGCTTGTTCCAGGCAACTCACTCCCAGTTGTCCTAGGGGAAGGATGGGCAGCAGGGCTGCCTTTCTTCTTTCCCTGTACTAGTCCCTGAACATTGCTGGCCAAGTCACCTTCTTGGCAAACAACTTGGATCGTGTCATTCTCTAGCTCAGTCACCTTCAATGGGTGATTGGTACTTTGTACCAACTATGGATACTTGGTACTTAGTACTTCACCCATGGCGTGAAGGACATTCCTTAACCTGGCATTCATTTTGCCCTCGCCTGCTTCCTGGGTTTTCCTTTGTCTCACTGCTGTCCCCACCTAATAGCCATGGCAAGTGCTCATGGAGCTCTTAGGCTGTGCTCTGAACAACCTCGTGAGGTAGATACTATTACCTCCTCATTGTATAGACAGGATATGGAGCCCCAGAGAGCTTAAGAAACATACTCAAGGTCATCAAGCTGGGTGATGCAGTTGAAACCAGTCTTCCGAGCAGGCGTTCCTATTTGCAGTCCCAGGGGGCCACACCCAGTGTTTCATTAGTCTGTACCACTTCCTATTCCCTGACACCCGTGCATGGTCCTGCTGCTCACATTAGCTCTCCCGTTGCTTGGGATGCCCTGTCACCCTCCAGAGTCCGGGCTCTCAGGGTCCATGTGGATCGGTGAAGAGTGCTCTGCTGTGCAGCCTGAAGACCTCCTTCCCTATTTGCCGCTGTGAAGATACCAACAAACACCCTTTTACCTGCCTTATTGGATTCTTTTTTTTTTTTTTCTTAATTTATTTATGATAGGCACACAGTGAGAGAGAGAGAGAGAGGCAGAGACGCAGGCAGAGGGAGAAGCAGGCTCCATGCACCGGGAGCCCGACGTGGGACTCGATCCCGGGATTCCAGGATCGCGCCCTGGGCCAAAGGCAGGCGCTAAACCACTGCGCCACCCAGGGATCCCTGCCTTATTGGATTCTGAGGGCCCATTGGTGCATCCTTGATCTTCCTACAGCAGCCTGAGCACGCTTAGCGCTATTTGTTAAATGAATGAATATATGACGTGCAACAGGGTGCAAACTTGGCACACACTCTAATACTTCCCATGTAATTTAATCCAATTCTGTGTTGGAGGGGGTATTATTATCCTCATTATGCAAATAACAATAATAATAATGACAGGTCCCATTTGTTAAGTACTATGTCAGGCACTGTGCTAAAGGGTTGACATATATTTTCTCAGTAACTCCCTTCCAGCTATTCTGAAAAGTAGCTTCAATTATCCCTACTTTCCCGATGCAAACACTAAGGGTCAGAAATACTGAGTGACTTGCCTGGGAGGTGCTTGGAGCCACCCCTGAGTCTTCTGGTGCTGGCTTCTCAGGCCTGGTTATTGGCTATCAAGAACCCACTATCCTCCTTAGGCCTGGATGAGGCACTGAGAGGGCCCCCCAAAAAGTGGACATCCGAGTTCTATGAACAAAGGCAAGATGTGCGAAAGTACCAGTGGAGGACACTGGGTTTCCTACCAGAAGGCAAGTTGAATGTAGTGTAACCTTAAAATATCTTGGGGCGGTCTAGGTGGCTCAGTTGGTTGGGCATCCAACCCCTGATTTCAGCTCAGGTCATGATCTCAGGGTCTTGAGATCAAGTCCTGTATTGGCATCTGTGCTGGGCATGGGGCCTGCTTCAGATTCTCTCTCCCTCTCCCACTGCCCTCCTCCTCAAAATGATTCTTGCTGGTTAAGTATTGAGGGATTTAAGGACCCCTTTCCAGAAGGATGTATTTGTTTAAAAAATAGGCTATGTTCTTATTTTTGTTACTCTCCCACCACCAGATTTGATTCAAAGTGGTTAGAGCTGAGTCCCCTCTGAGAGCTGGGCTCCCTCCTCGGAGCCGCTCAGGAGCTGCTGCTGTCCAGTGCTTGCTAATACAAGACTTGGGACCACTGGCCAATTAGATCCCAGAGAAGGTATTTTCCCCATTTTTTCTTATTTCCCAGTGAAATGCTTTTGCCTTTTTGCCTTATTCTACTTCATTCCTTCCTCTTCTTTAAAGTTACCATTTACTTTTCAAAAAGACCCAAAGCAGCAGATTTACATAGACAGGTGCATACAGAGGATCGGCAGCAGCACTAACACCCTCCTTATCAAAGTTTTACTCTGAACATCCACCTTTGGTGAAATGCAATCCAGGCCAGCAACAGGCTCCAGGACTACACGGATTTGGGAAGGGGCCAGTGGTCACAGTAAAGGCATAAAGGTTTGGTCTGGGCTTTCATTCAGTCTCCCAAGTGGAACCAGAGAGGAGGAACATGTGCCCCCAGATAAGCAAGCCCTCCATAGGTTCCGGTGGCCTTGGGATCCACCAAGGGAATGATACCATCGTAAGTATGTCAGCCCTGCAGGAGCTTGGAGGAAGGACACGTTGCCCTGGGTTGAGCTGTCACAGAGACTTGCCTTGAAGGATGGATGACATTTAGGGACAGATCAGCTTTCAGCTGAGAAGGGGCTGGGCAGATGGTCTACCAAAAACAAGAAAAAATCAAACCTGTATGAACAAAAGGAATGAAAATGTGAACGAAAGGTGTCTCAGCCTATCAAGTGGCTCCATTTTGGCCAGTGTGATGGGTGGATAGAAAGAAACTATAGGTGTAAACCTGACAGTGGGTTGGGGGGTGGTTGTCAAGTCACGGAGCTTCTGCAATGCCAGCCTAAGGCATCTGGCCGAATCTGAGAGGCCACGGGGAGCCACGGATGATATCTGGATGCAAGAGTGATGGGCTGGATAACAAGTCACCTGGCAGTGGTGCATGTGTACTGTTTCTGGACATGGGCTACTAGTCCCAGAGGGAAGACAAGGGCCCTGAAAAGATGCAATGCCCCACACCTATTATTTCAATTAATGAGGACAATCTGGGTCACTGCTCCAGTAAGGATTCCTGTGCCCCACCCAGACTTAAGGGTCAGGTTCAGAAAGCGGGGTCCTGGGTTTGTCATTTCCCCAACTCTGCAGGTGATTCTGAAGTATCTGGGAGCCATGCTCCATCCTCGAGGTGCTGCACTGTGTACACTGACCACTGCAGGATCACTCAAATGCGGATTGTGATTCAAAGGGCCTGGGTGGTTCAGTCAGTTAAGGGTGTCCCTTTGGCCTAGGTCATGATCCCGGGGTCCTGGGATCGAACCTGCTTCTCCCTGTTTCTCTGCCTGCCACTGCCCCTGCTTATGCTCTCTCTCTCTCTCAAATAAAACCTTTAAAAAAAAAAAAAAGGCCTGGGGAGGAGCCTGAGTCTGCATTTCGAATCAGCTTCTGTGGGATGCCCATGCTGCTAGTTCAAGGGCACACTCTGAGTAAGTAGCAAGGAGATAGTTTTGTCCTCAACCTAAATACTTGTTTTCTACCCTTCAAAGCTTAAAAAACAACCCTTCTACTTGGGTCCTCAGCCTAATTGATCAGACTCTGAGGGTGGAGCCAGATCCGGGTATAGATTTAAAGCTCCCCAGAGGCATCCAGCGCAGCAGGGCTGAGAGTCTCCATCCCTACCTCTGGAAGGTAGGCACTGGTCTCCCCAAGAGGGTCAAGGGCAGCCCCAGGATTCAGAGCTGGGTGCTGGCGGTAGGAGTGTGGCCGGTGAGCAGAGCAGTGAGGCGGGCAGCCTGAGCCCTTCCTACTCTGGGCCGACAGCTGGCCCTTAGGAAGGTTCACCGTGGGTGGGACGTAGGCATGGAGAGTAATGGGGAAACTCTCACATCCTGAGACAGCCTGTGCTTTTTCCTATAAGCCTCCAGGTTTTGTCAGGTCATAAGAGGGGAAAGCGAGGCAGCAGCACGCACAAGGCAGTCCCGTGTCCTGACTCTGAGCACCAACCATGAATGGGGCTGCCCGTTCTGGGGAGAGGACCCGTGTGCTCCATGGAGCTCCACCCGCTGGCTGGCTGGCGACCAGGGGAGCTTTCTCCTGGTGCTTGGTTACCTGCTCCTAATCCTGGGGTTCCAATCTCCACCAAAGGGAGTTCTTGCCTAAGGAGTTCAAAGGCACTTGAAATGATATCTACAGAATTCTGGATGTCCTTTCCCCTTTCCCTAGCAATCCCAGGCTCCATGAGCAATGCTGAACCAGGCTTACAGGTGGGCCAGGCAGAAAGAAGGACCAAGTTCTCGCTCTGATCCTGCTCATCCTGACGGGCCCAGCTGGCTGAGAATGCCCAGAGAGAGGCACCAAGAAAGAAAAAGGAGTGGAGGATGGAAGAAGAGCCATGGGGGGGCGGGGGAGCAGAGACAGGCCGGCACTAGGAATGCTCAGCATGGCCTAGGCCTGTCTTTCGAGGCTTTGCCGCTCACCCCCATCCTCTCCCAAAGCCTTTACTTCCAGAAAGGGTGGCCAAGGGATGTTTCCTGTTCCGTTACCTGAATGAGGCCTACCCCCCTTGCCACCATACCTTGGTGGGGGACTCCAGTCCACCACAGTCTTTCCTCTCTGAGCTTCTGTGGGAAGTGCTGCTCTGGGTGTCCCTTACCTCTTTATGCAGCTTAGCTCTGTAGCTGCACTTACCCATAGACATATATCATAAGCCATATATGCAATTTAAAATAGGCTAGCAGTGGCCTAAAAAAGGTAAAAAGAAATACATTTTAACAATCTATTTTAACCCAATATGTCCAAGATATGATTGTTTCGAGACATATCAATCATTATGCATGTTACTTTTCTTTTTAAATATTTTTTGGAGGGAGGTGGCTGTCATCGAAATCCAGTATTTTATACTTGGGGTGCTTCCTAATTTGGAGTAGTCACATTTCAAATGCTCGGTGACTATAGGCAGCTCATGGGTACTGTACTGTCTCTAGACTGTATGCACTTTGAGGGCAGGAATCATTTATTAGAGCTCACAGACACATTAGACGTGAAACCTGAAGGAAATCTTACGACTACCTGGTCTGACTCCTTCACTTTGCAAGTATAGGAACCTCCTTAGCCCGTGAGGGATGTGGCTGGCTCTAGATCCCAGGGTGAGGAGAGGAGAGGTCATAGCCAGGCCAGAGTTCTAACCTCGCAAGCTTCTAGAACCCTAATGATCTTTCTGTATGCGGTGCTGTCTCTGTTTGGCCACCCTGGTGCAGGGAGACTCCACCCCGTCTTCTACTGTGCGTCTTTGAGAAAGGTGGCAGTTGATCAGTGCCCAGTGATACCTTAGAGGGGCCACTCAGGGGCCTCCCTTTAGCCACTTGGCAGAGTCCCATGCTCTGAGTGTTTGTACTGAAGCCAGTGTCTCCCTTTACCTCTCAACTCTTCCAATCCTGGGTTAAGCCGTGAAGAGATAAGGACCTGGGAGGAAGAAACGTTGGCAAACAAGCAGAGTGTGGATGCCAATCACACAATTCTTGGCAGCAGATGGCATTCTGGGAATCATTAATGCGCTGCTATTGCAATAATGAGAGGATCATCCAACCAATCAGCCTGAGCGCTCGTTTCTCCATAGCGGGTCCACATCTCCAGACACTGAGCCCTGGCTGAAAGTACAGGAGGCTGCCTCAACTTACCGCACTTGCCGTGTTAATCAGGGCTTCCCATCCCCACTGCAAACCTACAGAGTATCCTCCACACTCTGAATGCCAGAGGCTCACCAGGCCCCTCTGGTAAGCCTGGACACTTGGGCACCCTTCAGCCAAGCACTGTGCCTTGCAGGGAGCAGCTCTGCCCAAACCTGTTTGTGCCAGTTGAGCTTGTTATACTTATTTCACAATTTAACTTAAACCAATGAAACAGAATTACAAAAGGAAAGCAAGTTCAAGTTTTCATGCAAACTAAATTGATAGTCTTAGAGGTGAGTCATTGCAAAAATGCTGTTGGGTTAGGTGTGGATGAGATAAGAAAATATTGGAAAGCAAACCAGAAACCTAGAAGGATTTTGCACTCAGGTAGGCTTTGCTTGTGTCTTTGCGTTCTTCACTTTAATACACCTATTCTAGAAATGTCACAAGATGTCTTATTTATGGGGATGTTTTTTTTGCAAGAACAGTGGAGAACCCCAACCACTAGACCCATAACCAAATAAAAACCTTGACTGACTCCAAAAGGTTGGCGAAGAGATATACATTCAAATATTCTAAGTTAAAATAAGACATTTAAGGTATTCATATACCTTTAGCATATGCCTTTATGCTAACCTTGTTTTTGACTGTTTTTTGGGGTTGATTGATTACAGACTCTGATCAAGTAATAAAAGCTGATGGGGTCAAGTTTTTTGCTAATTGGGAGAAGCCCATGAAATACAGCTGGTCTCCACTGAATATTGAGGTTTGAGGTGTACGAGAGTTGCGTTTTAATATAGGGAGCTTGTATTGGTCAGGGACCAGTCAAGACCAGGTAATTCAACAGAGAATTCAATGTGAGGAAACTCATCATTAACAAGGGCTGGAGGCTGCTAGAATATCCAGAGGGGAAAGAGTGTTAGTAGAGTGCAGCAGATTTCAGGGCCAGAACTATGGTGGGGTATCTGGGAAGATCTGGAGCCACAAAGAAGACAAAGGCATGGTGGAGAGGCCACTGGGTTTAGGGGAGAGGAAGGGATACCTGGTTTCTTCCTTCCTCCTGCTCTTCTGCCCTGAGCTAGAGTTTCCCGTAGGCCAAACCCAGCCAGAAGCCCACTGGCAAAGGAGCCCAGGCAATGGAGCTAGAAGGTCAGGGCCTCGGAGGCAGAGCGGAGCAGGGAAGAAATGAATCTGAGGACAAATGGGCCCAGGACTGGCCCAGATCCCCTCAAATCCAAAAAGTCGCCCCTGATTGACACCAAGTAGAATTTAAGGCTGATCACAGAAAAGTGAAGATTTAGGGCCAAGGTAGGGAGAAGGCGGTTCTCCTGGTGCCTTCCAATGGTGCTACAAGAAGTGACTGCCTATCCTGAGGCTTGTCCAACAGCAGCTAGGAGGAAAAACAGGGATAGGGATTCTTTTGAATATAAACATGAGAGTTCCCAGAAGAGGAAGCAACACACTGCCCAGGGAAATCAGGAGTGTTCAGTGGGAGGCAATGTCACACTGTGCCCAGTTTTTTAAAGTTCTTTTTTCAAGGATTTTTAAATTTCATTGGCTTCTTGCTGATTCTAATACAAATCCAAAGTACAGTTAACTTAAATGGCCACTGCACTGTTTTAGCTGATGTTCAACTGCCATCCTGAAGTCAGACGTTCCAGACCCAATGGGCGATACGGTCGTGGCTGCCTGATAATGATGCTATCACATGTCTGGGCCCCTCTCATTTTCCCCTCATGCTTTTACTTCATGTGTAGACCTTTTGGTGGCCACCAAGATTAGGCAGCTAATGCTGAGGGTAGTGGCCTGTCACAGTTACAGCACTTGACTAGTACTGAAGAGACTTCACTGCTGGCAACCACCAGCTGGGTAGGGCACTCCACCTTCTGGGTCTCAGGGTCCTTATCTGCTGAAAGAGGGAGCTGAACTGACCTTATACATTTTAGGGTCATCCCTCTGAATGAATTTTCATTGCACAGGCTTCTAAATGGAGGCAAAGGAGGAAAGGGGATATTAGGGAGAAGGCAGATGGAGTCTAGGCAGACTTTGGAGGATGTCTAATAAAAAATTCCTCAGATGAGATTCCCCCCCCCCCCGGTTATCATATGCTTTTCCCCCCTAAAAGCAGAATTCTGAGAAATAAATCCTAGTTAATTGAGAGTTCTGGTTACTTGGGGTGCACTTAATCAAGGTTTTACTGCATTTTCAATTGCAGCAAGTTACACACTGGTTTGCATATGCAGTTACTTCTTAAGTGACTTCTGCTCCCTGACCTCATATCTGTTTCATTAAAATTGAACACTTTGAAACGAAAAAGGGAGCACGGAGCAGAATGGTTCCACCTGGATACAGCTCTGGGGAAACAGCAGTCAAGGTGATGAAAAGCAGCATCCAACCATGCCCGTACATTAGCTGCCCTACCTGAGAGGCAGTAATTGTATTTCCAACCACACTTCACAGCACTTTTCAACCTGGTGAGGCCATTTCTAGGTTATTCTTCTCACTCTGGGGCAGGTAAATTTGGTGCAAAAATCTCCCCTCTGTTCCTTCCTAGTAGCAACCATAATTTAACTTGGGCTGGCTAAGCAATGTAGCTGATGATCTCAACACTCTCAAAATGCTGTGTGTCAGAATCAGGCATTCTTGCATCTGGACAAATATAAGGAGTCCTGGAATTCACAGGGTCACATTGAGGCAGTTCCATAGTAGGCAGTGGTGTTGCCATTTTACACAGAGATGGAGCAGAGGTCTGCAAAAGCAAAGCCAATTATAGACCTGCACTCTTCTTCAAGCCAGATGTCTGGTGGTGAGTCAAGAGAGTCAAGAGAGCTTACACGCAGGCTTCCTGAGTGTAAGCTTCAAGGAGAGCTCTGGGGCAAGGTCTACCCATCGGGCTCTCAATATCTGATTATCAGGTGAATGAATGAATGGGTCTTGCAGAGCTGTCCTCCTGCAGCCACAGCTGAGGGACATATGGCTGTCTCCTACCCTTGCTTCCCCCTGAGTATCCAGATGGAGGAAAGCCTATGGCCTGTAAGCTGACAAACAGCTGGTAACCCCTACGTAGAATCTGCCAATGCATAAAAGCCGTATTTCAATCAGAGAGGTGGGCTGCAATCAAGGCAGTAACCCAAGCTCTCCTCGAACTGCCCTTTTCCTAGAAACTTCTGTTACACTCTCCTGACACTTGCAGCTCTGCCTTTATTGGGGGTTCAGATCCCTGGTTCCATGAATGCTCTCCCATCCCTCTTACAGAAGTCCCTTTTAATTCAGGCAGGTAAACACTGTTACCTTCTTTCAGCAGGAAACAGAAAAAGGAAAATCTGCCAAGTGTGAACATCTGATTAGAAAACTAAAAAACAGGAGAAAACATTTGGGTTTCTTCAGAGAGTATGTGAAAGCAGACAGGAACCAAAGAGAGGAAACTGAATCACAGGACTGATCCCTTAAAGACAGGTCACTAGCTGAGCTGTCACTTCATATAAAAGCTCTGAAATGCTAAATTCTCTGACTGCAAATGCACTTTCTGGACAGGGTACTTACAAAGAAAGAAAATGGGTCTTCCGATGACATCAGCATGGCTGCAGATTGCTTCTTGGGCACTGGCATGACTTTATCCTTCCTTCTTTCTCCTCTTTTAAAATAACCATCAGGATTTGACAACACGTGACAGGGAGATGGAGTAGAGGGAAGGCAGGGGCTGGCTGGATATCATGTTGTTTGGGGGCTGAAGTCACTGCTCTAGTCATCAGGGATGGGGGTCAGTAGGGAAAGGACAGTGGACAGGATGCTTCAATCTGAGGTCAAAGGCTGAATCTTGGGGATGCCTGGTGGCTCAGTGGTTAAGTGTCTGCCTTTGGCTCAGGGGGTGATCCTGAGGTCCTGAGATCGAGTCCCACATTGGGCTCCCTGAAGGGAGCCTGCTTCTCCCTCTGCCTGCATCTCTGCCTCTCTCTGTGTGTCTCATGAATAAATAAATAAAATCTTTTTAAAAAGTCTGAATCTTGACATGATCACGAAATGTTGTGCCATCTTATGCGGAGGTTGAGAGAAATGGGTGGGGAGAGGGCAAGGGGATGTGGTGAGCCAACTCGACACAGTGATCCTGCACCCAGGATCTGTTTTTGGCAGTCATCAGAGTTGGTGTGGAGTTTAAGTCATTTTCCAGACATGGAATTCCAAGGTTGCTAGTCCCTCGAGGAAAGGCTGAGTTGTATTGATTTCTACATCTTTGTCCCCGTCACTATTGATACCATTCTCCCTACAACCACTACCACTATGGCCTCCATCACTACTATTGAGGTGTGGTCAGCAAATACACAGAATAAATAGAAAGGAGCCTCCTTTGGGAATGTCTGTCCAGCCCTAAATGACCCTCTGTTCCTGAAATCTGGCTCCTCTCTCACCTCATAAGGTTCTCCTTACTATGGAATCTTGTTCTCTCACCATTGTTGACTGGATCATAGGTAGATAACTGACTTAGGCTAGGCTAGCCTACAGACTACAGACTTTCTCTACACATGGTTGGACCTGATGGCCATATAAATAAGGATCTTGTATGGCCCTCTTCTACCATGTGCAAGGAAAACCAAAGATAGATAATCGGTAGTGATGAAAGGATTAATCAGTTGTATGGACAGAAGCCAAGATGAGACTGCACATGGCCCCAGGAAGACAAATACTGAGGAAGTAATTGGTTGCCAATGGCTTTCCTGGTTCCAGTGTCTCATGGAGTCCTGTGTAGTGTTTTCCTATAGGGTTTAAGACCTGTAATCTGCCCCTGTATCCTTATAACAAATGGTATTTTTGTCTTAAGCTACCTTGAGTTGGTTTCCTTTACTTGCAACCTAAAGTGTCTTAACTAATACAAAGTTACCTATCTCAGCAGGCATCACTAATCGATCACAGCAGTCTTTTGGCAAGCCTCAGAATCCCTTGTCTGAAAATCACTACCAATTGAGCTGAGTTAGTAGATAAGATAAAAATCTATTGGCATAAACAAACCCCACAAACCACTGGCCAACTCAAAGTCTGTGACAGGCTAGAGTACCAAAAAGAGTACAAAAGAAGACCATGGGAGAGAGCAATCCATTCTGAGTATGGACTTGACCACTGAATGGTATTTATCCAGGCAGAGATGGACAAGATACATTTTAGGTGAGAGACAACATAGGCAGCATTTATGGGTCAAGTCACAGGATGGTAGAAGGACTCAACATTCACCTTAATATCTTCGTAATTTCACACTACCGGGCTATCTTCGGTTTCCAGAATACCTTTTTCTGTTACTTGTTTATTGTTATGACACTCCAGAAGAATCTGCTTAGAAGAGGGGTACTAAACGGAGCCAACAGCTGGCTCTAGCCATAGCTGGGATGCTTTTTCTTCCACTGTGTCCCAGACCCCTGTGGGACTTGGGGGAAGGACCAAATGACTTGCTATGTCTGTTTCCTGCTCTGGCTTTATCACCAGTGCACCTTCTGTCCCAAGGCTTGTGCTTTGGCTTCCCAGAATCCATCCCACCGTTTTTAGCCACAGCTTCTGATTTTCCCTTGTGCATTCTTGGCCCCCACTCTGGACCACGTGGTGTGAACAGACCCCATAACTGGTTCCAAGGTGAAGCATGTGACTGGGCATGAGCCAATCAGTGAGGTCCATGCTCTGGCTACAGGGTTGGGTCCAGGGACTGGCATTTGATTTAAGACTGCCAATCAGCACCACCAAAACTAATCCTTCAGGCTTGGTCTTTCACAGGCACAAAGAGATGCTCTCTTTTTTCCTACTGGGCTTGAACTGAAGAGAGCGTGAGCTCTCCCTGCTGCTACCTTCTTGCCTCCTGGCAGACTTGAGAATTAAGCCAAGCCAATCCAATCCATGTGGAAAGCAAAGGCAGGAGACAAAGAAACCTGCATCCTGAGTTTGGTGGGTCTGGATGAGGGGCATTACATAGCCAGTACATATTGTTTCCCTTAAGCCAGTTTGATTGGGGTTTTCTCTCATTGGCATCCAAAAAAGTCTGATTACACTCTGCCTAAGTTACCTTATTGATAAAATGGGATAAACAACAGCTATCCTTTGCATGGGACTGCTCCCAGGAATACTGAGTGCCTATAAAATGCTATATTATTTTTTTTAAAGATTTTATTTATTTATTCATGAGAGACACAAAGAGAGAGTGAGAAAGGCAGAGACACAGGCAGAGGGAGAAGCAGGCTCCATGCAGGGAGCCCGACGTGGGACTCCATCCCAGGTCTCCAGGATCAGGCCCTGGGCTGAAGGTGGTGCTAAACTGCTGAACCACCTGGGCTGCCCTAAAATGCTATATTAATTGGCAAACAGGCCCTAGCTTGTAAATAATAACACCCCTCCAAGGAGCGGTTTTAGGAAGGGGCATCTAGTGATCTCCAAAGAAAAATAAATCTGAAATATGTTGTCTCATCTTTTATAAAAAATTTTAAAAGATTCTATTTATTTATTCATGAGACAAAGAGAGAGAGGCAGAGACACAGGCAGAGGGAGAAGCAGGCTCCCTGCAGGGAGCCCGATGCAGGACTCCATCCCGGGACCCAGGATCATGCCCTGAACTGAAGGCAGACACTCAACCACTGCGCCACCCAGGCGTCCCTCTTTTATGAAATTTATCCTAGCACATGCAGCATAGGATGGATGCTTAATAATAATGGTCAAGGTCTGAAGGGTCCAGTGCTTCACCACTGACCCTGAGGGGCTCTCCCATACAGGGTGACAGTAGCCTAAAGGGGTCCCACGTTGTAGATGACATTTTGGTGGACTTCGCCTCTCACTCTGGCTCTAGATTAAAATTTGTCACCACCCAGCACCTCCTTCCCCCCATATACAGCCAGGCCTACCTGTTTTACCAGGGGGTTGGGAAAGGTTGCAAGTGACAGATCCAGGGGAGGGACTGGGTAAGTTTGGTGATTCAGTGTGATTCCTTCATGAACTAGTAGGATGCAGTCCCCACCAACCACCCCCCCCCCCCCGTGCTAGATGGGGGGGGGGGGGCAGAGGGTGGAGGGCAAAGGGCAGGCAGCCCCAGCTGGGTCTGATAAGGAGCCCGGTTATCAGCGTCCAATCTCAAGTAGCTGCAGGCCTTTCCCGCCCACCGCAGGCACAGGTACAATGTCTCCATTAATGGCCTTGGTTGTCCAAATACCATTCATCACTTAAGACAAGCCTAATAAAAGGCTAAAGGCCCTCCCTCTCATACTTACTTCGGAACACAATTCACTTTTAAATTATTTGCGTCTCTAACCTGCAGCACCTGAGCCCAGAGCCACTCCAGGGCTGGTGCGCCCATAACCCTCAGTCTTTGGCAGCAGCAGTTGGGCTTCCCCTAGCTCCTCTTCCAGCTCGCGCCCCCTCACCCCAGACCTTTGGTCCAGGGGGGCGTGGACACATTCTCCCAGGTTTTTCTCATCAAGCGCTCCCTTTTCTCCTTTTCCTCTGTTGTCAGCAAATTAGGATTGGAAATAATTTACATGGAAGTAGGTGATTCTCCAGTTCAGCTTGCATGCTTGACAATTAACTAAATAAACTGCTTGGGGTCACTTGGAGTAACAATTCACAGACTTCCCTGTGACAGGCAAAAGTTAAACCCCTCGGCGTGCAGGACCTCCCCACGGGGCAGAAGGAGGCTGGTTCTGCAGGAGGGAAATTCTAGGCATCTTATTATTCACTCGCTCCCTTTCCAGTTCTGACCTTAAGAGTACTCTTAACCTTCCTCCTCCAGCTTGCTAATGGGAAAATAAATCTTGGGAGAGTATCTTAAATTCTTTTTTATCACAGACTGTATCACCGAGATAATAAGACCAGCCTTCAGAGTAACCATTAAGCCACAGAAGGTGTGGTCATCATTTATGATTTTTTTAGCCTTAATTGCTAGACAGACACTTTAAGTGGGAAGTCTGTCTAATGAGCCCAGTCATTAAAACATCAAAAACTGTTATCTGGGGTTTCTATTTTAGTTAGACATTACATTATTTTAATAAGGGGGCCGCATTTCTTGTCACAGGGTTTGGTAATGGAGGCCGAAGCAACCCCCTGGGGATGGGGGGAGGAGGAGGCCGACTTGCCTTTGGAAAACAAGGTCGCAAATCAAGACTGAGCTCTGTCTGGAAGGAGGATGCAGATGAGCAAATGTGGGAGCCTGCGTGGGAGGAGGATGCCTGTCTGGCCACAGGGGACTGGACTGCACCCTGGCCCAGAACAGGGGGAAGGTGGGTGGAAGGGTGTCCTGGCCTCAGGACGCAGCGTGGCAGCTCTCTGATCTGATGCTACACCTTTGTGCACAGTGTCCTTGGCCTGGAAGGTCCTCCCCATTTGGACACCACCTTGCTGCCTGGGGAAGCGGGCAGCCTGCAGGCCTGCCCCAGGCCCTGGCTCTGCGAGCCCGCCTTCTCCATCAGAGCCCTATTTCTCCTTCCCCTGGACTCCCTGCAACAGGCATGCACAGAGCGGCCCGTGTGTCGCTCAAGTCTGCACGGCACCTTCTCACACTGAAGCCTCAAGATTGTGACAGCCATTTTTGGCTACATTTTTTCGATCTGGACCAGTTACTGTCTAGTAGAAATTGAACGGTGAGCCACAAATCTGAGCCACATGTGTGATTTCAAATTTTCTAGTAGCCATATTTAAAAAGTAAAAACAAACAGGTAAGTTTAACAGTATATTTCATTTAAACCAGTATGTCCCCAATATTAGCACTTCAACATACAATCAATATTTTAAAAACGGTTAGTGAGCTATTTTACTTTTTTTTACACTAAGTTTTGCAGCACATCTCAATTTGGACTAGCCACAGCTCAAGTGCTCAAGAGCTACATGTGGGTAGAGGCTACTGTATTGGACAGAAGAGGTTTAAACTTTTCCGAGTAACTAACTGTTACCTGTCATGGAGCACTTATTCTGTGCCAGGCATGGTTCTAAGCAGCATACACACGTTAATTCCTCTAACTCCACAACCCCATTGAGTAGATACTACTGTTATACTCATTTTACAGATGAGAAAACCAAGGCAAAGCAAGGTTCAGTTACTTGTTCCAAACAAATACACAGAGCTTGTGAGCGCCACCCCCCAAACAGGGCACGTGATAGGTGTGGGCTCAGCATAGATTTGATACTTAACCATCAGCCCCTTGCTCATTCTAGATTCAGCTGAGCCCTAGAGGACCCGGCAAATGGGCAAATTCCCCCGCCCAACCAAGCCATCTGGGAGCAGAAGGTCCTCCCCCACTGCCCCACTGCCTCTTTGTGGCTGACATCCCTGGGCACAGAAGCCGCGGCTCCCTGTCACGGGGCATATGTCCAACACCAGGAGATCCTCCTCATCCTCCTCCTCCTCCTCCTCCTCCTCCTCCTCCTCCTCAGAAACTTGTCAACTTGCAGTCATTATTTTGAAAAAAAATTTTTTTTCAAGAGGTTGGCTTTAAAAAGATAGGCTTTAAGTAAATAAATTCTTATAAAGCTTCTGACACCAGCACCTTCTGACATGGAAGCCTTGCCGAAGAGCATCCTAAGATCCATAGTCACATGGGAGGAGGGCAAAGGATAACAACAGGATGCTGCTCTCACCATTACTGTCACCCGTTTATCAAAATGATATTCAGTAACTGTAAACTGTTCAACACACGCCAGGCTAGTAGATCTTTAATAAATACGATCTGGAAGCATTAGCTCACCTGGTCTTTTTGGACAGAGAGGACAGGGCTTGATGGTAAGAGTCATCCAGGGTAACTACTTTCATGCTGACACAACCAAGAAGAGTCATCAGAACCAGGAAGATAGGACAGCGTGGTCGCAGCAGGCTGAGGTCTGCACCGAAGGAGAGAACAGCTCTGGTGGAGGATGAAGGCAGGAAGGGAAGAAACCTTGAGGCCCACGGCAACGTGGCATTTATGTCTCTCCCAGTCAACCCTCCCTATGTTTGCACAGAACATAAAAAGGCAGTCATAATTCACAGCACCATTGTTTGCTTTTAAATTTTATCAGAATCCAATTCCACTGATTATGTTTGTAAAGAAGAGAGGCAAGAAGGGCAAATATAAGACAGGGTAGATGTGGTTGGATTTATCTCCCATAGAAGAAAACGCTGGGGTCCTAGTGGGTCACAGACCAGCCAAAGACTTCCTAAGGTCAGAGAAGCATATTCCCAGAAAGAGAAATGAGAGGTCAGGTCTGGTCCCACCAGGAAGGCAAAGATTCAAAGAAAGACAACAAAGACACCATTGGCAACCAGAAGCTTCTGGCACAGATGAAAGGCTTACAGATCTGAGCCAGGGGCAGGTTAATATTGGCCCGCTGGGGTGCAGAAGCTTCTGACCTAGAGCAGCACAGATTGCAGCACAGATCGCAACACAGAAGCGTCACACAACTCGGGGTTGCCAGAGCGGCTCTCTTGCTCTGTGGTCTGGAGTGATTTCTTTACCTCTCGGAGCTTTGCTTGCTTTATCTATAAAGCGGGGGTAATGACAGCAGTCTTGGCAGGCTAGACATGTTGGTAAAAATACATGTAAAGGTGAGTAACCAGAGGACTGAGCAATCCCGCTCCTCGCTGTATACAAAAGAGGAATGAAAACATCCGTCCTCATAAAAACCTGTACGTGAATGTTCACAGCGGCAATACCCACAAAAGCCCAAAGTGGAAATGACCCAGACGTTCGTACGACCGAAGAGCCCAATG
Source organism: Vulpes vulpes (assembly GCF_048418805.1). Classification (NCBI taxonomy): domain Eukaryota; kingdom Metazoa; phylum Chordata; class Mammalia; order Carnivora; family Canidae; genus Vulpes; species Vulpes vulpes. Next base: position 79,927,338 of record NC_132792.1, read on the forward strand.
GGGTAGATCCACGCACTGGATATGAGTTGTCATAAAAAGGACTGAATTACCAATGCCTGCTACAACATGATGGCCTCTAAGTGGTAGACGCCCAGTCACCAAGGACCATGTATTGCACTGACTTCCATTTTTGTGAAATATCCAGAATCATCAAATCTATAGACGGAAGGTAGATTCATGGTTGCCAGGGGCCGTAGGGGGTAATGGAGAGTAACTCATAGCAGTATGAAGTTCCTTTTCAGGGTGAGGAATATGTTCTAAAAATGATGGTGGTGATGTTGCGAAACTCCGAATATACTTAAAACTTGGATCTGTAATGTATATCTGTATATATGTGATCATATATATCATATTTATATATGTTTGTGTAATATTATACATCTAAATAAAGTCCAGCCAGTGCCTGGCATATTAAAGGCAGACACATTAGTCCCCTGTTACCTGCACTTCTGCTTCCTGTGGTTTCACTACCTGAGGTCAAGTACCACCTGAAAGCCAAGGGTCCTCCTCCCGGCACATGGTCAGAAGCTCAGTGGTAGCCTAACACTACATCCCAGGGCCTGCCTCACTTCCTCTCCTCAAGCAGGCAGTTTTATCAACTTGTGTCATCCCAAGAACAACAGGCGAGTACAGTACAATCAGATATTTTGAGAGCGAGAGACCACATTCACATAACTGTTTTTACGGTACCTTAGCATCATCGTTCCATTTCACTATTAGTTCTTGCGGTTAGTCTCTTACTGTGCCTGGTTCACAAACTAAACTTTATCATAGGTGCATAGAGGGAAACACAGCATATTTCGGGTGTGGTACCATCTGTGGATTCAGGTGTCCACTGGGGGTCTTGGAATGTGTCCCCATGGAGAAGGGAGGACTTATCCACAGAAGGTACCTGGTGATTGTCAGTTGTATCAGAAGATCATTTCTCCTCCTGATGTATGTGCTACAACGTAGGGACCTAAGTGCTCCCCTAAGGCAGCCTTCCAATAGGCAGCGAGCATCAGGGTTCCCCTGGTGGTCCGGCATCCAGGGGTGGGGACCCAAACGTGAGGGGTGCAAAGGCCGGAGAGTGGCCCCGGCAGGGCATAGGTGTGCTGTGCGATGCCAGGGCATACCTGCAGTGCCTCCCAGGCCTGGGGCAGGCAAGCCTTGTGGCCCTGTGCTGCTGGGTGTGGGGCTTACATAGGAGCCCACGCCCAGCTGTCTTGGGATAATTCGGCCTTGATCTCTGCTGAAGCTACATTCCCCCAGTGCTTGCCACGGCTGGCAACACATTGATCAAGGTCTCCATGGCTCTGGGGGAGATGGGTCCCAACAAGCCAGCAGAGGACCATGTCCAGAGTGTTTGCAGAAGCTATGTGGCCTCATCCCCTTCATTCCTGTCCTTTCCTTGGAAGACAAGCTCTCTCTCCTTGACCCCAATTCTGCTGACATGGGGAGAGTCTGGGACAGGATTTAGGATTGGGGCGGCCTTAGTGCCCGCAGCAGACCTGTATGGAGCCAAATGCCCGCAGGCCCGCAGGAGGGCAGAGCTGAGTGCAGGTCATCTTCATTGTCCCACCCACACGTGGGGCCTGCTACACTTGGATGGAATGGGATTTGACTCATAGACCTCCCTTACCAAGCCAGGGGCCCTGCAATAAGTCTTAATGCTCCTTCACAGGGACGCTAGTGCATCTCAGGTGCAACAATCTGGGATACCTAGCACCCGTGGCCCCCTTAACACCAGTGGTGCACCCGCAGTGGGACAACTCCAACGGAGTTCCTGCACACACACCTGCCAAATGCCCCTGGGTGAGGTATTGCTCCAGGCCGTGGGGGTGGGGGTGCTGTCCCTGGTGATCTCTAAGATTCTTCCAGACTTGACCCATGGCACTGCGTGTAAGCTTAACAGCCAGCTCTCCAGGAAAAGGAGGGGGGAAGGCCCCTGTGTGTCGACTGCATTCATTTCCATGGAATCATTACTCCCACCACGACAGATTTCAAGGATGGCTATACTGAACAACTGATTCACAAAATTCATAAAAACTTAAGAAATCTGCTCCAGAGCATGTGAGCTGGTGGTACAAGCTGACCCCAGGACCCCCGTGCCTGATGTCCAGTGTCTTGTGTATGGCTCTGAATGCTAATGAAACAGGTACACTGAATTAAGAAATCAGTTGGAATATTCTTTGTATGGTCATATTTTAGAAACTCCTAACAATGGTACTAATAAAAGTCCTGACAGCATCCTGTGGCCTGCAGCGGGCTGTGGGAAATTGAGAAGCGCTTCACGGAAAGGCCGTGCTACTGCCCCACATCCTGAGGGGCAGAGTGGCTCTAGCTCTGGCTCCTTCCTCCTCGCCTCCCTTCCCAGCACCCCAGCATGGTGCAGGGCTCCTGTCCTGTTCCCGGGGCGCCTGTTCAGAAAGTACCTGATGCACTCTGTCATCCCCAGGAGGTAGAGACTGGATGGTGTGCCTCTTCCTACGGATGACTCATTCTCACAAGGGCAACAAAAAGAAGAGGTAGTGCTTAAAGCAGAGAGTCCCAGGATTGGGCACTGGCTGACACGGTGGCCCCCTGAGGGCAGCTCACAGAGGATGGGGCCCTAATAAGCAACAAGGAGGGGACACCCTGCTAGGACCAGGGAGGGTCAGGGAAGGGGAATGAGAACATGGCCCAAGCAAGAGACTAAAATCTCTAAGGAGAAGTGTATTTAGCACTATATCCTGGGTTGGGGCAGCAGGGAGCCCAGGGGCAGGATTTGTTCACTGACAGTGGCCACACGTGCACAGCAACCCTCTCAAACTGCACACTTTGAACACCAGCAGTGTATTGTGATGTCTGCAGCACAGTGAGCAGCTATCCCTCAGGCAAACTGGAGACCCACCAGAGAGGCCCTAAGGGCTAGGGGAAGGGGGATCTGGGGGGGGGTGGGCAGTGGGCCTGGGCTCCCCACCTCCAGACTGCAGGAACTGCAGGGGCCCAGGGAGGGGCGGACATGGTTAGAGAGGCTGGCTCAGCTGGCATCCAACTGCCCTGAATTGTCTGTTTGTGAAGATGAAGGTGATATAATTGGAATCAGAGCCTCAGCTGAACCAGGAAATGAGTGGAGATTTAAATACCAGGAGGCAAAGTTTACCAAAGGGATAGGAGGGAGGGAGGGAGAAGGCCCAGAGGTGGGGATGCAGGAGGCTAGCTCTGGACAGAAGGATGGATGGAGGAAGGTTGGGAGAGAGGAAGGCTGAGGAAGAAGGGAGGGAATGTGGGAGGAGGTGGGGAGGGGAGACTGAGGGGTGGGGAGGCTGAGGGGGAGGGAGGAGGGGGAGGGGAGGCTGAGGAGGAGGGAGGAGGGTGGGGAGGAGGGAGAGAATCAGTGGGGAGGGTGCTGAAGCACAAGGCCTAGAGCCGTCCCCTGGTGGGCTCCCAGGAAAGAGGCAGGGAGGTTGCCAGAGCCCCTCAGGGAGCCAGCGGGGAAGAGGGCCGAGGCATTTCTGGAGGTCAGGGGTGGGCCCAGAGCAGGACCTGGGGCTCGGCAGACCGTCGGGGCCTCAGGATGCCAGGGTGCTGCTGGGCTGCACGTGCATTTGCGCTGAGGTGGGCTCCTGCCTGGCCTGGGTCCCCTCATGCCCTGGGAGCTGGTTTGCCAATAAGGACAGACTGTAAGGTCACCCCCAGAGCTGGCGCAGCAGCTGCTTGGCTCGGCAGCTGTGGGGGCCACCGCCAAGTCCATGGCTGCTGGGGCAGGCCGGGGACCTGGACACCTGGGCCTGGAGCTTCAGGGTAGCGGCAGGCCCAGCAGGCGGGGAGCATGCCCAGCCCCGTGCTCCTCTGCTCTCCCCAAGGAGGTCGCAGGCTCCTAGGGTGGATTTTCTGCCCAGAGGAATGTCATTCCTTCCTCCTGCCCCACCCCCCCACTGACCCCGAATATTTGCTAGGGTGAAACTCCACCATCTGAGAGTCATTCCCCTTAGTGTGTCATTCTTTTAGTGTGTCTGCGGCTTGGAGAGCGATGTCACCTCTCAGGGTCCCAGGTCTTTTTTACCTTAGGGGAGCAGCGGGGGTGTCCTTCAGGGCGAAGCACCCCGGAATGGCAGCAGCAGGCTGATGAGGAAGCATCACAAGACTCTAGGGCGCCCTTTCCTCATGCAAGCAGGAAATAAGCAGTGAGGGGGAACCTTGCAGTGCAGAGATTTAAGGGATTTCAGCGCGAGGAGGCCACGTATACTACATGGGCACGTGAGGCCCAAGGGAGCAGGACACAGAAGGTGGAAGGACCCGGGGCGGGCGGGACAGACAAGGCTGGGCAGACCTCAAGGGTCAGGACCATGGGCCAGACCCCCACCGGCTCTCTTCTTGGCCCCAGGGCCGGCGGCCCACGAGCAGCAGCAAGTGTCATGGGCCCTGGGGCGAGGACAGGAAGGTGGGCAAGGGCAGCAGCAGCAGAATGAGGAAGCAGGCTCCAGAGATGCCAGACTCAGCCCTGGGCTGCCACGCCGGGGAAACTGAGGTGCTCTGATGCCATACACTGCATTTACCCTGCCTTCCGGCATGATCGGAACAGTGCGGAGGCTCGTTTCAGACAGAGGAGCGTGCACAGCCTTCCCCCTTTCCTGCCCTGCCCTGTGCCTCGCCAGGGTGAACCTGCTTCTTGTCATGGCCTCGGCAAATTACTGGAGTTGTTCAATGTGCCTGGAACCCTGCGACTAGGTGGGGAGAGGGAGGCGCTGAGCTCCAGTGAGACAAAGCCCTGGCAGAGGACATATCGCAGAAGATTCTGGAGTAAGGACGCTTCCTAGTGGAGGAGAGCATGGGGCGGGACGAGGGAAAGACAGGCAGTTGTGAGTGTGGGGTGGGATGGGGGGGGCAGCACCCAGGCGATGGCCCGGGAGCACCATGGGAGCCAGGGCTGGAGGTGGCCGTCACCCAGGAGCTCGGGGAATGCCAAGCCCCGAGCACAGGGACCCCCCATCCAGATGGCCCTGCCTCACCCTTGGTTTCCCTGTTCTGAACACCTGGAGCTTCTACCCTTTCTTTGGGGGGCTCTTCCCCTTCTCAAACTGGAAAGATGCACAGGTGACTTTTGCCACTTAAAGTGATGCCCAGGGCTCTGGGGGGCTGCACTGGTGAAGCATCCACTGCTGGTTTCAGCTCAGGTCATGATTTCAGGTTCCCTCCTGAGTATGGAGTCCACCTGAGATTCTCTGTCTCCCTCTCGCTCCCCCTGTGCTCCCCCCCACCCACCGCCCTGTGCTCGAGGTCACCTTCCCTCAAGTAAATACATAAATACAATCTTTAAAAAACAAAAAAATGACGTTTATGGCTGTTCGGTGACTTGAACATGCTTACGAAGATGAGTGAAAAAGCAGAATAAATAACTATAAACAGCGTGATCATCTCTGCATGGCAACAGAAAACCCACACAAAGGGTGCCTGCCCGGCAAGAGGAGCACTGCCAAGGCCGAGCAAGGCTGTCGGAGGCAGCCCAGGGTGAAGGGTGGTGAAGGGGGGCAGGACAGGGGCTGCAGACGCCCACTGGGTTTTCCAGCCCTTCTGGCCTGAGCATGCGTTACTGTTAGAGGCAAGTAAGAGCTCTTCATTGAAAGGAGGGAAAATGCTCCGTTTTCCAAAAAGAAAAGAGGCTCCTTGTCACAGAGGAGACCCAAGCACAAGCAGCAACTCACCCCACAAATGTTTTGGCGCCGTAGCCCAGACTCAGGGAACCCGGTCCCCTCCTACCCCCCGATGGCCCAGGCCCGGAGGGGCAGCAGGGATGGTCCCCACAGAAGCACGGGTGGCACCTCAGGGGCAGGGACCACTCAGCAGACTACAGGCCTGGCCGCTTTGCACGGACTTGGAGACTGAGGCTCAGAGACATAAAGTGGCTTAACCACGGTCCACGTCATTACTGGGAGACACCCGTGCTCAGTGATCCTCTCTATACTCTTTACTGAATCTCTCAGCTCTGCCACCATCATCCTCCCCATCACCACCACCATCCATGGGCGCAGTGCTCTTGTCTCAGAGGGACAAGACAGATGGTCTTCTTGCATGTGTCTTTTGCTCACGGTCCTTGGGGCCCCTCATGGTCCCACAGCACATGGATCAGAGAGGGTGGACGCCCTGCGGCTTCCACAACCGTGTCTGCATTTGCTGTCCGGTGTGCTGCTGGCCGCCCTGTCCCCACACCTGGGGTGGAGGGCGGACCTCTAAAAGCCTCTCCGTGGCTGGCACCTCACATCCAGCCTGCAGAGAGAGCATCTTTAAGAGGCATGCTCTTTAGGGAGCTAATTACCTAATTAGCGCATCCAGAGGAAGGCTTAGGTTATGAGGCTGGTAATCAGGCAAGAGCCGCGGAACAATTGTGCAAGGCGGCTCCTTGCTGTCAGGCTGGTTGTCTGCGTCAAATTATTAATTACGATTCTTAATCACTCCTTTTCCCGTCAGAGCCCCTGAGACTTCATTCCTTTCGTTGTCTGGCCTTCCTAGAAGACTCAGTCCTGAGGATCTTGCTTCCTCAGGGTGACAGGGGAATGGCTACACCTGGCCAAGCAGCCATGCTCTCTGCATAGGCCCAAGGTTACCTGCAGCCCCTGGCCTGGCCATGGGGCCGGGATCCCTCTGTGCCCAGGGATCCTGTGCCGAGGAGGGTGTGCTTGAGCAGGGAGGCCCAGGGAGGGCGTGTTGGCAGACAGGGCAGGGAAGCACCGGGCAGCGCCGGGGTTGTCAGAGAGCCGAGGGATTAGGCTTACCCCGTTGCTCTGGGTCAGAACCCGAACCAGTGAGTAAGTGGTGTGGGATTCCCACTTGGGGTTCACAGAGAAACTCTGACAACGAGAGCTGTGCTGAGGGCGGCAGGGACAGTCTGAGGGCCAAACCAGCCTCTGGTGCCCGGACACCTGCTCCTGCAGCTCGAGGATTCCTCCCTGGTTCGTGCCCCTTTCACCTTAAACTGATGCCTCCCCCCAACCCCGAGGTCAAGCCCAAGCCTGACTTGCAGCACCTGCATTCTGCTCACGGCCCTGGCGGGACAGGTGCTCCACAAACGTTTAGGAGTGTGCTAAAGAAGAAGCCAGATTCAACAAATCATAAAATGAGGACACAACGCGGAATATTTAGATTAGGGGAAAGGTCAATGGGGACTGGGCATTCGTGCTTTCCTTTTCTCCGAGGAGTGGAATATTCAAATTGATGGAATATTTGTGACGTTAACTATGAAAGATTCAAAGTCAATACGCAATGTCCAAAGAATCCCGAGATGGTGTTTTCTCCCCTTTCTAAATGTCGGGCAGCCTGAGGTGAGCTTCTTATGACTGAGGACTGTCCTGACCCTGTCACAGCCGTTGGGGGAGGGAGGCAGAGGGGAGACGCCTGGGGCCAGGACTCGCAGGACAGAGGCCCAGGGTGCATGACATGGGGGGAGGGGGCTGCAGAGCCAGCTCAGCCACATCAGTGACCCTGAGTCTGGGACCTTCCCGTGCACAGACGTCTCCATGCTCCTTCATTCTCTAAAAGAGACTGACCTTGTCAAAACACGTGTGCACATAAAACAGAAGAAATGCAGGCCTGGCCAGTCAAGGGGAAAAAAAAAAAAAAAAGAAAAACCCACAAAGACACAATTTTTTGGTAGGCAAGTTAGCAATGTTGGGACCCTAAAATTATCACATACATTTTCGTTGAGCCAGCAATTCCACTCCTCACTGCTTATCCTAATAACGAAGTATATGCCATAGTGTTATCGCCCCATATTAATCCTAGTATTGCCAGGTCGTGGGGAAAAATGTAAATGACCCAGAAAAAGTCGAAGTAGGAGACTGTACATTTACACAATGAAATGACTCGTTAGCTATTAAAGCAATGCAGATAATTTACCGGCACGGAAGTAGGCTCTGTGGTGACATGTGCAAACACGGGCCGAACAGAGTGATCCCAATTTGCTTCATAAAATAAATGTTCATCAAATAGGGAGAATATATATTTGTAACGATCACACTCAGCAGGAGGATGACAGTTGTGTCGTCCTCTTTCTCTTACTGTCTGTATTTTCCTAATTCTCTTTTTCCACAACGCACGTGTGTTACTTTTATGATTACAAAAAAAAAAGTTTACTATTACGTATGCTTTTTCCAGAAAAAGAAGATAGCTACAGATGGTTGAGAAAAAAAAAAGTTTGCAAAGTGTATGTGCAGAAACCCATTATGTGTGCATGCTCATGTATGTTGAGAGGAAAACAGGAAAATTCTAAGAACACATACATCACAAGGGATTATGGATAGCATTTCTAAGTAGCGGGAAGATGAGTGTTTCTGATGTTTAAATCTTTCCACCCAGGGTTCCTGGGTGGCTCTGTCAGTTAAGTGGCTGGGCATCTGCCTTCGGCTCAGGTCATGGTCTTGGGGTCCTGGGATTGAGTCCCGCATCAGGCTCTCTGCTCACTAGGACATCTGCCTCTCTCTCATCCTCTCTCACTCTCTCTCAAATAAATAAATAAACACATAAATTAAAAAAAAAACAAGTTTTTCTATATAAAATGAGTCTTTTAACACCAAAAGCTTTGAATGTAGACTGTGTGGCCTCTGAAGTGCTTTGCAGGTTCAGCGCTTTAGAGAAAGGGGAGCACGGAGTCGCCCGTGCACAAGTCCATGGAGACAGCACCTGGCTTTGAGGGCATCCTGGGAACATCTGCTCGCATGCAGCCAGGGAGCTGACGGCGTGGTATCTCCTGTGGTCCTACGAATGAGCATTTTGTTGTGGACAGAAGAGTGACACCAGGGGACAGGCCCCGACCTGCTGTCCCGTAGACCCATCCATGACACCGACTCACAGCTCTCTTGCCCCAGGCCTTGGCTTTCTCCCCTGCTCAGATGCTGATCATACTCTAAGCTGCCCCTCTCTTTGGCCTCTGGAGGTAAATGCAAAAAAGGAAAAAAAAAATCCCCAGTCACGGAAAATAATCACAGGTGGTTATTGCACAAGCCAGGGAAGAGACTAGAAGATAAGCTCAACAGGGCCATGCAGATCTACCTTGTTTTCAGAACCAGCTTAAACTGGAGCCTCTGGCCCGGAACTCACTCCAGGCGCTGGGTCGGGGCGGGCGGTGGGGGAGTGCCCCATCCGGTCTGGCCACATCGAGGGCTGCCTGCTGCCCGACCTAGGGGGCTTCTCATCTGGCTCCAAGTCAAGGGGAAAACTGCAAATCTGAGGGTCTAAATTCCCCCAGAATCTCTGAAACAGGACATGTGCAAATGATGAACTCATTGCCAAACCCAGGCCTCAACACAGACTCAGGCTCAAGCTGCATTCTGGTGGCCAGCAGCGACAACACAGCTTGGGCTGTCCTAGGGACCCGCTCAGGTGCTCCTGGCTCACGGTCACTGGAGCCGCACTGCAGGCTGCCCCCAGAGCATGGGGGCTGGGAAGCACCATGGGCCTGGGGTGTGGGTGGGGCCCGAGACCTTGGCCAAGCCCACCTTCACCTTGGTTCCTGTCCATGGCGCAGAAGTCCCATGCCCCAGGTGCTTATAGGCTGCCTCTCAGAGGGTGCCCAGCAAACACCCGGAGACCCAGACAGAAGCCAGGGCCAAAGCTAGTGCCCCTCAGAGTCTCCAGGGGAGGGCTGGGACCTCCAGGGTCCCAGAGGGGTGTGATCATTCTTCCAGAGATCCCAGCAGGTGCAAAACGATGCACAAACACCTGTCAGTGGTTCCCCGGGGGCCCAGTGCTGGCAGGTTCTTCCCCTCATCCTGGAGCTTCACAATCCCCTTCTACTGGACCTCGCCTTTGCCCCCCTGCCTGGGACTTCTCCCCATATCTGCAGAGCTAAGCAATACCTGCCTTAATAGGATCTCGCTCTAATCACTACCCTCCCTGGCTCTACCTTCAGGGCCCCCATCACTCCCTCCCTCAAGCTCATCACTTGCTCACTTGCTCAACCTACGATGAGCCTTTAGCACGTCCCCTGCAGACTATGCTGGGGTCTGGGGGACACAAAGATAGTAGCACAGGCCACACTCCTCAGCTGGCCCTCAAAGCCCTCCTCCGTGGGGACCCCACCAACATCTCTGGCTGGATCCTGCCTCCCCCCTACCTGTACCTCCTACTCCAGCCAATCTGAATTAACGCTCCTTTTCTGAGGACACCTGAGCCTGCCACTGCTATGGGTGTGCTTCTAGCATTTCTCATCAATTGCTGTTGGCATCCTTGGAGGACCCATTCCGGTGATGCCTCCTCCGGTGAGCCATCCTGGTTAACCCCACCAGAAGCAGGGCCTGCATCACTCAACCCACCTAGCACTCCTCCAGTCACAGCACGAGGTCAGGTCTGCACGTTACATTACTCAGGGGTGAGGGCTTTCCAGCTGTGTGTCTCCCGTGGTGCTCAGCACACCGCTGAGCTCCTGAGGAAATAGCTGTGACCTGATAAAGGACTTCATTTCTTCCCTTCTGAAGGCTGCTGTGGTGCAGTTGTCCCTGGATGGGTTAGGGCTGGGAGCCCAGCCAGCTGCTGCCCTCGCTCCGAGGACCCAGCAGCCACGGAAACCATGAGTCTGTGTCCACGCATAGACAGGCCATGCCCGGGCACACCAGTCCCTCCATGGACAGAGCAAGCGGCCAGCACTGGGTGACCCAGGAGTCCTTCCACATCAGTACCCGAAGTGCAGATGACTCGCAGGTGCAGGGGAGGGTGCTTGGAACCCCCCCGCCCAGCTCAGCCGATGTAAGGGGACCGAGAGAGGTGGCCGGATGCCTTGGAGGCAAGGTCTCGGGTGGCTCAGGGATGGTCCTTTCTGTCCTTCAATCTCCACCCTATGGAGAGGTGGCCCTCCATGGACGTGAAATGCACCCGTGTGAGGGTTCAAATCTTAGCCCAGCTGCTTCCCCGCCATATCACTGCAGACGAGTTACTTGACTGCTTTGGCCTCAATTTCTCATCTGTAGCATGGAAATAATCCCTAGCCCAGCCCTGGGGGTCAGGAAGGCCCAGCAAGCACTCCAAATGGTGCCTGGGCATCTCATGCTCTGGGGACAGAGTCTTGATGACGTCCAGCAAGCCATCTGCGGGGAGTGAAGCTTCAATAAAAACATACAAACTGGGGGGGGGGGGCGTCTGGAGGGGCTCACTTGACTCTTGATTTCAGCTCAGGTCATGATCTCAGGGTCATGAGACCCTCTCACTCTCTGCTCTCACTATCTCTCTCTCTCAAATCAATCAATCAATCACACCAAACTAGTCTCCAGAACGGCGGTACCGGTGTATATTCCTTCCAGAAAACATGGATGAGGATACTTGTTTCACTTGGCCTTTGCTTGCGAGCCCTGACTACTCCTGTTTATTTCTTTTTTTTTTTTTTTAATTTTTTTTAAATTTTATTTATTTATGATAGGCACACAGTGAGAGAGAGAGAAGCAGAGACATAGGCAGAGGGAGAAGCAGGCTCCATGCACCGGGAGCCCGACGTGGGATTCGATCCCGGGTCTCCAGGATTGCGCCCCGGGCCAAAGGCAGGCGCCAAACCGCTGCGCCACCCAGGGATCCCTGTTTATTTCTTTAAGTTGACCTAGCATGTGAAGAAGATGAGGGGAAAAAAAGGTGGCATCATGGGGCTTTAACTTGGGATTTTTCAGCAGCAATGAGGAACAACAATTGCCCATACGTGAGTTGGTCATTTGCCATGTACAATCCCGCATCAGTCAGCTGCCAGTCCCTTTTCCCCTTTTATGGCACTGAGAGCCTTTCTCTAAGGTTTATGGAAGTTCTTCATAGGGTTGATGGTTGATATGTTAACTTTTCTTTGCCATATGTGTTACATACATCTGCTGGTTTTTTTTTTTTAAGATTTTATTTATTTATTCAGGAGAGACAGAGACACAGACAGAGGGAGAAGCAGGCTCCCTGCGGGGAGCTCAATGAGGGACTGGATCCCAGGACCCCAGGGTTACGCCCTGAGCCAAGGGCAGACGCTCAACCACGGAGCCACTCAGGTGCCCCTATACCTGCTGTTTTCATTTTTATTTTTTAAAGATTTTATTTGTTTGACAAAGAGCACAAGCAGGCAGAGGCAGAGGGAGAAGCAGGCCCGATGCGGGGCTCAACCCACAGAACAGGGAGCCCGACACAGGGGCTCAACCCCAAGACCCTGGGATCACAACCTGAGCCGAAGGCAGACACATAACCGACTGAGCCACCCAGACTTCCCTATACACCCACTTTTAAAACTTTTTAGTAGTAAAATGTTAATTGAGACACCTAAAGTATCCAAGTGTTTGCCTAAGTAGTGCTCTTCTAGCATTTTATCCTAAGAAAATACTCAGATTTGGGGCCTCTGGCTGGCCCAGTTGGAGGGACATGTGGCTCTTGATCTGGGGGTCATGAGTTTGAGCCTCACGTTGGGTATAGAGATTACTTAAATAAATCAACACTAAAAAAATCTAAAAAATCAAATATTTTTTTAAAAAAGCAAAAAATATTCAGATTTTTGGAGCCAAGATGTTGGTTCTGGTACTATTTACGTTAGAGAAAATTGGAAACCAAATGTTTAGCTATTGTGGTATATTAATGTGGATAAAGAGTATAAAGCTACTAAAATGAGTTTCCTATGAATGATTAGGAAATACAGCTAAACTGCTAAGTGAAAAAAGCATAATGTCCAGCAGAATCCCTATTTGGATAAAATTAAAAAGAATTACACATGTGCATTAGAGAAGGTTGTGAGAAGACACATCTATATATTAATAGTATTAAAGTTACTTCTGAATCGCGGAACTACTGATCCCTTAATCTTTGTACTTCTCCAATTCTCCAAATTTTCTGTAACAAATGTACTATTTTACATATTTTTGTCAAAAGATATTTATTTTTATCACATCAAAATTCAGTGCCCATCAGCTGCCTCACTTGGAGGCTTCTTAAAACACAGATCGCTGGGTCTCTCCCCCAGACATCATGGTTTCAGTAGGTCTGGGATGGGGTCTCAGATTCTGCATTTATTTTAAGGTTTATTTATTTTAGAGAGAGAGAGAGAGAGAGTGAGAGAGAGAGCACGCAGTGGGGAGGCGCAGAGGGAGAGGGGGAGAGAGTCTCATGGAGACTCCGTGCTGAGCACAGAGCCCATTGCAGGGCTCCATCTCATGACCCTGACACCAGGGCGTGAGCCAAAACCGACTGTGCCACCCAGGCGCCCCAAAGATTCCAATAAGGCCTCAGGAAATGCTGCTGCTCCAGGCAACATGCCTAGAGAGCCATGGTTCTATATACTAAAGGATATTTTTTTTCTCCCATCGCCCTGTTTCCATTAAGGTTAAAGTGATGATGAACACTGGTGCCTGCTCTTGTTAATCTTTGAAGATTGATTGTTTCCACCCGGTGAGAAGGGGCCAGAGCATCACCACAAGCCCAACAGGCAAGCGTCCTCATTCCACAGCCAGCCCCACATTCTTGGAAGACCTATGTTCCACACATTCCTTCCCTAAAAATTCCAGACACATCCCTTCCCTTCTCATTTTCCAACCAAATGAACTTTGGAGGGTCTGGGGCCATTTCTCATTAGTCGTCAGCTCCCATATTTTGAATTAACTTTCACACATAATAGGCGGGTCCTCCCAGCAGGACCGCAAGCTCTCAGTGGGCTCAGTGAACCTTGCGTAGGCCTATCACAGGCACCCAGTACATGTGTGTTGATTTGACGGGGTCCCTCCTGGGCTCTGGGACTGTTTGAGGCTGGGGCAGCACCGTGGAAGGCAGGATGGGCTGGGCCGTACCTTCATCAAGTCTACAATCTAGTGGGAAAGCATACAGTATCACAAAAACATAAATAATAATCTCATTGATGGGTAAGAACACTCCAAAGAAAACAAAATGGAAGAACAGAATTATAGGTAATGGGTGTGGGCACCTGGGTGGTTCAGTGGTTGAGTATCCGCCTTGGGCTCAGGTTGTGATCCTGGGGTCCTGGGATCGAATCCCACATTGGGCTCCCCGCAGGGAGCCTGCTTCTCCCTCTGCCTGTGTCTCTGCCTCTCTCTGTGTGTCTCTCATGAATAAATAAATAAAATCTCCAAAAAAAGCAATGGGTGTCAGAGGGTCTCCTTTATTTGGGAACACAGAAAGGGCCTTTTCAATCTGCAGGGTGCTGGCCCTCCATAAGGTGGAAGGGACAAACAGACCTCATTAGGCTAGTGCTCCTCCAAGGGCAACATGCACACCACCCGGGGATTTCAATTTGGTGGGTCTGCAGGGGAGGCTGGGATACTTCATTTCCATTTCCCAGGTGGGGTCCAAGCTGCTGGTCTGAGGACCAACCTGTGAGTAGCACAGACTTAGGTCATCGTAAGGAGTGTAGAATTCAATCTAATTACGGTGGGGTCCACTGAGAGTTTGAAGCTGGAGAGTAACAGATATCCTCCTTATGTTTTAAAGGGAGGATTCTGGGAGTGAGAATGTGTGGAAGGCTCCGGCACAGAGGCAGAGAGGCAGGAGTTCTGGTGCCCCCAGAGGGTGCTGGACCACCGGGCGTGGCAGCAGAGGTGTGGACAAATGGTCAGGTCCAGGACGCATGTTGGAACGAGGGCTGGCAGGACAGGCTATGGGACTGGCCACTGGGGAAGGAAGGAGATCTAACCTGCCACCCAGCAGATGGGTCTGCAGAACCCCAGAGGGCAGGACTGTGCTGACCTTCATCCTCCCATGAAGCCATTAGGGATTTACTTGTGGACTGAACTGCATGGCTTCTTTGGCACCACACACCCATAATCCGAGCCCCAGGCCTTCCCTCGTGTGCCTACAGAGGGTGTTGGGAAGGCATATGGTAAGTTTCCACCCTGGGGTCCTGGAACGAGCGTCAGCTCAGAAAGCATGGTGTGTGGCTGCAGGATGGACTTTGGGAGGCTCCAGGAGGGTCAGCGGGCATGGGCGGGGCAGGGTGTCGCTGCCACGGCCTTCAGGCTGGCACAGCCCTCCCAGAGCTGTCCCAGGCTCTTCCCAGTGAGGCAGCCATGCCCCAGGCCTGCTCCATCCTTCCTGCTGCGCTGGGCCTGGGAAGGCCTATCTTCCCTATCTTCCCTATCTTCCACTCCAGTCGAAAGAGAGCTGTCTCTCAGAGACAGATCCAAACCATCGGCCAGGCCATAATCCAGGAATAATGGGTGGGAGGGAAAGAGAAGGTGGACCACCTGTGTGGGGACAGAATCATTACAAGAGGAACACTCAGGCTCCCACGTGCTTGTGTCTTCGCAGTCAGTTGTACCCTGCCACCGTCACCAGAACCTTCCCCTTCTCAGCAAATGCCGGCTGCTGGCGCTGTGTCTCATCAACCTTCTACAATCTTCTGTACCTGCTCCATCCCTCCTTTTTTCCTTTTCAATGCTGGCTTAACCCTCATAAATAAATAACAAAATAACAAAATAACAAAATAAATAAATAAATAAATAGTATCCCAATATCAAACGGCAAATTTTAAAATGAACACACAAGAACCCCCACCCCATACGTTGACACGTGCTACACCAGCATCTGCCTCCCGTGAGCCGGCATTCCACGTGTTTCCACTTCTAGAGACGCTGTCGTGGGCTTTGCTGTGTGCAGAGCGGATGGGCAGCAATTGGCGTGGAAGCTGTGAGCTGAATGGAAGAGCGGGTCCTGAGGGCTGGGGATGCAGGGCGTGCAGAGAACAGCGCCGGGAGCCCCGCCTCCTGGCTTGGGTGCGGTGGCGTCTGTGAAACCAGGGCTCGAGGAAGCGCCCAGGCCAGGGCCGAGGGGGAAGGTGTGGGCAGGCTGTGAGGGGCGCACAGTGGCTTTGCTGTCCTGAGGGCTCCGGGGGGCCCTGGGGGGCCGCCCTCTCACCGCGTCCACCTGTGCCTGGGCCCTGTGGGCTCCCACGGCGCCCACTGGCTCCAGGCCCTAGAGGGCCTCTGTGCGTGCTGGGGGTGCCCCGGGGGATCTGGTTTGGAAGTGATGCCGGCACAGCCCAGTGGGGCACAGACGGGTGGGCAGCGCCAGCTTTGTTCCCTTACTTCTTGTGACGGTGCTTCATAAAACCCGCTTCCATGTTGCTGGGTGAGGTCTGCATTCATCCTTTTCGTGGCGTGCAATAGTGGAGTGGATGCCAGAACACGGAGACCACCATTCTCCTATTTTGGACTACCTCGAGTGTGACTCCTTTTTCCCTCCCCTGTAAGACGTGGTGGTGGTTATTTTATCTTTATTCTAGAGGCACAGAGACTACTGGAGCACACTGTGTAAGGGGTGGGGGGACCATAGATGCTGTCCTGGCCACACGCAAGCTCCCCTGGGGGGGACCTCAAAGCAGGTGGTGCCACTGACCCCCACGGTGGCCTGCAGCGAGAGCCAATTTCCCTGAGACAACCCAGAACAGCGAGGCTGCTGAAGGCTGGGAGCACAGGTAGCAGGCTGATTCCATCTGTTACAACATGCTCTGGTGAAGCATCTGGAATGGACAGCAAAGTGCAAGGGGTGGAACCGGGGCAGGGGCGTACCAAGTGAGAGCAGAGAACCGGGGGCCAGAGGAACATGAGCAAGATTTCCCTGGGAATGGGGGGCCGGACTCCAAGGTGGGGAGTGATCACAGCCAGGGAGGCTCGTCCAGCTGTACATGCAGCCCACCCCACACAGAAGAAAAGCTGCCACACCCCATGCCTCTGCAGCCCTGGGCCAGCTTCACCGGAGGTGCTCAGAAATGAACAAAGGATCAAGGGAATGAACGAATGAGTAAACAGACACCACAGCGGCAGCAGTTTAGTAACTTGCAGGGCCTCATCCCCACCCCCGCCCCCAGCAGGTGGACTATTCCCTTTCAGACCCCAACTCCCTGAAGAAGGAAGGGGTGGGCCAGGGGTCTGTCCCCGGGGGCTCTGTCCTGACAGGCTGACACCCGAAGCCGTAGCATCTCCCTCCTGGCAGCTGTGGCCGAGGTGGTAGGTCCCCAAATGCAGAGGCCTCCAGCAAGCCCGCTGCCTATGCCTGTAGCTCAGTGTGGATCGCGGCTTGCTGCCCACCTATCATGCTCTTGGCTCCATGCTCGGGCTGCCGGGGAGGACAGAGCCGTATGGGATACACTTCCTGTCTACAGAGAAAACCGAGCCATATGCAGACCACAGAGGGCACACAGACGAGCCACCCAGATGCCCCTCCGAGAATCACTGGTGGTGCTGGGAACGGTCAGCGGCCAGTCGTCAGCGCAGAACAACCCTTGCGGGATTGCCTTGCGGGTGCCTGCAGAGCCACCGGACCCAACGTCATGTCCGTCCAGGGATGCCCATGTTCAATGACTCTATAAGGGGCTCGATAAAGATAAGGTGTTGTGCCCCCACCTGGAACAAACCTGAGGAGGTCAGCTCGCCTCCATAGGTCCTGGGAGTCGGCTGAAGCTGCTGGGGCTGCACCATCCACTTCTCCTGCGGCCCTCCCACCGTGGGAGTCCATTCCCCCAAGCACTCCCAACTAACAACCTCACGCTGGATGCTGCCTTGTGGCCAGCTGCCCAGAGCCCCCAGTCTTGGAGACACAGGGACTGGAACACTGGGTATAATTCAGACAGTAACACTCAGCATTAATTCTGTAGTTCAAGCTCTAAGAACAATAGATGTACAAGTAAATGCTGCAAGACGCATCCTGAAAATGTAGTTCTCCTTAGCGATCATTACGTTTCTATTAATTAACCTGTAAAGCACAAATACACATACACGAGGGTCTTGTTTATTAACATGAACCCAGTTGTTTCTCTTGTATTTTATGTATGATGCTCAGCTCTGGGGTCCCTGATGGACAGAAGGTGGTGTAGCCTGGGGACAGTGAGATAGTTTCTTTCCTGCAGGGCTCAGCCAGCCAGGAAAAATGCCAATTAAGGCAAAGCTGTCTGCGAGGAATCATTTCAGTTGTCACGTTAACCCCACGACCTGGGGATCACAGGCTAGGTACTCGGTCCCCAACTCTCCAGGCAAACTGGGCCCCTTTAATTGGCATCTGTTCCTGTGGGGCGTGGTGACCCCTACCTAGTCATGTTGAACTTTGCAGGGCTGATGAAAGAGCCAGGCAAAGTCTACAGTCTGTGTGTCCATCTCAGAGCCCTGGGCAAGCCTGGGATGGGAGGAGGCAGGATGGGCACCACCACGGACTGCGTTAGGAGAGATGGGGAAGCACGGCACGTCACCACCAGCCAACAGCATACACTAGAACAGAAACTGCGCCATGGTCCCAGAGCCAAACAAAATGCAACCAACTACCTTGCCAAGCCTTAGTGTTTTGTTGCTGTTTACCTTTTTCAGATGCTCCCACTACTAAATGATGCCTTTGTTATTACTGATTACATTCACCATTGCTACAGAGAGCTGGCTGGGTGCAGGGGATGGGACAGAGTCTGCATGCCCATCCCTGCAGGCCTGGCCAACACAACCAACTGCCAGAAGTCCTACCTACTTTTGGGGCACAGTGTTGTAGGGGGTCTGAGAGTGGCAGCTGGCTGGTCCCAGGACCAGCCATGAACCATCCACTAACATGAACATCATTAACATGAACATGGGTTCATGTTAATAAACAAGACCCTCGTGTATGTGTATTTGTGCTTTACAGGTTAATTAATAGGCCAGGCGCTTGCCCTCACTGGCTGAGGCACTGGGAATAATCATGGGGTACTGGTCAGTGTCTGTCAAGTCATCTAAGTTGACCCCACAGGGGCTCTGATTCCTCAAAGAGCAGAGGGAGTGGGGGTGCCTGGTGGCTTAGTCAGTTAAGTGTCTGATTGTTGATTTTGGCTCAGGTCACAATCTGAGGGCTGTGGGATCGAGCCCCAAATTGGGCTGCACGCTCAGTGCAGAGTTTGAGATTCTCCTCCCCTGCCCTTCCCTCGCTCGTGCGTGCTCACTCCCTCAAATAAATAAATCTCTAAAAAAAAAAAAAAAAAAGGAGCAGAGGTGAACGAGAAAACACGAAGGCCTTGCAAGACACCTCTTTACAAAATGGAAAGGAAGGGCTTTAGAGTTGGTTGGGAAGAAAGCCCCCTGCTATCACGCTCTCTCCCGTCTGCTGCAGGAAGCACCAGTCCGGGGACAATCAAGGGAAGCTTCGGCCATATCCAGGCAGGGGCAGCAGGTGCTGATCTAGGTGCTCAGTCTCCCACAGTGGTAGAAGCAGAAACGCCAGGTCCCCAGCAGAACACAGGAGCCACTGGGAAAACAAGAGGCTCCTGGTGGGGCTAGGGGCGTCAGGCCCAGAGATTTGCTGTATGGAAGTTCTGAGTTTAAAACTATTTTCAGGGGCCCCCGGGTGGCTCAGTGGTTGAGCACCTGCCTTCAGCTCAGGGCGTGACCCCGGGGTCCTGGGATTGAGTCTCGCATCGGGCTCCCTCCAGGGAGGCTGCTTCTCCCTCTGCCTGTGTCTCTGCTTCTCTCTCTGTGTCTCTCATGAATAAATAAATACAATATTTACAATAAAATAAAATGAAACTATTTTCAAATTGTGCTTACTCTGTGCTAGATGTGATGCATGATTTATCTTTCGAATTCTTTCATCAGCTCGGAAGGCAGCTGTAATGTTTTCATTGTACAGGGAGTGAATCGGAGGCTCTGAAGTTCTAAGAAGTCCACAGTGACTGGGCTGAAGATGCAGGAGCCAGGAGCTGAGCCTGGAACTCAGGCTGAGGGATTGTCACCCTGTAAGTGCTTCCTGTGGTTGAAGCCATAGAAGGGATCTTACTCCTGAATGGAATTCTGAACTCAGGGGTATCCCAAGAACAAGGTTCCCAGCCCTGAAAGGTGTGTGTCCTCTTGTCTGCCTTCCAGATATCCGTTCTTGCCCCTCCCACGCTCCCGCCCCAAGCCCCTGGCTCCAGCCAACATGCTGGGGCGCCCCCTCAATCCTAGGGAGTACAGACAACCCTCTGTGCTAGGACACCAGTACACAAAGCACCTTGTTTCAGGACTTCTCTATCCCGGGACTCAGGTCACGGCAGGTGGGGGAGGCCCAACGGAGGGTGCTGGCTGTGCCAGTGCAGTGGTGGCAAGAGGCGGCCAAGCGCCACGGCCAGAGTGTGGTCTTTGGGAGGTAGATGCACATTCTGGGTCTACCATCTGTGGGGAAGAATTTTTGGAGCGAGAGGCCCTTCTGACACTCCGACACCACCCTCCTCTCCTCATTGAAGGCCCCAGTGGCCTTGGACACCCAGGGCTTTGCCCCCGCCCAGGCAGCCCTGGGAGGCACCGTCCAGCAGGTGTCCCTCTACTGTGGTATGGCTGCCCGGTGGCAGCCTGCGATGCATTCTAAGAATGTGTGACACGGAGAACCTTTTCTCTGGTGTGCCGTGGGCAAGTGATCCGGGCAGGGCCCTGCCAAGAACAGGGCAGCCAGGGCGAACGGGCCCGGGGCCACTGCAATAGCACCCGAGCGTTACGACCCACACCCAGGTGCTTTGGGAAGCTTTGCAAGCTTGGCCAGAGCCATTCTCTGGTGATGCATCATTTTTAGAACATTTTATCTCTTCAGGGGGTACCGTTGTGAAAGTTCACACACTGATGTTTTCTATTTCCTTTATTATCTGTCCAGCTGATGGTCCCCTCCTTTATTACCTGCTCTGATTTGATACCTGGTAATAATAATTACTATGCAAAACCCACGATATAATGATCCTTTACTTTCACTGGTAAATCGACTGAGTCTGAGAGCAGACCAGGATCCTGTCGTAGGTCTGAGGAGTTTCTTACTACATATACCAGAAGAACCGTATCCCTACTGTGTCCGGTGACACCTGGGACTCAAAGACAGTCCTGGTGTGCTGTCCCCCTTGGCCCCCATCAGAGCAGGGCTCAGAGCCCGGTCTGCCCAGCGTGACCACCAGAGGCTTTAATCCAGTCACCTGAAACTGACAACGGACTCACATCTCCAGTTTCTCACAGGGTGCTGCTCAGTTTATTTCCAAAATTTCCAACAGGTCCAACCTCCGGGGGAGATCCTGGCAAATGATGCACCCTACCTAGCTTTGTGTCACCTGCATGGGCCATTGTGATGCATTACCATTCGTCCTGCCCAAACGATGAAGGCCAGCACCTAGAGGCTGGGCACTGAGGGGCTCCT
Source organism: Vulpes vulpes (assembly GCF_048418805.1). NCBI lineage: Eukaryota > Metazoa > Chordata > Mammalia > Carnivora > Canidae > Vulpes > Vulpes vulpes. The sequence continues at coordinate 79,948,398 of NC_132792.1, forward strand.
GTTTGGTCCTCACGGCAACCCCAGGAGGTCTTGTTCCCTTGTTACCAGTGCGGAAACCGCAACACAGGTTAAGTAACTAAGCCAAGGGCACCACACCTGTAAATGACAGAGCTGCGGCTTGCACCTGGCCCTGGCTCCAGAGCCTCTGTGCTCCAAGGCTGTGCCATGCTGGTTCCCCCTCAGTCCCGGCTCGGAACACCTCAGGGGAGCCTCTCCTGAGCCCTCTGCCCCTCACTCCCTGCTCTAACTCTCAACGACACCATCTTTCTGGACCACTCAGCTGAGTGTAACACTCGATGCTCTTAACTGGGTAAATGGATGACAGCGTTTGGGGAGTGAGGGCCAGGGAGCTGCAGCCCTGTCCTCTCTGAGGTCTGCACAGGCCTGGCCACTTCTGTCCTTGCTGGTTAGGTATCCCTGGCAGTGGCCCCACTGACCGCAGGGCAGTTTCTCCTCCCAGAGACCCACCCGTCCTCTCCTGGCTCCCTCCACAGGAGGCTCACTTGGCCCAGGTCTTTCATCCCAGCCTGGACTCAGCCTCTCGGTTGGCGGATGCTCAGCCTCTCTCCTCTGCCTGGGTCTGCAAAGAGTTCACCACCATGTTATGGGAAAGGCTTCCAAGAGCCGGAGGTCAGGTTCACTCAGAGGGTGCTCCATGGGCGTGGGGGTGGAGGGAGGGCAGGGCTGGTGTAGGGACGCGCCCTTCTGCAGGGAGCCCCGACCGGAGGGGCAGTGAGGAGGGAGCCTCTGCGTTGAAAGCCCCATAGCTGGCTGTGCAGAGTGCCAGCTAAGGGGCAGGCTGGCCCACGGCAGCATCCTCTGCAGGGCCACTTAGCTCCACGTTTGCACTCACTCGTTTGTTCTGCAGACTTCCTGGCCTGGGGGGTTAGGGGCCACCCAGTGTTACCCTGAAGCAGCCCCCTGGCCTGTAGACAGGGAAACCATTCTCACCTGACTGGTTCTCCCTGCAGGGTGCCCTCATTCTGGTCACCCACCCTTCTCTTGACTCAGGACCCACCACGGTGGGCCACAGCCATGTCCCAGCTACACAAGCAGGGGTCGAAGCCTCTCGATTGAAGTAGTTCCAGGATGAGTGTTCCCATTCCCACATGAAGTGCCCTGGGCTCTGCCCAGAGTTATTTATTTTGCCTTATCCTCCTACCTGATGACCCACCATCAGACACTGGCCTGGCATGCCTCCTCTCTCGAAGACAGATGCCCCGCAGAGGGAGGTAAGCGTGGCAGCCAGTGTTCTCCACCCCTTAGTGTGAAATTAGCACAAAGAACTGGCTCTCTCTTAATAACTGAGTCAGAGCATAAGAAGGAGAGGATCGAGGGAGGGTTTTGCAGTTGTGGGGTGGGGGTAGTGGGGGTGACTTGGGAACAGAATAATTCTCAGGTGGGCCGGCCCCAGGGGGTGGAGCAATTTGTGAAAGAAGAGCATTGGAAGTCGCAGGAAAACAGTTGACGGTAAAAGGCCTGTTTCACTGCCCTGCACAAAAGGTGCCAAAATGGAGTGATGAGAAACCCAGGGTTGGAGACACTTGGGGTGGCTTCATAACTTCCCCATGTCCCCATCACCAGGTCGGAAGCTCAAAGGTTAGGTAGTCCATACTCTTGGCGTGGAGCGCTCACTGAGGACACGCACACGCGCACACCCACGCACACACACAGCCCGAAGGAAAACACAGCAATGCCGGGAAATCCACCCCAAACACATGTCCCCAGCCAGGGAGAATGCCCTATCAGTGGGGGTGGCAGCTCAAGCCTGCTTCCTCTTAGTGCAACTTCTACCCTTCTAGAATTTCTCCTTCCCTGCAGGCCCAGGCCACAGAGACATTAATCCCTATTCAAATGAGCCTTCAAGATTCTTCCTTCATTAGAAAACACACACACACACACACACACACACACACACACACACACAACTCTCCAAACACCCCAAAGCAGGGCTCTAATGTCCTGGCCTAAGAAGTGTGCGCATTCACCAGGAAGGGAGTGAAAGGGCTCTGGGCCTCACCTGGCCCCTCCGTGGAAGGCAGAAAGGCGACCTTTCCTTTCTTCCCCCCTCCTCCGGCTCCCCCTCCCTGCCACAGCTTTCATAAACAGTGATTATTTCAGTCTTGGAGCACAGCTGCCCATGAATTGTCCAGTCAGGGTTATGGGGTGGGAGCCAAGGGCTGGAGCGTGGAGCTCAGATCTCCGAGGAAAGCAACCCTCCCTACCCCTCCCCTCCTCCGCCTGCCAGCTCCCGGCAGGTGGGAGTTGAGGAGGGCAAGGCTCTGGCTGAGACCAGGGATGACAAAAGCATTTTCCCAGCAGCCTGGATAAGGGCAGAGCCCTAGTGGGGGAGGGTGGGGAGGCAGAGCTCACAGACAGGGTTGGAGGTGGGGTCACCCTACCTATGTACCAAGAATTTGGGCCCCTCCAGAGGCCTGCGTCCAGATCAGGAGCCCTGAAATTGCAGCTCTGCAGCTTAGCCTCAGGCTGCCCCTCTGGGTTACAAGGTGCTGGCACAGTGAGGACAGGAGCGGAGTAGTGGTCCACTTGTCATTGGTAGGAGGTATTTGGGAAATTCTGGTTAAATGAATGAAGGAGTGAGTGAAGGACACTCTTAGACACAGTAGTAGAAGCAGGGGAGGAAAGCTCCAGGTGCTTCAAGGGAAGCAGTTGGGGATACCACCGAGGGGGTGGGAGAAGAAAGGGGTGCAGGTGTGACCTCGGCCAGCCAGGGCAGTGGGGGCCCTGCCCTCAAGGAGCATGGCTCCATTATCAAGCAACTTCGGGCTATCAGCCACTCCTGTTATGCCCTCCTCTGAGAAGTTGGGACAGCTGTCCTCTGAGAAGGTGATGCTCAGAATTGTCAGAGCTCAACTTCAGGAACCATCTCCTCAAGGGACTTCTCAATTTTTTTTGAAGCCCTCTTGTACAAATAAAATTTTGTGCAAAAACAGACCCACTCAGGACTGTGTTGGATCAGTTCAGCAAATCCCTTTGAAGAACACCAATCTAGGGACACCTGGGTGGTAGAGTCGGTTGGGTGTCTGGCTCGCGGTCCCAATAACGGGTTTGTGATCTCAGGGTCATGGGATCAAGCCCCACGTTGGGTGCCAGGCTCAGCAAGGAGTCTGCTTGAGATCATCCCTTGCCCTCTGCTCCTCCTCCATTTTCTTTTTCTCTCTCTCTCAAATAAATGAATAGATCTAAAAAAACAAAACCGAACAAAACAAACAAACAAACAAACAAACAAACAAACAAAACACCAACCTATCCCAATTTCTCATGTTGAAAAAGTAAATCAAGGCCCAGAGAGGTCAACCTGTATTTTTAGTCTCCATCACAACCACCATTCAGGCAGTTGGTTGTCTCTTCAGTTTTTCCCAAGTGGGGCCCAGGACACCTGTAATCTTTTAAAAGGTTTCAGAGGTGATCCCTTCTACTCAGGTTGTAGGAACTGCTGCATTAAGCACTGGTTTGAAGGAGGTGAAGAGTAAATGAGCAGCACAGCCTGATCCAAGCAGCTCTTGGGGGCATATTGGACAAAGCTGATGACAGTGACTTCCCAGAAGCTTTTGGAATGAACTTCTGGCACTGAGGCTTGCACGTATTGAACATGGTACCCCCAGAAGGACACCATGATGAGGACTTCAGAATGTTCTGTGAAGGGGTAATCATTGGCAATCTTTCAAGCTAGGTTGGTTTCCCCGTCCCTCTCAGCTCAAATTTACCTTTATTAGGAGCGTTACCCCCATCAGTCCCACAGGTGTAAAAACGGACTAAAATTATTTCATCATGGAGCTGAAATGGAACACCCAGTCACACCAAACAATTGGGGATGAATCAGTAGGGTCTTGCCAGCAACTCAAGGCCCCAGTAAGAAAGGAAGGAGGTAGCCTTGCATCACCCAGCTGCCACCTGGTTAAGAGGTCAGGCCTCTCCAACAGCTTTCTTTGTGCTCCTGGAGAGGTCATTCAACAGAATAAAAAGGTCAGGATCTCCATTAAGTCTCCACTCAAAGCCCCAAGCACTGAACAACTCGTCCACATTTACTTCCATTAGTCCCACTTCCTCCCTTTCCATCAGCCGCTGGAGCTGGAGAGAGGAGGGCTGAGGGAGCAGACCCCACTGCCCACTCTCTGGAGCATTTGAGCATTCCTTAGGAAAACAGAATGAGAGCACCAACCCCTGCGTCATACCGCGGGAGCCTGTACCGTCCTACAGAAACACACAGGGAAAACCTGAAGAGAACTCTGGGATGTGCAGAGGAACCACCAGCCATGCAGGAGGACCAAGAAGTCGAAATGGATCTCACTAGAAGCATGGCGAGTGAATGTGATGGAGTGGAATCCAGGATATTTCCTGGGCATTGCTTCTTTGAGCACATGAACCCTTAGCAGGCGTGATGGCTCCAATAGAAAGGCAGATATCATCAGTAAGTGCTGGCGAAGACGTGGAGAAACTGGGATCATCATATACTGCTGGTGGGAATGTAAAATGGTGCAGCCGCGGTGAACAATAGTCTGCCAGTTTCCCAGAAGGTAAAACGTGGAGCTACTGTATGACCCAGCATTTCCGCTGCTAGGTAAACACTCGAGAGAATGCTAACTGACATCCGCACAAAAACCTGGACGTGAGAGTGTTCGCAGCAGCATTACTTACAAGAGCCAAACATGGAAACAACCCAGACACCTATCCACTGAGGCATGGATAAATAAAATGCGGTATACCCACATAAGAAATATCATTCACAAGTAAAAAGCAATGAGGTACTAATGCATACAAGTGGAGGAGCCTTGAAAAGCCAAAGGGAAAGAAGCCAATCACGAGAGGCCACAGATTTTATGATCCTGTTGGTTTGAAACGTCCACGGTAGGCAAATCTGTTCAGAGACAGGAAGTGGATGATCGGTGACCCAGACCTGGGTAGCGGAGATGAAATGGGAGAGAGACTGCTAAATGGGTACAGAGTTCTGTTTTGCAGGATGAAAATGTTCTAAAACTGATTGTGGGGATGGTTGCACATAGGTGAATATCCTAAAAGCCACTGTACAACTTCAAATGGGTGAATTGTATGGCATGTTAGTTATATCTCAATACAGCTATTATTTTTAAAAACCTAGAAAATTTCCTGGTATCTAGGTTCTGCTTAACAGATGTGATGCAGCCTTTGCTAGACTTCCCGAAGGCAGGCAGCAGGAAGGCAGGCGGTAACAAAAGCTGGGGTCACTGTCCTCTCTCCAGTGGCCTTTACCCATAACTTCACAAAGACCAAAGGGCCAACCTGTTAACTCCAGAAACAGCTTAACAGAATCGTCAGCCAGACTCCATAGCCAAAAAAGCAAGAGCCCTGGGAATAGGAGTGTGCCAAGTTCGGTTCTATGATATCATTTGGGAGGGTCACGTGGACATTTGCTTCTGGTTGTATCTAATTTGAAAAAGCCGACCTAGATCGTGTACTGTATTATTAGGCAATTTTTCCAGTTTGGAGTCTCAGTGTTGCTCCACTCAATTTGAACTCACTTCTCCGCTGATGCGGAACATCCTGCCCTAGGTCGCTGCCCTAGGAGGGGCAGGCTTTGGGGATGCCAGCTTTCCTAGTCTGTCCTCCAGGAGGACGTGAGCCAGGCCACCATTGGGGAAGAGCTCTTCCCCCGCAGGGGAAGCTTCCCTCTCACTGGCTGGCCTCCTGCATGCTGGAGGGGGTGCAGGGGTGACTATGAGAGGGAAGGGGGCAGAGTGGACTGGTCTTCTTCCAGGCAAGGCCCCGATGGAGGGGGGTTCTCCCAGCGGAACAAAAGGGAGTTCGACAAAAGACAGCCCACATTCCTCTTTTTCTAAACACAGGCTCAAGATGTGCAGAGGGAAAGTTAAATTATGTGGCAATTTTCAAAGTCATCCACTGAAGATAAACTCTCCCTTCAAAGGAATTACTCATCTCACTCCATCATGATACCTTGGGGTCTATCACTATTCAAATTTATTAAGCAATGACATGCAAAATGTAGTGTATAAAGGACCTGTTTCATCACCCCATTCCCCAAGCTATTTTTTTTTTTTGTGCTAAGTCATGAGAAGTCCAGCAAGTTAAAAATCAAAACAAAAACTAACAGGCACGTGTGTGTGTGTGTGCACGCGCACACACACACACACACACACACACACAAAGATGGGGGGAAAATCCTTCGTGGAAGTTACTATGAGGCGGGCAGCTTCAGAAAGGAAAAACACAGTCTCTGACTAATATGAAGGAGACTCCAAATTGCTCTTGGCAACAATCTCTCAGCCCCAGATTCCCCTCCCTCTATTCATCTCTGTAGTTCCCAGCCAAAGGAAAATAAACTGAACAGCTCTCTTCCTGGCCCAACCTGTAGGGCTGCACAGCTGAGCAGGGGCTGAGCAAACAAACATCCCCATGCAATTATACACCTGTGTAATTGCTGCAAACACGGGACAGCCAGTTGGGTGCTCACCGCACTTACCAGGCTGAGCATCTCAACATCAGGAGAATATGCCTTTATCCAGGCACCATGATATCAAGAAGGAATGCAATATGATCTTGTGACCCCAAACACAAGAGATTTTAAAAGTGGGGGGAAGAAGGGCAAGAAGGAAGATGGAAAAACTGTCCTACGGGAAGTGTCAGTGTCAGTTCTGAAGAAGGAAGGCCCCTGGAACATCACTTAGACAGGGTTCGCTTCAAGGCAAGATTTATCAGGAAGGTGAACTTCCTCACAAAAGTGATGGTTAATTTTAGAGGTAGTGATCTTGCACCTATTACAGCATTCAAGATGGAAGGAGAGTTAACAGGCCAAATGTCCTGGAATATTTATGACCTGCTCTGTCTCAAAGATTCATCTGCTACCATTTGATTAGGACAGATATGTCAGGTCAGCTAAAATGGAGATGGACAGGAGCATCAGGAAATGACCCTGAAGTGGGGGTACAAGCAGGTGGAAGGAACCTGGCCTTTACAGCTGGGTCCTGAAGTGCTCTGGCAGGCTACTGTGAGCTGCTCTGAGAACTACGAATGGCCAAGAGATGTGGGTTCTAGTGCTGGCTTTGCACTAAGTCCTGCGAACATGGACAAGCCTCCCCAACGGCCAGAGGAGGCCTGGGAGCTGCAGCCCCAGCCGTGTGTATGTATGCAGAGTGCCATCCCGGCCTCAGACAGCCGATGCATCAGCAGGGTGATGCTCTGGGGCCAGTTCCCAGCCCGGCTGGCCCTGCTCCAGAGAGGGGCGAGTCCTCCTGGAGGCTGCACAGGGCTCTTGTCATCTCCAGCTGGGATGTGCGCAAACTAAAAGCTCCTCTCGGAACCCACAACCATAGATGGATCACCTGGGCTGCAGGCATTCAACAAGCTTCCTGGATACTGTGTGCCCTCCACAGCGTTTCCTCCAGCCAGGGATGAATCCTTGTGACTAGAGCATGGGGACAGCTCATCCTTCCAACTGCCCACCCGCCTCTTCACCCAGGCCCCCGGCTGCTCCTTCGGGACAGTGCTTCTGGAATACCTTTCCACATATCGTCTCGTGGCATCCACTCAATTGCCACTGAAGGTTGTACTATTGCTATTCCCACTGACAGAGCCCAGGGACCAAGTCGGACTTCACCTACTGGCACTTTGCACGGTGCCAGGAAACACGCATTAGACAACACAGTAGTTATTGAATAAATGATTGAATGGAAAGAAACTGAGATTCAAAACAGAAACATTTTCATACCATTTTATGTTGTGCTATAATTATGTCAGAGGGATTCCTGCATCCCCGATAGAGCATAAGATTCTAAAGGGCATGTAGTGTAATTGGGTGGCTTTGACTCCTGGCTCTGTCACTGATAAGCTGGATTTAACCCCGTTAAGCTTCAGTTTCCTCATCTGCAAAGTGGGGCTAGTGGCTTGTATCTGACAGGTGACATGAGTTATGGGAGATAAGGTGTGCCAAGCAGTCTAGAACCTGCTGTATGAATGTCCCACCTCCTCCCTCCCTGCCCTGTACTCTCTCTGGGTTACTCTCAGCACTGACAGGGTGGGATAGGCTGAGAGCTGTGACCTCTGGGCCTTTACTCTCTGTCTCTGTCCTTCACCGTTCGGCCCCGATACCACTTCTCATTGGAAACCCTTCTTCACGGTGCTGGCTGCCGCAACGCCTGTGCTCAGATCCCAAAGTGCTCTCCTGGCAGTCCGTTGAGGACAGCCTACTTGGCTACCTAGGGTCACTATTCTGTGCAAGCCTCATCTCTCTGTGTGGATGCCCCGGGGTGGCGGCTCAGGCCCGAGTCCTGTCTGCATCTCTCCCAAGGTCTCGGGGGTGCTTGGTGGGATCCAAATCTACCAGTTTCATGAAGTTCTAGAACCAGGCTGGTGTGGCATTGGTGTCCCATGGTCCTGGGCAAGGAGCGCTGGAGTCAGTAGGCCCCCTGGACCTCAGTCCCTCCCCACCCATAAAATGGGGATGATGAAGACAGCTGCCTACGTGTGGTACTTTGGGAGAGTTTAGGAAAAAAGTACCAGACAGCAGCCCTGAGAGACAGAGCACTGGCTGACCCTGGCTGTTTTGGGGAGGGTGGCTTTCTTCTGCTGTTCAGCCCAGGTTGGCCTTTATGGCCAGAGGGCCACAGCCAGGTTCCTTTCCTTTTCTGGAGATCTATCCAGAGGAGGTTCCTGATCCTTCCAATCCTCCAGGACACCCCCCGGGGGTGAAAGACTGGAACTTAAACTTGAATGTGACCGTCCTTCTCCTCCCCTCCCCTCCCCTCCCCTCCCACAAAACCTTCTATTGAATCTGAATCTGGAGAAAACTGCCTGTCTCTTTCAATCACTTTCTTTATATTTTCAAAATTCTGCATTTAGAGGGATTAGAAGGGATGTGCCAGCAGACAGTCTGCCGGCGAAGCCTGGGGACAGGGCTGGCCCCTGAGCAGCCCAGCACCAGGGTCCAAAGAAAGGGCACAGCGGTCCCCCGCGCCCTGCGCCGCTGCGCCAGCCCGGACGGCGGGAGCCGGGAACTCGCGCGGGCCCGAACCGGCGCACCGAGCCGCAGGCACGCGGAGAACCGCCAGCCCCGCGCCCTGGGCGGGCCGCACGCGGCGGGTGGGGACGCCGAGCCCGGGGCTGGGAGACCCGGCGGGCTCCGGGCAGGTCGGGGCGCCGCGGGGGTCCGTCGCACCCACTTGGAGCCCCGGGGCCGCGGCGCCTCCCTGCAGCTCCCGAGCCGCCTCTGCCGGTGCCCCCTGGACTTCCAGCCTTGCCCGGACCTCGACTTCGGCCCGAGCCGCCCCGGCTCCTGCCCCCCCCCCCCCCAAGGCTTGCCCCTGACTGGGGAAGCCCGAGCGTCTTTGGAGCGAGGGCCCTGAGACGCCGGGCTCCCTCCGCGCCTGGGGCTGGGGGGTCTCGGCCCCGGGGCTGCCCGCAGGGACGCAGCCCCCGAGCAAGCCCGGAGACGGAGGGACGCGGCCGCGCGCCCGTTAGCCTGGGGCGGGGGCCCAGCTCCATCCGGCGGGCCGGGGCGCACGCCCGGGGCCGGGGGGGGGGGTGGTCCCCGCAGCGCCCCGACGGGGCCCCTCCCCGCCCCCCCCCGCCGCGCTCCCCGCCCCCCCCCCCCCGGCCGCGCTCCCGCCGCGCACCCACCTGGCCGCCCCCCCCCCCCCGGCCGCGCTCCCGCCGCGCACCCACCTGGCCGCCCCCCCCCCGGCCGCGCTCCCGCCGCCGCGCACCCACCTGGCCGCCCCCCCGCCGGCCGCGCTCCCGCCGCCGCGCACCCACCTGGCCGCCCCGGGGGCGCCGCGCTCGTGCCCCGCCGTGTGCCCCCTGTCGCGAGCGCCGCCTGCGTCCGGGCTGCGGGTGCGGGGCCGCGCTGCTCGGGGGAGCCTGCCGCAGCCGGCGCGAGGCCGTCATTGATTCTGGCGGGCGAGCGAGGCCGCTCCGGGGGTGCGGAGAGGGCGCTCCCACCCCTCCCTGCAGCCGGGCGCTTGGCAGGCGGCCCCTGCCCCGGCGTCCACCTGCACCGCGACGGGGCCAACTCCCCCGGGCGCCCGACGCCGCACTCGGTGAGGCGCGCACGAAGCTCTTTCGCAAAGCAGGGTGGCGGCGGAGTCCCGCACCCCTCCCCTCCACTCCTGGGCTCGCCGTTTATTTATTTTTCCCTCCAATATTTCACAAAATGCCTCACCACTTATCTCAAATCAGGGCGGCTTTTTATTATTATTGTTTTACTCAAGTCTGCGTGTCTTTTATTTTTAGAGGCAATTTTATTTCCATTTGCTTGAAACCCGAGTCCAATAAAATTACTAGAATTATGTTTTCTTCTCAAAGGGTCTTGTTCACCAAATCAAACACCACACTGCAAGCATTCTGGTGGCAAAAAAAAAAAAAAAAAAAAACAAACAAGAGGAGAGTGCAGGAAGTAAGCACAGCACAGCAGCTCCCTCCACCAGGGTGTCCTCCTGGGGTTTGGCCCAGGGGAGTCAGGAGGCCTCTTGAGATGGGGGCGCCTATCAACAGGATGCCCGCACAGACAAACATCTGTTACAGGCTCTCCACTGCCTAGTCTCCGTGCTAAGACTGACTCAGAAATGCCAAACCAGAGATCCAACAGTCCACATTCAGGGTGGGCCAGCCACCAATCACAGGGAGGTGGGGCTACAGCACCCTCTCTCAAGCTGATCCTTATAGCCACACACTATATACCCTTTTGAAAACTATGGGCTGGGGAAGCTCTTACACCTGCCACCCCCTTCCCCAGGCACTGTCCTTTGCCTGGGGGAAAGCATCATGAACCCCTTGTAGGCTGAGGGAGGGGCCAAGGGGAGCTCTTCTTCCCCCTTGATCAGCTGCCCTCAGTGCCCTGGAGAATCAGCACAAAGCTAGGAAGACTAATCAGAGTTCTGGCCCTCTGCAGCCTCTACCACTCTTCCAAGGGCAGGCCACTGGCCTCCAAGCACCACAAAGCCAGACGCAAACCCCAAAGGTCCATCAGCCCATGACGGTCAAGAACTCCAGGAAGATGGTTCAGACTAAAATATCTCCTCCAACAGGTGCCCCCTGCCTAAAATTCCAGTGTTAGTGATTCATTCCTTCATGGGGCACACCCTGCAGAAAGCCTGTTGCCAGGCAGGCAAAATTGCTTCAGGAAGGCCAGAAGGGTCTCTCTGTTTCTAAAACTGTAAATACCCACAGGCGGGCAAGGGCAGGAATGAGTTTGTCAGGCCCTCCTTGCTATGGCAGGAGGGTCAAGGATGGCAGGGTGGGGGAACAGAGGCTTGGGGTAGGGTGGGGAGGGGGTGCTCAATCAGGGAGGCAGTCACTGAAGTTCAGGAGGGGAAGTACTTACTCAGGGCAGGTGGACAGTTTCCAAGATTGGATGACTCTATAGCTTTTTATCAAAAACCATGTATTCCCGGAACACCCAAGCCAAAGAAAGAAAAGTCAAATCCCTTTGTCCACAAAGTCACTAATTAAATATCCAATCATGTGTAACTCCATGCTCCACTCCCAGACTCGGTAGGTAAAAGTGCCAACGCATGACCCGGATGGAATCAGTGTCAATCCAAAAGCGTTTGCTGTGCGCCCATAAGGGGTTTACCTCAACAGCCCCAGGGTGGAGGTGGGGTGGGGTGGGTGCAGTGGGGTGCCACCCCCAGAGCCCCATGTCTGGTGGGGAGATAAAGCACAGGGGGGTGGTTCAGGTGAGGCACAGTAGGTGCAGCACTATGCAGCGTCCTTAAGGAACAGGGTGCTAATTCTACAGAGCAGACAAGGGGCCCAGAGCAATGAGGAAGCAGGGGCTCAGCGGGGAAAGGGCTCCAAGAGGAGGGCCAGGCAGGTCTCGAAGTTTGTGTCCCTGTGAGCAGGAAGGCAAGTCAGGTGCAACAGTGAAGGCCTGGGGAGGGAGGGTGGCCTGCCTGGTTTAGAAGGTTCTCCCAGTGAACACAGCATCAGGGTGAGGTCTGTGTGGGGGAAACCAGTTTATGGATGGAGCTTCAGGCTGAAAGAGAGTGCAGGGCAGGGCCTGCTTGGGAGGGAGAGAGGGAGGGAGGGAGGATCGGAGCACCTCTCTCAAACCCTGCTGGAGCTGGATGTGGGCAGAGGGGTGGTGGAGCAGGGTGCCAGGAGGGGTGGTGGAGGGCCGGTGCCTAGCCCAGCCTGCCCCCAGGCGGCCCCTCCTAGCCGGGCTCCAGCCCCGACCTGAAGGAGTGTCTGAGTTAGGCCAGTGGGTGGTGCCAAGGCTGAGGCTACTGAAGCCAAGAGCCCAGGGAAGGGGGAGAGCTGGCCAGGAGCCAGCCCACCGGCTGGGTCCCGCAGTGGCCGGCAGTGTCATTCCTCACCCCCCCCCCCCCGCCCCGCCCTCCCCCTTAATGACTGTCTGTGTGTGCCCAGTTGGGACACGCCCTTCGGAAGGGCTCTGGGCAAGAAGTGGGAAGCCCTACCCTAGGCCCCTCCAGCCTTGCCTCCTTGTTCTCAGTCCCCCTGCCAGGTGCCTCCTGGGAATAGGAAGTCTCAGAGGGGGTGGGGGCCCCCCCCCCGGAAGGGGCTCTGGGCGGGCCAACCTCTAGATCTGTTATTGTGCCTTTCTTTTTGGGATGTGGCTCCTTCCTGGGCCCCCTCCCTCTTGCTCACCCCCCTCTGCTCCCCGCTCTTTCCCACCCCCACCCCTCTTCCTGGGTCAGGTCGGTCAGAGCGCTTGGAAACGGGCTCTACTTACAGACGCCCTGCTTTTCACATCTGCCTCCAAACCCACAACTCACTCTTGTTCCAGGGAGGATGAAAGCTCCTACTTCAACCACCCAGCATAGCTCAGAAGGCTAAACAGAAGCCCAGGGAGCAAATCTACTACTGTCTTAACTTGAAACTTTAGGAGCGGCTGGTCATCAGCTGTGACAGAGGCACACAGATGGCTTCTGGACAAGTGTGCACATGTATAGAGTGGGGGTAGGGAGACGAACCCTGCGATCTGGATGAGGGTCTCCCCCGCCCACTTGGGCCCTGCAACTACACCGGGAGGTAGATCCTCTCATTTAAATGGGCTCAGAGAGGTCTTATCACTTGCTCAAGGTCACAGGGCTTGATAACTACAACTGGACATGACACCAGTCTTTAGGAGCCTGGTGCCCAAAGGCAGGCTGCTTCTGGGGCTCAGCCCTGGCTCTTTGTCTTACTCCTGCAAGTTCTCTTAGGAGCAGTTTGCTTTGCTGATGGTGCCTCAGTTTCTCCAGCTGCAAGCAGGCTGCTGACTGTCCCTGAGCCAGGAGGCTATTATTAGCTGGGGAGGAGGCTGAGATGGTGGGGCGGGGGGCGGGGGGGGGGGGGGGACAGATCAGTAAAAAGCGCAGGGGGCAAGTCTTCCCTAGAGAATTTTCAGGGCACACACGGGGCCTGAGCATTACTCAAGCCGGAAACTCAGAGCCAGGCCTGCTGCCTCCCTCCCTGCTGGCCCTGCACCCCACCCTTGGCAGGCCATCCATCTGCAATTGTATCTCTAAAATAGATCTCAAATCCCCTCTCTTCCTGCCACGTCCTCCATCAGTGCCCTCAGCTGGGCCATGATCCCCTGTCACCCTGACCTCTGCAGGGACCTCCTAACTGGTCGCCCTGCTCCCACTCCTGTCCTGCTCCTTCAGCCCAGTGCCACAAGACTGCCTGGGTAATCTCAAAACATGCATCTGGTCGCATCACAGGGCACTTGAAATGCAATCCAAACTGTTCACCATGGCCTCTGCAGCTCAGCAAAATTCCCACTTCTCTCCCTAAGCTCACTCCTGCCCCCGCCCCATCCTCTGGTGAGTTCCTTTTCCTTACTGTTGTGGGGCCTTGCAAGTGTGACTTCCTTGGCCTCACATGCTCTCCCCCTATGTCAGGTCTTGCCGAAACATCACCTCCTCCAACAAGCCTTCCTGGAACACCACAGATAAATTAGAAATCTCCTTCACCATCATCCATTACAGACCCTTGATCGAAGCACTCATGCCGCTTGCATACTTGTTTTTAACTGTTTGCCTCCTGAATTATTTTTTGATTATCTCTCCCACTAGAACGGAGGCTGCCTGTGGGCAGGGACTCCGTGTGTCCTTTTCACCATGTGCCCCTATGTACACCGTAGGCCCCTGGCAAATATGTGGGAGACGGAAGAAGTTTGTTGAGAGAACCTGAGACCTGGTTAACAAGTAGAAGGCATCTAGTCCTGGCTCTGCCACTGCTGGGCTGTGTGGCCTTGGGAATGTCATCGCACAGCCTCCTAGATCCTCAGCTTCGTCCTCTGTAAACGGGGACAGTGGGTGAGATGCGATGACCAGCCAGAGCTTTGCAAGGTCTAGGGCTCTGCTGCTGGGGTGGCCTTCCTTCTCCAAGCACCGCAAGTGCCAACAGATGGACCAGAGGAGATCCCTGGCCCAGCAGTACTCGGGCCGGCTTAGAGAGGGCTTGGCTTCTGCTGTGCGTCCTGTTGACATTTTGGCTGTGACTGGCCACCACCCCCACAGCACACCCTGCCACGCAAGCATGGAAACTGGGGCTTGTCTGGAGGAAGCACTCACCCAGAGAGAAGCAGCACCGAGCCGGGGCCCATCTGATCTGGGGGCTCCACCCCAGCATCCCTGTTCCCCCAGCGTGGCTCCGTGGCCCGACCCCCTCAGATGATGTCAACCTGTGTACGTGCGGTGCTTTTGCTTTCCCTGGCTTTCTTACACCTGTTACCCTACTTGGCCTTCTCCACAACCCCGGGTAGCAGACTGAGAAGGGATTTTTATGCCCACTTTGTGGGATGAGCAAACTGAGACCCTGATCAAAAAGGCAAGTGAGTGGCAGGATGGAGACCTTTGAAATCAAGGAAGAAAAACTCTAGTTTTCCTCCGATATATAATATATAGATAAACGTTTCTTTCTAAGGACATACATTTTTAAGGTAATATTAATATATGTGAATTATATTTGAAATACATATGACATTCTTCTCTATTAGAGAGAATGCGTGAAACAGAGGGGAGAAGGTCACTCATAATCACACCACACTGGATAGGAGAGTACCCGTAGTAGCATCAGTAGCATGGTAGCAGGTTAAGGCAGTTGGTCTTGATCTTGGCATCCCTCCCCCCTCCCCTCCCCCTCCCTCCTCTCTCTACCCTCCCCCTCCCTCCTCTCTCTCCTCCCTCCTCTCTCCTCCTTCTCCCCTTCCCCCGCCTCCCTCCCTCTTACTAGAGTGCACACAGTTTCCATCTGACATCCCACTCTGCTCCTTAGGTGCTCAGTGAATGTTTCTTTTTTTTCTTTTCTTTTTTTTTTTTTTTTTTAAAGATTTTTCTTTATCCATTCATGAGAGACACAGAGGGAGAGAGAGAGGCAGGGATACAGGCAGAGGGAGATGCAGGCTCCATGCAGGGAGCCTGAGGTGGGACTCCATCCTGGGTCTCCAGGATCACGCCCTGGGCTGAAGGCAGTGTTAAACCATTGAGCCACCGGGGCTGCCCTTAACGAATGTTTAATTACTTTTTGAGGAAAATTGAGAGAAAACTCAACCCAACGGGCCGGAGCCAGAGAAAGAGGTGGCACGGCAGGGCACACCAGCCTCTGCCTGTGGCCCTGTGGCTTCCCTGATCTGATGACAAGGTGAGCCCTTGCTGTCCTGAACCCCCTGCTTACATGATGATCACAAGAGACTTTCTGGGACTTTACTGTAATCGGAGGCTCTAGCACTTTGCTCCACAGACCAGATTTCCCTGAAATGTATTAAGATGCCCACCTGAGTAACGATTCATTGCCGTCTGGCATCAAGCTCGAAGAAGGAGCGGCAAACCGAATCTAAGCGCTGCGCTAACAGCCCTTCCAATGGTCGCAAAGGTCATCCAAACCCGGTGGTTTGCGATACCACACACATTTCTGCCTCAGTGCTGGGGGGCAGACCCTCATCCAGAACCTACCGGCAGTTTGCCAAGCTCCTTGCCCAGACGCCTCCACTTTCTCAAGTAC
Organism: Vulpes vulpes; assembly: GCF_048418805.1. Taxonomy (NCBI): domain Eukaryota; kingdom Metazoa; phylum Chordata; class Mammalia; order Carnivora; family Canidae; genus Vulpes; species Vulpes vulpes. The sequence goes on from NC_132792.1 coordinate 79,964,358, forward strand.
ACAGGAGCGATCCAGAGAAGCAAGGCTGTGTGGCCGCTAAGGCTGCCCTGTTCTGTGGGAGTGGGAAGGTGAGAGTGGGGCCCAGAGGGGAGGCCCACATACGGGGAGCTGCCTCCCACTTCTCAGGTGTGCTGAGAGGCCAGCTGGAGCTTGTCCTGACCCTGGGCCCTCTGAGGGGAGGTGCCGGTGAAGCACGGGGTGCCAGCAACCTCTCCCCCTCCCTGGGGAAGTGAGGGGAAGGTACCTGCCCGGCTGGCACTCAGGGAAGGGCTCACAGTCTGGCTGCCTATAGGACAGATGATGGACCGAGCCAGTGGCAGGGTCCCAGCACACTGCTGCTCACAGCCTGAGGGCCCCAGAGCTGCCAGGGCCTCGCCCTCCTCCCAGGTTGCACTGGGTGACGCACTCAGGCACCCACAGCGGGAGGAGGGGAGAGTGCCGAGAGCCCAGGCTAACCCTGGCCACTCCAGGTATGCTGGGAGCTGGGGGAGGAGGAGGCTCAGCTAGGCCCTGGCCACCAACAGCCCACTCCTTGGTGGGAAAGGGCGCAGCAGGGCCAGCCAGAGGCCACAGCTTCCTCCCCTCCTCCTCTCTCTCCTCCCAGGTCTACAGTGACACTGCCTGTCCCTGACCTCCCACTCTAGGCTTTGGCTATAAACTGGGGACACGTGGACATCTCCCCCATCCTCATGCAGCTGACCCTCAGCAGGGAAAGACCAGGACCTGACAGCCATCTGCCCTGACCTCAGGGGCAAGGCCATCATTGTCTCCCCACCAGGTCCTGAGGGGAAGCACTTTGGGGCCCTGGCCAGCAGCCTCAGGTCACTGATGCCACCTGGAGAGAGACCCGGAGAGCCAGGATTAGAGCTCCCACACGGAGCCAGGAAGGAGGTGCAGGCCGGCAGGACTTGCCCCCAGCACCCTGCCAGTGGAGCAGAGCGGCGGCCCTGGATGGTGCCCCCGCGTCCTGGCCCGGGGACCCCCAGCCCACACCCCCCACCTATAGCCGCTCCACAAAGCAACACTGTGCTTCTAGGGATGCCTTTTTAAAGAAGGTATTTATACTCAGAAAGCTAACAAATCTAAGAACCTCAACCCAAACAAACAAGTAATTCCCCTGACATGAAATGACACCCCTAAGACCGGAGCCCGTGGGCAGGGCTAGACCTCCTGGGGGCCCTGAGGGCTGGGCTGAGGCTCCTAGCCGCCAATGAACGCTGGCCTTGACCCAAGTTCCCTTTAGCGAACAAATTGAAAGTTGGCCTGTCCCTACGGGGTCCCCGCAAATGTGCAAGGGCCCCATTACCTGGCCAGGTTGTTGGTACACTTTGGGCATAACAAACACTCTCTGGGGGTCAGCGTGTCCCTTCTCCAGTGTGTGGCCAGGAGGAGGAAGGCTGGGGATGGGGATGGGGAAGATGCAGGCAGGACCGCGTGGGTGTGCTCTCAGGCGGGCACGTGGGGTGTGCAGGTGTGTGTGGGGATGGGTGTACTGTGCAAGGGGCCTAGTGACTGGAAGGACGGGCTGCCGGGCTGGGTGGCTGACCGCTGGTGGGGACAGGCTGTGCACCAGCAGTTTCTTTGTTGGACGAAGTGGTCAACAGGCTCCAACGCCCTCCCAAAAAGCACCTGTTCTAATGTGGGCTCCCACGTGTTCCCGCAGAGGGGTCAGCCTCACCCCTAGTGTTGGTCAGCATGCCACCTCCACGGGCCATCAGGTATGGCCAGGACAGCCCCCAGCTAGCCTTTCCCCAGGCCCCAACAAACTAGCCAGGCTGGAGGGTCCGCCCAGGCACCTTCACCACACCCAGAGGGTGGCAGGGACTTTCTCCTGGAAGAGACTGGAAAGTCCCCTGGCAGGGACTTTCTCCTGGCATTTTCCATAGGTCAAGGTTAGGCTTGTAGGATGGCCACCATACAGATCAAAACTAGGGCCTGGCCTCCTACAAGGACCTCATCAAAGAAAACTCGCTGTTAACCCCCAAGGACAGGAGAATTACCATAATTACAGTAGCCAGGAGCATTGTGCCAAGAGGGCTTTGCATTGCATTATCTAGTTCAATCCTCAACAGCAAACTCTGAGGTCCAAAGGTTATTATTCCCCTTTTACAGAAGGGCAGCTCAGAGTCAGGATTTGACTCAGGTCACACTGAGCACCTCTAAAACTTACTCTTTATCCTGGAGACCTGCAGGAGGGAGCTGAGAGTATTTGGGGGTTTCGCACAGAGGAGGAGAAACCGGAGCGAGACAGAGGTAAGCCCAGGCTAAAGCCTCAGACCGGGCCCTCATGTGAGGCTATAGGTGCCATCTGGTGCATCTCCAAGGGGACATGAAACGGTCACCTGCTCAGCACTGTCAGCAGGCTCACCGGATCCAGGACAAATGCCATTCAGGAGTTTTGCCAAAGAGTCTGAGCTTCCTGGCTGAGAAGGAAAAGTGCTGCGTCGTGGGTTGTGTGGTGTGCGGGAGGTCGGGGTCCCGTGGCTGGGGCACAGTGACGCCTCTCCCAACGTGGACTTCTGAGCCTCTGCTGGAGTCTCTGGGCAGATGGTTACAACGCAGATTCCTGGGCCTCACCTCAGGCCCACTCATGAGAATCTGAACCCCTAATCTCTGTGTTCTGACTCCCAGGGGATGCACGCTCACGTGTCAGAGGCAGGGGTCCTGGCAAGGGGGCGGTTGTGGCCTTTGCCAAGTCAGGGCCCTGAGGAGCCATGTCAGGTGTGTTTTGGGGTGCGGGGGCGGGGAGAAGGAGGAGGTTTCCCAGCTCCTGGGTTGCATCTGCACTGAGCATGTGCAGGCACTGCAGAGGATGCCAGGGAGTGGCCGAACCACGGCCGCACAGGGACCCTCCCTGCTCTCAGACGCTGCGCGCGACCCTTCCATGTCTCGGACACTGTTGGCGGGACGTCCTTGTGCATACCTACTCCCTCTTTGGGCCTTCTGCCTTAGATCGGATTCCCAGAAAAAAATGAATGAAAGGGGTATGAAGACCTTTATGGCTCCTCACCTGATAGTGCTAAATTGCATTTTCCAGAAAGCACATCTGATGTTTCACCACAGCGCCACTGCCAGCATCCCCTGCACCCTGCCCAGCCCCCACCAGCCACGCGCACCTCTTTTAAAGATAGGGAAACGGGATCCCTGGGTGGTGCAGCAGTTTGGCGCCTGCCTTTGGCCCAGGGCGCCATCCTGGAGACCCGGGATCGAATCCCACGTTGGTCTCCTGGTGCATGGAGCCTGCTTCTCCCTCTGCCTGTGTCTCTGCCTCTCTCTCTCTCTCTCTGTGACTATCATAAATTAAAAAAAAAAAAAAAGATAGGGAAACTAAGGCTGCGTTGTTGAAGTGGCCAGTGGCCTGTCCAGAGTTCCACACTCACTAGGTGCCAGAACTGGTAGGCAGGGTGTCTCACCACAGCCCACTGCCGAATTCCTCAGACTCAGACCAGGCAGGAGGGAAAAGCCCCGCTTGGCATGTCCTTCTCTGTCCCCAACCCCTCCTGGCCAGCTTGCACTGAAGTGCTAGGAGCTCAAGTTTCAGTGCATTTCATTGTTTTCCTGCCTATAAAACGGGGCCTCTCCCCTGTCTGCTGAGGCTCCACATCCTCCCTGAGCTCTCCATCTCTCGGGAGGAGGCCATCACATACTTGAACTGTGGGTGAGAGGTAGATTAAGGGTAGGGAAGAAGTGGGGGAAAGGCGAGGTGACAGCCCCAGGGAAGGACTGGCCTGAGGAAAGATAGGATGGGACGGAGCTGGGGCCCAGCACACCAGTCAAAGGAGCCTAAATATGGGGGGGCCCTTGAGTGCTTGCCTAAACTGCTATCTGTTGCCTCTGAGATGCGGGCTGTCTCCATAAGAAAGCTCTTATGTTTGCAGGGGTCCTTACCAGGGTGTCTGGGGGTATGGGGAGGGGGCTTCAGAGAATTCACAAAATCCCCACTAGTCAGTATGCAAGATTGTATGAGGGCGTGAGCATGTTCCTTCTTCTGGGAAGAAAGCCCACAGAGCTTAACAGATCTTCACAAGAGTTTATGATCGTCCTAAAAGTTCAAAAAATAAAATGTAGATGAAAGGTGGACGTCATTGGGAAATAGAAACTGTTTGGTGCATGAATTATATAGCTGTAATCTGCCCATGGTAAGGAGAGAGGAAATACTTGCAGGTGGTCTTGTCAGATGAGGAGATGAGAGATGGATGGAGGGATGGATACATGAATATGAGAAAGAGAGAGAGAGAGAGAGAGAAAGAAATAAGAAAGAAAAGAAAATTAAGAAAGAATCTACATTTGGCACACAGGTGCTGTAGAGAATCACCGTTTGTGCCACGTAAGCTATCGCGCTCCATCGTGTGCCCGTGAGCCTGCCCGTGAGCCAGCCCGTGAGCCAGCGGAGCAGGGGGAGATGGTGTACTTGTCGCCGAGGTGTTCAGAGTCACTGTCTTCCCAGGATGATCCCAGGCAAAGATGAAGCCTCCTCAAAGTGAAGAAGCCAGTTAGTGGGAACACAGGATTTGGTTTCACAGCTTTTCCAGGGCCAGCTCTTGCGTCAGATGGGTGTCACTTGCCAACAGTCCCAGCAAGCCCTCCTGGAGCCCTCAGTAGGTGGTAGGTGTCAGCACCGGGCTGAGTGCTGGGGGAGCATCCTCTTATTTACTGCTCAGCAGCCCTGGGGGTGTGGGCAGCACTCCAGCTCTCCTTTCATGCGGCACCAAAGGGAGGGAGGCTCAAGGATCTGAAGTCGCTAGCCCCAAAGTGGAACAGTCACAAGTGACTGGAGGCCACCAGAGGCTGGGTGGGCTAGTCCTGGACTGGGGTACCTACTGCCTTGGGGGGCAGCCAGGTCCTGTCCCATCTCCATCTTCCACCCACAAACTAGACCTGGAATACTCTGGGCCCACTGTTCTCTAGGCCTTTAAAGGGATAGTTCAGTGAATATAGTGGAAATGATGTGGGCTGGCTGTGTAGGCTCACGTACTAGTAGAGGCCGTCATGGTGTACCTCCCAGGTGCTGAGCACCCAGTATGGGTCAGAAAACTTACGAAAGGCTTTACAGTCATTTCCTTGATTGTATCCTTACAATAAAGCTTCCAAGGTGAGTACTAGCATGTTTATTTTACAGATAAAGGTGCTGAGGTCCAAGAAGTTCAGATAACCTGCCTGAGTAGTAAGTGGAGGCACTGGACTGCACCCACACCAGCACCCATACCCCTCTGTGCTCTGCAAGGGCTGGCTTCCTTGTTAGGGCCCCTTGCTGACTGGGGCTGGGGAAAGGCCCAGGGGGCTCATTGCTAGGGTCAAAGGAGAAGGAAGGGAGGGAGAGAGGGAAGGAGGGAGGTAGAGAGGAAAGGAGGAAGGGAGAGAGGGAGGAGGCAGGGACGGAGGGAGAGAGGGAAGGAGGGAGGAAGAGAGGAGGGAGGATGGAAGAAGAGAAGGAGGAAGGGGGAGAGGGAAGGAGGAGGGAGAAGAAGGGAGGAAGAGAGGAGGGAGGGAGGGAGGAAGGAGGGAGGAGAAGGGAGGGAAGGGGAAGGAGGATGGAAGAAGAGAAGGAGGAAGGGAGAGAGGGAGGAGGATGGAGGGGGGAGGAAGGAAGGAGGGAGGAGGGAGAGAGGGAGAGAGGAAGAGGGAAGGAGGACAGAGGGAGGAAGGAGGGAGGAGGGAGGGAGGAGGAGGGAGAGAGAGAAGGGAGGGAGGGAAGAGGGGGGAGGAGGGAGGAGGGAGGGATAAAATGTCAGCTAGGGTTCAGGCGGCACCAAGACGACAACTGACCCAAATCTACAGCGGTGAGGTCAGGCGCCCCACAAAAGGGCATTGCGAGGGCACAGTGCCACTACTGCAGCCCCAGTCGTGCAGCCCAGGACACTAGGAGGGCCGGCCCTTATGGCTGGGAACTGGCTGCCGGGTCAGCGGCCCAAGCTCCGTGCCTCCAGAGCTCACAAGAAGGTGAGGGCACAGCCTGGAATCTGGTGCTTCCCACTCATCCCTTCTCCATCGGGCTCTGGGAACCGAGGCCGCGGGCACAGGCACAGGGGCAGCAGGGCGGCCACCCAGGGACAGGGGCGGGGCGGGCCTCGGTCAGCTGGAGGCAGGGAAGCCTGGAGGGGTTGGATCCGGGCCTCTGCAGGGCCTAGAGGAGTCCCTGGAGGGCTCAGCACACCTGCAGGAGGCCCAGGGGGGCCTGCACTCCGCTGGGGTTTGTTCTCTGGGGCAGGACGAGGGCTGTGCTGGACCAGGGACAGCGGGGCCAGGACACTGCGGCTGGCCAGCTCCCGGGGCCAGGCCCGCCCACAACTGGCCTCCTCCGGCGACCTTCACCCTGGCCACCTCTCTCAGGGTCGCCCTCCCCACTCTGTGGTCCTCTCGGGCCCTCTGGGTTCTGGGATTGCCTTTCATCTCAGAAAATAAAGCTTCAAGTTTCCTCATCTTGAAAGTAATACACTCACATTGAGAAAAACGTTATGTGTTTAGGCCTCTAGATTAGGAAAGGGCCCTTTCCCCACCCTGTTTTCCACACCAACCACGTTAAGGTGAGCACTTGCCGAGGCGCTCTTACCCCACTCCCCATCCCTGCCCCTGCTTCTCGCCTCCTCAGTTCTCACCTGCAGGCGGCTCTGGCCAACTTCTGTGTACTCGGATTAGGCAAGACGTCCTCCTCCAAGCCACGCTGTTACTGCAAAACGTCCAAGTCCCTCATGGGAATTGCTTAAACAATCCGAAGACGCTTGCATAACCCAAAGTCACCCCAATGGTGCCAGTCATCAGCCAGCGCTGCCTCCCTGAGCCCCCAACCATGAGTGTTCACTAGCCATCCTTCACCCCCGTTCTCATTTGCTCCAGCTGGTCCCATATAGGTTGGAAATGAGAAAACTAAGCTAGTTTGAAGTGTGTGTAAAACAGGAGCCTGTGGGCCCTCAGTGACCTGTGCCCCAGAGAACAAGTGTTCTAGCAGGTGTTCTGTGACTTCTCTTGGTTCGATGTGGTTTTATTTCCTGCCACTTCTTGGCCATGTTCCAGGGAGAGGAGGAAGACAAATAAATATGGTTTCCCTGGACCCCTAATATTCTCTAGTATGTCATATGGACTTTATTTCTTTGAACTTTTCAATTATTTCCTTCTTGATTCTGTCACACATCGGTATGGCATATGGTCATCTCAGTGGGGAGGGAGGGAGGCTTCAGGATTCCAGGCTTTGCTCCTCCCTGCACAGGCTGAGAACCACAGGGCTACACTAGAAAAGCCAGAGTTTTGGGGGGCCTACTTAATTTCCAGTTGAGCTATGTGACTCTAACAAGATTGGAAATAGCGGTGTACTCAGGCCGTGGGAGAGGCAAGTCTCCTCAGAGCCTCTACAGGCCCACGTCCTTGCTCTGTTCCTAAGGAAACAGGGTGTGTCTGAGGTTTTCCTAAAGAAACTCTTGGCTAATATGCAAATATATCCCCCATGGGAGACCTTATGAAATGATTAACAACGACATCCTGGGTCCCACCGTGCGTGTATAACGCATCTTCTTCCAAAAGGATCTGAAGCAGGGTACACACGTGCCTGCAGTACATTGTGAGTAGATAAACATACACACAAACAAATAAGGAGGGAAAATGAAGCAATGAGAAGATAAGGATCAACAAGGAGGCCAAAATGAACACCGGCGCGACCTGTGCGCCCCACGAGCACAGCCACGGGATCCGTACCGAGATGCCTGGCTGGCGAGAGTGGGGAAAGCCACCAGCCCCACAGGGCTCCGCTTTCCTTGCTTGCTCCCTATGACCTCCTACTTCCCTCATCGGACCTCGGTCGTCCAGTCTGTAGGGAGGATAAATCTTGCCCCCAAGAATCTGTGTGAGGATCAAGTCAAGTCTCATTTGTCAGAGAAAGCACACAGAAGGTCCAGTGCACAAAAGGGCCTATCATTTTATTGTCCCACTGCCTCCTTGTGACCAATTGAACCTTAGTCACTTTCCTTGGCCATGTGAGGTGGCCAGCAGGTTCTGGCTGCTGTGGCTGGTCAAAATTCCTCTTACGTTCATTCTTAAGAACACGGGCACTGTCCAAACACTGGGTGAGAAGCCTTGTGACGTTTCCCTGGGCTCAAATTATGCCATTTCCCACCATCATAACCTCTGCTCCCTTTCCCTGCTTCAATGGGGCAGGCAGGGGCGGTTGGAGTTAAGGTACTTGGGAGTAGTAGAGACTCAAAAATTATAAAGTAAAGTTTAATACTCCTGGAAAATTTGTTTCCTGACACAGGGATGATGTTGGGTAATGGAGGGGAGAGAACAGGGCTGAGAGAGAGCAGACGGAGCCCTCTGGGGGCCACTCCAGGTGTCCTGCACTGGGCCTGGCCCCTATAGGCCACTCGCAGGGTTTCCCCAGCCTTAAGCTTTGGGGGTGGAATCAGGCATCTTCTGAACACAGGCCAGAATTCTAGCTGAAAGTGCTTGAGATTGAAAGCACGTAGCTAGTGCTTAAGGTTGGGCATGTTGCAGTTCTGGAGGGGGAGTGAGGGCAAAGTCGCTGCCAACTGGGGGAGCAGAGCTATGGGTGCCTCTGCTGGCTTCCTCCCCGTGGCTTTTGCCATATGCACCAAGGAGAGCTGTTCGGTACACAAGGTATTAATAGCAAGAAAAATCACATAAAAACCATAATAAAAGAAATACCGTATATGTAACCACTAGACAGCATGCTTAGTTTGGGGCTGAACATGGGGTCACGGCAGGCAAAGAGGTCCAGCACTGTTCCTGGCAAGTTGCTGGTCCCTCATGCCATGGCCGCCAGAGACTGCTAACCTGTGGAGGACAAACAGGCCGTGGGATGAGTCAACCGCCGCCGGGAAGGTGGTCAGATAAGAACCAGCCCTCCGTTCCCACTTCCCAAAGCTACTGTTCCAGGGGTTCAGGCACGGTTACTATTATCTCCACTGTAGAGGTGAGGAAACAGATTTGGTCGGGTTCAATTATTTGTCAAAACTGCAAAACTCTGGTGGTCCCAGCAGAAAGGCGGCCAGGAATCCCAGATGGGAGTGTGGACTCTGGAGCCAAACCCTAAATCTTTGCTCTGCCATCACTCACTGTGTGACCCTAAGCACCTTCTCTCTCTGCCTCAGTTCCCTGTTCTGGAAAAGGTGTTGGGCATATGACCTGAGCCAATATTTGTAAAGTGCTTAGAAGAGTCCCTGACACCTACAAAATGCCGTAAGAGCGTGTTAAACACAAACTCCCAGGTAAAAGCCTGACTCCGTAGCCCCAAACAAAAACAGACCCCAAGATCCCAAGTGTCTGTCTGTGCTCAGTCCTGCAGAAGAAATGCTAATTCTACTCAGCTGGCCGCCTGCCGAGAGGTATCGGTGGGGTGTCGAGAGGGGCTAGAGACGGATCAGGGTGGGGAGCGGGCACCTGCCCCAATGCCTGGGGACAGTCCCACTTCCTTTCCCTTCAAGGCCTTTGCCAAGGAGGAACACATGGGCTCGATAAACTTGTGCCAAGCAGGAACGAGATGGTATCTGGGCCGGACAAGCTGACAAGTTCAATGTGCCCAGGTTCCCAGCAGGAGCAAACACCAGCTCCCCGCTTGGCCTCCTTCTCAACTTCTTTGCTTTGGTGGATGTGTTGTAGTTGCTGCCAAGGGCACCCATCACAAATGACGGGTGGTTTGCCTTTGGGGAGGGCTGCAAAGGTGTCAGGCAAACAAGCCCTGGCTGGCTTTCTCCTAACACTGGCCCCAACAGGCCACAAGCTGAACAGGGTTTCCTAAAAGCCACAGGCCGGTATGCTTCAGAGCAGGGTCTGAACGGGAACATGGAAACCCTGTTTTCTTGCCTATGCTCTGCCTCTATGGGCCCCAGTGTCCTTGGGCAAATCCTTCCTCCTTCCAGTTCCTCGCCATTCTCTTCGGTAAATGGAGGCCTTGGGGGTGAGGGCAGTGGTGCAGGGGGAGGCAATGAGTGCTGAGGCCCTTTGGCTCCTCCCATCCATGAGTTTGGAGGAAGTGTGTCCAGTTCTGAATGGCTGTTGGTGGGCCCTGGCAGTGTGGTGGGGTGTTTGTTTGTTCACTAAACACATGGAATAAGTGTCCTTAGGTCCTTAGCTCTTGGGACAACCAGAGGGTGGGGCTCAGGGGTTGATCTGCCTTCAGCTCAGGGCGTGACCCCAGAGTCCTGGGATGGAGTCCCGCATCGGGTTCCCGAACCCGGCAGGGAGCCTGCTTCTCTCTCTGCCTGGGTCTCTGCCTCTCTCTGTGTATCTCTCAGGAATAAATAAATAAAATCTTTAAAAAAGAAAGTGTCCTTAAGTCTCTTGCCTGCCCTGGTGGGAACGGAAGAGGGCAGACTCCAAAGGCAGAGGACAGCAAGAAGAGGCCAAGAGGAAGAGCGTCCAGCATGGTCTTCCCCTCACTGCCTGGTTCACCTAGCTCAAGGCCTGGAAGGCCCTCTTTCAGCACAGGGGGAGGAGGGGCGGGGCCGTCCCAGGGAGAGCATGAGGGCCAAGGCAAGTCCCCGGGTCGGGAGTGAGGGGTGTGGGTGTGGGGGTGTGTGTGAGAACCTGGGGCTCTGGAGAAAACGCAGGCCCAGTCAACTGCTCTGCCTGCATCTGTCTCAGTGCATCTGCTTCCAAGCAGCCCATGAGAGCACTCTGCGGAGGGAGCCCTGCACCCTAAAGCCCTGCAGCCGTGGGTGTATCCCTTCTCCCCTCCCAGGCCAGTCTCTTAACTGACAAATGCCTGGCATGGTGGTCTCCCCCACCCTCAGGTCCTGTGGTGCTCTGTCATTTGATGTCTGTTATGTATCAGCAGCAGCACAGGGGCAGGGGATGCTGGGACATTCAAGCCCACATCTGCCCTCAAGCAATTCAAACCCAGGTCTAATTAATTCACTTATTAAGCACCTACTGCATGCCAGGCCCCATGTTTACCTCTCCTAACCAGATCCCAAGCATCTGGAGGGAGTAGGGGGTCACAGGCCATCCTAATTTTTCTTTCTTTCCCCACCATCCTAACTCCCCTTGTCCTAACACGGAAAATCTGGCAGTTAAAAGAATAAACCCTAGAACCAGATTGCCCTAGTGTGAATCCTGGTGGTTTCCCGATACCAACCTCAGTTTCCCTGTCTGTAAAATGGGAAGAATGATCATTCTTACCTCATAAGGAGTCTTCCTTAGCAGGAGTCAAAATATTAAAGATCCATCGGGAATGTGATGCAACCACAGTCACTCTGCCCCTACCACAGGCACTCCAGACTCCTCGCCCGCCTGCAGCCGCCCTCTACTCCCACGCCCCTGCAGCACCCCCTCCCAGGTCCTGCCTCATGCTTATTAATTTAGCACTTAGCACAGAATCTGGCATGTGGAAGGTACCCAATAAATGTTTGTAAATAAAATGTTTACCAAGGTGAGCAGAGCTGACCTGCTTCCGGCCAAAATTTGTCATCACAATGAAGTCGCATGCATGCACCCTCCTCCCCACTCTGAGTCACGTGTGCGCGGTTTATCTATTCATCCAGCTGTGTTCACAGACAGTGCAAAGGTGAATCTCCCCACAGCCAAGCTCAACTATCCTAAATTCCATATCAGTGAGGTCCAAGTTCATGAGCTTCTATTACAACAAAAAGTATTATTTATTTTAATCATTAATTTCGGTCCCTTTCCTCTTCAAATACTTTCCTAAGGTAGATTGTTGTAGCCCAACTGTCTTGAATTTCCAGTCTCCTTTTGCCTTTCCCAACCCTGTCTGTGCTCACACACAGCCAATGCCCCGAAGGCAGGACCCTAGAGGCTGGGGCAGCCCAGAGTCAACAGTGGGGGGCCTCCAGTCCCAGTGCTTCCAGATCTGTGGGATCGTGGTCTCCTAACACAATACCTGGCAGGGCCTCAGGATGACAAGAGTCCCTGCAGGAACAGACATGCCTCGGTCTTTTGCAATCTGTTCAGATATTGGCTGAGGGCAATGAATGCAGAGCCCCGGTATTGATCGCTCTGATCTGGAGTTGCCAGTTTGGCTCACGCGTCACCTACCTCCAGACCCACAGTCTCCTTGGGCACAATGACGAGGCCCGAAGTGACCAAAGAGGATGCTAGGCTCCTGCTGGTGGTCTCCAGCTACCCTGGAGAGACGTTTCACCAGGGTAGCGGGAAGGGGCTAGAGTCCCAGGCTCCCGGGGGACCTCGGGGTCTTCTCACTTCTGTGAAATGCTGTATTTCTCCAACTTCCTCATTGAAGCCTCAGTCACTCATCTCCGTGCCACCCAGGTGCTAAGCTAGGTCCCTAACACAGAGCTGGCCTAAAATTAAAGCACACTGCACCCAGAGCTAGGAGGTGAATTAGAGTCCCAGCTTTGCCACCAACAAGCTGTGTGACCTTGGGCAGGTCATTTACCTCTCTGTGTCTCAAAGGCCTCCGTCCACAAAAACCAGGACTGGGATGTTGATGTCTGTGGTCCAGTTCTGTTAAAGATCCTAGTTATTTAAACAATTTCCTAACAGTCCTGATGTATAGATTGTGGTAATCTTGGTCAAAAAGCTGCAAAGTCGTGACAAACACAAGCTCAGCAAGCCATGAAACTCCCATTAGCCACAGGGAGAGTGTCCGCTAGCCACCTGGAAGTGTAAGAACTCAGAGCCTCCAGGGATGAATTAGAAGTTGAACTGTCACTGAGAGAGACACAGGGGCAGGACAGTGGGGGGCGGGGGTGTCATGAGGGAGATGGTGGTGGCCTTCTGGATGTGATCCCAGGCTCCTTGAAAAGCGCCCCTGCCTCGAACATCCCCTCCCCAGTCTGGTGTCCAGCCTTTGGAATTCCACCAATTGAGTTAACTGCTGAGTGAGGGGGCAGGGCAGATCCCATTTCAGAAACCTCTGCAAAATGCAGACAGCCTGGGGAAGAGTGAGGTTCTTACCCTGCTGGGGTTGCCTAGGTCTTTCCTCTCTGCCAGCAGGGGTCTGTGGGCACTAGGCCCTCCAAGGCCACAGGAGGAGGGGGGGACCCCGAAGGGCCCTTAAAGGGCTGGGGCCAGAGGGAGGGCCCTCAACTCTGATTCACTAAGCTCCTTTGCCATACCCCAGAGAGCCCTGGGAGGGGCAGGGAAAGAGCAAGGGAGGGCACGCACCAGAGTCCTCCAGGAGAGGGTGGCAGTGGGACAGCTGAGGGCAAGAGCTTGGTGCCTGCCTTTGGCTAACTGATTCCTCGGAGGAGCCAATCTGGAGAGGAGAAGGAAGGGGAGGGCAGGAGAGGAGGGGGACAGGGGAGGGCAGGGCAGGGGAGGGGAGAGAAGGGGAGGACGGCAGGGCAGGGTAAGAGAGGTGGAACAGACATGGGGGGAACTGTTAAGCCAATAGGGTGGATTCACAGAAAAATTTCTGAGCAGGGTGAGGATAAAGGGTGCTGGGCAGCACCCACAGTTCGCAGGGCCCACGCCCCTCCTTGAGAGTTGCCCGGCCGGTTCAGGCTGGTTCGCCCTCCTCTCCTAACCACCCCCCCCCCACCCCAGAAAGCAGATTCGGGAACGTGATGTAACCACAACCCTGGCCAGCCCTGGCCACAGGCTCCCCGCCCCTCCCCGGAGCGCTACCTGGCCCTCCTCCTGCGCCCCTCGCCCTCTGGGCACCGCCCCAGTGCTCCCGGCCTCCCCTTGGCATTCTCGCTGCGCCCTCCTCCCTGCCCGCCCCGCTCGCCCGCGGGGAAGGCTGAGAGCGGGTGCGCCAGGGGAGAGGGGCAGCGGGGTGTGGAAGGGGCCGAGGGCCTAGAACACCGAGTCCGGCCCCCCGCCCCGCCCGCTGCCCGGTCGGTCCCCCTGCCGCACCCCCCACCAGGCCAGGCAGGCGCTGCCAGGCTGCGGCTATCAGCGTATCAGCGGGGGGCGGGGGGGGGGTGCAGTGCCAGCTGCAGCAGCCCTGACAGCCGGGCGGGCTACCTGAACTCTGTCTGGAGCCCCGCAGAGCCCAGGACTCCAGTTCACCTGGAGATTTTAGGGCGGGGAGGCTGGGGGCCTGGGCCTCAAAGGCAGGCTACACTGAAGTCCAGCTCACTTATTTTCTGGGTGACCTTAGGCAAGTCACTTCTCTCTGCCTCAGTAGTTGCATTTGTAAAGTGGAGGCGATCACAGAACCCTCCTCTCAGGGCATTGTTTTGGTGCATGACACAGTAATAGTTGCTTGGTAGAGAAGAAAAATTATTATTACTATTAGTAGTAGCATTAGTAATCATCACCATCATCTCTCCAGGGGCATTTGCTGTTGGCAGAGGGAAGTATGGTATAATCTGTCGTTAAAGATCTGTTGAACACCTATTCTGTGCAGGGGAGGCCACTTGGCATGGTGCAGGCATCTGGGAGTGAGACCGCGGCCTTGAATCCCAGCCCTGTCACTTGGGCTGTGCGACCTTCTCTCCGAGCCACGGCCCGCAACAGAAAAATAGGGACCATCCTTCTCACTCTGCAGAGCCAGCATGGGGATTAAACAGATGCTGTGAGGAGAGTATGCCCAGCAGTCCTCAGCACGTCAGGGTGCCTGTCGCAAGTGAGAGGCTTGGAGGAGTAAAGAGAATGAAGACAGAAAGGACAGACTCAGTTTCTGCCACGGAGGAGCGCTGAGGAGGGAAGACTTATGTGCAAAACACATCACCAAGTCAGGGGATCTGAGCTGGTGCTGAATGCCAGGTGGGGAGGAGGGGCTGTGGGAGGGGCAGAGTGGAATGTGAGGCATCAGTGGGGGTGCTTCGGAGGAATGCACCCCCAGCCCACTCCCACTAGGACAGCAGGCAGCGAGGGGTTGGAGAGGGCTGCAGTGGCTCTGGAATGGCTGGTGTCAGCATCTGCTTCACTGGGGAGGCCCCAGAGGTGGCTTGGCCTTCTCCCATCTCAACAGGAAAAAGAGGAATGAAAGGAACAGTTGGAAAACGCAGCCTGAGCAAAATCCCCACCCTTTATAATGACGGTGAATGTGGCTGAAATCCTCCATGCCCACGGCTCTGGCTGTGTGACTCTGGACACGGGTTCCCTCATCTGTAAAATGACAGGGTGGCCCCTGAGCCGTAACCCTCCACCCTTCTTGAAAGCAGTACTTGCTCTGACCTGCAGGAATGTGGGGGAGAAGCCGCTCCTGCTGGGAGGTGCAGGCAGGGTGCGGTCCGTGGGCCATTCAGGGAGCTGGCTCCCGGCCCTCTGTGGGGGAGCAGGAAGGAGGCAGGGCTGTCCAGGGCACGCAGCTGTCCAGCAGGTCAGGACCCTGAGCTGGAAGGAGCCTCGCAAGCGGGCACCCAGCCCTCTGACTCGTGGACAGGAGACAAAAGCACGGAGAAGTGAGGGGGCTTGCACAGGTCCATGTGTCTCCTCAGGGGGCACAGTCGAGGTGTCAGCTACAGCAGCAGAGGGTCCCCATTTCATTCAGCTAACAACGGCAGTCCAGGAGCTGGAGACCGAGGCCACTCCAAACCCCTCAGAGCTCCTTTCATAAGAGCAAAATGGAAGTGCATTCACTTCACTGCCAGGTAAGAAAGCACTTCTGGAAGAGAGGGAGCCATACAGACGGACACCTCACCCCCATAAACACTGTCCAAGGCCGGTGGGGGTGAACGCTGGAGCAGTGGGCAGCGGCTCCTGCCAGGCCAGGGGGCATTTGCTTTTGTGATCAGTACTGCAGGCTCCCCGAAGAGAGTCCAAGGACACTGGGCTTGAGTACTAATATGCATTTTTATTCTGCAATAATTTTCATACCGAGTTCAAGAGGCACCAGCTCCAAGTACATAAAACCAAATCAAATTAAATTAATTGATTTTATTGAAACCTGCTGCCGTTGTAGTCCAGCCCACAGCTGGGGCATGACCCTCATGAAATACCAAAGGGGCTTTTGAAATAATTAAATTAATCACACCCTGGGTTATGCACAAGGGCTTGCTCCTGTGCTCGGTGCAGGCATATTCCCGCTCACAGCCTCAGGCATGAGAGGTGTGTGTGGCTGTGACACAGATCCTCGTTCTGCCTCAGGGTCCCCAGGCCCAGGCTCCCCGTTCCGGGGTAAGCCACTGTCCATGCTCTCTTAGCAAACACACACAGACCTCCAAACACACATGTGCACACACGGCCACATCCACCCTCAGGTAGAATTCCCTTTTCTCATTCTCTGCCTACCCATGACCTGGGCCAAATGCTCTCATGGCCCTCCTCGTTTCCTGACCTGCCCAGAACCCCTCCAGCACTTACACTCATGCACTTGGATGATGCACTTTCTCGTTGTATTGTATCACGGGAGACTATCTTGCATCACTAAGCAAAGGCTAACGTGCCCCTAGAATTCAGAGACTGGGCCTCTGGCTTCCCTGGATTGCTCGGGAAGCTCGCACAGTGCTCTTCACATGCAAGCAGCTCCAGATGTTTACTAAACACCTTCTACGGGCTGGGCACTATTCTAATAACTTTACACATATTAGCTCATTTATTCCTCACCATCACCTCCCTTCCCACCCCCACCCCCACCCCACCGAGCCCTCAAATAGGGACTGTTGCTGTCCTTAGACGAAGAAACTGAGGCACAGAAAATTTAGGCAACTTGCCCCAAGTCATCCAGCTGGTATAGGGAGCCAAGCCGTATCATTCCTTAGTAAATCTTAAACCAAAACGATTCTATCAATCCTGTTGCTGATCAAGTTATGGCAGCCCTTTTTCTGTTTGAAGACAGACAAGTAAGGTCACAAAATGCACCAGCACTCCTGGTGGAAAGGACACATAGACACTTCATTTCACAGAGGAGGGCAGCTGCACACCAACAAGGTGAAGTTCACACAGCAATTCAGAGCAGAGAGCACCCCGTGTCCTATTGGCCTGAATGGCTCTACCCAGAGCAAACAGTTACCGATTATTCCAG
The DNA here is from genome assembly GCF_048418805.1 of Vulpes vulpes. Taxonomy (NCBI): domain Eukaryota; kingdom Metazoa; phylum Chordata; class Mammalia; order Carnivora; family Canidae; genus Vulpes; species Vulpes vulpes. Next base: position 79,981,201 of record NC_132792.1, read on the forward strand.
TTCCTCGTGTCTTGGGGGCTCACACTCCAAGGTAGGCTACTCTTGCGAGAAGACCATGAGTGTTCAGGGATGGGCATGAGTAGCCCTGGAGCATCACCCACTTTCTATGGCCTTGTGCATATTCGGGTAGCAAACCAGAGCAGAAGGAGGGGACCTGGCCCTTCTAGGATCAAACCCCACACCATATGGAGACCTGCTCTGGTACTTGCCCCATCTGCTGGGGATGCCTCAGGAGACAGAACCTGCCACTCGACCCATGCACATGAGCTTCCTAGACTGGTTCCCCAGTTGTCCTCCCCGGCTTACCCACCCCTCTCCCTACCCTCAAGATTAACCTCCCCACAGAGCCCCAGACAGCGGCCAGCCCAACCCCCACCCCCAAACTCCGAGAGTTCAAGCTGCTTCACAGTAGTGACGAACACCGCCACCATCATCATGACAGCCACCCATCACAGAGCTTCTGTTGCTCTGTTCCAGCTGCATGCACACCAGTCCACAGAAGCCTCACCATAACCTCATATTACAGATGAGGAAACACGGGTAGAGGGAGCTGAGCAGCTTGCCCAGGCCACAAAGCTAACAATACCTGTGGGGCCTGGATTCAGAGCTGGGTTTCTGGCACACCTGTCTGGCACACCTGCTTGATACATTTCCTGCACATTGTTTTTTGACTGATGTTCTTTGATTACCTCTTTACCTGAGAATGACTTTAAAAAATTGAGTGGTACAAAATATATAAGATCAGGGCACCTGGGGGGCTCAGTTGGTTAAGCGTCTGCCTTCAGCTCAGGTCATGATCCCAGGGTCCTGGGGTCGAGTCCCACATCAGGCTCCCTGCTCAGTGGGGAGTCTCCCTCTCCCTCTCCCTCTGCTCCCCCCCCCCCCCGGCTTGTGTGCTCTTTCTCTCTCTCGAATAAATAAAATCTTAATATATATATATATACATATATATATATATGATCAAAGTTGCCATTTTAACCATCTGAGTGCATAATTCAGTGGCATTAATTGTATTCGTGGCTCTGTGCAACCATCACCATGATTTCAAAAACGTTTTCAGCATCCCGAACAAAACTGGTAACCACTAAGCAATCACTTCCCAATTATTGCCTCCTCCCTCCACCCCTGGTGAACTTGAATCTCCTTTCTGTCTCTGTGGATTTGTCCGTTCTAGGTACTGCACTCAAGTGGAATCATACAACATTTGTCCTTGGTCTGCAAAGCCAGTTCTCTGAAATAGGAAGCCAGACTCTTCAACTTTTCAGGTTCTCAGTTTCTCACTGGCCACAAAGGCCTGCCTCCCTCACAGGATACAGGGATAGGGTGGAGGTGTGAATTCCAGCACGGGGACTGGGGGTGTCCTTATGGGGAGGGCCAGTCCTGGGGAGGCTAGGCTCCTGAAGGTGGATGGGCCTCCCCCAAAGGGCCACTGAAGCAGCATCTAAGGGGGGAAAGAAAGAGGAATCCCCATCTAGCAGGGAGAGGAGGGGAAGAGGAGACTCCGATGCCTCTGGAACCTGGGTGCTGTGTTGTCTCAGGTGGCCGTGAATGGAGTGCATTGGGCACTGTACCCCCGACGAGAAACAGGGTGGCCCAACCAATGTTCAGCGCCCCCCCGCCCCCATTCTGAGCCCGGACACTCTGCGGCAATCTCCCCCTCTCTTCCTGCCATCTGTGGTACCAGTCAGGACTTCCTCCTCCCCTGAGGTCACTGGGGCAGCCCTGTGTGTTCTGTGTGTCAGGGCTCCCCCCGCCAGCTCGCTCAGGTCCCCCGCTCCTTCAGGAAGCCTTCCTCCCCAGCTCGCACCACTAGGTCTCTTTCACAGATCTACCACGTGGCAGGAGGGCAGTGGCAGTGCAGTGTTTCAGGGCACCCTGCTTGACCTCTCTGGGCTTCAGATCTTCATCTGTTAAAGGGACATGAAAATACCCATGGGGTGGCATTGTCATGAAGATGAGGAGGACCCCATGTGTGTGACTTGAGAGTGGGGGTGAACAGCAGAAGTGATGCGAAGAAACAGGATAGGATGTGGCTGATCTTTCTGATGCTCAGTTTTATTCAACTATCTGGGCAAAAAGAATCCCTCTCACATTAAAAATTAGAGATGATTATGGAGAAGGATGAAAAACATGTGTTGCTTTTAGAAAACAGAACAGACCACTTCCAGGTCATTGCTTGCTTTCTGGGAGCCACCTTAGTGATTCTCTTGGGCTCGCAAGATGCACTGCCTATGTGCTTCAGAGGGTGCTTCTGGGCCGGGCCGGTGAGCACATGGTAGCTCATGGGCCTGGCACGGGGCAGGCCCTTGATGAGGGCCGCTGTGCTGTTTTCCCAAGCTGTTCTGGGGGAGGAGCTTGACGCAGCTTGACGCAGTAAGTGAACCCGTACGTACAGTTGGTGGATCCTATGATTGCTATCGTCTCTTGATCTCCCTTGAGAGCACAGAGTTGTGGGGTGGGAGGCACACGGGTCTGCAGTGCCAGGAGACAGCCCACCATCACAAGCTGGATGTGCGTGTCCTTGGACGTGTCACTTAACCATTCTGAGCCTGGGTTAGCTCACCTACAAAGTGCAAAACAGCGGCTCAACCAAGGCTTCCCCGCAGGGCTCTGTGCTGATGGAGCAAGTTGGAAACAGAGTGGAGGCTAAAGACGCATCCCCTTGCTCATTTAAGTCCAGGGCTCCTCACCATGGCTCAGATGGGCAGGTAAAGCCCTCTGTGAACAGCTGATCCCTGCCTGGAGGGCGAGGTGCTGTTACCACAGCTCTGCAAGGCAGGTGGGCTGGGGCTGTGTGGCCGGCTCGGGGGACAAAGACCAGGAGGCTAAGGCACCGAGGGGCTCTCCAAGACCCAGGGCCCAGAGGTGAAGGACCTGGGCCTGGAGCCCCTGACTGGTGCTCTCCTGCCCACCATGTTCCTTCTACTGGTCAGTGTGGCCCCAAGGTGAAAGCAGGAGCCTTGGGGGTGACGAGCTGCCGGCGCCTTCAGGGTTCACTCAGCAGTTGGCAAGGATGGCAGTGTGCAATCCAAGCCCTGGGGATGACCCAACCTACTGATCTCTGAAAGATCTCTTCCAGTTCCTCAGATTCTGGGATTCTAGCTGGGAGAGGCTGCCAAGGGCTCCAATTTTTTAGTACTTGCTATGTTTGCTTATTACACATCTCTTGACTTCTGCACAGAGCCTTGTCCAGCACACAGTATGCAGTAGGTGCTCAATAAATACTAGGTGATGGTTTTGCTGATGTGGCCCTGGAGACTGCTGTCCACCAGGAACAAGCCCTTTGGGATGCAGCCAGTGAGGCCCCTGCACACCGAGTGGGCACCTCCTGTACACTGAGCAGGAGGGAGGCTCCCAACGCTCTGTCCCCATGCCCCAGGCAGCCTCTTCCCCCGTCCTCAGCTGGAAGCCCAGGGCTGAGCCCAGCCCTGATCTCTGCTCAACCCTGCCTGTCCCTGGCCCGCTGAAGCCCAATCCACCCATCCCCCAGAGCCGCCTGTGTCTGCCCTCTGCACGATGGCTATCCGGACATAGCCCTATGTCCAGTCCCTCCTTGGCCAGAGGCAAAGTCCAGACCGTTCCTCCACCCTCACAGGCCTCTCGCCCACTCCTGAATCTCCACTTTGAAAACATCTCAGGGACAAGCGGTCTCCAGGCCACAGCCACACACCCACCCTTGCTTCCCCTCCCAGTCCGGGCTGCCCCTCCCACGGGTCCCAGCCTACCCATTTCCCCTGCCCTTTTCACCCTTTGGCGCCAAAACCAGCTATTCTGAGCCTTTGGCCCAGCTCCTTCTCCCTGCCAGCTGCTCCCTTACTGGGGCCTCCATGTTTGCTTCTTTGCAGTTGACTGTGACTCAGCCCAGCAAAAAAAAAAAAAAGGACCCTGAAAGCATGTGGCACTATGACATGGGGACACCAAAGTCACCAACCCAGCACAGACCTAATGTTTGAGTTACCCACTTGAAATGTTAAATGCAGATCCCTGCAGTGCCGCAGGTGGGTGTGCGTGTGCACACGCGCGCTAGCAAATAGATTCTGGGTCCTTCCAAGAAACTTTTCAAAGCAATCTTTCTCCCCCCCTTGCCAGAAACAATGAATTAGTAAGGATGAGCCCCAACAGGATTAATAGTGCTTTTCTGGTTGCCCAGGCTTCTTGCTTCTTTTATAACACAGCAGCTACTGGATTTCAAGGTTCCTCTGAGCTGATTCTAGGGCAATTACCGCATATCTTATAAAATTACATCAAAGGGTATGTTTGAAAAGATAATTTTCTGTACTTGGCTCTGTGAAAAGTTTGCCATGAAAGCAGCAACAGATAATGGTGCCCGCCCCCATAAAACAGCTTCAGTAGAATCTTCAGATGCCTTTCGGAGCACGGGGAAGGGACAGGGGAGGAGGACAGGGTGACCAAAAGGAAAAACAAGTCCCTGTGCCCGGATTTGGCCTTGGTGACCAGGAAAACATACTCTGAGGGCACAGTCAAATATTTGATTCACTGAGCTTATCAGCCAAGCAAAGGAGAGCAAAGGGCAGAGCCCGGCACAAAATCTGGGGTGCTGGGCAAGATGTCTAGGATGAGGGTTGGGCGGGTCCACAGTGATCCTGGGCCTCCCGGCAGAGAGGCCCTTGGGAAATATTTGCTTGCTGCAAGAGCGTTCCTGGATATCTGTACCAAAGCTTTTGGATCCTTGAAGCTCTGGCAAATCTGTGTTTTTGACAAGTACACGGTCAACGCGCAGGTTTCCCTCCACGTGCTGCAAAACCCATAAACCATAAGGGACGATTCGACTAAGTCAGAAACCTTCAGGCCCTAAAGACACCACAGTCCGAGGTGAAAGTCACCTGGGTGGGAGAAGGTACTTGTGCATGACAGACCTACCTTTAACCCGATGGTCTAAGGAGTTCTCGGAAATCGGTAAGGAAAAGCATCAAGTAGAAATGCCTGCTACTACCGCTCACACCACTCAATCTCACTAATAATTGCTTTTGAAACATTAAAACCAAGGGTAGGCGCCCATGAAGAGGTGAGGGGGGCAATGCCTTAGCGGAAGGACCCAGGCTACAAAGCTAACGGTGTGAGATGCAGGCACATGCCAGTGAGACCTCGGGCAGGTCCCGCTCCCTCGGGTCCAGTCACTGTTTTGGTGGGCTTGCACAGAGAATGCACCATTGGTCTCCCATCCTTTGCATCCAGCATTGCCCAGGGCTTCGCAGACCTTCCCACTCCCCTGAGCAGTCCCAGGGTGCTGAGCGCGCTGTTGTCCGCCACCCCCTCTGCTCAGAAGGCTGGAAGGGATGTGCTCTGGCCAAGACCCGCAGCCACCTCGGGACCTGCTGCGGGGCTCTGACCTGTCTCCTTGGGGCAGGGGTCCATGTCTCCATGTCACACATGTCTGCACCATGAGAGCTATGGCCAGATGGTTGGATGGGGCTGAGGAGGAGGAACCAGCGAGGTGTGGAGAAGAGGAAGGCGAGGGGTAAGGAAGGAGCACAGACGCTACAGCCAGGCAGCGTAGGCTTTGCACCTCCGTTCTGCACTTCCTGGCTGTGTGCTGTTGGGCACGTGATGCCATCCCAGCCTCAGGCTCCTCTTCCATAAAATGGGCACATGCTCCCCACCTTGCTCTTTCTTTACCGTTATCTGTACCACTCAATTGGACATATGTCAGAGGCAGCCTCCCCCGACTGTTCCTTAACCATTCCGGGTCCCCAGATGAGACCATGTGATTTCACTTTTGACTTTCCAGCCGTTGGCCCATTGCCTTGTACGTGAAAGGCACAAAATAATGCCTGCAGGATGAATGAATAAAACTTATGGGAGAGAAACCAGGAGTCAGAGGGTGAGGTGATATCCTAAGGGCCACACAGCCCATTAATTACCTAGAGGGCTGTGAAGCCTTCTTTCTTTTTGCTCACGGGCAAAATGAACAGGACAACCGACAGCCAATTATACCGGCTCCCAAAGTCTCCTGTTTACTGAGAAAGTCTCATTCTACACTTGCTTTCCCTTATAATAATGGCCATCTTTGGTCTCAGAAATGTCCTGTGGTGGGAGATAAATTGCCCACTCTCCCCATTACGAGGGAGCATGGGGAAGGGTTCTGTGTTTCCCTGACCCCATCTCCTCCCTCCATCCCTTATTCCTCTTAACTTGTCAGATATGCAATTAATATGTCATTCCATTAGCTTTTCACCAAATGTGAACTGTGCTCATCCCAAAGGCGGCCTTCCCCCAGCAACACCTGTGAGTGCTCAGGCCGGTGATCAAGGGTGTTCCCACCATCTGCACACACCCGATGGCGCTCCTCACTGCCTAACTGCCACCAGCGAGGAGTGGTCCCACGGGTTGCCTTTGACAGGTCTGTGCCGCAGCAGCACCCCCTCCTACTCTGGCTAACCAGCATCTTCCTTCCTCTTGCTCAAGGGGCACCTGATGGACGGGGACCCATTCACCACAGCTCCCGGTGTGCCTGGCAGCCTCTCCAGAGACGGACAGGTAGGCTGAGAAGAGAGCTGGGGTCCCAAGGTCCAACCCCCCCCCCCCAAGAAATGTTGGGTTGGGAGAAGCGGGAGAGGCATCCAGAACAAAGAGAAGTGTTGCCCCTGGGAGAGCACACCAAACCAGGGACAGCTCCAAAGATGAGCATTTTCGTATATATTCGGGTTTGTGTGGCTTGGCTGTTGGATTGGGGGAGGGGCTGGCACTCCTGCTGGTCCTCAGACATCCAGAGATGGCCAGGAGGAGGAGGAGGAGGAGGAGGAGGAGGAGACCCATGAACCCCTCAGCAAAGGAAGTGAGAACCTGAGAAAGCCTGTGAGGTCTGGGCACCCAGGTGCCTGCCCCAGAGCCTTCCTAGGTTAGCCCACCCTCCCTGGGTTCACCCCATCTTCCAGGCCCATCCTCTCCGCACACATGACAGATGATGGGAGTCACACTTTTGTGTGGCCACAGGGGCTTGTGGTTGCCCCCCTGCCACCATGTCATGGGAGTGTGGTGCTTTCCCACCCAAAGATGGTCTGCTGCCTGAGGCAGGAACCCTTCACTTCCTGACTCCACAGGGAGTGTAACCCGGGCTCTGCACACAGCCCACACTTAACTGGCACTTGTCAGCCACCCAACTGGGAGTGGGGCACTAGAACCTGGGGCTGTCAGGTCCAACCGCCCTGGCACAAGACGGCTTAGAGCCTCACTTGCTCTCCCCCCGCCCACCCCCTGCCCCATGCCTGGGGACTCCCAGCCTACAGTGCTCCCAGGCCTGACTCTTAAAGCAGGACAAAGCAGTCTCCCAGCCCCTTCCCTTGGCTGACCCACATCTAGTTTCCCCACAGCAGGGACTGAGGCCTGCTTTGGCCATCTCAACACCTTCTGGAGAGCAATGGGTGTGACACAGAGAGACCTCTCTGAGATCAGGAAGCCAGCCCTGTTCCTTGAATTCCCCCTCCTGGGGGCACCTGGGGGCTCAGTCGGCGAGGTGTCTGCCATTGGCTCAGGCCATGGTCCCAGGGTCCTGGGATCAAGCCCCACACCAGGTTCCCTGCTCCATGGGAGCCTGCTTCTCCCTCTCCCTCTGCTGCTCCCCCGGCTTGTGCTCTCTCTCCCTTTCTAAAATAAATACAAATCTTAAAAAAAAAAAAAAAAAAGAATCCTCCCTCCCTCTTGGCCCTCAATTTGCACACCTAAGCCAGGGCCTTAACTCGGTGAGGTATATTCTGGAAATCACCCGTCACTAAATTCTGGGGGCTGATCTCAGTAACTGCATGGTTGGAAAGGATCTGGAAAACCCACAGTCTCCATGATGGGAAAGACCACGGGCACCTTGAGGGTAGGGATGCTGCACCCATCAGCATAGCACCAGCTCCAGCACGACCCAGGCAGAGTGGGGGCCCAATGTCAGCGTGCAGAATTGTACTCAGGCCTTAGCTCATTGCCCTCTGGCTGCCCCGCGGCCTGGCACAAAGAAGGCACATAATAAGTGTCTGAATGAATGGACGTGGGCCTACGGGGCACCAGGCTGGGCACGTAGCCGACTTTATTGGTGCCATAGCTTTGCACAGCAGATATGATCATTCCATTTAATACATGGGAAAATAGAGGCCCAGAGAGCTGAAGGGGCTTCCGCAGGACACTCAGCAAGTGCCTGGCCAGAGTTCAAGCATACTTCCGGCTCCTGAACACTGCGGTCTTTCCACTTGCATTTCAGCAGCTCAACACTGAGAGCCCACTGTCTGAGACACGGTGGCTCAGCCTTTGGGGAGGAGTCAGAGCTGAAGGAGAAGTAGCTCCAGCTCTCAGGTTGTTCTCACGGAAAGGGACAGGCAGTCTTGCTCTCAGCCACCTGGATGAAGGGCCGACATGGCAAGGCCTGCCCAGGAAGCTGAGACCTCCTTGTGCCGGCTGGGGGTGTGGTGGGGGTGGGGGATGGAACTCTTCTTCATTCTGAAGGACCGAGAAGGGTATCTGGGGACACGTGGCATGGGCTTGGGCGCCAAGGCCGGACAGGCTTGGAGCGATGGGCAGCGGTTGAAGAAGCTGCAAGAAGTATTTTCAGCAGCCCTCCAGTGGGAAGATAGGTCTGAGGTGGGGGCTTCCCAGCACGTCTTAAATCTCAGGGCAGCCACCTGCGGGCCCTGGGGGAGGAGGTGTTTTGCTCAGGAACCCTGGGGTCTCTCTGCCAGAGGAGGGGTAGAGAGCCGGTGTCCATGCCTGGCCTCCTAAATGTGGTCTGAGAGATTCCGGCAACCTCCTGGCCTCAATCATCAGGAGCCCCGGGGGAGAGGCAGATAAGCGAGCTCTGAAGGACGGGTTCCAGCCACAGGGCCACAGACTTATTAGTTTTCCACACACTTGGTTGGCCGGCCTCGTGGGGTCATGGGGGGGTGGGGCGGGGAACGTGCCTGTCGGGCTGCAGCTGATGCGGGAGGACCAGGGAAACGGAGGCCTGGGGTCCTGTGGTGGCACCTCACCCGGCTGCTGCCTCCTCCTGGCTGGGGGTTTCCTCCCTTCCAGGGGAGCCCGGCCCAGGAGGAAGCGGGCCACTCAGGGCTATTGGGAAGCTTCTGTCGGAGGCCCACGGCACATGTTTCCCCAGGGCCATGCGCTGGGAGGGCCTGAGAGCCCACGTCTCTTCTGGGAGGACTCCTGGGAGCACAGCAGGGACCTCCTGTAAGCCATCAACATGCTGCATGACCCTCCCTGGGCCTCAGTTTCCATTTCTATAACATGGATAACTTGGAGCCATCTTCCTCTTCAACCAGTGAGCGGACAGATGGTTTATTTCAAGGTTTGTTTATTAGACTTCCTGCTCTGGCACCATGATTTGAACAGTCCCACTGGTGTCCCACTGTATCGAGGGCACTAGACTTGAGACCCGATGAGGAGAATCAGTAGAACCCCCACCCCCAACAAACACCCGCAAGTACAAGAGCTTCATGTTCGCCGAGCTTCCACTCCACACCAGGCCCTCTGCCCAAGGAAAATATCTACATTGATTACCTCATCTAATTCTGACAGTGGCTCTGGGAAGAGACAGTCACCGACCCCATTTTCCCCAACTTGACAGAATTTCTTAAATGTCTTCAAGTCCTGAAGTGGTTTCCCACCCCCTCCAGAATGAAATCTCACCCCTCTTTTTCCCAACGCCTCGCCACTCCCCGGTCTGCACACACATGCACCCTTCATTTCATCTTAGGCCCTGTTCAGGTCCCACTTTTCCCCAGAGAAGAGCCAAGACCTGGGGGAAGCCAGTGAGGTGCCCAAGCAGCAACATTCAGGAGGCGCTCATGCACTGACACAGCCTGAGGGTGAGGACTCCTGAAGCTCTGCCCTACCATTGCCCTGCCCCTATATCCCTCCCCGCCGCTCCTTTGAAGTTCCCATAGTCCTCCCAGGGGGGCTGATTCCCTGCCTGAGCCTCTGTGGCTGAGGGGCAGAGACCCATTTCTTCTGTTCATCCCTAAACCACCTGGGAGCCAGGCTTTCACACCCCTGCCCTTCCAACATGCTCCCGTCCCTCCTCCTCTGCCCTCTGCTGCATTTGCCTGCCATCCCAATTCGCCTCTTAGCATCTATAAACAACAATGATTTTTCTTTCCAACGAAATAGTATATAGCCATTAAAATTGTGTTTCCACGTGGGTGAATTCTTCGATCACCTCAACGTACAAAAAGGCTTTTCTATTTGTGACTGACAACCCAGAGGCAACCAAAGAAAAGACTGAGGAATCGACTACATAAAAATAAAAATAATTTCTGTGGCATACACCATAAGTAAAGTCAAAGTTAAATAACGAACTGGGAGGAAATATTTGCCACATCTATCATAGGTAAAGAAATAAGATCACTAGTGTATGTGTGTGTGTGTGTGTGTGTGTGTGTGTGTGTGTGTATGTGGTCTTAAACATTGAGAGACAAAGAACCAAAAACCCAGCTGGAAAGTGGCAAATGAGCAAATTATGGGCAATTCACAAAAGGAATATAAAAGTTATCCTTAAGCACAGAAAAAATATTCAACTGCACTCATAATAAGAGAAATGCAAATCCAAACTACCGACACTAAGGTACCATTTCATACTCATGAGATTGGCAAAAAATTCCAAAATTTGACACCACCTTCTGTCCCAAGGTCATGAGAAAATGGGGTGGAAAGCAAACCAGTACAACCCCATGGAGGGTTTCCTGGAAACACCTAACAAAACTCCGTACATATTAAGGCTTCAAGCCAAGAAGCTCACTCCTAGACATTGACCCTGAGGATACACTCCCAAGCATCCGAAACACACATGCCTGAGTGCTGCAGCATTATTTGGAATTGTAAACTACAGGAAACCACCTCAACTGTCATCCTGGGGATAGTGGTGGCACAAATGATGGTGTGCACACATGGGGAGTACTGTGTAGCTATAAAAAAGAATGTGAAAGGACCTCTATGAACTGACGTGGAGTGTCTTACAGAAAATGATATTGAACACATAAAGCAAAGAATTATAAAAAAGCATATATGATAGGGTATCTTTTGCGTAAAAAAAGAAAGGAAAATTAAAAAACATACATAAAAATGTGTTTACCTCTACAGAAAGCAATAGAAGTGTAAGCATAAAAGAATTAAGTTGGTTCCCTGCAGGGGAGAATGGGGCTGTGGGAATGCAGGAGAGAGTGACACATCTCATAGTACAGCTTTTTGTGTAGTTCTGCCTTTTGAAAGGATGTTAACATTCTACCCATTTAAAAAAATTTAAACCAATAAGAAGGGGAGGGGGGAATCCCTAAAACTGAAAACAAAGTGGAAAAAACAAACCTGACTGTATTTCTAATAAGCACTCTTAGCCCACCAAGGCCAAGGAAAGAAAGAAAGGACTCCATGGAGCTATTTAAGAACGCAGCAGAGATGGAGGTGGGAGGGCAAGGTTTGTTTATTGCAGCCGTGAAGCCATCTTGACGTTATTCTTGATGTAACATAGGATGAAGCAAACAATTGAATGTGTTGACAGCTTTGAGGTTTTCACTGTGGGGAAAGGACATATGAATATGGAACGGGGGGAGACACAAGCAGCAGCCCTGCAGAGGTGGATTGGAACTGGAGGTACCAACAGGGACTGTGACTTGTAACATATGAACAGGTGAGCGTATATGCACGTTTATGTGCGTGTGTATATATATGTGTACATGCACATACGAAAGATAATGTGTACACACATGCACATATTTCCTAGCTCCACCTCCTGAAAGGGCAAAGAGGCAAAGACACCCAGCAGTAGTGGGTACTCTGAGAGCCCAGATTTTGGTCTCTAATACCACTCCCCACTGAAAGGAACCAGGCATTTCAGAGAAATGACTGGTTGCAGGGCTCATTCATGGCAGGTACATGATGAGCCTGGAACCTCTTTTCATTCCAGAAAGTAAAGAAAGTGCTCCGGAACAGGGATGGCGGCATTTACAAATATCATGAGAGTCAGCTTGCAGAGGCTCCTACCGGTCAAGTCTGGGCCAATTTATGCACCAAAATATAATTGAGCACAGTGAGAAATAATAAACTATCAGAAAAACGGGAACTCATCAGTCCACACAGATAACAGACAAATACATCTTACTGCTTATTAATAGTAAATGTATACCGCCTCAGTATACAGTGCTACTGCAGCATGCCAAGGGCCAACTCATAAATACGGAGGGAGCACTGGAGCCAGGAAAAAATCACTTTGCAGCCATCCTGGTAAGGACTGGATCAGGCAAGAGACATCAACAGATACTAGCCCTGCGGAAAGCTGATGCGGAGCAGGGTATACGCGGGGTTTCAAAGGGTCTCTCCATAGACCACATACTAGTCTCAAGGAAGAACAAAGACAATTACCATGTCGGAGAGAAATAGGTAATACTTTGACCTGGAGATTAAAATTTACATCACCAGTGAGGACCAAAGAGGACCAGGAGGGCTCACCAGTGTGAGATCGCATGAGAATAAACCCAAAAACCCAAGACTGCTGAGGCAGGATTCTGGCCAAGACCGTGTAACCTGGATCTCACCACCAGGAAGCATTGGACAAGCCCCAAATAGGGAATATTTTATTGAAAATAAGAAGGGGGGACTGTGTTCTTCAAAAATGTCAAGGTCGTAAACAACAAAGAAAGGTTGTGAAAATGTTCCCAATTAAAGGAGGCCAAAGAGGCACAGCAACTAAATGCAACCCCCTGCCCCTAGCTGGGATCTGCTCCTGGAGGGCAAGGTGCTCTCGGAGGCTCACTGACAAAACTGGAATACAAATGGTATGCTGGTAAATCAGACCCATGTGTGTACTTGTGTTACATTTACTGATCAACCAGACACATACTGGAGTATTTAGGGGTAACTTACCCTCCAATGGTTCAGACAAAATGCATATGTGCATGTGTGTGCATGATAGAGCACGCATGACAAAGGAAGTGGGGTAAAACCTTAACAACAGATGTAGCTAGGATATAAGGAAATAAAGATCATCTTTGTACTATTTTCATTTTTGTACTTTTTCCATCATTTGAAATCATTTCCAAATAAAATGATTTTAAATGCACGCTCCAACTTTTGAATGACATTCCCTTCTCCACAGGTACAGAGGAGGTCCCTCTGTACCTTCTCTGCTTGTCCAGAGGACTTCTGGCAGGCAGCCAGGCTGGGAGGCAGTTCAGAAAATCAAGCCATCTGGGAGATGTGGCCTTGGGCCAGTGACTTTCCTCCCTGCCTCTGCTCCTCCGCTGTAGGGCGATGCCCACCTCGTGGGCCATTGGACACACATGACACGACACCGGCAAGTGCTTATCAGCTCTGTGGCCAGTCAATGTGAGCTACAGCTTCACGGGTCTCATTTCTCATCAGCAGGAACCCCTGCAGGGTGCAGGCCTGGGAGCTGCCTGCAGTTCCCAGGCCCACGGAGGTCTCCAGAAGGACTATGACCCCAGGACGAGCAAGCGGTCTTGGGGTGGCCTCAGGCTGGCGGCCACCTGCAAAAACTCCTCTGTAGGTGGATGGCCCCCAGTCGTGCTTGGGCCTTGGGACCTTGCTGCCCGGTGCTCTCGGCCTCGACACCCACTTTCCTCATCTACCCTCGGGCTGGAACGTCCTACAAGACCCACTCCTAGAGACTCCCAGGCGTCTTGCTAGGGTTGCCCCAGCTGTCACCCCACCAAACCCCCACCCTGCCCCACCTTCAGCTCCTTCTCTTACTGTAGGATCGGATGTGGCATTTCAGTATGGCCCATCTCTCCTCTTGCAGGGGAACTCTTTGTGACAGTATTGTTCTGGTAGGAAGAACAATGACCCTTGGAGAATAGGCTGGGGAGGAGGCACGTTTCGTTGGACGGGGACTTTCTTGGAGACCCTAAAATTGGCCTTTACCCAGGCCTGTCCTGAGAAGGATGCTGGGCTCCCTCTCTGCCCCTGTTCAGTCATTTGGAGAAGAGTCATTGTGCCACACTGTGTCCACTGGCCCCCTCAGACCCCCTCTCCACCCTGTCCATGACCCCTATGGACCACAGCACAAGTCATTTCCCCTCTGTGCTCCTTTCTGTTGGAAGCCCGAGGGGGCCCAGGCGGAGGACAGAGGGAGGGAGGGCAGATGTTGAATGCCTGGTTTCCCTGACTACAGGGGTGCCCCAGGGCACAGCCCAGGCAGGGTGGCCCCCTCCACAGCACCCTCACCATCTCTGCTTCCAGTATCCCTTCTCTCCCTGCCCCTTCGGCCCCAGGGTTGGGCTACTGCCCCAGGTCCTATAGGTTCCCTGTCCTGCACTGGCCTTTGGACTCAACTCTCTTCAAACCACCTGCTTCCTGCCTGGCCCCACCACGTGGAGGCAGACACCTGTGGAGGGAGGTGGTGCCTTGTCTGTCCGTCCATCCCGGTTGTTTGCGTTTGTCTGCCCGCGAGGCCCTGGATTTACTGCACCCAGGGAGGGGACCCACCTTGGAGCCATTCATGCAGCAGAACAAAAGCCGGAGCTGCCACTTCAGGCGTCCTCCCGAGGCTCAGCGCCTCCTGCTCTGACTGTATTTCATCTTTTCGTAAAGTTACTGTTAACCGAGAAGCATCGAAAGAAGAGAATTAAAAGGGAGAAAAGTTGGCGGAGGAATGTCTTTTTTTCCCCCGGTTTAAACCTTTTGTTATCCACTCTTTAGGAATCCGATTCAACTCGAGGAGCATGTGGCAGCACGTGTTCTTCAAAATTAGTTCCAAGACACACTCAGGGCTCTTTATTATTCATTCTATTAAAAAAATCAAAATACTAGCTCATGCCTCTCACATCCTTGGAGTGGGTCTGGTGGCTTCTCTGATGTATTGTCCTCCTCGAGAGTGAAGAAGGCCTTTCCTCCCTCAAGCTTCTCGGCCTCCCCCTCACGGGGACAAAGAGGCCCGCGCAGGACAGCCCCTCAGCCTCACACTGGCTCCCAAGGAGCCCCGGGGGGCCTGCAGCAGGTGGGAGCGGGAGGACCCCTCCTGGTCTCAGGAGCACGGTTTCCCATGTCCAGAGCTAGAACAACTGGTTTGGAAAGAGGGTCGAGGAGGTGAGGACTCAGTGACCTGGAGGCACAGGAGTCACAAGTGCTGCATTTGTCCTTCTGGATTGCCGCTGCTGCATTGGTCCCTGGAAGGGATACCAGGATGCCAGCAAATTTTGTTTTCTCCTCAGGAACACCGAAATCTGGCTTTCGGCATCCTGAGCTCTAGAGTCACCCAGGCGTGTCACAGTGGCGTTTTAATTGGACCCCGAGGAAGGCAATGAGGTTCTTAGCTCGGTGTGGGTGAGGGGTTCATCTGCCTTGAGGAGCCTCCAGCTGATAGGAGCTGGCTAAGCAGCTTCTATGCCTGGTGGCCATAGCTGCAGAGTAGACCAGGTATGTCCCTCGACGGGGTGGGGTGGGGTGAGGGGGTTTCCAGCTGGCTGGGAGGGAGGGAGACTACACAGGGCCCAATGTGGGGGGCTGCAACTGGTCAGAGGAGGCAAAACTTCCCAGAGGCTGAGTGGCCCAAGGAGGGCGTCCTAGAGGAGGTGGTATTTGACAGCCGGTTACGCCCTGGAAAGGAAGGAGGAGAAGGAAGGGCGAGGAGGAATGTGAGCAGACCCAGGGGGAACGAGGCAGGGCAGGAAGGACCTTGACCACAAATGAAGGTATTTCTTCTTTCTTTTCTTTTGTTTCTCTGAGCAATCCCAAATTCACTATTAATCACCCCAGACCTGGCTTGTTGATAACTGTTGATTTCCCCTGCACACCTGTTCATATTTCTGATGGAAATGTATTACACAATCACGCCTTCGGCTGGTGATTACCATGGTAATCAGGTACGCTCACTGGCAGGCCGGCAGGCCTCTTGAAAACAAGATTCTGAAGACAGGGGCTTTCATTCCACCTACGTAGTGCCTGGGGGGCAAGGGGAATGAAGCAGGCCTGGGGCAGGTGCGGGGGTTGGTTCCTTCTCTGGGGAAGTCCTGGCCCACAGGGCAGTGCCAAGAGCCTCCGGAGGGCTCTGCAGGAAGTCAGGGGATGAACTAGACAGGGGGCAGGCCAACCCTGCCTCCCCTGGGGCCTCAGGGCCCTGCAGTGCGCAGATCGCTGGGGACCGTTTGGCGGGATCCCACGTGAAGAGAGGGTCAGAGCTCCCAGGTGCCCAAGACCAGGATCCTTGGCCAGAACAGGATTCAACCTCCCACACCCAACTCAGGAACCACCTCTGTGCCTTTTGGAACATTACAGAGATGCTTCTCCCTATCACGGGATGGACGTTTAAGGTCTGGTGAAAGCCCCCACGTGTCTGAACTATAGCATGTGGCCCCGAAGCAGTCTACTCTAAGTTTGCAAGAGCTCCAGGCAGACTGCTGGGCTTCAGATCCCAGCTCCACCCCTTTCCTGGCTGGGTGACCTCGGGCAAGTTACTTAACCTCTCTTTTCCTTCTCACTGGCCAAAGACCCATGATAGGAATTTCTAATGCATAGGACTGCGGTGAGGATTAAGTGAATCGATGCATGTAAAATGGTTAGAACAGGCCCGCCACAGGGTAAGCCCTCAAAAGGGCCTGGGACACAGCAGCGCCTCCCCTCTCAGGGCATGGGGGAAAGAGAGGGGTGAGGGTACAGCTGGTATTCTGGACTTTGTGCAAACACTGCCTCACCTCCTCCTGCGGGCACCCCCACATCACCCTCTCTGAACAACGAGCAGACTGTGGCCCCTGGAACCCAGACCTCCTGCCTCCCTGCCCACTGCATTTTCAATTTCCTTCCCAAAGGCATTGGTCTGCTGGCCTCTGGCTGTCCACCCAAAACTAGGACCCGGCCCTCCTTCTCACCCCCATACCCCACACTCTGACTGCAGTCCTGGAAAATGCAGGCCTCGTGGGCACCAGGTTCCAGGACAGATAAACATCTACAGCATTTAGTCTCTCGGGCAATTGCCCCTATAGGTTAAATGGTGTCTAATTAAAGACCTCCCCCACAGTTACAGCAGTGGTTGCGTCTCTCGCGCTGTTCCAGGCGTGGCACAGCCTGCTCGCTTTAAAAGAAGGGCTGTCGTTAACGGAATTATTGTAGGCTGCACCAGACACTGTATGATCCAGATCAGGCCCAGGGCTGTGGGCTCTGCCTCTCAGAACCTGCCCACCGGAGGCAGCTGACAGGCCATTACTCTGTGTCCTGCAAACTGTGCAGTGATAAGGAAACCCCACCAATTTGATGCTTTATCTGGTTGCAGGTTGAGGGAAGATACTATTTCAATCAAGATAATGATTCCATTTCTTGGACGGAAATTAGATTTTTCTTTTTTTTCACCCCCTGGCCTCATGGGGGTGCCACCAAAATCAGTCTCGGGGCTGAAACAGGTCAGGCACAAGTTAGAGGATTTTTCTGGCAACCTCAGAGAGAGTATGAACATGAAGGAGAGAAGGGAAAGGGGGGAGTTTGCTTGCAAGAAAAAACACACACACGCCAGGCCTATGAGATTACAAAGTCAGCTCTATTTGGCCATTTATAGGCACTAGGCAGCACCCAGGAAACCAAAATTGGGAAGATAAGCTCACAGAGCATGAGCACGATGGCCTGGATTTCAAACAAGGTAAAGGGCCTATCAAGGCAATAATGATAATGAAGCTCCAGAGATAGGACACTCAGCCAGGACAGGACCTGGGTAGCCAACCTGCCCCCTGCCCCCCGGCACTCAGGGGGTACACTTCCTGTGTGACTTTGTAGACACGTGTCCTGGCTATTCTTTCACCTCCTATAACAGGGAGCTCCCCGATCTGGAGAGGGTCCTCCATCACTGACCAGCTCCTGTGCTGGGAAAGCACCTCTGAATCCTGGCAGTCACTCCATGAAAGGAAAACACGGTAAAGAGTCTACAAGGTGCTGGCACTAAAGGGCATCTAAACACACAGGAGTAACGAGCCCCATTGCAGTGAGTCATCGAACAATATGCAAATGCCATTAGGCAATAAATACAGTGAGGCTGGAATAATTGGGACTAGGTGGTGAATTCTGTGAAATTTTACATTATTTTAAATATTTGAGGCTTTCAAGGGCTGTAATACAGCATCTCGAACTCTTTATCGGTGATTTGCCTTAATGAGGAAGTAGTAAAAATTTGCAATTCCAACATAGATTGTATATACAGTGACTTTAAAAAGTTTGGAAGTGTCGGGTTTGGATGCATTTGGAACATTCTGTTGAGAGCAGACTGGGTGGATTGCTCTCTCTCTCTCTCTCTTTCTCTCCAAACAAAAGGCACATTTGAGCTCATCTGCTTTGGAAGGAAGACACCGACAGCGGTTGTCTCACTATATTGCATTAGACGCACCAAAGCTTTGACATCTACCCCCCCCCCCCCCCCCCCCGCTGTCAGTGTGTATAGACTGTCCTCGGAAAGCAGCCCCAAGCTCTGGTAACGTCGGGTGTCACCAGGAGGGGAGCCAGGCCACCTGGGGACAGACATGGGAAGGAGACTTGTCACTGTATACCTTTTGGTATGTTTGCATTTAGAGTCATGGGACTGTATGACCTATTGAGAATAAAGTGACAGTTTAAAAAAAAAAAGCACATACTTATTTCAGTGAAGACGGATTCTGGTACTACTGATTTCTATCATAATACCTACGCTGTTAAAATGCAAGCTTACTACGATAAAAATTACTGCTAAGTCCAGTGAAAAACCACATCTGGTTGTCTTCACAGCTGGGGTGTACACAGGCAGAGGAGTAGATGCAACGCTGCCCCCTGGCCAGATCCCCTTCTCTGGCTGGGACACCTCCTCCCCCGCTGCCTTCACATGTGATGTTCTCCAGACCCTCACTCTTGGTCAAGGGCATGCCTTGGAAGCTATACCGGCAGCACCATCGTGGGAATAGCCGGTGGTGAATGAGGGTTATTTGAGGCCTGCCCCTGGTTGCCAAGCCAGATTATCCGTGCACTGCAATTCACATGGAAGGAGCCAGGGAAAGACTTGTCCTGACACATCCTCCTCTCTCCCTGACAAGTACTCCCCAAGAGTGCTCCCTGGATGCATCACAGCACCTGAATCTCTGCCTCAAGCTCTGCTTCTGGGAATTCGACCTGAATCGGCCAAACATCGGCTCCAAAGGGAGGCCTCCTTCCTTCAGAGGTGGTAGAAATGCACACACATGAGCTTTTTTCTCTGAGAGCAGAGCCATCACCACCTTCCTGCCTGGCCAAGATTGCCAGGTGACCCTGTACACCCCACGAAGGCCAGCACAAGCAAGATGCTAACTGGTCAGAATAGAGAGCCCCCACAACCAGACCCCTGAGGGCCCACCCAGATCCTCTTCCCCGGGACGAGTGAGCAGGAGCCAGGGGCAGACCCAGCAGGCCTGTCCCACAGTCAGAGACCCAGTGACGCGTAGCAGAGGGTCAGCACCAAGAGGGTCAGCACCAGAGGGTCAGCTCTATCACCTATTAGCTAGCGGGCTCAAGAGAAATACTTATTCCTGGCCTCAGTTTCCTTACCTGCAAAATGGAAGTACCTCCAGAGCCTCTGCAAAGCCCGTAGGAGAGGATGCTGGCGAGCATGCTGTGAGCTGCTAATGCCACATAGATACTGGCTTCGACTCTTGAGACTGAGAACATGCCAGCATCCCCTGCTTGCTGGGAACAGATAATTAAGCCTGATCAACTAACTAAATCTCAGCTGCCCCTCATCTTGGGCATCGTACCTAGAGCTCCCTATGCGAGAAGCAGCCCCGCAGAAAAGTGAGTGGACATGGGGAGCACCATCCTGGCGACTGTCCACCTGGAGCTCGGGATGACTCTTTGCTGACCTCACGGGCCTCTGGCGGCCCTTAGCTGCAGCTGTCCGGAGAGGGCCATCCCTCTCGTTCTCTCTCTCTCTCTCTCTGAGATCTAGGGAGGCTCCCCAGTGTGGATTCCCTGTAATGCATCCAGTGTCTGTATTGATCTCACACACAACCTCGGATTTGGTGGAAAATCCCTGTGGCCACTTTCACACGAATCACAGACAGACGGGTAGAAACTTAATTTTATTTACCCAAATGAGGGATACCTCGCTCTGTCCTGAGTCCTTACACATCAACCATTCGTGAAGCCACTTCTAGCCCTTTACCACTTGGTCCTGCCCAGTGTCACCAGCATCCTTGTCCCTCCCCTTCAGACCTGTGGCTGTGACACCCTCCACACGGGTCTTTGAGCATCCCCAGCCTGGCACCTGTTTCTTCCGCCCTCGGATGGCGTCCCTCCTCCATTGGCCTCTCTTCCAGCTCAAGCCCCTCTGTCCCCAGGAAGTGTGCCCTAAGTACTCCTGTCCCCAGCACTTCTGGCTGTGGTGTGGGCACCAGAGCGGACCGTGTGCTTGGTCACAAACATCTTTAATAATGTCACCTGCAGGTCTCTTCTCCTCCTACTCTGGATTGAAAGTGCTTCTGAAATAGAGCCTAGGCTGCTGTCTTTCTTGTTGCCTCTCAGAGCCTCCAGCCAGTTCCAGGCACCTGGCGATTAGAAACAATCTCAGCTGGAGGAACGGATTGGGTTGTATGACTGCTCTTCGTTTAACACACTGGTAACTGGCCTGTAGGAGAATTCACAGTTCTAAGTAGGGCCCACCTAGCAGTGAACTCGGAATTGCACAAACTGGTTGTTTGTGGCTCCAGGGCAAAACAACGCGCATCGTGCTTACCCCGCCCACCCAAGAGTCTCGCTTTCCCCCCAAAACACCAACCAACCGACCCCAAGGGAGTGACTCTCTTTCCTGCACTGGTGGCTGGAGGGCAGAGCCTGGGTTCCAACCATCCACCTTCCATGCCAACGAGCCCTTACATTCCTGAGACCAGCCCCACCCAGCCAGACACACCTTACAGAACCGATGCCATCAAGGTCATGCTCCTTTCCCCAAAACAGGGAAACCCGCCCACTCCCAGGAACAGTGTCAAACCACAGACCTAAACAAGCGAAATTCATACTCACCAGCAGTGATGCCTTCCTCTTAAATTTCAGGCCAGCAGTTTCCCTGCAAACCTGCTCATTTCCTGCAAAGAGAAGAAAGGAATGGAGAAGCATATTAGCATCTGCTCTGGTATCCTCTGGCAGTTTGCTGGCCGACCTCGGGCTCCTGCACCCTCTCTCCTCCTTACTCCCCACGGCCCTCTCCCCTCCCAGGAACACAGTGTGCTGGCTGGGTGGGCGCCCCTGGCGCCCCACATGCCTCCCTCCCCCTCCGTGGCGCCATGCCAGCCTCCGATTGACCACTGCCTCCAATTCCCTGAAGGCGCTGGGCTTCTTCCCACTCCGGAGTGAGGCCTCCTCTTCTGTAGCATGGGGTTGCCTAGCAACCCCGTGCGCCAGCTCGGAAGGCCCTCCTAAATTGGACCTCACAGCACAGGGCATCTCCTTGTACAGCTGCTTGAATCTTAACAATCTGGCTCTGAATAATAACACAATGGTAATTGCATGCACGGGCTCCAAAATACATTTAAATAATGTTCAAGAGCTGACACACACCAACAAAGGCCAGAAAATGCATCGTGGAGGTTGACTGTAAGGCCAGGCGGGACGTTCGGTGCGGGAGTGAGTTGACAGGGAGGACTTGAGTTAATGACAATGCCAACCTGAACTGTGAATTCCCCTGCCTTTCTGCCTGAGTGTGTCACCACTTTAATGCACTTTAAGTGAGTTTGGGATCTGTAGAGGCAATTAATGCCCAGAGGTAGTGATGCTTCAAGACAGGATGCCCTTTAGCTCTTCTGCAGATACATGCGGGTTTGGGGAGGGTGCTGGAGGGGAGGGGAGAGGACAAGAAGGGAGGACAGGGCATGAGTGATGTCCCTTGGCTTCTACAGTCTTGGCTAAATACATCTTAGGAGGCGCGGGAGAGGACCTACCAAGCAAGAGCACAAAGCACTTGCCACCTCAGTGAGGGGCAAATTCGACACGACTGATGGATTTCAGGATGAGACACGAAGGCAGAGGGGCCTGAAGCCGCTGACACGCGGTGTGGGGATGGCCGCATGCGCACAGGCCAGACTTCTGTGTGGGTCCCTGGCAGACAGGGACGGAGAGCCGCGCTCCAGGCACAGAGTCTCAGCACAGGGGACCTGGCAGGCTGAGCCGCTCTCTGTGGCGCCACGGCCGCGATGGCCCGGAGATCGGCCCCAATCATTTGAAAACCCGAAGCTCCTTTTTAAAAAGCTCCACACACTCCCATGAGGGACTTAGACCCTCGCGCAGCCACGTTCACGGGAGTGTGACTCACCAAAGGACGTGCAAGCACCCCGGGTGTCAGCTGACAGACAAACGGATAAGCAAAATGTGGTCTCCGCGTGTGGCGGCATATCATGCAGCCGTGAAAAGGAAGAAAATCTGGCATGTGCTATGACACGGATAAACCTTGAGAGTGTCACGCCAAGTGACATAAGCCAGGCACCAAAAAGACAAGCATCATGTGACTCCACTTACTCTGACATCATCATAGAGTAGGGATCACCAAGGACTGTGGGGAGGGGACATGGGGAGGCAGCATTTGGTCACACAGCAGTGTGAATATACGTAACAGCCGTATACCGTACACCTGAGAACAGTCGGCATGGTCGCCTTTGTGATCTAGATTTCACTACGATTTTTAGAAACACCCCCCACCCCCAACACACACACTCCAGTAGTCAGTCCAACACATGCAGTCTACAAGACTTTTGTCCATCTTCACCTTGGAGGTCAACACGGCCTTCGTCATTCATAAGCTCAGCAGGGAGGCCACCACCGGGCCCAGGAGAACCCCTGGACAGGGTCACTCTGGGCAGGAACCCCTGGACAGGGTGACTCTGGGCAGGGAACCCCCGGACAAGGTGTCTCCTGGCAGGGAAGCCCTGGACAGGGTGACTCCGGGCAGGGAACCAAGGCTCGTCCGCATGGGAGCTGGCATGGCGCAGGGTCCAATGGAGATAGCTGAGCACCACCAGCAGGGTTTTCTTGCTCCCGCATCCTCAAGTCCAGGCAACACTGCCCGCCCCCCAGAACGTGGCCTTGCCTGCCCACCAGCCCCGCCCCTCACGTCCTCTGCCTGCTTCCTGCTCCAGGAGCCTCTGCCCCGCGACACTCTTCCCTCTGCCCTGTGCTGCCTCTGAGCCGGCCCCCTGCCCCGCCCCTCCCCTGTCATCACGCCCTCCGCCTCCTCTGAATGCTGCAGACCCCAGCCAAACGTGGTGCAGGGACTTGAGTTCATGTCCCGAAGTCTTGCGGGGATTGTCACCAAGACTGCAGCTCAGGGCTGAGCATCCAAGGGGCCATTCCTTCCTGGCTCTGGGAGGAAGCGCTGCCCGCTCCCCTCCCCAGGGAACCTGACCTCGGTGGAGGGAAGCACACCGGTGGGTCGCTGAGCCCTGGAGCGACAGATGCCTCAGGTCAGTTAGAGGTGGAACTGGCAGTGCACGATAAACGACGGAGATTTACAGATTGCATTAATTTGGAAAGGTCATTAGAGCAAACAGCTTCTCCAAGTGAAAGTGAATAGTGTGGATTGGTTTTTTTCAGTGTCCTGAATTTGTTTTTTTGTTGTTTTTTTCTTGGAATGTGCTTGAAAAGCTCAAAAAACAGTGTTATGAGCTAAAAAAAAGGGGGGGGGGGGAAATCCAGGCTCCTGAGGCAAGAGGAGGCCCATGAATGAGAGCTCTGGACAAGCCTCTGCCTTTCTCAGAGCCTGCATCTCAGCACCTGTAAGAGGAGTGATCGCTAAGCTCCTTCCAACTTAAAATTAAAAAAAAAAATTATGATATGAGGTAAGCATGTGATGTTAGCAAGTTTCCAAGCTAACGGTTAAGTCCCCTCTCCAGCCCTCCCATCCTCCCAGGTGTGGGACTCCCCTGCCCCTCCAGGTAGTGCTCCGCAGCCAGGACAGGAGCCTTCTAATGATCTCAGGTGGCTTCCCGGATCCTGACCTGGAGGCTCTCTCAAAACCCCGACAACCCAGCTACCTGGTTCTCGCTCATTAGATCATTAAGGGACGCTCCGGACTAATGACTTGTTTTCTCGAATCTCCAGGAATGGCTGGGAATGGGCCAAGGGGTAGCATCTGGGCTCTGTCCGCCCGGCCCCTGGCTCCAGGACTGGCTGGTGCGGTCTGTCAGGAGCCAGGCCCCCGCAGGCAGATGCCGCTGGTTCTCCCGAGGCGCCGGGGCAAGCAGCATTCACGGAGTGGCGGGCTCTGCCTCCAGCCTGCTGTCACGGGGACAGACGGTGGGCCCCCGACCAGACTGCACAGGCCCACGGGCCTGCCCCCTGCCGCCTCACCTCCCTTCTGCCCACCGGAAGGCGGGATGCGCACATCACCCAGCTCCCACCTCCAGACCCCTGGCGGCCTGAGCAGCAGCAAGGAGACTGGGTATGAATCAGGGCTGTGGAACTCACAGTCCAATCCTAATACAAACATCAACATCAGGATTAGTTAATATTAACTAATATTTGGGTGATGCGTTCTTATTGAAAGAGTATTTTCCCACTTGCTCGTTGGGCAGGCAGGATAGCCTCGATGCATCTACTGAGCACCTGCTGTATCCCCGGGGCTCTTTGCTGCCCCCGGGGGGATGCAGACTGTGAAAAGGCATCTCCTGCCCGCAGACTCCCTCCAGGATGGTTGGGAGCTGGGAAGTTGGAGGCAGAGAGAAGCTGCGTAACCTTCTCAGAGGCACCACTCAAACCGAGCCCTTGGACGCGGAGGCCCTTCCCAATCATTTCTGCACGGCCTGTGAGTCTAGTGTGAAATTCGGCCTGCACGACGTCACCCCGAAGGGATCGGCCAGCAGACAGCATGGTTTGGGGGCTGTGCAGTTTATGCCCCAAATGAACCAAAGCCTGGGATGTCAGGCCACGGTGGCCCTGGATACCCCAGAGGGGCAAACCCCAGCCCAGGTATAGGCCAGAGTTGACTGCAGACATGGCCTTGACCTCCCATGGCCCCTCTGCTCATGGAGAAGCGCCCTTCCTCCATCAGAAGGGCTGCGGAGATGCTGCCTTGAGAACCAGTGCAAATTATTATTATATTTTGTCTGCACTAATCTTTGTTTTCTAGGAGCTGCCACAGCACTTACAGTCAGCACACAACACAAACTGATGTTGTTCTCCTGAGGGTCTTTATTGGCTTTTTGAAAAAGCAGAACGTCCATGCTTGGAGGAGCCCTATCAATCCCTTAATGCACAGCTAGGGAGATGATTTACCCCAAGCAAGTCATGCCAAAGATAAAATCAGAACCAGGACCCAGGTGCCTAGACTCCCAGGCTGGGGCCTGCAGACACGCACCCTCAAAGGTGCGAATGTAGGCTCCGGCGGGGTCCTGCTCACCGTGAGCCCCCACGGCAGCCCCTGGGTGAGCATGCGTGGCCTGCACGGTGGCTAGCACAGGCACATTGCCTTCTCCGCCCCCTCGATGACACTTGAGTCATCAGCTCTGCCTCCTAGCCTTGGGTTGTGAGCCTCCCAGGGAGGGGCAGAGGCCACACAGGAGGTACCACTGGGGACAGAAAGATCACAGTCCCTGTTGCCCGGCCCTGCGGCTCTCAGGAGGCTACCACATGTCATGGTTTGGGGCAAGGCTGAACCTGTGGTGCCACCTTTTGCAAGCGACTTAACCTCTCTCTGCCTCCGATTTTCCCCAGCAACACAGGCCAGGATGAGGGTGCCTGTTTCCTACTTCACGAGGGTGAAGTGAGAATTAAGTGAGAACATGGAGGGAACACGAGAGGCACAGGGCCTGGCACCTGTGTGTTCTCAGGTGAGCTCGGGGACCAGAGTTCCCCTGGCACGTCAGCTCCATGAAGATGGAGCCAATCGCGAGAGGCTGACACACCACACATTGCCGGCGCTACAGTGTCTGGAGACAGTAAGACCGGTGGTCACCAGGGGAAGAGAAGATGAACAAGTAGGTGGACCCCAGGGGATTTTTAGGCAGTGACGCTATCCTGCACGACACCACAGCAGTAGATACATGCCACTGTACATTCTCGAAATTCATAAAACTGTACGAGGAGGGGTAAATTCTCCTATAAACTATGCACTTTAGTCAATAATGACGTGGCAATATCGGCTCACCAGCTGCAACAAATGTATACACACGATTGGGACAGGTTACTAATGGGAGGCTGGGGAGGAGGGCGAGGTTAGGGGGCAAATGGGAACTTTCTGTTTTCTGCTTAATTTTCCTAAAAACCTAAAACACCTCTAAAAAAATGATCAAGTCTATTAATTTTTTTTTTTAGGATCAACCTCACCAAAACACAAAATACTCAGAGCCCTTGGGTATACAGGGCACCACAAAGCCCCACTGGGCATCCAGTGGTGTCCCAGCCCATCCACACCAGTCCTCCCAGGGTGAAGCACAACTGCATCCGGTGTCCAGCTGAGATGTCAGAGGCGATGTGGGGAGGCTGAGTGGGGAGGCCAACAGGAGCAAGACCCCCTGCAACCTGGACACCTCTGGCTACTGGGCAGTGACTCCGCCTTCATTGATCCTTCTGGAACACACAGCCTTGTGTGTCTTCCACCCTTCCAACCTTCCTCCAGCCTCCCCGACAGCCAGACTCCTGGGCTTCTCCTGCATCCCCGACCTCCAACACCAATATCATAGAGGCTCCATAAACATTCGCCGAATTAAATAGTAACCATCTGAATGCCTCTTGCTTTCCCCCTCTGGGGAAAGAGTGTGACTATAAGCCTCCTTAAACCCCCAGCAAAGGAGCAGCTGAACAGTAAACAGCAGAGTTCAGGCCCATGTAACACACCCCAGGGGAGACACTGCGTTCAGTCACGGGGCCCCTGGCCACGTCTAGACGGTAGAGCTCTGAGAGGCCTCCCCCCCCCCCCCCCCCCGGCATGACTGGCACTTGCCGGCCTGCTGGGCCCCAAGCCCCCATCTAGCAGGATGCACGAGCCCCTGCTCTACCTGGAAGTGGCCTGAGATGGGGTGGCAAGTGCATGGAGTCACCTCTGAGCAGCCTGGAGTGGCAGCAGGCAGGTCAAAGCACAGTGAAGCCCTCAGCCCCGGGGGGCCCAACGTAGGGGTGCTTCGGGAGCACTGAGGTCCAGACCCCCCTCACACACACAGCTGGACAGCAAGCGGTTTGGGCTGGTCTGATTCTGAGAAAGGAGGGCAGTGTGTGTGTGTTGCTGGGAAAAGCATCTTCTAAGGCTACTGAATCTTCCTTCAGTCACTGTGTTGGGGGGATGGCCCCTTAGAAGTCTGAATTTCTGTGACCTTAGCCTTTTTAAAATAACTCCACAAAGGAGGGAAGGCTGAGCCGAGAGCCAAAGCCAACAGTGGGGTCCGGCCCAGGGAGGCAGGGGAGGGGAGGAGAGCCTGTCCAAGGATCGAAGGGCCCATCTCCCTAGTCAGGCTGCCCGGCCCAGCCTGGCTACTCAGTCACACACATTTTATTTTTTCTGGCCTCAGGGAAGTGTCCCTGGGGCGGGCAGATCTGACCAAGGTCGGCCAGCGGGGAAGGGCCTGGAGCAGCTGAAAGAGAGGGCAGCCCCCTACGGCCCCCTGGCCCCCAGCGGCCCCCTGGCCCCCAGCTGCCCCCTGCCCAGCTGCCAGGGTAGGAAGGGGGAGCGTGCCTGCCGAGGGGGTCCTTCCCATGGCCCTCTGGCTGGCAGAGCAGAAGAGATGCTCAGTCACAATGTGGGCAGGCAAAAAAGATTCAGCTTTGTAAGAGCAAATGACAGTTGGTATTTGGAAACAGAAGAGGGTTCCCCTCCCACGAGGAAAAGAAAGCACGTGTGTGAGGCCTTCCTACAGGCTGGGCCTGGAGGCCGAGCTGCTCCCCTGCAGGAGTGAGACAAGCCGGGTGGTTGTCATGGGTTCAACGGGGGGTGGGGGTGGGGCTCCCTGCAGCCACGCCACGGGCCAATGGCACTCAAGGGACACACATGGGTGCAAATCACCCAACGGGGGACCAGCCCTCCCGCCCTTGTCCACCTGGTCTGCTGCCAAGTGGGGCTGGGGGGACCGAAGCTGGCAGTGGGTGAGCATCGGGGCAGTGGGAGCAAAGCTGGGGCCGCCCCAGTGAGGAATGATGGGAGACACATAACGGGGGCACTCAGAGCTCCAGATGGCAAGCAGGGAGGCAGGCCTCCCCTCGACAGCTCGTCCTGCCTCTTGGGTCTTGCCCCTGGCCCTGACCCGGTGCCCTGTGTCCTGTAACCCCCTCTCCTTCCTCTAGCTAGCTCTGTTTTCCAGAAAGTTCTATGTCCATCCGGTGTCCACTGCAATGGATTACTTAAGGCCGGCTTTCCTTTCTCTCAGAGAAAAGGCATTTCCAGTCCCCTCTCAGGTGGAAAGGTACATCCCCACCCCCACCCCCCATCCCCCCCAGAAAAGAGACTTGCATCACTTTTTCCTTCTGAACTGCATCGGCTACTGTGTGTCAGTCACGTGGATGACTTATACATAAACGACATGCAATAATGACTGATACCCATGTAGCACAGGTGGTGTGGGGGGTGTTTGGGAAGAGGACCAGGGGCCCTTACAGCCGAAGGGACACCCTGGGAGAAGGCTGCCTCTGAAACTCTCTCCTCCAGCTCTGGCCCCTTATCCTAGGCCACTGCCACCCAACACAGAACATCAGGAAGGGAAGTCACGCATTTTATTGTCCCAACAGGGACACTTCTGAGAGTGGGAGGGGGCAGTCAGTGATGTAAGGACAGTAGGTGGCCCAAGTAACCCAGCAGGCCACCCAGCAGATCAACCAGCAGGTCAGCCAGCCTCTGGGGCTCAGAGAAACCTAGTTGGAGCTCTTCTCTGGAACTTCTGCGGTATCACTTAGGGAAGAAAGGTCTGCCTCCACCAGCCAGCTTCCCCTCTTAGGTGGAGGCATCAGAAAGGATCCTGAGAGGGGCCCAGAGGAAACATGACACTTATCCGCATGAAGTGTGAGCGCTCTTGTCTGACCCTGCCAACCCTCAAGGCTCCCCACTCAGATCCTTGTGGATACCACCTCCGACAGGAAGTCAGCCCAGATGCTTCATTTCTTTCAGCACTGTGTGTGTATGTGTGTGTATGTGTGTGTATGTGTGTGTATATGTGTGTGTATGTGTGTGTATGTGAGAGGGAGAGAGAGAGAGAGATAGAGAGAGAGAGTGAGCACATGCACAAAGACAAATGAAATGCGATAAAATGTCAAAGACAGAGTAGTTCCTCTGGCAGGAGCAGCTCCCCAGCAGCTCCCCAGGAGCATGGGCACCACTGTCCCAGGACCTTGATGATGACAGAGAGTCTCTGATTTAAAGTTGCTGGAAAGAACCGAGTTGAACTGAACTCCTGCAATTTGCCCCGTAGTGCTGGGCACCCAGGGCTCTGGAGGGGGTTCCTACTGTAGCCCTTCAGGGGTTCCTTGATTCTCTCCTGCCAGCTTATAAGGCATCTTCAGGGCAAATACTCCTGAATCTCCATGGCCATTGCAGGACTGTTCCTGGTGACATTTTTGCAATCCTGCAGGGTGGTGACCATCGGGTAAGAATGCCTGACCGAAAAAAAAAATCCAGATGGGGCCCAAGAAGAACTCAATTTTCATAGCTGGGGGCAGGTGTGGTTTGGTCAATGAACCTGGGCGAGAACCTCCACTTACCATCTAAAATCCCTCCCATCTTAGAAAGATGACAAGGCAAGTCAAGACTAAGTATAGCAGGACACCTGAGTGGCGCTGTCAGTTGAGCGTCTGACCCTTGGTTTCAGCTAAGGTCCTGATCTCAGGGTTGTAGGATCAAGCCCCATGTCGGGCTCTGTGCTCAGCAGAGATTCTTTGCTTGAGATTCTCTCCCTTCCTCTCCCTCTGCCCCTCCCCACCGCACATTGTCTCTCAAATAAATGAATAAATCCTTAAAAAAAAAAAAAAGACAGTGCAGGAGGATGGTGTGCTCCGAAAGTTCAGGGGGTAATTAGGGAAGGCTTCCTGGAGGCGACACTATGGTAGTAAGCAGAGGCTTGAAGGATGGGGAGGACATCGACCATAGGGGCAAAAGGCAGCCTAAAACACAGAAAGCCTGGCAAAGACACAGAGACAGAGATTGGTGCCGCTTAATCAGGCCACCGAGCTAGCAGGTCCAGCTGGAGCACATGGTGCGTCTGAAGAGCAGCAGCAGATGCAGCCATGAGGACAGATAAAGACCTTCTGACACCAGTGTCTTCCAGGCCTGCGTCTCCAGCAGCTATGGAATCACCCCATCCCGCTGTGACAATAGTGGGGGTGTGGGCGGGGGTGGCAGAAAGAGGCTGGACCGAAGCTTCTCGCTCAGGCACCCAGGTAGACACTGGGGCTGCCAGGGGCATGGGGGGCAGAGGGACTGGCCTGGGCTGAAGCCATCCTCGACCTCTTCCCTGGCTACACCCAACCTGCCAGCTCCGCACTTTTGGCCCCACCTGTAACCTGGGCCTGCACACCTGTGATGGGTGGGGGCGGGAGCAAGTCTGCAGGAGCCCAAGCCTGCGGCCAAGCCCCAGTGGCGGCCCCAGCACCTGAGCCAACTGGTCAGCTAACCACATAGACCTCCAGACCTTCCTTCACCAAACCGTGGGTGCAAGGCCAAGGCCCGTTCTTGAACCTCGCTTCTCCCTCCTACGTCTTTCCCGCCGAGGTCACGCCCCTCCAGTCTTGCCTACAGTTTCCAAATGCAGTGTCCCCAAAGCCAAACGAGAAATGAAATACGCTGGCAAAATGGCCCGGGTGCCGAAGTTTCCCTTGATTTCAGGGATATCTCCCCAACCTCTTGGAGCGACTTCACCCACCCCTAACACCCAACCACATTCTGGCAACACGGCCAATCTTCCCAAAGCTTTTCTTTCTTTCTTTCTTTCTTTCTTTCTTTCTTTCTTTCTTTCTTTCTTTCTTTCTTTCTTTCTTTCTTTCTCTTTCTTTTTCTTTTCTTTTTTTCTTTTTCTTTTTTTTTGCTATGGCTATTTGACTGGTTTGTATAATACTTAATTAAATGGCATAATTACAATAGCAAGTTACATGGGCATAAACAGGTTTGGGAACCAAGCCAGCTGCCTCTAGGAAAGTGTTCCACTCAGCTGCAGGCACAGACACGATGGACACTTGGGACAGCCGTCTTCCTGCCCTACCCAAGTGTCCCCCCGCTGCAGGCGTCTGTCAGGGAGAATGGAAACACTGGGCCAGCAACCTTTATCAGGAGCCCCAGGTGGAGGCTCATCCTCCAGGGACTAAGTACCCTCGGCCATCCTGCCCCCCACCGCCCTCCCCCGGGCCCTCACCCCAACTCTGTTCCGGCTGCTTCCCCCCCCCTTTCCCTGCCCCCAGCAGGGCTTCCTCTGGCTTCCTCTGGCTGCAGCAGTCCATGAAGGATCTCCAGACTAGCTGGACAGCTTTAGCGACAGGTAATAAATAGCTAAATGCACTGCCCTCCCAGAGGCCATGGGAATTCCTCACACCAATGTGAGTTTCTAATGATGTCATCTCTGGTACGTGTGGCAGGCTGGCTGGGGAGAGAGGCCAGGAGTCTCGGGAACGTCTAGGAGTCATCCCCCACTCACCCAATCTTCCTGAGGCTGAGATTTCAGACCCTGACCAGCTGAGTCACAGTAGTGCACACCCCCCCGCCGAGAAGGTGGGGTCCACGGCCCCACCTCGGCCTTTTATTCTCCATGTTCTCAAATCCCTGACATGGCATGGGATGCCACCCCCTTTTTAACCTTCCTCATCAAAGTCTTTTTCCCTGTATCCAGCCTTCCCTATATCAGGGATCCCATAGAGAGCAAAAGTTCACATTCAACTTAAATGCCATCCAACCAACCAACCAACCCACCAACCAGCCAACCTCAAGTATCAGTAGCATCTACAAGTCACAGGAGAGGGAGTACTCTCCAGAGGAGAGTGGACATTTCCTATTTGGAGTCATTCGCCATTCTTTGCCCCTTCCCCTTGGCAAGAGAATTCCAATTCCCCCCTCAAATTACTCCCTGCTTCCCCCATTGACAGTGTGCTTCAAGGGCAGCTGTGGTTGGCTTAAGTCAACTAGCTTAGCTCAGCAGCTTGGTCATGGTGACTGGACACATTCTATGATGCAAGATGCAAGTAGATGTTCGCTGGGGACGTCTTGGGGAGAAAGCTCCATCTTTAGAGATGTGGAGGGTGCGTGTAGGGTCTGACGCTGCTGTGGCCATCTCGTCACCATGAGCCCGAGGGCAATGCTGAGCTACAAGGAAAATGGAACTGCAGGCTTGAAGAAATGACTTCCGAAGATCACCCTGCTTCTGGACTTCTCATTTACATTCCCCTTTAGTGTTTTTTAATTCGTCGATTTTAAAAATCAAACTAATGCCTATGCATGGCTTGAAAAAAAAAAAAAGAAGTAATAAAGGGCCAACCATGAAAACCAGCGGTCCCGTTCCCAGGCCTCCCCATACCGAGTCCCGGTTCCCAGGGACGCCACTCCCAACTGCTTCAGCTCTCTTGTGCTCTGCACTGCCGTGCTCCTAAGTGACACGCCGCGTTCCGCGTTCACCAGCTGGGGCTGCCATACCAGAATGCTGCAGATCGGGCTTAAACCATGGAGGTTTCGTTCCTGTGGCCCTGGAGGCTGGACGTCCAAGATCAGAGGGCCGAGCAGTTCGGTTCATGGTGTGAGTGGCCCTGCTTCCCAGCTTGCAGGCAGCCAACAGCCTTCTCACTCAGTAACGGGGGCATGAGCTCTCTGCCATCTCCTCTTACAAGGTCACTGATCCTAAGGGACCCGGGCTCCATCCGAGTGACCTCACTTAACCTTCATTACTTCTTTACCTCCAATACAGCCTCACTTGGGGCCGGGAGCGTGGTTAGGGCTTCAACTTATGAACTGAGGGGTGGGGGACACACTTTACTTCATGGCACACGCCACATGCCACTATTGCTGGATTTCCCGCTTGGGGCCGTCACCAGTTAGTGCTCTGTAACGGAATCTGAGGCTTTGTCGCTCTTGGGCCACCTCTACTAAATGCCTGTTTCTGGTCTCTGCATTTCCCAACAGAGTGATGCCACCACCTTGGGTCAATCAGTCGCCAGTGCCTCCAGTGTCCCTGACTGTGCAGACAGTGCGCATGGAGGGGCTACCTGGTAATAGCTCTTCTCTTGCATAACTTACCAACCCCAGTGTTAAAAATGGTTTCCTGTGCGCCTAACACCCCACTTGGGGTTCCCCCCTCCAGCCCAGAGCTGAGCCTTCTGCCCATCGTCACCTGGAAATTCTTAATTAAGTCCCTCTGTGTCCGGCTCCTGTACCACATGGACTTCTATCGCCATCAACAAAGTGGCCGGACACAACAGAATTTGTGACCTTCCCGTTCTGGAGTTCCAAAGTCTGAAATGGGCCTCACCGGGTTAAATCAAGGGCTTGGCAGGGCTGCGCTCCCCCCAAGGATCCATCTCCTGGTCTTTTCTGGCTTCCCGAGGATGCCCACGTCCCTTAGCTCGTGGCCTTGCCTCCACCCTCAAAGCCAGCAACCTGGGAGGGCCCTCCCCACACAGCACTACTGTCACTGGCACTCCGGCCTTGTCCTTGCCCCCCCCCCAGCCCCCTGGTGACCACCCTCATGCTATCTGCATCCCAAATACCCTCCTGCCCATCGCTTCGCATTTTCACAAGCCCTGGAGATGCGGCTGTGGACATTTTCCAGCGTCCATTCTCTTGTCTCCCACATACACCATTCGTGTCTGGGTCTAATGCTCCTGTGTGTCCATGGTGCAGATCTTCCCCGTGTAGTTTTCTGAGAAGGAGGGACATCACCCAAGACCATGCCTGTCCTAATAACTTCCTGATAACTTGCTCAGGAAGGCGTCTGAGCCTACGGCGTCTTTGCTCCCTGTTTCTGGAACCCCCTCCTGGCAGCCCTCCTGGATCGAGCCTCTCATATTCTTTTTTTTTTTTTTTTCCTCTCCTAGTTTCTACGGTGTTGTCCTCGTTCCCTACTGAGAAAGTCCCTCAGCCCTACCTTTCAAATCTCCTAATGAACTTTTAATTTCTGCTATGATATGTTTAATTTCTCAGAGTTATTCCTTATTCTTTTAATATTCCCTTTTTACAACCCCCTGGGCTTATTTTATGGATGCACTATCTCCTCTTACTTCTCTGAGGACATTAATTACACTTTTATGGAAGTTTTCTTCTGCTCAGGTTTGACTCTACTAACTCGAGCTCTTGTTTTTTTTTCCTGTGAACTTGGTTTCTTTTTGTCCCCCCTTTTTTCTTTCTTCTTCTCTGTTACAAGTTTTCCTTTAACAAATGCCAGGTGATCCTTGACCATATTAATTCTTAAGAGTGAGACACTCATAAGTTGGTGATTTCTCTTTGGGGGACTGGATAGAGTTCTGGTCATTTCTTTGGGGGACCGTATGCATACACACATGTATGTACATATACACACATATAAACATGAACACACAAACGTACATATATATTCCTTACACACCTATGCACATGTACGAATTCACATGTGTATTCACAGACACACACACACACACACACACACACACTCATCCAATGAATGAGGAGGCCTTTATACCTGGTGGGTCAGTCTGCCTGCAAGGGCAGCTTGTGATCATCCTGCCCGGGGAACGGACACTGGGCTGCAAAACAGCTGGAAGTCCCACGTCTCCAGGATGCAGTCATATCATAAATTCTCTCATTTTGAGTAAAGTGCTCAAACTTGCTCTCAGGTGTCTTAGAGTCCAGAACTTCCCTGGATCATGTCCTTTGGGAACCCACCCCTAAACCAAGGAGGAGACGTTGTGGGAGGGGATCTGGGGTCTGATAAAAATTCTTGATGCAGACTTTCAAGCAAGTCATGTTTTCAAACCCATGCCTCGCCTCATCTTTGGAAGTATCTAAAATTCCTGCTTCTGGTCTATTTGAGAGTTTGAGGCAAGACCAAGATGGATGCTTCTAGAGCTTTCTTCTCACTACCCTCACTTGGGTTCCAGACATCGTCTCTGCTACAACATCCATCTACTGATTGTCCAGCCTCCATGGTCTTACTTCTCTTCCCTGTGCTCCCCTGTCCTGTGGAGTTGGGCTTTGCCATTTTGCCCAAGGCCATGGGTAGGGGGGATGATTAGAAAGGGGGCAGAGATAAATGTGGCCAAGTCACCATGTTTAACTGGCAGTCTCTCCTTGATCTTTGGGAGGCTCTGGCTGGGATTTCTGGTACATGGACCAGACTGCATCCTGCTTCACACACCACTGCATCACGGGCTCTTGGCTGCAGCTTCGGGCACACACTCACCAACCCTCCCTGGGCAGCCAGTTCCTGGCACTGCTTACTTTGGGGTTCCGAGGCCCCTCTCCAGCGCCAGGAGCTTCTAGTATGTTCTACTTGCTCTTGTTAATGGCTCTCAGCTCCTACTCCCATTGGAAGAGCTCCTCTACCCCGCTCCAGCCACGCACGATAACTGGAAGCCCCTGTCCACAGCTAGCAGGACCTCCACATGGCAGGCATAGGGATCTTCCAAGAGTCTCTACTGAGTGGATGGGTCAGGAAGAGCCATCAAAGAAGCCCTAGAGGCACATGTGACAAAATCACCTGCATCTCCCTGCATCACATGTCAGGTAGTTCTCCCCAGACACATTTTGGGACCACACTACACACACAGTCCTGGTGAGCTGGAGAGCGGCCCCATGAGGTCAATGGTCATAGTGGAGGCTGTACCTGTGCCAGATGAAGAGGGCAGATCTAAGCCTGCCTAAAGGGACAGGATCGTCCATACCCCACCACATCAACCACCAGCAGGGTGGCCACAGGCACTTGGTATAAAATCTGGAACCAGGGGCCAGTTTTTGGCCTACTACTACAGCTTTCATATAAATAGTATTAATATCCACAGAGTCACTAGGCTAGAGTCTTCCCGCAGAAAGATGCCCGTTAGTAGGAAAAGGATCCTGTGATCAGAAACACTCTGCCTTCACGAAAGCATGGGCCAGAGGGGCCATCAGCCTCGCTCTCATCGCCTCTCAGCCTCCGTCCAATAGCAAAGTCTAAATCACAGCCCTGTGGTCCAACTGGCCTTGGGGGCAGGTAAATAAGTGGGTGTGTTCCTTGTAGGGCAGCTGACATCCAGCGCAGGGGAGAGGCCGGGGGAGGCTGCCCATGCCTCGGGGTGGGTGCAGATGCGGACATGCCCAGAGCAGGACAGGCTGTGCACCTGTGCAGGTGAACTCAGCTCCCTTACACCAGGGGATCTGAACAGCCTAACACCTCGGGTCTCACCTCCATCCCCTAGAGGCTTTGTTGTTGAAGTACATCGTTTTCACGAAGCAGACCACTCCCTCTCCAAGGGGCCCCCTTCTCCCCAGGGTGCACGATCTCTGCTCCTCAGAGATTCAGATGCTCAACACCGGGCATGCTCAAAAGGACAGTCACCTCTTTTTCAATGATTTTTTTCTTTTTAAACAAAGACGATAAAGGAAATCCCCACCCTCTCCCAATAGCCATGCTTTGGTGCCTGGAAGCACATTCACAAAATAAAAATCCAGGGGACTGGCAGGCCACTGAGGGGATTGTTCTGCATCCTAATAAACTGGACCAAATCTCCTCTGTTGGCCGTTCCCACGATACTGTTACCTCGGATCCATCCCCGTCCATGCCCTGACAAGCCCGTGATGGAGCCCCGGTGATTCACAACTTTGGGTTTTCGATGCATCTTCTTTGTGCCCCTTTCTGGAACCCTGCCCCTCCTCCCACCCACCCTCCAGTTGCTCTGGCTTTCCTCGGCCCCTTCCTTCCATCTTTTCCAGAGTCACCTCCTTTGTCCTGGCCCCCAAGCATCTCTTTCTTTTAAAAATTCATTATGAAATAGTATAGACATATGAAAAGGCATAAAATAATTTAACAAACACCCGTGTGCCCCCCCCCCCCACCCCACCCAGCTGTGTGGATAAAAGGCAGCTCTTCCTCATTCTGGGCCCCAGGCCTTCACTGGCACCAGAGTTCCTAGCAGCCTTTGTTCCATTTTTCCTTGGAAAAAGCCCAGGCTGCTGCAGAAATCCAAGGCATACCCAGCTGTCACCTAGGCTCTCTGTATTAATTCCATCTCTAGCCTTCATGGGTGCAGCTCCCCCACCCCCCAGGCTGTCCTCATCCTTTGTGACTTGTCTGTGTCCCTATCCCAAGGGGAGGGGCTTGCCCCTACTTAGGGAGGGGCTTGCCTACTTAGAAGTCTTGAGCAGGTCAGTGGAGAGCTGAGAGTTGGCACAGGGACTTTCACTGGTGGGGGGGAGAGGGGGACACCCCAGGGCGGGACCACGTGCTTCCTCCCCACACCCCTTCCTTTGTGCATCAGGGATGGGGTGCAGGAGCTGGGGAAGAGGTGGGACAGGGGGACAATCTGCCTTCTGTGGTCTTGCATTGTCTTGGGGATAGTGCATGCAGAGGCAGCCCAAAACCAGGTGGGGGTAGGCTGGAATCAGGGGGCCGCAGCGAGCAGAGGTATCTGCCTGTGTGGTGAGAACGGTGGACGCTGAGGCTGGGGAGGCTGGGAAAGATTGCAGTCAGCACTCTGAGATGCTGTGGGGGTGTGAGATTGAGAGAGACAAAGGGAAGCTGAACCTTCCAGGTGAGAGGAGAATTAGCGAGGGTTGGGGGTGGGGGTAAGAGTGGTACAGAGAAAGGGAGCCCAGTCAGGCTGGAAAGGCAGGCAGGGTGAGCCAGCTCCTCAGACTCAGGTGACGGTGGGCTGGGGGGTGGGTGTTGATGCTGAGAAGTTAGGGCACCCCACCCCCGTCAGGCCTGCCTTTGTCCTCAACTCCGATTTCAAGGAGGATACATGTGTTTGTCACTGCTTCCCAGCCCTCCCCACCCCCGCTCCTGCCACACAGCCCCCTGGGAGGACGCAGAAGGGCAGAGCCAACTATCGACCATGTTGCTGACATTGGCCCAGCCTGAGCAGAGGGTGTCACTGGACACCATCTCACCTGCAGCCTGCCCCAGGAGACAGGGGTGCCCACATAGCCAGGACAGGGGGACACTGCTTAGTACCCATGGCCCCAAGCAGGGATGAGGTTCAAGGAGGAGGTGCACACCTCACTTCAGGAATCTCCAGGCTGGAGCTCACCACCACCTCCCCAGCCATGCTCCTCAGCTTGTCCTCCACCTCGCCACCTGCCCCGGCCCCTCACCCGCATGCCCATGGTCCAGCACGATGGTCAGGCCCTGGAGTGTTAGGGCACAAATGTCTGGCTTTGGTCCTATCTTCCTCTGCCTTATGAGTCTTCACCCCTTCTGTGCCCAGGGCCCTCATCTGCTGCCTCCGTCTGCCCTCACCTTCCTAGCAAAGTCACAGTCCGTTTGCTGAGGCGTAAGTGGCTGAAAACAATACAGAGGGTGTCTCCTAAGGTGGTTACAATTCAGTGGAGTCAAAGTCCTAACTCAAAGTGGTATCTCAGGCAGCACCACCGGAACCACACAGGCCAGGGACCACATACTTCACTGATGCTGGACGTGGAGGGCTCCTCTGGGAGCTCTTGGCTTAAAACCCACCCCACTTAGGGAAGCCTGAAGCTGCTAAGAAGAAAATAGCAGTTTGGGTCCATTTTAAGAATGCTCCAAGACATGGAAGAATGGACTTTCTCATCTCCTCCTGATTCTAGAAACATTGTCTAGAGTAGCCAACAGCAGGGACCCAGCTCTGTGAAGCTGTGACCACCTCCAGGTTGAATCTTTGAGGACCACCTCCCCTCTGGAGCTGCAGCAGTAGCCTCCTCCTCTGCCCCACAGTCTGGGTTGGGTGTTCCTGTGGCCTCTGGCTTAGATCTGGCACAGAACTCATCCCTTCATCTCATCAATCATTTCTGAAGGCAGGAGTTGGGTCTTACTCATCCTTATATCCCCAGCATCAGCCGCAGGACAGGGGCTCCATGACTGCTACATAAAGAAGGACCATCCTCCAAGTGGTCTTTGCATCACCACGTTGAGAGGAGTAGAGCCTCTATGGAAGGCGGTCTTCACTACCCAAGGTTTCTCTAGTAATTTTTCAGTGACAGCTGTAAGCCATCCTTGACCATTCTACATGGGTCTCTGAGCCAGGCCAGATGTCCCAATCTGTCAGTTAATGTGAAGCCCCCCTCACCCACCTGGTAGATGAGAGGCTACCTCATGGTACCCACCCACTCTCTCCAAGGTGCCCAGCCTTTGCAACCTTTCCACTTCTGATGTATACCCAGATCTCTCCTCTGGGGAGAGGCTGCTCTGGCAAGAGTTCCCCCACAGAACAGCAGACACACTGGGAAGCTGGCCCCCTCCCTCACCACCCACTCTACTGTTCCCCTGCCCACGCTCTGACTCAAGACCCACCACCCCCTTGAGCCTTCCCAATACTCAACTCACACTGGTCTTTCTAGCTAAATATGCTAGAAAATACTAAATATACTAGTTCTTACTATTCCTACTACTTCTTTGGACACTGGTCATGAACGCTCCCTTCTAGATTGTGTCTAAGTTAGACCCTCAGAGCTGGATGGCACTATAGAGAATATCTAAGTCCCTCTTATAATTGCACTGGGAGCAAGGCCCATGGAGAGTGGGAAGGCACATGTTGGAAGGCTTCAAGATCATTGGTGATAGAACCAGAACTTTTTTTTTTTTTTAAACCAGAACTTCAATACAGGTCTCCTGACCTCAATTTAGGGACCCCTCCTCTTTGGGTGGCTTGGGCATTAACTTCTTACCTATAGCACAATCCTGGAAGATAAAGACTGTACTGTGTACCTTGCATTATCCCAAATTGAGGGCCAAGCAAAGAGTTGCCCAGATTAGGACTTTGGTGCATATTTGGTGATTAGTTGTGCTATGTGTTCCAAGGCCTAAAATAACCTCCTTACATTCACTCCTCAGTGTCACTGACACCCTTTCTGCCAACACAGCCCATTCCAAGCCAGAGCCTCCCACAGAAACCCAGCTGAGATACCTTGGGTGGGGGGCGGTGAAGGGTGGTGTAAATTTCCTTTCCTCCAGGCCCACCGGTGATTTTTGTTTGGTCTGCTGCTTCAATTCTCTTAGCCATTAAGCAAAGAGGTAAATACCCATTTTAATGCCAGCAAGGGACTATAAATAATAAAACAGCAAACCAGCTTGAGAGTAGGTGGGAAG
This sequence comes from Vulpes vulpes, assembly GCF_048418805.1. Lineage (NCBI taxonomy): Eukaryota > Metazoa > Chordata > Mammalia > Carnivora > Canidae > Vulpes > Vulpes vulpes. The sequence goes on from NC_132792.1 coordinate 80,021,286, forward strand.
CAAGCTGGAGAGGGTTTATGCCTACCCAGGGACCAGTGGTCAGGGTCCCCAAGGTCCCCAGAACATGCCTCTTTCCCCACCTCCTGCGATGGGAAGACTCTTAGGACAGCCAGTGAATATTTATAGAAGCACAGTATTCTGCAGAAAGGACTGGAGGTGTCCTCCTCCAGCTACTTTATCATTTGGTAAGACATGAAATAGTAAATGGAGTTAGCAAAGTTGCTGGATACATAGTCGATAATCAAAAATCAATTGTATTTTCTCTAGACTAACAACAAATGAATGAAAGACCAAAAAGATTTTCAATAGTACTTAAATAGCAACCATATAAATAAAATACCTAAGAAAGAAATCCAATAAAATATAGTACAACCTCTATACTAAGAAATATAAAACAATGCTGAGAGAAATCAAAGACTTAAATGAGTGGAAGTACTATGTTCATAGATTGAAAGAACCAACAGGTTGTCTGTTTTCTCCGATGTGATTTAAAGATTCGATGCAAGTGCAGCAAATTTAGTCATGTGCCTGTGTGCGTATGCAACCCTGAGTAACTCAAAAATTATATGGAAATTGAAAGGATCTATAATAGCTGAGACAATAATGAAAAACAAAGATAGAAAATTCATACTACTGCATATCAGGACCATAAAGTTTCAGTAATAAGACAGAGTGGTATGGCTACAAGGATAGTAAGCCAATGAACAGATTCCAGAAGCAGACATGCTCATGTGGAATCACTTATGACAATGGCTCCACCACAATTCAGTGTGAAAAAATGGTGTTTGCAATAATGTCACTGAGTCACCTGGATACCTGTATCAAAAATAGAAACCTCTGGGATGCCTGGGTGGCTCAGCAGTTGGGCGTCTGCCTTCAGCTCAGGGTGAGATCCCAGGGTCCAGGGACTGAGTCCTGCATCAGGCTCCGCACAGGGAGCCTGCTTCTCCCTCTGCCTATGTCTCTGCCTCTCTCTGTGTGTCTCTCATGAATAAATAAATCTTTAAAAAATATATAAACCTTTATCTCCTCTTCACACTGAACAAAAATTAATTTGAGATGGATCAGACACCTAAACATGAAAGGTCAAAAACAGAGCTACAAAAAGAAAACATAGAAGAATACATCTTCATGACCTTGGGTAGGCAAAGAGTTTCTTTAGACAAGGCAGGAAAGCGACTAACCAAAGCTGAAAAAACCAACAAACTAGGCACAATAAAAGTTAAGAACATCTGCTAATCAAAAAACACCATTAAGGAATAAAAAGGAAACCCTTACAAGAGTAGTTATATGAGAGAGAACTGATGTTCAGAATACACACACACACACACACACACACACAAAAACCCTGTAAATAAGAAAAAGAGAGACATATCAATTAAAAAATGGGAAAATATTTGAAGAGGTACTTTACAAAAGAGGCTTTCAAAATGGTCAAGAGACATAAAACCATTCAAACACAAAAATAAGACCATAGTGACATATCACTACACCATCCGGAATGGCTAAAATAAAAACATGAACTAGTAGGAATGTACAGCTACACAATTATGTACTTCAAAAAAGTGGTTGGCGATACCTATGAAAAATAAATATACACATGTCCTAGGACCTAGAAAATCCACTTCTAGGTATATACCCAATGGAAATAGTGTTTATATGCACCAAAGGACATCAACAAGAATGTTCATAGACTTTATTGTCAAAATGTTCTCTAGAAGAGACCCAAATGTTCACCAGCAATAGAATGGGTAAATGAATTATGGTATAGTCCCACCATGAATACGACACAGCAACAAAAAGAAATGAACTGGCATAGTCTCCAAAATGGAGATCACACGGATATCATGCCAAGTGAAATACGAAAGGAGTGAATAGGGCACAATTCCATTTATACGAGTTCAGAAGAGTAAAATTGTTGTATGATAATAGAAATCGGGGTAGTAGTTCTGTGTCAGAGGGGTGCGCATCAGAAGGAGACAAGAGCAACCATCTGGAGAATGGGATGCTCTAAAACATGGTCGTGGTTGGATTACAAGGGTGTTTGCCTATGTAAAAATTCTTCAAGCTGTACATTTTAGGGTTGGGCCCCTTACCAAGAAGGTAGGGATGGAGGCCTGGAGAGGGAGCAGAAGAGGGAGGGTAGGAATATAATGGGAAGGCAGGAGAAGAATAAGGTAGTACCAGTCAGGGTATGTAACTGGGGACTAAAGCTGGCTTTGGGCGACCTTCCTGGTACCCAGGAGCCTTGGGGGACAGAGCGGTATTCCGGTAAAAAGGCTAATGCATCAAGGGTCAGTCCCAAGGATAAAAAGGCACCTTTCACCAGCACTTAGTCCACTTTACAAGATAAGTAAACACCAGTGGCTTTGGGCAGGGGGAGTCCTCAGGCCACCGTAGGGCGCATACACACACGTGGCACCGGGGATGGCAGAGGCTGGTAGCAGGCCCTGGATCGTGGCAAGTGTGGCTCTAGAGGAAATTCATAAAATGAGTTTTCTCTCCTTCCTTTTTAAAAAACCCCAATCTGCAAACTCACTTCGTTCTAACTTCTACTCATTCCCCAAGAGAGAAAGAAGAGAAAATATCTTAGTTGGCACTGAGCCTGGAACCTAACCCAGATAAGAGAGATGTCGCTTCAGGTTGTATTTAATTCCTGCAGGTCCCTTAATGTCTCCACCCACCAAGTGTGGAATTTGTCCCCTGCCCCAGGAGGGCTTTGTCAGCACTTCTTGTTCATCCTGTCCTGATCCGGAAGCCCTTGGAAACCCACAGCAGACCCTTGGTGGCAGAAGGATGGCCTAGGTGTGCCACTTCCTTATTTGCTCCTCCTTACTGCCACACAGTGTGTGATTTATTGATATTTGTTTGCTTTTAGCCATCCGGCAATCTGGTTTTATCCCCCACCCCAGCCCAGTCACTTCTATTAGGGTGGCTCTGGAAGTCTGTTATTTGGATTTGCTCTCCATCTGTCCTGCGCTCAGTGTTGCTGTTCTCCATGTTAAACTGTTTAAAAATAAAGTCGAAAAAGCAACAACTAAATAGATGACAGCCTGGCAAAAACAGCAGCTGTTGCCCATAAGGCAAAATAGAAAATATTCCCCTGGATATATTTATATAGAGATGGATATTACAGAGTAAGAGAGAAAAGAAAGAGGTCTCATTCAATGCAATATTGTTTAACCCTCTCTGATGCCGAGGAGGCGATGGGTGTTTCATGCTGGCACCTGTTACTCAGTTCTCGGGCTCAAAATGTGAATGCATGGAGTCTAAAGAGTCTGAAGAGGCAGCTGGTGTCTGGAAACGTCCATGAGATGAGTGTTTGCATTCTGACACCAGGTACAAGCCAGAGCCAAATCAAATTAACAAGTCCAGACACTGGAGGGATAAAACAAAGAATTTCATATGAATTCGGCCCTTGACAAATGTAACATTTGGTTGAGTTAGCATGACACCATCTTACCGATCACTTCATTTAAAAATCTAAGTCATATCCACCAAAAGCAAGTGACCACACACACACACACACACACACACACACACAACAAAAACAAAAAATGGACTTCAATAGACATCATCAAGAGACTGAAAAGACAAACCACAGAATGGGAGAAAACATCCACAAATCATATACCTGCTAAGGAACTTATGTCTAGTACATATAGACATCTTAAATCTCAAAAAAAAAAAAAACCCACAATTTTTTAAACCTGGTCAAGATATCTGAATAGATAATTGAAAGAAGAGACACACACAGCCAATAAGCACAGGAAAACATGAAAACAGGAAACAGGCTCAATATCATTACCCAACAGAGAAACGCAAATCAAAACCACAACAAAACACGACTTCGCACCTATTAGGATGTCTAGAATCAAGAAGTCAACTAATAACAAACATTGGTGAAGCTTTGGAGAAATTGGAGCCCTCTTGCGCTGCTGGTGGGAATGCAAAATGGTGCAGCCACTTTGGGAAACATTCGGCCCGTTCCTCAAAAGGCCACATACAGAGTTACCATACGATCCAGCAATTCTACCCCTAGGCATCTACCCAAATGAAATTAAAATAGAGGTTCACACCTAAGCTGGTACACGAATATCTACAACAGCATTCTTCAAAATAGTCAAATGCCATCAGCTGATGAAGGATAAATAAAACGTAGTATATCTCTACAGTAGAATATGATCCAACCATAAAAAGGAATGAAGTTTTAATACATGCTACAATGTGAATGGACCCTGAAAATCTCATGCAAAGTAAAAGAAGCCAGTGTCACAAGAGACCACATATTCCCTGATTCCATTGACATGAAATGTCCAGATAGATACTCCAAATGATTGCTGGGCGCTGGGAGAGGGAAGCGACAGCTTTTGGGTGCAGGTATCTTTCTGGGGCAATGAAATGTTTTGGAATGGAATAGTGGTGATGATCGCAAACCTTATGAATATACTAAACACCATGGAATTATGTTTTAAGGTGAGTGAATCGCATGATATATGAATGCTGTCTCAATTAAGCTGTTCTTTAAAAATCCATAAAGTTTACAAGGAAAAGTAAAAGACCCAGAATAGCCAACGAAATCTCAAAGGAGAACAAGAGGAGGACTGGCAGTTCCTGACTTTCCAGACTTACTATAAAGCTATCATAATCAAGACAGTGTGGTACTGGTGAAAGAACAGAGAAATAGAAATTTTTGGTCTGTGAAATACAATTTCAAGAGAAGAATACCAGCCACAGGCTGGGAGAAAATATTTGCAAAAGCCGCATGTGATAAAGGACAAGTATTCTCAAGATATACAAAGAACTCTTAAAACTCAATAATAAGAAAATAGGCCGCCTGATTAAAAAAAAATAGCAACAGACCTGAAACAGATACCTCACCAAAGAAGATAGAGATGACAAGTAAGCACATGAAAAGATATTCAGTATCATGTGGCATTAGAGAATTGCAAATTAAAACAAGATGCCACCATACACTTATTAGAATGGCAAAATCCAAAACCTTGACAACCCTCAATGCTGATGAGGATGTGGGGCATCAGGAGCTCACATTTATTGCTGGTGGGAAAGCGAAATGGTGCAGCCGCTCTGGAAGATGGTTCGGCAGTTCCCTACAAAACTAAAAATACTCCTACCATATGATCCAGCGATCGATTGTGTTCTTTGATGTCTATCCAAATGAGTTGAAAACTTATGTCCACATAAAAACCTGCACAAGAATGTTCATGGTGGTTTTATCCAAAATTTGCCAAAACTTGGAGGCCACCAAGATGTCCCTCAACAGGTGGTGGGATAAATAAACTGGGTCCATCCAGACAACGGAATATAATTCATCACTAAAAAGAAAGGAGCTACCAAGTCAGGAAAAGACATGGACATTAAATGCATATGACAAGTGAAAGAAGCCAATCTGAAAGGCTGCATACTGTAGGATTCCAACCATATGATGTCCTGGAAAAGCAAAACTTTGGAGACAGTAAAAAAAAACCCAAAACAATACTAGTGGTTGCCAGGGTTAGCCGAGGGATGGATGAGTAGAGAGAGCACAGAGGATTTTTTTTATGGCAGTCAAATATTACTGTGTAGTATTAATGGATACAAGTGTCCAAACCTGTAAGATGTATATATCAAGAGCCAGTCCTGATGCGAACTGTGGACTTCGGGTGTTAATGATGCATCAATGGAGGTGCATTGGTTGTAACAAACGTACCCTCTGGTGGGAAATGATGATGATGGGGGAGGCTGCGTGGTGTGTGTGTGTCCATGCGTGTAGAGACTACGAGTCTATAGGAATGCTGTACGTCCTGCTCAGTTTTGCTATGAACCCAAAGCTGCTCTTAAAAATCAAGTTTATTAATTAATAAGAAAAACAAAACAAAACAAAACCCTGAGCCAAGAGAAGAGATGGGACAAGTTCATGCCTGATTCGTTTCTGAGTGGCTGGTCTGGTAGTGAGTAAGGCCAGAAGGTTAGAGCAGAGAGGGCATCTGTCCCAGACCAAGGAGAAGATGGGGTGGAAGTAAGAAAGGAGAGTTCACCTAGGTTTGGGACAGGAGAATACAGGCCAAGTTCAGGGTGTCACAAGTGCCCTTCTCTGCCCCCACAGGTTGGACCATCACCAAAAGCCAATAAAGTCCAAGTCCAGCCAGGCACAGGGGCTGGCCCCAACACACAGAGGAGGGCCCCCCCTGCTAGCCAGTGGGAGAAACAGTGCTCTCCAGTTCCCCCTGCTTTACCCACTCAGCTGCTTTCTCATCCCGAGAGGATCCAATATTCCCTTCACCAGAGATAATGTCCCCTTCTCACATGAAATAACCCAGTCCCAAGGATGAGGGGCTTAGCCTGACTTTGACTCACTGAATGTCAGCTGCTCTTCAAAGTGGCCCAAACGCAGCATGAATGAGACAGACAAGTGGCCTTGAACCTTTCAAGCAGGAGGAAAGAGACAACGAAGGACACGGTGGAAGTGTGGAGTGCTCCGTGGGGAGTGCTCTGCAAAGAGCCTACGCAGAGTGGTCCTGAGCTGGACCGGTGGTCAGGGAAGGACCAGGGCACATCGGAGTGGAGACCCGAACACTGAGGATTGAGCAGCCTACATACAAGACCAGAACAGGATTGCATGAGTGGGAGCAGCTCCCACAAAGACTTTTCTGGAAGGAGGGAACGAGGCTGCTATGTCGGAGGAACGGAAAGCAGACCTGGGCAGCTTCAGGCCTAAACACAACCCTAAGTGCATTGTTGTCCAGCTTTTTCCATCTCCGGGGCCTTGTTTTTTTTTTTTTTTTTTTAAGATTTTATTTATTTATCCATGAGAGACACACAGAGAGAGGCAGAGAGACAGGCAGAGGGAGAAGCAGGCTCCATGCAGGGAGCCCAACATGGGACTCGATCCCGGGACTCCAGGATCACACCCTGGGCCGAAGGCAGGTGTCAAACCGCTGAGCCACCCAAGGTTCCCCTGGGGCCTTGGTTTTTGACCACATGGTTGCCTCTACTTTGGTTTCTCAGGCTCAGGCCCCCAGTGCCAGGAAAGTACCTGGACCCAGAGGGCCTGCTGCAGGAGAAGCATGCGTGGGGGCCCTCGCCCTCCTGGGTGATGCTTGCTCAGGCTGACTGGGACACCCTAGCTGGTGTGAGCAGGACCCACCCTTGCCTGCACTTCCTCGTCTTTGAGGGCCTGTCCCGTGGGCACTGGGAACAAACGGCTCTGATTGGCCAGCCTCCTGCTGACATCTCCCTGTTCGTTGGTGCCTCATGACCCTTGATGCAAACGGAGCACACACCAAACAGATACCACATCTGAAAAGCAAGCTGCTGAATTTTAGACGAGAGCAGGGAGAACAGGGCCCTGAAAGCAGAAGCTTTAAGCCACATGTATTAACCTCTCTTGTGGGTGCAATTTTGGGGCCGGGATGGGAATTGGCACCAAAACCAGGAAGAGCAGCTAATGGGCCATGTCAGGGCACAGGAGCCCCATCCCGGGCTGAGCTTCCCAGGGTGGGTGGCCCCACGCAGCTGTCAGAATGCACAGCTGGGACGGCGTGAGTGGCAGAGGAAGGACCAGGTGAGTCAAGAGGTACTGCCTTCTTCTCAGACACACGTCAGCCCGTTGGTCAGGGACAGTAGACGTCGCATGCGGGCATGGGCTGGGCGGGAGAGCCACCACACAGCGGCCACCTGGAAAGCCCAGTGGCTTCTTTTCCTCTAAGTTCTTGTTTTTTTGTTTTTCATTTTTTTTTTATTGTGGTAAAATATAGGTGACATCAGATTGACCAGGTTAACCATTTTTAAGGGTACAGTCTAATGGCATTAGGCACATCCGCACTACTGTGCGGCCATCACCACCATCCACCTCCAGAAATGTTTCATCTTCCCAAAGACAAACCTTGCACCCACTGGACACAAACCCCTCCTCCCCCACATCCTGGCGACCACCATTCCACTCTCTGTCTCTGTGATTTTGACGTCTCCAGATACCTACGTAAGGGGAAGCATGCAATACGTGTCCTTCCGTGACTGCTTATTTCACTCAGTGTAATGTTGTCAAAGTCCATCCATGTTGGAGCACGTGTCACAACTTCTTTCCTCTTTAAGGCCGAAGAAGATTCCATTGTTCACATAGACCACTTTTTGTTTATCCAGTCATCCGCTCATGGACCCCTGGGTGCGCCCACCTTGAGCCCACTGTGAATCACGTCACCATGAGCAGTGTTGGCGCAAGTAGCTCAAGTGCCTGCCCTCGCTCCCTTCGGGCATCTACCGGAAGGGGAACTGCTGGATCGCATGGTCTCCATGTTTACCTTTACCTTTACCTATCCTGCCCGGCCTGTACTCGTGTTTTAAAAACTCAGGACGCCACCAGTCCTTCTTTCTTGTGTGTTGAGGTGGATATGGCATAAAACGCTAAATAAATGCCCTCTTAGATGTGGGTGAAAAAGACCCATCCCGATAATCCTGCTTAAGGAACCAGCTTATCACCATCAGTCAGTCCACATTCGCAGACTCGCAGACCCCCGCCCCCCGCCGCCCGGGCCCCAGCCCAGCGCACGGTCTCCACACTGGGGGGACTTAGTCCGCCAGCATGGGGGTGGGGGGCTCACCGTCTCAGCAGGCAAGTGCCTGCTTGCACCACGGGCAGCTCTGATGGCTTTTAAGCCCTTTCCTGTGCTGAAGAGAAATCTATTTTGCCAGGCAGCCAGTTTAAGGAGGAAGAGCTAGCTGTTCTGTGGATTTGCTTGGCATGAGTGAAACCAGAGGGAGTGGAGATTGCTGCCCCGGGCTCCTCTCACAGTCTTGCCTTGGAGAGACTGATGGGGGAGACAGAGAGAGAGAGAGAGAGAGAGAGTGAGAGCTGATGGAAATGAAGTTATGTAACCACACTGAGCTGCTCAGGATCGAGCATGGGAGCCACGCGCCAGTGAGCCAACACCATCAGCGATGGGCACTGAGGGGATAAAGAGGCAGCTGGCTGGTGGCACTCACTCCCTGGGGGCCGGACGGTGTAAGAAAGCAGGCCTCCAGGCCTTGGGCCCGTTTTCCAGAATGAGCAGAAATCCTTTCCTCCTGGCTTCCTGAGCGGACTTCTCAGTCACAAGCAGGGTCATTCTGTTTTTTTTTTCTTTAAGATTTTATTTATTTGAGAGGGAGGGAGAGAGAAAATGAGCTGCAGGGAGGGGCAGAGAGAGAGAGGGAGAAGCAGGCTCTCTGCTAAGCAGGGAGCCCAATGCAGGACTCAATCCCAGGACCCCGGGATCACGACCTGAGCCAAAGGCAGACACTCACTGAGCCCCCCCAGGAGCCCCTGGAAGCTGGTCATTCTAAATGTCCTCTCTTCAGTTCCACCTTCATCCACCCTGAGCCTGCAGAGCCCAGCTCCCGACATCAGTGGGATCCAGGACTCGTCTCCATCCCATCACCCCCTCTGCCATTAGACCTTCACCATCTCTACTGGGTTGAATTTTGTCTCCCCGCCCCAAATTCACATGTTGAAGTCCTAACCCCCCAGGGCTGGCAAATGTGACCTTATTGGAAGATAGGGCCATGGCACTACCTGCAGAAATAGTCCTAAGACACAGATCTGATGCTCAAACCGCACGGGGGCCTCTCCTACCACAGAAGCAGAGACCATGTCAAAGCCAGTCTACCTGTCACCCATTCTGGGCTCCTCCCCGACCTCCGCATTGCGTACTGCCCACCGCAACCACACCGGAGTCCTCGCAGTTGTCTGCGGCGGCCACACCGTCCCTCACGCGCCTCTCAGCCTCGGCTGGCCATCCTTGTCCACCCGCAGAGACCCATTCCACCCTGGGAGGCTTCCCCAAAGGCCCTGGCACCCTCTCGAGGGGCACTCACGCTGCCTCCGCTGTGCCTACCCCTCATGGTGCTGACCCACTGCCCTGTCCACCGATCATCTGGAAGCTTCTGCCTCCTGGCCAGGGCTGTAGTCCAGCTGGGGGTTGGTAGCCCTAGGAAGACTTCTGTGGGAATTCCTGCCCCTCCTCGGGGCTCTGGCAACCTCCGGCCTTCCCTCGGGTGCCTAGCTGGTGGCAGCTGACTGGGCAGAAACCCGCCTGGGTGCCAAGAGCGAAGGACCCTCCATGACAGGCAGCCCTCCGCAAGACACCTAGAAACCCACCCCGAGGGCTCTGTCTCACCCGTCAGGCCCCTGACACGGAGTGCACACACCTCACCCCATCCCTGGGGCTCGCTCTGTCACTAGCCGCCCTCTCCTGCGTAACAGCCCCGGCCGCTAAGCCCTCTCCACCCATGTCCCTTTCGGCCCTCACGCTGGGGACTGGGGTGCAGGGAGGAGATGCCGATTGTCTCCAGATGAGCTATGAGCACCGCACAGAACGGCGAGCCTTTCTAGTTACGTCTGCAAGCAATGGAACACCGCGCGCTAATCATACTTCAGGGTTAAAGATTCTGATTCTCTCTTATGTCACAGATGCCACAGCAAGAGCGCAAGGCTGAGGTCTGCCCTCCCTGCACCCGCCGCACACACTGCCGCTCCCACCTCCACCTCCCGGCAAAATCCAGCCTCGCCAGCGGGAGGAAATGAGGATGACGGTGACCGCGACACTAATGTGTGTGGAGAGCAGGCGACAACGCACAGAGCCTCAGGATGAGCATCTGCACGCAGTGGTTCATTCCTTCCTCCCGCCTCCCAGTGAGGCGGCCACTGCCATCACGTCCCTGACCCCCCAGCCCAGATGAGGATGCTGTGGGCAGGCGCAGGGTCTCAACACCCTTCCCAGGCACACAGTCTGCAAGCGGGATGGACAGGGAGGCCCAGGCGGCCAGCTCTGCTCCATGCAGCTGTCCATACCCGGGACCGATGGCGATGACGGCCTACTCAGGGACTGCACTTTTTAAAAAAAGATTTTATTTATTTCTTTGAAAGAGAGTGAGCAAGAGAGAGAGAGCAAGGAGGAGCAGGGGGTTGGGGGGACAGAGGACGAAGGATAAGCACTCTCCGCTCGATCCCAGGGCCCTGAGATCACGACTTGAGCCCAAGCAGACACCTCACTGATGGAGCTCCCCAGGTGCTCCTCAGGGCCTGCATTTTAACATGCAGCAATGCCTCCATCCCTAGGAGCATCTCAAAGAGTGGAGAGGCAGGCATGTAGCAGGATGAGGAGACAGAGACAAGGCATCTTGCACACCGCATCCCCCCTCCTCCACCATGGGTCAGGCACGGAAGCTACAGAGTGACTGGATCAGGTGCTTGTTTGGGTAGCTGGTGTCAGAGCAGAGCGGGGTATGAATGGAGAGATATGCAGGTGGGGAGAGCCAGACTGAGGCCCCGTGGGGGGAGAACGGGCCCCCCAGCTTCCCAACACAGCCCTGGAAGATGGCCTGGCAGCTCGGTGGGGATGGGGGCAGTCAGCATTTGTACCACGAGTTTCGGAGCCTACAGATGTGCTGCAGAGCCTTCCTCTGCTGCAGTGAGGCCTGTGGACCCGGCAACAGGTGCTCCTGGACCAGAAGCAAAGGCCCTGCTTCACCGACTCCCATCTGGGAGACCTGCTGGAGAAGGTGCCCGGCCAGAGCCCTCCATCAGCCACCAGCCCTGGCTCCCTCTCCAGTCCAGCACGGCCTGGGTGCTTCCTGGTGGGGCACGGGTCTAGGGCAGAGAGGAGATGAATTAATGCCCATTGGCCACGTTGCCAAGGCTGGAATCCCAGGGCTGGCATCTTGGTCTTGCGCAGGAACCCTGAATTTGCTCAGTGACACTGAGCTGCAGCTCAGTCGTGATGCTTTAGTTCCTCCCTTCAGATGTGGGGTGAGCGAGGCTGTTCTAGGGAAATGAGGGGCATGAAACTAGATCCCAAAGTGCTGAGGGCAGACCCCACGGAGCCCCAATTTCCCCTAGAGCTGTCCTGACAGTCCCAGGAGTCCACCATCCCAACCTTCAGACTTTCACAGCCAGTCCGATCTTAAATCCAAGTTCAGAGGGTCTCTGCCCAACGTTGCAGGAAAATAAACCAAGCGTTCCCAATACTGACAGTTTAAAATTACTCAATGTCGAGTACTTTTTCTAAGCACTTTACAGGTGTTAAATCATGTAGTCTTTGGAATAATCAGAGGGAGCAAATATTTCTAAGTCCACCTTCCAGCTGAGAAAATGTGGACACAGAAAGGCAAGGCAGTGGGCCTTCCCCAGGTGGCAGGCCCTGAGTCTGGGCCTCCTGTCTCCTATCTCTGCCGGAGCCAGTGGGCCAGTGAGCCAGCGTCTTGTGTCTTTCCTCTCTCCAGCCGCTAGCAAGCACTTCTGTGAGCCCAGGAGGCGGATGAAGTGCAATGAAACAGGCACAGCCAGCTTCCTCTCTGCATGACCTGGGGTGGGGGATTAACTGCCCAGGTGCAGGACGCCCCCTGCCCAGTGAGGGACCCTGGCCTCAGGCGGGAAGAAGTAGTAGAAGGAACGACTGCCTCCCATGGAGAGCAGGACTAGACCAATCGTGTCTGAGAGTCTTCCACATTTAAAAGACATTTCCGCATCTATTCTCTCCCACCAATCCTGCGGTGTAACCGAGGCAGGTGATCGAGGTATCCTCCCCACTTCTCAGACCACAAAATCCAGGGCTGGGGAAGCTGAGCCTCTCAAGGCTGGTCCTGGCCGGGAAGCACAGCGGTGGGTAATGAATGCATGTCCCACAACCTCACACCTTCTAGATGCCGCCTGGGGCTTCACCCACGGTGAGTGGGGGCTACATGGCCCCTGAGTGCACGATTGTCCTCGCCCAGCTAGTGAGTGTTCTCCTCTGCACCCCAATGCACAGTGGTAGCCCTCCCTCTGTCTTCAGCCACAGGAGAGCTACCCTCAGAAGAGCCCTGAGGAGGCTGCCTGGGCAAGGAGGGCTCAGACAGGTGTTTGGGAATCGCAAGGCCGTGGGATCTGTGTACACTCCGAGAAGGGCTAGGTACTCCTGTGTCCTGGCCAGCAGGAATGCAGCGGCCGCCCCCTGACATTTGCAGTGCTGGGCAGTTCAGAGGGCACCTGTGCAAACTTCCTCCCATCAATTCCCAGTCGGCCCTGGCAGCAGGCACCTTTACATCCGAAACTTTGTCGGGGAGCCAGCCTGACCTGCCCTCTTGGCCAGTTCTCTAGTCACTGAGGAGGGAAGGGATCTCTCATGGTCTCACTTGCTGGGCCCCCACCAAACACTAGGAATTATCTTTAGATTTCATCCACCTATTTGCTCCTGGCTTCTCTCTCCTGCATTGCAAATGATCCCAAAGGTGCCAATGTTGTTCACATTGTTGTTTGTTGTTATTATTACTGACAGAAACCTACAGTTCTAGGGAGTAAGCTGATCACCTTTCAGAGTTTTGCTAATTGTTTCCGACCCTCATTAAAAGCAGGAGTTCTGTTTGACTATAAAGATCTTCATGGGACCAGTCTTTGCCCTCTGGTAATTATGGAGGAAATGCGGAAATTAGAAAAAGAAAGAAGTATTTAAAAAAAAAAAAACAGCAAAAAGAAGCTGCTTGGAGGGCACAACATATGCAGGAGGGTCCCCCTTCCCTTTCCTTGTCCCCTTCGCTCTCAAAGTGAACCAGCAGGAGCTGAGATGGCACATCTTGATGAAGGGGACATGTGAGGGCACAACTTTTTATTCCACACATGAAGCCCAGCTCGGGCGGTTGCTGGACGAGGGAGGGCCAGCCCTGTGAGCAGCAGCGGGCAGGAAGGGAACGGGGATCAAGGAGAACGCGCAGTGGCTGAGGGATGCTGGGGAGCGTACCTGGGCCTGAAAGATGCTCTGCCTCTCCTCGAATGACGAATGACGGGGTTGGGCGATGGGAGCGGGGTGCAGGTGTTCTCAGTGGCAGGGCTCCCCCCTCCCGCCCCCTGGGTCAACCCAGTGGGAAGGCAGGGCCTCAGGCGGCAAAGCGGAGTGACAATCATATTAACCAACAGGCGTTTCACCCACACGCTGGCACTTCACTGCTGGGTGCCTCGGGCTGCTCCTCAGACCACGGGAGGAATGGGCCAGAAGACGTCCAAGGCCCTTGGCTGCTTCTGACGCCGGTGGCTGTCGGGGCGGGCCTGGGGAGCAACCCCTTCCCCAGCCGGCTTCTGCTTGCCGTCCGCTGGCACAGGCGGCTCGGGGGCCTAGCCCTGGGAGAGGGCTATGGGACTGCTGGCCTCCTGCGTCCCCACCTTCACTCAGCCCATCATCGCTGCCACCGCCCACCCGCTGACAGCAGCTGCCAAGGGGGGCCGCCGTGGGAAGAGCTCCCTCTGCCCGTCCACAGCCCTTCCTTGGAGGTCAGAAGGCTCGGGGCACAAGTAGAAGCAAAGATGGAGGTGGCTTCCCAGCTTAGCGGATGCTCACCACACACGTACACACGCAGAGACCCACACCCACACACTCGCGCACGCAGATACACAGCCACACATGCACCTGCACATACATCAGCGTCTGCACACACTCGCAGACCTACACCCCCTTTATACGTGCTCACACACACATCCTTACACACACACACCCCACAGACACACACACCGTCTCCCACGCACAAGCATGGGAACACTGGACACACAAGGACAGATCTTCCCTCTTCCCCTCATGCCCCGCCCCCACAAAGGACTCCAGGAGGCTTTCCAGGGGCAGCCACAGAGCTCCAAACCATCTGGAAACACAGGCACAGGAGAGCGGTGCCAGGCTGGGGGTGAAGACAGCCAGGGTCAGGGCAGCGGGGAGAGATGGCGGGGTGGCCGCCGGATTCCTGTCCAAACGACGTGCTCGCTGCCCCCCAGGATGGCCCCTGTGCCCGCCGTCCTCCTGCAGTCTGCTCCACCCACTCCACTGCCCTGGGCCACACCGGCACCCACACTGGTGACGTCGAAAAACAGCCACACATCTAATTTTAGTTCCAATCTTCCCTGGCTATGGTTGTGTGCTTTCTAATTATTTTATTCCCAAGATTTACCTTGATGGATAGTTATACATTTTCCAATTTACAGTACAGTATCTTGTAAAGTGCCCTTCAAAAAAAAAATGCGTGGATTAGTCCATGTTGTTAATTTTGCCAATCCTAGGCAGAAATCTGCAGATAATCACCTGCTCTGGAAGTTCTGATTCAATCCTCATTTCCTTTAATACTAATAAAATGGACAGTTCATTTATAAGAAGTTCCCTAAAAGAGGGTATTGGAAAACATTATATTTCTTTTAAAGTTGTTAAAGGGCATAAATCCATTACTCAGATAGAGATCGCTTAATAATTTAATGCCTTTGGCTTGGCATTGTTCCCGGAATATTTTCACTTTATCTGTCTTTATTTTCAGGTTGGAACAAATTGAGGAATAATCAGTTCTGTTGGCGGGAATTGTCGAGGCTCCCTGGGAAGGAGCAGGGAGGGAGGGGGCGGGGGTGAGGGCTCCTGCAGCCTCCCTCCCCCGCTTTCGCCCAGAGAGCAGCAAGGCTGGCACAGGGAGCTGGGTCCAGGGCCAGCCAACCTTACCTTTGGGCCTCCAGGTGGTGGGAACGAGTCCTGCACGACCACCCCCCACCCCCGCCCCGCCCCGCAGGCGTGGCCTAGTGGGAAGCCGGGAGCTGCCTGGGAGGGGAGCGACCCCCCACCTCTCTTCTTCCCTCCCCCCTCATCCAGCCGGCAAGCAGGTGGGAGGGCCCCACAGACGGAGACTTTCCACAAAGGGGATTAGTTTGCATTTTCTAAATAAAATCATTTACATGATGTATTAACCCAAACCCACAATTAAAATCATTAACGTTTCTTTGTGCAGATTAGCAATAAAGAGAAACTAAGTGCAGGAATCAACATTCCTTCTTAGGGGCTCATCAAACAACTCTCCCCTGAAGAAGGCTCCGAAGCTTCACCCTGCCCACCCACTCAGCACACTGCACTAAGTGGATCCCCTCCTCAAGGACCCTCAGCTGATGTGTTTAGAACTGCTGCAGGAATGTCCGCCTCAACCCACCCTGAAGCTGCAGAGGATCAGGGACCAGAGGGCGGGGGAAGCAGCTCTGGACCCAACAGGAGGATGGCTGAGCTTCAATCACCACTTTCTAACTGCATCCGGGTGTTTCCTCCTCTGTCTGTTCCTCAGTCTCCCCTTTAAAATGATGCTTCCAGTCTCTTTCCAGTTCACCAGTGCCGTGGCAGGTATATCACCCTGTGGGTAGGACAGATTTTTGGCCATTAATGGTATTCAAGACATGTTTGTTGAAAGGAATTGAAGGGACCATGCCAGACGGCACAGGTGGAGATGGGCATGGGGATGGTGGGGACATTACCACTTTCTGTGCAGGGGTGTGGGCTGTCGGTGGGCAGAGCTGAGCAGTACTGATGCTCCAAGGGGAAAGGGTGGCCTGAGGCCAGAAGCACGGAGCCCCACTACAGTGTCCCCACCTCTACACGGAGCCCCACTACAGTGTCCCCACCTCTACAGGGCCTGCCCATCGAGTGACCTCATCTAAACTCAGGGCACAAAGGCAGAATTCACTAGGCTGCTATAGGAAGGGGAAGCAGGGAGAGTTGATATGTAGGAGACCCATGGTTTGGCCTCCTCCCCCCAGGGACAGCAGCCACTTCCCCTGCCCAGGGGGGCACAGCTGGTGAGACCAATGGCTGCACTGATGAAAGCCCAGGGCCATTGGATGGGAAAGGGAGGCTTAGCAGTCATGTGGTGCTCCTGGTGGGGAGTCTGGGCCCAGGGAAACCTTACTACTGTCGTGGTTACCACAGTCCCGGACAATCTGTGGTGCTGGGGGCACAGCGGGCTCACCTTTATGCCTTCCAAGGTCTCTGGAGCAGTTCTAGATCTCTAGGGCTAACAAGGAACTGGCTCTCTTTACTTTCCAGTTGGGTGTCCTGGAGGGAACATACTTTAGAATGGGACAGCCAAGGGCTGGAATCCTAGCTGCAGAGTTCTCCAGCCATGTGGCTTTGAACAAGTTGTTTAATCCCTGTGAGTTTTGGTTTCACACTTGGAGGATGAGCAGAGCCTGACTCTGGATGGTTAGGAGGGCTCAGTGAGGTAAAGTGTGAAAATGGCCACCATGCTACATGGAACGGAGTCCTCCGTAAAAATCACCCAGGGTAGCTGGTTAAAGATGGCCACAAATTCTTTAATGTTCCTTTAATCAGGAGGTGTTTTCTAATCCCCTCCCCTTGAATATGAGCTGGTCTTGTGAACCACTCAACCAATGGCATGTGGAGGAAACGCATTCGGTGACTACCAAGGAGAGATCATAGGAAGCCTTGCAGTTTCCACGTGGGTCTCCTGAGACACCTTCCTTGAGAGTCCAGAGCCACGATCTAGGAAGCACAGCTACCCATGAGATACCATTCTGGAGAGGTCACAGGCAGGCGCTGAGCCCAAACTTCCAGCTGACTTTGTTGCACTTCCCCAATTCATGTCTACCTGAAACCTGTACATGTGACCTTATTTGCAAATAGAGTCTTCTTTGTGTATATAATCAAGTTAAGCTGAGGTCATACTGGATTAGAGTGGGCCCTAAATCCAAAACGAATGGTGAACTTATAAGAAGAGGGATATCTGGACCCAGACATACAGACACAGAGGGAAGAAAGCCACACAACGATAGAGGCAGAGATGGGATTGAAGCAGCCACAAGCCAGGTTTTTAGCCAAGGACTGCTGGCAACCACCAGAAGCTAGAAAAGGCAAGGAAGGATTCTTCCCTAGTTGCCATGAGAAAGAGCACAGACCGGCCAACACCTTGGTTTCAAACTTCTAATCTCCAGACTTTTAGAAGAGAAATTTTTGTTGGCTTAATCCACTTTCTGCTATTTTGTTACAATGACCTAGGAAACTAATACACCGGCCCAGATGCCAGACATAAGACTGAAGCCATCTTAGGCCCTGCCTCTGGACCAAACCATCTGCCAGCTGAGTACCACAAAATGACCTCAGTCAATGTCACAGAGAGCAGAAGCATCATCCAGCTGAGATCTGTCCAAATTCCTGACCTACAAAATCATGAGATGCAATAAAATAGGTGGTTGTTCGGAGCCATGAAGTTGTGGGTAATTAGTTTTGCAGCCATCCAAAGAAACACACAGTAGGCCCATGGCCAAACTGAAGTGAACATTCAGGTCCCCTGCCTCCCACTTAATACGGTGGGACTTTCCATTCTCCCATGCTTTCTCCCAATCAAACATTGGTTGTTATTCCTATTAGCTTCTTATGCATGTATCTCCTAAATCTTATCCCAGGATCCCAATAAAGACGTAAAATTAACTGAGGACAGGTAGATCCTATATCACCTTTGTACACCTTCATCATGACCCACCCCCTAGCTGAGTGTGCTGAGAGTGTCATAAACAAGGCAAAGTAATGAAAACAAGCAAGGCATGCAGAAGAAAATGTGACAGGGGAATAGGTCATGAGGTAGGGGAAGCAGGGACATTGAATGGGAAAGGAAAACTCAGATGGTGAGTGGCTTTGAATATCAGGCCTGGAAGCTCAGATACAAGCACGGTAAGTGCCCTTCCCTCTCTTGGATATTCTAACAGGAAGGCCAGTGAGCTGGAAACAGCCAGTGCAATTTCACTGCCTACATTACCACCCCTGCTCTAGCTGGCTGGACACCACCTGCTTTCCCCAGCACTTGCTAATAGTTGAGGACACTTGTGAAGCACTTATCTGTACTCAGAAACCCAGCCACAACACAAGCAAATTGTTAGCAGTTTTGAAAACCAAGGTCTAGGTATTAAGAGCCATGTTGTTTTCAAACGATTTCTGGGAGAGGACCAAGGCTCATCTGCAATTCTGCATAAGGGGAAATGTTTGGTTAAATTATCTCAGCAACTGCAGGGAGATGGGAAGCTGCTTGTGGCAAAGGCCAATGGCTAAGAGGATGCAGAAATCCATTTAAGAGATCCTACCATTGCCACCTCGGAACCTCCCAACCTGGGGTTGGCCTGTCATTTCAAGATGGTGGGTCAGCTCCATCCATTATGCACCATTATCCCCACTCTACTGCTTCTAATAGCAATCTGTGCCAGTGAGGGTCTCTCCTCATGTATCAATCTCCAGAGTCATGGATCATAACACATGAGCCTCAGTGGGACTGCTTTCAGAGGTTTAAGCACTCAGAGTATCTTCCTTTCTTCTCCTCATCTCAATCCTACTCAAACTTCAAGACGCAGCAAAAATCATTTCTCCCTGGAATTCTTCTGCTACTCCACTGGTCCACAAGCAGCCTGGCTTCTGGGCTTATAGCAGCTTACCATATGTCATATGGTAGCAAATGGTTTTATAACATCTCTATTGTCTTAGGCAATCTTTTACAACTGTTTAAATATGTTTTTAATTTCTGATTTTAGCCAAAAGTTAGACATATTGAAGGCAGAAAAAAATTGGAAAATAAATATATAAGATGATAAGTAGGTCTCTGTCTAACCCTAATCCCCAGTCCTCTTCTCCAGAAGAAACTGCTATCTAGATCCTAGAAGGAAATCACTCCAATTAAGTTAATCCACACTTGGGTGTAAAGACCAATGTCAACTCTCCCAGAAGCCATTTAAGCACTTATCTGGATATCTATTCTCACAAATTTCAGACAGGGCTTTGGCCATGATAGGGCTTGATAAATTCCTGTTGCATAGATGTACGAACATTAAGGAAAGAGATAAACTTAGAGCTCAGGAAACTAACAAAGGAGTCACATAAAACCCTCTTTAGCCTCAGGGAACAGAGTTCATGCTCTTGTTTCACCTGGAAGAAAACTTCATAGAAGAAATACCATTTGAACTGGACCTTGAAATATGGAGAGAAGATTACCATGTGGGAAGGGAAGGAGAGAGCTTCAATTTTTTAGCCTGACTTACCTATAGCAAAAGATGGTGGTGGGAGGGAAGAGACAAGTCCAATGAGGACAGCAGGTGAGATCTGTGAATAGTGAGGGTCAACTGTGAAATTTTAAGGTGGGATTAGATTCTGAAAGTCTTAAATAAGAGATTTTCAACTCTATCCCATTGGTAACAAAGAATCTGACAGTTCATTCATTGGGGAGTTTGATCCAGAGAGCCCGTATCAGTCAAGGCCCAGGCAGAAAAGTAAAGCCCATGTGAGGTAGCTCCATGGAAGGAATTCAATATGGGGAATTCGTTATAAAAGTCTTAGAAGGACTGAAAAGACAAACAGAAGATGATAAGGCAATTCAGAGATTAGCAACAGCAGGAAGCTGTGACCACCCCGAGGGATGGAGGGGCAAGGGGAAGGTGGTGTTTGCTGGAGCTCAGCAGCTGGAACTGTGGGCTGGAATTGGAACTGAGGACTTAAGAAAACCATAGCCATTGCTGGAGATGCTGCCCAAAGCAGAGTGTGGGCAAGAAATACTCTAGCTTTTCCCCTCCTAAAATTCCTTCAGTCTCTGTTTAATATATTCCATTGACCAAACATAGCAAAAATCTAGTTGCCAAGGGAACCTGGGGAATTCAGTTTGAAGGGGTCATCCCTCTGCAATAAGGCACAGAGCAGAAATCAGCAGAAAATGTTATAAAAAAACAAATTAGCAAACGACGAGGACAGCCCATCAAGGATGAACTATGAGAAGGAGCAGAATGGATACTGAGAGCATGGAGACTAGCTGGAGAACTCATAGATGAGTGCACACATGGGGATGTAGGACTCCAAACAACAGAAGTGGGGAAGGGGAAGAGAAAGGGAGGAGGGTACTAGAATCTCAAATATCCAATAAATATGAGAAGTGATGTTTAACCTCAGTCATAAAGGAAATGAAAACCTTGTTATATACACGTCAGAATGGCAAAAATTCAAGATCTAATAATACCATCTGGGGGCGGGGAGCAATGGGGCATATAATTTGGTATGTAGCCTTTGCCTGACTGTGGGAGTATATTTTGATGTACCACTTTGGAAAAAAGTTTGGTGTGATTTGGACATACTCTATGATAGGCTATCACATCTAGCTATATACTCTATAGAGATGTGTATTACATGGTTACATGCTAAGATTTATAGCAGCTTGCATTTGCCTAAACTGGAACCAAATAGCCACCCAAGAGTTGAAGTAATTTTAAAAATTAGTCCATATTCTTATATATTCATACAGTGGAATGCAGTAATGAAAATGAGCTACAGGGGCATGTGGGTGGCTCAGCCAGTTAAGCCTCTGACTCTTGATTTCAGCTCAGGTCACGATCTCAGGGTAGTGAGATCGTGACCTGAGTTGGGCTCCATGCTCAGTGAGGAGTCTGCTAGAGATTCTCTCTCTCTCTCTCTCTCTCTCTGTGTGTCTCTCTCCTTCTCCATCATCCCTGCCCCCCACTAATTCTCTCTAAGATAAACAAATCTTAAAAACAAAGAGAGAAAGAAAAAAGAAAACGAGCTGTAACTATACATAACCAAATGGATGATTCTTACAACATAATGTTGAACAAAAAAACAAGACCTGAAAGAATACACATATAATGGTTCCATCTTTTTTAGGTTCAAAATCAAGCAAATCTAAATGATAAAAATTAAAATGCTGGTAAAATAAAAAGAAGGAAATTATTGCCACACAAATAAGGCTAATAGTTACCATTCAAGGGAGGGAAAGAGTTTCTTAACATGGGGTTCGTAACATGGATGGTGGTTATTTGGTGTTGCATTATAACCATGGGTTAAACTGTATTACAAACTTGATGCAGTTTTCTATGTGGTATATTATGTTGAAAAGTAAAAAATAAGAACAAAAAAGGATAGAGGAACAGAGGAAGAAGAGTCTCATGAAACTACCTTTTCCCATGAAACTACCCAAGGATGTGTTCCATTAAAACAAGAGTGCAAACCAAGAAATAAAATAATGTATCCAGGAAACAGCAGTTCCAAACAGAAGACAGAAAGGGAATCATTAGAATGATGGTGAATGATGATCTCAGGCTGACATCTATGCAGTATCCAGATAAGAATAGAGCAGATCAGAAGCCTACAGAGAGATTTCAACAGGAGATGAAACTGAAAGATTGTTTGATATATTTAGAAGGATTTGGAAGGTATTTACCCAATAATGGGAACATTTTCGGGGATCCCTGGGTGGCTCAGCAGTTTAGCGCCTGCCTTCAGCCCAGGGCATGATCCTGGAGTCCCGGGATCGAGCCCCACATCAGGCTCCCTCCATGGAGCCTGCTTCTCCCTCTTTCTGTGTCTCTGCCTCTCTCTCTCTCTCTCTCTCTCTCTGTGTGTCTCTCATGAATAAATAAATAAAATCTTTCTTAAAAAAATTATAGGAACATTTGAAGATAAATTAAAGACATATGTACACAGAAAACTAACCAAACAAACATGTAAGCAAACCAAAGGTAATTAATAACTCCAGGGAAACAAAAAGTTGTATCAGAAAGGAATCATATAGTGTACTACGTGGCTCAGGTGAGACTAGCCTACATGATTACAATAATGTACATATTTATCTAACTGTAATTATGATATAAGGATAGAGATATGAGAATTTTCTGGTTTTGGTGTGGATCTAGGGTAAAGGGAGCTAAATCATCATTCTCCATAGAGGAAATACAATAAATAATAATGTTTAAAATAATAATGTTTAAAATAGGAAAATTAAAAGGTATATGTAAAAGTATATTACTAGAGAAATTAAAATTTAAAAAGAAAAGCAGCAAAAAAGAAAGTGGTTCCTGTATGTGTCAAACGGGAAATGAGGTAGCATGGAGAGAGGACTGCTATTTTTGTAATAGGTCATATTGAACTCTGATTCTTTAAACTATGGAAACACATTTTGATAAAAGCTAAAAATAAAAGTAAAATTAAAAGGGGCTAAGAGACACCATCTCCTGTTGCGGTTGTGCCCTGAAGGCAACATCATCAGGTGCCTTCAGTGTCTGAGCCTTTGCACGGCCATCTCTGTCCTAGGACTCCCTCAACTACAGTCAGAGCCAGGATTGAGGCAGGGACAAAGGGCACCAGGCTGAACTGTGAGCAAAGATGGGAGTCTTAAAATAATATCAATATTTCCAATACACTGAAATTATACCATGATGTGTAGGCTTACCGTAGGTCTGCAGGGAAGAACTGATTCATACAAGTGTTCTATTAATATGGCACATCATATCAAGATGCTAAGTAGGAAAAGCATTTTATAATTTTAATGCATACTTAAATTATATTTTATAGAATTCAACAATCATTCTTTAAGGGGTAAGGGGTGGGACAACGGGAGAGGGAGTGAGGGAATCCCAAGCAGGCTCCATACCCAGAGCAGAGCCTGACAAGGCCTGAACCCCACAACCCCAAGATCATGACCTGAGCCAAAACTAAGAGTCAGACACTCAACCGACTGAGCCATCCAGGCACCCCAACAATCATTTCTAATAAAATTTTAAGAATAAAAAAATTCTTGTTAATAACACATAGCATTGGGATCCCTGGGTGGCGCAGCGGTTTGGCGCCTGCCTTTGGCCCAGGGCGCGATCCTGGAGACCCGGGATCGAGTCCCACATCGGGCTCCTGGTGCATGGAGCCTGCTTCTCCCTCTGCCTTTGTCTCTGCCTCTCTCTCTCTCTCTCTCTTTGACTATCATAAATAAATAAAAATTTAAAAAAAAAATTTAAAAAAAAAATAAAAAAATAACACATAGCATTCATATTTAAACTAAACTAGAAATAATTCCTCCAAACTCCAGAACATGTAAAGATGTCTATTACCATTGTTATTGAAATATTAATAAAATAGAATTATTTAACATTGTCTTGAAAGTTCTTATCAAAAAAATAAGAGATAATGATGGTATAAGGGAAAAATATTGAAAAAGAAGATATAAAAAATACTGCTTGCATATGATATGATTATATACCCAGGAAAATTGGCCAAAATGATTTAAAAAAAAATATCCAGTGATCCTGTTAAGGTGTAACAGGTTGTTTCTCTCATGTTCTCTCAATTCTAGTGGCCTCTCAACTCACTGAGTTTAAACCTAGTGTCCTTACAAGGGCCCCATATCGTCTGGTGACAACCTCGTTTTTCCTCATTCTCTATCTCATCTTACTCCACTGCAAACACACGGCTTCCTGACTTTCTCAGTATGCTGGAGGTGCCTCCCCCCCCCATCTCAGGGCCTTTGCACTTGCTATTCCCTCTGCCACCTCATTCAGGTCTCAGCTTAAATGATATCAACTGACCCCAGTCCTCTCTATCTAAAATATCACTCTGTGAGTCAGCCTTTCCTGAGCACTAAATCTTTCCTTTGTGTTTCTTTCCTTATATATATATATATATAAGATTTACTGCTGTTTAACATATTAGTTACATCTTTGCTTATTACCTCTCTTCTCACTAAAATGTGAACTCAAAGATGATCAGAATTTTCTATCTTTGGAGCTGAGAGGAATATCTGGTCTGCTGGTCTGTAAACGGCATTATTTAATTCTGTGTTGAATAAATGATTAAAGGCAGACAAAATACTCAAAAGATCCATAGAGGAATTACTTTCTCTTCTTTGGAAAAATAACAAGTACTCACAGATGAAGAAATTGACAATCCCCATGCATAACAATATCAACCTTCTCTACAATGAAAATGAAAATTAAAAAGAGAACAACAGACTAGGGTAAACATATGAATCAACAAGACAAAAATGATTAATTGTTATAGTCTATAAAGAGCCCATTTAAATTTATAAGAAAAACACCAAGACCATCATAGATAAATGAACAGATAATTCATAGATAATTCAATACAATATAAACAAACACATTGAGAAATAGTAATATTCACTAGTAAACAAAGGCATGTAAATTAAAGCAAATTGGGATACCATTTCATCTGTCAAATTAGCAACAACAATAAAAAAATGTTTTTGCTAACTGCTATTGAAGTTGAGATGAAATTAGTAGATGCATTCCAGAGTGATGACACTATATTAAATCACGTTTTTGGAAAGTAATTCAGTGATGTAGAAGAGCCATATAGATGTCTGTGTCCTTTGCCAGTAATTCCTCTATTAGGAATTATTCCTATGGAAATTCAACAGCAGCAAAAAAGCTATTTGCAAGAAGATGCTCACTGCAGTGTTATCTATAAAAGCCCCAAACTGAAAACATAAATGGCCAACATTAAGGGGAATGGTTTAATAAATTACGGTACCTCAGCACAATGGAATATTATGTGGCCATTAAAATGATAATTATGCAGAAACATGAAAAATGTTTATGACCCACTGGTCATTGAAAACATACAGGATATAAAATAGTAGGTAGGTACCATGCACAAAATGCCCAGCATGTACATACATTAGGAAGATAATATGTAAAAATAATATAGCAGTTGCATTGAGGTTAGTGGAGTTTTATAGTGAGTTATAAGAAATATTATTTTTTAAATGTTCTCTTTAAATTTCCACCCAGAAGCTCCTATAATTTCTAACAAGTTAGGTGAAAGACTCATTCTGTGCCTGAAGCAACACTGTACAAACTACCAAGTTGCATATGGCCTTGTAAGCCTTTATTATCTTTACTTGTATTTACACTAACTTAGTAGGACCCCACTTACCACCACTTTCTACACTTCCTCTGCAGAAACACATCCAGTAAATACACAAAGCAATGCTCAGGCTAGAGCGAAAACGACTCTCACAACCACTCATGCCACCTGTTGAATGCCGGCAGAGTGAATGTGGTTTTTACCTGGGCCAGATATTTTACTTTTATCTCTGAAAGTTTCCAGGTTGAGACAGATCTCTATTCTGCCCAAACTAGAACACACGGTCTGAATACACAGTGTGGACTTGATTTGCCCACCCTCTTAAGCCAAAGACACATCCCCAAAGGAATTTCCCCATCATCATGCATGGGAGGCAAGTAGGCCCATCAGTCAAGACCTTCTGCATCCTTGACAGCATGTATAGCTTGATGGCACAGAATTGGGTGGAGGTCCACTCTGCCCATGCTTTCCTGCCCATCATCTACCTGAAGAACAGATTCCCCAACATTCCTTCCTGGCCTTCCCACCACACCCTAGTCAAGTACCCTGCTCCTAGACTTTGAGCAAAGTACTCAAACTCTGTGCCTCACTTTCTTCTTTGTAAAAACACAGATAATGAAAGCTCCTCCCCCACAGCACCATGCAAGAATTAAATGAATTAATATCTGCCAAGCAAAGGGAATGGGACCTGTATATAAAAAACACTCACACAATGTTAGTAATGATTGTGCTGCTGCCCCAGGTGGAAGGCACCCCTCCCTCCACTATTCTCTATTCTGTACACATACCTAATAAAGAAATATGGTCCCAATTCTGGTATGGGATAGAACCTTTTTGCATGATGTAATTCCTAACCTCCTTCTGGGAAGAAATTAACGTTGATAAAATGCTTAAGCAATTTTCTGATAAACTTTAATGAGATTAAGACCTCTTCTGGGAAGCGAGTTACCCACCCACTCAGCTGACTGTCAGTCAGAATGTAATGATCTGGAAACAATCCTTTCTTGTATCCAGTCTGAGTGATAACCTAATCATTTTCGTTTTCCTATAAAATTTTTCTGTGGGACAATCTCTGAATAGGCTTGCTTAAGCCTCTTTCCTTGCAACTTGCTTAAACTAAAACTTTGATACACATTTAAAATTAAATGCCTGGAAAAAATGAACAAACATAACAAAGTACATAAAATAACTTATGGCATTTAGTTGGACTCTTTTCTCATTTTTCTTACTAGATAAGGCCTCTGGAAGGCAGGCTCCATACTTGGTTTTACCCATGTTTTTATCCAGAACTTAACATTGTGACTGGTTCATAAAAGATAGTCAATAAATGTTTGTTAAGATAATAAGCTAATGAAATTACAAATAAACCTTTAAAAAAATGAAGAGAGCACCTCTTATCCAGAAGAATGGGGACACTGTATTATAAAGCACCACCAGATTTAGATTCAATTGTAGGTTCAAAATAGACTTTTAGCTGTGTGGCTTGAGGAGAGTTCCTTCACGGTCCTGAGCTTCCATGTTCTCATCAGGCTATGGGGCTGTAGATGTGTCAAGAGTTAGGACATCTTATCTACAGAGTGTAATACAATGTCAGTTATATTAGGACCTCAAAACATTCTACTTCTCTCTCTTGCCACTGAATCTCTCTGTGACGTTGAGAAAGTCCTCTCTTCAGATCTGTTTCCTCATCCATAAAGTAAGATTAAAAAAAAAAAATCCCTCCCATGCCAAGAATATAGTCAGGTCAAAATAAGATAATGTAAAAATGTTTTTTAAAAGTAATTAAACCTCAGGGAAGCCTTCTACTTTTAGCCAAGATGGAGAAACAGGGTGAAGATTTACCTTCCTGCTTGAAACAAGAAAATACTGGGCAAAACACACAAAGCCTATCATTCCAAGACACTGGCCAGCAAGCAACAAATGATAATGATACCTGAGAGATGAGGGAGGAAATACGTGAGCCCTGCAACTGCCCCACTTACAGCCTTGAGAGAGTATTTAGGCCACAGAGCAGAAGGTAGAACTGAGGTAGAGCGTGGTGCTCTCCCTGAGCCTAGGAGACAGCTGAGAGGCCAAGGAGATCAAGGCAGTTCCAGTTCACATACGGAGTACCAGAGAGATGAGAGTCATACACACAGAAAACCCTAGAGATCTGCAGAGTTCCCTCATGTACTCCCCAGAATACAGATCAGTGCACACATATGAGGATAATGCCCAGAGCCAGAGGAAGAGCCACCCAAAAGGGCTAGAAGGAAGAGTTTTTGACACTCCTGTGGAGCAGGGGTAGTGCTATTCCCATTGGCCAGACAGGAAAACCACATAATTCACAGGGCATCGGTGAGAATGCTCAGAACAGTCTTAATGCTGGGATGGGAAAGAGTCCTAGACAATGTACAGATCTAATCCCACCTAACAAGTCTTTAAAGTAAGGTCCAGGGGCATCCAGGTGGCTCAGTGGTTAAGCATCTGCCTTTGGCTCAGGGCATGATCCCAGGATTCTGGGATCGAGTTCCATGTTGGGCTCCCTGCATGGAGCCTGCTTCTCCCTCTGCCTGTGTCTCTGCCTCTCTCTCTGTGTCTCTCATAGATAAATAAATAAAATCTTAAAAAAATAAAATAAATAGAGGTCCAATAGGATCAAACTCTGCCCAATAACTTAACTGAATCCCAGGACAAAGCTCAAAAATATTTAAAGGAATGCAAAAAATATTCAGCACACAGGAAGATAAAACTGATAACACCTGATATCCAATAAAACCTTACCAGATCAGGAAAAATAAGCAGGTCTCATTATGGACCATAACAGGAAGGAAAAAAAATCAAAACTGAGCAAAGCTAATACAGAGTTTAGAATTAGCAAAGGACAATGGGCCAGTTAATTTAAGTGTATTCCATATGTTCAGAAACGTAAGATATTTTTTATCTTAAATAATTTAAATTTAAATATCTGTCTTAAATTTAAAATTTAAAATTAATTTGAATTTAATAAATATATATTTTATAAATCCCTTAAATATTTAAATAAAATTAAATAAAAATTTAAATATCTTAAGTTTTGGTCTTTTTTAAGACCAAAATCAAATTTTTAGAGATGAAAATGATAATGTCTAAGATGAAAAATACACTGGGTAGGATTGATAGCAGATCAGACCTTGCTGAAGGAAGGAAAGAAAGAAAGAAAGAAAGAAAGAAAGAAAGAAAGAAAGAAAGAAAGAAAAAGAAAAAGGAAAGGAAAAAATAGGGAACTTGAATACATAGCAATAAAAGCTACCTAAAAATAAACACAGAGAAAAAAGAATGAAAAAAAAAATGAACAGAGCATCAGTGCACTGTGGGGATTACCTCAAGCAGCCTGATATATGTGTAATTGGAGTCCTCGAAAGAAAAGAGAGAGGAAAACATTTGAAAAAATAAGGGCCAGAAAAATCACTAATTTGATTTAAAAATAAAATAGAACAAAACTATAAACTCACAGATCCAAGAAGTTCAACAAATCTAAACCACAAGAAGTATGAAGAATAGTATTCCAAGACAAATCATATTCAAATCTTTCAGGATCAAGAACAAATTGAAAATCCTAAAAGCAGCCAGAGAAGAAAGACACTAGAAAACCCTAGTTGGGTTCTTCTATTTCTGTTGTGAATACACAACAACAAATAGAAGGATTATAGCAAATTTCTTACAAAAAATAAAGTAGGTAGGAGCAACTGGCTGGCTCAGTCAGAAGAGCACGCGACTCTTGATCCTGGGGTTGTTAGTTTGAGCCCCATGTTGGGTGTAGAGATTACTTAAAAATAAACAAACAAACTTTAAAAATAATGTGGGCAAAAACAATGGTGAGGTATCTCCAAAGCACTAAAAGAAAAAAATGTCAACCTAGAATTTTCTACACAGTGAAAATATCTTTGAAAAGCAAAGGTGAAGTAAAGACATTTTTAGACATACAAAAGCTGAAAAAAATCATTATCAGCAGGCTTGTACTACAAAAAAATGTTAAAAAACATTCTTTAAGCAGAACAAAAATGATACTGGGTAGAAACATGGGCCCACACAAAGCAATGATAATACTGGAAATTGTAACTGAATTTATAGCTATATTTTAAAAGGTAATTGAGTATTTATACAAAAGATAATAGCTATGTAGTATACGGCTTTTTTCATACGTAAAAGTAAAATATACGATGACATTATAAAAGCCAGGAGGAGACAGATGGAAATGCACTGTTGTAAGGTTTGTATACTATACACAAAATGGTATAATGTCATCTGAAGGCAGACTGCAATGTTAAAGATTTATCTTATTAACCTGAAAACAAGTATTAAAATAACAAAGCATTATAGATAAAAAGTGAACAGAAAAGATAAAATGGAATCATAAAATTAATTACAGAGGAAAGTAGAAAAGTGGGAAAAATGGAACAGAAATGGAATGAATAGAAAACAAATAGAAAGACGATAGATTTAAACCTTCATCAATAATCATTATCAAACAATGGAGTCCAAACACTATAATTAAAAGGCAGAGTTTGCTACACTGGATAAAAAAGGAAGACTCAGCTCTGTGCTGCCTATACAAAACCACTTTATTTATTTTTGTTTATTTATTTATTTTTTTCTTGAGAGAGAGATCAAGAGAGAGCAAGAGAATCTTAAGCAGGCTCCCAGCCCAGCATGAAGCCTGACGTGGGTTTCAGTCCCACAACCCTGAAAGCACGACCTGAGCTGAAATCAAGAATCAGACATTCAACCAACTGAGCCACCCAGGCACCCCCAGAACCTACTTTAAATATAAAAAGGGAAATAAATACAAATAGCAAGATCAGAAAAGATATACCATGCAAATATTAATCAAAAGAATGGTTATATTAATATGAAACAAAGTAGATTTTAAACCAAACTACTACTAAAAGAATGAAGATTATTTTATCAGGGTTAAGAGGTCAGTTTATGAGGAAGAGGATACAACAATTCTAAATGATCATCACCTACTAACAGAGCTTTAAAAACTTGAAACTAAATCTAAAGTAGAAAGAGAAATTTTAATAGCCAATATACCCATTAACACAATTAAGTTTAAAGTTAAAAGTGTTCCCATAAAGACAATCTAAAAACAGACCCATACATATTTGAACAACTGGTTTTTGACAAAAGCACAAAGGCAATTCAGTACAGAAAGAATAGTCTTGTCCACAAGTTGTGCTGGAACAATTAGATATTCACATGCAAAAAAAAAAAAAAAAAAAGAACTTTAGATATACACCTTATACTATACAAATTTGACTCAAAATGTTTCACTGTCTTAAGCATAAAACCCAAAACTAAAATTTCTAGACAAAAACATAGAGGAACATCTTTCTAACCTTAAATTAGACAAAGATGCCTTAGATATGATACTTTAGATAGGATACTTAGAAAAAAAAATTGAAAACTTGGGCTTTACCAAAATTTAAAACTTCTGATCTTTGCAAGACCTTTTTAAAAGAATGAAGACAAGCTGCTGTCTGGGAGCAATATTTTCAAATTATATATCTGATAAAGAACTTGCATCTGTAATAAAGAGCTCCCAAAAAGCAATAATAAGATAATCAAGGGGCACCTGGGTGGCTCAGTCAGTTAAGCATCCAACTCTTGATTTTGGTTCAGGTCATGATCTCAGGGTCCTGGATTGAGCCCCACTTGAGCTACATGCTGGGCGTAGAGCCTGCTTATGATTCTCTCTCTCCCTCTCCTTCTGTCCCTCCCCTTTTCTGTGCCTTCCACCCCCAATCACCCTCTCACTGCTCTCTCTCTCTCTCTCAAAAAAAAGCAACTTCCCCCAAAATGGGCAAAAACTTGAACAGACACTGCATCCAAGAAGATACTCGAATGTCACATAAGCACATGGAAAGGGCAGCCCGGGTGGCTCAGTGGTGTAGCGCCACCTTCAGCCCAGGGCGTGATCCTGGAGACCTGGGATGGAGTCCCACGTCGGGCTCCCTGCATGGAGCCTGCTTCTCCCTCTGCCTGTGTCTCTGCCTCTCTCTCTCTCTCTCTCTCTCTCTCTCTCTCATGAATAAATAAATAAAATCTTTTTTTAAAAAAAAAAAAAGCACATGGAAAGGTGATCAACATCATCGGTAAAAAGGGAATACAAATTAAAACCACAATGAGATGCCACTACAGAATAATTAGAATGTTTAAAATTAGAGCACTAAGCATGCCAAGCGTTAAGGAGGGTGCAGGATGGTGGAACTCCAAGACACTGCTGTAGGGAGTGGAAAGTGGTAAAATCCCATTGGAAAAGTGCTTGTCGGTTTCCTTAGAAGTTAAAGATCTACCTACCACCTAATCCACTCATCCTACCCTCTCGCTCTCCAAGAGGAATGAAAACATACACCCAATACAAAGATGCCTATATGAATGCTAGAGCAACTTCAAGTGAACGGTAAGTAACTATCTATATCCATACAATGGAATGCTACTGAGCAATAAAAATGAATGAACTATTGTTACATGCTACAGCATGGGTTAATCTCCTATAATTGTGTTGAGTAAAAGAAACCAGATTTAAAAAAAAAAAAAAAGCATGTACTATATGACTGTATTTATATAAAATTCTAGAAAATGCAAATAATATGCAGGGACTGAAATCTATCACAGAACATTCTTGGGGACTG
Source organism: Vulpes vulpes (assembly GCF_048418805.1). Lineage (NCBI taxonomy): Eukaryota > Metazoa > Chordata > Mammalia > Carnivora > Canidae > Vulpes > Vulpes vulpes. Next base: position 80,053,387 of record NC_132792.1, read on the forward strand.
GAAGGAGTAAGAGGGTATGATTTTAGAAGGGCACAAGGAACCTTTTGGGGCAAAGGATATATTCACTATTTTCATTATGGTACTGGTGTCTTATAAACCAAACATAAACCAAAACTTATAAAACTGTACACTCGAACATATGTAGTTTATTGTATTTCGATTACACCTCAGTAAAGCTGTTGAACACAATGTGCCCTGCAATGAGGAGTGGCTATTATCAGCTGCTCCTGGGTATCCAGCAGAACAGAGCCAAGCCAGACACCAGGAGCCATCACACAGGAGCCAGTCTGAGACTCCTTCCGGTCAGGGAGACATTCCACTTACCATCTCTGTGACTCATATCTAGGTGGGAGAACTGCAGTAAGATTTGTAAGCCGGTAAAACCAAAGCAAGAAAAGCCAGTGAAGGCCAAACTAGCTGTCATACCTTATCTGGAAGGCCATGTGACTCGCTCACCCCTCCTCCCTGACCACCCACTTCCCCCAGCAGATAGCAGAGAAGCCAGGCCTAGGACAAGAGGTCTGGCCTCTCTGCCCACTCTGAGAATCTCGCTTTTTTCATGCTGAGAGCCGAACACTGTTCTCCAAAAAAACACAAGAGCATGATAAAAGGCAGCAGCGTGGCCTCACACCGGGCTTTAATGGGCAAATTTGTATGAACAAGGGCAAAATGAAGGACAGCAAGTAAAACAGTGAATTAAAAGCCACTTAAATTAAGAATTCAATAGCATCCACTTAACTAATAAATAGTATTCCTCTTTGCCATTGATCGACTCAGGACTGTAATGAAGAGTTCCAGGGGCAACAGCAGAATGTCTTAATTCATGGCATAAACGTCACCAACTCTTGGGTTCCTAAGATTGAATGTGTCGGAGAAGAGCAGCACGGAGAGCCTGCAGGAATTAATTCTTGGAACATCCCTGCAGGGTCAGCATTATTATACCCTGCTTCTAGGTGGATTTAATATCTCGAGTGCCGGGCAGGGCGCCGTTTGCCCGGGGGGGAGGGGCACTCCGTAATCATTATTAAGTGATGATGGGGTACCGGGACTGGAGCTGGAGCTCACACTAGATAGGCTGTCTTATTTATTTCCAAGTTAAGAGACCAAACAAATGTAGTGTTGTTATTATCATGGTGATGATTATTGCCATAGTGTATAATAACAGCCCAGAGCTGCAGGAGCTACGTGGGAAAGCCAGCCCTGAGTCACGGACTGCAGAGGGCAGTGTCCTCACAGGACACTGTGGTGCAGAAGAAGAGTTCATCTGAAGGATGCCCCACAGGCTGACCCTGGACTCCCACCCAGCACTTCCGCCTGGCTTGCCAACACACCCTGGCCTCTCCCCACCACTCCTCCTTGGAAAGCCAACATCAGGTGGCTTCCCCCCGCCATACTGCCCTGAGCAGAATGTGGGGTCATGAAAAGGCATTTGGGGCCGTGGCCACTCTCAATCTTCCAAATCATCGTAAGGATCTATTTTCCTGCACCAGATGGTTGGGAATGCTTTGGACTGGTGCCTTCTTAGGTTTGGTGAGTGGGGGTAAGACAGAAGGGCCCGAAGGAAGGTGACAGAGGGAACGAAGGTGGTTTTCTCTATCCTTTGGCACGTGTGGGGTGTGTCCAGTCACAGGGTTGGGAGGCGGGTCCTGGGGAAGTCCCATGAGCATGTGAAAGAACATGAAGGTGGATAAGAACCTGAGACATCTTTACAAACAGTTTCCATGATGGTCTCAGTTCACACTCAAGGAAATCAAAGCTCAGAAAGATAAAATGACCAGCTCAAGGCTACCGGGCTGGAGGAAGGCAGAGCTGGATATGGGCTCCTTGGTCCTTGGCTCCCTGTCTTAGGGTACCTTCGGTCACATCATGCATCTAGTCCCTTGGCAGTGGAAGCTGAAAGATGGGACACCCGAGAGACTACAAGCAACAGGTGCGTCTTGACTATTTACGTGTCTCCACTCTACAGACAGGACTTTTGGAAACTCCAGGGCAAAGACTCAGTGATCTGCCCTCAGAGAGTTTCCTTTCTCACTGAGGAGGTAAGGCCTACTCGCTGGAAACCCTCCAAGAGAAACACCAGGCAGTATATACATCGAGATTCACACCAATCTTGTGAAAATGCTAAGAGATGGCGTCAGTAGTGTCTTACCTAGGATAAGTAGGGATCCGCCTCGTAAACAGACATTCCAAAATTGCCAGCATACGCAAAAACATCACTCAGTTTTTCTTTTCCCTTGGGCGCCTCCAACAGATAGGGACTCCTCAACATGCAACCACCAACCCATCTTGCACTAGAAGATGCACATCCCTCTCACTGCATGCCAGTATCTTATGTTCCAGAAATACAGGGCCAAACTGAGGGTGTTTCAGGCTCCACCAAGGCCAAACCCCCAGTGTACAGCCGGGACCCCTCACAAAGCCCGACTGTGCCCCACAGCCAACATCTGCTGGTACAGAACCTACTAGCCCCGGGCCTCCGCTGGTTCCCCCGGAGAGCTGTCCACCCTTGGCAGAGCCTTCCCAATCCTCCTGTGATGCTGCTGTCACCCCCATGCTCCTGCTGGAAAGCTTTCTGTGCCCCACTCATGGATCACCTCTAACTGGCCTGGCCCAGCCCCCTCTTTCTTCCACCCTGGCCTAGAACAGCCCCAGCTCCTACGGGAACCCTGTGCTCTGGCCTGACTCGATCCTCCACCATCCCACGAACACAGCAGGATGCTTTCCCCCATCTTGCAAGTCCTTCTTATCTCTCCATCCTGCTAAATCTTACCTATTCTTTGGGACTGTCTTCCATCCCCAGACTGCCATGGCCCACATGGCCCTCTGTCCCCTGGGTCCCTAGTACCTGTGCAAGCAGCACCACCCCCATGGTGCAGCAGCACACCATATTCGGCTCTGCACCCATCCCCAGAGTCACCAGAGTTTGAGATTAGCTGGAACAGACACAAAGGTAACCTCATTGCTCCCTCTTTTTTTTCAGATGATGGAACCAAGAACCTTCAAAAATGGACTGGAGCATGCAGCTGAGCTCTAGGGCAACCTTAGACTGGCCCTCCTGCCCTTCCCGCCCGCCTTCCACAGCAGAGCCCCGAGGGGGTGAGCAGTGCAGCGGACTGGTGGGCTGTGTGCTCTAGCCACTGAGTACCTGTGCCCGGCCAGTCCACAGGCTGGGGGGCTGCTGGGTGACCACAGAGCCACCCAAGATGCTCAGGAGAAAGGAACAAGGGACATAAACAGACAATACACAGGAGGAAATACAAATAAGCCAACATACGAATTAGTCATCAGAGATATGCAGATTTAACCACTCACGCCCCCCACAAATGCAAAGCCAGGCAATAATGCACCACTTAATACCTGTAAATTAGCACAAAACAGGGAATCCATAAATCAAATGCTGGTAGGACTGCAGAGAATTGGGAACCAGAAGTGGCTAATGGCAGTCAGATCCGGTGCCTTGGAGGAAAATATTTAGCAAAGCATATGAAGGCCCCTAGAGATCTTCATGCCCTATCACCGGGCAATGCCACCGCTGGGATTTCATCCTCAAGGAAAGAGCGGAAATCTGCAGGCCTGCTCTTGCTGAGTCAGCACCGCTTTTAGGCCAGCGTGTGGGTGACATCTCTACAGTCAATTAATGAGCCGGTCTTCGTAAGACAGAACGTTAGGCAGCCTGACTAACATCAATTACAGTCGAAGGCTGAGCTGTAATCATGGGGTGAATCAGACGGAGCTGCTCATTGTTTAAGATGACCACAGAAGCAAATCACCTGTGTGAACAGAACTGGGATAAATCAGAGAAACAAAGGAAGGAGCACTCGCCGCCTGTCCCTTCACAGCTGGCTCCGTGTCACAGCACTTCTCACAGTTCCAGCCGGGGCTCGCCCCGCCCGCTCTGGGAAGCCAGTCCTGCTCTCCCCAGCTCAGGCTTGACGAAGGACCTTCTGGGGTCTTCTTCTGGGTGGCTGGGTTCCAGCTGTCAGACACCATCCCAGTTTCACAGAGGTGGCAAAACAGCTTTTTTCCATGTGCTGGCAAGCAGTGCTTCGAGAAGCTGGCGGCCGGGGTTGGGATTAGGGAAGCTGGGGAGGGCTACCACCAAGTCACCATGGCGACAGTCTCCCTGGCATCACCCTCCCCTAACCCGGCCAGCCCCCACCAACTGGTCGGCTCATGCGGGGATGGTGACTAACTGTCTCTCTGTGTGGCAGACACTCCCCACAGGCTTGTGCCCAGTAGCGGGCTGCAAGGGCGGCCCGGAACCCTCTCCCTTCACAGAGGGCCTTGAAAAGCACCTTCCAAGCAGAACAAGGAGGAGGGCCCAGGTGCAGATGAGAACTGGAGGAGCCCCTGGGCGAGCTCACAGAGGAGCCAGGCCCACCTCTCCGGGGGAGGGACCCACCCTAGGGCCTCTCACTTAACCTCTCTGGGTGAGGGGAACATGGTAGGACTAGACTGGAGCAGGAGTTCTACGTTTCCAGCTTAAACTGAGGAGTGTAAACATAAGAACGGGTGTTTCTGGCATAGGTTGCTGGGTTCACTGTGGTTATGATATCAGAAAGCATCTACTCTCTACTCTGTGTCCACCATAAACCCTGATCATTTCCTAAAAGATAGAACCCTGTGGTGGAGGGGCCCGATCTCAAAATAAAGAACGATCCTTTAATTGGATAAATTGAGCTTCATTAAAAATTGTCTTTTTCTTGCTTGCCTTCAGACTGGTGAACACTTTGGTGGTAACTCGTAGGAACCTGAGGGCTGGTGTCTAGGGACCTCTGGCGGGTCAGTGACACTGGATACAGCGGCACAATGGACATCACTGTCCCAGAAGCTGACCTGAATTCACCATGAGCTGCCCGTGGGCACCAAGATGGCCATCTTCCTGGGGCCATCTGTTGGAAACGATCTGTCTCCGTTTTTTGTTTTTGTTTCATTCTACATTTTTCTAAAGCAGACACAACTTTTTCCCCTGAATAGATAAAACCCTCAATCTCTCCTTTGTCCTCAGCAGTTTTCCAGGCTAACCTGCTCTCTCAAGGGAGCAGTTCCTACTGGTCAGGGCCAATCTTGGCCCCAAGAGCAGCCCCAACCTGGGCCCCACCGCTGCATGCCCCAACGTCCCTGACTTGACCCTGTGCACTTGGGGAAGGATGGAACCAGAGGAACTCTGGTTAATGGGAAAGCCAAGGCTTTCCACATGGGGAACTGAGAAGTGGCTGCTCATCTCTGGGCTCCTGTGAGGTCCCCTTCTCTTTAACACAGTGGAGCTCAAACTTGTGCAGGTGGCACAATAACCCATAGGCTCTATTCAAACAGATTCCTAGACCACGGTTCTCTGGAATTTCTGCTTCAGTGTTTCTAGAACAGGGCCCACGAAATTGGGTTCCCAATAAGCCAGTGCTGATGCTACTGGTGGGAAACCACATTTTGAGAATCACGACCTCTAGGGGGTCCTTCCTGGGAGCCCCTCAGGCTGCCATAAGGCATTGGAATGTGGACATGATACAAGAAAGGGGCAGCGGGCTGGGACCCAGAGAGGAGGGTGAAGCCAGGGGGAGGGAGTGCCAAGGCAAATGTGGAAGTCTGGTGGAAGCCTGACGGTTCCTGAGGCTACAGAACTTCTCTGCAGGGTGCCTGTAATCCTCATTCACAAAGGAGAAGTCTAATTTACAACTGTGTCAGTAAACACTGAGAGCCAGCCTGGTGGGCCCGCCTCCCACAGCCTGGAAGGGCTGGCTAGAGGCACAGGCACGTTGGGGCAGAGAGGGGGTGGACATTCCTCCCTCTCCCAGCCAAACAGCCTCCCGGCCAGGCAACCTGGCTAGGTGTGGCTGCCCCAAACTGGGCAGGTGGGGGAGCCTACATTTTCATTCTCAACTCCTGATCTGCTGTGCTCAGAATCTCAATTCCATCTGAACGGAACCTGTACAGCTTATTCTTGCCCTGTGTCCAAACGGAAGCTGAGTTTTGGTGCCTGTGCTAGGAATGAGGGAGGCAGCAGGCCCTGTTCAAGTCCCATCGCTGACAGACAATGTGGCTGGTTCGAGCTCCGTATGACCTCTCTGAGCCTCAGAGTCTCCATCTGCCAAAGGGGCCTGTTGAATATTATCTGAGGTGAACTAGTGAGAAAATGGATATGTATGTGTGTTAAATAATGGAATTCTACAACACAAGGCTTTGGATGAGGCCAATGAAGAGTGATGTGCTCTGCTCACCAAGTTTAGTTAGGTGTCTCTTCTTGCCTCTACCTTGACCTTGGCCCTGTCTGTGCTAGGTCAGTTTTAGCCAGACTCCTGCTAAGTCAGTTTAGCTAGAATCCCCCTACCCTGATGTCTCCTCTTAGTCATTTTCCATCCAGTGACCCATCCCCCAGCTCCTCGGCTATAAATCCCTATGTTTCCTTGTATTTGGCATTGAGCTCAGTCCCATACTGAAGTCTCTTTTCTCCCCAACTGCAAGTTCCTGTATCAAATCTGTCTTTACTCCTTTAACTATTGTCTGGCCCTGATTATCTCTGAAAATAGTCAGTAGGCTCCCAGAACTTTAAAGCCAGAATGCTTGAGTTCAAACCTCTGCTCATCTGCGATGATCACTTCACATGGGCAAGTCACTTACCCAATTTTAAGGCACTGTTTACTCATCTCTAGCTAGAGTGGTGAGCGTAATGGACTGTTCCCCTTGTGAGGACGAAATGAGTTCAACAGATGAAGCATGTGGCCCAGTGCCAGCCTGTGGCAGGAACATAATAAATGACCACAGTTTTCCCTTTGATCTCATTTCTGATAAAACTGACAGTGGAAAGACATAGCCTTACTTCTGCAGCTGTCCTGACAATGATACACCTTGTGAATCCAATCATGCTAACATCAGACAAACCCAGAAGGGGTGCTTCCAAAATCCCGTGTTCCTCAAAAGTAGGCCAGACCATGAGAATAAGAGAAAAGACAAGAGAAATCATCCTGGACTGGAAGGAGCCCCAACATGTGATCCTGAACTGGCCCCTGCTGCCCAGAGCGCATTATTGAGACATTTAGCAAAACTTGATAAGGGTCTGAGGATGACAGAGTCGTGGTATGTCAATGCTAATTTCCTGATCATCCAGCTGTGCTGTGGTTCTGAAGGAGAATGTCTTCGTTTGCAGGAATTACACACTTGAATAGTCTGGGGTGATGGGGCAGCAGGTTGGCAACTCACTCTCAGATGGTTCAGGGAGGAAGGAGGTTGTTTTATATTTGTCAATTTTGGAAATTTGAGATTATTTCCAACTAAGAAAATCATTCAAAACAAAACAAAATAAAGAGAGGCTTATGTGCTTATGCTCAGAGAGGTTTAAGTGGTCTGGCGGAAGCAGGACTCATTAACATGTAGGCCTTTTCCTCCCAGGACAAGTGCTCTTCCTGCTGAGCTTTAGCAGGCAGATGGCATCCAGGAAGCACTTAATACGTACTCTGGAAAGCGTGTTGGGTTCTAGTTCCCACTATGCCTTTCACCATAGGCAAGCCCTCTTTCTTTCTCAGCCCACTGGTCTCTTCATTCGTAGAATATAAGCAGGTGGGGCAGGAGCCCGAGGTCCTTAACAAGGGCTTATCACACCTGAGATGTTTTGGACGTGGGGGTGCAACATATCCATGATCCCACACAGCCAAGACTTGCCCTGCATCCAAGCACTGCAAAGAAATCTTTGTTTTGTTCACCATTTATCAGGAGTTATTCACCATTTGAAGAGAAAACTCATCACAAGTACAACACTGCTGTTGGTACTAAGCTGTCCACACAAGCCACCTGTGTGACTATGCACAGAGCAAGCTTCTGACCCCTTCATATATCTTCATTATGTCTGGTCCTGCCTGGGCACTGACTTAGCAAAATACGCACAGTTGATTACAAGGTACTTTCACTTCTCTCTTATATTATCATTAGTTTTACAGAATGGGTTTTTAAAAACCTTATGCAGAGGTAGGTTTATATGTATTCATGAGTTTCATTCAGGCTACGAGATATTTGTATTTGTTATAAAAAATGGCACTGGATCAACCATGGTGAAGACCTACTATCCTGTCTAGTGGGCTCCACCTCATTCTATTAAAGGGCTTGTACTGATAGACATTTAAATTTTTTGAGATTATTCATTTTTCACTCCTGCAAATAAGCCCAGAGTGAACACACCTTGGCACCTGCCTCTTTGGTACATGATTTGTTTCTAAAGTAGGTCAAATGAGATCAATATACAAGGTCATTTCCTTCTGGCCAAGTCCCTTCCACTGCTCACCAGCTACTCTCCTCAGCACCATAGACACTACATGCCAGGAACTTTTCCTTTTCTTGCCCACGCCTTTTCACTGACAACAACTAACCGATCCCTGGCAACAATTCACCCAGCCTTAGAGAAGGCAGGTGCTCACCACCTGACAAGTCCCCTTCAACAGTTCTACTCCACTAAAACTGATCAAGACGATCAGTTGCGGCCTGCTGCAACACGTTCAGCGGGAATTTGCACAATTGAAATATACTTTGTTCTGATAGCAAAGTCTTTTTGCAATTGGCTCTTCATGTTTATCAATATGGTAACCAATAAAGGAAACCAAATTCTCCTTCACATTCCCACTCACACTAGCTTCTCTCCAAGAGCTCTGCTGAGCACATCCTTCTGTGGTTCGCAGGTCAAGAGGTCTTTTAGATTTCCAGCTTCTAAATGTCTCTATCTTACATATGTGAAATGTGAGTACCTTCCATAGGCCTGCATTCAAGACACAGCCATTTCAGCCGCTGGGCACAGCACCTGGCAGATATTTTCCATAGACGGATGAGGGCACATTTGAAGTGAAATGTTTGGAAATAACAAGCCATATACCTGTCTCAAGAATTGCGTAGCTAAGTGTCAATAGGACACTTAATGTTTGGAAATAACAAGCCATACACCTGTCTCAAGAATTGCATAGCTAAGTGTCAATGGACACCTAATTTTCAATAGGACACTTTTCAACTACAGGTATGTTCCTGCATTAATTTCATTTGACCCCACTTTGTTCATTTATTACTTTATTCACATGTACCGAGATCTAGATCCAGAAGCCGAAAAGAAAAATTTTACACTGGACGTTTGTTAAAAATGGTGGGACAGGTGTGATTCAAGCTACTGTGGTATGAGAGAGAGTCTTCAGTATAAAACTGGGCACAGGGTGGCTCAGAGGTTTAACTCCTGCCTTCGGCCCAGGGCGTGATCCTGGAATCCTGGGATCGAGTCCTGCATTGGGTTCCCTGCACAGAACCTGCTTCTCCCTCTGCCTGTGTTTCTGCCTCTCTCTCTCTCTCTCTCTGTGTGTCTTTTATGAATAAGTAAATAAAATCTTAAAAAAAAAAACTGAGCACAATTCCACATTCAGCAGAGACAACTGGGATTTGTAGTCAAGGAGCAGAGTGAGGGGGCCAGTGGATGGAAATAATTGAGAGACCTTGTTTACATATCAAGGGTAGGGGGGGTTCTTGCTAAAGGTAGACCAAGGCCTTAAACACCGAGGTGGGGATGAGGAATTTGATCAGATATTAAGAGTGATCAGGTATCAAGGCTCTGAAGGGTTCTTTGCTAAACTGGGCTGGGTGGGCCAAGGTTGAAGGCTAGTGAAGAGGTTCAGAGGAGCCTGGCTGAAGCCTGGTCAAGGAGGAAGTCCTTGTGAAGATACAGATATAAATGTAGGTAGGTATGGGTACAGCTTTAGATAGGAATATGGACATACAAATAGATAGTGACATACATATATGTACACATGTAATCAGGGGCCATGTCGGAAGCTGAGGATGAAGTGGTGAGGTAGAAAAGGGCCTTGTGTAGAAAGAGCACAACACGAAGAGCTTCTCCACATTGTGTACTAATACAGTGAGTAGACCAAAGTACTGTCATCAAAGCATGAACCCCACAATAAAGATGTTCAACTCCCATATTCTAGGGCAACTGAAATTATGGGAACAGCCAGGACCACATCTAAAGGCTTTCAGGAAACTCCTGGGAGCTGATAGAAGGAAGCCCACATATTGAAGGTAGAAGTCACTTTGATGGATATATTATTCTGGCAATGGTTTATTCCTAGGGTCATTTCTTTATAAGCCTCTGTCCTAGAGGTCTCTAGTCCACACTGAAGGTTCATTAGCTGGTGAGAAAAGACCATCTGTTGTCCCAAAGATCTCGCAATGGCCTCCAAAGTCAATGGCCCCCAGGGCCCTTCCTTTTATTAGTTAGGCAGTTGGGACCAGATTCTTAGAGAGAGCTCTTGACTATCCCTACAGCCTGGGCCCTTTTATCCACAATGGCCAGAAGAATCACCTTAGTTCTCATGGGGAAGGGGCCAAGCTGGACCAAACTCCTTAGTAACATCCTATACCTGAACATATTTCAAAGAAACCTACCTAGATGTTTTAAAACTATCTGTGAAGAAAAACTACTTTATACAAGCAGAAAACAGTGAAACATTTACACATAGTTTATAATAACTGCCCGTTACAGAAGTATTAAGTCAAAACAAACAACCAAACCAAACCAAGCAAGATACATACCAGTATCTACAGTGTTACCTCCTATGTATATAAAAGACGTTAGAAAATGTCTGGCAAGAATTCCACTCAAGAGGTTGTTATATGTTCATGCTTTGTGTCAGCCACCCTGCCAACATCCCCAAATATATTTTATAGCAAAAATTAAGAGAACATAGTCATATTCAGCAGCAGGACTTAGAAATAAAATAGGAAAGCAAGTAGCAAAAAGGACTGATGCTGTGGGCCTGGAAAATATGGGGTCCAGCAGCAGAAAGAGGCTACCAGAAGTCCAGCCCCTGTGGCATAAAGTCCTTACACCAGGCAAGAGGCCAGAGCCATTGCTTGAAACCAGGGGTGGGTGTTCATCCCCTGCTCATAGGAGGTAGCTCAGTAGTGCTGCTTCTGACCACTCTCTGGGGCCAAGTACCTTGGGAAACCAGAGAACTCAGACACAACCTCACAGTAGGATCTGAGCCAGGCCAGCCACTGGCTCAGTGACTGGATCTGCAATATTCTAGCAGGTGGAAGCCATGCGATGTCAGTAGAGGACCAGATATTTCCCCAAAGGTCATAAATAACTAGGTAGAGGCAAACACAAAGTCACTCTACAGGGAAGATTGAGCACTGGGCAGAGGAAGAAAAGTAGCCTTGTACTCAGAAGAGACTGTAAAGCATGGCAAAGGAGAGAAGATGAAGAAAGACAGCCAACAAAGTCGACTATTGGAAGAGGAATGGACCCAATAAGAAACAAAAATGATACAAAAATCTAGAAAAAAAATGCAAAGCATCACCCCTCACTACCCACAAATACAGAATTACCACTGTGAAAAGAAAAAGAATTACCAAACAATAACATAGAACCAAAATAAAAATAGCTCTATGTGAAAAAGAGCCATTAAATCCTGAAAATTAAAAGTAGGGTCATAAAAGTAAAATGTTATGAATTATAAAATCTATACTGGACATCATTATAATATAAATTGGTGAATTGTAAGATAACATTAGGGAATTTATCTAGAATGAAACATGGAGAGGTGGAGATTTTAAAAACTATAAAAGTTAATTAAGAGATATAGATGGTAGATGGATAGGATCCAACACATCTTATAGACATCCCCAAAGAGGCAAACAAAAGGCATAGTGAAAAGCAATGTTCCCAAAGCTAATGGTGAAGAGTTTCCTAGCTATGAACCAAAACTAGAGTCACCAGATTAAAAACGTATTTTTTAGGACAATTAAAAAGTCATGAACAGGAGACATAAAAATAAATGCATGCCTAGGCACAAAGTAGAAACAGTATTTTTATTTTATAAAAAATAAAGGGAAAATCTTTTTTCTTTTTTTTTCTTTTCTTTTCTTTTCTTTCTTTTTTTTTTTTTTGAAAGAGAAGGAGAGTGTACATGGGCAGGAGGAGGGGCAGAGGGAGAGGGAGAGAGATAATCTCAAGCAGACTCCATGCTGAGCACAGAGCCACATAAGGGGCTGGATCCCAGGACCCTGAGATCATGACCTGAGTCGAAAGCAAGAGTCAACCACTTAACCAACTGAGCCACTCAGGCGCCCCAAATAAAGGGAGAAGTCTTAAAAATCTTAAAAGCTAAGACTTCATGAAGGACATAATTATAGAAGAAAGCAGACTCACTAGTAATACCAGATGCCAGGAGGCAATAAAGTAGTATCTTCAAAAAAGGAAAAAAGAACTATAATCCTAAAATTCTATATCCAGTTAAACAAGAATTTAGCAGTAATAAACAAATAAGTACAAAAAAACACAAAGATATTTTCATACATAAAACACTGAGAGTTAATTCATCCTCTGTAGACCCTCATTGAAGAAAATGCTTGAAGATCTATCTCAGCAAGAAGAGAAGCAAGCAGAGAGAGACAGCTGGGAATGTAAAACAACACAAACAGAAATGGGAAGTGCAGCAACTGAAAAAATAGGTGGGTTGATTTATTAATTACTAATTGTTCTGAACTACTGATTTTGTGTATAGTTAAAAAGTAAGTGGAGTTAAATTCTGGATAACAAACAAAGAGTAGAGAGAAGAGAGAGCATTCTATGTGCATTGAAACTGGGCTAAGGGCCTTTCCTTGCTTGAGAGGCATAGAAAGAAGTTAAATAGCTTAAGGTTTTGTTAGGGAAAAAATGTACAACTAAGATTGTATTGGGGCACCTGGGTGGTTCAATCAGTTGAACATCTGAACTCTTGATTTTGGCTCAGGTCAAGATCTCAGGGTCATGAGATTGAGCCCTGTGTTGGGCTCCATGCTGTGCATAGAGCCTGCTTGGGATTCTCTCTCTCTCTCTCTCTCTCTGTCTTTCTCTGTCCCTCTCTTCTCCCCCTTCCCACTCACTCAAGTGTGCTCTCTCTCTCTCAAAAAAGAAAAAAAGATTTTTTTGTTTGTTTTTAAGGGAAAGGGTAGGCTCTGAAAAATAAAAGTCCACCCAATCTACAGCTTTTGAAGCAGGAGAGGAGAACAAGTAAGTAACAAAAATGTGATGAGTCCAGCAAGAGGCAGGAGGGAGAGAAAAAAACCAAAAGTTATATACAAACAAACAATATGAAAAACTGGGTAGCAGAAAAAAGTCTATACCAGTAATCACAAAAAATAAAATTGGATTGAAATCACCTACTGAAAGACATACCCTTATAATTGGGTAAAAAAAAAAGGAAAAAAAATCCTGCTAAATATTGTTATAAAGACACCCAAAAGTAACATAAAGAGATTGAAAAGAAGGTGACAGAAAAAGACAGTCCAGGTAAAAGTCATAATGGTAAGATCGTGGATCTCATACTGTTACTCTTAGACTAAAAAAGGGAGATGGGGATAAATATAGATACTTTTTTTTTTAGATACGGTTTTTAAAAATAAGTTAAAAGTTCACCTCAAGAAGTTAGTAAGATGACAACATAAACACAAAGAAAACAAAAGAGCTGTGGGGCGCCTGGGTGGCTCAGATGGTTAAGTATCAACTCTTAGTTTCAGCTCAGGTCAAGATCTCAGGGTCTTGAAATCAAGCCCATCATAGAGACCCTCTTCAGGCCCTGAGCTCAGCAGGGAATCTTCTGGTCTCCCATCCCCTGTCCCTCTCCCCACTCATGCACATGTGCTCGCACTGTCTCTTTCTCCCTCTCCCTCCCCCCTGATATAAATAAATAATTTTTTTTAAGTAAAAGAGCTGAAATAATAAACCTAAGGTCATATATTGATGAAAGAGGGAATTTAATTATCAAAAGGTAAAGCTAGTTCTTTGGAAGACAAATTGTTAGCAAGAAAAAGAAATGTGGTAAGACAAAAAAATTAGCAATGGGGTTTAAATGGAGATATCTTGACAAAAACAGTAGATGTTTCTTAAATCAAAAGAGAAAGTACTAACCGAGTTAGAAGGGGTGCCTTCAAGTGAGGGGTGCCTGGGTGGCTCAGTCAGGTAAGCGTCTGACTTCAGCTCAGGTCATGGTCCCAGGGTCGTGAGATCAAACCCTGTGTTGGGCTCTATGCTCAGTGCAGAATCTGTTTGAGACCCTCTCCCTCTGCCCCTCCCCCTGCTTGTGCTCCCTTTCTCTCTCTCTCTCTCTCTCTTTCTCTCTCTCTCAAATAAATATAATCTTTTTTAAAAAAAGAAAAACACAAGTGATTTTCTTTAAAAATATGTAAATGGGGATCCCTGGGTGGCGCAGTGGTTCGGCGCTTGCCTTTGGCCCAGGGCGCGATCCTGGAGACCCGGGATCGAATCCCACATCGGGCTCCTGGTGCATGGAGCCTGCTTCTCCCTCTGCCTGTGTCTCTGCCTCTCTCTCTCTCTCTCTGTGACTATCATAAATAAATAAATAAAAATTCTTAAAAAAAAAATATGTAAATGATCACAACTGATTCAAGAAAAAGTAGAGGGGATCCCTGGGTGGCTCAGTGGTTTAGCATCTGCCTTCAGCCCAGGGCATGATCCTGGAGACCCAGGATCGAGTCCCACATCAGACTCTCTGCATGGAGCCTGCTTCTCCCTCTGCCTGTGTATCTGCCTCTCTGTGTGTGTGTGTGTCTCATGAATAAATAAATAAAATCTTAAAAAAAAAAAGTAAAAGTAAAAAGCCTACATGCACTAATAACCAAAATAGAAATTAAAGTGATTAGAAATTTGCACCTCCCTCCCCAAAGGCAGAGGCTAAGAAGGTCTGGTAGGCAAGTTATGCTAAATCTTTATGGAATAGCTAGTTCCCATCCAAAGCCAACTGTTTCAGAGAACAGAATAAGAAGGAAAACCAGCAAGATGATTTTATGAGGTTAGCAAAACCTTAATAAACTGCAGGGTAGTAAAATAAAAGAAAATTATAGCACTCTCAGGTATGACAATGGATACAAAAATCCTATTTAAAATAGTCTCAGATCAAGTTGATTAGTGTATAAAAATTACAACAGGATCAACCACAGTTTTTCTTAGAAATGTAAGAATATTCATCATCAGAAAATATTTAATGTAATATGACAAATTATGAGATTAAAGAGGAAAAAATGTATGGTCAACTTAGTAAATGCTGAAGGAAAACCACTTGACAAAATTATCTATTCATGATAATTTAGCAGATTAGGAATAAACAAGAACTTCTTTAATTTGATGAAGTTATTTATTAAAAACTAATGGCAAACATCACATGCAATTCTGAAACTGTAGATGTATTTCATTAAAGTCAGGAGCCTAACAGAAATGCCACTCTCGGGCAGCCCTGGTGGCCCAGCGGTTTAGTGCCGTCTTCGGCCCAGGGTATGATCCTGGAGACCCCGGATCGAGTCCCATATCAGGCACCCTGCATGGAGCCTGCTTCTCCCTCTGACTGGGTCTCTGCCTCTCTCTCTCCCTCCCTCTCTCTCTCTCTCTCTCTCTCTCATAAATAAATAAATAAAACTTTTTTAAAAAATGCCACTTTCACACCTGTGCTATTCATCACTAATTCAAAGTCTTATCCAGTACAATAGACAAGAAAAGCAAAAGTGTAATAATTGGAAAGAGACAAAACTTCCATTATTTAAGACGGTATCATAGTTCCTGAATGATAAAGCAATTCAGCAAGATGACCAGAAGGGTATAAAAGAGGATCCGATCAAATGCAAATATACATATTGGGTCGTAGATGAAAAAGTCAACATGGAGATGCTAATTATCCCCAGATCAATCCGGAAACTAATGCATTTTCAATCGAATTGCCACAAAGGTTACCATTTCACACCTACTTCACGCTACCTAAGAAGGTAAAAGTGCAGTCACTTGGGCAAACAGTCTGCTAGCTTCTCAAAAGGTTAAACATAAAGCTCTTACCTATGTCTGGTTGGTGACCATCTGCCCCAGTAATTTCATTCCTAGGTATAGATCCAGAAGAAATGAGAACATGTGTCAACGCAAAAACTTGCACACAAATGTTCACAGCAGGGTTATTCATAATAACCAAAAAGTAGAAACAACCCAAATGTCTATCAACTGATGAATGGATAAACAAAATGTGGCATACCCATATCATGGAATGCTCTTCAGCCCTACAAAAGGACTGAAGTACTGATTCATACTATAACGTGGATCAACCTGGAAAACGTTATGCTCAGTGGAATAGGCAAGACACACAAGGCTACATGCATGATTCCATTTATATGAAATGTAGAGAACAAGCAAATCTGTGGAAACAAAAATAGATTAGTGGCTTTTAGGAGCAAGGATGAGAAGAAATGGGGGATGACTACTAATGGGTTTGGGGTTTCTTTTTGGGATGATGAAAATAGTCCAGAACTAGATAGTAGTGATGTCTGCACAACTTTATGAGTACACTAAAAACCACTGAATCATACACCTTAAAAGAGTGACATTTATGGCATGTCAATTGTATCTCAATTTTTAAAAATTACCATCACAGTTTTTGTGGTATGTGACAGAGATCATAAAATTCATATGGAAACATGAAGAGCAAAAAATTGCTATGGCAACTTTGAAAAAAAATACTGGAGAGACTTTCTCTATTATATACCAGTACTTATTTAAAAACTTAGTAATAAGACTTTCGTGTTATTATTATAGAGGTAACAAGCCTAAAAGAATCAGCAATCACAGAAAGAAATTCATAGATAGATGTCAAGTTGGTATATGATAAGCTCAATGTGACAAATCAGTAGGGTAGACTCTTCAATCAATTTACCTATAAGTGAAAAAAAAATCAGTTTGTTACCCAGTGAAGTTAAAGACAACAATGAAATTCCATTTCACATAGTTGTTTTATTTTAGGAGGGAGGGGGAAGAATTGAAAAGAGGGGGGGGTTAATGGTATCTACATTCTATTTCAAAAGGAAAGAATCCAAATCAAATACAAAATGCTAAGAATGGGGCAGCCCAGGTGGCTGGCTGAACGGTTTAGGGCCACCTTCAGTCCAGGGCATGATCCTGGGGTCCCGGAACTGAGTCCCATGTCGGACTCCCTGCATGGAGCCTGCTTCTCCCTCTGCCTGTGTCTCTGCACCCCCCATGAATAAATAAATAAAATCTTTAAAAAATGCTGATTGATCAATGATGGCTCATGGTTTATGGTAATTGTTACAGAATTTCTCTGTATATTTCTACACATTTAAAATGATCTCTAATTTTTAAAATTCCATGCAAATATTACCTGCAGAACATATTCCAAACTATTAAGAGTATTTTTTTTTTTCTCAGAGTAGGGAAAATGTGGGTGGTTTTCTCCTCGTTTCTGTTTTTCTATATCTTTTTTCTTTTTCTTTTCTTTTTTTAAAGATAAGCAGGTGGTATTTTGCTAAGAAGGGAGAACAGTAAAACTATCTAAAAGGGAAACAATCCACTTTGTCACTGATATCCCACTAAGAAATTTTCATTGTAACTTGAATAAAACGATAATTTCTGTAAACTTCATGGCTTGTTATACTTTTCATGTCACAGTAAGTGTGTGAAACAGATAGGCAAAGACGGTAAGTTGTTCTAGTTACACCTGGTTATTAGTGATGGGAGCTGAGTCAAGAACTGGTATTTTAGGATCTTTAATCTCATACTTTTTTGACTACACCAAACTACTATTTCTTAACAACCCAAATCGGCCCTTGGGATAAATGTACACAGCTACTCCCAGCTTCCAAATAGTTATGTTCTACAGTGCATTTGTTTAATCTGGTATTTTGAATTTGAACCCCATTTTCTCACCCAAACAGCATTATGGTAGCCAAATTAGGTTCACAGAAGCCACGGGTGGGTCTCCACCCTGACCTCTCTTGTAAGAGTTGCAACTGGCTACTGTTCTCAGGCATTCTACCGGGATGATTCTCCAGGCATCCCAAACTCTGCTTTCTGAAACTAGGCTGTACATATTTCACCCAACCTTTCCCAGTCTTCTCAATTTTGATGCGTGTGCCTTGGTCCACACAGTAGCCCCATCCAGAAACTTTTGGGAGTCCTCCCTGACTTGCCCCTCCTCCTCCTCAGCCACCATGTACCCACCCTTGCCTGCCACTGCTGGCATCAAAAACCTTCGCCAAATTCTGTTGAGGGTGCCTCCAACATATATCTTGGTTCCATCCGCTTGTCCCCAGTCTCCTGGCCCTAACGTGACCTAAGCCACCATCTGCTCCCCAGACTCAGTCACTCATTGGACCGTCTGCAAGAAGGCAAAGAGTAGTCTGGTCTACTGGTGGGGGCCCAGGCTCTATTGTTTGGGGTGTTTGTTAGGTCAGTGGGCATCTGCTCTTGTCCTCACCAAAAAGCTACTTGCAAAAGTGTCCCCAGTAGCCCTCACCTGGCACACACACACCAGCTCTCGTCACATGCTGCCCATTCACTAACCTTTCCTCTCATCGAGACTTCGTCTTGGGGCCTGGTCATTTCCAACTTGAAGCCGGAGTTATTCTTCCTACTGATAAGAAGGACTTACTTCAGGGAAAGAATCAGTGAGCAAAACAGAGACTTAATTAAAAGAAAGTTTTGATCTCTGGCAATGGGAAGTGAATTGATTAATCACTACATGCCTGACCAGCCTTAGCTAACCTGGCACAGTGCTTCCATGAGCACACCTGCAAGAATACATATGAATGCTCATGGCCGGTACCATGACATTCTTCCTATGCTGGTGGGTTTGTTTTTTAAGATTTTATTTATTTATTCATGAGAGACACACAGAGAGAGGCAGAGACATAGGCAGAGGGAGAAGCAGGCTCCATGCAGGGAGCCAAATGAGGAACTCCAACCCGGGACCCCAGGGTCACGCCCTGAGCTGAAAGCAGATGCTCAACCGCTGAGCCCCCAGGTGCTCCTGGTTTTGATTTTTAAATCAACCTCCTATCTGCAAGGTAGCACATCTTCTTTCGGGACACCAGGTGTTGGGTGGAGCAGGTATGAGGTGAGTAGAGAAATATGGGCTCAGATGTAAAAATGGCTGCAAAAAAGAAGTGATTCGGGTGTCTCCCTGTGACAGATTATTTGCAAAGACAGCCACAACAATCACTTATCAAGAGGTGGGTACTATTTCCCTTCCCCTTCACCAGGACTGGCCATGTGACTTGTGTCACATGATAGGTGTGGCAAAAGTGACCTGGGCTTGAAGGGACCTTGCAGCTTCCACTTTTCACAGAAGCAGTGTCCAGCTGCATAAAGAAGTCAGGCTGTTCTCCTACCAAGAGAGGCCACAGGAGAGAGAGGTCCTGGGGATGGAGGGGCTGTGAGAGGACCAGGCTGTGTGGAGAAGACTCAAGTTCCCCACCAAGAGCCCATACCCAGGCCCCCTCGACAAGGGAGGGGTGCCACCTTGGATTGTCCAGCCTCAGCTGAGTGACCCAAATGGAACAAAGAAAAGCTGCCTCCACAGAGTCCTGCCCAAGTGCCCAAGCCATAGGATCAGGAGCAAACGGTTGTTTCAAGCCCTTCCATCCGGGGGTGGTTTGCCGTATATCAATAGGTAATAGTAACATCCACTCACTGCTCTCTGCAATCCACTAACTCCTTACAGGTTCTTCCCTGAGGGACTGTAGTGGGCTTTGGGTTTGTTGTTGTTGTTTTCTTATTCTGTTTTGTTTTGCCTTTTAAATTAGTCACCTGGAGAATCTTGTTGGGGACTGTGGAAATTGATTTGAGACTCACAGAGCTCTTCAACCCACCGGGAGGCGAACAGGTTGCCAACACACTAACCCATGTGTGTCACACGTGTTCGCAGGGAAGAAGTCCATGGAACTGACCCATCACAGGGTCCAGAGGGAGCCTGCCCCTCTCTTCAAAACACAGATCACTGTCTATTCCATGAGAGAGCTGCTCCTGCTTCCCCGTTTAAAAAAAAAAAAAATTGCCCTAGAAGGAAATCCGGTACAGCCAGTACTCACGAGCCCTGGTCCCTCTCCAGTCGCAGTGACAGGTTGGCAGAGCTGCCTGCCTGGATGCGTCAGGCTCCCTACCTCCCCACAGTCATTTCATGGTCAACATCACAAAAAAAAAAAAAAAAAAAAAAAAAGGAAAGGAAAAAGAGGCCACACTGATTTCGCACAGAGCTTCAGGTGGGGCCAGGGTTCCCTCACATTTGGCTGCAGGCAGATCCTGCAAGACATGGCAGCTTCTTATCCCCAGAGAATCATGTCCAAACTCCACTGGGGAAACAAAGCACCAAATAAAACCAAGACAAAGGACCACACAGGATCTGGAGCTGTTCCATCTTCCGGCACCAGCACTGCGTGACTTGGGCAGGGTGTTAGGAGGTTGGGGGAGGGGGCAAGGGGCGAGTCCCCCCAATGACCTGTACGTGGTTGCTGTTAAAATGAAGATACCATCAGTCTTGAGCCTTGGACTGCTTCCCCACTGCAGCTTCACAGGTGGAGGCGGCACAAAACACAGGCATCTGGAGCATTTGCCACAAAGATGTTGACCTAGGCTCATGTTCCCAGAAGCTGGGAGGAGGGAAGATAAGAACTCTTAGAGGGGAAGTGATGGTCCTGCCTCTGCAGAGTCTGCCCCAGCACCCTCACCTACATGCAAGGTTCAAGAGCTTTGAAGAAAGGAAACAGCGAACACAAGGCAGTGGCCAGGGACAAAGCCAGGATTATAGACCAACAGACGTAAGCCATGCAAAAGGGGCTGACAGAGAGGGGCAATCAGGTATGTGCAGTGTTCCACCAACATTTATGGAGCACCTGCTGTGTGTAGGCATTGTACTAGGTGCTGGGAATAGGGTGGTAAGCAAGATACTCGTGGTCCTTCCCTAAGGAGCCCACGTAAGGGTAGCGTACCTCCTGAAGGCTGCTGGTGCTAGTGAAGGAGGTTTGGGCAGGAAAGGCACATGGGGAAGCCAGAGAAATAGCAGCACACAACAACATGGCCCCAGCAGATTCACCCACAAGAGGACACTCCTTGATCCCCTCTCTGGAGTCTTGTAGCTCCTCTGTCAGTGCCCTTCTATCCAGCATGAACTGGATTCTGGAGATATTCTTATTTGTTTTAAAACATCCTTCTGTGAAGGCACTAACCTGCTCAAAAGTGTCGTATGACAACCTACCACCTATAGAATAAACACCCCAACATTTTGGCTGGGCTTCCCACACCCTGCACAATCTGTCCCCAGTCCATCAGAACACATCTGGAAAATAAATTTCCCACAAAGGAACCTCCCAGTCTCTGGTCATAGTTACCTGCACAACCACATGACTAGCTCCACTCCCAAACCTGACCACATTTACTTATATATTTAGGAGTGTCTCCACTTCCATATATGAACTCTAAATACAAGGGTCTATTGCATTTACACAGTTATGCATACTTGGGCTGGCAGTCCCAATGAAGCAAGATATGAGAAATCTAGGACAAGGCCCCTGGTCCAGCTAACACCCAACTCCCAGATGGTCTGAAATTCTCTATTAGCTATTATTTGTTGATTTAAGTACTAGTTTACCAGGCAAATTTTTAAAAAAGATTTTATTTTTAAGTAACCTCTATAATCACTGTAGGGCTCAAACTCACACCCTGAGATGAAGAGTCACATGCTCTACTCACTAAGCTGGCCAAGCATCCTAGGCAACTTTTTAAAATTAAAAATTCTTGGGACGCTTAGGTGGCTCAGCGGTTAAGTGTCTGCCTTCAGCTCAGGGCGTGATCCCAGAGTCCTGGGACCAAGTCCGACATCAGGCTCCCTGCAGGGAGCCTGCTTCTTCTGCCTGTGTCTCTGCCTCTTTCTATGTGTCTCTCATGAATAAATAAAATCTTAAAAAAGAATTAAATTAAAAATTCTTCATGTTGTGACCTAGTGATTCTAATCGTTCGTACATAGCAAACAGAAATGCTAATGTTCATTCACAAGAAGTTATGTACAAGCATGATCATGGCAGCACTGGTTCTCACAGTCCCAACCTAGAAATTATCCAAATGCCTATCTACAGTAAGATGAGTGAATTCTGTTACATTCACATAATGAAATGCAATTCAGAAACAAGAGTGCACAAACTACAACAACTCACAGCAATATGGATGAATCCCCAAGCATAATGTTGGGTGGAATAAGGCAGACACAAAAGAAGTGCTACATGATTCCATTTATATGAAGACACAAAAGAATAGTGCTACATGATTCCATTTATATGAAGTTCAAACATGGTCATGACTAAGCTCTGATGTTAAAAGGTTACTCTTGGGATCATGATAACACCTGGAAAGTGGCTTCTGGAAAGCTGGTCATGGTCTATGTCACAATCTAGATGCTGGGTTCATTAGTATATCACAGTGTGAAAATTGATTGAACCATGTATCTATAATGTCTCATTTTTTCTATGTATATAGTACCTCAATAAAAGCTTACCCTAAAAAAGGGTAAGCTAAAAAAGAAAAAAATATTGATGAGAGTATAGAGAAGTTGACACTTTCTTACACTGGAGAAGGCAAATTAGTATAGCTTTAAGGAAAAGAATCTGGCAATGTTTATTAAAACCTCTAAAAACTGCATATCCTTTGACCTAGTAATTCTAGCTCTAGAAGTTTATCTTCAGGAAATGAGTGTGCAGTGTAGCTTCCACAAAATTATTTCTAAAAGAGAAAAATGTGAAAATAACCTACATGGTGAACACACATATATTTGTTGCAGCCACTAAAATATGTTTTATAAAATCCTTAATGAAAGGAATTCAGGAGATTTTAATTTCTTCTCTCAGCTTTCTATTTTTCCCCAAATTTCCTACAATGTATCACAGAATACCCACGCAGAAATTAATAACTTAATTCACATTCATTCCACATGTATTTACCGAAATCTTCCATTGCCAGGCACTGAGGACACTAATTAACATGGTTTTAGGGCCTGCTCTCAAGAATCTTAGTCTTGTCAGAAGCCTTGAAGGTGAATATAAAGTATTCATAGCTGATGCAATTGGAAGAGCAACCAATCTGAAGTCAAAGTACATAAATTCAATCTCAGCCCCACAATTTACTTTTTTTTTTCTCCCAGCACCTTGCTGGGTGAGGTCCTCTGTCTATTCACCAACTCTTTCATCTGTAAAATGAGTATAATAAGAGTTGTCTTGGCTACCTCACCTTGATGTATTCAGCTGCAAAGGAGACACCATTGAGCATGCTCTGAAGATGTAGGCTATAAATATCACCATCAGGTTACCCTTTATGTCATGAACAAAAAGGACACATGCATGCTTTCTAGTAGCCTCCTTCCTCAAGGTTACCCCATCCTGCCCTGAGTTTTGCCTCTTGGTGCCAGCATCCACTATAGAATGACTACTGGTTAAGGCAGAGGCAAATGCTTTTTAATCATTGAATTCGAGTTACTTTACATGGTGGTAGAGAATGTGTATGTGATGTTGGTTCTTTGGCATGTTGCTGAGGCTTCCTTAGTGGTCTTGTCCATGCTCAGTTACTAGAAATGTGTGCCTGAAAAGAAGGAGTAGTTTCCATGTGTAGGGCGCAGGGTTATATAGAGATCCACTGGCTGATGCTTGTTACTTGTCTTGTTTGAACTTCTTATAGCCTCACAAGTTTGTACCTCCTTGATCTGCCTGTTTCTCTAAGCTGTGCTAAAAAATCTCCTACAGTAGTTATGGATTTGTTCTTTTCTCCTTTCAATTTTTGCTTGGCTTATTTTGAAGCTATGTTGTTAGGCACACAAAGATGCAGGATTATTATATGTCCTAGTGGACTGTCCCTTTTATCAATAAGCAGTGATCCACCAGGGTAGCCAGACATATGACAATGGAATAAAGACAGTAGAAAGTATTCAAAGTGTTGAAATGATTGACACTCCAGAATTGTGTACCCAGAAAAAATGATCCTTTAAGGAGAGTGAAATGAAGACTTTTTTTTCAAAAAAACTTAGTGAGAGAGAAATCACACCAACAAATATGTAATGAAGGTATTTCTAGAAGATAAACAGGTAACCATGTACCTGTTTATCCATGTAGCTGACAAAATGTTTATTTCACCAGGAAAATATGATAATTCAAAATTTGTATGTATGTAATAAGATATTCTCGAAATATGTTAAGAAAAATGTGATAAAAGAGCAAGGAGAAGTGAGCCAGACATTGCAGTAGATTTGGAAATTGAAAAACTCTTCTCACAGTAATTGAAAGATTAAACAGATTACAACACACAAGAATATGGGAGTTTTGGACTCCTAACTGTGAATGATTGAATTTGATTTACTGCAAAGCTTTGAACCCCAAATTAGAGGACATATATAAGAACTTATATTCTTGACCAGAATATAACCTGACCAGATATAAAGCAATGTCAAATAATTCCAAAGAATAACATAGTCCATGTTCCTTGACATTCGATTAGAAATCAGTACTGAAAGATAACTAAAAGAACAAACAGAAACAAAAATTATATCTGTAAATTTAAAAATACTAATTGAAGACCAAAACCACAACAGAAATTTTAAATACTTAAACTGAATGATAATGAAAAGACCATCTATCACACTTGTAGGATGCAGATAAAGCAGTATGTAGAGGGAAATTTATAGCCTTGAATTCTTATATCATAAAAAAGAAGGTTAATTAATAATGAACTAAGAAGAAAAAAATCAACAGAATAAAACCAAAGAATATAAAGAGGGACAAAGAAAAAGGAGAATTAACAGGATGGAAAATAGAGATACAATATAAAAAGTTAACAAAGCAAATAGATGTCTCTTTAAAAGATGTCGCTTTTAGGGATCCCTGGGTGGCGCAGCGGTTTGGCACCTGCCTTTGGCCCAGGGCGCGATCCTGGAGACCCGGGATCGAATCCCACGTCGGGCTCCCGATGCATGGAGCCTGCTTCTCCCTCTGCCTGTGTCTCTGCCTCTCTCTCTTTCTCTCTCTGTGACTATCATAAATAAACAAAAAAAATTTTTAAAAAAATAAAAAATATAAAAGATGTCGCTTTTAAAATAGATGACTAGCCTCTGGGGAAATTGACTAAAGAGAGAAGGAGGAGAAGAAGAAAATCAAATTATATTAGGAAAGGAGGGAAGCTAACCTCAGTTACTACAATGACTTTTAAAGATTATAAGAAAATAATATGAAGAACTTTAGGCCAATCTATTCAAAAACTTCAGTAAAATGGACAAATGCCTGGAAGAATAGAATTTATAAAAACAAATTCTAAAACAAAAAGAAAATCTGACGAGTCTTACAATCAGTAAATACACTGAATAAGTAATTTAAAAGCTTCCCACAAAGGAAACCAGAGGCCAGGATGGTTTTATGGACAAGTTCTATCAGATATACCAGGAGTAAACCATTTCATCTTCTACATAATCTTCTTAAGCATAAGAAAAGAAAGCCTATTTCACAACCCTTTTTGTAAAGCTAATAAAAGCCTCAGACCAGGAGAGTCTGAAGAAGGAAAATTATAGGTCAATCTCCCTCATGAATAAAGATCCAGAAAAGCTGAAAAATAATAGATAAACCAAATATGGACATATATCTTTAAAATGTACTATACATCACCATCAAGTTGAATATTTCCAAGCAATTGGGAAGAATAACTTAGCATCAGAAAGTCTTTAGTGCAATTCACTAGAGTAATGGATTAAAGGAGATTAATCATAGAATAATCTCAGAAGAGGGAGACAAAAGCGTGTGATACAATGTAGCTAAGAACTGAATGGAGCTTCCCTAACTTGATAAAGGTTATCGAACATACTACAACCATCATATTTAATGGCGACATACTGGAAGCATTCCCTTCAATCA
The DNA here is from genome assembly GCF_048418805.1 of Vulpes vulpes. Lineage (NCBI taxonomy): Eukaryota > Metazoa > Chordata > Mammalia > Carnivora > Canidae > Vulpes > Vulpes vulpes. The sequence goes on from NC_132792.1 coordinate 80,079,109, forward strand.
GAAACAACACAAGGCTGCTGTCGTCTCTGCTCGTATTCAACTACGCCTAGGTAGTACATGAAAGTAAGAAAAAGAAATCAAGTGTGTACAAGTCAGAAAGGAAGAGATGAAACTATCATTATCTGAGTATAATGTAGTCTTTTATAGACATCTAAAAGAATTTATGTCAATACATTAGAATTATTAAGAATAGGAAGGTTGCTAGATATAAGATTAATATACATATCAACTGGGATCCCTGGGTGGCGCAGTGGTTTAGCGCCTGCCTTTGGCCCAGGGCGTGATCCTGGAGACCCGGGATCGAACCCATGTCGGGCTCCCGGTGCATGGAGCCTGCTTCTCCCTCTGCCTATGTCTCTGCCATTCTCTCTCTCTCTGTGTGTGTGACTATCATAAATAAATAAAAATTTTAAAAAACTTTAATATACACATCAACTGTATTACTACACACCTGAAAAAACTATTTTTAAAAATAGATATCATTTGTTATTAGAAAGAATTCATACCTATTGAAATAAAAAGTTGGAAACTGTTCGTTGAACTTCATTGACCACCACTTCCCATCCATGACATAGTAACAGGCATTGATGAGGGCTACTGGGAGTGTAACGAAGTTTTCAAAAGCACTGGAAAGCAAGCAGGCAATGTAAACATTAATAACTAGAGACATGTGTCTCCTAAGACCCAGCGTATTTCCTTCAAGATACATTCTTCATTTTCAGTCTCTCACAATTTGTGCGCCAGGAGATGCTTGTCATAACAGCAAAAGAATCAGATACAACATAAACGTCCACCAACAAGAGATTGGTTGAATGATCTGTGAAATGTTATGCAGCAATGGAAAAAAAGGAGGCAGATCTATATGTACTGTCACAGAAATGTATTTAGTAACACAGAGAAAACCAATCCCCTACAGAAAATGGAATACAATTTTTGTTTAACTCCACAGAACATAATTATGTATTTACATATGAATTCATTCAACTACTATGTGCCAGGCATGCTTTCAAGTGCTGAGGCTACCACAGCAAGTGAACAAATAACTAAACAAAAAATAAACCCTACCCAGATGGAGCTTACATTCGAGGGCACATATATCAATATGGATCTTTGGGCTTTATTAAGTGGACCTATGTGCATGTTTGGGCATAGAAATCCTAATAGTAGCTACTACCAAAGATAGATACAACACAGACATTCATGCAATGAAATGCTATAAAGCAGTTAACATGAACGAACTTGATGTTTATGCAGCAATACGGATAGGTATTTTATGTGCCTTGGTCCCCTGATCTCATTAAGGCTCAGTTTCCACATGGGTTAAAAAACAAGGTTATACTAGTTATGCTAGTACCTCGTTATGGGGTTGTTGCATGCTTTCAAAGAGATGATTCATTTAGAGAATTTGCCATGTGGTGGGCGCTTAATAAATGATAGCTATTAATGTTTTTATAAAGGGAGGAAAGAGAACTAAACCATCCACAGGACCATGGGTGGCTCCATGCAGTCCTCATGCCTTTGGGTTCTGGCTAGGGCTGTGTGCTCCAAGGTCCAAGGGCTGCAGCACCAGAGCCCTTGGGAAATCTGTCCAACCTTGCTACACTAGGGGTGCTCCCTTTGGGCTGCCCAAGCCCCTGAGGGTAACCAGCCTCTGTAGTGTGGGAGAAGGTAGGCAATGGCTTCTGCAGGTGGAAGGGGTTTGCAACCTTCATGCCAGGTTGTGGTATGCCAATGCAGGATGTGTCCTGTCCTCGGATTCACTTGCTGGAGGGCAGATCCTAATTATCTTGGGTTGCTGATCAGAATTGCTCTTTCAGAGTATTTTTGAGGGTCATCAGGAACATGGAGGGGAACCCTGGGGACAGCCTGTTCTTCCTTCCCAAGGCAGGCCATCGGGCCTATTGTTGGAAGAAGGAAAAGGACGTGCCCTGAGCTAGACCATTAGTCATCTCTGTGCTCAGGCCAGAGCCTCCTAGGCCTTCATGTTCTTCCCCATTGAAGGAAAATAAGGTCCCACCACCTTACCTCAGGGGGTGCTTGGATGATCATACACTCCCCTCTCCCTGGCTCCACTGGGTCTGAAACCCCTCCCCTGACACCTGCCTTGCTCTCTTCCTCCTCCAAAGCCTGGACAGACAGTGGCTGAAGGTCAAAATTTCCAGACCAAGATGACATATCAAGCGCTTGTCACTTCTTAGAAATGGTGAAAACAACATTCTCCAGACTCTTTAAAATGAAAGACTCCTCAAGTAGTACTTATTCATTTGGAAATTCAAAAACATGGGCTGCCTCTTATCATTTCCCCAGCCTGAACTCTAGGTAGTCACTCCAGAAGTTTCTGCTCTCAGGACAAAATATAAAGGAGCCCTGGGTTTGGTGCACTCAGTGTCAACAGTATAGTATATACTTCTGCTAAGTTTAGAGGCTTTGGCTAAAGAGCATCTGGTTTGGAAACAGGGCACTATATAGCAGCCTTAGACCACAAATTAGTGAAACCTTTCTAGAAAAGGGCACCTCCCACCCCAGCTTCTGTCATCTTGGCTCCTAGGTGGTCCCACAAACTGAGTGAGGACAGCATGGGGAGAGGGGAGCCAGGGACCGAAGCCTCCAGGGATTCTAGAAAAGGAAAGACAGTTGGATCTTCCTCTCTCCAGTTGGCCTGAATTCAATGAACCGGAAAAGCTATTCCCATAAAAAGGCTTCTTCTCCCAGGGGATTAAAAATCAAGGGAAACTCGGAAGTTGGTTGGCAACCAGCCCCAAAAAGAAAGCCAGAGGAGAAAGCTGGAGGAAACCCAGGCTCCTGAAAGCCATGGCCTCCTTACTCACTGGGATGGATGGCATCTGTACCTGGCTGTAAAATCATCTCAACGTTTATATGGCATTGCAAATCTGGAAAGTGCTTTAAAGTCATTTACAGTCACAGTCACTAATCAAAAGACTGCACCATTCCATAACCACAGTGATTCTGATCTCTGCAGTCAGAGTCATCTGCAGTGCTCTTGACCAAGGAGCAGTGTCACTGTGAGGGCAAGGAAGCAGCTGCAGGGAAAACAGCACTTAGGAGGCACTGCTAAAGTCCAGGGGCAGATCTAACTCACACCCTGCAGGACACAGACACCAGCTATTGAGAACTTTAATGGGGACTCGGTCTCTTAAAGATGATCACATTGGTAAGCACTCACGAAGTCTCCAGTCACTGCACCTGCGTGCCCACAAATGTTCACAATCCCTCCGGGAAACAGGTCTATTTCCCCTTCTGTGGCAGGGAAACTGAGGCACAGAGAGGTTAAGTCACTTGCCCAAGGGCATACTTCTAGTGAGGACAGACTGAGGCTTGGGATTAGGCCTGTCTGACCGACCACAAAGCTTTTCACCCCTCAGGGGCTCACCCCCCCCTACCCCCGTCAATCCAAGCTGCCCAGACCCAGTGATGTACCCAGGAGAGAAACAGCCTGTACTGAGGCTCCTGCCTCCCAGGGGGGCCCAGTTTCACACCGGAATCAGCTGCATAGGACTCTGCTCTATTCTTCCTATGTCCTTCCCCTGCACCTGACCTTGGAGAGGCCAAAAACAGCAGGCAGCAGGAAGGAAGAGGAGGAACAAGCCAATAAGAGAAGATGCCAGCCCCACCCCATCTCTTGGGCAGATCCCAAACCTGGGCAGGGGCCCTGGAGTGTGGCAGGTGGGAGGAAAAGTCTGGAACTGGAAACTGGATGGGATGTTGAGGCTTGGGTTTTAAACTGGGTGGGATTTTTCAGTACCTAAAAATGAATCCGTTCATTAATACCTGGGTGTGGCCAGAAGAGCTGGATCCCCCCAAGACTTGCCACAGGGACTAAAGAGAAGAGCTCAAGATTTGGTGTGAAAAACAGTAAAGTGGGGCTCTTGGAAGAGCTCAGTGGTTAAGCATCTGCCTTTGCTCAGGGCATGACCCCGGGGTCCTGGGATCGAGTTCCCCATCAGGCTCCCTACAAGGAGCCTGCTTCTCCCTCTGCCTGTGTCTCTGCCTCTCTGTGTGTGTGTCTCTCATGAATAAATAAAATCTTAAAAAAAAGTAAAAAGAAAAACAGTAAAGTGCAAAAAAGAAAGCCCTTTCATGATTTCAACCATTGACTTGGCTCATGGCACAAAGCCAGAAATCTGCAACTGCTGTGATCGCTAACAATCTCATCCCTCACTCAGGGGCAGGCTCCTTGCGGACACACCACCCAGCAGTGGCATCCAGCCTCCTTCGACGGCCAACGCACTGAGGCCAGGAAGTGTGTCTCCCCTGACGTTAGCCTGGGGTCTGCAGACCCTCAGTGAGAATGTGATGAACGGAGAACACACACACACACACACACACACACACACACAAACACACACGCCACCGTCAATTACCGTCTGGTATTTGTGACCTCTCATGGCACCCCCCATCTCGTCCCCTTCTCTTTTGGACACCTATTTCAAACCTGGTGGAGATGCTAACAAACTTAAGAATGACCGCCCTGCCCCCCCACCTGATAACAAGGAGGGGAATCAGGAGCACGAAGAGTCTGAAGAGTGAAAAAAACAAGTATGAGTCATCCAAAGGGTGGAACTAGAAGAAAAATTGTAGCACCGGAACCTCTCCCCTCTTCCCTAGAATGTGAAGCCACAAAAGTCTAGCAGTGTCAGTCATTTGGTCCAGAACATCACTACGATTTAGCAGCATTTTTTAAACTCCATTGAGAACAGTGAAATGATAGAGAGCCTGGCCCAAAGTGGCGGTGCTACCTTGGGGGAGCAGTGGCCATCTCGGGGGTCATGTAGGAGGGACGAAGGGTCTGCCTCCCGAGGAGAGGTGGCTCTGGGGTTTCAGAAGCCACTGCCCCTCACCCCACCCAGGGACCCAAGGGGACAGCAGGTTGCAGAGGCCAAAGATGGGGCTCAGCCATCAGCAGGTACGTCCGTGCTCCAGCCCAGAATTCTGAATTAATCACCTGCAGGAGGCACAACGGGCAGATGGGAGGGAGTTGCAGAGAAGGAGTCAAACCAGCAACCTAGGCAGCAGCTAAATTTAGCCTGGTCCCCAAAGCAGGACTTAATTAAATTAATCCTGCACGCACACACACACACACACCCCTCCACCCCCAGGCCCCGTTCCCAGGTGGGTTTTTTTTTTTTTTTTTTCCTGTTTCTAGCTTGGCTCACATTATAAAATGGGCCTCCACACGTTGATCTCCTTGACAGGTGCCCCAGGCCAGCTCCTCTGGTACTGGTACTGGGAGGGAGCACAAGTTCTCAGCTGTCCTTGCTGCTCCTGAAGCACTGGGTGCAGCCCCGAGCAAGGCCATTTGCGAGGCTGTGCCAGGCACACGACTCTCCCTCCACCTGCCGAAATAGACCGGGCACTCGGACCCGCTCTGTCCCTAAATGAGACAGGGCCCTCACCTCAGGGCAAGCATTCTGCTGACCTGCTGGGCTCCGGTTTCCATGTGGCCAAGGGTGGCCCATCCCTATCATCGTCCATCCGCATGAAGAGGATCACCCCCTCCAGCACCTGCAAGGTGATCACTGCAGCCCCAGGGTCATGGCAGGGGAGGTGGGCACTGCTCCACGTGTCAGTGGAGTGAGCTACTGGTTTCCAAATGCCCACCCAGATGCCTTCCCTGCAGGCCTGTAGCTTCCCCAGCACTCAGCACCCTGCCCAGCACCACTGTCCTTTTCAGTTACATAACCATAAGCACTGAATAGGAATTAGGAGGCCGGGCACCTGGTCTCCACGCACCATCGCCGCTGTAGGAAGGATGGACTGTCGACAGTTCTTTGTGTGGGCCTCCTGTTCCTCCTGGAGAAATGGGACCTGAGAAGGTAGGCCCAGGACTGAGCCTGGAAGTTGGCATCGCTCAGGATGGAGGTTCCCTAAATTACTCTTGGGCCTCCCTTCCTCCTGCACAGGGGAGAGGCCCAGGGCTCAAACTCCAACACACATCTGGATTGCCTGCACGTAGAGCCTCCCTTCACCCCTCACCCCTGGGCCTGAGGATTTGCACCTGAAGAAGCTCCCCAACCCCAGACTCCAGACTGTACTGAGGCTGCAGGCCCTGGGACCACACTTTGAAAGCAGCTGCTCCGGGTGGGGGCTGTCTCCAATGCCCGGGGCTCACACCTGACGACTTCTCAGACTTGCTGAGTGCTATCCTGTGGGGGCAGAGGACCAAACTCCTGGTCCCAGGTGACCTCCAGTCCAGCAGTGCTCCTGCCAGGATGCTTCCTCCCTGTGAGTGAGGAGGGTGGGATCCAGTGGTGGTAGGAGCTGGAAGCTTCTCCCTTCCCTGGCCACCCACAGAGTAGCTTACCTCCCAGGACTCAAGCCCAGGAAGATTCAGGCTATCGTGTTTTTAGCCTGAAGGAGTCAGCTGCTCTCGGTGGCCAAATCTAATTCAATGAAGCATCCTGGAACTCCATCTATGTGCTTGGCCTGGTTTGGGGCTGAAATGGCTCAAGGAGGCATAAAGCAGCTTCAAATCCACAAGGAGCTTAACCCTAGATGGCAGGCCAGAGGAAAAGCCCTGCACCCTCCGACGCCACTTCTCTCCCTGTACCAGGCCTGACAGCAGCAGGAGACAGTCACTGGCTGAGTGGGTGGTGGGCGGAGGTGGGTGGAGAAGGGGTCCACTTTCCAGAAATGAAAAAATCTAGGAAGGCAGTCTGCCCTTGGTAAATCAGTGACGTGGCTGCACGGCATAAACCCCATCCCCTTGGCACCAGAGAGGCAGTGCCCAGAGAGGAAGTCCTGTGTGCAGACCAGTGTGTTCCCTCCAATCCCTCCAACTGCAGGCCCTGCTGGGACCTGCCCCTGTGAGAACCCTCACCTGGACCTTACCGACCCCCGTTCGTTGCCACCATTCAGGTCCCCACATCCCCAGTCAGCCTGCCAGCCCCTGCGGAAGCCTTCTGGACGGCTGGGAGGTGGCAGGAGGGCCCAGGGCTGCTCCCAGGACGACAGGAAGGGCTTCCCAGGCACCGTGTGCCAGCCTGGCAGGCAGCCTCCTCCCCAGGGCCACCCTCCCATGCCCTCAGAGAGCTGCTCCCAGCAAGGGCTCCTCACTGGGAGAGCCCTGGAGGGTCTCTGCCAAACTCTCACCACCAGGTGTCCAGCCTGAACTCCAGCATTTTGCAAATCTCTTCCCCCAACCCTTCTTTTCTTTCTTTTTTTTTTTTAAACTTTATTTATTCATGAGAGACACAGAGGGAGAGAGAGAGGCAGAGACACAGGCAGAGGGAGAAGCAGGGGATGGTGCTCCCTGCATCCCGTGAGATCCTATCAGTGCACCAGAAATCCATAATGGTCCCTTTTGCATAGGCAGTGGCTTACTGCACACGCAGCCCTACACCCTGTGTTCTTCCTTTACGTATTTGATTATAAAACCCATTCCAGATGCAGTAACAAATAGTGAGTCACATAACACATCCCAAACCCACCTCCAGCACTGTCACATCTTATGGCTATGCTGTGTTTGGGTTTGGATTTGGTTTTTATAGATAGAGCATTACACCTGCCGTGGAGGCCCTGTGGGCCTGTTGCTCCTCCGTTCCTCCCTCCTCAGGGTGAAGCTCTCTGGTGCACTGACTCTTACTTCCCCGCCCCACACCCCTTCCTACCTGAGGACATCCCTCCCGGTCTGGGATGCACTCGGCAGCTTTAGAGCTGCCACTGAAGTCCACCCAGAACACGGTGAGCTTTCATAGTTCCTTCCTCGTGACCCTAACAAATAAGGTGCTGTTGGAGCAGCAACTTGGCCATGCCACAGGGCTGGGCAATGGCAGGATGTTTGAAACCTCACTGGCTCTCAAACAGCACTGTCCCCTCCCATCAGAAGTTGTGGCAAGTGGCATACATCACCGCTAAAATTCAATGCCTCCTAATGTCCCTGAAGAAGGGCAGAAACATTAACTTCATGAACTCTCCTCTGTGTACACACTCATTAGGAGGATAAAATGTGAGTTGGGTTGGGTCAGGCTTTCGCTGCCCCAGAGGTGGTCCTGCATGAAAACGCCCACCTGGATTTCGGTATGGCCTGTGTCACGCATTCCATGCCTAGGGCAGCTGAGAAATGCAAACTCAGGCTCCTTTCAGATAGTCACTGAGCACTCTCCGACCAAGGGGAGGCTGCGAGTCCAGACTGCCTCGTTTGTCTTCTGTAAACTGGAGCTGGGGACAGCATTTGTCCATCTCACTGAGGACATCGGCCTTTTCTTGGTAGTGAGGATGGCTGTGGGTGCCCCCCCGGGAGGCTGTGGCTCAGAAGGCAGGCCAGCGCTCTGCATCTAACTATTTAAGGACCTCCTGCCATGGGATCCCTGGGTGGCGCAGCGGTTTAGCGCCTGCCTTTGGCCCAGGGCGCCATCCTGGAGACCCGGGATCGAATCCCACATCGGGCTCCTGGTGCATGGAGCCTGCTTCTCCCTCTGCCTATCTCTGCCTCTCTCTCTCTCTCTGTGTGTGACTATCATAAATAAATAAAAATTTTAAAAAAAAGGACCTCCTGCCTTGACACCCACTTTCCAGCCTGGGAGGCCGACCTGCAGGGCCCCCCTCCCTAGGGAGTGCTGGGAGACCCTGCCCCACATTTTACTTTCTCCAAGGCCAGCCTCAGCCAGTGTTGCATCCATTCCACTCAGAGCAAGGGGTGCTCCAGAGATGATCCTTGTCCTACGGTCATCATACTCAAAGGAGGCCACCAAGACCCAGAGACAGGGAGCCCCAGGGGCCCGAGGTGCTCTGCAGATCGGCCCCACGGGAGCCCTCCAAGGGGCCAGGGTCCCTTCGGAGGGCCAGGCCACACACAGGAAATGTGGGCCAGGGTGGCAGAAAGGAGCTCTCATCCCGCAGCCCCATCTGGGCCCCTTCCCCAGGTGTGCACTCTGCTCCCTGGGTCCCTCCCCAGCTCTGCAGATTGTTTTTCTTGGATGCTTGGGCTCTTCTCCTGCCTGCAAGAAGGCAAGAACAAGCACCGTGGTTCTGTGTGTGTGTGCACTTCTGCACTGCAACTATGGCCAGAGAGTTCAGAATCAGGGGCCGGCTGGCTGCTTGCCTTCCAAGGGGCGGAGAGGCCTTCCAGGCTCCCCCACGCAGCCTCATCACCCATGCTCCTCTAAAGACTATGTAAGCAGTCCAGGCCTATGGCTGCAACAGAGGTGTACCTCCCACCCACCTAGAGGTCCTGACCCAGAGCTGGTGGGCAGGCCTGGGAAGGCGGGGACAGAAGTGGTGACCTAGGAGGGCCTTGCCGGGGCAACGGGCAATGGGAGTGGAGGGGGAAGGCTAAAGGAGGGGGAAAGGCTCTCCTGGGTCTAGGTGGCAGGACTTCTCTGAACATGTAAGGCTCCACACTCAGGAGGGCAAAGAAATGCGCCCGCACTGTCATGGGCCGAGGGTCAGTGTTTCCCTGCCACCTACTACACTCTCACAGCCCTCGGCCCCCATTTCCTGCCCACACCTGGTGCTGTGCTTTCCATCCGCAGACTCTCCTGATGTTAAGAAAGCATCTCAGCCTTCACTGCTTGACGTGACCCTCACAAAGCGCCTGTGAGGCAGATTGAGAAAGTATATTCTCGGCCTCTTGTTACATAAACACAAAAGTGACAAAGAAGACAAAGAGTCCAACTGGCTTTGGGAGTTGGGTCTCCCCACTAACCAGACATGGCTCTCCCTCCACCTCCACCCAAATCATCCTGGGAGCCATCACTGGAAGGCTATGGTGCCAACCAAGGGGAGGGACCGGAGGAAAGACGGGAGAGGTGAGGGATGAGGGTGGTAGACGATGTGGATGGGACAACATGGTCCCCTCGGCCAGTGGGAGAGCAGATGGCAGAGGCCAGAGGAGGACGAGGACCCGTCAGGCTGAACACAGCATATGCCAAGGCCCTGTGGGGAGAGAGAGCATGGCCCCCTTGGAAAGTGAAAACGGTCAGGGTGTAGATGTCACCTCTATATCCCCACACATGAACATTAACTGACCATGGATACAAATTTTTTTATCCCACGTCTACACCGAAAATGGATCTGTAGAGGTAACTCATATTTCAGGTGAAAGGGCATCCTCAAAGACCTCTTACAGGTCTTACAAGGCCTTACACGGGAACACCAGGGACCTGGTGTGATCCCCATTCTGGTGGAGAAATGCCCCGAGAGCCTGCGTTTCTAACAGGCTCCCGCTAATGCTGGTGCTGCTGTGCTGGGAACCGCACCTCAGGCAGCTAAGCCCGCAGCACGGTGGCGCCCGAGCAGGGGTCCTAACCTTGCTGCACATGAGGGTCCCCTGGGGAGCTTTTAACACATACAGATGCCTCAACCCCACCCAGTCCCATTGGTCAAACCCCCTGGGGTGGGACTTAAACATCGGTTTGTTTTAAAAGCTCCCTTAGGGACCCTCACGTGCAGCCAGAGCTGAGAACACCAGGCTGGACGTTTCAGGTGCGTCCATCATCTCTGCCTGGCAAATGGCTTGGGAAGGCCGTCTGCCCCGTGAAACTGAATTTCACCGGCAGGGGAGCCACCAGGCTCTGGAACAGGAAGGCAGATGTTTCTGTCCCACGTAGGAGCCATCTGGCGTCAGAGCTGGGCAGCTAATCCAAGCTCATTTTCCAGCCAAGGCTCCTGAGGTCCTGGGCCCACCCGGGGTGGTGAGCAGCAGGGCCGGGAGCATCCAGGGCCCTTTCCATACCCCCTGCAGAGGCTAAGCAGGCAAGCTTGCCCACAGAATGATGCGGGGCTGGACGGAGCAGGTGCATCAGGAGGAGCTGTGCGGGGGTGAGCCACATCCGGAAAGGAGATGCGGAGAACGTAGGAGGGCAGGCTACCTCCAGTTCCCTCCAAACCCCGGTATTATGCAGTGGCTTTCCTGCTCGCACACTGGACAGGCCTGGTGGGCCGCTGGGAAGCAGCAGACAGGCAGACCTGGGCCAGGAGGAGCACAGCAAGGGAACAAGGGAGGCCCCGCCAGGGCCGGGATAGGTCAGGAGCCCACAGGGCAGCTTTGCTGCAAGGCCTGGGCCTACCTGGGCTGAGGACCTACCTCAGGGAGGGCATGGGCAGGGCATAGCCTGGACCAGGCTTTTAGGAAGTTTCCAGAAAATCAAAAAACATCTATACTTGACTGTTCACCACACATGCTCTCACAGGACCCAGGTGTGTTCTTTACCTGTCACAAGTAAGGAACGCCACTGTCGGTCTGTGGGCCAACGAGAAAGGTAGAGGGACAGGAGATCGAGTCAGAAAAGGACTCAAAGGACAGGACGGCTGGCCCCTGGCCTCAGGAGGGCTGTCTGTACAGAGAGCGACCACAATGGAGGATCACGGTGAGTGGCGGTGGAGGCCGGGGCAGGCAATGGGTGCAAGGTATGGCTCGAGCTCACAAAGACCTCCCTAGGGTGATGGTTCCCTGAGGGTGGAATCTGCCTTGCAGCACAGTGAGCCCCGTGCTGGAGCTGCCTAAAGCAGAGATCCAGGGACCGGTGACCTGGCATACCGGGGACCACAGGCAAAGCAATGGAGCAGTGGGAGATGGGGAGAGGAGCCTCAGCTGTTTCCTTCCAGACCAACCAGCGGGAGCACCCTGAGGTCTGGCCCCACGGGGATAAGCACTGGATTCGCCAGAAAACCAGCTCCATCCTGTCCAGAGAAGATAGGTTCCTTGTGTCATCCCTCAACCTGTGGGGGAACCAATGCCCAGCGCCAGCTTTCTGAGGATTCTGTGTTGGTACATTTGTCACTCCTTCCACCGCTGATTTCTGGCTTTTGCAGAGCTCCCTTCCCTCCTCCATGAGTTGAGGACGCCCCTTTGGCTCTGCCTTGCGATCGTCCAGCTGGCTCGTGGTCTCCATCCCAAATGCCCCATCACTGCGCACACGGGCAGGGTGGGGAGGAAGGAGACTGAGGGCTCAGGACAGAGCAAGGCCAGCAGGAATTCTGAACGGCAGAGCAGAGAGCCCTGTTCTCGGATGTTCCCCTGGCCATCTCCAGTAATACAATCCCAGGATCCAAACAGAGACTTCCCACTTGCCCTTCTTCTTTATATATATAGTCTTTCTTTTTCCTTCCTCACACCCTCAAGGCCTCATCTCTCACCCAAATGACCTATCAAGATAGTTCCTAATGAAAGCAGCTCCTTCCCTGGGAGGGCCCTAATGCCAACAGGTAAAATAGTAATTTTTCTCTTTGCCACATGTTCGATAACGGACAGCCGGCCAAGTCCAGCCAGATTGATGTCCACTCTGTGTCTGGTGAGCGAGCACAGATTGGTTGCATGTTGGTGCTTGAGCCAGAACTGGAACCTCTCAGGGGGGACCTCACAGCATCCCTCCACAGAGGCCTTTGCCAGAACAACCACACTCCAGAGCTGACTTCCAGGCCCACTGGCAACTAAGACAAATCCCAGGAAAGCTCTGGCCCCAGCAAGTGTCTGTGAACCATTTATTGAAAGTCCTGTTCTTCTGACCTGACATGCTGCTGCATCCCCCGGCCTGTGGGTCAGCAGGGTCTGTCCCAGCTCTGTAGCCCCACTGCACACAATCCAAGCACGGTGGGTGGTTTGAAAGTGTCTAGTCCTGCGAGTTTTCACTGGGCTAAGAGCGGTACCAGAGCGGGGAGAGCAGATGCAGCGCCATCATGCTGGAGGCTCAAGGTGTGTGGGACAGGCTGCCACAGCGTCCAGCTGCCCTCTCCCTCGCCCATCTATCACTGGGGGTGCCCTGACGTGCAAGTGGCACCCACTTGCAACCACCGTGGAGAATGTATCTTTGAATTTCTTGACTTCTGTGTACTTGAATGCCCCATGATACAGCGTTTCCATCTTACCTCTTGACCTGTTCTCTCATTAGACTGGAGGAGGGCAGGAAGACAGGCCAGTCCTAACAGTCTGCTTCTAAGCGATCCAAAGAGCCAACACAGGGAGTGACTCCATTGTCACCAAAGACTCTCCGCCCCGCCTTTGAGGAGATCTCAGAGGTTCCGACGCTTATTTTATTTTAAATATTTTATTTATTTATTTATTTATTTATTTATTTATTTATTTATTCATAGAGACACACACACAGAGAGAGAGAGAGGCAGAGGCACAGGCAGAAGGAGAAGCAGGCTCCATGCAGGGAGCCTGACATGGGACTCGATCCCAAGTCTCCAGGATCACGCCCCGGGCCGCAGACGGCACTAAACCGCTGTGCCACTGAGGCTGCCCCTGATGCTTCTTTTAATCCCAAGGACCTACAAGGCAGGGACTGCAGGAAGTAAAGAGCAAAGAGACAAAACGCCATGACGTGGTATGACAGCAGGGGCTCAAGAACATTCCCTGCCTCCCCAAAATACCTTGCCAACCTATGAGCAGGTTCTCAACACTCCACAAGTCCATCTTTGTCGCATGAGGGGCCGACCCTGATCAAATACGAAGTGCCCCGGGAGGGCTGACGTTCTGAGTTTCTCTTGGCTGTGAGAACAGCAGTTGAGGTGAAAGATCTCCGCCGGGCTGGGAAGAAGGTTGGAAACCAGAGTCCAGGGTGCCTGGGAGGGGGGCGAGATGCAGCCATAGCTCCAGGCACAGACAAGGCCTCCATTCCAGGCTTGGCTCCACTTCCACTTTGCTCCATCAACTGGGGTCAACTCAGAATCCCTTTTGCAAAGTGACACCAAAAATAGACATGACTCGCCCCTTGCAACGTGGAGGGTGGCTTTCCTGGCCACCTTGTTAGGGAAACGCTCTGGGATAGAGTAACAGAATCTATGCTGGGGAGTGTGCTCAGCCTCAGCCTGCAATCCTTCCAAGAGTCTGGACGTGGGAATGATGACCACCCCTATTTTGCAGAAGAGGGTCTTGGGGCCACCCACCTAGGATCCCACAACCAGCGGGGGAGTAGCAGTGCCAGGCATGAACCCAGGCAGCCCGGATCCGGAGCCCACACCTTGATCCTCACAGTCTCGGTGTGCAGGGCCTGCAAGCCCAAGGCATAACTCAGGCAGCCTGCCCGTGATGATCTACAGCACACGAAGGCTTCAGTGTGTCCCCGGTCCCAAAACAGCAGTGGCCTTGCGTCCTTATTCTTCCAAGAACAGAGGAACTATCTAGATCCGTTTTAAGACCGCCCCGGGAAAGTGGTTCCCTGCCTCAGCGTCAGGCAGCACCTGTTGTTAAAACGATAGTCTTGCTAGATTTGATTTCTGGCACCAGGACTTCATTTTAATCCTGTTTAAGACAAAGCTAGTTTTCCTTCTCACGCTCTACAGGCCTGACACCGCGGGGAGGGGAGAGGCGCCCAGAGTCTTTGTTACCTTTAATTAGGTGTGCTCTCATTGATTGATTGATTGATTTTTCTTCCCCGAGTTGCAAGAGAAGACAGTGCCCCTGCTCCCCAGGTGTGCAGGGCCTGCCACTGGAATTATAACGAGCACTAAGAAGGCCCAGCACGCCATCCCAGGTCTGCCAGGCCTCCACCAGCTCCCCGTCAAACCTCAAATTGATTCTGAAATTGCTTTGAGGACGTAAAGTGGCGAACAATTTGAAACCCATGTAATTATCTGAGTGGCTGTTGCTGGGTGACCTGGCCACTGCTGCCCGAGACCACGTGGAGAGGCCAGAGCTCCAGGTCCCCAACGAAACAGTTAAAGCTGCTGGGGATCGGTGACTCAGGCAGGACTCACCTGCCCTGGAATGTTCCCAGCTCCAGGGCCTGCAGTGTGGCCGCTCCACAGGCGAATTAAAAGGCTAACCTGGGGGGATCCCTGGGTGGCCCAGCGGTTTAGTGCCTGCCTTAGGCCAGGGCGTGATTCTGGAGTCCTGGGACCGAGTCCTGCATTGAGTCCCGCATTCGGCTCCCTGCATGGAGCCTGCTTCTCCCTCTGCCTGTGTCTCTACCTCTCTCTCTCATGTATAAATTTTAAAAAATAAAAATTAAAAAAATAAAATAAAAGGCTAACCTTGGAAATTCTGCCCAGACCGTGGCTTGAAGGAGACTATGGAACTAACTGAGAATCTGTAGGGCACCTGCCACGTGTCCAGCACCATGAGAGCCACAGTGGGTGCATGAGGAGGTGGGACACTCACGGGTGCTACGTGACCCTCCTGGAGACGATACTGACACGGAGAAAATGTCAAATGGAAACGCACCACTCTTGGTACAATAGGACGCGTAATGCCCAAATTGAGTGGGAACGCTCCAAGCTGACAGCTGCAGGGAAGCCCGCGTGCCAGTCGAGGCTACATGCTTTCCCCCTAAGGGTGGGGTACAGACAGAGACACTGAGCTCTGAGAGCCCAAGTCGCTGGCCCAGACTCCCCGCGGCCCCGCTGGTGGCATGCACATGAATGAGGAATCCACAGGAAACAGTAAGAAAGCCATTATGCTGTGTCGCCTCAGCTCACCTGCTTTTGAAAAAGAAACTCCCAGAAACACATTCTGGAAGGAAGAAATCCAGCTCCTGAACTCTGGGTATCACCATGGTTACAACCCCAAGGTTTTTATCCCTTAAAATTTCTGTGAACAAACACTAGTTCCAAACAGAAATTCAGACTTCAGTACTATCCTCATGCTGGCAGCAACTCAAGATCAAGAAATTTTATTCTATTTTAGCAAGACAATTTTTATTTTTATTTTTTTAAAAAGATTTTATTCACAAGAAACACAAAGAAGAGAGGGAGGCAGAGACACAGGCAGAGGGAGAAGCAGGCTCCCTGCGAGGAACTCGATATGGGACTAGATCCCAGGACCCCGGGGTCACACCCTGAGCTGAGGGCAGATGCTCAACCATGGAGCCACCTGGGGGCCCCAGCAAGACAATTTTTAAAAAACAATGAGTGCCCTCCGTTGCACAGACACTTCCTTGAACGAGCATGCAGAGGGATGACCCCTGCCGGAGGACCCCCTCCTTATCCTGTCCTGGGTATTCCCAGACTTCCCAGATCTCCTCCCTGACCCCTCACACCAGCCCTTCCTGTACCCCTAGTTAGCACAGTGGCTGGGAAATAAATATTTGCTGAATTAATGAAGGATCCAGCCCCCAGGTGCCTGAAAGTTCTCTGGCTACAAAAACTCAGATGTGCTGGTCTTACCACATAACAAATCTCCTCCCCTCTCCCCAAATCAGTGGCTATCCTGCCCCGGCTGGACGACCATCCCCAGGCCCCAGAAGGAGCCTGCCCCCCACCCACCTCCCTAGAATAAGGCCACGTTGGATGCAGCACTGATTCCCTAGGTGGTGTTCGCTGCAGAGGAAAACAGAAGAGCAGGTTCTTTGCAGTCTAGCATTAAAAACCAACAAGAATTCATCCCAGAGGAAAACCAGGTGGGGTACTTTGGGCAGATATGCACACTGCATCGGAATTCCTTTGAGGCACACAGTATAAAACTGTGAGCCAGCCTTCCACAGAGCAGGCCTGGCAAGAGAGGGTTTGCCAACTATCTGCCACTTCTGACCACCTTCCCTCCACCCTCCTGAGGAATCTCATGCCTGGCACAAGACACAAACAAGGGGCTTTCCTGTTCCTATAATTGGTCCAAATCCCATTAATGACATGGTAAGCTTCCCACAATAGGCCTGCTGCCTGCCTTCACACAAGCTCGACTTGGGACAGGTTGGGGGCCTCCCAAGCCTCAGTTTCCACCCTGTGGAAGGAGAGGTTGATGCATGCCAAGCATCCTTCAGGCTCTGCTTTCTACAACTCTGAGCCTGAAAAGCCAGTGTCCTCCTCACATGCCCAAAGGCACAAGACAACTAATTACTGCTCACACTGTCACCATAAAATGTCAAAACATTATCTACAAAGATGGTGGGGTTGGAGCTACTCAGCTTTTTTTCCCCCGTGCTGAGAAGGACCTGCCCAGGCCAGGTTCTGGTGAGGGCCAGTAACCAAACTCAGGCCGGATCCCTTTCAAGCAGAATTGCTTATTGTTGTGGTATTTATTGCCATGTGAGCCTTCTAAGCGGTTCCTAAGGCCACCTGGAATCGTGCGACACCTTTACACTCTGTTACCCTCCTCTGTAAGCACGGGCATCCCTTACTTTAGGGAGCCGTGTATACAGGACATTTTTTATACTTTTTTGTTATGGAGCAGGAAGTCGTCCGACTGATCTTTTTAAAAAGGAATTATCTTCACCACCCTGTACCCACCTACCCCTCTTCTACGCTGGAGCTTTTGCAAACCGGTTTTGGAAAAAGCAGGAGGTACCCATGAGGTATCAAGGATGTACCCACTTCACCAGGTAAGGCCAAACACACACACACACACACACACACACACACACACACACACACAGTTACTATGTTCAAAAAGCACTGGTTCTGACCAGCTTGCCTCCTTCCCCACTCCCTGCCCCCAGGACCCGCACCCCCAAGAGAAGGCAGGGAGGTCTGGAGTCAGGCCGGCCTCTTAGACCTATACATCCCCAGCTATCATTCCCCGAAGGGGTTCTAGCGGCATTTAGGGCAGCATGAGTTTCTGTGGTGGCTACGCCCAGCCCTCAGCTATCAAATGCCAACATCCCCCCTCACCGACACCACCAGCCATTCTGACAACCGATACCCTGTCCTTTCCCCATCCCCCTCCCCACCTCCCCACCACATGTTTCCAAACACCTCCTGGGGCCAGTCCACTGCATGCCCAGCCTGCCCAGAGCCCTCCTGCCTCAGTTTCTTGCTGGGCATTCCAGTTGTCCTACCAACCTGGGGGCTGCCCTGACCCAGGGCCATTAGGCAGGGCCCTCTCAGCCAGAGTTCCCAGACTGCTATCGGTGACAAAGGATGGGACACTCTTCTTAACTACTGGACCATCCTAGACCAATCCTTTTGTGAAATAAAACAAAACTGAATTGATAGAAAAATAATCATGTGCTTGGCTGTTACAGCGACGTCAAACTTCAATGCAAGTTTCTGAATGCTTATTCTTCATTTCTGTACTGTTTCCATCGCCGACTGGTGACAGTTAGTGGTCCTCAGTGGTAAGTGGTCCTCGAAGGTTGTGGTCTCTACATCGGCATCACTGGGGAACATGGTGGAAATGATAAGTCCTAGGTCCATCCCAGACCCTGTGAATCTGTACCTCCAGGCTGGGGCCCAATCTGTTTTAACCAAGCCAGTCTGAGAACCAAGACTTTCAGAGTCAAACTGGCCTGGGACCCCAGGAGTCCTACTAGGTCAGGGCTACCTGAGGACTCCAGAACTTTCTAGGCCAAGTCTTCAGTCATGTTCCTTACCCCACCTGCCATGGCATCAGAAAAGCCCTCTGAGGCTTGGAGGCCCATGGAGATGAGGGAGGGGGAAAGAGGGTGAAAATTAAGATCACTGGAGCCCCTCACTGCCGAGAAAATACTCTTTAATTAGGGCCAGACTCCTGGAGATAACCGGGGGAGACTTCCTGAGACCACTGGTCTCCATTAGCATTTTCCCAAGGGCTACATCCAGGTTATGAAATAGGAGGGCTGTGCCTTATTTGCATCTAATTTGCATATGCCTGCTTGGACTGTACTCCCCTCTCCAACAATTTTCTACAGAATTACGATCTTTTCTTAGAAAACCACTGCTGCCCTAAGGGTTGTCACTTATCATTTTCCCTGCTTTCTCCTCCTCCCCTGTCCCCTCCCCTCTGGCAAATCCTCAACCCTAAGCAAAAGTGAAAAAAGGCAGAGAAGTGGGGATAGTGGCTATGTCTCATAGAACATGGCAGGAGTGGTTGTTTCTGGTGGGGCTATGTGCCCTGAACATCTCACTCATGAAGGAATTACCAGGCTTGGCGAATTACACAGTCCTGTGAAACAAAAATTTGTGAAGGGCAGGGGACTCATTGCTCACATTGCCAGCATCTTGTCTCCAGTGTCGCCATAAGAGAAAGTACATCTTATTACCAAAAATATAAGAATATAAATGTACAAAATGAAGGACAATCCCTTCAAAGGAGATAAATTCCACCTTAGGAAAAACTCACTCCATTATGTTTATTTTTCTCATGTCTTCTGAGACCAAGATGCGAATCCTAGCTTCATGACTACGTGCCACCCGGGCAACATCAGGCAACATCAGGCTTCGGTGTCCCCCCTCTGAGATGGGACAGTGTGAGCGATCTTGCAGGGACCTGGGAGGAGCCACAGATGCAAAGCGCCTGGCACAGAGCAGACACTCAAACCCCGGTTGCTATTTCCCTGATAATGGGAACTGTTCTTTTTAGATCACAACGGTTGCTGCTGCTACTATCACAGAGTTGTCATCCTTGTCGTCCTAGGAGCTTTTGTTTCTTGCCACTCCTCCTGAGCAAGTGAAAACCATTCCTCCCACTTCCTGTTTCCCAGAGGACTCATGAAGGCCTGGATTTTAAAACCAGAAATGTAAGAAGTGGATTCAAGTTGAAAAAAAGAGCTATGTTCAAGACTTGTAAAGAAAGGCTACTGTTGGAACACACAGCCTTTCTTTCTTCCCTACTGCTTACGAAAGTGAGTGTGAGAAAGACTTTTTTCTATTTTTTTTTTCTCCTCCAAAGGATGGCAGGCAGCCTTATGTCAGAATGCCCAGGAAAGGCACTGTCACCCCAGCCCACAGGCCCGGGTAGGCACACTGTGTTCCTGACTTTTTCTTCAGGACACGTTTTTCGGCACATCTGCCTCAAAGTGCCTGGCTTCCTCCTCCCCTGCTCTCCCCCCGCAGCCCGGGTCTCCAGGCCCTGGTGAGTCTGAAATGGGAGCACATCCCAACTGGCAACGCAAGGCAGTAGCAACTGCTTTCTCTTGCAAGGTGACCTAATAAACACGCCTGTCCCCTGCATCCTGGGTCTTCCTAGGAGACACATCAGCAGGCTCCCGGTTGCCTGGTTCCAAATGTCAACACAAAGTTACCGCCCCTCTGCGTAACGAATTAGTGCACAACTTTTCAGCCAATTTGGGCACTAAATTATGTCATGCGCGGGCTTTAACGACCATTCCAAAATTCATTCCGTCAACAGTAGGAACGTGGGATTTCTGACACCTGCAAGTCCTTACCTTGTGGGGCCTCTGACTGCCCTCAGCACCCACCCCACCCCCGCCCCCTGGTGAAAAGTCCAGGATGAAGCATCTCTTGTGTGTTGCCACAGCACTGTGTGCTTCCTCAGTGTAGCCCGTCCTAAGAGAGTGCGGGTGCCTCTTTCTCACCCCACGGCCTCCCCTCACGCAACACCAAACCGCCCAGTGCCCTGCACACAGCCGATACATGGGAAATATCTACCGAGTGAATGAATCAAAAAATGAACGAATGAAATTGAGCCATTCTGAGCCTGAAAGACACCCAGGGACTCCTAACAGCAGTTCTCCGTCAAACGCGGTTTTGCCTCCCAGGGAACATTTGGCAATTCCCGGAGACATTTTTGGTCGTCACCAACTCAGGAGTTGGGAGGGCACTGCTGGCATCTATAAGATGGAAGCCAGAGAGGCTGCTCTACATGATACAATGCTTAGGACAATCCCTGTGCAACAGATGAGAAAATTGGGGTTCAGCGAGGTAGAGTAAGAACACACAACCATTCAATAGCTGGGATGAGATTCAAACTAAGGTATGTGTGACATCAAATCTACCGTCTTACCTTGTGCCCCACAGGGAAAGCCAGAGAGCAGTAGGATCCCAAGGCATGCTCGGCTGATGGTGGTCATGCCATAAAATTTTGCCTTTACTCTGATTTTTCCCTCATTGATGAGATTAAAGACAAGTAGAAAAAGCAGCCACTTCGGACTAAATGTTTCTTCCCAACAAGACTGTTTGGATTTCCAAATTTCCCCAGTGAGTCACTCTCTCATGTTAGGGTGAGAATCCATACTTGTGCTGGGGCTCTCCCACCTGCTAGAGCATCTCCCATCTGCTTGTCCAGTCCCTATCCATCTCTCAAGGACAGCATGAGGGTCTCCTCCTCTGTGGCACCAGGTCTGACCCCCTTAGAAAGGAGCCACCACCTGACCTCCATCAGAGGCCATCAAAGCTGCTCTCAGGCCATACCCAGCTCACGTGTCTGGATCAGCCACATCCAGGAGTCCCTTGTCCTCTCCTGGGTCTTACTACCAGCTGGCTGCCTCCCTGCCTGCCCCTCTGGCTCCCCATTCCCAGCCCAGGGGATCTCCTTGAGGTGGTCCAAGTAGCAGACACACTCATTCATCCCACCCCACCCAGCATTAGTCCTTCCCTGAGAGGTGTGTCCAGCGCCCCTCCTGGCCTTGCCTGGTCGCCCATTCCACCACAATTCACCATGTCCCCTACTGTGTCACGACTGTATCCTACTCCTCCCGTAAGCGTCCAAGTGATGACTTTTATACCACGGTTTAACACCCACATGGCTCTTTATATATACAGGGCCATGTGTGCCAGCCTGGCTTCTGGAGGCAGAGTGTCTGGGTTCAGATCCTGGCTCTGTTGCTTTCTAGCTACAAAATCTTGGGCAGGCTACTTAAATTCTCTGTGCCTCATGTGAACAGCAAAGAGATGTCAGTACCTCCCTCACAGCAATGTTGGGAGGATTAAATAAATAAAGAGCTTAGCTAAGCACCTGGCACATAGGAAGTGCTCCACAGGAGTCAGCTCTGGTCATGTCACGTGCCTGGTCCCTGGGAGTTCATCTGCCCCTAGGCTTCAGGAACAGTATCTCAACAATTGTTGGTTCAGCTCTGTGTCCGCCATGATGCTAGTGTTGGATTAGATGGTGGGGCAGTGGTGAGCAGACAAAGTCTCCCATGATGCCATCGGGTGCTTCAATAAGTGGCCTCTTTGAACGGACACTGATATTTCATGTAGTTTCTTTGCTCAGTTCCTACTAGCATTCTATCTGACAATCTCAGGGCTATTTATGGCCCAAGAAGCTCTTGCATACATGGTTCATCTGTTAATACCACTCCATCCCTTTATAAGCATGGGCCTCAGGCTCAGAGAGGTTTAGTGGCTTGGCGAGAGTCACACAATATGTGAATTTAAAAATAGGCTTTCTGCTTCCCAGGCCAGTCGTGGCTGACATGCCTCACTCCAGGGGACCCCATTCACAAACCCTCCTAGAGTCGTGGAATAGATCCACTGTATACCTAGCAAGGCCAGAGGCCAGGTAGAGAAGAGAGACTACCAAAAAGGAGCCGAGGGCAGTGGTTCTCAGGCCTGCCTGGGAATTAGAATCACCTGGGGAGAAGATGTGGCAAAATTGGAGGCCATGTGCACCATTGGTGGGATTGTAAATTAGTGCAGCCATGATAAAGACCAGGATGGAGATTCCTCAAAATATTTAATTACAAAAAATTAAAAACAGAACTACCATATGATCTGGCAATCTCATTTCTGAGTATATATCCAAAGAACTGAAAGCAAGGTCTCAAAGAGATACTCGCACACCCATGTTCACAGCAGGATTATTCACAATAGCCAAGAGATGGAAGCCACCCAAACAACCATCAACAGATGAACGGATAAGCAAAATGTGGTGCATACATAAAATGAAGTATTATTCAACTTTAAGAAGGCAAGAAATCCTATCCCATGCTACAACCTGGATGAGCCTTGAGGAGATTATGCAAAGTGAAATAAGCCAGTTACAAAAAGACAAATACTGCATGATGAAATAGGAGGTATCTAACATAGTGCATAGAAACAAAGTAAAATGGTAGTTACCAGGGGCTGGAGAGAAGAGAGAATGGGGAGTTGTTTAACGGGTATAGGGTTTCAGATTTTCAAGAAGAAAACATTCAGGAGATCTGTTTCACAATAATGGGAATATACTTAACACTATGAATTGTATGCTTAAAAATAGCTAAGATGGTATATTTTGTTGTTTTTTTACCAAAATAAAAAATCTTTTTTTATTTAAATAAAAGTCCCCTGTGTGGATCCCACCTCAAGCAAATTAACTCAGAATTGTGGCATGAGCCACAGCCAACAATGTTTTCAAACCTCCTTCTCCCATCCCCACCCCTTACCAGTGCATGAGGTCTGCCTGTAATCACCACCCTGTCTCCTTGCTGTTCAAAGTCTGGTCCTTGGACCAGCAGCAGTGGCCTGGAAGCTTGTTAGAAATGCAGAGTGTCAAGAAAAAAAAAAAAAAAAAAAAGAAAAAAAAAAAGAAATGCAGAGTGTCCACTGTGCCCCAGACCTACTGCACCATGCATGACCTGAATCTTGTTACAATCTCCAGGGCGTTGGTAAGTGGAATGGGTCCTGCAGAGGACAGGAGTCATGGAAGACAAACGGGCACCCCTCTTTTATTTAGCCTAGGCCCATGTAGGGCGATCTCTCTGTGGGTGGAATAGCTTAATGTCCAGTTAAACTTGAATTTCAGATAAATGACAGATGATTTTTTTTTTCTTTTAGTGTAAGTAGGTCCTCTGCAATATTTGGGACACATACACTCAAGTTTTTGTCATTGCTTATCTGAAATTCAAATTTAACCAGGCATCCTTTGTTATATCTGGCAAGCCTACCTGGAGAGCCCAGTGAAGGGGGAGAGAGGAGACAAGTGTGTGGGGTCCCCACAAATAATGGCCCAGAGCTGCTGGAACTAGTTCATGGGGTGACAGGCAGTGGCAGATATGGGCAGCCCTGAGTCCCCATCAAGAGCAAGACCTAGCCCTTCCAACAAGCCTCTGGGAAGCCTCCCGCTGAGATTTCTTGCAGATCAGAGGGAAGAACCTACAGGGGTTCCCTCCCCTCCAAGCCAGCTCACCCCTCTGGAGATCCCTGCCAACTTGGAGAAGGTTCAAAACTGCAGGCTACCTCAAGTACTAGCCCCAACCCTGGCTTTCATTTTTTAACATTCTTCTGGGACTTCACAAGCATGCAGGCAAGCGTTTTTTGCAGCCAGCCGAAGAGTCCTGAGCAGGGCTGTTAATGGGTATGGTTTCCCTCTGCTGCCCCTCCTCGCCTGGGGTCTGCACAGCCACTTGGGGTGAAAAGAGCCCTCTGTGGAGGGCACGGTGACCGCAGGCATGGCAGCCCTCTCCTGTCCTCTTTCCAGGCTGTCAGAGCCTGCCGTGTCATCTGCCTGGGGAATGCCTTCAAGAGTGCCAATTAAGGCCGGGACAAATGTGCGTGATTGCAGAAGCCAGTTGAGTTGAGACACTGGGAGCAAAGCGACTTCTGCATAAAGCAGGTACCTGGAGAGCTGACCTTGAGAAAAGCACCAGCCACTTGTCAACAGTTGGAAATCTGCTGGAGATAAATTGGCACACCAAGACTGAACTAGGCTCACAGGACTCGGGGACTTTTGAAAATTCAAAGCTCTTACAGGACACAGGAAAATGACCGCAGTGTTTGTGTAATCTGGTGAGGAAGGCAAACCTGCAATATCACGTGCTTGGATTTGCAAGAACATGAAGGTTATCCTCACGAGGGCTCTGGACGTCCGAGGTCATCCTGTTTTCTGTTTTTCTCCTCCTCCCTGTCCTCCCACCCCCGCCCTGTCCGCGTGCGAGGAGCAGTGGTTTGGTACTCAGGATCCTCCCCCCTCCCCCCACCTTGGTCACTAATGTGCCTTATGACCCCTAAGAAGACACCTGCTGCTTTGGGACTCAGTGTCCTCAGTGTAGGCAAATGGGAAGTAAGGAGGCAGATGGGAGCCTGTGTTGAGCCCCACGCTCTCAGTAGGAACAGCAGTTCCTAACGGGCACAGGTGAATCACCCTCTCCAGAGGGGCTGCAGAGTTCAACCCCCGCCCCACCCCATCCAACTGCCCTGAACTGCCCCTACCTCTCCAGGCTGGGGGAACTCAGTCCAGCTCCAACAGGTGGGCTCAGTCAGCTCTGTGGGCCTCCCCTGCCAAAGTGTGACAGAATGGAAAGAGGTCTATAAACACCCCTTGGAGAGACAGAACATGAGAGCTCATAACTCTGGGAAACGAACTAGGGGTGGTGGAAGGTGAGGTGGGCGGGGGGTGGGGGTGACTGGGTGACGGGCACTGAGGGGGGCACTTGATGGGATGAGCACTGGGTGTTATTCTATATGTTGTCAAATTGAATACCAATAAAAAATAAATTTATATAAAAAAATAAAATAAACACCCCTTGGAGACAGGCCCTATGGATCAGGATAGACTTTCCTTTTTTTCTTTTTTTTTTTTTTTTGAAGATTTTATTTATTTATTCATGAGAGATACAGAGAGAGGCAGAAACACAGGCAGAGGGAGAAGCAAGCTCCCTGTGGGTAGCCTGATGCAGGATTCAATCCCAGGACCCTGGTGTCACACCCTGAGCCGAAGGCAGATGCTCAACCACTGAGCCTCCCAGGTGCCCCCAGAATAGACTTTCATGACAACTCAAGTGCTTGGAAGCCCCCAGCTGGGCCCTGCTCGGGGAGGATCAGCACCCTTTTTTGCCCCCACCCCTCTCCCCCCTGGAGATTCACATCATCAACTCTCCAACCCTCCAGACCTGGCAACCAGGCCCCCCAGGCTTGCTATCCAGACCCCAGCTTCACCACCAACCACTCTGGGCACCTGGGGCCTGTACTGGGCCTCAAAAGAACACTTCTCACTCATTTATTCCCGTGCTTACAGATGCAGAAGAATTGGAATTGTTAAAAGAATGTTCTAAAAAACCTTCATGGAAAACAGAGGAAGTTTTTTTTTGTTTTTTTACAAAGATTGGGGTGGGGAGACTTTGAAAAGAATAACCCATCCATGTATGGATTTAGGAAGAAGATGTAGCTGAACTCAGGGCATGGGTTTCTGAGGAGCCCAGACCCCATCTCTGCAGGGTCCATCCCTGCAACCCCTCAGCCTGGGGAGGAAGCCCTGGATTATAACTCAGGGAAGGGGGGACTATGGTATGGTGACAATGCAGAGACCTGGTTCTCCTGTGTGACTCTGAGCAGGTTGCTAGGCCTCCCTGGGCCCCAGTTTCTCCCTCTGTAAAAAAAGGATACGTGTATCCATCACACATGCCTGCTCTGAGAATTGAATGAATGAATCAATGTGATCACATCTAGCACACAGGAGACATTTCACAAATGTTGCCCTTCCACCAGGTCCAGCTAAAATGCTACCCTAGCTAGACACCATAACCAAAGTTAACACCTTCAGGGACACAGGCGTCATCATCATCATCTCTGACCTGAGGCTCTGGCACAAGACGGTGTCTACACCAATTTGATCCAGGCCTCCAGGTCAGCCTCCCCTAGACCTCAGATTCCAGAAACAAAATGTCTCCCCAAAGGTTGCATGTCCCCAAGGATCCTGCTCCGAGGATGCCAGGTCCAGAGCCCGTTTGCCAAGGATCTGACTGTATAGAAACCTTGCAGGTGGCAGCCATGTGCAGGCTTTACACACAACGTTCCCCGTGATTCTGACAGCAGCCCCCGATGTCAGCACATGGCACTATCACCATCCTATAGATGGTGTAGGTCAGTACTCAGTCCCACAGCTATGGGGAGCGGGTACTCAAACAGCAACGTGTCTGACTCCATGGATCTCAGCCCTGGCTAAAGAGAAGAATCATCTGGGGAGACTTTAACACAGACCTACCCGGGGGCCCTTCCCCTGACCTTCTGACTCCTGGTCTGGGTGGATCAGCGTGTCAGTACTTTAGAGGCACCTGGGGCTCCTCTAGGGTGCAGCCCGGGAGCTCAGGCCACCCTTCCCCCTCCTGGAGGATTCTCTGCCTCCCCACCCCACCCCACCTCAGTAAGTGCAAACACACTGCCAATGGGCCCCGTGCCCTCCCACAGCGCCATGCACCTGCACTCAGCTTGAAGGTTTCTAGGCCCACAGGTGCTCAGGGGGAACTGAGGCTGGGGTGAATGTGTGAGCAGCAGAGGCCCCAGCAGTCGTCCTCTGCTCTCTGCCGCACCCTGTTGATAGCAAAGAGCAGAACATGTCATGGCTTTTCTGCTCCCTTCCTGCCCTCTCACCAGATGTGGAACCTCCTACTTCACACCATCTACCTCTACTCCCACCTCCCCCTCCCCCTCCGGGGGAAGTATCTGGTCTCTGCCCTGTGTGGTTATCAGGTGTCTGGCTTCCTGGGAAGACTCCTCTGCCTTCCCCCTGTAGCTCAGTGAGGCAAGTCCCAGGCAGCCCTTCCAGACCAGCTCTGCACCCAGCCTGGGCAAATGCTGGCATGGTGGGCAGGCATTCCTCACACCACAAGGGCAAAATCCATGGCCCTGTCCTCCCTGTGGTCAAACGCAATTCACACAAGCTCAACGCTGGGCTCAGGACCAAAGCTGCCACAAAGACCATTTATTTGCCTGACTTTGGCCCTGCCGGGTGTGACCCCTGGGGCAGAGGCAATTGTTCTTGGGGCAGTATCTATTGTTCGCTCAATCCTGTGCCCGGCCTCCAGTTCTCCATCACTTCCGTTAGTTTCAACTTAAAAGGAGTCTCACCCTTGAGAGGGTGCTCCTAGTACCATGGGGGTGTAGCTGATGGCCAGGGGCCCCTGGAAGGGGCAGCTCTTGCCCACTCTGGTCACTGCATGCCCAGCTCTGCTGAGTGAGGCCCCTGCAGGCACCCGGGGCTCTGCCTTCAACAGGCCTCTCCCTCCCCCAGGCCAGGGGTGCTGTCCCAGCCTGCTCCCCAGGTGGGAGCCGAGCCCAAGGGCATAGCCTGTTCCACTGGGTCCTGGGCCACCAGCCTCTGTAAAAAGCACAAGGCCCGGGCGGCTCCATCTTTTCCTGGAGAAGAGATGGACAGAAATAGACTGGGACAGATAGATAGCTCTTGGCAAGCATCAGATGCTAAGGTTTGTTTCCCCTAATAAAAATTTTCCATCAATTAACAAGTATTTGTGAACCTTGATTTGTAACTGAGAGGCATTCCGCAGGATTCCTAGAGTGCTGGCAGTGGTGGTGAGTGTGTGTGCAAGCGAGCAAGCTCACTTGTTTGTTCAGAGAGGTGGTATGGCACAGGGACAGGAGACATGGCCTCTGGAGCTATACTATGTGGGTTCAAATCCTGCCTCTGCCTCTTGAGCCCTGCTGCTGTGACCTTAGGCCAGGGCTGACCTCTTGTGCCTCACTTTTCCCACCTGTTAAGTGGGGCTAATAAAGCAACAGAGTGCCTTGCACAGATTAAGTACTTAATCGATGTGAGCTATTATTACAAACTTGGCACTATGGGAGGACATAAAGTTAAATATTCACTCCACCAATCTTTTTTGTCATCAAAAGGAATGAGCCACGGCACATGCAACAAGGCAGGTGGATCTTATACAATATTAAGTGAAAAGGACTTTAAGGGTTATATACAGTATAATAGGCTCTAAGGCTAAAAATAACTACAAGAAGATATACTTTTTAAGAAAATGTATGGATACAATGAAACTAGACAAAAGGGAAAACAGGAAATTGATGAAGTCAAAATTAGGGAAGATGATCATGTCAGTGGGGAGACACAGGGTTGGTGCAAGGCAGGATGTTTGGATGTAGGTTTTGTCAAATCCTTGCTTTGTTTTGGATGGTGAGCTCTCTGGGTGCTTACTCCGTGAATAAAAATAACTAAATAACTACATAATTAAATAAAAGAAGAGCATGCATGGGCCAAGAGAGACATGAGACAAAGACTGTGATTAAGCCAGTTGTTAGCATCGATGGTATGAAAGGGGGAAAACACAAACAAATGTATTGCGTGCCCCTCGCAGGCTAGATATTGTCCTCGGCTCTGGGTTTACACCAGCGCATGAAATAGAAAAAAAAAAAAAATCCCCACCTACTCAGAGCTCACAATTGAGTGTAGGGAGACAGCACACACGATACATGGAGTCGTTTATGAGTGTCATGGCCAGAAATGGAGATGCGGGAGATGGGAAGCAGGTGGTCTGGGAAGGTGTCACAGAGAGAGTGACATCCAAGCCAAGCCCTGAGGAAGGGGAAGGAGGAGGCTTGTGCATTCTGAGCTTCTAGAGGATGATGGAGCTCCGAGGCTAAGGGAACAATCTAGCAGAGGCTCTGAGGCAAGAGGACCTGGGAACTGGCTGGCGAGGCTGGTGAGGCCAGAGAGGAGTGAGCCCAGGGAAGAGGGAGAGGATGTGGAGGCCTGGCAGGCCATGCTGAGAACCTTGGCTTTCACTCTGAGCAAAGGAGGAACAATCTGATACATTTTAATTTTTTTAACTTTATTTATTTATCTGAGAGAGAGAATGAGAGAGAAAAAGAGCATGAGCAGGAAGAGGGAGAAGGAGACACGGGGCTCAATCCCAGGACCCCGAGATCACGACCTGAGCTGAACAAAGGCAGACATGGCAGGTGCTCAGCAGACTGAGCCATACATTTTAAAAGGACCTCTCTGGCTGCTGCCTGGAGGGTGGTCTACGGAGTGCGGTCGGCTGGAGTGCTGACCGGGGAGCTATTGTAGAAGCCCAGGTCGGGGCTGAGGACAGCAGCAGAAGTGGGAAGGGCTCAAACCCGGGATGGAATGATGACGGGGCTACAGCTCTCCGCCCAGGTCCCCAGGCCCCCAGACCCCCAGGCTCCCAGGTCCCCAGGTGCTCAGGTCCCCAGGTTTGCAGCAACAACCAGACACATGTCCACATGTCCAAAGAATCACAAAACATAATCTACTGTGAGCCCTACAGCAGTTGGTCTAGAGCCCCAACTCCCTTGCCTGGCCAGGTGCAGGGGTGCGCTGGCAGCCTGGGCCCTGCTCCTCCCACCCTGGCTCGGAATGGTGGGGCAGGTGGTGGGGCAGCCTCCACCTCTGGGAAGGAGGTCCTCACGCTTGTTCCCAAACCCTCCTGCAGCTAACCTGGCCCAAACCCCAGGCATCTGTGTGGCCACACAGGTGATGTTCCTTCCCCAGCTGGGGTCCCTGCCAGCTCCCAGACTTCCTCCTCGCCATCAGGGCCTCCCCTGTACCCCACCCAGGGCTTCCCCTGTGCCCACATTATAGGCCCTAAAGGGGCTAGACTCACAGAGCCCAGGGCCACTCTAAACCAGTGGTTCTCTGCCTCAGCTGCTCACTGAAATCACCTAGAAAACTTGCTGGTGCCTGAGTCCCCCCCACCCCCCACCCCCAAGGCTACTGTAATAGGTCGGGGGTTGGACATTGAGATTATTCTCGAAGCTTCTAGGTGATGCCACTGCTGTGCAGTCAGGGCCGAGAGCCTCTGCTCCAGGGGCCTGCTGTAGCTTCCCCAACCCCTTCCCTACAGGTGCTTCATGCCTGCCAGCTCCCGCCTGCCCTGGCTGGTGCATCGTCGCCTGAAGTGAGGCACCCTCTGAAGGCCTGATCAACCCCGGGATGAGCAGAGGGTGCTTATCTAACTCATCCGGTGGGTGAGGAGGACCCAGGGCTGCCCTGCAGACATGGAGAGTGGAGCGGACGCCCAGGACCACTTGCTTCCAGGGGCCCTGGGGCTGCATCTAAGGCCAGAAAAGCCCTCGGCTCAGATACACTTAATCAAGGCTGTGCCAGGCTGGCTCCCCTCCCCAGCTCCTCCCTGTCCTTCCTCCTTTAGGACTAGAACTTGGAATGCATTTTTATTAGACTTTTCCTAGGTGAAAATGGTGCCAGCCTGGGGGTGGGGAAGCCGGAGAGAGTGTGATTTACACTTACCCTGAGTCCTCACACCTCCCAAGGGCAGCTGCTCACAGAGCCCCTGGCAGATGGGTAGCACTGATGGGCTGCTCTCTGATCCGCCCTAGCCAGGAGCCACATCTCTGCAAAAATGCCCCGAAATCTCCAATGAGCCAAAGGCCCTTTGGCAAACAAACAGGGGAAGGTGGGTGCTGCTGTGCGTGAGGTTCTGCCAAAGATGCCACTCAGAAAAACGGCTCATACTCCCCAAGCTGCACACACATCTGATGAGGCTGCTGCTCATACATTCTCTCTCGGCTCCAAACAGCTATTTGACTCTTACTTGCTTCTAAGTTCTGTCTTAGGCTTCGATTCTTGCTCAGCCTCCAAGAGAGGTCACTTCCCCTGGGCACGGACCGACTGACTATGCACCTCCTGGTCTTTTTAGAGAGGGTACCCTTTATTGGGTCAGCTTCTGATGGGCTTAGTTTGTCCAGGACCCTCCTGTGAACACCCTGGCAGGACTCCTCAACATTGGCACTGGTGACATCTTGGGCTTCTTTGCTGGGGATGGGGCTCCTGTTCATTGTAGGATGTGGAGCACCATCCCTGGCCTCTCCCCACTAAATGCCAGGAGCCCCCCCACCCATCCACCTCTATGGTGATAAAAAACGTCCACAGACATCACTAAATGTCCCCTGGAGAGGGGAGGATAGGCAAAATTGCCCCAGTTGAGAACCACTATGTTATAGCAGTAAGACCAGAGCCTCTCAAGGGCAAGGACTGGGCAAGTGACCTCTGACAGGCAGTTCAGTCCAGTGACCCGTCCGGGAAACCAGGCTGCACCTTCGGAACTGTGTGATCTTGCTTAGGAAGCCTAACCTCCCCGGGCTTCAGTGTCATGCTCCAAAATACAATAATAACGGCCAATACATGCTCACGGTGGGCCCCGTGCCAAGCGCCTTGCACCAGCTTTCTCATTGAACACAACGTTTTTCTAGAAAAAGTATTGTCCCTATCTTACAGATGAGGAAATTGAGACCCAGAAAGGTTGGCCAACCTGCTCAAGAACACACAGCCAGAAGGCAGGCAGTTTGACCCCAGGGACCCCAGTCTGAGCCACAGTTCTGTTCTCTCTCCCTCAAAGAGGGGCTTGGGCCTGACACGACCTTTGTCGTGTCCACAACTTTGTCATTCCACAACTGTGCCATTCTTCTGACGCTCTTGCTATGGAAAGAATGTTCACTGGGTGTCCTGTATCCTTTGCGTCCCCTGGCCCTGCCCCCCAGGACGAAGCCTGCTCATGCTTCCCCTCATTCTATATGCTCCTCCTATACTCTGTGTGCTGTGCTAGGATCCCTGCTGTCAGTAAGATACGGAATTTACCCTCTGGTGAGGAAGTAGATATCAAATAGCTCATTAGACTTTGTATTTATGACTGTGATCAGGACTAAGAGGGGACTCACCCAGCACAAAGGGTCAGGGGAGGGACGACCTAGCTGCTCGATAATGGGTGTGCAGGGGTTAAACCCATGAGGTCGAGGGAAGCCAGCTCCCAGAGAGAGAGCTCTGTGCATCTACCCCAGGAGGAACAGAACATGGAACGCTGCTTGGACTAGAAGCCAAAGGGAAGAGGGTGCAGGAGAAGGCTGAGGAAGTGGGCAGGCCGTCTGGATCCTGGCAAGAATTTCTACCTTTGTCCTAGAAGCACCAAGAGGCCAGCAGAGGGTTTAAATAAGGGGGTGACATAATCAGATGAGAATATTTCCCGGAGCAACTATGGTAGGCTCTGGAAAGATCAGGGCTCAGGGCAGCAAGAGAAAATTCAGAGAGGGGGCAGGTTGGGCCATGGAGCTGGTCCTGGGGCGGGGGGGGGGGGGGGGGCGGCAGGGGACAGAGAGAAGTGCCAGGTTCCAGGGAGAGTTAACATGCAGAGTCTAGGGGAACAGGTGGGGCTGCAGTGGGGACGCTGGGTGGACAGCTGAGGGTGGTGCTGAGTGCAGGACAAGGGTGCACAGGATGTGAACCTGTTGCATTTGGGTCCTATGCATGACAACACTGGACTGAATTGACTGACCTACCAACTGGCTGTCTGACAAGTGGCACTGAGACCCCTCTCCTGCAGTGAGGGTCCCACTGACCTAGGGCACACCCAGGATGGGAACACACAGGCCTCGGAGAAGGCACACAGGCAGGCAGCAAAGCCCGGGGGAAAGGGCCCCGGTATGAAAATGGAAGTTATTATCACTATTACCTTATCAGATCTGACAAGATCATAGTCAAAGGTGGAGCCACTGCAGCCTGTAATACAATATAAATGGGCTCTCGGGTGGCAGTTGGCTGTGGCATTGATTCTTATTCACTCGGAAGCTAAATCACAGTGCTAATGTGAAACATGTGTGAAATATCCCTTTTTCATGCACTGGCAATGAAAGGGCTCCACAAATCTGTAGCCAAATGAACGTGCTTATGAGTAATGGGAGTCTGCACATGGGCATCATTTTATTACCATGTACAAGCCAGCTTCATCGATGCTTTGATTTCACGTTAAAGGAAGCACTCCAGCCACCTAGGGAGGTGAAGAAACACCAGCACGCAGGCAGCCCCATGTTGAGCAAGTGACACTTCATTGCTAGCCAGGGCCTGAGGAGTTTAAGATGCTCTCATCACAGTTCAGTTGCTCTTCTGATCATAGAACGGCAGGATGGGACAGGACGTCAGGCCCCCCAGCTTGCCTGTGTAACAGAGGAGGGAAGACACCCAGCATCTGGGACTGGAGCCCACACCTTCCCACTGGTCCAGGCCATGATGCTTCTATCACTGGGTTCAGGACTCCCAGAGTTTCACCCTTCCAGAGATTTCAAACGTCTAGGGCCCAAGATGGAGTCTCTGGAAACCACCAGAGGAATTGAAAGTACAGACTGTTTCTGAAGTTACAGGTTGGCAGGTAAAGGACATGGCATCTTGGCAAACATGTTGGTGACTATGGGATGCTAAGGAGCAGGGTGGGGGTTGGGGGGACTGAGTCACTTGGACAAGGCACAGGAACCTGAGAGCAAAGTCTTGTTCACCTTTTGGCTCATGCATAATGCATACTCTGCCTACGTCTAGAAGAAGATTTGGGGTGGTTTGCTATTTAGAATATATGCACGTGCAACACAACAGTTCATACTGAGATCACTCCTGTTTTTACCAGCAGAAACCTGGAAGGGAGCCAAGTGTCCCTCTCTAGGGGGCTTGTTTAAAAAAAAAAAATCTATCCATGCATTTGGTGACTATGATACAGCTATTAAAAAATAAATAAGCAAATAAATTAATAACTGAGGAAGCACCCTGTGTACTAATATGGGTAAGGGAAGAAAAAGTGGGGTACAGAATATACGGTGGGCCATATTTCATATGGTAAGGTGGAAAACTAAACATACATACTGAAGTCTCTCCATTTTAGCATAAAGTAACCCTGGAAGTAGAAACCAGAAAGCTGGGGCACCTGGGTGGCTCAGTCGGTTAAGTATCGATCGGCCTGCGGCTCAGGGTGTGATCCCAGGATCAAGTCTCACATCTGGCTCTCTGCATGGAGCCTGCCTTTCCCTCTGCCTGTGTCTCTGTCTCTCTCTGTGTCTCTCAAGAATAAATAAATAGATCTTTAAAAAAAAAAATTCTAACTCAGTCAAACATAAGAGGAGAGAAGAAAAGGGAAATCATTCCAGGTACAAGAGCCACCAATGTCTCCCTTCTCCAAAAAATGGACCCTAATACCACCTCACCTGGGGTCCCACAGCCCAGTGTACTCAGAAGCTGAGGGTGTGTCAGCAGCCTCCAGCCTCACAAAGGCTGGGAACAGAGGACAGAGGGGCAGCCTGCTGGGGCCGGCCAGTGGCCCGGCCTCCCTGCCCCAGCACCGGAGGGAGCAGGTGAAGCCTGGGGCCCACAGCAGGCCAGCACCATCCAGGGCTGCCCACCCCAGTGGGGCTGTGCCCACATCCGCCCCCCGAGCCAGCCCTGACTCCTGGCTGTCTCAGCTGCTGACAGTTTGTGGTTCCAGAGCAACCAAGCCGCACTGAGAACCCTGCTCACACAGTCGGGCTCCTGCCCACCCCCAGCTCTGGCCCACCCCACCCCAGGTTGTCCTCCTTGCGTTCCCAGCTTGACCCTGTGCCTCCAGGCCTGGGGAGCAGCACCCTCACCAAGGATTGCAGCCTTGGCCCTGGAAACATGCTCTCTGCTTGCAGGCTCCTCTCTGACCCGCTCCCGGAATAGGAGGGGCGGCCAACCATCAGATCCATTACAACTCACTGCCACCACCCAGATGTCCATTAGTGAAATTAATTCTAGCCCATGAATAAATTATATTCATTCTATAGAAAACCATATTTAAAAAAAAAAAAAAACAAGAGTGATTCGTACAAGTAGGTCTTTCTTTAAGATATATTAAATAAAAACACACAAGCTACAAACCATGATATATAGCTTGATCCCATGTTGGGGCCATCTGGATCTGTTCTGCAGACCCGCAGTGACAATATAGGTGTAATGCTGCCGTGCTAGTCTCTAAGTGGGGAGGGCATATTAAAATTCCCTTCACTTTCTCAGCAAAACACTTCTATTTTTTTTCTTATACGAAGCAGATCTGGACATAGATCTCTCTCATTCATTATACACTTCGTGGGGCTGGTTTGCTAAGTCAGAGGCTCAGGGCAAGAACTCCCCTCCCAACTCTGCACTTTCTGGTAGATGAGAAACTGAGGCCCAGAGAGGTCAATATTTTCTTACTTAGCATTATACAGGAGTGAGTTAGCAGCAAAGCTGGGCTCAGAGCCCTCATCTCCTGACTAATCCCTGTGTTCTTTACACCACACCATGTGGCCTTAACATGAAATGAGTATATATTTGGGGAGGGTTCTTGATGTGGCTGATGGGGGGATAAACAGGGGAAATATTGGCTAAAATAATAATAATAATAATAATAATAATAATAATAATAGACTTAGCGCTCCAGGACTCGTTACCTGGCTGCCAGGTCAACACCACCACCATTGACTGATGGAAGATTCCAGACAAACGTTCATTCAAAGATGAACCATTAACTGTAAATCAAAACCTAGAGTGAGCGCTGAGTTATAAAGCGAGTTAGAATAAGTGGATAAATGGATGGCTGATCTCAGCCCCAACAGCGAGGATCGGAGTTAGGGAGGCTTCTTGAAGGGGTGTCTAATAGAAAAATAGTCCTAGCCGTCTCCCCCAGAAGCAGGCGAAATAGCAGGCGGCATGTTATTCAATTAAAAGCGCTATTCAATGTTTTGTTCCACTGGGCTCTGAAGGCCTGGCTGACGGTGACAAGGATGGTGGCAAATTCCATTTGGTCACCACTTTACAGCGGAGGAAGGCTTTAACTCATCGTCCTACTGGATCCTCTTGCGGTCCTGGAGCCAGCACTCTTTAGCCTTCATTTTTGTGTCAGAGGAAGCAGCTATAGGACTTGCTCAGGGTCACACTGGGCAGTTTCGGAGGCCAGCTGGAGGCGGATCGGCTGGGCCTGGCCCCACGTGCTCCTCCCGCACCCCAGGGAGAGCGGGGCGGCGGGCCTGAAAGCCTGAAAAGCGAAAAGCAGCTGAACAGCCCCTGGGCAAGTGAAACAGCCCGCGAGCCCAGTACATACAGCAGCTCAGTCAGGTGCTTCCCCGCCCCCTCCCGGGCCCCCCCCCGCACAGGGCTGGGGACACTCTGCCACTCTCGGGATTCCTCGGAGTCTGGCGTTCATCCACGTGCATACCTGACAGGAAGAGGCACATGGATGCGTTTTGTAAATGTTTCATTACCTCTTTCTCCTCCTTGAAACGCTGTGCCGTACACTGCCGGTTCAACTCACTCTGCCCTGTTAAGTGACGTCAGTGGGGCAGGTGATCTAATTCTTTCCATTTCACAGATGAGGAAACGGAGGCTGGGGAAGCGTGTCAGATGTCTTGTTACTTCGCAGCGGCGGAAGGGGTAGGGATGAAAACCAAAAATTGGTGAGGGTCCACGGGGCAGAGGGCTCTCTCAGGATCGGTTCACTTCCTCCCCTGAGCCGCTGGGAAAGGGAGGCCTGGCTACCCCATCTTACACCAGGGACGCGGAGACTCAGGAAGGCCAAACCACCCGCCCAAGCGACGGAGCCAGGACTCAACAGCCAGGCTCTCAGACCCCAAAGCCGATGTGTGCAGTTGCTGTGAAAGCCACGCTGGGGGGTGGGGGGGCGGGGGGTAGGAGGGCAGGGGGGCAGGGGGGTACGGGGGTACTAGGGGGGTGTGGGGGGTGCAACTTCGTGTCAGGCACCAGGCAAGTCCCTCCCCCAACTATCAGGACTGACAATAGCTTCCTGAGCTTTAAGACGTGCCAGGAGTGGGCTGAGCTCTGCCCACATAGACTCTGGAGGACAAGGCACACTTCCGTGTCTCTGAATCCTCACGTGGCACAGAGCTGGCCCCCTTGGCTCAAATCACCCACCCCAGCTCCTGGGTCCTTTTTTTTTTTTTCATTTCTACTGTGCAGACCAAAGGACAGGGTGGGCTCTCTGGACTGCTACTCACATCCCAAATCACTGCATGCACACCCTGCCAAGGGAGTCGAAGTCCCCCAGCCAGCTCTCTGCACCCAGGGAACCAGGCCAGCTCCCAAGGGTGCCTCGAACCCCTCCACGTCTACCTACACCACTGCTGTCCACCATTCCCACAATTCCCACTCAGGTTGTCTTCTCTCACTGCCCGAAGGAATGGTTTGATGGTGAGAAACATTTCCACATGAAAGCTTGGGTGTCTCTGAGTCATCATTTATTGCTTTGTTTCCGTGGTTTATACTTTTTTTTTTTTTTTTTAACTTAAAAGAGAGGGCAGGAGTGATGAGTGTGGATGGGATGAGTAATCCCAGCTCCTCTGGGCTCCGGTGGGAAGATGGAAATAAGAAGTGGAGACAAGAGTAGGGGAGAGGATGGGAGTGGCTGGGAGGGCTGGGCTGGGGGAGCACTGACCCCTGTTCCGGATGGGGAGGACTTGGGCCCCAAGTCAGAAAGTACTGCAATCCAAACAAGGTTTATGTGCTCAGCTGCAGAATGTGGGCGTGTGGAGGCAGGAGACAGGGAAGCATTCCAACCAAGTGATCCATAACCCACAGAGGGATGGCCCATGCAAATCTCCCACAGCTTCAAGGCCCAATCAACAGCCACCTTCAGGTGGCCTTTGGCAGACCACCCCAACCAAGAGTGCTTCCCTCTCCTTCTGAGTTGGAAACTTTCATTTGTGCTGAGGGGTAGGTGGCTTTGCTGGTCCCCATCGCCCTTTATATTCTCACTGCCTCCCCCATTCCGGTGTGAGCTCTTGGAGGGCAGGGAGCTTGTTTTCACCACCTTTGTATCTTTTGAGCATGGGACACCCCAGTAGTCCACTGTTGAGGTGATGCGTGCCACACCCCATATCCAGAGCCATGAACTTCCAAGCAAACACTCGTGGACGGAGTTTCAGAAAGCAGCATCAGATAAAAATCACACAATTTAACGGTGGGTCTTGGGCTCTATACTGTGTGCAAAGTCCTTTAATATTCTTGTAAAGCACGTGTTAGGTGATATTAAGCTCACTCTACAGATGAGAAAACTAGGGCATAGTGTGAGTGATTAACTGATGACTAGTTAGAGTAAATAGAAATAGCTCTGCAGCCAGGGTTCTGACCTTAGTCTGATATTCTCTGAAGGGGCTGGAGGTTTCTATCATCTCTGAAGCACATGACAAAATAATTCTGCAAAACTCCACATTGCTATAGCCCACTCTCACCCAAGATGCACGGCATGTATCCGTAGAGCCAAGGCTCCAAAGAAATCTGTTTGGCTTAGCTCAATACAGCCTTTTCCAAATGTGACCGTACTTGGAACTCTTTTGCATGAGACACCTACAGTAACCTGCACTAGGGAAACGTTCCACTGACCTGCTGTGACTCTAAAGTGGAACTCACACTCCCAGGAGAAGCAGGATATATGGAGAAGGAGGCTTTAGCTGGATGAATAAACCTCTAATGGTGAAAGTTCAGGGCTCAGCCAGCTAGGAGGGATGTTGCCTCTTCTACTTCTTCCTTTCCTCCTCCTTCTTTTCCTTCTCCTTCTCTTCCTCCTCCTATTATTCTATTATTACTCTATTATTATTCTACTTTTCATTATTAAACTTCTCAGATATGCACAAATAGAAGAACATAATAAAACCCTAGGTGTCCGTCACCAATCACAAAACCAGCTTCAACAATATACGACAATCTGCCATTTTTGCTTCATCTCTTTTCTCTGGAATATGTTAGAGAAAATCCCAGATATCATGTCAGGGTCTAACACTGCCACAGTAGTACATGCCTTAAAAAGTCCATAATAATTCCTGGATATCCAATGCCCATCCTGGACCTAACATCCCTGATGCACTCAGATTGGTCTGTCTACAGCAGGAAGGCCCAAAATCAGGACTCAAATCAGATCCACAGAGTGCGTTTGCTTGGTGTGTTCCTTAAGACTCTATTAATCGGGGCACCTGGGTGACTCAGTCAGTTGAGCATCTGACTCTTGATTTCAGCTCAGATTATGATCTCAGGGTCATGGGATTGAGCCCCATGGCGGGCTCTGCATTCAGCAGAGAATCTGCTTTTTTCTCTCTCTCTCCCTCTCCTTCTGCCCTGCTTATGCATGCTTTCTCTCTCTCTCTTTCTCTCTGTCTCAAATAAATAAATCCTTAAAAAGAAGAAGAAGACTCTACTATTAGCAAAATGAGGGCATTTATCCTGAGGTCTTGGCGTGGCTTGGTGAGGGCTTCCCTGCTGTGGTGTCTTGCATGTTCCTCTAGTTCTTGCATAAAATAGTAGTTAGATTTACAGGCTTGAGCAGATTTAGGTTCAGGTTTACGGCAAGTGAATATCATAGGTGATGCTGTGTCCTTCCTATTATACCTGGTTGTCCAACTTTTAGCAAAGCTAATATTGATCCATGGGTGTGGGTAACTTTTTGAGCAACTAGATCTTTCCAGTGCCTCCAAAATTATATCACACCCTAAAATTTGGTTCTAACCCATTGTGATTTGCCCATTTTCTAAGATTTCATGGAGACTCTCCCTATCAAGGTCCAGTACTCTATCAGTATATCCTTTTTTAGGCTGTCTGTGACGTTTAACCTTTCCTTTCCTTTTTTTTTTTTTTTTAAGAAAATACATTTTTAAATGACCAGTCAAGCTGGGGGCACTGTGCTCCCTTCAGGCCAGGCCCTATCAGCAACTCTATGCACTCAGCTGGAATCCCAGGTCTCAAGCAGCATGTAGATTGCTCCATCCATCTCCTAGAAGAGGAGTCAGAATCTCAAGGAGAACAAGAACACATAGCTGAAGATGATAAATATGCATCCAAAATTTTTAAAAACCAAATTACACAAATCAAGCTTATTCTGAGAGGTTCGTTTTGCCAGGGGTCTCTAGTGCTCCAATCAGCATAATTAAATACCAAGATCTCTCTAGAATTGATTGTGGTTTTCACATTTTTTATCATCCAAGGACCATTTCGGCAGGATGATTTTAAGCTAATAAGAACCCCCAAATTAGAAACTAATTAAGGAGATGGAAAATACAAACGTATTTGTTTTTAGTCAGGCACTATTTTTATCAGAGGAATCATGAAAAATTAAAATTGTTAAATACCCATATGAAGGTTGTCAGGCAAGGGCAATGTGGCTTTCTGCCTCTGCCTGCTGCAAAACCGTAAAGGGATATATCAGAAACTATTCCTTATGGGCCCCCAGGAAGCAACAGAGACGCCAATCTTAATAGAATTGCACACTGTTTGGCCTGGCGAGGGAAAGAAAAGGTGCCGCTGTAAGACTTTCGATCTTTGGTGACTAAGATTCCTAAGCACTTCTTACTTTTCAAATGCATGTGGAGTTGGCATTGTTGCAGTACGCTCTCTCATGCCCACTGAATAGATGAGGACACTGAGGCCCGGGGAAGGTGAGCGATCTGCACAGGATCACCCAGCAAACTTTGAAAGAGCCATGGTTCTGTCTCTAAATGTGCTTGATTCTGTGAAACATCCTCTTCACTGTCCTCCAGATGCGCCACAGACTACCTCTTAAAATAGATGTTAAGTCACAGTGACACCGGTTTGGAGGATCCTTTTAGATTCGTGACAGCTTTGAGAACTCGGGCCCCAGGGAGAAGCAGCAGGAGGCAGGAGCCAGCTGCTCCCAGGGACAGGACCTCCTGTCTAGAGAGGCAGCAGCACAGGGACCCATGGGCCACTGGAGTGAGCATCAGAGGACTGCTGACCCCATCAGACGCCACCAAGTGTTGATCCAACCTTGAAAACAGTGCTTCAGCCCCCAGGCCTGGAGTCTCTATCTGTCCCGTCGACTTTGCACTGACTCCAGCGCAGCAGACACCCCCTGACCTTCCACACCAGCCCAGGAGGACATGAGATCTGCCTCACACGCTCTCTTTAAACCTCCATCTCTCCGGCAGAATTCGCCCCAAACCTCCATTTTCTTGCTGTGGTTGGGGGCCGGTGGCTGAAGCAGATGTCATTCACAAAATAATAAAATGCAGACTCCCTGTCCCCAGAAAGAGCAGCACACTCTGCGGCCGTGGGTTCCCTTGCCTCAGAGGCAGTTACCTGCATGCCGAGGACTGGGGAAAGGCAGACGTGGGCTTTTGTCTCAAAGGGGAATGGAAACAGAGGAGTTGAAGGACATGCAGCTTTTGGAGCAGGATCCCTGAGGTGGGTCCCAAGACACTTAGGACGACAGCTTACATAAGAGGTCCTAGAGTGGCCGGCAACCCTCACTGCTGAACAGAGCCAGTGGTGGTGTCCAAGCCCTAGAGATGAAGGCCTAGGGGCTCCGACATTCCCTATGGAAGGCGACTATGTGGATCTGGAGAAGGAGGGGCCCCAGGCAGGACTGGTGCCATGGGTTGGGGTCCAGGCCTCACCCTCCAACCCCATTTTTCCTGACCTGCAA
The DNA here is from genome assembly GCF_048418805.1 of Vulpes vulpes. Lineage (NCBI taxonomy): Eukaryota > Metazoa > Chordata > Mammalia > Carnivora > Canidae > Vulpes > Vulpes vulpes. The sequence continues at coordinate 80,120,553 of NC_132792.1, forward strand.
AGCCCTATAATTACCATACAATGGACAGAACTACAGAAATGCCTGCTAGGAAACTTCTGCCAAACTTTGGGGAACTCAAACTGGTTTCCATTTGATTTAGAAAAAGAGCAAGGATTCTATCTTGACAGCGAATGTCACAGAGTAATCACTGGTGATGGTATTTAAGTCCTCATCGTTACCCAGCACGATACAAATGATTAGTACCGCATCCCACAAAGCCTCTGGAAGCTCGAAAGCTTTAGGAACTGCCTGAGGTCAGCCTCAAACTGGCAGGTGCTGGGGTCCTAAGGGCCAGCTGGGGAGACCCACAGCCAGCGCTGGTTCCAGAAAATATAAATCACCATCTAGAACAAGTGATGCAAGACATCTCGGATTATTGAAGCCAATTTCCACTCGGATGCATTACAGACATGCCGTAAGAAGAGGACATAATAGTAGGTCCTATTGTTAAGCTCAGGATACACCTGGCCTCTAGGTGCCCCATGGCAAGATATTCTAGATTCTAGACCTGAGGTGTCCAGTACAGTAGCCACAAGCCACCTGACATGAGCACCTGAAATGTGGCTAGTCCAAACTGAGGGGCACTGCCAATCTCAAATACACCCTGGACTCGAAAGACTTTGTATGAAAAGAAGAATGTAAAATATCTTATTAATAATTTGCATATTGGTTATAGATTTAAATAATAATACTTGGGCCCCTGGAGTTAAACGAAACACATAATATTACAATTAATTTTACTCTCTTACGTTTGTTTACCATTTTTATGTGGCTACTAGAAAATTTAAAATCCCATGTGTGTACAGATGTGTGTACATCTATGACTGGTGCCCAGACTCCCCTGGGCAGCCCTGCTGCAGGACCCAAGGCTTGCCTTGGTTTCTACACCCGGCTCACCCTGCCCCGCTCCCAGGAACAGCGCTGCGAGCCGAGGAGCCAAGACTCTCCAAGCATTCCGAGAATGTCCTCTCTTCTCAACGCTTCTGGAAATTCCTGGACCCACCCATCCCGCCCTCCATCCTACTCGACACCCATAAGGAACCCTAGGCCCAGCAAACTGCCAAAGCACATGAACACAGTCACCATTTCTGAGTGTTTGAATCCACCTTGAGCTACATCTTCCATGGCCAGACAAATCCTGAAAACCAGGTTTTCAGAGTCCAGACCTCAGACCTCTTTAGCAATTGGAAGTGCTGGGAATTAGGATGCATTTCTCCCAGCCTCCTTTACTCGCACCCCTGCCAAGAGCAGCACAACGCAAGTAAACTCAAGTTATTGATCACTTAGTACGGTGCCAGCTGCTGTGCTAAGTGTTTTTGCATATTTTCTTTTATTTAATTCTCCCAACCAGGCTGTGAGTGAGAAAGTATTGTCCCTGTCTTGGAGATGGGAGCCCAAGGCTCCCATAGTCCTGGTTCTGTCCCCACTGCCATGCTTCTTCCTGTGCCCCATATTCCTTCCCTTGGCAGCAAAGATGCCTCACGCCTCTTTGCATTTCTGGCACCTCGCACAGTGCCCAGTACACAACAGGTACTTGGTAATATTGATAAATTAGGCCAAGAACCTCTTCACAGACCCGATCCTTTGCTCTCTTTTGCTTTGGTCAGGAAGCATATTGCCGCTACCTTCATGAAACCACACACATGATGAAAATCCTCACACACTACCCTGTGGGGCTGGACCTTTTCTGCCCCTATCACCTGTCACCATGGGGCCCTCTGGGGTCAGCCCTGCCTAGGTCCCCAGTCAAGTCTGAGACATAAAGACCTCCTTCCCCACTGAGAGGGGGGTTTGTGAACAGTCCAGGGCCAGTGTGCTGGCATCTGGGGAACCCAGAGGAGCTGCCTGCCGCCCTGGCTGAGCCCCTCCAAGCACAGCAGTCCCCTGACTATCCTTGCTGGCTCCCCAGAGCTCAGCCCCCCTTCTACTTCCTTATACACAGGAGCTAAGTCCTGGGCCTGCCTGGTGCTTGTGGCTGACCCATTTCCTAGAGCTGGGCTCAGCTTTCTAAATTCCTTCTTCATCTTATTCTTTCTGCCTGATTTAGAACAAGGCCACCCAGAAGTCCTAATACTCTGCCCCTCCCCACCCTTGGCTTGACCCTATGGATCCTGACACTGGCCTGCACTGGAATGGAATTTGCCACACACCCTCGGGCCTCTTGCCCCAGGCCATTGGTCCTTCCCCTGCCCTGGTCAGTTTCCCAAGGCCCTAAGCTATTTTTGCTTCTTCCCTAGGCTGCCCTAGAAGTTGCCGGAGTGGTACCCTGTATGACACACAGAATAAAGACCAGATGACCAATGGGAACAGGCCCTCCATCAGATCAGAATTCACCTTTGGGGTCTCCAGTCCTACTGGCTCCCTGTTCTTCTAGCCTCAAGCCTCTGCCTTCTAGGCTCTGGGGACCTGCTTGATGCTTCCTGCTTGGCTGACTTCCCAGGGTCGACTTCTAGAACCAGGATATTTGCCAGCCCTTTCCTGTGCTCCCAAACCTGCACTCATGACTTCCCCAGCCACCCTCGATCGTCCGCTACTTGACCTAGCACCTGTGGAGGGATGGAGGGTTCCATAAAGTCCCCCTTCCCTATATTCTACAAGGAATACTACCCATCGCCTCACCCTGACATTGGAGAAATCTCAATCAGGAAGGCTTCCCAGCCAGTGAGGTCTCCCGATCTATCCCTCATGTGTCCCCACTTCATGGATATATGAAAGCACTCCTGCACCCCTCGTTGCCTCAGTTTCACCACTGGCACCAAGTCCTTGCTTCCCAGGGGAGCTTGTGGGGAATGACTTTTTGATGTGTTACTTCGAGTTCTTCAAATGGGAGGTGCTAGCTACATCTATAAAGGCATCATGTAAAAAAATAAAAAAAATAAAGGCATCATGTCTTCCCATAAGGCATAGGAAGTGAACCCACCTGATGCTAAATCTTCCGATGCCTGGCTCCAGCGAGTGCATGGGGCAGAAACTAATAACTATAAAGCACCCATCTATCATCTTATCAGGACTCACGGCACTTTGTTTGCATAGTTATCTTTCTAAGGGTTGACATTTTATGTCTACGGCAGGCTGATGCATTCTCCTACCTGCCATATCATTCAGAGAGGATAGATGAGCCTCGGGTTCATTACCTGTCATTACACCATGTACATGTTGCTGGGGGCCAAAGCATCGATTCTTCTCAAGTCTCCCCAGTGGTAGAGCTTGCCTTTCTCGGGGGCTCCAGGGCCAGCGGTCTGCAGATTATGCTCACTCCTCAGGCCCTGGCTGGGCTCCAAACCATCCCTTCCTGCTTTCCTGGCTGGCCTGCTGCTCAGAGGTGGCAACACATTCTGAGCTCCCAGCTGCTTCAGAAGGGGTCTGCAATAAGAACAGAGGCCTCTGTTGCCTACCATGAGCAGAAACACATGCCCAAGTTTTAACCATGCTAGAATTTTCCAGCCATTCTCTTCTGCTCTTTATTATTAGGTCCTGCAATTCCTGGTGACCATACGGATTTTATCTCCACCGGGGTCTTCATGGCCAATGTCCCACCCCCCAGCCCTGCCCCCAGGATGTCCTTCATTCCTGTTTTCTTACCTCTATTTCGTTGTGTCTGCCTGAAAGACCCACCCTTCATGCTACACAGTATTCAGAATTCAGCTCATAACACCAACAGAACCTCACCGTCCCAGGAAAGAAGAAGGAACTGGGTGCTTTCCTGCCACTGGTGAGATCACAAAAGGCAGAGCCACATCTAAAGGGGACATTCCTTAACTCTTGCAGCCTAGGCCCCCAGGGTGAGGCTTCCAGCCTGCTGTGGTTTGGGGGCTCCAGGCAGGCCGCCCACCTATGGCTTCTCATGCACCTCCTTTCACCCCCTTGGGCTCAGAGCAAGAGACAAGGGTGGAGATGAAAGCCTCTTGGAGTAAGGGACACAGACTGGCTTTTGCAGAGTGACTATATCTCTGAGCCAAGACCATGGCCTGCACTCTAAGGGGCAGGAGGTCTGCTCACCTCTGGAGACTGGGTCCCTACCAGCCACAGCCCTGTACCTCTGACCAGTCATGGCCTCCACTTCTGAAGGTGCAGAGGGAGGGTTCCTGCTCTCCAGATGGCTGTGATCCTGAGCTCCGCCCCAACCCTGGGCTCCCCTGAGCCTCAGTGAATCCACAGCTAAGAAGGAGCTGTGGCAGGTGGAGAACCCCCCCCAGGCACCTCCAGGTCCCATGAATCCTTCAGCATGATGAAGACAATGTCTGACAACACACATAATGATTCATACCCTTCAAGCTGCCCTTATGTCCACTGGCCCTCTTTGGTATCAGAAAAGCAATGTAAAGGGGTATCTTAAAGATGAGGACACAGAGCACAGAGATTTTGAGAACCTTGCTAAAGGGCACACTGTAAGAGGGTGAGAGAACCAAGACAGGAACCCCTGATTCCCAGTCGTCATCCTTCCCCTGGTCCTAGGTTAACTTCATAGCACCTCGGCGGGGGGGGGGGGGGGGGGGGGGGGGGGATCGACAGGAACGGGAAGGGGAAGGAACAGACACACTCGGCCTGCTGTGGGAGGACGGAGACAAGATGAGGACAGTCATGCCTTTGGTTTCTTCCCTGAGAGGAAAGTCTGGGAGGAGGAAGCACACAGAGAAGAGAGTGATAAATAGGAAGACAGGAATGAACAGGCTTCTAGTTAACAGGCACAGTTCAGGCAAAGAGGAAACTAGCCGTGATAACTAGCCACAGCTTTGGGGTGTGCGGGCTGTGCCAACCTTGAACCTCCTGGGGAACCCACCTCTATAGCTCTGACCTCCAAGGCATTTCTGGGCAAGGCATCACTGGGGGTGTTATTTGTTTATCACGTGGAACAAGCAAGGCAATTACTATCACCATTTACAAAAAGCATATACATGTTCTTATATGTTCTTTTTTTATATGTTCTTTTTTTACAGGGGACACATTCCTAAATAATAAAAATGAAAAAAAAAAAAACCCACAATGTTCTTCCACCCATATAAAGAAAGATCTGCTCCTGGACAATGGGATTCCTTGCTTGATACCAAAGCTGCTCTGCTCCTATTGACAGTGAGGAAGTTGCCACTTGGAAATTCCTACCTAGAAATAGAAGGTGGGGCCAACCCAGCTCCTTCCAGAGCAGTTAACCAATACAGGCCACAAGCCTGAAAACCCTGGACAGGTGGCAAACCATGGAACTAGGCAGGACAATGACCAAACACCAACGACATCCACAGAGCCCAGGGCAGACCCACACACCCACCTCGAGTCAACAGCAGGCCAGACCTCCGAACACCAGGCTTTGGGAAGAACAGCACACTGTTCCCTTGGCATTAGCTCTCTGAGTCCCAGGCAGCCCAGTGGGTCTCCAGCCACCCTTAGAGCAATTCAGTGAGTCCTACTATGTGCGGGAGACGGAGAGCCAGCTGAACCCATCAGAAACCAGTCACTGGCTTCTGCCGCCGGCTGCACAGTCATCTGGCAGCTATAGCTCCAGAGGCAAGCAGCTAAAGCTCATAAATTCTTGCTGGGGGTAGGGAGGACGAGGAGAGGCACGCTCGAGGGCCCTCCTGCAAGGTGGGACTGAACCACATTCACAGCAGATGGTGCTGTCGCCCTCACTCCAGGATTCTCATTCCTAATTATCTGTGCTGTCAGCAAAACAATTAACCCTCGAAGAAAAATTGCGCCGTCCACTCCCAACCATATGAAAAGGCAATTTTTCCCAAGGACGAGGGACACTTAGGGCAGCAGCGGATGGAAAGTAGGGCAGCCTTGCACGGGGCTCTGGCTCTCACTCACCCTGGGCAATTTCACCATCCTCTGACCTCCGTGGTCTCCGGGAGACCAGCCCCTCCAGGCTCGGAGCCCGCACTTCTTTTTCCCCAAAGAAGGTGGGGAGCCCCAGCCCAGGTGTCCCCCCAGCCCCACAGTGCTACCGTTCTACAAGCCCTGGTGTTTTCCTCCAAATGCTAAGTTCCTTTGGAGCTGAGACCGCTTTTCCGTTTGTTCATTCATTTGCTCCGCTTGCTTATTCATCTGTTTGTTCATTCATCCAGTTATTGCGTATTTACCATGTTGCTCCCAGGAGATACAAAGAAAATATCTATTCAGCCTTCTTGACCACTGCTTGGAGCCCTTCTTCCCTGAGACGTGGGGAGGGGAGGGGAGGACAGGGCAGGGAGAGGTGGGGGCTGCCAGCCATTGCCTGAGTACTTGGCAGGGCCTTGGTTTCAGGCTGATGGAGGGAAATCCTGCTGCTGCATTTGGATTCTCTCAGAAGATTCGGCTGCAGCCCCTTGGCAGCGAGGCAGAGCTGGATTTGAGCAAGCCACTTTGGTCCTGGGAGGCCGGTGGCAGGCCTGCAGAGGGCGGAGGGGTGGGATGAAGGGAGAGCCCTGGGTCCCCACCAGCGCTGCTCCCGCGGGGCTGGGACAGCACAGGGTCTGCACTTCCAGGCACCCAAGAAGTATCAGGTGAGCTGAATGAGCCCGACAGCCCCTCTCCCGAGGAACTGTTTTAAAAGCAAAAGGAGTTTTTACAGGGCTGAGGCATGAGGCTTGTTCTCCAGGAGGCTCCCATTTAAGGCCCGGATCACTCAGTCTAATTCGTCCATCCTCACATGCTGCTGCGGAAGAGGAAACGGGGAGCAGGAAATTGTGGAACCTTTGTGGTCAGTGCTGAGCAAGCCTTCGGGGCTGAGGCCATGAGAGCCACATTTTACAGGTGCCATCCGCAAAGGCTGATGGGCTGGCTGCTGTCAGACAGGGAGATGGAGCAAGGCCCTGCCATGGCGGCTCCATATCCAGCTGCACTCTCGTCCCACCCAACTGCCCCCCAAGACCAGCCCTGAATAGACCAGGGACCCCCACTCCCCTCACCGCCCAGGGATAAAGGAAAGCCCAGGTCAGGACACTGCCAGACCCCCTACTCAGACAGGGGCAGTGCTCTGACCCCCACCCCCCAAAAGGAGTGCAGGAGACAGAGGGACAGACAGGGTGGGGGGGCGGGGTGGGGAGCTGGGGCCCCTCCTCCACCACCATTTTACCCAGTTGAAGCCTTGTGCTGTCCTCCTTCCCTCTCCATCGCCCACCCGGCTACCGGTGCTTGCCCTCACCCAGGGCCCAGGAGCACAGGCTCGGATGCCAGCTCCTCGGCATAAAAGGAGTGTGTTTATATTCAAAGCGGGCTGTTGCCCACTCAGAATCTGCCCACTCGAAGGCAGCGCATGTGACTGCACCCCCTGCCTAGAGTCCAAGCGGGACAGACGCCAACCTCTGGCTGGAGACGTTTCTAAATATGAGCCTGGCACAAAGAGTCAGGTTCCCAGGCCTCCTCTGCCCTGGGAGACCCAGCCAGGATTTTTGAGGCAGCCGGGAGGGAGAGGGCTGGGGGCAGGCAGGATCAGGAGGCAGCCAGCTGAGACAGCCATCAGCCCTGGAAATATCGCCTGCACCCCTCCCTGGCCTTCCAGCCTCGTTAAGGGAAGAGAAAGGATTGCCCTGCATCCAGAAAGTCTAATCAATTGCCCGCAACCCTTGGCAGTGGAGACAGGAAAGCCACTGCCTTGCTCAAATGTGCACACGGATTAAAAATATACAAATGGAATATTTTTCTTCCCCTCTCCTCAACCCCCTGAAGCCTGGGATGCTCGTTAAAAATAGCCTCGATGTGGCGTGGATCCTACAAAACCCAATGGTTGGCAGGGAAATTAAGGAGCCACTGGAGACAGCGCTAAGTGGTTACCCCTGGGGAGCAGGGTTGGGGAGGGCCCGGAGAGGGTGCTTTTAGGTGGTTCTAGAGACACTGCTTGGGTTTTTAACAATAAGCAGACACTAGTTTTATTGGTTAGGTTTTTTGTTTTCTTGTTTTTTTTTAATGAAAGTTTACCCATCACACCTTCTAGTCAAAGCTTAACGCTGAGCTTGCACTGACCTGGCCTGGTGCTAACTGCCTGGCAGTGCCCTGACTCCTCGGCACCCAGGGCAACAGGTACAAAGACAGCCCAGAGTTGTGGAAAAAGCCCTGAATCCAGGATCAGGGCCTTGGGTCTGTAACTAGCTGGCTGTGTGACCTTAGACAAGTCATTGAGCTCTTTGGGCGTGAGTGCCCTTACCTATAAGATGAGTTGGATTAAATGCTAAACCAGGTACCTTCTAGTCCTGGCAGTCCACCATTTTTAGGTATTGAGGGGAAAACATCTAAGACCTGCCCTGTATTTCTCCCCTGTGTCCCTGGGCCAGGGGTAGGGTTTTGGAACCAGGAAGCAGGTAGGAAGGAGAGAAGCTGTTCTGAGAGCAGAGACTGACTCCATCCTTCACTGATGAAATGCAAGGTAGAAAAAGCATCACTTCAGGACCACCATGTCCTGGGTTCAAATCCTGAATTCCACTGTCAGCAACTATGTGAACTTAGGAAACTGCTTATTACTAGTGCAAATCAACTCCCTCCTCTGTAACATGGGTAAGAATACCCATATCCAACATGGGTGTGAATATTAAATGCAATAAAATGCAATAGTAGCCAGCTCATGGGAGGAGCTTAATATCCTTTTATTATTTTCTCTCTCCTGTCGTTCACTCTACCCTGCATTGCAGGGAAATTTAAGGGTTGGGCCCCAGATCAGGCTTGTGTCCCAGCTCCACCGCCTGTTAGGTGATGACCCTGGGCAGGCACCCTAATTTCTCTGTGCCTCAGCTTGCATCCCTATAAACTGGGAGTAGCCACAGCTGGTTGCTGCAAGTGCCCCAGCCCACACTCTCACCTCTGCTAGCCAACTGGGCCCTCAGCTTTCCATCCTGCATCTTCCATGGGTTCACCATGTAGGACTTTCTTCCCAGGCACCGCCCCCCCCAACCTCTCCAGGGTTCCTGGCCCACTGTAGCCCACCACCTGGATTATCCTGCCGATCTGGCCCTCCCTCATTCACGCCTACCTTTTCTCCATTTGGTCTCCGCTCAGCAAGTTGCACACCTGGCAGGGAGTGTGGATTTTATCCCAGAGGCACGAGGGGAATGTGTGTTTCAGATCAGTGCTTCCCAAGCTTTAATGTGCTTAGAAATCACCTGGGGATCTTGTTGAAATACAGATGCAGACTCTGATTCAGGAGGTCCCAGGTGGGGTCTAAGATTCTGCATTTCTAACAAGTTCCCACGGGACACCCATGCCACAGGTCTGGAACCACCCTTTGATTAGCAAGGCTGGAGAGTAGAGGAAATCCGTGTGTGTGTGTGTGTGTGTGTGTGTGTCTGTGTGTGTGTGTATGTGTGTGTGTGTGTAGGGGACATGAACAAGGCAGACCAATTACTCAAATTAAAAAAAAAAAAAGGAATAAAATGTTGACTGAGATGGTACAAGAACCATCTCAACCATGAGAAACCAAAGGTGGATTCAAGAGATGCTGAAGAGGAAAAGCAGGAGGATGTTTGATGAAATTATGTGACCAGATCCAAACAATGAAAATCACACTGATTGGCATAGCGTAGGAATACAGAACGATGCTTACTACATGTTAACTGAAAAAGCGGACTGCTGCCAATTATATGCACACTGTGTCTTCAACTCTGCCAAAGGCACATCTAAGAAACACGATAAGAAGGCTATAGTGCCGGACCACCAGGGCAGGATGACACACCATCAGGTGCATGTTTATTTCTTTGTCGTCTTCTAGATGAAGTTTTACCACATTTGCAAATCAAAACTAATCTTCTATGTATTCTTATTTGCCCGCTTCCCCCAATCATCAGTGATGCTGTGTTATGGAGGTTTGATGTATTTCGAGCACAAACTGCCATTTGCTGCAAGGGCTGGAGCACAGTGCATTAAATCTTCTCCATCAAACCCAAAAATAAAGCAACCCAGATTCTGTTTTTCCTCTAAGCCAAGGGTCCAGTGCTTCGGAAGGCTGGCGCTATCACCTCTCACTATAGCAACAAGGAGACCCTGGTGACCCTGAGCTTACGGTTATTAAGAATAAAAATAGGAAGCCTGTAGATAGATGCTCAGTAAGAAGCTGTGCTGGACAGGCCAGGCTTGGAGCCCTCTCTGCCTCTCTTGCAGGGAAGAGAAAGCAAAAATCAGATGCTAGGAGCTGATTCCTGCAAGATTACAAGGTGCACTTAGCATTTCCTTCTGTGTTTCCCAAGTCAGGGCTATGAGCTGCCTTTCAAACCAATTCCTAACACACGGGGAGGTGGGCTGTTCTAGAGTAGGAGTCAAACGTTCCAGCCAGGGGATGCCTGTGGCTCACTTATGTACTGGGCATGCTCAAGCCACTCCCAGCTCCCTGCCCCCAGACTGCCCTGTGCACTCCTGGCAAGAGTAGCCCTCCATCCACCCGGACCTCCATCCCAATCTGTGTAGCATCTCTTTGACTTGTTCTTGGGTAGATGTCTCAGGGCCCCCCAGTCTCCTATCTGGGCCTTGGCTCTTGCCACTGGGAGGTGGGAGGAGGCCCCAGCTCTGGTCTGGCCACTCCTGCCCAAAGTTCAGTGTCTGAACCCAAGCCTACTCCCCAGCTCCTAAATCCACTCTGCTCTCTCGTGATCCAAGATCAAGGCCCGGTTCCACCAGCGGCTGGCTGTGGAGATGTGGGCAGGTCACTTCACATCTCTGAGCTTCAAGTATGTCAGCTATACACATCTTTACACGGGTTTATGGAATCTGGTGGTCTTTTTTTGGTCCTAATGCTCCAGGAGGCCAAAAGAAATCACCATTTACCTAGCAACACAGATGAGGTATTTCACATGCAAAGATTTTCTAGGCAACAAAATGTATTTCATTTTCCCTGCTTCCCCCAGGAAGCCACCTGAAGGCACTAAGCCAGATGAAAGCTCATCCCTAGATCAGAAATATCTAGAGGAACAATCCACGTCCCCCTCCCATCCTCTCCCAGGCAAGGTATCGCCAAGCTCGATGCCCTCTGCCTTTGGGCCCTCCATGACAGGTGGGAGCCAGCTACCCTCAACAAGATCTTACTGTCACCTCTGCACACCGGGATCCCAGCAGCCTCTTCTCCCACCGAGCAGGCAACTCTATATTTGTCACCAACCCTATGCATCTTCCCCAGAACATGTGAACTTCCTGTCCCGGGCACGGTGGAGCCCACGCCAGCATTAATCTTCTGGGGGATACCAGCAGAAAGCCCAGAGGAGGTGGTTAGAAAAGAGGATTTCAGTTTTCAAGCCTGGAGGAGGATGGTTCTGAAAGACGGCCTTGATGGCAAGGCCAGGCTGCCCACAACAGGAGGAGGAAGCTGCTGGAGAGGAAGCATCAAAGCCACTTTGAGACCACGGTGGGAGATGGCCTCCAAAATGCTGAGGTCAGCAAGAAGGTGGGCAGGGAATGGGGGCTGCGGCGGCCTGGGAGACGCACGTTGGGGGAGGCCGAGGGGAGAAGGTGGGGTGATGGACAACTTGGGCATCAGTACGAGGGCACGCTTACCAGTCCTGCCTGACCAACAGCCCCGACCCACCATTTCACCCTGAAGCCTATTGGGCAGGGGCCTCTGCAAACCTACAACATCCCTGCTGGTCAGGCTTGGGGAAAAGGCTGGCAACCACAAAAAAGTGAGCCAAGAGAATAAAAGAGCACAAACCTTGCAAAATAACGATGGCCAGGAGCCAGGCACTTCCCAAGGATGGGCCGAGTCAGTCACCACAGCCACCCCCCCCCCCCCCCCCCGCCGAAACTGGGCCCTACTTGGCTTTGTGGACAGGTCTCCCCGGAAGGACTTCCTCTCGGCCACCGCCGTGGGCACAGGGCCCAGACCAGAAGGTGGGCTTGGGTTCACTCTCAGCTCCATACATCCCCGTGGCCCGCAGGCCTGAGACTGGCCCCCACGTCTACAGGGGACACGCTGCGGTTCAGAAAGGGCAAGGCAGCAAGGTGTCGCCACTCGTGACCGGGGGCCTGCATTCACGTCCTCGGCCGTGCCCCCTCGCCCCAGAGCCTGGCTCCCGGTGTCGCGGTGGCGGAGGCGGAGGAGGAGGTGGGGGCAGGAGGCTCCTCAGGTGGGGCTGTGTGGGGCCAGGAGAGGAAGGCAGGGATGGAGCCGGGTGCTGGAAGCGGGAGGGGGAATGGGGCAGGGCCAGGCGCTGGGTCTGCCCCGTGGTGGCTGGGGGCGGTGGCAGCCCCAGAGAGGCACCTATGAGCAGCTGGGGGGGCCTGCAACGCAAGGCCAGCCGCACCCTGGCATTCGTGACACAGAGGAAGGCACGCTGCCCTCACTGCCTATACGAATGGCCGTGGACACAGGAAATGGCAGAGAACAATGACAGATTTCCTGTTTATAAACTAGGCTCCAGGACCAAGCCTCCATTTGTATGTTTGTTTGTTTGTTTCTTGCATCCTTCCTAAAGGCTGCCTGGCACTGCCCAGGGCAAGCGCTGGACGCGGCACACGTGCTTCCATTCAACAGGTTTTTAGTATGTGTGTGTTTTTAAAAGATTTTATTTATTTATTCATGAGAGACAGAGAGAGGCAGAGACACAGGCAGAGGGAGAAGCAGGCTCCATGCAGGGAGCCCGATGCAGGACTCAATCCCAGGACCCGGGGAAACGCCCTGAGCCTAGGGAAGACGCTCAACCATGGAGCCCCCCAGGTGTCCCCCATTCAACAGGTCTGCAGTGAGTCTCTATTAGACGTCTGGCCCTCCGGAGATGATGAGCAGACAACAGACCCCTCCCTCAGGGAGTGTGCAGCCTCAGGAGGGGAGGCGGACAACACCTCCCAAAGCAGAGGCCCAAAGTCACCCAATCCTTGAGTGATGCCCAGATGAACGGTGCCCACGCTAAGTGCTTTAAGAGGAACGTTCAGGGTAGAACCAAAATTCTCAAGAGCTGGTGAGTTCTCCAGCTCTAGAGGTATTCAAGGCAGGCTGGCCACAGGCAGGGCAATGAGGGCAAGTCCAGCCCACTGGGGCCCAAGACCATGAGGATGACAAAAGTCCTAGAAATGCCACGACCAACAGGCCAATGTGGGAGGTGGGGGTGACATAGCACACACATCCCAGAAGCCAGTTTTATTTTATTAATTTCATTTCATTTCATTTCAATTTTATTTTATTATTTTATTTCATTATTTTCCCAATCCAGGTTTTGCTTTTTTAGTTTAAATTCAAGCAATTAACGTGTAGTGTATTATCGGTTTGAGAGGTAGAGGTCAGTGACTCATCAGTCTTATATCACACCCAGCGCTCATTACGTCACATGCCCCCCTTAGTGCCCATCACCCAGTTACCCCATCCTGCCACCCCACTCCCCTCCAGCGACCCTCAGTGTGTTTCCTATGGTTAAGAATCTCTTATAGTTTGTCTTGTTATCTGATTTCATCTTGTTTTATTTTTTCCTTCCTGGAAGCTAGTTTTAAAGAGAGGAGAGATACTGCAAAACTTGCCAGGAAGCCTGCGGGGCAGAGACCATTTCTTTTTCATTTTGAGGCTCCTGTTAATAACTTCCTCATGTTTCTATCCCATGAGATGTTATGCCCATATAAATAAACAGCAATTTGTATTATTTTTATCCTTTGTTACACAAGCGGCACTATATTGTTTTGCACCCTTTTCTTATCATAATACCTATGAAATCATCCCAGACCAGTATATGAAAGCATCCTGGTTCTTTTTTATGACTGCATACTATTCCATCATATGGCTGCACTATAACTGATTAACCCCTGCTCCTGCTGATGGGTATTTATGTTGTTTCTAACCTCCTGCTTGTACAAACAGCCCTGCAACGAACAGTCTTGCAAATATGCCCTTTCCTGTAGGTGCCTGGATCTGCAGGATAGAAGTAGAACTCTTGGGTCAAAGGATGTGTGCATGGAAATTTCACAGCTACTGTTGAATTGCCCTCCTTAGAGCTGAACCAATTTACACATACAGTCCCTCCTCCAGGCCCATATAGGAATGAGTTCATTTTGGCAGGGACGCCAAGGCTTACATTTCCTCCCTGTCCCCATGGTGCTCATTCCAGGGGTAGACTCAGAAAGCTTTTGGGGATCATCATTGCTCACAATCACCTAGACTCTTGGGCGGGGGGCGGGGCTGGACGAGAGAGGAGGATGAAGCCAGTAGCCAGCAAAGGGAGGGCTCAAGTTCAAAGGATTTAAAAGAATAGTGGCTTTGTGCATCTTGAAGAGCCAAACTGCCCCTCCTACACAGACATCCCACTGTGCTGAGAGACAACAGGTTTCCCCATGAGAAAAGCATATTAACACCATCTAAAGGAGGGACTCCCAGCATGTGCTCCAAGAGGAGATTATAAGTGTATTTGGGTTTCCAAAGTCCCAGCTGCACCCGTGTTAAGAAAGAACTGTATTCTTGCTGTTAATCCATTCCTGGTGGAAATGTTGCTTCAAATTGAATGACCCTTTTATGTGCTGAAGTCAAATGATATCTCAAAGATAAATCACTTATTCCAGAAAACATGAAACTTCAATCACAGCGATTGATTAAGATTTCACAGCAGCAGTTGCTGGACCAGGAAAGCCCCAAAAGTCCCCATTCCGGTGGGCAGCCTTGGTCCTACCAGTAGAGCGAGCTCAGGCTCTAGCACAGGACCTGGAATCCTACCCACTGGGAGATTTCTCTCTGGTGAAGCACAGAGGAGGTGAGAGGGGAGAGAGCAGAGATCGAAGTCCCCACAGGTGAGCCTGAGGGGCCCTGCCTGGCCAGAGGGGCAAGAACTAGAGGTGCCATGCCCTCCACCCAGCCCCTCTTCCTCACCTCTATCCAACCTCTACTAGGCCTTCTAGCTTTAGCTCAAGCGTCCCCTCTTCCAGGAGATCACAGACCAGGATTCAGCAGGCACCCCAAAGCATGTTCCTAGAGCATTTCTGACCTGAAGCGTAACCTTGTCTGTCTACCTGGCTTGGCATCCATGGGCGGTGAGCACTCTGAGGTTTGGTCCCTACTAAGTGTTCAACACACGTTTGATGAGTGAATGAAACGGAGTCCCAGAAATAGTCACAATAGCTTCCTGCCTTGATGATGTCACCTATTCAGGTGTTCATAGTCCTAGTGGGGGCCGGTCATTGTAGTAGGCCTTCTCCTCATACTAGGCAATCGGGTTGCAACAGGGTTTCTTGAATTGAAATGCCACCCTGGCCCCAAAGGCCCATGGTTTGAGGCACTCTTCTTAGTGGAAGTCTCACCTTGAGGAAATGCCCACCCCTAAGAGGAGTCACACTGTCACGGAGCAGTCTTCTTTAGCTCCTCGGCCAGCCAGCAGTGGGGCAGTGAGTGGAACAGGTAGATCCAGGACCCTGCCGTATGCTACATAACAGGCAAGGTGAGGAACTTTTCTGAAATCCTATAAGCAGTATGGAATTAGAAACGGTTACAATGATAAGCCTTTGCTTGTGCCCGTGTCTTGCAGTCTACAGAGAGCTTCCTATCTAGTACCCCCTGATCTTCAAAGCAACCCTGAGACAAGTAAGGACAGTCCTACCCAATTCACAGACACGAAAACAGAGGTGCAGATAGCTCAAGCCCTGAATCACCCAGATGACAGGGGCTGAGCTGACAGCTGTGTCCAGGTCTTCCCACTCCAAGCAGAGTGTTCTGTTTACCACAGCAAGATGCTCCAGCATTGCCTAAAACCACAGCTTCAAGCTGTGCAGAAAACCCTCTTCCTTCTTCAATCTTTCCCTTTCCCCAGATTTGTTGATTGATGAATGAGCTTCCCCTGGCTCTTTATACCAGCAGTGTTGGGGGGGCTAGCTGCAGCCTGGGCTCAGCCTCTGACCTGCTCTGGGGTGGTAGGAGAGTCCCTGTCCCCCAGTTTCCTCCAACTCTTCGTATCTTTGATGTCAAAACCATGCAGTGACCCTAATCTGGACTTTTCCAGGAAAGTGCACTCAGGCTTTTCTTGAAGGGTGGCGGTCGTTTGTGACAACACGGATTGCTGGGCAGGGCTGACCTGCACCGACAAGGCATCTACTTGCTCCTGGCTCCATGCATATCTTCTTAGTGGCCCCTGATAACTGCAGGTCACTGTCAGCAGAGAGGAGGAGGAGAAGGACTGCACGACCTGCCCACAGCCATCACAGAGCCTGGAAGTGGCCAGGCTTAAGGGCCATCCTTGCATCTCCTACCATAGCATGGGTGGGAGAGGTGAAGGCAGAGCCACCAGGCTGGACCTCTTATTCCACCCCCCCAAAAAAGGCTTTATCTGCACTCCAAACCACTTCCCAGGCCTCTAAGCTTTTCCTTCGCCCAGTGAATTATGTGGAACAAGACACATTCAATGGTAGCAGAAATCAGGCTCCCGTTTCTGAGATACTGTCATTCTACAAAAGCACTAAGATGGGACTGCCTAGGAATACACCTGTGTGATTCACACCTGCAGGCAAAACGCCGCCTCTCTCCAAGGCCTATTTAAATGAACAGGTGTTTTAGGTTGACATACCAATCTCATCATGAACACAATTAATGACCTGGCTCCTAACTGTTGTGTGCTAGAGCTTTATGTGCTCTGTAGACACCGTTCTCCCTTACAGAGACCATCTGATATGCGAACCCAACTTTGAAATGGGAAAATAAGGTGATTAATCACCTGGCAGAAGGACTCACCTGAGATCTCCTTGTCAGCTCATCATTCCCAAATACAATTAGGATGGCGCTCCTCTTCCCACATAGTTTGCAGAGCACTCACAGCCAATGAACTTGGGTACACGGCTTGAGAGGCACAGCTACTTCCTGCTTCCTGACGGCCAATCTAGCACCAATTCCAACCTACTGCCCAGTTGAGCAGGAAAGGAAAAGGCTGCTGTGTCAGAGTTGGTTGGAATCAGAGCAGGACACGGCCCTCGGTGTTCCACGGAAACGAAGGGAAATGGGTTGACCAAAGACATTGGGCTGAGCTATTGTGAGCCTCCTGAGCACACTAACCCTCTCTCATGCCACGGGCCTCCAGGCCCCTCTGGCCTCACACCATCCAGAACATTCTTGTTGACCAGTCTTAAAAGGGCACTCCCTATACCTGCTGTGTCTCTTGCTTCCTCTCTGACCAGCAAACCGTGACAGTCCGCCTCAGCCACACCTAGCCTTTCCCCGAACTGCCTCCAGATTCATCAAAGTTTACCTGTCCTATGTTTGCTTCCCACAGGTGCCAGAAGAAGACTACCGTGGAAACCTCCTCCAAAGTGACCTGGCATAACATGCTGACATGAGTTTCTTTCCTTCTTGAGCATTTCTGGTTCGGAGCATGAAAATTTTATGGAGAGAGTAATATTTCTGAACCAAAGGACATAACCTCTAATGGTGAAATCTCAAGAACTGCAGGGGAAGAAACAGAGTTGGGGGGGCGGGATAGAGGTGGCAGCAGAGAAATCTCTGAGATGCAGCCTTGAAATAATGCCACACAGACTGGCCACGAGCTACTACTGAAAATCTGTTTTTCAAAATGTAAAACAGTCAATTTCCAGATGTCTGCTTTGGGGAGCCAAATTGCTGTTGATTTGTTCCTAGTTCACCATGGAATAAAGTCTGAGCTCCTCACTGAGGCATTTCAGGCCTTCCATGGGGCCCTGCTCCTGTAAAGCCTTCTTTCCTTCCTGCCCCGGCTGAGAACTCTCCTCAGCCCCTGCCTTCTGACTGTGCTCCAGGCCTACTCTGGGCTTCTCAATCTGGGGCCCCCACACCCGGGGCCCAGCCTGGAAGGCCTCTTGTTGGCTGGAGACACCTGCCGCACAGCTCTGGGGCATGTGTTCCCACCGAGGTCCTGTGCATGCAGTGCACGTCACGGTAACCCAGGTCTGCCCAACCTCCCGGTGGCTTTGGTAGGCACTCTCCACCACCACCACCACTGCACACTCCTCTTCCCCAAAGCCCTCCACCCTATTGTCTTTGGTGTACTCCAGGACTTTGACACTCACTGTTCTCTTGATCAGGGTGGGTGGGAGTAGATCCCCAGTGAGAATATAAGTACCCCAAGGGTAGTGACTGGGTCCCAAGTCTGTTGAAACCATCCCCAGGCCCAGGCTAGGGAGCTGAGAATCTGGCATTGGCTTTCCAAGTGTGGTCCTGGCCCAGGGGCAGCACAGCATCTGGCAGCCTGTTAGGAATGCAAATTTTCTGCCCACCGTCACCCTCCCACCCTCCCAAACTCTTTTTTATTTTTTAAAGATTTTATTTATTTATTCATGAGAGACAGAGAGAGAGAGAGAGAGGCAGAGACACAAGCAGAGGGAGAAGCAGACTCCATGCAGGGAGCCCGACATGGGACTCGATCCCGGGTATCCAGGATCACGCCCTGGGCTGAAGGTGGCGCTAAACTGCCAAGCCACCCGGGCTGCCCCCAAACTCTTGAATCAGACATTCTGGAGGTGGGCCCCAGCACCCTTTCTAGAAGCCAGAGGCAATTCTGACACACAGAAAGGGTGAGAACCACCAAGGTACGGGATCCTCAGCCACCCTCCTGGGTTTGCTGAACTAATCTGATTAGCAGGGTTTTCCAAGCAGGAAGGGAGCGGGGCCCATTTGAGGTTGCCCACTTCACTGGTGTCTTGTAGAGCTAACTTCCATGGTTGTGCTGAAGCATCACTAAGTGACACGAAGTGAGCTCATTCAGAAAGCCTCCCCGGCAGCCTGAAGCCTCATCTCTACTGTGCCAATGCGGAACACAAAATGCACCACGGAGCAGCCAGGCCGCTCTCCTCCAAAGGACGCTCTTGTCCCAAAATCCTTTCCCTGCTTCTGCTCCCCGGCCAGCAAGCAGCTAGAGTTTAACAGAGTGTCCCTGACTCCCTATGTCCCTACCAAGCACTTGGCCATCTCAGAGACCCTCCTCCAAGTCCCCACACTTTCTGCAGGCTACCCAGGGTTAAGCCTCCAGCATCCGGGTCCTGCAGCAGAACTGGGAGTGGGGACCCTTCCCAGCACCACTCCAGACTCCCAGAATCTGAATCTCCGGGAATCCTGCTTTTGAACAAGTCTCTGGTAACTCTTATCATCGGCAATCTGAAAAGCAGTGAGCACACATTCCTTATTTGTCAGACGGGGAAACTGAGGCTCGGTCAGGGACTCAACATTCCCTGACCTTTCCTGCCCATATAGCACTTCCTCCTCATCCAGGCCCCCACAGCACTCACAGCCTAGATCCCATCCCCAGTTCTAACACACAGTACCCTACACTCCCCGTCTAAACAGCACCTGCTCAGCCCTGCCCCTCCCCCACTGGGCTGCAAGGGTCTGGAGGCAGAGCCCTCTGTCTCCCCTCAGTCCTTAGTGCTCGGTGCTGGGCACACGGGAGCCTCAAAAACTGTCTGAGGAGGAACAAGCCCCCAGCTAGCCCGCACTCTTGCATTAGCATATGCCCTGGGATCGATCCACCACATTGCCAGATTGTCACCATGAAACACCCTGGAAGGTGTGTCCCATGGGGACATGAGAACGTACACATTCTGATGTAAGGCAAACAGCCACCTGCAGAACAGGTGGAGAGGGGGCAGAGGCTGGGTGGGGCCTGAGGGAGTGTCATAATGATACACTTCACCTTCTTGCTAATTCTGCTCAGACCCAACCCCCTGAGAAACACAACTGGGAAACGGGACACAGAGCTCACACTTCCCCACTTCGGCCTCTCTAGAGCCCCGATACTGACACATAGAAAAGGTGACAATGAGACAGAGACAAAGAAGAGCTCCAAGGAGAAACAAGCCTGCTGGGTCTGTGGGTCATGGGCCCAGGGAATCCTCGCTGGGTCCCCCGGATGGTGCCATCCACCCACCTGGCCTTCCCCAGTGGCACAAAAGGTGACTGCCAAAATGAGGAGCTTTCGGGGCTCCAGAAAGGTCTTACCAATGTTCAAACTTCGCTCCACCCAACCCTGACCTGGCTCTCCCCACCTCCCAGGATTTGGCAGGCAGGCTGTAAAACAAAGAACTCCGAAATCTCAGGGGCCCAACACATCAAGAGTGGGTTTCACGTTCCCAGTAGGTGTCCAGTGATGCTCCAACCTGTTCGTGTTCCTATGGCCCTAAGCAACTGGTGCACTGTTTGCATTTTTGTTACACAGCACAGCTCTTCCAGACAAAGAACCAACCTCTGTGCCAGCCGGATGGGCTAGGTTGTGCCTCAGTAACCGTGACAGGCCACCACACTGTGCCTGTGGCAGCCACTCGGGGTTCAAGCTGATGCAGTGGCCAGCATCTTGAACGGGGCCCACGGTCCTGCCAGCTTGGAGGGGCCCTGGGCTGCCACCTGAAAGTGAAACCCAGCACACCCCTCGCGACCCACTGGCCAGAACTCATCTCGTGGCCCCAGCCCACAATGACGAGTACAGGAAGGAGCAACCCTGCCAAGGGCCAGAGGACACAGCTCCTGGAAATGCATACCCACAGCCACCCAGCACTGGTGCACAACGTTCCTCCAGCAGAGCTTCATCCCCTTCCCTACCCTGTGACGGCCAAACTGCCTCCCCTTATTTGTCATTTTCACCCTGGGATGAAGGAAAGCTTTCAGATCAGGGAACCAGGAAGACGATCAAAACAGGATTTTCAAAGAAAATGACAGGGGACATTATTACAATGTAGAACATTACAGTCTTACAATATATAACAACATCCTCAAGTATAATGTTACACGTTTTTCCATAGAACAGGAAGTTCAAAGTAAAGGTTTTAGTGTAATGGCAAAGTGACAGTTGTGAGCTGCCCCTGGGCGGGGGGGTGGGGTGGGTGGGGAACAGGGGGTGAGAAGGCTGAACGCACAAAGGGAAATTTCAAGAATGAATGTAACAAACGCCGGACCTTCGGACCTTCCATCATATCAATAGTATAAAAGGAGGCCAGAGAAGGCCTGCCCTGCCAGTTTGGCCCCCTGAAAACCAATCAAAAGCTGACGGCATCCGTTCTACAAGGATGCTTTGTGACTTCAACAAACCATCCTTTCCCTTCTGCCCAAACACAGCAAGGTGGGAGAGGACTGGAAAGGAAGCCATGGGTGGTGTGAAACAAGAACAAAAAAAATAATATGGGCTGAGGTGGGGTGGGGGAGGGGCAGAGCGAGGCCAGAGACCAGGGACCACTGCCCTTCTAGGGTGCTTGTCAGGAAAGGGATTTACACCCAGGAAAAAAGAATCCAGAAAAGCACACAGGACACTGGAGCTTCTCCCTGGCTCAGAGCTAGAGTGTTCTGGCTCCTTCCACAGGCCCAACCACAGCATCTTGGGATGTGTATGTATCTAGAATTTGTCTTGAATGGATCCTCTATTAAGGAAGCTCCTGTAGTCTGCCGAGATCAGAACACAGCAATCTGGAAATCTCAAGACTCTAGCTAACTATGAATTAGCAACACAGCCCATGTGAGGCTATTTTTCCAAGCAATGGAATACAGGAACAATATGAAGCTAAATGGACCCTTTCTTGAGCATCTAGAAGTCACTGTGGCCCATCACAACACTTCAAGTTATCCCTTGCAGATCAGTCAATTCAATTCTACAAACATTTGTTGAGTCCCAATTCTGCACTCAGCTCTACTCAGTTGAGGATGAGAGCTTGAAAGAGACAGCCCCAGCCATGAACCCTTCTCTCAATGACCTCCCAGGTCCCGGGGAGACAAAAGCTTGCATGCCTCACACAGCATGAGGTGAGCTCTAAAAGCAGCATATTGGAGCCACAGTGGCCCTAGAGCAAGGCGAGGAGAGAGGAGAGACTTAATCTCATTTGGGATTGGTGCAGAGGAGCCAAGAGAAGCTTCTTGAGGGATCTGGCCTTGAGCTGAGATTTATTCAATGAGCCCTTCTCCAGGATGTGGTTGGGGCCATGGCGGACAGGGAGGGTCTGAGAAGTGATGTTAGAGAATGTGGAAAGTCGCAAAGCCACAACTCACCATGACACGGGGAATGAACGTAAACGTAGAAAAAGGAGTTGGAGGAGATGAGCCTGGAGACACATGGCAGGGGCCAGGTCACATAGGGCTTTGTATTGGACTTGACGCTGGGGAGCAGAGGGAGCCTGGAGAAGGAGGTCAGGACTCCTTAAGAGGCTGGACCGCTGGCCCTGGTGCCAGATGAGCGAGGCTGTGGTTGTGGGCTCTGGAAGGAGGCTATAGGTCTGAGAAACACGTCAAAGTGGAAACCCCAGGACCGAACAGTCAGGCAAAGGTCAGGATGAGAGGGCGAGGGAGAACAAAGAGCCTGAGGAAGGACAGCGTCACGAAGGGCGTGGTCCATAGGACACCCACTGCAGAGACCTCTGGTAGACACAGATGCAGCAGCTCGTTGGCCATGGGACACTGGGGGCCTCTGCCTAGGCAAGGGTAAGAGGGGTGAGGACAAGGGAGGCCTCCACATGAGTTCCACGTTCCAGAAGCCTGGTTGTAGGGCAGGGGTAGCAGGATGGAAGCTAGATGGAGGTCACAGGTGTGCCTGATTTTTCCTGTCAGAGAGAGGAGTCTGTTTCTGTCCTGAGGGGAAGAAGCTGGTGGAGGGTGATGGAATTTGAAAATGGGAGCCGGGGGCAGGGGCTGGTCAAGGGTGCCAGGAGCAGATGAGGTCTGGAATGCACATGGTGGGCATGAGACCAGGAATTTGGGACATCTGGTCTCCTCGTGTCAGGCCAAGCTCCTCAGGGATGGTGTCCAGAGAGTCACGGTTGACAGAATGCAGAGCAACAACTGTTTTCATGCAGTATTTCCATGTGTAGAAGTCCTGGTTTCTCAAAACATTTTCATGAATGATGTCGCTTATTCCTCACACTGAGTCCGTGATCCGGGCACTCCCATGCCCAGTGACAGATGCGGATGCCGAAGGCCGAGAGGGTAGGTGGCCCCGACTCAGAGCGCAGGCAAGCAAAGCAGGCAGCCCCGGCAGCCAGGGCTCCGGGCTGAGCTCCGCCCCTGCCCACGGCCCTGCGGCCTCAGGCTCGGGCCCTGAGGACATTTTGCTCCACATGAAAACCTAGTGTAGCCCTTTAGTTTGCTGTGACCTTGCAAAATATACCGAGGATCAGGCCCAATACATCGCACAGCCTCTAGTAACCATGTTTTTAGAATTTTCCCAGGTATGGATGCTGCCCTGTGGCTCTGACAGATCTCTTCACTCATGCATGCCCTTTGCTGTGCCGTGGTGGGTGGGCCTCAAGCCAGGGCACACGGGAACCCCTGGGGAAGCCTTTAAAGTCCTACTAAACCCGGGCTGTACCCAGAACCGTGGGATCAGAATGCACGGGCGCCTGGGTGGTTCAGTCAGTGAAGTATCCAACTCTTGGTTTCAGCTCCGGACATGATCTCATGGGTCATGGGATTGAGCCCTGAGTCCGGATCCATGCTCAGTGGAGGTATGCTTGGATATTCTCTCCCTCTGCTCCTTCCCCCACTCATGCATGTGTGGACTCTTTCTCTTTATCAAATAAATAAATAAAATCTTAAAAAAAAAAAAAAAAAAAAAGAACTTCTAGGGTGGGGTCTGGGCCCTGAAGGCATCAAGGGAGGCTGCCCAGGGATGGTTCAGAACTCTGATGTAGAGGAAAAGACACCCCAGGAGGGCTCATGGGACAAGCCCATGACAGGGAGAAGGGCAGGGGTGGGAAGCTGTGATTCAGCAAGTCTGGAGTGGGTCAAACACACAAGCCCATCGGCCAGGATGTCAGGAGGAGAAAACCAGAGAGAAAGTGGCTGCCATCACTGAACTGCAATACTGCGTCAACTGTGAAGTAGTCACCCCTGATGGGCACACTACCATTTCACCTTCCCAAGGCTCTGCCATAGGGAAAGGGAAGGTTGATTTTGATATTCCTCCCCCTTTTACAGAGGAAGTAAATGATACTCAAAGATTCAAGATGCCCAAGATTGGTCATCTTCATGGAACAGGAATAGCCCAACTGGAGGACCAGAGCCCACTGCCAGTGTGGAGCCCTGAGATGGAGGAGGGCTGACTCTGGTCCCTACCTATTGCCAAGACCTCCCCCTAGACAGTCTCCCTCATTTTCAAAAAAGGACCCTTTCCAGTGAGCTCTCCTCCCCTTCTGGTCACAGGGTGCTTCTTGATGGCTCTCCCTCACAATGTTGCAACACGCAGGATTCAAGTCCCCCAGGGGAGCCTTGTCACCTGCATCACTGTGTCACCTTATCACTTTCCTCTAAAATAAGAACCATGGGTAAATTTTGGGCCACTCCACCCACCACACCTAGAACAGCCTTTTGGCTCTAAGGAAGGACAAGGAGAAGGCTCCCTGCTTCTTGCTCTAAAGCAACACCCCTCTCTGGTCTCTCATGAGACAAGGAGCTCCAACAACCCACAGGTAATTAACGGTGAGACCTCTGTGGCACCTGGCACAGCACCTACAGATGTGCAGCGCCCACCGCTAGGGCCCACTGGCAGGTTGGGAAGCTAGGGCATGCTACACACCAAGAGGGACACCAAGAGTTAAACTGGCTGGAAGTGGCCTGAGGTATACTCCGGCTCTTGGACAAATTACTTCATCTCTTTACCTCAAGCTACTCATCAGAATAATGGGGACACTAACAGGAAAATTATCTTTCAGGGGAGCATGGGATTGAATGAATTAATCCACGTAAAGTGCTCAGAACGTGCCTCAAAGATATTTGTGCTCTGAAATGCCACTGGTTGCTATTGCCATGGTGCTTCTGCGTTTGCTCGATGTCCAGAGGAGGGAGCGACCATGCGGCCTAGAGTAACTGTGAGAAAATTTCAGTGAGAAGTTGGGATTTTAAGCATTAATGCAATTGAGAAAAGAGGGTACATTCAAGAAGAAGAAGACAGAAAGTGAGGATCCCCAGAGTCAGAATCTAGATATTAATTCACTGTCGAGGAGCCAAGGAGTGTGAGGCCCGCACCCCACCCTGACCCCCCTAGAATTCCTGCTGCCGCCGTAGGATGGTCCATGTTATTAAAGCCAACACCCCACAGGAACCGAAACCAAACAACTCCAGGCAACAAGAGTTCGGAGAACCTTTGGCTCTGTCTCCAAGGCAATTGAAAAGAGCTCAAAACAGATTAAAATATGAGATGAATTTTGAAGCCCAGGAATGAGAGAAAATGAATCCTGTGACTGGGAGCCAATATGATTATTTCATTATTTGGTTAGAAAGTTAAAATGTGCAGGAAATGTCAGATGCTTTCTCGAGATGGGGGATGGGGGGTTGGAACAGCATGGCCAAGGGGGCACATATTCTTTTTAATATTAAAAAATAGCTTCACCCTGACTTAGCTTTACTCCGAAAACCCTCCCTAGGTAGGGTAGCCCGCCCCTCTGCCAGCCTGGGTGCAGTCTCGTTAAGACCCACATTCTACCTTCCAATTACCCACCCACCACCCCTCCTGCAACAGCACATCTGCTGTTTGAAAAG
The DNA here is from genome assembly GCF_048418805.1 of Vulpes vulpes. Classification (NCBI taxonomy): domain Eukaryota; kingdom Metazoa; phylum Chordata; class Mammalia; order Carnivora; family Canidae; genus Vulpes; species Vulpes vulpes. The sequence continues at coordinate 80,145,868 of NC_132792.1, forward strand.
AACTCTCCCTCCACCAATAAAACAAAATAAATCCCATGTGCTCCCAAGTGAAGGGTGCCCCCCACCCCTGATGGCTCAGCCCCAAATCCAACCTAGGGGGAAACCCAGCCACTACTGGCTTCTCCTTCAGCCTCATCCCCATCTTTCCTGCCCAGATCCATTCTTCCCCTCCCTGGGCAGTTACCATTCCTTAGGTCTGTCCACTGTCCATGCCATCCCGTCTCCACGTCTCCCATCTCTACAGCCATCATTTACTCAATCGCTCAGTTATTTGGTGAAAGATTCCTAGATATCAACTGGCAAGCTGTGCAAGCACAGGGCACACAGTGATGTGCAAGGCCAAGTCCCAAGTCTCTCCCTGCAGAGAGCTGAAAGTCCATTAAAGAAGACAGACATGTGGTGAGGATGGGGAGGCACAGAGTGGGGAGCCAAAGAGAAGAGCCAGTTCATCCTGACTGCAGGGAGGGGTCAGACAAATATCCCAAAGGAGGCAGCATCTGGGCCTGACCTTTGAGACTGGATTTGATTATGCAGAGAAGAGTAAAGGGAATTCCAGATGTGGGTACAGTATTAAGCAAAGGTCTATGGCCAGGAAACGCAACCCAAACCCCAGGAACAGCTAAGAGACAAGTTTGGCTGGCCTGAAGAAGCCGCATGAGAGGTGAGAGAGAACGCTCGGGAGAAAGGCTGAGGTTTGATTGATGGGGGCCTTTGTATTTTAATATTTTAAAGAAGTGACACATTACATGATTTAAATTCACAAGGTACAAAAGGACATACAGTGAAAAGTCACCTTCCCATCCCTGCTCCCCACTATCCAACTCCCCATCTCAAAGGCAACCAATGTTAGCCATGTCTTATGCATCCTTATAGAGATATTTCATGCACATTCAAATAAATACATACCTCTTTTACCTTCTGTGCACAAATCATAGTATAATATATACACTTTTTGCCTTTTTCTGCTTCTTTACAAATATTGTAAACCCACAGTTCTCAAAATGGAGCATGCACCACAATTACCTGGTTAGCTTGCTAATACACAGATTGCCAGGCCCCACTCCAGAGTGTGATTCAGTAAGTCAGGGGTGAGGCCTGAGCAGGTACATTCCTAACAAGTTCCCAGCTGCTACTGTTGTTGCTGGTATAGGAACCACACCTGGAGAACCACTGTAAAGATCACACTACATAAGTTTATAAAGAGCTGCTTCATTCCGCTTCATAGCTGGGTCGTGTTCCACTGCTGGGCTATATGGTTACATATTTAGCCAGTCCTTTCACTTAGGTTGCCCCCAATCCTTTGCTATTCCAAATAGTTTCACAGTGATTACACTTGTGCATTCATTATGTCACTCATGTGGCAGTATAGTTCTGGGATAAAGTCTGGGTCAAAGGCTTTGTACTCTGGCAATTTTGACAGATAACTGCCAGACCGCTCTTGCAGGGAGTCCTGAATGTGAATATAAGAAATCCCAAACTTTAACTACTGTAGGCTTTTAAGCAGAAGACTGGTGAGGTCAGAGCTGTGCTTTGGGAAAATTAATCTGACTCCATGGTGAGCCAAAGGAAGGAGAGCCACTAGGGCAGACTCTACGGGTGCCTGTGAGCCCTGCTTCCTAAAGGTCCTATCTAAAAGTAGGTCCCTTCCTTTAGGTGTGGGTGGGACCTGTGACTGACTTCTAATCCATACAATACAGCAAAGGGGATGGGCCGTCACTCCTATAATCATGTTACGTTACAGAAAACTCCATCTGCCTTGCTACTAGACTGGCATCAGAGGCTCCCTTTATCAAACTGCCATGAATTCTCTAGGCACAAGGAATTAAATGCTGCCAATAACCACTTGAGAAGGGAAATGGATCCCTCCCCAGTTGAGCCTCCAGATGAGAACCCAATCCAATCAAGGAAAATGACACCTTGAATGCAGCCTCACTGGAGACCCTTAAGGCCAGGACCGAGCTAATCTGTGCTGGGATTCCTATCCCACAGAAATAACAATTCTGTAAATTAACAGATGTGTGTTGTTTTAAGTAACTAGGATTGGGGTGATTTGTTTGGCAACAAGAGAGAACTAAAACAAACATATAGGAAGGTGCTCAAAAAATAGGCTACATCAGTGAAGGCCTGAAGTACACAGGTGTCAGAGGTAGAAGAGGGTAGCAGGACTGAATGGTGGATGTAGGAGAGATTTCAGAAAAAAAAAAAAGCAGGACCTGTGAGCTCATGAGAGGAACAAACAGAAGGACCTCCTACCATCAGGGGGCAAGATGGTTGGACAACATCCTTAAAATAGACTCAGCCCACTTGCATGAGATCGAGCCAAAGAGCAGTCTGAGGTAAGGTGGAGCAGACATGCTTGCTCCTTATTCCTTTCTAAAAGTGTTCCTTCTCTTGCAGATGACTCCAAGATTATCACAGCACAGCCTCCCCAGGCCACCAGCTGCCATCTGCAACTTGCTGACAAGGCAGATAAGCACCTACACAGAGAAGACCCACAATAAATCATGGTGGCATTCCAACCCACTGGGGACAAGATAGACATTTCAACTAATTGTATTAAGACAACTCGGGAATCACCTAAAAAAAAAAAAAAAAGTGAATCATGTGCAACAAGGATCAAAACAAGAAATTAATAAAGAAGAAACTGTGAAAAGAGCTAGAAGAAAAATGTAGGCAAATGCTCGTATTAAATAGGAAGGATTTTCAAAGAATGACCCAAATCAAAATGTCATATTTTTTAAAAGACTACATCTGATTTCAAAAATTTTAAATACCTAACACCAGAAAATAAAATAAATTCAAAAGACAAATGAAAAGTGAGGGGGAAAATTTGCAACATATATGGCAGGCATAGGGCTAATTTCCTTACTACATAAATAATGTGCATGTGCAAACATGTACAAGTCCAGAAGAAAGGCCAACAACCCAATAGAGAAATGTACAATAAAGAGGAAATTAAATTGTCAGTCCACAAAGCAGGAAACACAAATGCATTTCACACATCTGAAATGATGCTCATCCTCACTCATTAATTTGAAGGAAATGCAAATTAAAACTACAAAATCCAGTTTCTCATGTCAGATTAGCAAATTTGTTTAAATAACACAGTGCTGCTGAACCAGAGTGTGCATAACCACTTCCATCCATGGTTGGTGGAAGTTTAAATTGGAGACAGGACCACGTATGAGAACACACATGTGTGTGTGAACACATGCACCCACACACACACACACACACACGCAGACTCTCTTGAGGAGGACACAAGGGCACAGGTAGCATTGGCTGTCTCTGGTAAAGGAGTCATGTGGCTGCTACCAGGGCACAGAAATGAAAGGGAATGTCTCACTGTACCCCTTTTGTACTGTTTAAAATCTTCCCAAGTACCTGTTCTACATTCTCAACAATTCCAAAAACTAACAAAGAAAAAGAAATAGAGAGAACTTCTACTTCTGGAAAGATGAAATAAATGTATTTTTCCCCACACTACCCTGTCAACACAACTGAAAACCTGGGGCATTGTACGTAAAACAAACATGAGATGAATCTGAAAGGTAACAAGAAGCAGCTGTATAGGAACTTGGGACCCGAGTAACAAGAAGATGATGAGGTTCTCGGGTTTCGTTTTGGTTTCATATATCCCAGATTCAGAGCTGAAGAAGCTGGCAACCTGTAAATATCAATGGGCACAGAGAGAAAAAAACAACAACAAAAGTCTGTTCTTTCTAGCCAAAATACTAGAGAAGGGGCAGCCTAGAAAGACATTTCTAGACAGTAACTACTCCAATCCAGCCAAACATTGAAGAGAAACTGAGGCCCTACTCATATCCATGTTAGCAAAGGCTAAGTGTGGAGCCTTGACTTTCACCCCCACTGAGCAGTAAAGAGGCACCCTTACCCATCTCTGCTGGAGTGGTGCCAGAGGAGGTTTGACAGAAACTCAGGATTTTCACCGTTGCTCAGCAATGATGAGGCCACCCCCAGCACCCATGTTGTTAGTGAAAGTCACATGAGGAACAGTAACTAAGCATTCCAACCTCTCCCAGCCAGTATTTGTGGAGGCTGAGTGGGACACCAGGACTTCAAGCCTCACCGTAATGAGGCAGTGTCCCCAAACTAAAAAAAAAAAAAAAATCTAAAATGAAGACTGAAATAAGATCCAGAGGTCTTAAAATAAATTACCCCAAATGTCCACTGTTTTACCAAAAATTGCTTATCATACCAAGGATCAGGAAGATCTCAAACCAAAGGAAAAATATAATTAGTAGAGACCAACTCCAAGAAAACAGAGATGTTAGAATTATCTGACAAAGATATTAAAGCAACTATCATAAAAGTGCTTCAGAGGCAACTACAGGGGTGCCTGGGTGACTCAGTTGGCTAAGCATCCAACTCTTGATTTTGGCTCAGGTCATTATCTCAGGGTTATGAGACTGAGCCCCATGTCAGTCTCCACACTGGGTATACAACCTGCTTAAGCTTCTCTCTCTCCCTCTCCCTCAGCCCCTCTCTCACCCTCCCCTAAAAAAAAAAAAAAGAGAGGCAACTATGAATATGTTTTAAACCAATGGAAAAAAAAACAAAGTCTAGCAAAGAAATATAAGGTATAATGAAGAACCAGCAGAAATGTTAGAATTGAAAAATATGGTAATTGAAACAAAAAATCTAGTGGGTGGACTCAATAGCAAAATGGAGAAGGGGGAGGAAAGAATCATTGCACTGTAAGATGGAGCAAAAAAATTTAACAATCAATAATTCATATTCAATAAATAAAAATAATCAATAAAATATAAGCAACTAATTAATAATTAATAACAATATATCTTTAAAGAACCCAGTCTGAAAAATAGGAAACAGACTGAAAAACAAACAAAAGCTTGGGAACCTGTGGTACCATAACAAAAGTGCATTCCTCTCACTTAAGTCCCAGAAGGAAAGGAGAAAGAGGGCAGGCTGAAACAGAGCTCAGTAGTTGAAAACCACCTCAATTTGGAAAAAGACATAAATCTACAAGTTCAAGAAACTGAGTGAATCTCAAAGAAATCCACATTAATACCTATCATAGCTAGACTTCTGGAATTAAAGACAAAGAAGAAATTGTGAAGGCAGCCAGGGAGAAACAACACCTACCTATAGGGGGAAAGAACAAGAATGACATCAGATTTCTCATCAGAAACCATGGAGACCAGAAGGAAGTAGTACATTCTATTTCAAGTGTGGAAAGAACTTTCAACCCAGACTCCTAGATCTGCTGAAAGTATCCTTCAGGAATGAGGAGAAAACCACGTCATTCCAAGATGAAAGAAAATGAAGAGAATGTGTTGCTAACAGGCCTCCCCCGCTCCCCAAAGAATGGCTAACCCAAAAATAAACTTAAATAAAAGAAGAAACCTTGGAATGTCAGGAAGGAAAAAACATGCTAAGCAAAAGTATAGGTTCATAAAATAAACCCTATTTCCCTCTTGGATTTCTAAATTATATTTGACAGTTAAAGCAAAAATTCTAACACTGTCTGCTGTAGTTCTAAATGTATATAGAGGAAATGTTTAAGACAATGACATTACCAACAGGAAGAGATAAAAAGATTTAAAGGGAAGTAAGGTTTCTACATTTCTTTGGAATTGGTAAAATAATGACACCAGTAGACAGAGACAAGTTATACACACATAATGTAGGACATAAAACACCCACTAACAAAAACCATACAAAAAACTATAAGCTGGAAAATGCTATTGATAAGTCAAGATAGAATTCTAAAAATGGTTTAAGTAGTCCATAAGAATGCAGGAAAAGGAAAAGGAAAACAGAAACAAAAGAGGAAAAGGAGAAACATGAGAATGATATTGTATAATGAAGGCCTGACATATCAATCACTACATTAAATATAAATAACCTGAAGCCACCAATTAGAAAACATGACTCACTACATGCTGTCTACAAGAAATTCCCTTTAACTGTACAATATAAGCAGGTTGAAAGTAAAAGGATGAAAAAACGTATATCATGCAAACATTAATCAAAAGAAAGCAAGAGTGGTTATATCAATACAGACTTTGGAGCAAAAACATTGCCAGAGAGAAAGAGGGATATTATATAATGATAAAGGGTCAAACCATCCAGAAAGACACAGCAGTCTTAAATGCTCATGAACCAAACAGTAGAGACACAAAATATGTGAAGCAAAACCTGATAGAACTGAAAAGAGAAACACAGTTGACCCTTAAACAATGTAGGGAGGAGGGGTGCCAACACTCTACACAGTCAAAACCCAAGTATGACTTTTGACTCCTTAAAAAGTAAACTACTAATGGCCCACTGCTGACCGGAAGCCTTATCAGTAGCATTGACAGTTCATGCTAGGTATTTTGTATGCTAGATGTACCACATACTCTGTCTTCTGAAAGTAATGTAGAGAAAAGAAAAAGTAGCTAAGAAAATCATAAGGAAGAGAAAATCCACTTACAGTACTGTGCTGTCTTTATAAAAAAAAAAAAAAACAAACATGTGAGCAGATGCGCACACTTCACATCCATGTTGTTCCAGGGCCAACTGTCCATAAGGCTACAGTTATATTTGCAGACTTCAATACTCCTCTCTCAAAAATTAATAAGATAACTAGACAATCAGTAAGGATATAGAATAATTCAACAAACATTATCAACCAACAAAACCTAATCAAAATTTTAGGATACTCCACCCAATGAGAGCAATACATACATTCTCCTCAAGTGCCTATAGAACATACACCAAGACAGACTGTATCCTGGGCCATAAAACAAACCTCAATGAATTTAGAAAAATTTAAACCACAGAAGGCATGCCCTCTGATCTCAGTGGAATCAAACTAGCAATCAGTAAGGGCAAGATAACAGGCAAACCTCCATACATTTGGAAACAAATCAACCTATGTCTAAGTAATTCAGGAGACAAAGAGGAATCCAGGGACGCCTAGGGGTGCTCAGTGGTGGAGCCTCTGCCTTCTGCTCAGGGTGTAATCCCAGGGCCTGAAGATCAAGTCCGACATGGGGCTCCCTGCAGGGAGCCTGCTTCTCCCTCTGCCTGTGTCTCTGCCTCTCTCTCTGAGTCTCTCATGAATAAATAAATATCTTAAAAAAAAAAAAAGAGGAATCAGATGTCTTTCAACAGGTGACTGGTTACAACCACCTGTGGTACACTCACACCATGAAATACTACTGAGTGATAAAAAGGAAAAATTATTGATACACGTTATCAATATGGATGAATCTTCAGAGAACTCTGCTGGGTAAAAAAAAAATCCAATCTCAAAAGTTTATATACATACTGCGTTATTCCATTTATCTAACATTCTTGAAATGATAAAATCATAGAAATGAAGAACAGAGGAGTGGTTTTCAGAGGATGAGCAGGGAAGGAGGGCAGGGGAGGGAAGCTAGTGTGGCTTTAAAAGAGAAACAGGAATGATCCTTGTGGCGATGGAAATGTTCTACATCTTGACTGCATTAGTGTCTTGAGAGTTATTGCCATCAGGGAAAACTAGATTAAGGACACATGAGGTACCTCTGTATTATTTTTTTACGACTGCATGGGAATCTCCAATTATCTCAAAATAAAAAGCTTAATTTAAAAAAGTAAAGAATCCCTCCCAGAAGGTGTGTTATGAAGGTAACAGTGCTGATACATTCTCTCTCTCTCTCTCTCTCTCTCTCTCACACACACACACACACACACACACACACACACACACACACCCCTCGCCTACCAACAGCCTTCAGGTGTTGCCATATAAATTTGCACTGATTTTTAAGTTTGATGTGATTTTCTGCCTCTCTTTGGAGAGGCCTTATCCCAGTCTCTTAGGAGGTCAGAGAAAAAAGCTCTGAGGACTTTCTTTTGGCCTCCAGAGGCTTTTCCACAGCTTGGCTCAGGAGAAAACACAGAATTTGTAAAATCAGTCAATCAATCAATCAATCAATCAATGCAGAATCCACTGGGGAAAGAAAAGCAGGCAGGTGGCATGAGATGATCCAAGCTGCATTTTGGGGAGCCACAAACCTATGAAGTTAAATGCAAAAGGGGGTATGGATGTGGTAGTGTCACATGTCTACCCAGAGGTACACTGCGGCTTTCACCCATTTCTCAAAGGGGTCCTTTCCCAAAACGGTGACAGAAGGAGGCCCACATTTGATACCTACACCCCCCAGTTTCTGTAGCCCCAGGTGAGCGCTGCTGAGCCCGAGTCCACCTTCTGGAAACCCCAGGTAAGCCTCACAGCATTCTTGCCGCTGGGTGAGAAAGCACTGTTCTGAACATCGCTGTACCCTAAGGATACATCCTGTGGAGCTGGAAACATCAGAGTTTGAAGATCACCTAAAAACCCACACCCAACCAAAAGAGGAGGAAACTGAGACCCTGGGGTACAGGATGACTTCCGCAGATCATCCCATGGGAGCCAAGTTTAAGCCAGAACTCGGGCAAGGGCCTGACGTGCGGCAGGGTGGCGGCTGGGCAGGACGGCGCAGCCAGGTAGCTGGCCGCGGGAACACAGCCAGGCGCCAGATTAAAATGAGCACAGATATGCAGAAGTTAATGAGCAAGAACTTCCTCTGAAAATACCTGACAGCTCCGTCCAACGTGGCAGCTTTCATTACCCCTCAGAGATACAAATCGGCGGCCCTGAAGGGGAGGAAGGCGGGAGATTTCACAACCTTGGAAGACAGGCCGCCCGCCGTCGGTTTCCCAGGGATGCCGCCCAGCCCCCCCCAGCCCCTTCCTTCCCTCACACCCTGGCTCATTCAGCAACTGCCCACTCGCTCCACAGATGTTAGCGGAGGACTTCCAAAGGGCCCAGAGCACGGAGGGCAGGGGACATGGGGCTCATTCACCCCGAGCGGGGGCCGCCCACCCGCTCGGCTCGGGCCCACGCCCTACAGGCCTGCCGCACCGCCCCCCCTCACTGCTGTCTGCACCCCCCTTCCTTCAGGGCCGCCCGGCTGACCCCGCTGCATCGGAGAGAGCCGCGGAGCCTGCCGGATAAGGGGAAGAGCCTCCCTATCTCCACGCTTGCAGCCCTTCATCTGTTCACTATCACAGTGAACTTCCCGAACCACACGTCGGACCGCAGCGTCTTGCTAACACCCGGGGCAGGGGCCCTGGGCCCCTAGGCACGTAGGTGCCCCCCGAGGTTTCCCGCCACCTGTGCAGGTGGGCCAGGGCCTTGGGCCTCCTTCCCGCCAGCAGCTGTGCAGGTGTCACCTCCAGGCCCCAGGTTGGCTGCCTGCGCTGGCTTTCTCTCCCTCCTATGGGAGGAGAATTAAAACCTTTATTGAGGGTAAACCATTAAAATGTTAGGGGCTGCTTTCTGGACAGTTAGCAGTGATTGGCTAATAAAACTTTGCAGTGGCTCCTCTCAGGATATAAAGCGGAAACCTTTAGGGTAGGCTACATTCAACACCTTTTGCAGCCTGGCCCAGAACCCCCACCCTCACCCCAGCCTGGTCCCAGGCCCACCCCTAAACACACCCTGTCAGGTACTGTGATTTAGCCATATTTGCAGGTTCTGGAAGGATTGTGTCCCCTCCTGCCTGAGATGTCCACTTTACCTGGAATGCCCTTAGGTCTCCTCACTCTCAATTGTGTGTGCTTGGCAAACTCTCACTCGGTCTTCAATTCCCAGCTCAAGCATCCCCAGCTCCGACTTTCCCAACATGAGCTGGGGGCAACCTCCTCCTGACCACAGGTACCGCATCAACAGATCCTAGAGAGCCTCTGTGTGCAGCTACACCTTAGCTTTGTTTTGCTTTTGTGTGTGTGTGTGTGTGTGTGTGTGTGTTACCCACTGGGCTGTGAACTCCACAGGAGCAAGGAAAGGGTTTTCTTCACCTCTCTCCCCCCTAAAGCCTACCTCAGCATCCGACTCCCAGGAGATCTTCAGAAGATGTTTAACAACCACTCAAATAGAGCCCACGTTAAACTCCTTCTGGAGAAGGTCACCTCTTCTTCTTTTTTTTTTTTTTTTTAAGATTTTTGTTTATTCATGAGAGACACAGGCAGAGAAGCAGGCTCCCTGCAGGGAGCCCGATGGGGGACTCAGTACTGGCACCCCGGGATCATGCCCTGAGCTGAAGGCAAACGCTCAACCACTAAGCCCCCAAGGTGCCCCAAGGTCACCTCTTCTCGAAGGAGAAATTCAAACAAGTTGCAAGAACTCTTCACAAAAAGAGGAGACTTGAGGTAAGGAACAAAATGACTGACCCATCATTACACTGGGCTCTAAATGAGCTCTATTCTGGAAGCCCACAGGCCAGGTCTGGCTGGTTCTGCCCCCCACTGGCCCAGTGTCTCTGAGCAAGGTAATCCCTTTTTCATCATCCTAGTCACATGGTCCTGAGCCTGGTGAAGCCATCTCTGCCTCCCCATCTGCTCCTCTCATGGTCCCTCTCTTCCCCAGAAGCTTCCACTCAGACTGCCTGGCCCATTTCCACTGACACCCCCTGGCTGGGAGTTGAACTAAAATCCCAGCAAGGGTTTACCCTTCCTCAGGCATCCGTCTTTACTATGAGATGACTAAAGACCCAATGGAACGATGCTCCTGGGGCGTGGGAGGTGGGGGTTCAGGCCCAAGACAGCAGTGGGATAGACATCTGGCCAGTGGTGAGGGCAGTTTTGGAGACATGCCTTCACTGCAACCCCCGCCACACCCCTGCGTCCCTCTGCAGAGACTAGAGCTGTAGGGACAGCTGGCCTCTGGCAGATACCAGGCTGCCCTGAAAGAGGGTTAGTGTTGGTGGAACAGCCTGAGGGTGGGACTCAGGCTCCTCGCTCTTCATTCCTTGGTTTCTTTTATCTGGTATTTCTGGGCAAGACAATGAGCAGAAGGCCTGGAAAGTTACAGGCCAGCTTTGCCGATCCCTGCCAAAAATGCAGCAAAGGAAGCTGGAGGGAGACTCAAGCCTCTCTTTAATTTCCTCTTCTGTTTGGCTCTGCCTTTGCTCCCCCACCCACCCTACTTGGACGCTCTGTTGCCCTTGGGCTCCGACTCCAAAGAAGCACTGCTTCCCATCCCAGATGTGTGGGAAAGCCCTCACTCACCCCAGTCTCTCCTGACTGATACGCTGGCCACACGTGGCATGGCTCTGGCCCTTCCTTGAGCAGCAAGGACACTCAGAAATATGAGACCAACCAGGAAATCCAATTCCCAAGCAAAGCTGGAAGTACAGTGGGAAGAAAGCCCAGGTGAGTCTCTCCTGCTGTCCCTCTAGACGGGAGTCACAACCCAACCAGAAGCACGACTGGAAAGGTAGCAGGTGAGAGAAGCCCCCCAAGAGATGCATGCCCCTGGAATGCCACAGTGACCACCCTGACCCCGTGGGGCCTGAACATAAACTCTCCAGCGTCTATGCATGGGCACGTGCATATACACCACAAACGCAGACAAGTGTAGAAGAGAAAAATCCGGATTGAAATCCTGTCTCTATTGGAGTTACATTATTCAGCTACACTAAGCCTCAACTTCCTCCTCTCCAAACAGAGCAATTTGCAGAATTGTGGTGAGGTTCAAATGAGATAATGCTCCTGCTATGGGACTTGCATGGAGAAGGTCCCCCTCCCCGCCCCCCGTGCTGCCCCCACCATCAGTGTAAATTCCTCCCCAGGTCCTGGCAACCAGCTGTCTTTTGAAAATGACAGTTCTGCCGTCAACAAGCTTCATGACCTAAGGCAAGTCCGTTACCTTCTTGGGCTTTCTGGAAGCTTCCTAATCTTGAAGAGCAGTGTTTCTCAAACCATAGCGTACACCAGAATCACCTGGAGGGCTCATAAAAATACAGATACCTGGGCCCAAGCCCCAGAGTTTCTGACTCTGAAGTTCTGGGGTGGGACAGGAGAATGTATTTCTAACAAGCTCCGTGGTGATGCTGATGCTGCTGGCGCTGGAGCCGTGCTTGAAAAACACTGGACTCAGGCAATCTAACACCTATTGCCAGTTCCCCTGGCTTAATGAGTATGCTAAACCAATCCACGCTAAGGTGTTAGTGACTGATACTCACATAATGCGTTCTTAAGGCTATCTGTGTTTTAAATAGAATAATGTCTTGACCCTCCAAAGTCATCCACTTCTAGACGGGCTGTCAAGAGAACCCTATATGACCAGGAGGATGATTGGAAGGGAAAGAGCTTCCCAGGCCTCTCCAGCCACACTATGCAGGTATGACCTGAAAGGAAGATCGCTTGCAAAACTCCAGCATCCCAGGTGGCTCCATTGCACTTGGCTAATTACCATCTGGGGGCATGTAGTCTGAGGCTGAGGAAAGGGCCCTAGTTGCCTGAAATCAGCCCAAGGCCAGGCCCCATTGCTGGAAGCAGAGCTGTCAGTCAGCATGACTTTCTGGGTCCTTCCCACCTCTGTCAGAGCCCAGGAGAACAGCCTCCCGCCCAGGGAGTACAGCAGAGCCAAGCGCCTGCAGCCCCAGAGGCTGTCACAGTACATCTACGCATCTGGGGATAGAGTCCCTCTCGGCTTCACCCCCTGCCTTTGTGTCACTGGAAGACCTGTCCAGCCAGGTGGCTGGGCTCTGTAATGCTGCTGTCATTCTGCTAATGCTCTGGGCCTGCCTCAGGGAAGAGAGCTGCCCTGCACATCAATTACAGAATAATGACACCCTCCTGCACACTCTGCACCAGTCCCCCACGCAGCACGGCCCTGCCTTTGGTGCACAGAAACAGAAGAGGGCAGAGATCATTATGTAGCAACCCCACTCAGCCCTACTGTGTTCTCAGTATTCCTAATCACAAACTTAGGCATGTGGACAGTCTTTAGGGAAAAGGTCAGTGCTAAGAAAAAGGGTTCCCAAGAAGAATCGAGGAGCTGAAAGCAGGGCTGAGATCTAGTCCTCCAGGACTCTGGCCCAGCAGGCCAATCACAGGGGATGGGGGAGGGATGGTCCAAGCCATCCCATCACCCCAGAAAGCATCTGATTCTGCTTTTGTTCATGCCACAATCCTTTTGTAAATCTACTGAAATCTGACCATTGGGTCAAGTGGTGAAGATCTAAAACAAACACAAGGTAGGCTCCCAGAAGCTCCCGGCCTAGGAGGGCAAGACAGCTGCACAAGTTACCATCAATAAAGGCAGTGAGGGGAAGAAGTGCAAAGCCTATATGACCTTGGGAGAAGAGGTGGTGAACTCTTCTTGTAGAGGGAAGAACAGCAGAAGAGGGGAGAAAAGATAAAGCACAGAGCAGGTGGCATCTGAGCTGGGCCTGAGGGGTGAATGGGAGAAAGTGCATCTGGACAAGGAGAATATACAAAATCTTTAACAACTGCTAGGGCCCCAGCCTGGCCCAATCAGAACGGTTAGTTGCTGGCCCTTTATCAGGTAAATATGGCCAGTCATGTGCATCTACTTCCACTTCCTCCCCGAACCTTGGCAGAATAACTTTTACTTTAAAAATTAAGCATAAATACACAGGGGTGGGGAAAACCAGAGAAGAGATAAGAGTAACAGAATTTTGGAAGCTAGAAAATCAGATGGGCAAGTAGTAAATAGCCCCAGAATCCCAAAAAAACTGCATTCTAAGTCAGCAGTAGGGGAAGCTGAAACCAATCTAATTTATCCTGCAAAACCCTCTTCACAGCTTGGAAATTGGTGGTATTCATCTGTCTTGAAAGCAGGAGAAAAGAGTTAAGGAAGGCTGGTTGGCAATCTGTTTAGGAAGCAGTTAAAACTCAAGTTCCTTCCTTGACTAGCAACAGCCCTGCCTCACCCAGAAGATGGAAGGCTGTTCTTCAAAATAAACAGAGACTTTCTGGACTGGGAGACAGCAGGAAGAATTGAGAATGTACCTACCGTGCTGAGAACATTGGGATTACAGAACACTGAATTCTGGTGACTGAGCCTCCACATCCTCCTCCACTGGGCACTCAATGCACCAACTCTCGAGATGTCAGCCTCCTGGCAAGACACAGGATGAGCCGTCTCTGAGGGCTGCAACCTAACTTCATGGAAAAATCGCATGATTTAAGAAAGACTTCATAACATTTAATATTACACAAGAAAAAAAGGCTCAGCTAGATCATCCTCCAATGAAGCCCATGGTTATCAAATCCCACCTGCACAGTGATTCTTAAATATGCGCAGATAAACAAGAATAACTGGACAACTGAAGAAACCTTCAAAATTGAACAATAAAGAGCAAAACAAACAACTTGGAAGAAACAGAGACTATGCAGAATAAAAAAAAACCTTTCCTGCAAAAAATATATTAATTTTTTTTCAGGAAAACAGCATTGCAATCATAAAACAGGAAGCTATAAAAAGGAACATTCAGAAAAAAAAAGAATGTTTGTAAATTAAAAATATAACAAATGAAATGTCAATAGAGGGTTGGAAGGTAAAGTTAAGAAAATCTCCCAGAAAATGAAGCAAAAAGATGAAGAGATGGAAAAAAGAAATTAAGAAAACTAAAGACTCAGTCCAGAAGGTCTACTACCCAAATGAGAATCTTAGAAAGAGGAAACAGGGCAGGTGTGGGAGGTATAGGGGAGAGATAAACAAGAAAAGTAAATCAGTTACAAAATCAAGAAAATGTCTTGGAACTGAAGACCCAGAGTTTACAGATTGAAGGGGCCTGCCAAGTGGGCCTTGAGTAAAAATATGAGCACAACTGATAAAAATAGATCCACTGCAAGGCACAGAACATCATTATAACATCTCAGAATACTGACGTAAAAAAAACAAAATCAAGAACAAAATATGTTTTTTGACTATAACACGCAATATTAAGATCTCAATCCTTCCCAACTTTATCTACAGATTTCATACGATCTTAATTAAAATCCCCAAAAGCTCTTTTGTAGACATTGCCAAATTGATCTTAAAGCTTATATGGAAAAAGCAAAAGACCTAGAATAACCAACATGATACAGAAGAAGAACAAAGTTGAAGGACTCATGCTACTTGATTTCCAAACCTCCTATAAGGCTATAATAATCAAGACAGAATGATACTAGTGAAAGAAAAGATATATTGGTCAACAGAACAGAAGAGATTGCCCAAAACAAATGTAGTCAACTATCCTTGATGAAGAGCAAATGCAACCTAATAGAGAATGGATGGTCATGTCAACAAAGGATGCTGCAATGTTTGGAAATACATATAGACATATATATGTAAACATATGTATATAGACATAGACTTTATGCCTAACATGAAAAAATAAAATGGATCATAAACTCAAATAAATGTGAAACTATAAAACTTCTTGATGAAACAGTAGAAAATCTTCATGAACTTGGGTTTGCTGATGACTTTTAAAATACAACAAGTATCACAAAAACATTGAAAAGCACAGATATTTGAAAGAAAAAAACTGCTAAGTTGGCCTTTATTCAAATTAAAAACTTTTGATGTATGAAAGACAAGTCTCAACTGGGAGTAAATATTTGCAAAACACATATCTGAGGAAGGACTTATATCCAAAATATACAGAAAACTCTTAAAATACAATAATAAGAGAACAAACAAGCTGATTAAGAAATGGGCAAAAGATCTGAACAGACATCTCACCAAGGAAGGTATGTATACACATGGCAAATAGTGTATGAAAAGATGCCCAACATCATTTGTCATTGGAAGTTGCAAATTTAAACAATGAAATAATATCACCCACCTATCAGAATAGCTAAAACCAAAAACTGACAATAACCACTGCCAAGGATGTGGAACAACAAGAAACTCTTAATCATTGCCAGAGAATACAGAATGGAATAGCCATTTTGGAAGACGTTTTGGCAATCTGTTTATAAAACTAAACATAGTCTTACGATACAATCAAATCATCACGTTCAGGGGATCCCTGGGTTGGCTCAGTGGTTTAGCACCTGCCTTCGGCCCTGGGCATGATCCTGGAGCCCCAGGATCGAGTCCCATATCAAGCTCCCTGCATGGAGCCTGCTTCTCCCTTTGCCTGTGTCTCTGCTTCTCTCTCCCTCTGTGTCTCTCATGAATAAGTATATAAAATATTTAAAAAAACACAAATCATCATGTTCCTAGGAGTATACCCAACTGATTTGGAAGTTTTGCCCACAGAAAAACCTGTACATGAAGGTTTACTCAGCTTTATTTGTAATTGCCAAAGGCTGGAAGCAACCAACATGTCTTTCAATAGGTAAAGGGAAAAACAATCTGTACCACATCCATAGAATGGAGATATTATACAACAACAATTAGAAAGGAAGTACCAAGCCACAAGAAGATATGGATGAATCTTAAGTGCATATCATTAAATGAAAGAAGCCAATTTTAAAAAGCTACATACTATATAATTCCGATTATATGAAATTCTGGAAAAAGCAAAATTATAGGAATAGTAAACAGATCAGCGATTACCAAGGGTTCGGGGGAAAGAGAGGGGAACAGGTGGAGGGTATATTTAGGATGCTGAAACCCTTCTGTATGATACTTTAATGATAAATACAAGACATTAAGCATTTGTCGAAACCTACAGAACTTTACAAGCATGACAAGTAAAATTTAAGGTATAAAAATCATTTTTTTTCATCATTTCGGAGATGGAGCTATCCAAGGATGGAATGATGGAATGCAGAATGTGACAACAGAATCTAAATGTATTATTTATATATAGTTCACTAAAGGGGATGAGGAATAAGGTGCTAACCTAAGCAGCTTTGGAAATAAGTAAGAGTACATGAGACTAAAGGCAAAAGAAACTATACATAAGCACTGTACTCTAGCTAATATAGTTGTTTCCCACAAGAGTATAGGTTAGTAATTCTGACATTATTACACAGGTATCCTGTAACTGAGTACTAATAAATGGAAGCAAAATTTCTCACTGTTGGAACACCAAGTTACAAATAAGCAAAGGCTAGACTGATCCATGTGGTAATTAGATATCAGTATGAACTCATGGTTACCTTAATATAGAAATATTTACAGATATGTATATAATCTTGGGTTAGTATACAGAATATATATTCTTACTCTGACATTTGAGAAGGCCTGTCAACAATGATACTCCAGTAGCAATGAGCAAATCTAGAGCAAGATCTTGGCTACTAATACTATTTTCCAGTAAAAGGAACTACGTCTCCTTGGAAAAGTGACTGGTTGAAGGAGTGGAACAGGAAAAACACAAAATAAGCCTGGAGCATCTTATAATTCCAGAGAGTAAGAAAATGCTAAGATACACAAACATGCACACACAGAAGCACAAACAAACATGCACACACATACATACACACATGCACATACACACACACACATAGAGTGATGGGGGTATGTCAGAGGAATACAGGAAACAATTGAAAGAGCTCCCAGTGGCAAAAACTGGGAACAATTTAAGCAAAAAAATAATGTAGCATTGGATTATACCCAAAGTATAAGATGAATACACAGTAACAAATAATTTGACAAGTAAATAAATGGGAGAAAATAGAAAAATCTCCTGTGTAGAAGAATCCCAAATCATTTATGTAGATACTCTGTCCTTAAGGAAGGGAACAAAGTGATTTTCTTTCAAAGAGAAAATTATGGAAAGGGAGGGGAAAAAAAGAGTAAAGTGGGGAAACCTGACAAACACTATCTCAAATCAGATGACCAACGCTAACATCAACAATAACAAGTCATACTGATAATAAGTACCTCTCTGATATGATGTAATGACAATGGCACTTTACATCTGTGCTCTTCATCCCTGAACATATTACCCCAGTTTAATCATGAAAAAAACATCAGCTATATTCCAATTAAGGGACATTCTACAAAATACATGACCAATGTTCCTAAAACTGTCAAGGTCAGTAAAAACAAGGAAAATCTGAGAAATCATCACAACCTGGAAGAATCTAAGGAGATATGACTACTAAATGTAATGTGGTCTTCTGCATAGGCTCCTAGAACAGAAAGGGACATTAGGGGAAAACTATGGAAATCTGAATAAAGAATGGAATTTAGTAAATAATAATGTATACATACTGGTTAGTTTATTGTGACAAATAAACCATACTAATATAAATCGCTCAAAATCAGAAACTAGGTATGGGGTATCTGGGAACTCCCTCTACTATCTTCACAATAATTCTGTAAATCTAAAACTGTTCTAAAATTAGAAGTTTATTTTTTAAAAAAGCTCTTACAAGCTTCCAGAGTGGAGGGAAAAAAACAGACCACATAGAGGATCAGGTATTAGGATAGTTTTAGATTTCCCAGTAATAATAGTGAAATCTAAAAGATAATGAGAAAATGTCTTCAAAATTGTAAAGAAAAATAAGTTCCGTAATTCTATACCCAGTCAATCGTCAATCAAGTGTGATGGCAGAATAAATACACCTGTAGACATTCAAAGTTTCAAATGAAGTATGTCCCATGCACCTCTTCTTAGAAAGCTACTGAAAGATGTGATCCAACATTCAGGGGTGTAAACCAAGAAACAGGAAGCCACAGAGAATGGAAAACAGAAAATTCAACACAGGAGAGAGTCCAAGGGAATCTCAAGGAGGATGGTGAAAGTTGACCCCAAGATGATAGCTATGCACCAAGTCTAGAGATCAATCAGTCCAGATTGGAGAACTTCAGAGATGCAAAGAAAGATTTCTGAATGAAATTAAATCTAAACATTCTGAGAAGAGATTTAGACTACTGGCAGGAATTTAGGGGTTGAATTAGTAACAAGAACATGTAATCATAAACAAATGAAAAATAATGCAATGATCAACTTTAGGGAAAACAAAGAGTGATTCAAGAAAGGAACAGCATCACAGAGATACTAGATGGTTCACCTGGAAAGAGATGTATATACTCATAGCAATGTAAACATTCCATTTTCATCTCACAAAAACTATGATATAAATATTTTGGAAGGATGAAGGAAATGAATATATATATATATATTCTGATATAAATATTCAGAAGTCAGATTTTGCTAGGTTATAAGGCAACAACAAAAGAAGCTTCAATGCATTACAAAAACAAAAGTTCTAACTCATATAACATTGCAGTTCTAACTCATGTATGTCAGCTATGGCTACAGCACATTGTCTCCTTCATTGTAGGATGTAGGCTGAAGGATCAGCCCGCTTTGAGGACATGTCCATTTGCCCCTTTGAGGGCATGTCCATTTGCTTGGCGGAGGGAAGAAAATGACTCACATAGACCACACCATGGCTCCTAAAGCTTCGGACCAAAAGTGGCAAAATCACTCCCACTCACATCCCATTGACCAAGCTAATCACATGGCCAAGCTCAACGTCAATTATATTATTCCTCCCATAGGGATGCTGGTCACATGACAATGTAAACAGGCATATTATCCATTTACAGGGAGGCAGTGATTCGATTGGGAACAATAATACAATTAGTGAATGCATATATGTATTATAGTGCCAGATGAAGGTGAGGTGCAGGGAAAGAGAGCCAAATGTTCACCCTGCACCAAACAGAAGCCAGCAGAGAAGGTCTCAAACCTAAAAATCAAGAAGTAGCAATTTTTGCATGTTATTTAGAAATGTGGACATTAGTGTAATATTCAGGAATAAGAACTGAAAACAGTTGCCTGCAGAGATGAGGAAATGGAGGTTGGGGGAGCAAGGGCCTAGTATTTTTTATAATAAGTTGTAAAGCCGCTTGATTAAAATAACTAAAAGATGACAAATAACAACAATGAGGCCAAGCAGTTCTTAATTGCTAAACTTCACTGTGCCATGATTACTTTTCACTCTGTTTTGATAGTAAGAGAGTGTATAAATCTTTCTACTTTAAAACAAAGAAATTGACAGCTACTGTTATATTAATACTCCTTCAAAACCCACCACCGAGTGTCATACATCCACAGTGATGACACTACTTCCTACATAAGTAAAACCTAAGTATTCTCCACTTTCTTTTAGTCAACCCTGTATTATGCAAGCCACAAAAGGATAATAACATGGAAACCCATAACAGAATATAATTCAGAAGTCACACACATGACTTGAGAATGCATCCGTGTTATTACCGTGTGGGTGATTGGCCTTACCAACTACGCATAACTCCAAATAACGTTTAAAATTTTTGCCTATGCACAGATCAATTTAGGAAAAACTGTACTAGTAGCTCTCAGGATAACAGACCTTGGAAATATAAATTTGCCTAAACTGATATAAAGTGAAGCTGACCAAAAGCCAACCTTCCTTTTCTCCATCTATATTCACAAGGCATACACTGCCATCTTGAAAGATGTAAAAATGGGAGCCAATCAGTGTTTCATAGGAACTCAAGTTTGGCCTGACCTTTCATTTATAGGCATTACATCACAACTGATTTCCATAACATAATCAAAACTGGAGATACAACAGTATCTTAGTCTCAAAAGATCATCAGTCAACTGTCAGCTTGTCAACCCTCATACCAGGTTACTGGCTCAGGTCAACACAGAATTTCCCTCATTAATAACTCCTAATATAGCCGCCCCCAAAATAAAAAACTTTTGTAGAAAATCAATTCAACTACAATCTTCTAAAAACTAGTGTGGCTTAAAGGGTAAGAGCATACTTTTCACTGCATTTCTTGTGATACTTTTTGACATCTGAATTGTTCAAAATCTTTTAAATATTTTTAAAGTGTTGGAAGGGCGGTAGAATGAGAAAGGCATAGAAGAATTTACCATGCTTTAGGAAACAGCAGCATATGCCCAGGATGTGGTGTTGGGTGAGGCTAGAAGGGAGCTCCCAGAGCCAGGCTGAACAAAGTCTCATGCTATGATACAGGGGCTGGACTTTAAACTTGGGTCTTAGGAAGATAATGCTGGGGGCTGAATAACCCTAAGGGACAGAACTAGTGGGGAGGAGGGATCAGTTTGTGCCCTCAGCCCTTTTTGTATTATCTCGAGTTTCAATCAATGGAAGTAGATCCAATGGGCTGAGGTCAAACATACGCAGATGGCTGAATTCAGATAGGGAACTGCTGCAAAGAGGAATGTAAAGGGAAGAAGGATAGAAATAGGAAACAAGGCCTAATAAGGGTTAGCTGTGGCTAACTCCCGCCCTGGGATGAGCCTGCCACAGCCCCGGTTATGGTAGGACACGTCTCCCCACTGTCTGACTGAGGTAAGTGTGCTTGGCCAGTTCAGCTTGCAGCATTACCAAGTCAGACTGTCCCCTGAGCTCCTGCCACTCCAGGAAGCGGGAAGCAGGGGAATTGAAAATACCATGGGTAAGGCTTTATCGGGGTGGAGAATAAGAGCACCGCCCCTACTCCCTGTTGCCACACCCCCAAGAGAGAAGCCCAGTGAACCTGGAGGGTATAGTCAGGAAGCCAGGAAAGGGATGGAGGAAGACCAGAAGACACAGCTGGATGGCAGGTCATGGTACTGGATATAACCCCACAGCCCAGCTAGCTGCCGTTATCAACTGTACCCACATCCTTCGCTGAGTAGGTGTGCTGCCATGACCGAGGATCCGAGGTGAGCTGCTGCAGATGTCATATTATACTCTGTACAATTTTACTACTCTCTGGCTTGCAGATCTCTTTGCAGTTCGAAGTTCATAGTTTTCCTTTTTTGCGTCTCAAGTGTTCTTATAGGCCTTGGAGACATTCGTAGGCCCTGGTGGCAACCCCAGTACTCTGCACCGTGTGGCAGTCAGGAAGCCCCCGGCAACCTCCGCTGAGGCCGATGGAGGGTAGTGGATTAGAACACCATGGTGAGGAGTTAGGGTCAGAGTTTCAGTGCCCGTCCTGGCCAACTGGTGTCACACAGCCCAGCAATTACAGATCCCGTTTTGGGGTATAGCCAGAGCGGATGGGTGGCCCCATACAAGACCACCCCCATTACAATTTCAAATGCAAGTGCTTCTATGAGGGGGTAAAATATGCCCTACACCGAGGCAGGCTGGCCCAGCAAACACTCACCATTTGGAGCAGAAGGGAGAAGGGCAAGTGACTGACATACATACAGAAGCATACAGAAAGTCCCCTTAACCTCTTCCAGCTAGCAGTTCAGAAATACACAGGAAACCCTTGATATTTGCAGATTCGTGATTTGTGGTTTCAAACATGCACAGCGCTGCATGCTCCTCAGCCCTCGCCAGCCCACGCGGCCAGACTGCATGCAGCCAATGCGGCTGACAACACGGCCCATGTGTCTCCACAGAGTCCCTTCAGAGTGGCCTTTCAGTTACCCTAAGGCCATGAAGACGAGACTCTCTCCTCCCCCAACTGGCCCCCACAGATGTAGTCCTTCCAACCCCTTGTGGTTGAGTTGAAGATTCATATCCTACCTGCCCGGGGAGGCCAGGATCTTAGAGACCTGGCCCTCTCTGTTTCTGAGTCCTTGCCCATTATTCCTGCCATCCCAGCCCCTGTCTGATGCAATCAGGAAGGGGTGTCTCCTAAGCAGAGGCTGTTCTCTCGGTTAACATCCGGTGGCTGCACTCTGATTGAGAAGGCTCCTTCATCCACCCTGCGGACAATCAATGCTGGCCCAGGTTGACCAAGCCCTGCCCCCTCCCCCACCACCCGCAGGAATCTTCTGGGCTAGATGCTGAAAGGTGGAAAGGGGAAATGGAGGGAAGAGCAGAGGACAGATGCTGAGAGTCCCCGGGGGGGAAAAACATGTGCCAATGCAACATCCAGGTGAACTTGGATCCTAAGCCCATTCCTCTCAACCATTCAACAAGGGTTAACCCTAGCTAGTGCAGCAGAGGCGAACAGAGAAGCAAGGGTGCCTACCATGGAGGGGAAGATGATCTGAGCTGCAGAGGCTGGGTATACTCACAGTCTCCATATTTTCCAAACCACAAATCAGAGCTGTTCTGGAAAACCCAGGTCATAGAAGTGCAGGAAATACACAAAAGAACCTTGTATGTGGGATGATGCAGTAAGGCCTGAGTGTACATACGCTGGGATAGTGAGATAGGTAACCTGAATATATCCAGGGCCCCACATCACCCAGTCTCGGTGAGGAGACTCTCAAACATGCAGAGTCCAACAACCTGCAATAACGGAAGGGAGATTCCAGTCTTGTCTTGCTTTGAATGTCATCAGACACCACGTGATAACTCACAGAAATATTTCTCAAGGGGCTCTTTCTCCACCCCCACCCCCTACTCCAAATTTCCTGCACCTCTCTGGAGCCTCTCTTTGCCCAACCTTCTAAACCCTCCCAGATGCCCTGCATGCGCCTTCTCCATCCTCTCTCTCCTTTCTCAGCCTATAGGGCAGTGGAAGCAATTAGTTCTTGTGGGATGATCTAGGAAGACTTCTTGGAGTGGGAGGCATGCATGGCGAATGTTAAAAGATAAGCCGGATTTTACCAGACAAGGAGCAGGTAAAGAAGCTACAGGAGCCGCATTCACATGCAGTCTGGGTTGACAGGCTATAATGAAATGCCCTGCCATGTTCAGGCATACCAAACCAGCTGAGGCCAGGGAATGCCAAGATGCAGAGATGATGAGACTCAAGGGCCTGGTCAAGAGTGAATGTAGAGGACAGAAATCTGTACTCACTGGAGGTCTTTTGGTAGAAAGGCAGGGTGAGGCAAACAGCATTCCAGGAAAACCCACAGGTTGGGTTAGAGAGGAAGAGACCAGTAGGAAATGTACTGCATCAAGCCACCGAGCCAGCCCCCATTTCAGTAGATGCTCAAAACGAATGGGATTTATTCCAAAGAGGCCTCTGTAATGGAGACAGCTAGAAAACGTGGTCATCTGGAATCCGCAGCCAGCTGCAGATTCAGGTCTCACCCTAGCATTGCCATACAGCCAGCTGCCTCCTCCACTGAATCTCTTGCCGGAAACTCGGGAAGCTGCACCAACAGTCGGGTCTGTGATCTTCTCATCTCTGCCTCCGTCTTCCTTCCAGCCAGAGACACAAGCAGGGAGATGGCTGGAGAGGGAGGGACAGCAGGAAGAGGCCGTGGGCCTGAGCCCCTGTGTCTGGGATGCCAACAAGCAGGGTCACTTGATCAGAGGTGGCATGTCAGCTGATAGCGTGCTCTCATAAATAGCACCATGTGACAAAGGGAGAACGAGAGCACGGCTTGCACTCTGTACACTGCTCTAATTAGCTGTGCAGCCTCACTCTGTAAGCCCAATGCCTCCTTCCAGTCAAAATCCCAGCCACGGTTCAAACCCCACGCCAGTCCCAGAGTTGCCCCCATCATCCACCCTCCCTGCTATCCCCCTCCTAGATACCGACGATACCCGTGTGCCACCTGATTTCATTGCTGTCTTGTATTTTTTTTTCCATCTTTCCAACCGACACTCACATCTTCTCCCCAATGAGGGAACATACTTTCTTAAGGTTGGGTATCCTGAATGGAATATTCCTCAGCCATTAGAAATGACAAATACCCACCATTTGCTTCGATGTGGATGGACCTGGAGGGTATTATGCTGAGTGAAATAAGTCAATCGGAGAAGGACAAACATTAAATGGTCTCATTCATTTGGGAAATATAAAAATTAGTGAAAGGGAATAAAGGGAAAGGAGAGAAAATGAGTGAAAATATCAGTGAGGGTGACAAAACATGAAAGACACCTAACTCTGGAAAATGAACAAGGGGTAGTAGAAAGGGAGGTGGGAGGGGGGGGTTGGGGTTGGGGCACTGAGGGGGACACTTGGTGGGATGGGCACTGGGTGTTATGCTAAATGTTGGCAAATTGAACTCCAATAAAAAAAAATTTAAAAAAATAAAGGTTGGGTATCCTGTCTTGTCCCAGACTTCCCCACAGCACCTAGCACTGGGCTGAGCACATAGAAAGAGCAGAATAAACTGCTGCTGACTTTTTTTTTAAGTGTTTACAAAATACAGCAGTGCTGCTACCACTTCCTTTTCCATATACTGGGAAATCCATGGAAGAAGCTGGCTTTGGCAAGCTGATTTGAGAATACCTTCTGTAGACTGACAAACAACTGATATCATAGGAGCTGTTGTTTGTAGGAGAGGGACATTTGGGTAACTTACTCCATCTCTCATGAAGTACTTGGTATGACTAATCTGGAACAGGCGGGGATGGAGGGCTGTCTGGAGGTGCACCTAGGTGCTCAAAACTACATTCTCCTAGAGTTCAAGCCTTGCACTCTCTCATCTTGTTTACAGGACTCATTTGGCCTACCCCCCGCCCCCCACCCCCAGCCTCCAGTCTTTATTTGGACCAAGTTACGCTTCAGCCCAGCCCTGTCTGAGTCATCACGCTTTCTAAATAATTGCTCTGCAATCTGAACTGATGTGCTGTGCGGGCCTCAGGTTGGTGGCAGCAGGTGAACTCTGCATGTTGCACAAGCGCATTTTGTCATTTATTCATAGAATGATGCTCAGGTCTTTTAACTGTTCCTCTGTGGGTGTGTGTGTACCTGTGCACATGTATGTGTTTGTGGTGGGCCTGCCTGAGGACCTTACAAGCGCTTAGGGGCCCGGGCCACCTCTGTAGATTGGGTTATAAAAGAGCAGGGGGTGGGGGTGGGGGTGCCTGGATGGTTCAGTCGGTGAAGCATCTGCATTCAGCTCAGGTCATGCTCCCAGGGTCCTGGGATTGAGTCTCAAGTCAGGCCCTCTGCTCAGCGGGGAGTCTGTTTCTCTCTCTCTTCTCTGCTTGTGCTCTCTCTCTCTCTCACTAGATATGTCTATTACCATCTCGCTCTCTCTCTCTCTCAAATAAATAAAATCTTTTTTTAAAAGAAGAAGAAGAAGAGGAGGAGGAGGAGGAGGAGGAGGAGGAGGAGGAGGAGCAAGGTAGGGACACTGGGACAGATGAAATGTCTATGGAGCCATAGACTCCATCCCTGATTCTGGGGCTTCCTAGGTGCGTGATCCTCTGAACAAGGTCCTTTACTCCTGACACCAGTTTTTCTCCCATCTAGAGAGTTGTTGCAAAAATCAAAAATAAGCGTGAGCACTTAGCACAGTGCCTGGCTTAAGAAACCTCATAAGTGGCAGTGAGGGTCAAGATGCCTCTGAGTATTCCCCAGAGTGGGCCCCCAGCCTCACCTCCTTCCCCGCTACCCTAGGTACAAACCCTGCAGGAGCGGCCTGCTGGAGTCACGTTCAAGTGCAGTGAGGCTTTCTCCTAATGAGAATCAAATAACTGGATCCTCTGCCAGAAAGGAGAGCTCAGAGGAAAAGCAAGCAGCCATGTTCCTTAATGCACTATTGAATCTGCAGAGCCCAACACAGTACCCGATACACAGAAGACCCTTGATACGGATTTTTAGATGAATGGCAAAATGAGTGAATTATCTGTCTTATCGATCTGCAGGACTCTCTAGAATCCCTTCTCCACATGGGGGTATGCCCTATGCTTGGTGAGCTGGGGTCAGATGAGTTCCTGCAGAAAAATATTTTTAGTGTATTGAAAGATCCCATCACTGATGTTAGATGAAACTGTTGACGTTCAGGAACAAAGGCTGGACTGGAGGCCCTATTAGACAGGGTCGCTGTGTTGTCCAAAGATACTGGTACTCTTTCCTGTTTTAATTAAAATCAATAATGTTTCTTTTTTTCCAACTACAGAAGTAATTTACGTTCATAGGAGAAAAACTGGAAAACACAGATAGGCTAGAGCAAGAAAATTTTAATCTTCATAATATTTTTAATATTTGTTACTCCAGACTTTTTCTACACATAGATACATCTCTATCACAATGGCATCATACCAAAAGAACAGTGCCTTCTTTTGTTGAGCGATTTATTTTGATCATTTTTTCCAAAGTAGCATGTGCTCTCCACAAAATTTATTTTTCTTTGGTCTAGAGAAATGCTTCACTTTTTAATTCGTTTTCTTCACATACACACAGAAGAAAAGTAAGACGTGGCCAGAGTAATGCACACGGTAACAAAGAGTAATGAATGAAATGCAAAGTAATCCCCCCACCAACCCACTACCACTCCAGTCAGGGTCCCAGGGGTAACATATAAACTATTGGTCTTGGAGGCCAAGGTTTTATAACTGCTGGTGGTTGTTTAAAATTTGTGATCACAGGGAGCGCCTGGGGGGCTCAGTGATTGAGCGCCTGCCTTCAGCCCAGGATGTGACCCAGGAGTCCCAGGATCAAGTCCCACACTGGACTCCCCACAGGGAGCCTGCTTCTCCCTCTGCCTGTGTCTCTGCCTCTCTCTGTGTGTCTCTCAAGAATAAATAGGTAAAATCTTTAAAAAAAAAAAAAAAACAATAATAAATTAAATTAACTATATAAAACTTGTAATCACTCACCTACTTAAAATCTTCCAAGGGCCTCATATTCAGAGGAAATACCAAGCCCCTCTGGCCCCCAGGGTGGAATGAGATGAGCACGCCGCCAGCTCCAAGGTCAATCAGCTGTGCCAGGCACACGCCCGTCTCCAAAGGGGCAGCCCCCGAATCCCTCTGCAGGCCTTACTCTCCACACAGGGAAAACCCATGCACATTAGAGTGGCGATCCCCAGTGAGAGCTGGCCACCCCTTGGGCTCTTTCTCTGTGCAGGGCCCTTTGTGCTGAACAAAGGAGCCTTTCTGTGGCCTTCGTGGGGTACAGGGTAAAACGTGCGAGGACCATGAATGAACAGCATGAGCGAGAAAGCCACTGGGCTGGGCTGCCGCCCACCTGGGCCCTGGGCCTCTCTGCCCATAACCCACTTCAAATCTCTGCCTTCCATTTCTTTGTTCTATAAAATGAAAGTGAGTGGCCCAGGTCACCCAAATCCCCTCCAATGCTAGCACTCAATTCCCGACAAGCCAAACCACAGTCGTCTGGGGGCACTGTCACCTCATGATGGCACTGCCCTCAGGTTGGAGCCAGCCCCCAGGAAGGGACCCTCTCTGTCTGAGCCTGCCTACCAGGGGCTCTGAGTAAAACTCGGCCTAGGTGGCACCTGTGGTCTTATTTATTCTCAAGGACACCATAAAACAGGTAATTTTCACCCTGGATTTTTTTTTTTTAAGATTTTATTTATTTATTCATGAGACACACAGAGAGAGGCAGAGACACAGACAGAAGGAGAAGCAGGATCCCTACAGGGAGACCGATGCAGGACTCAATCCTGGGACCCCGAGGTCACACCTTGAGCCAAGGGCAGATGCTCAACCACTGAGCCACCCAGGTGTCCCTACCCTGGTTTTACTCAACAAGAAAAATGAGGCTTCAAAGTGTTACAGAACCTGCTCAGCTTCCCACTGCTGGTGAGAGGTAGAGCCAGTCAGTCTGACTTGCAAGGCCTCTGTTGTGATCTGAGGGTAGTTTGTGGGATTTTTACTTTTTGCTTTGTTTTTTGAAGCACCTGTGATAAGACTTTATCAGAAATGCATGGAAATATTCCAGACTTCACATGTTACAACGCAAAGAACAGTAGACTCTTGAACAACACAGTAGTTGGGGGTGCCAATGCCCCATGCAGTCAAATACCCATATATAACTTCTGACTCCCCAAAAGTTTTACCAATAGTCTACTGTTGACCAGAAGCCTTGTCAACAATAGAAACAGTTGATTAACACATACTTTGTATATGTATTATATACTGTATTTTGTAAGAATAATGAAGTAAGCTAGAGAAAACAAAATGCTATTAAGAAAATAATTCCAGGGGATCCCTGGGTGGCTCAGTGGTTCGGCGCCTGCCTTTGGCCCAGGGCACGATCCTGGATCCCGGGATCCAGTCCCACATCGGGCTCCCGGCATGGAGTCTGCTTCTCCCTCCTCCTGTGTCTCTGCCTCTCTCTCTCTATCTGTGTCTATCATAAATAAATAAATCTTTAAAAAGAAAGAAAATAATTCCAGGGATACCCGGGTGGCTCAGCGGTTGAGTGTCTGCCTTTGGCTTGGGGCGTGACCCTGGAGTCCTGGGATCAAGTTCCACATCGGGCTCCCAGTGTGGAGCCCGCTGCCTGTGTCTCTGCCTCTCTCTCTGTGTCTCTCATGAATAAATGAATAAAATCTTAAAAAAAAAAAAAGAAAGAAAGAAAGAATTCCAAAAAAAATACCTTTACAGTACTATACTATACTTACTGAAAAAAATCTGGCCTATAAGTAGACCTGCGCAATTCAAACCTATGCTGTTCAAGGGCCAACTGGATAATATCCAATTCACTGGATGTTTGATATGCCATTCAGTCAACTATGTATACTATAGGATAATAAAAATTCTTTTACTAAATTACCATATTCACAAAAACAATACAGAATCAATACTCTGACCCCCATCTTTTATCGATGGATCTTGGCCTAACAGAACCCCCATTTAGAACTTGCGAGCTAGTCTGACTATCCAGGAAGGCTCATTACACTACAGTTCGCTAGGCCCATCCCTAGAGTCTCTGGTTCAGGGTGTCTCAGTAGGGTAGGGCCTGATAATGTGCATTTCCCCCAAGTTCCCAGGAGACGCTGAGGTCACTGGTACAAGGACCCTATTTAGAGACTCACTCCTGTCTTCTTGCGCATCTAGCTCCTATTGGCTCAAGCATTCAAGTGTCCCGGATGTAAATCCACTGTTTTACCATCACGACTTTTTGCTCCTGTGTTCAGAGTAGGCCATCTACCTACTTCTCCCCCTCTGGCTCTCTGCACAAGAGAGGGCTGGCTTTCTGCCCCATTAGTTGGCTTTCTGCTCCACACCAGCTGGCAAAGACTGAAAGAAAAGGCCTTCTAAGTAAGCATCCCAGCAGGGAGAACTCCCTATGATGAGCCCTTGGATCAGAGGGAAGGCTGTTCCCCTTTCAAAGCATAAGATCTCCCCTTTCTGCCATACATTGGGTGTCTAATAAGTACTTACATCTACATACAATTGGTTTCTTCGCTTATCTTTTTTTCAAAGCTTTGAATTCTTCAAGATGATATGCTTTTTTTTAAATCTGAAAATACAGCTTTTTCAGAACTTTTCACACACACACACACACACACACACACACACACACCCCAACAGAATGCAACCAGGATTTTAAACAGTGGCTTCTGCGCAGAAGTCCAAGTGCGAGCTATGGCTGTGTTTCTCTGTTTGGCCTAATTGGAGTTTTCAGGTATAATCAAAGGATTGGCTGCTTTTGGAATACAGGTCTAAGTTGGGCGGTTCTTCACTTGATCTGTACCCCTTTCAGGGTTGCTGGTTGATGAGAACTGCTTGAAAATCAGCCTGGGAGAGGGTGAGGTCCTTACTGAGAGGGCCTTAAAGCAGCAACAGACAGCTCTGGAGCCAGGCTCAGGGGCTGCTCCACCAGACCCCTGTAAGGAGTTAAAAGGGCCTTCGGTGACCTCCACACTGCCTTTCCACCTACCTCTCCTGTGCCCACCTGAGGCCATTCTGGGAGGGCAGCAAAGAGAGGGCCCTGCCACTGGCTACACAGGCAGGCGACCAGGATCTAGTTCCAGCCCGGCCAGTGAACAATGAGTGTCCCTGGGCCACTTACTGGAGCTCCAGGGGTGATATTTGGTTGTATGTATATCTTGGGCAATGGGCCTGGATGACCTCAGACATCCACTTCGGCACAGTCTGTTAGCAAGAACAGGAAATGGTTTTGGCCAAATGTGCTAATGAATAAGCTTTTGAAGTGACAATACCTTGGCATTGGTGAACTGGGCATGACCAGGGAGGAACTATTGTTGTCCAAGAGCTGAAAAGCCTCACCTGCCAGGGCAGGACCCTGTGGAATCAGCTGGGGGGGGGGTGCTTCCTAGCAGCTGTCCCCCAATGCCCCATGGGCCCACCCTGACCACACCTCCTGCCACAGGGCTCCCTTCTGCACGGAAGGTAGACTGAGAGAACACCCCAGGGTGGGCTGCGTTGGACAAAAAGAATCCTTTCCCATTTCCTCTCCCTCCCAGTCTCTGCCTGACACCCCCTCTCCTAACATATGCATACTAATTTAACACATATGTTGTTAAAAATTAACCACTGAATTGTAAAACTAAAACAAACTGAATTCTATGGCATAGAAAGTATACCTCGATAAAGCAGTTAAAAATATTCTTTGAAAATAATTTTTTAGGGGGACTCCTGGGTGGCTCAGTGGTTGAGCATCTGCCTCTGGCTCAGGGTGTGATCCTGGGGCCCTGAGATGGAGTCCTACATCAGGCTCCTTGCAGGGAGCCTGCTTCTCCTTCTCCCTATGTTTCTGACTCTCTCTCTGTGTCTCTCATGAACAAATATATAAAATCTTAAAAAAAAAAATTTAGGGGCACCTAGGTAGCTCAACCAGTTAAGTGTCTGACTCTTGATTTTAACCCAAGAGTCTCAATCTCAGGGTTGTAAGTTCAGGCCCTGCATTGGGATCCACGCTGGGTGTGGAGCTTCCTTAAAAATAATAATAATGATGATAAAAATAATAATAATAGTTTGTTAAATGTAAAGACTTTATTTGATTGTTCTGCAATCAAAAGTAAAGGAACTTTGGTCAGGACATGGAGATGATCACATACACACGCGTGCACACACACACACACACACACACAGGACTAAAGCAAATGCTCCTAAGCAGAAATGAGAACAAAGGGCAGAACCAAAGAGGCAGCGAAGTGATCATAAGCAGCAACTAGGGGCATCTGAGTCAATGGATGACGCCACTTAGCAGGACAATGATACTCCTGGGCCTTTAGGAAGTGGCGACCCTCCTAGACACCCAAAAAGGCATCCGGTTCCCACTCTTCAGGGCACTCTTTACAGCATTTACCTTCTGATGGAACATCAAATGAGCAAATCAGGCCACACAATGAAGAAGCCGCTGGAACCCCTTCGCAGCCCTGGCCGGTCCGCGGCCCAGCAATCCCCAGGTTAGCCAAGCAACAGTGGGCGCAGAGAGCACTTTCCCTGTGTCGACCACTTTTGAAGACTTTTGTGATTCTACTATGTAATACTCCCTACTCTGACATGGGGTAGAACAGACTTCAGGTTGGCAACCCTTTTTTTTTTTTTTTTCATAAACTCCAAAAAGAAAATCTCCTGTCAGGCCATTTTTAAAATTCAGGAGACTTATACCTGGAAGACCTTGAAACTATCTCAGTTTCTTTACTTCCCGCTGCTCTGTTTTGTTTGGTCAAATCAAGCAACTGCCAATGGCAAGTTCTCTAATGATTGATAGAGGGTGGGGTGTGGGTAGCTGGGTGTTCTGGTGATGTTGGCTTGAAGGAGCAATTTGTGAAGAGCTCTCCGCTTATTGGGAGCTCAGCTACACCAGGGGTGAGGCTGATGACTCAAGCTGCAGGGAGGGGGGTGAGGGTGGGAAGCAAGGGACCCAAACCAGGAAAATATCAGATGCAGAGGGTTCATTTATTGTGACAAATCTTTTCTTTGTAATCATCTATAATAAGACCACAGTACACTGTGCCGTGCATATGATATATTTGGGGAAGGTAATGAAGTCCGGTGGATAGGCAGCATAACTCAGCTCCCAGCTAGTAAATCTTTGCTTAGAAGTAGGGTAAAGTCAGAGGTAGGTAAGGATATGCGTGTGTGTGCGTGTGTGTGCGTGTGTGTAAAAATTATAGGGCTGGTACATTAGCAAGGGCAAAAATTAGCCAAGTTCTACTACTACATCGAGATTTAGAACATCAGAGTACAGTGACTACATTTTTCTGTAGAGATCTTTACAGCTATTTGAAATTATGAACCCATAATATGCAAATGCACACAGCTAAGAAATACACATTCTTGGCAGAGACTGAAGATGTTATAATGTGTGCTGTAAACGGCGCCGCGTATGTGTATAAAATCCACGCGCACATACTAACTGGTCGATTATCCCCTCTAAAACCACACATAAATTTTTCTGACAGGAATTGGAATTTCGCACACATCCCAAGAATGAACAGACTCTTAATGTGCTGTGTGTGTATGGGTGGAGTATAAAAAAACAATAGAATGGGTCACTAGGCTAAGAGAGCTTTCGGATTCTCAGGCGCGACTACAAAGGAACTTGGCGCTACACATTCCTTTTGAACATGATGTGATATTATTCCTCATAGTTGATAATATTTATGAAGCGCCGGGCTCTGTGACAGCCACTATACTGGGTGTTTACCTCCTCTGATCCCATCTAAGAAGGGAAGGAGGGAGAGATGGGAGGGGACGAGGGGTGGGCATGGGTGCACACGCATGCACACGCACACACACGTGGGCGCACACACAGGGTGTGTCCTATTCAAAGGCTTGACCGCTCTGTTACACGGCGACTTTCCCAAGGAATGTGACAATTTACTAGGGTGGAAATGTGAGTTTGTCCCTGAGGCCGGCAAGAAGGGGAACTAGGTCACCCAGGTACCCCGGGGGCTGGGGCAGAGTCCCAGTAAAAAGATGTGTCCTTTTGTGGTGAGACGACTTCAGACCCGGAGTCAAAGTCTAGGCAATAGCCCGTCCTGAGCAAAGAAGAGGAAACTAGGGAACTGCAGTCCAGAATCTGAGAAGAGGTAACAAATTCCCAAAATAGAAGGTTGCTGAGTCAGGCCTGTGCAAATGCAGGGTCTTGAAAATCATAAGGAAGGAAAAGAAAAGCCTTTAGTTAAACAATGGCTTTTAATGACTTCTGCAAATAAGTGACGCTCAGCGAAGTGGCTCAGTCTGGTGCATCAGAATCTCTCATGAGAAATTTCTGGCAAAGCAACGAAGGCAGAACGCAGTGTGATTTAGTTTTCTATAATGTAAGCAGAAATATTATTTTATCAAATAATTCACTTTTACAATCCTTCTCTCCACCTCCACCTCCCCTTAAAAGCAGTTTAGGAAACTATCCGGGGCTTCAGGTAGACAAAGGCAAGCATGTGCTCGCTGGTTTTCCAGTGGCTGGCAGGACAGTGCCTGGGATTTCGCCCCACCCACCACCCCCACACCCCTCCTACCACCTTCTCATCTGTGCCACCCAGCTTGTGCACACAATTTCTGAGTTCTTGGAAACCCGCTGAAATCTGAGTTAGGAGATAATTTACAAAATGGACACAGGCACGTCTGACATCGGAAGTTAGCGGGAAATGGGAAGCATCTCCCTTCCCTTGGGGAGCTTTCTATATTTTGCAAAGTTGAAGCCAGGAGCCTGAGATGGACATTGCTCAACAGTGAGCCTTGAATCTACCAAGTCTTCATGAAGGCACAGATTCCTAACTGTCAGAAAAATAACAGGCAGGCTTTTTTTGTTCAAGTGGCTTGTATTTATGTGTAAATTAACACTAGGACAGAGAAACCTTGAGATTAAAAAGATGGATATAAATCCACCAGGGGAAGCCTATGCAAACTTGGGCCTTGGAATGGGGTCCTTGAATCTCTCTAGCACATCTCACAACCTAACCATTATACAGGATTCACTGGCCCCCAAGCCCTTTCTTCTGTTTCTGTCTATGCATCACCCCCAACAACACATATTACGTGGCCCACATCACACAGAAAATAACAAAAGAGGAATTCTCATCCTTGACCATGAACCGCAGGGTTGTGAGCAAGCGGCTCTCAAAGAAGTTGAAATATGGAACGCTCCATCTACATTGAATTCTAAAACATGGATAAATGCACACCCCTGTTATTTTAGTGACCTGGTATTCCTATGTGCTGGGAGTTGCAATTTTACAACAGTGATTTAAGTAGCTCCGAAGGCAATTTCCTAAAATGCCTTAAGACTAAGATATTGGTCAATGAATAAAAATAATCCCAGTTTGGTTCTAGACTGAAATAACATGTTTTTAATAGTCAGTATGACGTGGATTATTTCTTCCTAAATTCTTATCATTTAACGTGGATCTCTATAGTATGGCATCCCCTGAAGTGTACCAGAACTGAGCAAAAAACCAAAAAAAAAAAAAAAACCACCTGAAGTAAACTGAACAGAGGGGAAAAGCAGTGTAACAGTTAAGATTCGCTACACTCAATTCTCCAGGTCTGATCCCCTTCACCAAATGTATTTCCTCCTGCTTCCTACACAGGTTTTTCCACTGAGGAGCTACTTCTTCGATGAGCATGACACAGGTCATGTTGGTACTGCCACCATTCCTTTGCACAGGCTGTTCTCCCTCCTGGAATAATCTCCAGGAAACTTGGAGTCCATTTAAGTGCAGTAGAAAGAAGACAGGCTCTGGAATCTGAACAGATGGGCAGTGACTTATAGAGGCAGCAGAGAAAAAGCAAGGACGTGGTACCACAAGCTGTGGTCAGGAAACCGTGCTGCTCATGCAGCCAGGCAGCCCAGAGCCTGCTCCCTAGTGCTCTGCACCTCTAGCCCCAAGCCAAAGAGACCAACTCCCCCTCCATGATTTCTGTGTCCCTTTGTCCAGGCTGCCCCCAAGGCTGCATTAACTGTTCTCTTCTCCTAGTGAAGTCACCCCCAGATGTACCGCTCCCACCCCCACACTCTATGCCCAAATGCCAGGCCTACCTGTGTGCCCTGTCCTCTTTGTTCCCACCACCCCACCAACTGCCTGGCCCAGAGCCCGGTGCCCAGCACAGAGTAGAACTCAAGAAACACTGGTGTGAAGTATTTTTTTAAGATTATTTATTTATTTACTCATGAGAGACACAGAGAGAGAGGCAGAGACACAGGCAGAGGGAGAAGCAGGCTCCCTGTGGGGAGTCCGATGTGGGACTTGATTCCAGGAACCTGGGATCATGCCCTGAGCCGAAGGCAGACGCTTAACTGCTGAGCCACCTGGGTACCCCAAGAAACATTGGTTTAATAAATGAATGTTGACCATATGATTCATTTTTCCAGAAAGTTCAATGTAAAAATTATTTATTCTACTCTTAACCCTTAAACATGTAAACATCTTCCAGGCATCCTGCAAACAGTAAATCAGAAAACTTAAAATGCTATCAATCTGTCTGCAGTCAAAAAACTCCAAGGACTGCTTTAATTTAAAAAATAAAATAAAATCATTGGGGACGTCTGGGTGGCTCAGTGGGTTAAGTGTCTGCCTTTGACTCAGGTCGTGGCCCTGGGGTCCTGGGATCAAGTCCCGCATCGGGGTCCCCGCAGGGAGCCTGTTTCTCCCTCTGCCTGTGTCTCAGCCCCTATCCTCTCCTCATGCTCTCTCTCTCTCTCTCTCTCTCTCAAATAAATAACTAAATAGAATCTTTTTTTATAAAAACCATTGGGTAAAAACCAAGACTATTACATAAGCAAAAGACTGGAAACGACCAAAATGACTATCTATGAGGGGGCTGGTTAACAAAGTCAAGGAAGACCCAAACAATGGAATCTACATAGTTGAAACAAACAAGCAAAAAAAGAATCAAGAAGTTCTTTATAGTCAGATAATCAGATGTCCCAGAAATTTAGTGTTGCATGTGAAGTAGAAAGTGAAATATAGTGTGTATGGAATGCTCCCATTTGGGTAAAAAACTTCAAAAATACAGACATACGTGGATATACACATGGGCACACGGAGATATATTTTCCTGTATATTCATGACATCTCTTCACACTGAAAAACCAGTGACAGTGGTTACCTCCATGTGGGGGAACCAGGAGAGGAGGAGAGATAAGGATATTCCATTTTGAATACCCTTTTGTACCTTTTGAATGTTAAACCATGTAAGTGTTGACCTATTCAAAAAAATTAAATTAAAAATTCAAAGCAAACAATGTGTGGAAGAGTAATAAAAAAATCTAGTTTAGGAAAACATAAGAGAGAATTCCTCCTTTAAAAAATGGTTTAAGGCAGCCTGTTGTTGAGTCATCTGTAAAACGTGAAGACAAAATCTGGGAGGCACCCTTCTGTGGCAGAAAGGATGCCGTGGCAGGGGTGGCCGCCCCTGCTGCCTTCCTGGATGACCTGGGAGTGGAGGGGCCTTTCTGACCCTCAGTCTCCTCCTTTGTGAAAGGTGAGTGTTTGGACCAGCTCTTAGTGCAGGCCAGCCTTTTCCCCACATGGGAGGAGGAGCTGGCCCTCGGGTGGATACACCTAGTTATTTGGTGACAATCTACTTTAAAAAGAAAAGATGTCCTTTAAAAGGAGAAAGAGGGACGCCCAGGGGCCTCAGTGGCTGAGCATCTGCCTTCGGCCCAGGGCATGGTCCCAGAGTCCCAGGATCCCGCATAGGGCTCACTGCAGGGAACCTGCTTCTCCCTCTGCCTGTGTCTCTGCCCCTCTCTCCATGTCTCTCATGAATAAATAAATAAAATATTTTATTAAAAAACCTTTTTTAAAAAAAAAATAATAAAAGGAGAAAGAGAGTGCCCCACCCACCACATAGGAGTCTGTGGCAGGGAGATAAAAACCTCAAATCCCTCCCTACCAGAGTGCAATAAAACCAATGTGTCTCACTTCAGGAGCTTAAAATACATTTGCAGACACACCCTTCCCTCCAAACACACCTGCTGCCTTTTTCTTTCCTCTTCCCACATCCTCTCTGGACAGGCCGAGTGCCCAGTTATGACAGAGCTGAAATATTTCCTTTTTTGTTCTAATATTTCTTGCGTGGACCCTCCCCCGTTTTATGGCTGCCATTCACACTGCCATCTGGGATGACCCAGGAACAAGAAGACGCTTCATGACTTAAAGACAATGAAAACATGTCCTTTTAAAAATAAATAAATAAACAATAATAATAGTCATGCTCGGCCACTTCTATCCCCAAAACACAGCGTTTACATAAAGAATCTAAGGCAAAAAGAATCACAAGGGCAACTGACTGGTGGTGATTGGGTCCTGGCATTGCTAAAGAGGCTTACGTGTACAAATTGTCCGGACAGAACTTTCTATGGATGCTTGAGAACGTGGGGGCCTGGACATCCTCTCCACTGCCCTAAATTTCTCTTCAAGCCCACCTCCACCCTCTTCCAACTCGGGAAGGCACTGAATTTATTCTGCTTGCCTTTTGCTCATGGGAACCACAGGGGTAGCTCATTTTGCACATGGCAAAACTCAGGCCGGTGAAGGTGAGAGGGCTGCCCCGGGCCCGGGCTCCAGCCAGGACTCGAGGGCCTTTGCTTCCTCCCCAACTACTGGCTTTCCTGCCGTCCTGTCCAGAGGCCTGGCGCACTGCCCGCGGTGTGCACCCCACTCCCAGCCTGGGGAACACCAGCCTCCCCAGACTGCTCCCCCTCCACCCCCGGCCCAGGCCATGGGCTGACTGGGTAGCCCCAGGGCCAGCTGAGCCCCCACAGTGTGCCTGGTGGCACCTGCAGAAACGGCGATCCTTTGGACACATTCAGTTAAATTAAATGCATTTCCTTTTTCCTTCTGTTTCCTTTGACTTTTTTTTTTTTTTTTAATGTGGCTACTGGGAAACTTAAAATTACATAGATGACTCGCACTATATTTTCACCAGGCTGCGCTGCTCCAGGTCATATGGTCTTACCCGGTTAGCTCCCAATCAGCAAAACCAACCAGCCCTATGTGCCACTCTCTGTGTGGCCAGACATTCTCTATTCTAAAGACCGACCCATGTCCAGGAGTGAAGGAGTAAAGAATGCACCCCTGCCAGCGACATCTAAAGTCTCAGGGTGGTTCCCACAAGTGTATCTCCCCTTCCATAGCGGGGACAGAGAAAGGGATTCTGGAAGCCCTCAGGTGACACAGACTCTACCTACATGAGCGGTGGCTTCCCTGCGGTCGTCTTTCCTAGAGACAGGATTTTTAGCTCTTCAAGTATAGTGGTAGCTTGGGGAGGAAGAAGGATACACTCTTGGATGTTTGGGTGCCCCCAACCTCATTCTTCACTCTCCTCCCTTCAGGTTAGGAGCAGAATTCACAGAACCCACGACTAACAGTGGCTTTCATGGATGCATGCCTGTCTTTGCTAGGAGTCAGGCTGAGGGCTTTGTGTGGTGTATCATGTCCTCTCCTTTCCCACCCACCTCATGAAGTTGGTGTTCATAGTTTTCCAGATGAAGAAACTAAAGCTTTAAGAGATTTGACACCATGACCAAGGTGACCTCAGGAAAGTGGCCAAGCCATAAGGATTCAGGTCTCCTCAGTTCCAAGCCCCATGCTCCTCACCATCACTTGACTTCTTGAGGTCTCGGTTTCTTAACCTGTTGTATGGCGATGATACCAGCCAAGAGACGGAGTGGAGCCCTGGGGCCCAAGGCGACCTGTCCTCCCCTAGAACTAGATTCTGGGCTCATGAGGAGCCACCATTTTGAAGGGCCCCCAGCTCTTGCCATTCCCTCTTCCTGGGCTCACGAACCCTTGTTGTGTCAACTCTGAGTCTGCCCACAGCCAACTCTCCTGTCTGGGTGCCCTCTACTTCTTGCCTTCAGGGAATTAGGTCCCTCCAGTCCCTTATATCAAGACTCCATCTAAACATCACCTCCTCCAAAAACCCACCAAAACTACCAAGTCAGAGAACTGCCTCTCATGTGGCCCTTTCCTGCTTCCCAGGATGTAATGATCTTCTTCCTCATCCCTTTACCCCCAGCGCCCTGCGCTCCCTCCCAGCCAACCTCAGTCCCAAAAGAGGCCCTGACATGGACCGGCCTAATCGTGGTCCCTCCTCCCACAGGAAGGATTCTGCGTGGCAACAAAGCCCCCAGGCTCCCGAAGAAGCAAAGGTTGTCTCTAAACAGCCATGCCCTAAACACACTAAGTCAATGACATGGGTTCATATTTCTCAAGATTCTCCTGCTCTTCTTATTTTGGGGTCAATGAATGATCAGTTCATGTGCTCTGGGTTCATTTTCTTACAGGTGTGTAATGGTTAAAGTGTGACATGTGACTTGAGAGAAGGCTACACATCTATTAAAATACATTTCTAGAGACCTGATGGCGCTGAGAAATGCAACTGAATGCTCTGTAAGGAGACATAAACCGGAGACATAAACACCATAAACCAGTAGCTCCTCACCCGGTGACCAAGAGAGGCCAGGAATGAGAGGTCCCTTCCAAAGCACATCCTCCACATGCTGGAGGCAGGGACTGTTCTCCTCATTTAAACTCCATTAGGTAAAGTTCACTAAAATCTTCCCCATCAATGGAGAAGATGCAGAGAATAGATTTTCTTCTAAATATCAGTGGTTCACAGTGGGAATGGCTCAGGCTTCTCAGGAGAAGAAGCCTTTCTGTTTATTAAGAGATGGCCTGGGTTGACAGAAGCTCAGAAAACAATGTGCAGGGGGATGGGCGTGTGCGTGTGCGTGGGCGTGTGTGTGTGTGTGTTTTGGCGGGAACAGAAAAAAGACTGGAAGGAAATGCACCGAGATCGCGGTGTTGTCACAGTTTGGGAGTTTAATTTTACAACGTTTCTACACTTTCTGAATTTTCTACCTTGACTCGCGTTGCTTTTATAATCAGAGAAGGAGCAGTAAACCGAATGCTAATCGTTTTTTAATTTCCTCAAGAATCTGTTTTTACAGGCACCATTTCAGTGGGGTTTGGAAACCAGCAGGGTGTGAAGCACAGATGAAATCCCCCATTCCTGCAGGGCTGAGTGTACCCCTTGGCCCTGAAGAGAAGCCCTCCCTGCATCCACGCTGGCAGCCAGCTGTCCACAGCTGTTCTGAGGAGGCAGCAAATGAATGGTGCTGATGGAAAAACACAACATTCCTGACTCTCCAAGGATGGCATTCTGCTTGGAACTCTTGCTCACCAAAGAAGTAAATAAACAGAGAGAGAGGTGGCAGCCAAGCAAAAGCCAGAGGAACTTCAGTCCTGGAGGTGGGTCAGCTGCCTGGGCCCCTGACTCCTCACACGGCATCAGAAAAAGGAGCCCTGTGCCTAAAGCCAACCAGCCCTGTGGAGTCAGGGCTACCACCAGCTGCCTGACTGTACCCCCCACCCCCGGCTGTGCCTTGTCAGGGCCACCTCCCCTCCTTGCCATGAGCAGAGCATCTGGGAGCAGGTTTCACTCCTGCCTCCAGGCTGAAGAGGTCCCAAGGTTGAGGCACCTGGCTGGTTCGTCATCACAGAGCCCCAGCACTCACGGGCAGACCCACTCATTTCTTGGGGCACCACTCCCTGCCCGGCACTGTTTTGGGGTGGGGAAGATGATGGGGGACCAGAACAGGCAGGGCCCCTGCCCTACTGGAGCTTACATTCCAGTGGGCAAGACAAGCGATAAACAAGAAGAGAACCAAGATCGCATCCCAGACACAGGTGGGTGCTGTGAAGCATCTGACAACGGGAGGAAGGTGGGGGGACCCAAACGTCAAGGCCGGGGACCAGATGGGGGGAGATCAGAGGGAAGGAGCGCACCAGATGGAAAGAACAAGCGAGGACAAGCGCGGGAGCATGATGGTGTGCTCCAGGAACCCCGGGGCCCAGCAGGTGCTGTCCCGGGAGCGGAGAGTCGGAAGGCAGGTGGGAGCCACAGGAGGGTGAGCAAAGGAGCATCTCACCTGCCTACTGAAAGGAAACCCACTGTGCATGCTTGGTGAGGCGGGACTGGGGAAGGGCCACCACTGTCCCCTGCTCCCGGCATCTCTGGCAGCACCATAGCCCACCCACTGGGTCCAGGGCTCCTCTCACATGCACTCTGATCGTGCCTCCCCGCCCTCCCGACACCAAGGAACCCTGCTGATGGCAAGGAAGAAGCAACCCTGACCGACGCCCACCCCGCCACCAGTGCCCCCCGACCCCGGCACTGGCCTAGAGAACGTGTGCAATACCCAGGACAGTGCTGCATGCTGAGGATGTGACAGTGAGCATCCCACCAGCCTGCCGGCGGGAGCCCCCCGCTTGTGATGCCCGCGCCAGGCTCACCGGGCACCGCCGTGGTCCCGGAGCTGCCTCCCACCCCACCCCCCCCCACCCCCCCCCCCGCCACCTCTGCACCCCGGGCCTCCCGCCTGCCTTCTCTCCCTGGCAAAACCTGCTGCAAGCCCCTGGAATGGTTCCGATGGGAGGATTAATTCAGTGCGAGGAGCTACACAGAGAGATGAGCACTGTGCCTCGCTGCTTCCCCCACAGCCCACCCTCACTCTTCCGACCACCAGCCCAGGGAGGAAACATGCCCCATTGCAGCGACAAGGCTATGACTAGTGGAATGGCAGATACTATTTCTCTGAAGACAACAGAGACTCGGGTGTTTGTGAGGGGCTGGTCCAGGGTAGGGTTGGGCGGGGGGGGGGGGGGGGGCGGGGAGAGCCCCACACCTGCCCAGCCAGCACCACACACGACCGCCTGAGCTCACGGTCCGGGGGAACCACATGTGATACGCCACTTTCACAATCTCCTCTCGCATAAAAATCACTGTTACCGTTATGCAGAAAAGCCAAGGACCCCCACTTTTGCAGATTCTTAAGTTCTGCTCTGTGAGATCTCTGGGGTATGCTTCATTTCTCTGCAAACAGTGGTGACGGGGGTTGGCGGGAGAGGTCAGTGCCTGAGAAAAAGTGCACACATAGAGACTCTAGGAAATCTTTGTATCTTAAAACCTCAGAGCAGCTCAAGTTCCCCAGAGCCCTCCTGGGGGGCCTCTTCAGCACGGGTCAGGGTTCGCACCAATACCCACCATGCAGTTGGGTGGCAGATTTCTTCCAGTAGGGCACGGCCATCCTGGGGAGGAGTCACCACAGAGGGTGGCTCCAGACCCTTGAGTCTCTTCTTCCCAGGAGGGGAAGAGGGGTTATAAATAGCCTGGACTCTTTCAGCCCTCCTCAGGCACAGATCCCACACCCCCGTCCCAGCCTCAGCCAGCTGGTCCCTCCTCCCCCAAGTTCCCACAGCCTGCTATAAGAGGGAGGAAACGGCTCACCCACTGTGGGGGTGGGGCAGAAAGCCCTGCCGGCCCCCATCAGAGCTGGTGGCCTCCCATCAATTATAACCATAAGCCCCGCCACACCTCCGCACCCTGCTGCAGTGGCAGCACTGGATAGAGGCAGGGGGGCAATATGATTA
The DNA here is from genome assembly GCF_048418805.1 of Vulpes vulpes. Taxonomy (NCBI): domain Eukaryota; kingdom Metazoa; phylum Chordata; class Mammalia; order Carnivora; family Canidae; genus Vulpes; species Vulpes vulpes. The sequence continues at coordinate 80,188,554 of NC_132792.1, forward strand.
GGGGGGCCTCTTACCCACCTGGCCACCCCAGAAACCCTGAGCTACATGTCCAGAATGTGTTAATGCACCCTCTCCTCTCTGCCTCAGCTCCCCCACCTGTAAGATGGACAAACAGCGGAACTCCCTACCATTGTGGGGATGGCCATGACCTGAGATACATGGAAGCCAAAAGGCACTGTCTACTGTAACCCTGCATTGTCGTGATGACGTCAGACCTTGGTTTCTCCCACAGGAGCCCAAGAACAGCTGTGGGGACACTGATTCTTATCTGTTCACAAGAGCAGAAGAATTATATTTGGTGGCATTGTGTTGGCCTCGAATTCTTGATACCGCGTGCCCTTGACAGCGATAAAACTTACAAAACATTCTCTCTCACCAGACATTTCTGACTAATACAGGCTGGCATACACCGCACCCAGACGTATTTTGATTTAATATGGTTCCACTGGACTGCACACGACAGTGGATCCCAAGGATGAGCGTTGCCCTAGAATATTTTGGTGGGGGTAGGGGTGGGAGTGGGGTGGGGTGGGGGTTGGGAAAGCTCCCAACCATCATTCTGTTTACCATTCGAACCATTCCCATCCATACACACTGGTAAGAAACAAGTGGCTAAGATCTAAGTGGCCAACTCCTAGTTCTTTTTAATTAAGACACTTTGTTTGCTCAATAAAATACGGCATAAAAAGCATTTACTGAAAACCCACTCATTGATGTCTAATAGCTGTGTCAAATACTCATAACAACATTTATTCCAACACCCCCAGATAATTGCTCATCTTTCTCATTTGGTATCCACAACAGCACAACATTTGTGTCCAAGTGTAATTGATCCAGAATTGGGCTCCCTTTCAAAAATATCTGTAAAACCTAATTACCAGGAAAACAGAGTTCTGGCATCCTACGGAAAGAGGGTGCTTCACAATGAGACAAGCTGCAAACTCATCTTGGCCAATCAAGCTGCATTATGTTACAAAAGGAGTTTGAGGAATTTGGGGTGAGGAGGGAGCAGGAAAAGTTGGAATAGAGTCAGATTGAAATCTTCAGTGATAGTCCTCATTTTTTTATTTTCTTAAGCCAAGGGCAGAGAATAGGAAATATACCACATTAGTTGGCAAGCATGGACATAGAAAGTACCAGATAATGACCTCATGATGGGCTCGGGGTGTGGGGTGGCATCTCGGACCTCAGGCCCTGCGAGGCCTTGCTGAGGGAACTGTGTCCACCCTGGTCTGGGAGGCTGATGTCATTTTTTTTGTCTCCCAGGATCACTAACTGCCATGGCAGGTCACTTTCCCTTGGGCCTGAAGCTGCTCAACTGTAAAATGAGCGTTCCTCCTATCTTTAGGGCATCTTTCTGCTCCAAAATCCTGTGACCTTTTCTTTTAAAGCAAAGGGCACACTTGCTTTCTACTCCGGTACTCTGTGGGGTTGGGGGAGCAGGGAGTGGGTGCAGGGGCAGCAGGGATGAAGGACTCCGTGTTTCCAACCAACTCTCAGGCATTTCTGTGCAGACTTGCACCAGCTGGGTATCAGACCCATGCCGAGGATAAAGATTTCTTTCAGCCCAGGACCGACCTACCAGGGTGGTTCTAACCTCGCTACCCTGGGCTCGACAGCAGGCCAATGGGGAACTGGGCCAAACCACCGGACTTCTTGGAGCCTCTCTCTCTCTCTCTGCACATCTTCCTCTTCTGAGGCGTGTTCCCTTCCCACCTTCATCTTCTTCTTTCTGCCCCCAGAGGCCCCAGAAACCCCAGGCCCGGCTCCCCTCGTCCCTGGCCCCTCCTCGCCTAGTTTGGGTATCGGCCTCCACAGCTGGTTTCAAAGGAAAAGCGTTGTTGCCGCTTTGCTTTTCTTTGGCTCCTCCTAGCTCTCCGCCTAATGAAATCAGACAGGCAGCGCGAACAACAGAGCAGCACAGCGGCCAGGGACCCTCGGGTTTCCGAGGGGCAGGGGCGCGCGGCTAGGGCTGGAGCGAAGGCGCGGCGCGCGGCTCCTGGGCAGGGGCCCTGCGCGGGCTGCCGGCCGGGCGCACGGCCGGGCTGGCCTCGGCTCCTTCCCGAGGCACGCGGGGGCCCTGCGCCTGAGCCCCTTTCTCGCAGCTCCCGCCCGACGGCCGCGCGGGTCGGAAGGGCCCGCCACGAAGCCCGGGAGCCGCGTCGCGGGGTGCGGGTCCCCGACTTTCCGGGCCCCTCCCCAATCTCCAGGAGGAGCCGGTGTGAGGCGCGGATGCCAAACTCCCGGTAAACCGTCACTCTCCAAAATGCTCCCGCGCCCTCCCCGCAGAAGTGCGGCAAAACTTCTGGCAGAAACCACCTGTGGCTGCCGACAGGCCCGCCCCGGCCCGGCCCGGAGGCGCCGCCGCGCCCGGGGCCGCACGCGCCCGCACAAGTTCCCCGCCGCCCCGCGCGCCACTTCGCTCCGGGCCGCGGTGCCAGCCAGGAGGCGCGGCGCCCGCTCGCTGGCTCGCTCCCGGCCGGCTCTCCCCGCCTCCCCCTCCCCCGCCTCCTCCCGCCGCATGGCCGCCGCTCGGAGCCCCTGAATAGCCAGCGCAGCCCCCAGCTCCTGCCCGCCGCGCCGGGGCGCCCCTGCCCCCGCCGGCGCCCCGGGGCGCGCAGCCCGCCGGCCTCCTCGCCACAGCCCCGAGGCGGCGCTCCGCTGCGGCGGTGCGGAGCCGCCCTGCCCGGGAGCCCCGCGACCCCCGCCCCGCCCGGGCCGCCGAGGTGCGGCGGAGACCGTGACCCCAGCGCCGGCGCCCGAGCGCGGCGCGCGAAGCCACTCACCTCCGCGCGCGCCGGCCCCGCGCGCCTCCCGCCCTTGGCGCCGGCCGCGGTCCCCGCGTCCTCCGCCGCCGCGGTCCGTGCCGCGGTCCGTGCCTGTGCGCCGAGCAGCGCGGGCCGCGCTGTCAGAGTCTCGTGGCGGGGCTGCGCCGGCGGGTGTGGAGCCGAGCGGCGGCGGCGGGCGCGCGGGCAGCTCCTCCCTCCCGCCGCGCCTCCGCCCTCCGCGCGCCCCGCCTCCCGCGCCGCGGCTGTCAGCCCCGCGCCCCGCGCCCCGCGCCCCGCGCCACCCGCGCCCCCGCGCCCCCGCGCCACCCGCTCCGGGGGCGCACGGGGCGGAAGGGCCCGGATGTCTCCGGCCGCCTCCCCGGCGCCCCCTCCGCGCCCGCCACGCTCGCACTTGCTGCGCCCCGACCTCCTCCCCGGCTCCGCGGAATTTCTATTTCGACAGCAACTGTGGGGGGGCGGCGCGGCGGGGGCGCCCGGGGCGCGCGGAGGCGGCGGGCGGCCGGCAGGACCGGCGCGGGGGCGGAGGGGGGCCGGGCAGAGCCGCCATCCGCTCGGAGCTTTTTTTCTTTCTTTCCTTTTTTCTCTTTGCCTCCTCCAGGATTTAAAGGGACAGCCCCGGCCGAGGCGAGGGCCCGGCGGCCGCCGTTTCTCCGGTCTCCAGACGCCCTCTGCGGCCGCCGGCCCCCGCGCCCGAGCACCGGCTCCCGGCCGCCGGGTATTTTTAGGTCCACACCCGGCCCGGGGCAGCGCGGCGGCAGAGCCTGGCTCGCTCGCCCCGCGCTCGGCTATTTTTACAGAGTCCGGTTGGGGGAGGAAATCAAACAACTCGGCAGATGCTTTCCCACCCGAAAGCGGGGAGGAAAGAGCGAGGGCGAGAAGTTTCCCCAGTGCTCTCGGGATCCCGGCGACTCAGAAAGGCAGCGAGGCAGGTCTCCGCCGGAGACGGCCGGGGCTCGCAGGCGCTGGGGCGCCGCACCCCGCGGGAGAGCCCTGCCCGGGGCCGCTCGGACGCGGCGTCTCCCTCCCTTCCCGCGCGGCGGCCCCGCACCCCGCGGCCCCGGGTCACTGCCCCGAGCGGCCTTACAAGGCGGCCTCGCGAGGCATCCGATGCTGGCCCCGCCCCCACGGCCCGGCCACGCCCCGGCCACGCCCCCACGGCCCGGCCCCGCCCACGGCCCCGCCCCGGCCCCGCCCCCACGGCCCGGCCCCGCCCCCGCCGGTCCCGGGCTCGCGGGAGAGTCCAGGTGGGACCCGCTGCGCCGAGCGCTGACGGGCAGCGCGAGGGGCCGGCCCCGGGGAAGGGGGGCGGGGGCCTCGGCGGGGAGGGACGCTGAGGCAGCCGCCAGCAGCCCGGGGCAGCCAGGGACCGGCTCTCCTCTCTAGGCGGTGGCCCGCACCCCCTGCGCCCTGGGGCGTCGGCACCCGGGGCCCGGGCGCGCCCACCTGCGGGTGTCGGCCGGTCCTCTCCGGGCCCCTCCGTCAGGCCCGCCGCGGGCAAGCTTGCGGCCCCCAGGCTCCAGCTTGGGGCTGAGCTTTCCCGAGCCGCGCCGGGCGTCCGGGACGGCGAGAAAACGCGTCCCTTCCTCCGCGTCCCTGCTCCCTGCTCCGGCCACCGACGCGAGAGCAGCGGGGCCGCCGCCGTCCGGGTAACGTCTTCTAAGTTGGAGATGCGCCAGGGCATCCATCACAGAAGTCACAAAAATAAATGCGTGGACCTTTTGCTTGGCACTGATTGCGACGGTCGCTCATTGGCATGTTTTGTTTTGTTTTGTTTTGTTTTGTTTTGTTGACCGTTTCATTCGTCGTGTGATAAATGCACGTTGTTAGGCACCACATCGAGGAGAGGAGGAAAACACTCTGGAACGGGATGTGACGCTGGACAGCAAGGTGCACGCGTGAAAGGGGCATCTGGGACATCGGGTTGTGCAGATCATGTTTCATTTGCTAGAGAGACCTGACTTTTCCTAACAAGTAAATGTCATTCATTAAACAGTTTGAATAACAACCGTATCCAAACTGTCCAAGGGCTTGTCTAGGGAAGTCAGTCTTAGAAACAGAGTTTCAGATTCAGGATATCAGATTTCCAAGCCCTAGAAGCCATCACCCTCCTACATTAGGTTGTCACGCTCCTTTCCTTTCATCAAAGGGCCTTTGGCAACTTGGGGTACTGCTGACCCAGCCGGTGTGGGGAAGCTTCTAAGCCAGAAGCACCGGGGGGGGGGGGGGGGGGGGAGCTTCTGGGGAGTACCTGAGGATCTCAGCCCTGGAATGGCAAGGCACCTGCAGACGGTAGGACTGCGATTCTGGGGCTGAGGGCAGCTACAGCCATGTGAAGGGTGTTTTCTTTGACAAAAGAGGGATTTTGCACTAAATTAGAAATGTCTCTAAATCAGAAAGATTTTCCTTCTCTGGGTACAGGTGGCTCCAAGCAGATGTTTTTGCTTTGGCCACTGAATGGCTTTCCATGCCATGAGCTACGGGAGGAGGGCTCCATGTTCCTGACAGTGAGCCTCAGTGTTACTGAGCCTAATCGCACAGGCAAAAGTTTTATAAACGGAAGAGCAATCAGGATGAGAATGGTCTGCATTGGTGATATTATATAGAATGTCTTTGAAGAAAGCAGCTATTACGCCACCTTTATGATTTTTGTTCATTTGATTTTTTTTCCCACAAGACTTTGAGCTCCTTCCTCATCTTGGCATCCTCAGCGCCTAATACACCTACCACTTAATAGGTGCTCATTAAAAGACTAATAAATCAAATGAATGAAGCGTCATTTTAGAACGGTTGAGTAGATGGTGGTAACACATAAGGACAGAGATCCAGAGAACGTTGGAAGAGTCGTTGGCAGTTTATTTGTCTATATGTAAGTGCAACGGTGGACTTTGCCATAAGTGATGGGATTTACAGGCTCTTCTACTTATTAGCCATGGGACGTAGAAAAGCGTGTCACTCATCTCCTCAGTTTCCAAATCTATACAAAAGGGATAATAATGGGAAATTTTCAATCCCATAGAGATCCTGGAATGACCAGATGAGAAAAGCTGCGGGCAGGTGTTGCCCCGTGAACAGCATGCATTAAGGAGCTACTGTGTGTTGAGCATGGTGGAGTACATTATAGTAAATTATCAATATTAGTTGTCAGGACAACGTCATAGAAATGATCAGAGAAGTGGGTTCCAAGTTTTGCCTATGTCCCAAGGATAGTGAAGGGCTGGTTCCAGAGAAGGGGGAAAGGACGGGAATTAGCATTTACAGAGCTCCCTCTAGAAGCAGAACTCATGACAGGCGCTGTTGTATGTGCCTCCTGACCACCATGCGAAATGTATTTCGTGATCATTTATTGATGAGAAATCTGGCGTCAGTAGCAATGGTGAGGACCAAGGTCCCACAGAGGAGAAGTGATGGAGGCAGTGTTGGGACCCAGGTTTGTGAGTTCAGGAATTCGGCTGCATTCTACCCAGCCGTGCTGCCTCTAGAGGAGAAAGAAGAGGCTTTGAGGAAGTCAAGGCTGAAGAGAATTATAAGATAACCATGGTCCAGGTCACCACGAGGCAGGGTGGGGCAGGACCCAGTCTCAGTGGAGAGAAACTGAGACTGGAAGAGGTGGCACATGACTCAGTCCTTTATGTTTGGATGGTTTACATCTCCCTGTTTTAATTTTTTAATAATTCCAGATTTTCAGAAAAGTTAGAAAGCTAATACAAAGGATTCCCATCTGCCTTCACCTAGATTCCGCAAATGCGAACATTTCCCATGTTTGCTTTATCTTGCTGTCTCTCTATATATGCATGGTTGTCCTAAACTGTTTGAGAGTAAGCTGAACAGATGATGGTCTTTTACTGATAAAGCCTTCAATGAAGGTTTACCAACAATTCTTACATAATTAAAATCGGGAAATCGCCTTCGATAGTATTATCTCATCTAAACCATTCCTAGCTATCGCCAATTATCTCATTCATGGCAAAAATGAAAGACATAAACTCTGATCAGGATTCAATCCAGGATGGTATATTGCATTCAGTTGTCATAGCTATTAGGAGGTTATTCTTATTATTAAAAATAAATGTTATCAATTTTAATTTCTTCTTTTAAATGGTCATATGTGTAATGGTCCATATGGGGTCATGAAGACAATCTCCTTGCTCAACCTTTACACAGGTTCCTCTGATCCCTCTTTCTGGTGAGGCCTCACCCTTGGGCCCCATCTTCAGCCTGCCAAACCCAGCTGTAGCAAGAATCCTGCTAAGTCAGTTTATCCCCCCACCCTTGATTTCGGATAGCCCCAGCTTGCCTGTAGCAAGAATCCTGTTAGATCAGTTGAGCAAGAATCCACCTACCCTTGATGTTAATAATTTTCCATCCACTGACCCCTACCCTTTCTTGGCTACAAATCCTCATTCCTCTCCTGTCGTGGTTGGGCCTGATCTCTCTCCCCTGTTGCAATACCCCTTTTGAGTAGTCTCGAGGAGTCCTACTTACCACTTTAACAAGTGTTAGAACAATTTCTTCTTTAACAGCACCAAAGAAAATATAGAAAAAATTAAAACCCATCTGTAATTGCCCACCAGATATAACCTTAATTAATCCGTGGTTAATTCAAATGTATTAATAGTCGATTTCTTTTTAATGTACATGTGTAATCCAAGCACACAACCACCACCCCCTTCCAGGGGCCAGCTTGCCCTAGAAAATATTGAGGATATACAAGTTCTATTTATCATTCCTCCAGAAATTTTTCCTCAATGTCCCAGCTTGGCCATAGCCCACCTTGCCCATTAGCTCCTAACCCAAAACCCCAGTTACTACCTCCCTTGAAAAAATGCTGCAGCCCCTAATAGCCCTAAGAAGAAGCTGATGTGGGCAAGCCACACCCTGCATACCTATCTCTTTTGTTTGCAACATGAGGGCTTACAGAACTCTACTAGCTAACAGATTTGATAAAGCATTGCAGTAGCTCAAGAGAATTAAAATGTGAGACTGGACAACCAAAACTGCAAGAGATGACTTACCCCACATTTCAGGGAAGAGCCACCAGGCATTCAACCCTCCACAGCGGGTCCCTTGAAGGTGCACCTCGCTTCCAACCTGGCGCCAACTTTGTTCATCTGCCCTTCAATATGACTCTCCACAGGAAAGCCTAGACCCTGACCTCAGGGGATGGGCTTTCCCTGGGGCCTCTATCCCATCATTTTCCCAACATATAGTTCACAAGCCTCGGTTGGTCAAGACATCTGTGTGACACTCTGGGGTGGTGGTAGTTGAGTGGTCACCAATGGGGCTCTTCAATGATGGCCATTGGCATTTCAAGTATGGCGGAGCAGCTGAGCAAGCCAGGGCAGGTGAGGTCCACAGGCAGTTTTAGCCTCCTTCAAGATCTTCCCAGTTGTCTGAGTTGCAGGTGTGCGAGTAATTGTTGAAGCCAGTGTGCACACATGCACACTCCCACACACATCTTCAAAGACAATTCTCAGAGCTGATTCAGTCTAAATCTATGAGGATCAGAGAAACAATTTGCTAATTACCTCAAATTTTTCAAAATGCCATTGTATTACTTCTCTGCAGTTAGTATATCGCATATACATATTATATAGTATATATATTATTATATAATAATACTTTTATGCTTTTTCTCCATGCCCCACTCCTTGAGTTTGTATTGTCTTCATGCCTCATTCCTCTCCTGAGAATTCCCAGGTGGAAATCACTTAGGGCCCCCGCACCTGGAATTTCCCTTAGTTAGCCAAGCACCAGGTCAGTGCTGTGCAATTATCCTGAGGATATGATTTAATTGAGAGCCCTCACTCTGCTCAGAGGCTGCATGAAAGAAGAGGACTGCTTTTATTTAGGATGTGCAGGGCACGAGGCAAATATTTGTTGGAATGTGCCTGTCTACACAAACAACCTGGTTTCAAAATGCATTACAAAATCCATGGCCCATGTGAAGTATAGTGACTTAATGATGGAGATTTAGAATGATGGGTAGAGAAGAGGTATTTACATATTTATTTATTGTTTCATCAGTGCACATAAAGACTCTCCATAGGGTCCAGGCACCCTCTCTTCCTGTTCAAGTCCAGAATCCACTTTTTCATTTCCTTTCGTGTTCGCTAGCGCCAAATATACCGTTCTTAGTTTATTTCATATTCTCCACCCTGAGAAAAAGGTGGTAATGTCATTAGTACTCATAATGCCATGTCTCTTCAGAACCTATTTGTGTTGAAACAGTGCAGCTCTTCTTGCCTCTGCAATTCCCTAATACCATGGACTCACAGCATTGCATCATCCATCCCCTGGTCTGAGAACACTGACTTCCAATGACTCTCAAAAGCTGTTACTGTGCTTTGTTGATGAGGACTTCATGCTAGTCTTACCCAAAGTATGCAGGCAAATGTGAGCCATCATTCACTTCCAGATCATGTTAAATTTCCTGTTTGGAATTATATAGTATGAATCTAAAACAATACATTTTCCACCCCTGTCTTCTCTTAAACTCCTGAGGCTGTAATCACTGCATTCTTAGCACATGGTCTCTTTTATTGTTAACCAAATGGATGTATATTTGGTTGAAGGATATTCCCCCCAACCACCCCCATCACCCCCACCACTAAAATTCATGTCTACCTGGAACTTGTAAGTGTGACCTTATTTGAAGGTTTTTACAGATGTGATCAAGTTAAGATAAGGTATCAGGTATCAGTGTGAGCCCGAAATCCAGTGGGTGGTGTCCTTATAAGAAGAGGGAAACTTGGAGATGCAGAGACACTCAGAGGGTAATGCCACGTGAGGATGGAACAGAGATTGGAATGATACATCTAGAAGCCAAAGAATACCAAGGATTGCTGTCAACATGGAAGCTAACAAAAAAGCACTGAACAGGTTTCCACTCAGAGCCTCCAGAAGGAACCAGCCTTGCTGACACCTTGATTTCAGACTTTTGGCCTTCAGAACTGTAAGAGAATAAATCTCTACTGTTTGAAGACACTGAGTTTATGGTAATTTGTTGCAGCAACCCTAGAAAAGTAATATGTCCTGCTTTCTGCAGACTGCCACCAGCGGGAAGGAAAGTGGGAGCCTGTGGGTGGAATGAGAAGAGAAACTACTTATGCAAGGAATGTCTATCCTTTGTCCAACATGGGATAAGACTGATCTGGAAAAGCATGACATTGCATATTAATTAGAGGTTAGAGAGACACTGATGAGAAATGCCCATAGGCGTTCTAGAGCAGTGGTCTCAAAAAACACTCCCATCCCTAGACGACTTTCTGCTCTGTGGCACAGAGCCTACTGAGAACACAGGGTGGCTTCCCTGGATGCTGGGGTGGGGACACATGGGATAAAGGGTGCCTGCCACCGGACCCATGACCCCCAAATGTTATAGACCAATAGTAGCAGCAGCTGCAGCAGCACCGTGGCCTGATTGCATATAAGAGTGAGAGCTAGATATGCAGGTACATAGACATGGCTCAAGGCCAAGGGTCAGCAGTGGACCATCAGTAACCTAGAGCCCCAAACTCACCGTGCATCCTTAAGAGCCACCACAAATCAGCATGTCTGAACCTTTTTGGTGGCCCAATCTCACATAAATACACAAAACAAACACCACACTCCTCAGTAGGAGCTATCTACTTACCAGGCCATCTTACCCTAGAGTGCGGGAACCACTCTATTGGTGTGAGTCTTGGAGCTCTTTGGGACATTCTAGTCCACCCCATGTGTGGGGTAGAGGGTCAGGGAGTTCTTGAAGGGGAAAAATAGGGCCTGGCTGTTCTGGTCTGGGTTGTGGGCAGCGTACCCAGCTGATCTCATGCACATGAAGAAATTTAGGAAATTTTGATGAAGGTACTCCAAAGCCAGGGGCCTCCGGGAGCTCACATATGGGGCAGGATCCTATTCGTGAGGGTCTGACAAGGACTCCCTCCTTGATCAAACTTTCATTAGACTCCTTCAGTCAGAGCAAGGAACTTACCCTGTTGTTTTTCCAAATAGTTAAACAGATGTGACAAGTCTTGAAAAAAAGCACATCCCAATGTAAAGGCAATGCAACAAATCTACAAAGGTAAGAATTTGCAAAGTTAGTTTGCAGAAGCAGCAATCTAGTGCAGCTGTAGCAGATGTAGCTGATATGGGAAAAATAGAAAGTACAAACGGAAAGGTAGGTAAATTCAGATCAGGAGGGAATTTGAAATTAGAGTTTCAGTCTGTGATCAAGGAGGAAGTCTCAGGGGCTTGAAGAGAGGAGAAATGTGATCAGAGCCAACCTTTAGGGCGCATAGTGCCTGGAGATGGGGAGAAAGCCATTGCAGAGGCTGGTGTGCATACAACCAGGTCTAAGAACAGAAGCAGTGAGAATGGAGAGGTGATGGCTGTTGGATGTCTGGAAGAGTCCAGCAGGACGATGGAGACGAGGAAAGGTATGCTGCGACTCGGGAAGGATCTAGCCTCCTGGCTGTCATGAGGACAAACGTTTACTCATCATATAGATGGGGCTGTTCTGATCCTCGAGGCTCCTGTCTGTTTTCTGAGGTGGAAGGTGGAAAAAGTGTTCCTTTTTGCATTTTAAAGATGGGGAAACTGAGGTTTACCAAGTCATGAGTTGCCAATGAGACACTAGAAAATTGGATCCCTTGTAGTGCAATCTGGATAGAAATGTAGGCACAGGGCTCTGGCGCTCTGGTATGTCTCTTCGAACGTGGCAAAGTCACCTCACCTGTGTGCACCAGGTTGAGGGTGGTGGCGCAGGGGATGAGGGAATGTGTGCCTCACACATGTGTGTGTGTGTACGCATGCATGTGCTCCTTGGGCATGTAGGTGAGGAAGGTAGCACGTGCGCCAGCTGGATTTCTCTCCCAGGAGGTGATGATGGGCATCAGTGCTCCCTGGATGGCTTCCTCTTCCCAAATAAACAATCATATGACACAATGTCTGAAAGCCCAGAAGATTTCCTGTCTCCATTGGCCCAGTGCCCTGCCTGCTGCAAACCCCAAGCCAACAGAGCTATCTCCAGCCCTCCACTTCCCTCCGCCCTAGGTCTCTAGCTCCAGGACCCAGGGAACGCCATGAGCTCACTGTGCCTGGCCTGCTTGGCACCACCTCCGTGAAGAGGCTGGACGTTCTTCTGCCAAAGAAAACCCAGGGGCTGGGCCAGCAACCTGGACTTCCTCCAAAGGCTGGCTCAGCCACATTACCTACCTCAAGGCTCCATTCCTCCCAGGGGTGCTACTTCCATCAGAGTCTACCTGAGAGACTCCACCGTTACAGAAAAGGAAGTCATGCTTTCCAGGGACCATTACCTTCTCCCCACGTTGCAGAGAAGCCAGCAACCACGCAGGCAGTGAAAAGGGAGCGGGTGGTTTCTGACCTACAGAATCCATTCATTCTTTGAGGTTAACTCTGTGACCTCTCACTTCCATCCCACCCAAAAAAGTGCTAGCCAACAGCTTCTCTGTGCTCCCACCACAAACGCGTGCAGTGTTATTAGTCCTTTGCTGCCTGGGAAGCAAATAGATTCCATCTTTTGGTCTAGGTCTGACTGATGGGTCGTAATTGCTTGGTTGCTGTGTCAAAAAGAATGCCGAGGCCATATTTAGATGCAACAGGAAGCTTTGCCAACACCAGTTAGGAAAGGCAGTTGCAGTAGAACGGTAGCCAGGGAGCATGCAGCTGTGCTTCCAACCCTGACTGCCGCACTGCACTGCCTTTGGTCACCTTGACTGTCCTTAATCACCATTCGAGCAATTTGGGGATAGGACTCCATTTGCTCCCCTTTGTATGTCCAGTTCCTAGCACAGTGCCTGGCACTTAGTAGGTGCTCAAGAAATATTTTGCTGAATGAATGATTCATTAAAAGATTCCATAATTCTTCCCATTGAGTGGACAAGCAGATTCACCCACCCCCGGCGCTTGACAACTAGGAATCATGCAAGCTCACTTGCCCAAGAGCCCTCAGGGACACCACTCTTCTGGGCACCCACCTTCTCTCCTGTAATCTTATTCTAGATGACATTGTGTCCAATAGCTTTATGCATATGTCTTGAGGTTGGTGATGGTGGCTTCTGCTTTAACCTACGCTGGGCCTAGCATGGGGCAACCGTAGGCATTTAGCGATTCCTGGTTAAAGAAATGAACGTGTCTTCCTACTCTTCTGTTTGGTAAACACCACTGTACTGGGTTTCATACCTGGTAGTAAATAAATTGCCATGTTACCCAAACGTACTTAATTTCCTCTTATCAAGTAGTGACCATCTTAGTTGCATTTATAAATATTACCAGAGTCATAGAGCTTGAAGCTGGAATACACCATACAGTTTACAACAATCATGTTAAAGGTGAGGAATCGGAAAGAGGAATTACTGTCTCCTTCCTCTACCTCTTACATTCATTCATTCAACACTGTTTTGTTAGAATTAACATTTAATGGAAACGATTTAGTATAAGTAGTTTTTAGAAGAACACAAAGCAGGCCATACTTCGTGTTTTGAGATCTCTTTTATGTTTCTATGAGCTTTGCGAGAGAACCAACTTTAAATGAAGGAGAATTAGTGAGACCACCCACCAGGTTCACTTTGAATCCCTCCCCAAGCCATACACAGCCCTTCAACACAATTTACCAACATCCAAGGTGCGTCTCAACCAAGCACCACTGGTTACACAAGAGAAATAGAAGACACAGCTCCTCTTCTCCAAATACTTATCTCTGCAATTATCTAGAGCTTTAAATATTGTCTATGGGCTGTGAAAACAACAATAGCCTCTCATTTTTGTGGTTTCTAGAAATGTGAAGTTCACTTTCCTGCCACTGGAACTTAAAATATATGCATATTATCACATACATTGGAGAGAAAGCTTTCTAAAACATATCGCAAACATGTTTTTATGTGTTTATTTGTTTTTCGAAAATCTATGTACTTATTTTAGAGAGAGAGAAAGAGAGTGGTGGGGGGGTAGAAGGAGGGGGAGACAGAGAGAATCTGAAGCAGGTGCCATGTTCAGTGTGGAGCCCAACATGGAGCTCAGTCTCACGACCCTGAGATCATGACCTGAGCTGAAACCAAGATTCAGATGTTCAACTGACCAAGCCACCCAGGAGCCCCTTGTATACATGTTCTTAAGGCAAAAAATACTCTCTGTAACTCCACTTGCTCTTGAGGATGGCAAGGTCTCTTTCTGAGCATTCATGGGCTCAGCTCCAAAGCCCTGGAGCACTCAAGGTCTGTGGGAGGAGGGAGGTCTCTGTCACACTGAATGGCCCTGGAAAGCCATGGAATTTTAGTTCTTCTATATAATTTTGGGAGTACTTCTGCCTCCATTCTTACTATAAACCATTGGTTGTCATTTCTTCATTTCGCTGTTCTTCTTGTGTCTTTCAGCTCATGCTCTTAGGGCTCTGGAGGGTTGCTCTGGATACACCCTTGGTTCCCTCGTGCTTGTCCGTCCCTCCTTCTTTTTGGGTGGGTTTTTTACTGGATCCTCCTCCAAGACCTGTGCAATTACCTAAGACCCCACACTCAGAAGGGCCCACACTTGGTTCACTGCTCTGCTATCACTGTCTGGAAACTCTTAATAAATTTATCTATGGATTTGTGTGTTCTAAGTGAAGACCAATGGGGCAGTGGAACGTGGTCACAAGAGAGGAGACATGTTGAATGTGTGTGTCTCTGCCCTTTGCCACACATGCAGTGTTGGCCATGCCCACTGTGTGGCTCCATGATGCCCTCACTTCATCCTGTCTTCGAGTCTGGCTGAGCTTCCACACATTGTGCTCCATGCTCACGTCCTGTGTCCACACGGCAACAGCTGAATGAGCAGGGCCCTGATGGCCCAAAGGGCCACTCTTCCCGTCCAGACCAGAGCTTGCTTCAAATACAGAAGGATGACAATGGCATTTCTAGGAAACACAAATGCCCAAGGAGCCTTATCATATCCTTTCCTTCTTTGTGTTACTTCTCTGTATTAGCCAGCCACTTATGATGTAAATGGTGGCATAAAAAGAAAGGAAAAGAAATGGCAACCGAAGTTCCTTTTCCTTCCAGCCCTCCCTTCCTTCCTCCATCAACTGGTAAACTGGAGGTAGAGGTAGATTTGTCTTTTCAAAAGTGAAATAAACATTGTTGATTTGGTTCCATCCACCATTTCCTGCTGGTGGTAAGAATGAGATAGGCATACACATACAGGCTATGAACTATGAATTAGGTAATTTTGGTGATTTTGCATAGGAGTTAATGTTTTGACATTTTCATTGAAACTGTCCCTGCTTATTCACAACAGCCAAAAGCTGGGTATAAACCAAGCGTCCATCGGTGCATGAATAAAGCATCTAGCCTTGACAAATTACAGAAACAGGGGTGCCTGGGTGGCTCAGTGGGTTAAGCATCTGACTCTTGATCTCAGCTCATGTCATGATCTCTGGGTCATGGGGTCGAGCTCTGTGTGGAACTGCCCCTTTCTGCATCGAGCCCTCCCATTGAGCCCCTCCTTGAGCCCTGCATCAGGCTCCATGCTCAGCGGGGAATCTGCTTGAGATTTTCTCTCTCCCTCTGCCCCTCTCACCCCATGCTCTCTCTCCCCTCTCCTTGTGCCCTTTCCCACGAGCTCTCTAAATTAATAAATAAAATATTTTTAAAATCTCAAAAAATAAAAATAGTAAATGAATGAATATATAACTGGCACAATATAAAGATGGTTGGCAAAATCTGTGCAAATAATTTCAATGTCTGATTTTTTCCTTATTTGTAATATTGAATAGAAAAAAAAAATAGAACCTAAATTGAGAGGAGCGTGTGAGTGGCACAGTTGGTTAAATGTCTGACTCCTGGTATCAGCTCAGGTCATGATCTCAGGGTTATGGGATCAAGCCCCTTGTTGGGCTCTATGTTTAGCCCAAATTCAGCTTGTGCTTCTCCTTCTGCTCCTCCTTATCGCTTGCTTGTGTGTGCTCTCTCTCTCGCTCTCTCTCAAATAAATAAATAAAGTCTTAAAAAGAAACCCAAAGCCCTAGGTTGAGAGACACAGCAGAAGAAAGGGGAATGCTCTGAATTTTAGTCCCTGTAAACTGCATTTCCTTCTGCTTTTTCATTTTTCACTGGGCCCTGAAAATTATGTAGTGGGCCCTCTGCACACTCCCCTACCAACTTTCTCCTGGCCCCCTGCTTTTTCTTAACCAAGAGCAAGGGTGTCACTACCACATCTCTCCACTTACCTCCCTGGACACATTGTGCCTCCCCCTCCTTCCTTTAGCTGAGAGCCAGGTCCTCAGGGTCACTCTGTGCCCATGCCACTCGCCCATCTGCCCCCACTGCTCTTCCCCTCTTGCATCCTAAAGCCATGGCACTTTGCCTTGGAGCCCCCATGGGCCACTGCCTCTGTCTTTCTGCCTCTTCCTGGATTCACTCCTGAGATGGAAGGCTCCTGAGAGATCCCATCTACTGTGGCGGGGGGGGGGGGGGGGTCTAATGCTTATTCTTCTCTCAACACCACCCCACCCCAGGCTCAAATGGATTATCCAGAAACACTTTTCTTTAAAAAGAACAGGTAGGCAACCCAAATGAGCAACCCAAACATCCATCTGTGGATGAATGGGTAAACAAAGTGTCATCTCTACAGACAATGGAAGGTGATATGGTCTTAGGAAGGACATTCTGACGTGCTACAACATGGGTGAAACGTTTTTTTAAGATTTTATTTATTTATCCATGAGAGAGAGGCAGAGACACAGGCAGGGAGCCTGATGCGGGGGCTTGATCCCAGGACCCAGGGGTCATGACCTGGGCTAAAGGCACACGCTCAATGCCTGAGCCACCCAGGTGCCCCAAAACGGGTGAATCTTGAAGACATTATGTTGAGTGAAATAAATCTGCCACAAAAGGACAAATACTGAATAATTCCACTTACATAACCTTCCTAGAGGAGACGAATCCAAGAGACAGAACATAGGTTGGTGGTCACCAAGGGATGATGGAGGGGACGAATGG
The DNA here is from genome assembly GCF_048418805.1 of Vulpes vulpes. Classification (NCBI taxonomy): domain Eukaryota; kingdom Metazoa; phylum Chordata; class Mammalia; order Carnivora; family Canidae; genus Vulpes; species Vulpes vulpes. The sequence goes on from NC_132792.1 coordinate 80,205,313, forward strand.
GGAGTCCATATTCCGCGGTTATACAATTTGTATTCAAGACGATGAGTATGTTCTGGACATGGGTAGTGGTGATAGTCCTACAACATTGGGAATGTGCTTAATGCTACTGAATTATACATTTTTAAGTGGTTAAAATGTTACAGGTTATATTATGTATATTTTACCATGATAGTAATTTACTTTAAACAGGTGCAAATGCTAACTCATGCCCTCCTCTTTCCCCTGCCTTCCTTCTCCTCCTAGAGGTGTGTGTGTCCTGAGACAGTGAAGATGATTTAGGTCTTCAGTTCAAGGCTGGATGGGAGAAAAAGACAGAGGAAATGAAGGCAAGGATGTGGTGTTATCCATCAAGGTTATGGCACCGGTTGAAGGGTTGTTTTCAGAGAAGCACTTGAGGGCTTTCTGATGATGGCAGAATGAGGGGAATCGAACTTCGGAGCTGGAAGGCTCAGAGGGGAGGAATGACTTACCATGAGCAGGACTGCGGCCAGGGAAGGGCTGCTCCCCCCCACCAGTGCCCACTCTTTCCTTCCAACTGAAACTCTGAGGAGAGCTGTGCGGAGAGGGCGTGGGGCCAGCCCCTGCAGCACAGCAAAACAGGGGCTCTCGGGAAGGCGAGCACACAGGAATCCCGGCTTCTGTTTGGAAGCTAGACCACAGGAGGCTCTGGGATGGAGAGCTAAGGATTTGTAAAAGGCAGGGAGCCTGGAACAGCCATCCTGGGGGGGAACAGCACGCTCCCCAGGCCGCAGCAGCATTGGGCAGTGCTTCTGTTGGGGCCACTCTTGCCACCTGGCTCAGGACTGGTGCAGGAACAGCAGGACATCTAGCACCTCTAATTCCTGCTGCAGAACTCCATGAGCACTTCCCCTCACTGTGGCCACATCACACACTGGCGCATTTCCGAATAGAACTGTAACCCTAGGTAGTGACTCCAGGTGGATCTGGTTGCTTTGAGCAGTTGGGAAAGAACAGAGATTGAGACTGACCATGAGCATGAAGGGTTGGGACAGGTGCAGGGGGACTACCAGACCAGAGCAACCACCCCAGGACTCTGCACTCAGGTGGGTCCCACAAGTGGAGTTCAGTGCTCGGAGGGCACCAGCTTGAAATTCTCCATCCTGTTATCTTCAACATGGTGTTTTGTGAATAGAGTCCGTGGGATGACAGAGGCATACAGAGGGCCTGGCACCTCTGCTCCTGAGCGGCCCCACCTGCCACGGCCTCCTTAGGATGGGTTCTCAGCCATCGACTCCTTGCCCCCTGGCCCCTGGTTCCACCCAGTTTCCACTCCCCCACCCCCATTAACTTGACTGCCATCTCATTGCTGGGGGCAGGGGGCCCATTCCACTTTGGCCACCATCCCCTTTGGAGGCCAAGGCAAGCTCAGGGAGGTCCAGGGTTGGGCACATGCCCTTTGGCATCTTGGGGTAGGGCAAGGCAGTGGCTACCACTGCTCTGGGACTGGCAGTGCCACCAGGGGGACTCAGCAGGACCCTCTTGCCCACCAGGAATGCAGGCACGGAGCTTCTCTTTGGTTGCAATTCCTTAAGGATTACCCACCCATCTGTAGATGGGGTGCAGTCTCCTGAGAAGGGATACTGGTTCCCCATCCCCCCTTGGGGCCCTGCATTTTGCCCTCACTCACAACTTTTAAAACCAGGTCTGCACATATAATAGTGCGAATGATGGAGACACAGAGAAAGGGATTTCAGGAAAAGATCTGGCCTGGACTCGATAGCTGTTAGTGACTTATTACCTATGGAAGGAGAGGGAATATTTTAAGAACACACCCCTCCCCAGTTGTTAACCCAGAAATAGAGAAAGAAGACATTTTTGTAAAGGGGTTTGGAAAAATGGGGTGAAATAATGAGCTTATCTTGGGACATATTTATTTTGAGATTATGGTGGAGACATCCAGAAAGCACTTGGAAATTAGGTCAGAAGCCCAGGAAGGAAGTCTGAGAGAAACAGATTTGTGGATGGTAGGTGTATGGAAGGTATCTGAAGTTACAGGAACCAAAAAGAAGGGCAGGGATGAGATATGGTGTTTAGGAGAGGGGGTGAGGATGCTGCATGGACCGAAAGTGAGATCCAGACACAAACATGGACAGTGAATGTGGTCACTAGAAGGTCACCAAGTACTTAGAGCTGTACCAACCAGCACAATAGCCAACTGGCCATATGTGGCTATTACAATAAAATTAAGGTTAAAATTAAATGAAATTTAAGTCAGTTCCTCAGTCCAGAGAGCCACATTGCATGTTCTCAGTAGCCATGTGTGGCCAGTGGCCACTATCCCAGACAGCTCAGCTCAGAACAGAACATTCCCATCCTCACAGAGTGTTCTGTTGGGCAGCACTGTATTCGGGCAGATGCTGAGGGGTAGGCTGATCCAGTAAGTCGGCTCTGTCCAGGCCAAAGCCAGGTCTCTGGAATCCCAGCCCAGGGATCTCACCCTTACCTCACCGATTCCACCTGCCCTGGCTGGCAAGGCCGTAAATCGGCACCCAACCCTGCCACCCCTGTCGTTCCCACTGCATAGCCCTCCCGACGTCCAGGCTCTCCATCCCTCACGCTACTTCCCCTCCCAGTCCCGCCAGGTGCAGAGCCAGGCGCACAGGAGGCTCTCAGCAGATGCCTGTAGCATGAGTGAGTGGCCCCCAGTGGAGTGTGCCAGCTGCGGGGAGAGCCCTCTTGCCATCACATCTGGCAGAAACTCAGTTTCCCTTCACCAGCTCGTGGTCCTCAGGCTCTTCTTGCCAACCAGGATCAGCGCACGTCCTGCCTCTAGAAGTCACTCACTGTCTCAAGTGTTCATTTCCGAGGCATCTGGGAGGCTGGGAGGCACCTGTATGGTCCAAGGTGCATCTGGAAAGTGCAGGGAGAAATTCAGAAGGCAGGACGAGGCATCATAAGTTGCAGGTGTCCCCCCGTGTGACCTTGGCCATGTGCAGCACCTTTCTGTGCCCTGGTTCCCCATCTGGGAAACAGAGGCCTGGTCCTGTCTGTTTCATGGTGTTATAGGGTCCTGACTGCATGTGAAGGGGCCTGAAGAGTCACAGGGTACTCACGTGTCTCCCCCTGCCCCCCCCATCAACACAACCCCTCTGTCCTGAAAACTGCTTCCCCCTCTGTACTCACCCTTAAATATTCTACACCCCTTCCACCATGGTGGCTTCTTCCATTTGGGGTATGAACATACAGCAATCTCTGCCACCCTCGCATCTTTGCTTCTGTGTTCCACCCAGGGCAATTTTCCCAAAGGGCCCCTTTCCACCTGGTGACTCCCCCTCACCTCTGGGCCCTCTGGCTCTCCCCAGCATGCCCCTGTAGAGACAGTTCCCACTGACAGCCCTGGGAGCTCTAAGTCCCACACAGGAGGCCATCTGACAAGGCCCCGACCACTCCCTCCTCCTCAAGCCCCTCTGCCCCTTGCTCCCAGGACTCCATGCACCACCTACTACCTCTCTGGTCATTCCCTCTCAGGCTGTGCCCAGCCCCCTCCCTTCTGTGCACCCGCCTCCAGCCACCTGATCTGGAATGTGTTTATCCGCCTTCCACCCTCCACAGCAGCTTCCTACACAGCAGGCCCTCCCCAGGTGACTTGACCAGCTCCTGTGCTGACACCCCAAGTCTGCCCCTCCAGCCCCAGCTGCTTTCTGATGCCAAGGATCCAGATGTCCCACCATCTCTTGGACGTTATACTTGGGGGGGCTACGAGCATCTCAAACACAGTGTGACCAAAAGCCAACTCAAGGTCCCCCAAAGGTTCCAAGCAGGTTCATTTTCTATGACCAAAGGAACCATATTAGACATTTTAAAATTCATCCCCCATTCCCACCCCAAATCATACCCCAAACGAAGGAGTCAACTGCAAGTGGTTTAACTGGGTGGCGACATCTCAGGGAGGCTGGATCTGTCCATTCCACTTAAGGCCCTTCCTTGTCCTCCCACAACCCCACTGTGCTCTTGGAGCATTCTCCAGCTTCTAACGCACTCTATGAGCTATTCATTTATGATGTTTATTTTTATGATCTGTCTCCCACTAGAGTGAAGTCCACAGTGCAGTCTTGTTCATCTCTTCTGTTCAGTGATGAGGGTCAGGTGTCCGAACAGCGTGTGGCGCCGGACAGCTCTGTGCACAGCTGTGGAAGGCAGACCTGGCAGGCTGCGGAGGCCCCTGACATGAGCCGCACTGAGGTGGCCACTGCTGTGTTCTCCGCTGATCCCACAAATTTAGCAGCGTGCAACCCACAGTCTAGGCCTCAGTGAGTGTTTGTGACAGTGTAACCCGATCTGGGGACACAATTCTGCCCACGCCTGTTGTCTCACTGCGACATCTTACAGCTTTGAGCCCCATGGCATGAAGCTGGAATGAGATACACACACTCCATTCTCTCCCGCGGGCTCCAGCACGGAGGGAAGGCGTTTGCTGCACAAAGACCAGATGAAGCCCCAGTTTCTGGGGCGGAGTACAGAGCCTCAAAGAAGACCCTTCACCTCTCTTATCTTGCATGCTTCCTCTCTCGCCCCTTGTTCCACGGCCTTGCAGGCCAGGACCCTGCAGGCTGACCACCTGGGTTTCAAATTCCGATTTCCTCCCTGCGTGACCTTGGGTGCATGGCTCACATCTCTGTTGCCTCAACTGCAAAATGGGGATAAGAAAGTGCCTACCTCATTGGATTGTCGAGGATGCAATGAATGCACGGGTGGGGCGTGTGGAACAGTGCCTCCCTGGAGTAAGAGCTCAGTGTATGTCAGCTATCACCCTGCAGGCTGCAGGAGCCCAGAAATACTGGGCGTGGGAGAACTTTGAGAGATAGAGACAGAGACAGAGACAGAGACAGAGCGGGTGGGCACAGGGCTATCTTCCCAGTGCTCACAAGTGCTTACTTATGTCTCATTTCTTGGCCTTTTCAATTTCTTTCCTTGAGAAACACCAAAATCCAGGGGCCCTGGGGGGACTCAATGGTTGAGTGTCTGCCTTTGGCTCAGGGCATGACCTTGGGGGTCCCGGGATTGAGTCCCGCATCGGGCTCCCTGCATGGAGCGTGCTTCTCTCTCTGCCTGTACCTCTGCCTCTCTCTGTGTGTGTCTCAGGAATAAATAAATACAAATTTTCGAAAAAGAAGATGATGTATCAAAAGCCACATGTGAGATGAAGGAAGTACTTGCAGCGTCTAAAAGACTGATGTGGCATGTGTCATGATGACCATTCAGCCTGCAGTCTGGACATTTCCTCCTCTCTGAGGCTTTATAGCTCTGCATTGAGAACTAAAAGATCCTGCTTCCTTCCTGAGCCTGCTCCTCACCAGCACCAGGTTGGTGGGTACATTGCTTGGTTTCCTCACCTGTAAAATGGGATCTACAAAACCCTCCCTGCCTCCTCGAGAGGGACGTTGTATGAGGGTCAACAGGGCAGTGCTTTGGAAACTGGAAAGTACCCAACACACAGGACTCTTGGAGAAGAAGGAAGCTCAAGAAAACTTTAAGGATAGTGATCAGATCTTGATCATTCTTTCATCCAGCCACCTCCCCCCGCCCCCTGCCCATGCCTAGCGTCACCTCCGTGCACACGTGGTGCTCCTAAAGGGCTCCCTGGGAGGATTTGAGGTCGGGGGAGCGGAGGGATCCAGAACTCCATTGGGTTTCCAGCCCTAAGGGCTCTGACTTCTCAGCAGTGCGTGGGCTGCAGGGATCCTGCCAAACACATCACCCATGAAATCACAGGGCCACCAGGAAGGCGGCACGGGGTGGGGTCAGCCGGAAGGTACTAATTTTGTAAATTGCACTGTGCCATCATGCGCACACCCATGGGCGGGGGTGACGGCAAGGAGGAAGGGGAGGGACAGGAGACAATTTCGTGTGAGTGAAATTGCAGGTCCGCCAGATGGCTCACAGGCCCCAGGCTGGCCCTGGGCACCACTGTGCAGTGGGAAAGTTTGTTTTCACTGTTGTCACTCCCTCCGTGTCATCATGTTCTCCTCGCCAACACACACACAGACACACACACAGACACACACACACACACACACACACTCACTCACCTCTCACCCCTGCATTCTGACCTCTTACATGCCCCATTCTTCCCTGTGGGAGTCCACCTGCCTGCCCCCAGGGAAGCCATGACCTGAGACTTTCCCTAGCCACTGTCTCCTGACCCCATCTCCCACCACCACCCTCCTGCTCCACCATCCTGCCGTCCAATGGCTGCTGATCTAACCGTCACCCTTTATCTCTTTAGCACAAATGCATTCCCTACAGGTGGCATACTTTTTTCTTTTTTAAAGATTTTATTTATTTATTCATAAGACAGAGAGAGAGAGAGGCAGAGACACAGGCAGAGAGAGAAGCAGGCTCCATGCAGGGAGCCCGATGTGGGACTCGATCCTGGGACTTCAGGACTATGCCCTGGGCCAAAGGCAGATGCCTAACCACTGAGCCATCCAGGGATCCCCTGGGTGGCATACTTTGAACTCTACCTTGTACCATCATGCTTTGAGCCCAGATCTGCCTCCCAGGGGAAGGGCAGGTTCGTTGAAGTTGGAGACTGTGTGGGATCATTTTGCAACCCACTCAGAGTCCAGCAGCGTGGGCACCATGGATGGTACTCAGGGAATACTCGAGCATGTGCCAGGCTTCTTACCAGTTACCTGCTTTATGTATGGGCAGCCACAGATCCAAGTCTCAGTAAGAGCTGAGGGAGTGAGGAGGATCTAAAGACCCTGAGGACGGAGGGGATGAGCTTCTTAAAGAAACTAGTTGGACCCTCACTCCCTCAGGCAGTGCCGTCGGACTGACTAGAATGTTTCAAGAAAAAAAATAAATCTGGTTCAGCTTGGATGAAGGGTGTATCAAAGCTCTTGGCCTTATTTTGCAATTTCTCTTAGTATAAAAGATTTCCAAATTTTAAAAAAGGAGAAGAAGGAAGAGGAGAGGACACAGTGATAAGCCTAAACAGTTTCACACAAATTATATCAAAACTTGGAAGAAGGGCACCTGGGTGGCTCATTGATTGAGTGTCTGCCTTCGGCTCAGGGTATGATCCCAGGTCCTGGGATTGAGTCCTGCATTGGGGCTCTCTGCATGGAGCCTGCTTCTCCCCCTGCCTGTGCCTCTCTGCCTCTCTCTCTGTGTGTGTATCTTGCATGAGTAAATAAATAAAATCTTAAAAAAAAAAAAACTTGGAAGAAGCAATTAGTCTTGTATACAAACTCTTTCAGAGCATAGAAAAGGAAGACTAATAATCCATTATATGAAGTTAATATGACCTTTGTTACAAAACAAGTACAGTACAAATAATGAAAGGAAAGGTTAGGCTCACAGATGAACTTGGCATAGTCGTCCTGAATGAACTAATTAACAAATTGAAAATATCAGTGTATAAAGAAAAATAAATCATAACCAGGTAGGATTTAATCTGGGAATATAAGGATGGTTTAACATCAGAAAATCTCTTTATATATTACACTATACAAACAACTTACAGGAGAAAATTGGTTTGTTCGTGTTAATGCTACAAAACTGTTAAACATATCAATTTAAATAGACCTCAATGTTCAAAAAAAAAAAAAGACCTCAATGTTCATACATGATAAAGAAATTGAAGTCTTGGCAAACGAGCGGTTATAGAAAACTTCGTTAACAGGACTAGACTCTATTAAATTATTAAAATAAGAAAGATTGGGAAAAGTCTTACACAGAAGAGCAATATGTAAAAATTAATGCATTTCTATAAATCAGTTATAGCCACTTAGAAAGTGTGGTAGAGAAAGAGAGCTCATTCGTTAATGCAATAAAATGTAGGAGGAACGTACAACTATCTTTGACAGAAGAAAATTGTGTAAGATCGTCACAAAGAAGTTCACAAATCTCAGCAGTGATCCGTCACGATGGAACAAACCATCCTAAGCTTTGGAGTCTAAAACAACCACGGTTCTCTTTGTTCATGATTCTACAGGCCCGCGAGCTGCTCTAGGCTTAGCTGGGTCAGTTCTTTGGCTGGTTGTATCCAGGGTCACTCATGCAGCTGCAATCATCTGGGCCTCCGTGGGCTGCTGCATGCGAGAAGGTGGCCTCCCTCATGTACCTGGCCGTTGGAACTGGGGTTGGGTTGGCTGGGCCACCTTTCTTTTTTTTCTTTTTTTCTTTTTTTTGGAAACAACAAACTTTTTTTGGGGGCCACCTTTCTAAGGCCACATGGCTGTGGAAGAGTTCTCAGAGGGAGTTGCAGGCTTCTTGAGAGGGGAAGAGGCGTTGAAGACATACAACAGCATTTCCACTGCATTTTCCTGATCAAAGCAAACATGAAGTCCAGCCCAGAATGAAGGGACGAGGGACTGGTTAAATCACACAGCAAAGGGTTGTGCAGACGGACAGATCCTATGACCACTCTTGCAAGCAATTGACCACACAAACTCCTATTTATTATTAGAGATGAAATGAATTAAAAAAAAAAAAAAGAACTGTACCTTACTCAAATAGATGGGAAGATACAAAATTGTAAAAAATACCAATTCCCCCCCCCAAGTATTGTATAAATGTTTTAAATTACCATAAAAATTCCAAGGTTATTTATCATTTTATTGTTGTTGTGTGTCTTAATGACCTGATCTTAAAATGCATAGGAACAAGTGAAGAAATAAGATAATTAGGAAAATGCATTAAAGAAAAATTTAGGGGATCCCTGGGTGGCGCAGCGGTTTGGCGCCTGCCTTTGGCCCAGGGCGCGATCCTGGAGACCCGGGATCGAATCCCACATCAGGCTCCCGGTGCATGGAGCCTGCTTCTCCCTCTGCCTGTGTCTCTGCCTCTCTCTCTCTCTCTGTGACTATCATAAAAAAAAAAAAAAAAAAAAAAAAAAGAATACCCTTTCTTAAAAAAAAAAGAAAGAAAAATTTTTTTAAAAAAAGAAAAATCAGAAAAAAAAAAAAAGAAAAATCAGAGGATTAAAGGTAAAGATAGCAGATTGATCCAATGTTTCTGCTTTTACTCCCTCTCAAAACCCTACTCTACCCCAAGGGACAATAAAATAAAAGGAAAGAATGAGAGAATGGGACAGATTCCTAGCTACAAAATTTTGGAAGCTGAAAAGGCAGGTGAGAGACTAATAAATAACTCAGTAGATCCAAGAAAATGGAGTTCTAGGCCAACAGTGGGGAAAACTGAAAAGCAATATGATTAAATTTTAAACCTATCCAAATACCCAGGAAAGGGTAGAACCCATTATCGCTGGAACTCAAATTGAAGACGGGGCTAAAATAAATAGTTGAAAGTCTATACAAAGGGTGCCTGGGTGGCTCATTGGTTGAGTGTCTGTCTTCAGCTCAGGTCATGATCTCAGGGTCCTGGGATCAAGCCCCACATCAGGCTCCCTGCTCAGTGGAGATCTGCTTCTCCCTCTCCCTCTGCCATTCCCCCTTTCCCTCCCCCTGCCCACGTTCTCTCTCTTTCTCTCAAATATATATACAAATATATATATTTTTTATCCTGCAAGTTTACAAAGATCATAATGGCTTTGGAGTTTCCACAGCACTATCGGAAGCTTGAGGATAACGGTGAATGCCTTCAGAATTCTGAAAGTGACCATCCAAAGTAGCAATCAACTGGGAAGGGAGAAGAAAGAGATTTTCAGATGCGGTTGATCTCACAGCATTTACCTCCCATTTACCCATCTCCAAGAGGCTACCAGAGGACACATACCCCCAAACCAGGAAACAAACCAGGAATTAAAGAAGATGTGGGATGCCGGGAGACCCACCATGAAAGAGATCACCCTGGTCAAGGAAGGGCCCAGGACGCCCACTGTTTACCAGATGCAGAGGCTACACCAGAGCACAGCAGAGATCTCCGGGAAAGCCTCCTCAAAAGAGAAGAAATTGATTCAACATCCTATGCTCATAAAGTGGAGATCAGACAACCGCTGAAAGCCTGCGGTCACGCTGATACATGTAAACGGAAAGCCATACACAAGAACTCTGGGAGAAAAGGGAAGTTGTGCGGAGAAGTCATCACGACTTACTATGGGGTTTTTGCACAGTCTGATTAATGTTAACCCCAAATGTTGATCTAGCCAAAATTAGGCCACAACCACACCACACACCTAGGGGCTGAGAAAAGGGGGCAGAGACAGCACAAAATCCTCAGTAGATGAATGGTGAAAATGCAATGATTAAAATTGGAAAAAACAATCATAAGGTAGCAATAGAAGTTTTGACATTATTTGGAGACATGGAAATAAATACCCAACTAATCAGAGCTGAAAATGATCACCCCTAGGGAGGGACATGAGGAGGGGAAGGACCGGGGGCTGCTATGCTTCATAGCCAAGCTCATAAAACAGTTTGACTATATGCCTGTGATTAGAATAAAATCTAAAAGACGAAATGGTAGAAATAATACTGGCCTTTAGCATTCTAGCAGGTTGAAAAATTGGAAAGTGCCATACTAATAAAAGGTACTCCCCAGCTAATGAGACACAGAACTGAGGTCCAGGTCAGTATTTATAATCTGGTTGATATTTTGAAATGCCACTGCTCTGTCATATATGCTCAATCTTCTGAATTGTTTGTGCTTATTTAGCATAACTTGTTCCAAAATTGAGGAAACATTGACCACACACACACACACACGCACACACGACGATCTAAAAATAGCCAAGGCAAACGAACAACTGAATAACAAACTGGCAGGAGACTTGCTTTGCCAGATATTAAGATTTTACAGAAAATGGTATTAATTAGGCGTGGTATTGGCACAGAAGGAACAAACCAGTAGAAACACCTCGAGGGCTAAGAGATATATCAGTACGCAAACGGAACCCTAACATGAGCAAACATTGCAGATATTTGTCACAGGCCATAAATAAAAGTAGTTGGGATGATTGATTATCTAAATTGAAAAATTGACTTTAATGTTGATCTTTTAAGGGAAATGTCTAGAAAAATAGAAAACCATTAAGATTTAAGCTTTTGTAAGCTGAATGAGAACTATAGGTAAAAACCAAAAAAGCAAACAAAACTTCCCTTGGGGAGCCGTGTGGTTGATACACTAGGAGACATGGGAAGAACCCAACTGAGAACACCAACTGGAGGCCATCCCGCTGGTGAGGAGACTAGATGATGGGCATTCAGATAGAAGGAGGGGGGTGCTGGAGTGAGGGCCTGAGTCCTGCGGACATCTCTAAGGGATACTTGCTCACATGTAGTGACTGACCAAATTGGGTGACCAGAGAGAGGAGTCAAAGGATCCCTGGGTGCCTAGCCTGCAGACTGGAAGGATGTGCCAATATGAGTAGCTAACAGGCAGACTGGATTAACTGCAGTGCTAGGGAGGATACGATCATGTCCATTGTGGGTATGTTTAAACCAAAGGCTGCTACAGACCTTCCAGGTGGATGGAGCACCTGGGGGCTCAGTCGGGTAAGTTTCTGACTTTTGATCTCTGCTCAGGTTGTGATTTTGGGGTTGTGGGATCAAGCCCTGCTTCAGGCTCTGCACTGGATATGAAATCTGCTTAAGACTCTCTCTCCCTCTGCCCCTCCTTCTACAAAAGAACTCAAGAACTCATAGGTGGAGTTGGCTAGCAAGCAGTAGTAAATACAGGTCTGTAGTTCAAGAGACAAAGGGACCTGGAAACAGACTGCAAAAGGCCTTGGACGTGGCGTTCAGAGCCTTGCTATGTGCTTCCGCCACCTCCTGACCTATCCTGACCTGTCGCCATAGACCATAGCTACCTCCTATTTGCTTGCAAGGCTGCAAATCCTGAGGAGGCAGAGGCTATGTCTTGTTTCCTACTGTATCCCCCAGGGGCTGGCACATACTAGATCCTTTATTTAGGACCTAGCAAAAGGAAGATGATCAAGGACCGCACATCAGGGAGCAAAGTCCTGTAAGACAGGCAGCAAGAGAAGTCCATCAAAGGAGCCATCACAGTAACCACCAGAGAAAGAGGAGAACCATGGGATATGCATTCACAGGGGCCAGATGGGGGAGATGACGGCTAGCACAGGGTGGAGCCAGGCGGCCAAGGGGTTCCCACTGTGGATGGGTTTTCTCCCTGCCCCGCCCCAGCTCTTTCTAGAGGAGCGTCCCAGTCCACAGCCCAGGAGCCATATTAGTCTCCCTCCCCGTGGAGGCCGATGAGACCAAAGATGGACACCTGACCCTCAGTTGTGTCCGTCCATCCAAGGGGGTGAAGTCAGCACCATGATGAGCCAAAGCCCCATGACATTTATGAGGGAGCCGGGCCCCTGGATCAGCAGAAGGAGCATATAGGAGAGAGAGACAGACAGACAGACAGACAGACAGACAGACAGAGAGAAGAGAACAGGAAGCAGTCTGCATCCCAGGGAGACACCTGCTATTGAGCTCCAGCCTCTGCAAGATGTGCCCTGACCTTTGATGGGATCCCATAAACTTCCTTTATTCTTGAGCTAGTTTGAGTGGGTTTCTATCTACCCAGCTCCAACTAGAACTGTCTTTTTTTTTTTTTTAGAACTGTCTTTAAACTCGATCTACTATATAGATAAAAATTTTAAGGAAAATCAAATGTTTAGAGACTTGAGAAAATCTTTCCCTTTACTGAAGGTTGTTGACAACCCCCCTGCTCATATTATTAAAAATATATATATATAACTTTCATTTGCACTTGGAACACTCCTGGTTAGAACTTTGAAGTGAAAAGTAAACTCAGAATTAGCCAGCCAGGGAAGGAGTCGATTGCCTGCAGCCATATGCCATGTAGTGGCCTGGAAAGGACTTTACCCCAGAACCCTCAACTCCCCATGTGGGGAGCTGTCACAACCGTACCCTGTTTGGCCACCTCAAGGCTCAGGGAAATAAGGGACGATCAGCCCATCAGCCCTCCAAATCCACCTCTGGGAGGCAATGCGCAGACCCAGGGGCCGATTCCTGTACCGGGAAGGTGCTTGACACGGATTCAAACCTGCAGAGGACAGCCTGTGACTAGCACTCCATCAAAGCTGGGTTGTTGAAATCTTGTGTCCCTTTTGTGTATTTTTTAAAAGCAGCATCTCAAAAAAATAAAAAATAAAAAAAAATAAAAGCAGCATCTGGTGCTAACCTGAGAGCCAGCACTTTTGTGCCGAATAAAAGTGGCAGGATCGTCTGTGCTCAGGGACTCCTCTGCAAGGCACTCCCAGCCCTCCCAAGCTGGCACAGGATGTCCGGCCCTGGTCGGCTTCCTCCTCCACGCCCGGGAGTGCCAACCGAAACACTGTCTCCTGCCAAGACTCGAGGACCCTGCTCACATCCAGGCCCCGGGGGGCACAAGGGAGATCTCCTGCCAACTTTTCCAAAGCCTGGCTCCTCCCAGGCCCTCGTCCTGGAAGTGTTCTGGCCTCTTCTTTGGAAATGGGACGTCGGGTTCCTGACCCTCCTCCAGCTCGTCTTGCACTCTCCAGCCCGGAAAGGCTGGTTTGCAGCGTCTGGAAAAAGCATTTACTGGTTTGGTTGTGGTCTGCCCTCACTGCTGAGCCAGCTCCAAGCGCCACCTCTCCAAGTGCCACGTCCTCCACCGGCTGCTCCACGAGTGCTCCCTGACTCAGGAAAGGTGATGACAAGGAGCCCCACTTGTGTCCTTGTCTGGTGCTGCCCTTCTTCTGTTCTCTGGACTCAAAATGTTCGTTTTTGTGGTGTGAATGAAAAAAAGCTTCTCTGAAATTCTTTTTCTGGCAGTCTTTATGGTCGTACTTGACAGGCTCCGTCGAGTTTGAATGAAGTTTCCCTGCATAGTATTTCAGTGGGCTTGTGTCAGATGGGTCTGGCTTATTATGTCATTTATCTTCCCAGCCTTCCTCGAAGGGAGCAGGGGAATAAGCCTCCTGTCTGTTTTATCTGCGGGAAGACCGAGGCCCGGGGAAGCTGCAGAGACTCGCAGCTGCCGGGGAAGAGCCAGGAGAGGCAGAAAAGCAGGGCCAGTCTGGGAAAGGGCATCTGGTGGGGTGCACTTCTCCTGACCTGAGGCAGCGATGGGGGGTTAGGCCCTGCAGACCGCATGGATGGGGAACCTGAATGGCAGAGGAACTCGTCCCTTTGCAGAATTAATTTGAGTGACCCCACTGAAACAGGCACCCCAGCTCCAAGCCTGGTGCCCCAACACCGGGCACAAACAACCCCGCTTGAGAAGGCTTCCCCTAATTCCTTGGTCTCCATCATCCTTCCCATCTAAGAACCATTCTCCCGATCAAAGACTGAGCCACAGCCTTGTTCTTTATGGTTCTCAAATTCAACTTAGCCTTCTCTCAGCTCGATTACTGGCTGCTTCTCAAAGAGGGGGATGATGCCCTAGACTTTAAACCCCGATCCCACTGGATTTGCTCATCGTTTCCCAAATGATGGGGGTCAGGAGCACTGCCCCGGGGACAGGATCAAAGAAAACAGTCATTTGGGACTTGGGGGAAAAGCTTCCTTATTTTTTTTTTTTTTTGAAAGAATCGCCCAAGAGAAAAAAATTCAACCATCTGAAACGACTTGGTAAAGAAGTTTGGCTTCCTCTTCGAGTCATGGGAGGTGGCTATGCTGTTAGCTTTATACATAGAGAGTGGATCTGGGCCGCTGACCCAGGCTGACACAACCCACAGGGAGATTTCTCTCCTTTCTGCTCCACAGTTAGATACTGTGTTTGTTCATTAGCTAGTTCACATGTGTATCACGCCTCACCTAGACTACAAGCGCCCCTCTAGGCACAGAGAGTACAGTTCCTTCAGATATCACAAGACAGTATTAGACACATACTTAATATGCTGTTAACACTGATAAACCTGAATATTGAACCAAAAGGAAGGCATATTACCCAAGCCAGAAAAATGAGAACGGATGGTTTTCTAGGAAGAGAGATGAAATGCATGGGCCACGGTAGTTCCTGCCAATCAGCTTCAGGGTGGTAACCAAATGCCTTAGGTGGGTTCATGTTTCCATGGCTGCCGCCGGATGTCTTAGGAAGCTTCTGTCTATCTCTACCTCATGCACGGGGATTTCCCAGCAGCTCCCTTTCTGGAAGCTTCCATCTGTGCCCAGACCCATTATGACCCCTGTAATCACCAGGAACAGAACGTGAGAGGCTCCTCCCCACCTTTTTTTTTTTTATAAAGGTTTTATTTATTTATTCATGAGAGACAGAGAGAGAGAGAGGCAGAGACACAGGCTGAGGGAGAAGCAGGCTCCACGCAGGGACCTGATGTGGGACTTGATCCTGGGACTCCAGGACCACGCCCCGGGCCAAAGGCAGGCGCTAAACCGCTGAACCACCCAGGGATCCCACTCCTCCCCACCATTACCTTCTAATCTCATAGCCCACCCAGCACCCCCCTGGCGACACCCATGTGAAATGCCACGAATGAGACCAAGAACCAGGGCAGCATGACTTAGGCTCCAGCTGCAACTTTGACCAAGTGATTTCCTCTCAGTGTGTGTAAAACAAAGGACCCCACTAGCCAATCTCTGAGAGACACTCTTGCTCCAAAAAGCAGGTGGGCTACGACGGCAGGTGGTGTGTCAATTTGGTGATCGCTTGGCCAGTTTTCCCATCTGTGTGTCTTGGCCCTGTGTGGCCACCTTCACCTGGAGTGGACAACACAATTATCGGCCTCAAGTACTTGCTACCTGAAGAGCCCCTGCTCCAGGGACATCTGGGGTGAGCCAATGGCCATCCAAAGGAGGTGGGAAATGACTTTGAAGTCTCTTACTTCCCTTAGAAATTTGTGTAAATTTTGCATTCTTTTATCTATCATCACTAAGTTCTTTATAATAGAAATTCTCATCCCCCAGTCTTAGAACAAAGTGACCCTCCAGGAAAGTATTTCATGTTGAAGGTGTTCGAGCTGAAACATCTCTCTATGGGTGTTTTCACTAAACACCAGAGCTTCCAGGGCTGAAAATTTGTCTTTTGATCCAACTGGAACTCCTTCATCAGGTACTCCTCCTTTTCTGTTAAGATGCCCATTCCCTTGGGAAGGGCCTGAGAGTTGGGACAAACTAAGACAGGCTTTGGGTCTGAGAAGCTAGACACAGCAAGACTGTTAGATGAGCCTCGGCTGTTAGATGAGCAACAACTGGTGGGAAAAACAGAGCGCTCTACTCAACCTTAATTGAGTCAACAATTTTTTGGGGGAGGTGGGTATCAAAGTTTGCTTCTATTGTGTCTACTAACATTGTCATATGTAATAGTCCATTTCCTATGTGTTTTGAAATTTTGAATTGTGAAGTCTTATATAAGGGTTAATCTGTAGAATCCTGCAGAGCCTGAGTAAGGAGACAAGCCTCCGTGGGGAATGTGCATTTGCTTTTGCCACGTGTCCCGGGATCCTTGACCATGGGTGATACAGATGTGATGTCTGGAACTTTAAAAACCATCCTGGGACCACGAGGCATAAGGTCAAACACCAACATACTCAATATACTGAGAACCAGGTAAGATTTTCCTTACTGAATACAGCTGGGGAAACACTGCTGGCTCTGCTTACCCAACAGCCATTCCCATCCAGCTTCTTTCTTGCCCCTCTCTAACGTGTATATAGCTTCACGTGTACTTCTGTTTATTTCATTCTTCCAACCGTCCAGGCATAGATACTTCAATCCACTTTTCTTCTGCTGGAAAGCCTTCACATTTCCACTAGGCATCGAGACAACTGGGGGATTCAACTGTGTCCCCCAGAATATGATGGACACAGTCCTATGGGCCCTAACCCCAGGCAGGTCCCCTGGAAAGCTGCACTCAGAGCTGGAACCACACCTCAGTGGGACTTGGTCTAACTGGCCACAGTGTAGACAGAGGTCATGGATGGGCATCTCATACGGGTTGGGTGGAGAGACCAGAGTAGGGCATGAAGGGGGGATACTCCTGTTGTCATGGGGAGGATTTTTTTTTAAATTTGTGTAGCCCCAGAGGGTAGGACCCAGACAAGTGAGCTGACCCTGGGCTGTTTTAGCTTTGGGCTTAGGAGAGGGACATGTAGAACCCTGTGAAATGGACATGAACGGCCTCAGTAGTAAAGAGCCCTGGTTCTGGAAGAGTAGAGGCAGGAGCTAGCTGGCCACTGGGCGATGGGGTCCTATAACACGGTGAGGCACACACGGAGATGTGGCTCCTAGGTCCCTCTGAGGAAGGAAGCTGTATGGAGTGTGGTCCGCAGACAGCCTCCAGGGTCTAAGGAGGTCAGGAGCCAATGAATAGAAGTGTACCCTTTAAATGGGTGAATTGGGTGGTATGTGAATCCTGTCTCAGGAAAACTGTTTATAAATCTTTTTAGAGAAAGACAACAGAGCTGCTCTAAGATGGCCAGTCCCTTCTAGTTCTGTGCTGGAAGATTCCAGCACTGTAGCTGAACACCAGGAACTGGGAGAATTCATGCAAGACCCTCCACTCCTCCACAAGGCTCTGTGCCCCAGAGCATATGGGGCACACCTGGGGCATGGCTCCAGGAAGCTTCAGCAGCGCCACCTTCTTCCCCCGGGCCTGTGAGCGCAGCGGGAACAGCGTCCTACCAGCCACATCCTAAGGTGCTGTTTTGTTCTCCTAGAACTCGGGGCCACAGACTTTTTCTATAAAGCCCAATAGTAAATATTTTAGGTTTGGTGGGCAACACAGTCCCTTTTGTAAGTTCCTAGCTCTGCTGCAGTGGCACAAAAGCAGTGACAGACAATATCTAAAGGAATGGGCATAGCTGTGTTCCAATAAAACTCCACTTACAAAAACAGGCAACGGCCAAAATCTGGCTCAGGACCATAGTTTGCTGACCTCTGTCCTAAACTCATGGACCAGCCCCCACTTGAAATAATTCCAGGTCATGGGATAGAAAAGCTTTCTCTATTTGAGATCCCATCAGGCATCACGTTACTTGTGCCTTCCAGGCCTCGCTGGAGAAATGGACCAAATGGTCTATATACGTGGCATAGATTTTGGTTCAACTGGGGAGACTAGTGGACTATGGTTTCTGCACAAGGAGTCCTATCAAGTTCTGGAGACATGTAAATAAGCGGATAATTCTCATTCAATATAAGTGCCAGAAAAATGTAGGTATATATACATGTGTGTGTAAGTTTGGGCTAAAACCATCATTGGTCATTGTCACCAGGATCCAGATCATTAGTTTGGGGGCTGGATCAGTTGTCCTCCATGGTCGGGTAAGGAATGGTATCTGTAGGCCCTTCCAGCTATGATCTTTGCACATGTATGGAGCACTTGTCCTTTTCAAGCTCATCTTGGAAGCAAGGACAAACAGAATCCCAGCTTGTCACTGAGCCAGATCCTACAGGTATTGCTTTGGTGCCTAACGCCACAAGGGACATCCACCAGGAAGGGAGGGTGGTCATGGCCATTGTATGGAAAAGGCCAGGGGCTGGGTGTGGCTTTCTGATGCCACATTCCCATTTCCTGGGCCTGCTCAGGATACTTCAGCTGGTGTGTATGCTTTTCCCTCAGCTGTGCCATGACACCGACCACAGGAGTGTCCTCCCTGGCTCTGTCTGTGGGTGCCCTCTGCTGGCCTACCACTGGAAAGTCTTGGCACCTGTTAACAAAGGTAACCGGGGCATGCAGGAAAGGGGGGAGGTATGAGAATCAGTTGCAGAGATTTCTACCAGGCTCCTCCTTCACCAACACAAACTCAAACCTCCCCCCGGGGACTGTGGCACACATCCACAGCTTGCAGAAGGAATAATTTTCATCCCTAATCTGATATCCTGTGTTCTTTTAATTGGGATAATTCATATCATCAAACTGCCCAAGAGACGTGGCACTCTGGGCTGTTTGTGGCAGAGAGGGCACCCAAGAGCCGCTAAAGGCACTAGGGGATCCAGGGGACAAACAGGCAGCTGCAAATTTTCCTCGCGGAGAGCCATTTCTGCTTTGCATCTGCTCACCGGTCCCCACCCCCGCCTGCTCCTTCAATGTGTCCCACAGCCGGGACCTCAATGGGAAAGGACAGTCTTCCTCTTCTATGTGAAATGCACGAGGAGAGCCACTCCTGGGGAACGTACTTGTTTCAGCTGCACAGTTGTCCTGGCTCAAGTTTGCATTCTCCCCACCCTCTGTAGAAGCTGTCCACGTGGTTTCCTTCTCAACCAGAGGGGAGGATCTGCGGCCCGTTCTCCAAGCTATGCTGCTGCTGACGGCAACTCTGACGGCGCCCGTCCTTGGCTGGGCTGTAATGTTGGTAAAACTCAGCTTCTGTTCCAGACCCCCTGGGCCCTTTTCAAGGCTGTTCCCCTCCCTTAAGCCTGCTTTTCCAGCCTCATAATGCACCCTCCACCCTTCAAAAATCTATGGGCAGTGATGTTCAAGTGCCTCTCCCAGGGTGACTTGCCTTTTCCAACCTATGTTTCTTTTGGAAAAGGACTTTGTTCTAGGAGTCAAAGATCTAGATTTCCATTCCAATCCTGCTACTGACGCCCATGTGACCGTGGACAAGCCACTCTCTATATATAACACGGAGATTGGTCTAGGCCAATGGTCCTCAACTCAGCTGCAGATTAGAATCACCCAGGAAGCTTTCTCTGCTACCCACTGTTGCCTGAGGCCAACCCAGAGACAGGGATGCATCCAGTGGGTGGCAGGACCCCACCACTAGAACTTTCTCTGAACTCTCTAGACAGTTCTCACATACAATCAGGTTGAGCTCCTCCAGGGGCCTCTGTCCAGCAGAAGGGTCAGGAGTTCAGGTGGGCGGGGAGGGGGATGTCTCTGAGGGCCCCCAGGCACTGTCGCACCTTCCCTACCATTGCCCTGCAGGTGCTGCCGGCCCTGGATTCAGGAAATACACGTAGAAGGCCAGCTGAGCCAAGAGAAAAGCATAGGACAGCAAGGGCTGATGTAATTAAGGAAACATCTTTTTATAAAGCCTCTGAGCAGAGCCTTTTCCAGCCTCCAAAACAGCAGCATGGCCCCCATCAAATCCAGGACGACTTTGCAACAGCCAAGAATATGGTTCGAAGCCAGCGTGTCCTCTATCCAATGATAGTGCGTTAGCACAAAAGCACAGGACCTGAATCCAGACAACTCCAGAGCTGGCTCAGCCCCAGAAACACCACATTAACCGCTTGTGGGTCCCCCCACCCTGCCCTACCTTCACATCCCCACATTTCCAAAAGCCTTAGCAGGGCCTCTAGCACATTGACTAACTCCGTGGACTCTGGATCCAGGCTCTCTGGGTTCAAATCCCAGCTCTACTGCTTATGAGCTGTGTGGCCTCAGGCAAGCTACTTAATTACGCTGTGCCTCACTTTCTTGTCCTTAAGGTGGGAATCATAATGGTGTCCGCCTGTTAGGAGTTGTTTTGAAAATCAAATGGCTTGGCACCTGAGCAGTGTGTGGCACTTAGGATCTGCTCAGTGAACGTCTCCTCTCCTCAGTCAGGGAAAACATCACACTGCAGTGGAATGGGAATCTGTAGACCTGGCTTTTCATCCCAGTTCCACATTTATCCGGCTGTGCGTTCTGGAGTAGGTGCCTACACTTCTCTGGGCCTAGCACCTTCTACTCCAAGGAGAGGGGTAGCACTAATTCTGTCACTCTAAAATCTTCCACAGATTCCCCACTAACCTCATGAATACGTCCCAGTCACCTCACCCGGCCTGAGACACTCTCGGTGTCCTCAGCCCCTGCCACCCTTCTCTTGAGCCAAGATTCACGCAATACCAGGTCGTCATTGCTAATGAGTATCTCTAAGACATCGTCATGTGTACCTCCTTGGCTCAGACACTTCCTATGATTTTTTGTGCCACTTGGGGTAAAATGAAAGGCCCTTGGCCCGGCCTGCATGGTCCTACATGTCATGAGTTCGGCATCTATCACTGTCCCTCTCCACCCCTGCACCCAGCTTTCTGGCCTCTTGGCTGTTTCTCCAAAATGCCAGCATCCCCTGCCTCAGGGCCTTGACACTTGTTAGTTCCTCTGCCTGGAACCTTCACTCAGAGAGCCAGCTGGCTCAGGTTCACCTTCCTCAGGTCTCTCAGAGACCCTGTAATGAACAATAAATAATAAAGTCAAGGGGCTTATGATGTAAGAGGCAGGCAGGGGACACGTACATGAAACAGGACAGAGCAAGATGGAGACTAAGTGCGTGATCACAGCAGAGGCAGTTGGGTCAACTCTAGGAGACCACCTAGGAGTGTCTCCTACAGCCCCAGGGAGAGAGGGGTCAGGGTGGGATGCTGGCATGGGTTGCTGGCACTCTGGAAGCCTTCTCCCCCCACCCCGCAGCACCAGCATGCGGCCCGTCACCCTGCTCCACACTTCTCTGCAACCTGACAGCCCTGACTATATATTAGTTTACAGTCTGTCTTCCCTTCTGCAACAGAAGCTCCAAGAAGGCAGGGGTTTGTTTGGGCTCCGGCTGGGTCCCCTGCTCTTAGACCTGAGCAGGCCCCTACTAGGTGTGCATGGAACCACCAAGGAGGCCGCTGCCTGCCAGAGGAAGTTGTGTATTGCAAAGGATGTCCAGAAAAAACATGTCTTCACCTAAAAGCATTAACCTCTTTTCTGGGTGATGTCAGGCTTAGAAGCAGAGGAGCAGGAAGATAACTTAGGAGCAGCGGGAATGTTCCTTGCCAAGGTCTTACGCCGGGGATCGGGGGCCATATCCCCCCTGGAGCGCGTGGAGCAGGAGCGCTTGGAAACCATTTATCAGACCCCATCTCTGGGAGGATGAGGGCCTGAGTTGAGGCCTCATGGCCTGGCTGTCCCAGGGCCTCCTTGCACCCCCGCCCCACAGTCAGCCTCCCAGCCCCTGAGAGTGCCCCGGGGTGCCCTGTGGGTGGGACCCTCCCCTTCTCCCTTGCCCCAGGATGAGCGTGAGCAGCTTTCCAAACTCAGCCCTGCAGTTTGAAGGCCGATCTGGGGGGGTAGCAGGGAATGCCATCCTCTAATCGTCCTCACAGCTGTTCTGGAAATAGAGTCCTTTGGATTCAACGCCTAATTCAGTTAATGTTCCCAACGTAAATGAATAATCTAAAGCGTAAGCAGGTTCCCTGGAAGGCTGCGAGGCCCCTGCCCCTCTGCTCTATTAAAAACCCTTTCTGGGCACAGCCTGGGCTCCGTCTTCCCTGCACCTACTTGACAGTGGCCACCCCCAGGTACCACCCTTCGTCCCTCGGGCAACGTGTGCCAGGAAGGTCATAAAGGGGCAGTGAGGAACGGCACCCACACACCTAAGCTTCCCCCCCGCCCCCAAGGGCCCTCTGTCCAAAATCCCCAGCACCCAAGCTGGTCTGACGGGGCCCCAGAAAAGCTGTGGTCCCCAGGGGCTTCTTGGGGTTTATGATATAAGAGGTGGGCCAGGGGGTGCTTGGGTGGCTCAGTCGGTTGGGCGTCTGCGTTCGGCTCAGCTCAGGATCTCAGGATCCTGGGATCGAGTCTTGCCTTGGGCTCCCTGCTCAGCAGAACAGTCTACTTCTCCCTCTCCCTCTCCCTCTGCTCCCCCAACCCCCCTCCGCTCATTTTCTCTCTCTCAAATACATCTTTAAAAAATAAAAAATAAATAAAAGGCAGGTAGGGGACACACACACAAAACAAGACAAAGCACAACGGACAGTAATGGTGTGATCACTGCATTAAAAATTGAGTAAATGTCGTATGACACACACAGTGTGGGAATGCTTCTGGAGAAAGACTAGGGCAGGCAGAGTCATTCTGGAAGCTTTAAGGCCCAACTCCGAACCCACTGCTCAAGGCAGCCTGGCCACACTTGCAGGAGCACCTCCTGGGGGCGGGGGAGGGGCAGAGGATGGAGCGGTCACCATCTCCTCTCGGGATTACTTAGGCCCTGCCCCTGGAGGTGGAAGCCCAGCCTGAGCCCCCTTGCTCCCCGAAGCCCCCTCCTCCCTGCCACTGAGCACCCCCGGGTGGGATTGGCTACTTCTGCGTCTGTGCCCCTCACCCAGCTTCACGCCCAGGCAGGGAAGCACCTACCTCAGCCTAGCGCCTTGCCCTGGGCCCCGAGCTGATGGGGTGCCTGGACCCTGCGGGTCCCGCGGTCAGTGCTCGCTGAATGGAGGGATCGGCCCTGCTAGGACGCCTCACAACCACCTTTGACTCCTACCAGTACTTACAGAGCCGGCGCTCCAACTCTCGGCTGAATGAATGAATGAATGAATGAATGAATGGTAGATGTCACAGCAGAGATAGGACTTGGACTGGGCCCTCAGGGATGAAGTACTGCAAAGTCCCAAGCGGGGTGGCCAGGTTAAAGTCCCATCCGCCTCCCACTGTGGCCCAACGCCTCTGACTGGGTCTTTCATATCAGCTCTGGTTAACACCTAGGAAATCCACCCAGAGCGTCAAAGGGAGAGTACGCCTGCCGCCTGGATTCCAGGTCCCGCAGCGGGAGCACACCTGCGCAGGGCTTGCCTTACATCCTTATAGGCCAGCACACTGCCTGGCACATGGTAGCCTCTTTAGAGACAAGTACGTGGTGGATGTGATAGGATATCTCCAACCCGTTAGGTATCCCACAGCCGGTGGAACCAGGATACCCCAAACTCTGGATTTAGGGGAAATGCGTGCAAGGTCGAAACCCAAGCTCCCCATCTCCTGGGTAAGATTCTATGACCTAGATTCTACAAAAATAAAAGGATTCTAGATCTCAGGTAGACACCAAGCCTTGTCAAGTACAAGCTGCAGTATTTGTTCTGAAGGCCTGTCATATACATAGTCTAGAGGTCAGAGCTGTCCCCATGCCCCCAAGAACCCCATCCAGCCCCCTGTGGTTGACACAGGACCCAAGCAAGGATGGATGAACGGAGTGGCATCTGGGGGGTGAGACAGCATTGGGGTCCCTGAGTAGGGTCTGGGGTGGGCAATCAGGCAGGGCCACCTTCATCCCAGTCCTGTGATGCTGTCCCTTCCAAGAATGCTCCAGCGGCTGCAAGCCACACCCCTGCCAGCTAAGGACAAGACACTGATGGCTCTTGGCCCGGCAGGCTGTCTCCTGCCGCAAGGCCCCTGCCCCTGATGGGCGTCCAGGCTGCACCCCTGTCTCTTTCCTCAACTAGTCTGAGCCTCAGTACCTTTGCACATCCAAGGAGGATAATAATGCCCTCTGCTCTTGGCCGGGCCGTGCCAGCCTAAGCAGGAACACTGTGAGCGAGAGCCAGGATGAACCACCAAGGGCTCCGGGTCATTCTCATTACCTCTGCTCAGCTGACGGAGGCAGGGTAAGGGCGAGGTACTGAGCAGGCCTGCAGTGGTCAGGGTGAGGCCGGCTCGGCGGTTCGCCCTCCTGCAGCGGGTCCGCACACAGGGCTGCGGGCCACAGGCATCAGTCCAACACCGGCCAAGAGAGGGGAGGAGCCAAACTCGGCGCTGCGGGCTGGCGGGGGCCTGCAGGGGTGGAGGAGGACCTGCAGGGGGGGACAGGGACCCCTTGGGGGGATGGGCATCCACAGGGGTGGGATGGGCACCTGCAGGGGTGGGACGGGGACCCACAGGGGTGAACAGGGACCTACAGGGGTGGTGGCGAAAGAGAAAGCGCAGATCACCTTGCCCACTGGTTAGAGCTGAGGGCCTCAAAGCCTCATTTTAAATGGCCAAAGCAATCTCTTTAAGGTACCCTTCAAGGGGCACCTGGAGGCCCAGCTGGTAGAACATGTGACTCTTGATCCCGCGGTGGTGAGTTCGAGACCCATGTTGGTGCAAAGATGAGTTAAAACTTTTTAAAAAACAAAATGAAGGGATCCTTTGGTGGCGCAGCGGTTTGGCGCCTGCCTTTGGCCCAGGGCACGATCCTGGAGACCTGGGATCGAATCCCACGTCGGGCTCCCGGTGCATGGAGCCTGCTTCTCCCTCTGCCTGTGTCTCTGCCTCTCTCTCTCTCTCTCTCTCTGTGACTATCATAAATAAATAAAAATTAAAAAAAAAACAAAATGAAGAATTGTTTTAGAGAAATGCTTTTTTTTTTAATTTTTATTTATTTATGATAGTCACAGAGAGAGAGAGAGAGAGAGAGGCAGAGACATAGGCAGAGGGAGAAGCAGGCTCCATGCACCGGGAGCCTGATGTGGGATTCGATCCGGGTCTCCAGGATCGCGCCCTGGGCCAAAGGCAAGCGCCAAACCACTGCGCCACCCAGGGATCCCCTAGAGAAATGCTTTGTAAAACGAAAATTCTCTTTTAAAGAGTGAAGAATCTGGGGCACCCAGGTGACTCAGTAGGTTATGAGTTTGCCTTCAGCTTGGGTCTTGATCTCAGGGTCCTGGGATAGAGCCCGGCATCTGGTTCCCTGCTCAGAAGGGAGTCTGCTTCCCTCTCTCCTGCTGCTCCTCCCCCTGCTTGTGCTCGCGCTCTCTCACTCTCTCTCTCTCTCTCAAATAGATAAAATCTTTAAAATAAATAAAAATTAAAAAGTGAAGAGCCTGTCTCAGTTTTTCCCTGCTTCCCAGTGGGTGGTGTAGTCACCACAGCAGTACCAAGTCTGTCCTTTATCCAGGATGCTCTAAGGAGTGTGACGACCCAGGGAGGTCAGATAGTTTCCACCCTCCAGGAGTTTGCAAGCAGCAAGGACAAGCGCCCATGCCTGTGGGGGAGGGAGGGTGAGGTCAGGGGGCCGCTCAGCCCCTTCCCCAGTCATCTCCAGGGCGCTGAGAAGATGCGCTCCTCCTCCCAGCCCAGACCCCGTGGTGAGGCACACCCGCTTCTCCTGCTAAGACCAAGGGCAAAGGGGCCACCACTCAGTAAGCTGGGCAGGATACCCCCAGGGAGTGTGCACCAGTGGTCTCTGAGAAATTCCAAGACCCCAGGGCAAAACTGCCCCAACCCGATCCTTTGCTGAATTTTTTTTTTTTTTTCCTTTGCTGAATTTAAAATGAACAGCCCGGCTGCAAAGAGACTATTTGTTCTGTGCTCACAGGGAAGCAGCCTGTGCGGATCCAACCTTGCCTGACGCTCACCACTCTTGTTGTGGACCAGAACCACAGAAAGCATTAACTCTCAGTCCACCAAGCTACTGCTCCTCAGCAGAAGGCATTCAGCTCCTTGTGTAGTGTCGTAGGCCGGGGTGCAGGGCACCCAGCAATAACTTCTGGATCCCTGCCCACCACGGGAGGTGGGTGCCTCATCAGCTATGGGATAGATGCCTCCGTTATCCCACTCGACAGATGAGGAAACTGAGACCCAGCAAGGTGTGGTATCCTTTCCAGTGATCATACAGCTGCAATGAGGCAAGTGAGGGGTGTTCGTCAGCAGAACACGAAAGGCTGTGTTTTTAACCACTGCCTCAACTGGTGCCCAACCCAGTGCTGTGTTTTAAGAAGCCCTCAGGGCCGGGGAAAAATTAGAGAGGGCGACAAACCATAAGAGACAACTAACTCTGGGAAACAAACAAAGGGTCGCAGAAGGGGAGGGGGGTGAGGGTATGGGGTGACTGGGTGGAGGGCGCTGAGGAGGCCATGTGATGGGATGAGCACTGGGTATTACGCTATATGTTGGCAAAAAGAATTTAAATAAAAATTCTAAAAATTTTTAATAAAATTATTTTTTAAAAAAGAAGCAGCAGCCCTCACTGGGAGGTGGTAGGCAACAACTGGGTGGTGCAATCGTTAAGTGTCTGACTTGATTTCAGCCAAGGTCATGATCTCAGGGATGTGAGTTCAAGCCCAGTGTTGGGCTCACCATTAGAAGTCTGCTTGGGTTTCTCTCTCCCTCTTCCTCTGCACCTGCCACCTGCCTCTTTAAAATAAATAAATATATCTTTTAAAAGAAAGAAGAAGCTATTGCAGGACTCTGATACTTTTCCTTACAACTTCTAGGTCAGAATAGCAGAGGTGTAGATTATACACAAGAGGGCTACAAATTGGCAGCATGACGAGTGTCTCTGGTCAGGAAAATGCTTTATTTGGCTAAAAGATAACTTAAAATCTTAAAAAATTAACTCAAATATCTAGCCTGCCACGTATCCTATGCCTTCTATCTGGTTCTTTCCATATTTAATTACCCACCTGGCCCCAGCAAGCATTAAGACTATGACCCCTAGTAAAGCCCATCCCACTCTGCTCAGGCTGGTGCCTTTGGGAGGTCTCTGTTTTGAAGGCACTTTGCCTTCTTTTTCTCAGAAGCTACTTTGGGACCATCTCACCTACAGTGAGAATTCAGAGCAAGGAGCTGCCTGAGCTGATGGGACTCTTACCCTTGCCCTGCTCACCAACTGTGTCTCCCTCCCTACCCACCCTGCAAAAAAACTCGACCCTCTCAGACAGGCCAGCCTGTGTTCCCATGGCCAGAATTCCGCTGAGTGTGAGCAGCTCCAAGGGGAGCCAGGCTGTCAGCATGGATCCCACAGTCCTCACTGGACCCCAGAGACCACAGGCCTAGCATTGACCAAGGCCTCTGGACACAAGGCTGGGTCACTGCCACTTGGCTGAAGGAGCGCTAACCCAAGGCAGCTCCCGTCCCAGCTCTGCCCTGCCTTGAGCCAGTGCCAACAGCAGCAAAGCTGAGGCCTCCAGGTCCAAGATGGGCCTAGCTGGTCCCCTGGGTGTCCTAAGCTATGGGCATCCCTTCGTTTACATGCTCCTGGACCACATCTTGAGCAGCCTGGTTGCATGACACCAGGAAACAACTTCCTGACGGGAAAGCTGCTGTGAGGAAAGAGTGTGTGTGGGTGTGGATGTGCGTGTGCAGTGGGGTGGGGTGGGGTGCGGCGGGACAGGGTGGGGAAGGAAGGGAAGAGGGAGGGAGGAAGAAAGAAAGGCCAAAACAAAACAAAAGAAAACAGCCCAATTCCAAAGGCCTGTGGTTTTCTTCTTGTGGTTTGAGGCAAGGGCTTGGTGGTTGAAGGAAAGTTCTGAGCCCAGATTGTGGGAGAGTGAAACACTGGGCGGGGCTGAGGCAAGTCCTAAGAACAAAGAGTCTATTGAGGGCACCCTGTCCCCGTGTGGGGAGAGGCAGGAAGCAGGGGGGCCATCTCCACTCTCACCTGTGGGATCCCGCCTGGGGCTCAGGCCTCTGGTCTACCCGAAAAGCCTCACAGACGTGACTCACACAGGAGCCCTTCCTTCTCAGAGCAGGCCCCTGCCCCAAGCCACACTGTACCAGGGGAGTTTTAGGGAGCATGTGACCCCCTAGCAGCTCCGGACTCGGGTTTCAGAAGATGATGTTCCCACAGACAAAGCCTCGAGATGGGGATATGGGGTTTAAATCAGGGACAGTCACCAACCGACTCCGGGCTTGGACCAGGTCGCTTATGGCTCCAGCTTCTCGAGATTCTAGACCTTTCATAGGAGTGCAGCCTTTCTTCCTACTTCTTGGGCTTAGTGACGTATAAACATGAGTTTATATGGCACTTATTCGCCAGGCACTCTTCTAAATGTTCTCTATTCACTCACTTAATTCCTGCAAGTCTAGGAAATAGGTCCTGTGACGACTGCCCTTTTACAGAAGAGGAGACCGAGGCAAAGAGTTTGGGTGACTCCCCAAGGGACAGACCCTGCAGCCCGTCCCATTCCTTCAGCAGCCGACTCCCTACCCCTGGGGCCCACACACTTGCAGAAAATGATATTCACTCCCCAGGGAGACGAATGCCCTGGATCCCTGACCCAGAGGGAGGCAAAGGAACCAGGCCCATCTGGCCCCTCCACCTCCTGAGATAAGGACAAGGCTCTGGCCAAAGTGACAATCCTGACACGTCAGACCCATACCACGCAAACCTGCCTTTGAACAAAACCCCTACCATAATTACGGTGCCCGGTGGCTAGAATTACCTGGTAATTGTATTTTCTGGATTTTGGAAACCCCATTGGTTTTCACTGTTGCTGCCGGAAACCTCTTTTAAGTGTCTGCCTGAGCATCATCCCAGAGCTACTGTCAGCTTGACTAGGGCAGCCTGAACCCCTCACCCCCCTCCTAGCAGCCCTGTGCCTTCCCTCTGCACAGAGCCTGCTAAAGCCAACAGGGGCCTCGGCGGGGATCTAAGATGCCACAGAGCAGCACAGAAAGAGAACTCTGGGGTCCCAAAGGCCAATGATTTGGAGCCCGTCACTTGTGCTCTCTGAAATATTCATAGAAATACTCACCTGAGTGGTCACCACGGAGAAGGGGCTAAGGTCCCACACACAGAGCACAAGGCCTGGCACAGAGTAGATGCCCCACAGGTAGTGGCTGTCACCACCCAGGCCTGCACCTAAGTTTATTGATAGACAGAAGCCGGGGAAGTGCGATTGGACAAGGTCATGCTCTCAGCCTTTTGATCAGCGCTTTACACACATTTCCTTACTCATTCCGTGAAACAAGACACAGAGTTACCCGAGACTCAGAGAGGTTAGGGGACGTTCACAAGGTCACGCAGGCTAGCAAATGGCCAAGCTCGTACTCATACACCCGGAGAAGACTGGAGGAGGGGTCCAAAGACCGTCTCTGCCTGTTTGGTCCCCGCAGACCGAAAAATGAGATTGAAGCAATGCAAGAAGGAATAGATGAGAGGGCTTGAAAGTCTGAGTTCAGGAACATCCTCGAAATCCTGTTGAAACGGTATCATTGCCGAATTCCCCCAGCCTTGCCACCGCCGAGGAGACCTGGGCTGTATTTCCTGGGACTAATATGGGTCAGAGGAGCTTTGCAGGCAAGGAGTCTGCTGTGGGGAGGAACAAGGATGTTGGTAGAGCAGAGATAAATCCAGAAGGCAATACCCCAACCTGATATTTTGTAGTCAGACACAAAGCTCCCTCCGGCATCCTGGCCACTTGGGGGACACAAGAAAAGAACACCGACCCTGTTTCTTATCCAGTGGAAAGGTGAGAAAGTTAGATGTGAAAAGAGGCAGAAGACTGAGCCCAGATTTGAGGGAGGAGAAGCGATGCCTGGCAGAGGCCTGGTCGTGTCTACATGGTGAATGGGTGAATGCGTGAGCGAGAGTTAGTAGGCAGAGACAGGAGCAAGGAGGGCAGCAGACTCGGGGTGGCACTGCCCCCTCTGTGCCCCTCTGTATTTTCCCAGGAACACTGCTTGGGGGATCCTGCAGCCCCGAGTGCCCCTCTCTGCTCGTCTGAACCCCGGGCCCCCATGTAGAAGCGTCTCAGGCTCTGAGTCAGGGAGCATCCCGATGCCTGAGCCTCAGGCTGGACATGACGGCGCCAGCACAGGCCCCGGGGAGCTGTCAGAGGGAACGCAGGTGGTCAGCCAGTGAGGACAAAGCAACAGTGTCTGCCTCATAACAGACAAGACGCAGGCGTGTCGAAAGAGCAGGACAGCCGCCATCCTTGATCAGGCCCTAAACGAGGGAAAAGACACTAAAGACCATTTTGAGGACAGAGATAACTTTGGGAAATTAGAATATGGCCTAGGTATTACCCGATGATGTTGCCCCAAAGTAAAATTTCCTGAATATGAGGATCGATTGTGGGTGTGTTGGAGAACATCCTTGTTCTTAGGACATACCTTGTGCTGAAGTAGCAAGGATGAAGTGTCCTGGTGTCTGCCACTAAGAGCTGCAAGTAGTTCAGCAGAAGACTAGAAACAAAATAAATAAATGTGTGTCGACAGAGAGACAGAGATAAAGAGACAGAGACAGAGGCAGAGAGAGAGCAGGGCACCCTGCTAATCAGTGAATAATCCAGGGGAAGGGCTCACTAAATACTCACTTTATATTTCTTGCACCTTCTCCATAAGGTTGTGTTTCTCAAGATAAAACTTTGGGGGGAATTATTCTGAAATAGATTTTTTCGAAGAAAAGGTGAGCCTTCCAAAGTCAGCCTGCGCTGAGCACAGAGTGAACATGTGGTCTTGCAAAGGAGGAGATGGGTGGATCAGAAATGAGGGAGGCCCCATCTGGATCCGTTGCACCTTTAGGATGTTAGGGTAATGTTACTGCTGTTTCCTCTTAGTTTTGAGGTTTTTTTTTTTTTTTAAATTTATGATAGTCACACAGAGAGAGACAGAGAGGCAGAGACACAGGCAGAGGGAGAAGCAGGCTCCATGCACCGGGAGCCCGACGTGGGATTCGATCCTGGGTCTCCAGGATCGTGCCCCGGGCCAAAGGCAGGCGCCAAACCGCTGCGCCACCCAGGGATCCCTTAGTTTTGAGTTTTAAATGAGATAATATATATAAATATATATACAGTTGTGTTTTGTAGATGGTCCGGTGGGATGCATGGATGGTAGTGATGTACATGCTACACCACTGGGGAGAAGAGATGGTCAGAGGGGCTTTGGGAGGCAAATTTTAACGAAAGAAGGTTCTTCACACCCATGGCTGGTGCTGTGGCAGAGGTAATCTGATTTAGTTTTTCCTTCCTTCCTTCCTTCTTTCCTTCCTCCCTCCCTCGCTCCTTCCCTCCCTCTCCCCTCCCCCTCCCTCCTCTCTCTCTTTCTTTATCCTACTATGTGTGTTAAGTTCAGTAAGTGAAGGGCAGTAAGAGAGGACAGAGAATGAGAGAACCTTTACACTTTGATCCCTCAGGGCCAGAACTTTCAGAGAACTTCCCTGGAGGCAACCTGCGACAAGGACTTCAAATGTTCTACAAATCAATGCAATAAAATGACAACTGCCATGTAATTAAGGTGCCACTCAATTGGGGCTCACCAAGACCTGGCAGTGACAGGACCAAGCATGAAGCATGAGGCTTTTTTGGTTGTTGTTTTTTTTTTTTAATTTTTTTACAGTTGCTGAGGATAATTGATGATGTGAAAATCCCAGATTATTTCTTTTCTTTTCAAAATGCTTTCTTTTTTTTTAGAGCAATTTTAAGTTCACAGCAAAACCAAGCAGAAAGTAGAGAGTTCCATAGACCTGCTGTTCCCACTCTGCACAGCCTCCCCCAGTATCAACAACCCCTCGCCACAGGGGAGCATCTGTCACAGCTAATGAACCTGCAATGACGTGTCACTGTCACCCAAAGTCCATAGTTCACATTAGGGTTCACTCTCGGTGCTGCACATCCTATGGGTTTGAACAAATGTATGATAGTATGTGGAGACTACCATTTAGTACCATACACAATAGTTTTACTGCCCTAAAACTCCCCCGTGTTTCACCTTTTCATTCCTCTCTCCCCCGACCTGGCAACCGATCTTTTTAACTATTTCCATAGTTTTGGATTTTCCAAAATGTCCTACAGTTAGAATCATACAGTATGTAGCCATATGCATTTCCGGTTCCTTCATGTCTTTTCATGACTTGATGAGCTCATTTATTTTTAGGGCTGAATAATATTCCATTGTCTGGATGGGCCACAGTTTGTCCATCCACCAACTAAAGAACCTTGCGGTCACTTCTAAGTTTCAGCAGTTATGAATTAAATTGCCATAAACATCTGTGTGCAAGTGTTTGTGTGAACACAGTCATCAACTCTTTTGGGTAAATACCAAGGAATGCTGTTGCTGGATCATATGGTAAGAGTATGTTTAGTTTTGTGAGAAACCTACCAAATGGTCTTCCTCAATGGCCATACCATCTACATCCCACAAGCAATGAATGAGAGTCCCTGTTGCTCTGCATCTTGAGCAATGGTCTCTGGAAAGTTTAAGTAATTTTTATGTTCACTCCTCTATAGGTAGGGTGTTCCCCTCTACCCAGCTTCTTTCTTTCAAGATTCTTTTTTTCTTTTCTTTCTCTTTGATTTTCAATAGTCTGAATATTATATGCCTAGGTTTAGGTGTTAGTTTTGTTTCATTTTTGGCATTTATATGGATGGTGTTTTCTAAGATTCCTGGATATGTGATTTGGTGTCCAAAAATGATTTGGGGAAATTCTTGGTCATTATTGCTTCAAATATTGCTCCTGTCTCTTTCTTTTATTCTTATCTTTCTGGTAATCCTATTATACGTATATTATAACTTTTAAAGTTGTCCCACAGTTCTGGGATATTCTTTTTTTTAAGACTTATTTTTATTTATTTTAGAGAGGGGGGAAGGGGCAGAGGCAGAAGGAAAGAATCTCAAGCAGGTGCCAGGCTGAGTGTGAAGCATGACATGGGACTCGATCTCACAACCCTGAGACCATAACCTGAGCCAAAACCAAGAGTCAGATGCTTAATCGACTGTGCCACCTAGGTGCCCCCCTTTTTTTCAGTCCTTTTTTCTATTTGCTCTTCTGTTTTGGAAGTTGCTATTGACAAATCCTCAAGCTCATAGATTCTTTCCTTGGCCATGTGCAGTCTACTATTGAGGCGATTAAAGGCATTATTCATTTATGTCACAGTGCTTTTTATCTCTAGCATTTATTTTTTATTCTTTCTTAGAATTTCCATCTTTCTGCTTACATTTACCAGACTCAGATATGGCAGGGATATTGGAATTATTAGACTAGTACATTTAAAACAACTATGATTAATATGCTAAGGGCTCTAACAGATGAAGTACACAGATGTACAGCATCTTGCATTTCTGTAGGGCCCTCTCCCGCACCCTCCGAATCAGACCGCACCCTGTCCTCTGCCCTCCATCCTCAATCAGAAAGCCAGATCACGCTCATGCAGCATAGCAGGGCTGCTCAGGCTTTCATCATTCCAAAATTCTGCAGCATTAAGGCAGAGCATAACTGCTATAAAAGAGGAAAGGCTGTCCTTCTAAGATAAAATATATCCCAGTCTACCTCAATTAAGGTTTCCACTCCCAATGATTCCTCCTGTTAACATCTACCATTATAGTGTCTCCCAAGAATCCATTGTGACCTACCCTGACTTTCAGATGTCACATTAACAGATTAAAGCTTACTGAATGCTCATGCCTATAAGCAACGGGTCTTTGGAAGATGTCCAGTACTTCTGTGTTGTTTGTATGCTGGAACAGATAGAGAACATGAGTTTGTAACTCTATTTTCATTCCATTTCAATAATAAAAAATTTTAAGCACTTTCCACAATTCTGACACTAAGTAGTTAGTTGAGATACAACCATGTGGAGAGATGTGGTCTCCACCTCCAAGGAAATCACAGACTTACAGAGACTCAGTAACTGATAGAGTCCCACCAGTGGAAGGCTCAAGGAACTATCTGGGTTACAATCATCCCCCATCAAAAATAAATAAACATTATTTCGGTAGATGGAAGGATGGACAGATACATAAATACATACATACACACATACATACATAGCCGAATGGGTGGATAAATGCTCCTTTCTCTATTAAACCCATGAGTATCCCACATTCACCAAGGAGGGATCCAGAAGTGGCCTCAAAAATCAAATCCAGAAAGTACCTGCAAAGGATCAACCCAGGTAAAAAAAGGCCATTCCTAACTATAGCATAATAAACATCCTGCAGCATTAGAATTACATAAGGAGTTCTCAAAAGTACAGATAATGTACAAGCTCCCTCCCTAGAGATTCTGATCCAGTGAGGATATAATCCTAGATATCTGTATATATATTTTTTATGCTCCTGAGATTGCTTTTATTCAGAGTGGAGTTTGAGAGCCACTAGGACAGATTCCCAGATCTAGCAGGTGAGAGTCAGGAAGGCATAGATCTAGGCAGAGTCAACACAAGGAAGATAGAAAACTCCTTGATAAGGCACAGCCAGGGCAGAAAATTGGGCTCCTTGCATGCCTTCAATTGTAGGTGGAATTGGGCCTCAAGTCTGAAATGGACCTTAGCATGCTAGCAGGTGCTCAGAGCTCTATGTGACTCTATTAAAGCACCATGGCTCTGAGAGGATTTAAGGTTGACCTCATACTGTTCACCCATGATTGTCAATCAGATCTCATGGTATAACTTCCTCTGTGAAGAAGTGAACCTATGGAAGAGGGAGAAATCAGCTCAATATTTGCACAGGGAAAAGTATTAGTTTTCTACTGTGGAAATGTGAACCTGTCACTACAATGATTATCTTCCCTATATAAACCCTAAAAGGTTGGTACTATTGAGCAACATCAGCATAATTGATCATTATCTTGTCATTGGCATGTCCTAAGGTCATCAAAAATTGGTGACAGCTTCACTCTGGTTTTCCTTCACTGGCATCTGTCACTGTCCTGGCTCCAAAAAGCCCAGTCCACAGCTACCAGCCAAGTGCCATCTCATGAGAAAAATTCAAGCCCTTCAACTTCACTTAAGAACATACAATATGTGGAGGCCACGGGCTTTATCTTTAGTGAATAAAAATTCAGTCCCGCCTGGGTAAACAATAAACTAGGTTTTTGAGTTTAAGATACAACATTGGACAACGTGAACTGTTAAGAAAATCTATTTTGCTGAAACCGAACTCTTCCCACTGCTAATTGGAACATGATTGTTCACATTAACAAAGGAATTCATGCCTCACAGAAGAGTCATCCACCAGACTCCCCGAAACATGGAGTTCTTCCTTCCTTTCTCTCAGGGGCAGAGCTATTGCATGAAACCAGGCACACCTGGATGCTTTCATGGACAAGGTTTACACACTTAAGCTTTAATTTATAATGTGTAGAGCCCTTGAAAGTAACAAAATTATATCTGACTAAATTGTCCCCAAGGTAAGAATGATGGAGTACCATGCACCTGGTTTGTCCCTCTTTTCCTGAAGTACAGTGTATCTGACATAGACCCTGTGCCTCTCTGGGTTATTTTCCTGACTTCCTTCCCAAGGTTCTGCTTATCTCCTGAACCATGTTACTGCCACTGCTTTTAACAATTTCTCCAAGGGGGTAGGAACCCAGGCGAGGCCCCAGACTGCATGGCCAAATGGTACCACGTATCACACTGAGGTGGCCTCCATTTCTAGGCTTGGATAAAATGCCACAGTCAGAGCATGGGGTGTGGCCCTCTAAGCAGTTGCCATGGAGGCAGATAATGTAACAGGGGGTTAGCATCTGCTAGGAAATGGAAGGGGGATAGGATGATAAATTTCTCCTCATTTCCCCCTTCTGCGAGCTACTCTGAGGACTAGCCTCTCCTTAAAATCCTTTTGGGGAAAATCTGAGGTGCAGCATGAATGTGCATATACCAATTGAGTTGCGTGTCTTTTTGTGGCTAGTTGCCAAGCAATGGCCAGCGTGGTAACATATAGCATCGCTTCCCCTGTTCCCTTGACTCACTTTCCCTTCTTCTTCACTCTCATCTCACAGGTCTTGCACTTTGCAAATATAACATCAGCACTTTAATTCTTGGCTAAAGTTCTGCTTTCTAGAAGACACGGCTAAAACAATTGTCCAAGAATGGTTCTAGAAAACAGTCTTCAAGATGGAATTAGGGATAAGAACAGGCCACCTGTCTGAGAGGAA
The DNA here is from genome assembly GCF_048418805.1 of Vulpes vulpes. Lineage (NCBI taxonomy): Eukaryota > Metazoa > Chordata > Mammalia > Carnivora > Canidae > Vulpes > Vulpes vulpes. The sequence continues at coordinate 80,241,458 of NC_132792.1, forward strand.
TAGGTACCCCACTGTTAGGGGCACATGGAAGGTTAATAATCCCTTGGCATGTGGTAGACTCATGATTTCTCCAACTTTCATTGTCGTTAATGGAGATTGAAAGTAGACAGAGGGAGGTCAACGCCCTGGGAGCCCAAGGGGTCATGACATTCAATCAACATAGAAACATATGTTATGATGAGGATTGTGGGTTAGGGGAGATACTTACTACAACATTAAAGATATTTAAGTAAATAACAGCTCAGGGAAGCCAATTTAAGGCATGATCTAACATCCAGATGCCTCCTAAGGCAGTATGAAAGGAAATCTTTATTTCTTGCAGCCTCGGGAAAGATTGTGCTGAAAGTTTGGGCAAGGATCCGATTCTAAGCCGTGCAGAGCTGCCATGGAGATGAAACGCAGAACCTCAGCAAATACTCTATGTCAAGTCAGGGCCCTAGTAGGGAAAGTGGAGGACTCTGAGTCCTGGGATGGAGTCATTTGAGTGAAGAAACTCGAACATCTCAAAACTCCAAATTCCCTTCTGCCATCCTTCCCCAAGAGGCAGCACCTTCACCTTCACTTTCACCTTCACCAGAGAAGCTAGCCTCCACTTGCCTGGAGAATACGCAATGCTTTCACCTGAAGCAGTTTCTTCACAAGATGATGCTTGTCCTCCTGAGTACAAGCTAACGTCCACCAACCTTCATTGTCTTCAGACTGACAGCCAAAGTCAGGTCTCAGCAAGAGTAGATGGAGGAGCAAAATCCCTGTTTTGGGGAGGAATAGTCCAGATAGGTAAGAAATTACAAAGCTAGTGAGAACTAGGGAAGATAATGGAAGTGAATATTAAGGATGCTAAGGAGTGGCAGTGAGAGTTTCCTGATCCATAAGGATCTATGGCAGTAATTCATAGATTATGGTGTCCTGGGGTGAGGTCAATGGACGGTCATCAGAACATTGTTGTATTTACACACACAGAAAAACACTTAGATTTGCCAAATAGAAGGATGTTAACCATGGAAAGAAAAATGGTGGCCCACACCTCTTGGCCAATTCACAGGGACCCCATTTGGGAGGGAATTCCAGGACCCCGAGTCCTGGCCAATGACCAAAGTCAGCCTCATGGAAGACCCAGTGCAGCTGCAAATCCACCCTGTGGTTATTCGTCCAGTTCCCAAGTACATAGTTAAGACAGGTAGGTTTAGCATATGGTTACCACCGGCAGACCCCTCACAGCTTGGCCTGATTCATGGAGTAGGGGTCGTTATGGTAGGAAGGACCAAGGGGACACCCTGAAATTTCCCCACAGCAGCCTCCAAGATGAATCAGAGGCAGTATGACATTTCTGGAAGAATTGTAGAGGTTAGCGTCACCACCAAAGATTTGAAAGATGAGGAAGGTGCGTTGTAGTCTCATCCAATTCACCCACAACAGTGGACTACTGTAAGATTAACTCCATTTTCAGCTGCTGGTCTGAATACGGATCTTTACTGGGGCAGATCAACACAGTGCCTGACAATCTATCAGCAGCAAGAGTCAAACAGAGTTTATCTTTCATTAGCAGGAACAACAGCACACACTCACTGTCATGCCTCGGGGCTGTGTCAACCCTCTTGCTGTCTGTCATGACACAGCAGAACATCATGCTGATCCACTGTGCTGGTAACATCGTGCCATTTGGAACTGGCAAATAGGAACTGGACAGCATCCCAAGCGCACTGAGACACATGCATCGGGAAGAAAGCTAGAGACCAACTCCATAAAGATGCAGGAACATGCCACACTGGCGAGTTCTATAGTGTTCCACTTATCTGGGATATGTGGGGACATCCCCCTGAAGGTAGAGAACAAGTATCTTTGCCCCTTGCACCTTATGGCACTAGGATAGAGACATAATGCCTGGGAGTTTCTTTGGATTTTGAAGGCAACGCAGTCTAAACATCTGTTCCATTTCTCTGATAGCTCAGAAAACCACCAGTTTTGACCATTCAAAACAAGTTCAAGTTGTGGTTCCAAGTAGTCTGTTTCTTGGGCCATGTGACCAACAGATCAAAAGGTGCTTTAGGTATATCTCTGCTGGATAAGAATGTACAGACCTCAAGAGAAAGATCACAGCACAGAGCCCACAGATTCTAGAACAAGGCCATGCACTATGCTGGAGAGGTGTACTGTTTGAAAGGCAGCTCCTGGCATAATACTGGACCCTGAGTGGGTCCAGTCAACCACCAGACACCCCATTCCTATGTGATCTGATTTCCCATTGGGGCTGGGTTGTTATCTAACCTACAAAGATGTAAGTTTGGACATAGACACCAGCAATCCATCATGCGATGGGAGTGGTATATTGGGATGTAGCCTTTGACAGAGCCAGAAAGATTAAGTAAACCATATAAACAGCTACCTGGACTCTCATTTTCCTTATTTCTGCTGCACCACTGACTCTCCCTCAATCCATGCCTAAAGCCTCCTCTGAGGTGCCCTCTGCCTCACTGGACTCGGTCTTGGATCACAGAACAGCATTGCTGCTGCATCATTACCAAATCAAGAGGGGTCCTTAAAGGTGATGGTCAAAGGTTATTCTTCCAGTGAACCAAGCTGGACCCAGCACACTTGGTCCTCCACTTGAGTGGAGGGAGTGGTGGCCTGAGTCATAGATGTGCACTGCCTTCTTTGCAGTATTTGGATGATTTGGCCAGCTATCAAGGGCCTAGAGGAAACAGAGTAGAGGGTCAGAGACAAGGAAATCTGGGGAAGAGACATGTGGATGGACCAGTGGACATGGGTACCTGAGCACATGAATTCATCTTTGGGTCTCATATTAGTGCTGAAGAACATCTGCCCACCTGGGGCTGTCAGCCAGCAGCTGGATAAGATGGCCTATCCTCAGCCTGTCACTCAACCTCTGTCCTCAGCTACCTCAATATTTGTTCAATGCATCTGTGAACAGAGGGGTCAAAGTGACAAGGATGTAGGTCATCACAAAAGTCCAAAAACAGGGGCTTCCTTTTCCCAAGGCTGACTTATTTGTGATTGCTGACTGTCTGACCTGCCAAGCAGAAAGACCCATGCTGAGTCCTTGAAGTGATGTCATTCACCATAGAGACCAGGAAGCTGCATGGGGCAGGTCACTTACATTAGACTGCTTCCAGTTTGGAGCTGGTGGCAACTTGTCCTTCCTCACATTGACACCGGTTCCAAAAGAGGATTTTTTCCAGGGTAAAACATTACACACATACACACACACACACACACACACACACACATGCCAGCATGTGGCACAGTACTAAAGGCATTGAACAATTTGTTGGAGAATGAATGAATGAATGCTGGAAATGTGTGAGTCAGAGAGTGAAGGTCATGTGACTTCAGGAAGACCAGTGAAGCCTCTCCCCCGCAGTCTCCTTCCCCCTGTTCCTCAGTCCAGGCCACAGGGTAGGCATTTAAATGGACCATCACGTTCCTTATTCAGCTACACCCCCCAAATGAAATCTCTCGCTTCCAGCCTCTTCCTTCCAGGTGGAAGGCACCTGTGTCGGTCGCCATCATCTTTCATCTGGGTAAAGACCTCTGACAGACTTGGACACGAGCAGTGAAGCTTTCTATCTTGTTGAGCCACTGAGAGTTTGGGATTATTTGTTACAACAGGTAGCCTTACCTGAATGCAACAGGAAGACGGGTGTGAATGCTATTATGAAAAATGGACAGAGGGATCCCTGGGTGGCGCAGTGGTTTGGCGCCTGCCTTTGGCCCAGGGCGCGATCCTGGAGACCCGGGATCGAATCCCACATCGGGCTCCCGGTGCATGGAGCCTGCTTCTCCCTCTGCCTGTGTCTCTGCCTCTCTCTCTCTCTCTCTGTGACTATCATAAAAAAAAAAAAAAGAAAAAGAAAAATGGACAGAGACCGAAACATCAAATGATAAGAAAAACACATGTAACAGAAAAGCCTGTAGTTCAGCACACCTAGAGACTGATTTGTGGTTCAACCTCTCACAGGCTGTGTAGCTCTGGGCACATCATTTAACATCACTGTGCATCAATGTTTGTATCTGTTAAATGAAAACGCCCGTGAGTTTATCACAAGGATAAGAGATAACATTCATCATGCGCCAGGCATGTTTGCTGGCATAGTAGGTGCTCCGTGAACTCTCACTCTCATTATTACTAAGCCATGGATTTGCACGGTAAATAACATCGGAGCCAGGGACAGAGCCCCATCTTCAGGAGCCTCGTCTAGAACAGTCCTCATGCACATCCTGTTTTCCCTAGCTCTGCTTTGTGCTGTGGGCAGATGGCCATCTTTTCACTATAAGGAAACCCCCATTAGAATGTACATTTCTGAAAACCTTTCCTGAACACTCTTTGCCTGAACACATTTGAAGAGATGGCATGAGGCAGGCATAACCGAAATCGTGCGACCCTGAATCTCGCTATAACAAAATTTGACTATATTTTGAACAAAGGTGATGAAGAGGTCACCCACGATGACCAAAGCTATCATATTCCACTCTGCACTTCTTAGATTTAAATGTTGCCAATAAATAAATAAATACATACATACATACATACGTACATAAATATTGCCTGTTTCCACGGCTATGTGAGCCAGCCACAAACTCTAGTAAATTCTTGTATTCTTTCAACTTCCGTAATTGCTGCACCCTCTGGTGGATGTGAGTGTAATCAGGTCTGTGGACTCCTAGATCTGGAGTGGGGGGGGAGATGAAGGAAAGATGGGGGAGGGATGGAGGAAAGATGCGGGAAGATGATGGGGGACGATGATGAGGGAAAGATGATGAGGGAAGGTGATGGAGAAAAGATGGGGGAAAGATGATGGGGTTAAGATGGGGGAAAGATGGGGAAAGATGAAGTGGATGGAATGTGGGAACCCTCTCCTGTGAAAGCTCTGAGTAGTCACACTCACACTCACACATACACTTAAGGAAGACCAGGTTGGTGTGTGTGAAGCCCAGGGGCAGAGTATGAGTCAGGGGGACTCTGCCCAGAGGTAGATGAGGGAGGTGAGGAGAGGGGTTGGCAGGCATGAGGAGGAGCAAACATACCAACCAGGAAAACCAGAGGATTCAGAAGTGGACTCAGATAAGAGGAAGGAGGCAAAACGATGAAAGAATAAGTCAGGAAGTCCCTCCTGGTTCCAGATGACAGGCCACATCCAGGCTGCTGCGGGCTTCTCGGCCCCCTGACGTCTGCACCATCCGCCATCGGCCACGCGGCTTTCTCCTCTACTGTGTCCGTCCTGTCTCACCCCTGCACTGACCAGAGAGGCTGGCTCGCTGCCTCCTTGGCGAAGGAACCAGTGCAGGTGAGGACATCTGAAATCTTGCACCTGCTGGGATAATGCCTACGTCCTCTCCACCCCACTTTGCTCCCCTCCATAGAGATTCATTCCTTGACAGAAACTTTTCCTGATTTTCAAAGCAGAATATAAGTAGACCTAGAAAAGTAGATTTTAAAGCGTAGGAAGATCTGGATTAAGCAAAGATAAGCAGTTTTCTACACTGCAGGCCTTCTCCAAGCCTTAAGCACACTGACTTGCTCTGAGAGTCAGCCGTAGGGAGCTAGAGGCTGGGTTTCCAACATTACTTGAGCCTGTAACCTACTTTTTAAAGAGCATCTTGAAAGCCCTTGAGAAGCACTTCCTTAAACAACGGTAAGGACCTTCCTGGTAAGGTCCAGGGGGCAGGTCCCTGTGAGAGAAAGGGTAGTGTTCTAGGTGCCAAGGGACAAGAACTCCCCCTCAGGCCTTCCGCTCTGGGTGTGCTTTGGGGTGCATTCCTCTCACTTCCTCGGATTTCATTTCCTCATCTGCAAAGTGAGGAGTTTAGAGAGATCCGTGGTTTCCAGACTGTTCCAGGGAACTTGGGGCTTCAGTGAGGCACTTTGTTGATTCCACAACAGTCACGAAAATTTCCCTCAATTAAGAGAATGGGAGCTCCTGAGGGAATCCACTATTCTCCTTTTCCCTATTTCACATGGAAGACTTCCCAGAGATTTCTTTCAAACAAAATAGTTTATTTGTTAAGCCTGGTTGACAACCTCTAGGATATTTGATCTCCAGGAGAGTTCCCGGCATCTCTAGCTGTGCCAGCCTGTGAACTAGAATCCAGGTAGAACAGTCTGGAATTATAAGGTTTACTAGCATGGATGGTGGCTAGCTGTGCTGCGGGCCAAGCCACACGATGGCACCCAGGTCATTCAGGTGTTGGGAATCGAGGAAGAATGGCTGGGGCCCGCAGTGGGACCCTGAATGGGACACACGGTGGGGGAGGCAGGGGTGGCCCTGGGAGGGCAATGGGAGCTGAATCCAGCACACAGGGTACCGCAGCTGGAGTCACCCTTCCCTGGGTCACTGCATCCGAGTCTTCCTTTCCTGTCTCCCAGTCACCTCTCCTGCTTAGCCCCCCACCCCCGTGTTATTAAATAATCTTCCCCAAGTATCCCCTTCCTTGCTCCTCAATCGCCCACAAACCCGCAAGGACGCACAGCAGCCCTTCCAAGTGTTCCACGGTGAGCTCCCAGCTACATCCCAGGCACCTGCTGTGTCCACTAGCTGGCAGACAAAATTGTGGGTTCAAGAAAAAAAGAAACCCACGCTAAAATGACCCAATCCTTAAAAACAAATGACACGAGAGCCCTACATATCATATCTGTGGGCTTCAATGAAAATGGAACTTAGAGGACAATGCATAACTTTAAATATATTAGAAAATTAGAAAGAAGGTCAAGTAACTAAAAACACAACTCAAGTGTCACTTGTTTCATATTTTAATGTCCCTGTGATGCCTCCTGACAGCCAGGCGGGCCAGAGAGGGTACCCCCCACCAAAACCAGAACAAAACAAATAACAAAAAGCCCACACATAACCTCTTGGACCAAATTTGGATCAAAGCAGCCATCATGGCCATGAACATGAAAATCCGCTCCCCGGGGATCCCTGGGTGGCTCAGCGGTTTGCCGCCTGCCTTCAACCCAGGGCAAAATCCTGGAGTCCTGGAATTGAGTCCCACGTCGGGCTCCCTGCATGGAGCCTGCTCCTCCCTCTGCCTGTGTCTCTGCCTCTCTCTCTCTCTCTCTCTCTCTCTCTCTCTCTCTCTCTCGTGAATAAATAGATAAAATCTTTTTAAAATCCATTCCCCACTCCCCCAAAAGGCTCAGCCCCGTGAGAGGAAGACAGACGCCCTTCGGAGCAGATGCCAGGGTGGCAGGTGGGAGAGTGTCCCTCCTGGGGAAGAGAAGTCCCCGAGCTGGCACCTGTAGGGCGCTGCAAAGTGGGTAAGGATGGAGCAAGGGGGGGTGGGCATCTCAGAAAGGCGGCAAACACTTCATTTCAGCAGGAAGGAGCGTGGCTTTGAAGAGAATTACTGGAAACAGAAGGCAAACCCAGCAGGGCAGGTGGCAGGCGCGCTGGGAGCAAGTGAAAGAGAAAGCTCGGGTGGAGGGAGGGGCCCTGGGGAAGCCAGTCTCAGAAATCGCTGCGGACAGGCAGCAGGTGGAGGAGAGAGCATGCTGGGAAGCGTGGCCTGCAGATCCCGGCCTGGAAGGCAGGGGGAGGTGGGGCTGGGACAGGAAACCTCCTGGCACCAGCTTGGTGGCTCTGGGACAAAGAAGTGGCTGCAGAGACAGAGCTGAGCCACTGAGCCTTGAGCTGGGAAGAAAGCTCAGCCCTTCTCCTCCCCAAGCCCCTACTCGCTCCCAACAGAACCTCCTGAACCTCCTGCCACCTGGAAAAGCCACAGCTGCTGCCAACTGGAGGGACAGGGCACGCCCAGCCCAGCCGCCCAAGAAGTTACCAAAAATCTCAGGGAGATTTTTTTTTTTAAGATTTTATTTATTCATGAGAGACACACAGAGAGAGGCAGAGACACAGGCAGAGGGAGAAGCAGCCTCCCCGCGGGGAGCCCGATGCAGGACTCCAACCCAGGACCCCGGGGTCACGCCCTGAGCCAAAGGCAGACGCTCAACCGCTGAGCCACCTGGGTGTCCCCACCTTGAGGAAGAGTAACAGGAAACCAGCAGCCCCGGAGCCAGAGCGCCTTCGTGCTTGCTTCCTGGGCCCTGGGTCACCTCCAGTTTCAATCTGACGACAAAGGGCAGATCCCTGGCAGCCCGCAGCCAGCCCACCCCGCAGGCCCTCCTCTAGGGGGCACCTGGCCTCTTCCCCCTGCCCCGGGGCTCTTTCCAGTACCTCTCCGCTCACCGTGAGAGCAGCCGAGAGCGGGGAAGCCGAGGCTCCCAGGCCAGGCCTCAAGCAAAGGAAGACGGCTTTGTCCTTCAGCCCTCTGTCCGCTGCAGAGGTGCAGACTTGCCCAGTGCAAGTCTGTTTCATGAAGTTCTACTGGATGCGGCCCTGGAAGAGAGAACCTAACACATTTCCAGGAAAACGCATTAGAGCTGGTGAAACGGTTGTTTTTAGAGTCCAAGGACAAGTCATTGCAAGAGTTGACGAGTAATCAAAGTTCACCGGGTGGATTATGGAGACAGCAAAGGTCTGACTCAAGGGGACACTAATGAAGCTGCTGAGAGAGGCTTGTGCAAACAGGACCAGGCCGGGCTCGGACAGGGGGACACGGAAGAGCCACAGGGTTTTGTCGCGTGTTGCTGCGTCCCAGTGAAAACGAGTGACTGTCTGGAGCTCCAGTGCATGGTTTTGGCTGTCACAGGTGCACGTGTACTGCTAAAAACATGAATCTGAAAATAAGGAACAGTTCCTGGGACCGAACTGAAATGAGTTCTGTTGAAAAAGAGAAAAACTGATTTAGTTGAAATGTTCTCCTTCCTGTATAAAATGAAACCAGGTGGGGATAAATGACTCGGTGGTTAAAGAGTGAGAGAGAGAGAGAGAGAGAGAGAGAGAGAGAGAGAGAGGGATTGGATGGTAGAGCTGAGCCCTTAAGGGGACAGCGCACTGCTGGTGGACGCAATGGCCCTGACCCCGGCCTGCTGTTACCTCAGCGCTGCGGCTGAACCGAGCAGCAAGCTGTGTGGCAGCTGTAGTACTTGAATGGTGTGGGGCATTGGTGACCACAAGTGCATTAGGGACAAATAGGGCTGGGAAGGCCTAGGTTGGGGGAAGGCTCACAAAAATCCCAAAATGCTGAGGTGTCAGGAAACCAGAGGTAAAAGAACAAGCCAGCCCACCCAGCCCTAAGGTGTGGGTGGGGAGGGTGTCTTGTTATAATGACTACGTGTGACCAACAAAGAATAACCAGACCCCAAAAAGAAGTGAGCCATTAGAGATGTTATCACCAATCCTTACTCAATGGTGGTGTCAATAGATAGTATTATAAGGATTTAGGTTCCCCGATTAGGCTTCCAATAAACCACCAACCCTGCAAGCCCTCAGTGGCCACCCTGTCAGGACCCCTCTCACTCCTGAGAGCTTTCTGTGTATCTTTACTTCTTAAACTTCTATCCATTTACTCACTCTCCTGTGTCGGCGAGATTCATTCTTCGACTCCGTGACACGAGAACCAAGCTCTCCTGTGTCACAAGGATCGTGGAGGCAACTGGCTTCTGTTACAGCCTTGTAAGCCTTGAATTAACACTGTGAATAGCAGGTTCCATTAGGCCTACTTTCAACTCGGAGCACACTGTGAAAGCAAGAGGTCTCCACGGCACCGTTTACAGAGACCCACATACCCTGCAGCCAGGTGGTGGACCCCTCAAAGGCCCACAGGTTGGTGATAATGGTGACCGAGCAGCAAAGGAGCCGCAGAAATGTCCCATTTGCTAAAATGATGACCTTTCCTGATAGGCAAGGAGTCAAACGCCCATCCCAGAATGGTGATGTTTGGGCAAGTGCCCCTGACGGCTCTGAGACTCTCAATTCCCCTGTACCTTCTGCGTTGGCATAAGGGGCCCTCTCCTCTGACCAGAAGACAGCAGCTCTCCCTTGCCCGGACTCTACAAGGAACTATAACCCGAACCAGGCGCTTCACAAGATGAAGTGCAGCCTGCCCAAGGCCTGCCCCTTGCCCCGCATTGCCCACCCCCCCGAACAATCGTGATTCCGATTGCATTACAGCCTGGCTAGGGAAATGCAGTCTCCTCTACCCCAGAGCTAAGCAAACACACACACCTAAAATCTTACAAAAGCTGGGTAATATGTACCAGCAGACCTGAGGGGCCCTGCGTGAGAGCAGGCCTTGAAGATCTCGGGCTGAGGGAGCATCTGGATGGGAGAACATAAGGAACACGACGGTTAATGTTCTGGGTAGCCTTGACCATGCCACCAAGTGTCCAGACATCTGGTCAAACACAGGAGTATCTGTGAGGGTGTTTCTAGATGAGACTAGCGTGTGAATTGGTAGATTGAGTAAGCAAACTGCCCTTCCCAGTGTAGGTGGGCCTCGTTCAATCAACTGAAGACAAAGAACTAAAAGCCTGAGTAAGAGGGATCTCTGCCTGCCTCTGGAGTTGGCTTGGGGCAGAATTCAGTTTCTGCCTTCAGATTTAAACTGCAGCATTGGCCCTTCTTGGGTCGTGAGCTGCTTTTGGCCTACAGCTCACACCTTCGACGATCCCGGTTCTCAGTTCTTTGGACGTGGCCTCAACTATGCCATTTGCTGTCCTGGGTCTGCAGTTTGCTGATAGCAGATCTTGGGACTTCTCAGCCTCCACAATTTCATGAGCCAATTTTTTTTATTTAAAAAAAAAAAAAGTGTGTGTGTGTGTGTGTGTGTATACACACACATATATATATACTGCTGTACTTTCTTTTCTGAAAATACATTACTGGATCAAAATGCCTTGACAACAGATAAGGCATTCTGTGAGCCCACAGAGGGTGAGGCAGGCGGACACACATAAGCAGGGAAGGCAAATACGCTTCCAGAATATGTATCTTTTCCAATGAGGACAAATCCCTGCCCCATTCCATGATAAATGAGGTCCAATGTAATTTGCCATTAGGCGGCTATCTGGTCTCCTGGGGGAATATGGTATCGTATCGGGGGTTGGTGTCGGTTTTGGCTGCTGGCAAAGCATTCGGTAGCAACCATAACTAGGTCAGCTTTGGTAAGGAGAAATCCATACTGTTGGGTCCATGTTAAGTTTCCATCCCTGTCACCTTGACCACTTTCTCCACAAGCCCAATGTGCACCTGAGGAGAGAGGTTGTTGACTGATTTTTATAGAACATTCCATTTGGTCTACCTGATTATTGAAAGCCACCTCTGCAAAGGATGTTTTTAGGTGAGCAATCACCTGGGAGACAAACATGTTCACAATCTATGCCCATTCTGAGAGGCGTCTCCAAATAACCTTCTCAGATTTTCTTTCCAATCCTGTTCTTTCGAAGTCCCTGACCATCTGACCAAATCATTTGCCACAGGGCCATATCTCACGCCAAAGTGTATAATCAAATGTCCTACTCAAAATCCTGTCCACTGGGAGGATTTTCCTTCGCTGCTGATGTTCAGGATCATCCAGGAGCAGAGCTATAATGTTCGTAGACCTATTAGTAAGCTGGGTTCAGTTTTTTCCTTCCTCTTCCATGGACTATAAGGAACTCCCCATGAGGCCTTAGTCGTATTCTGAGGGAGAGCAAACAATGCAACATAACCGAAGATGGCTGAGCTATCTGCTCCTATCTTCTAGACTTGTGTAAGCCTGAGATCTTACATACCATTTCCGTATCATAATAGGTTGTTGCCGGGCAGCCTGGGTGGCTCAGCGGTTTAGCACCAACTTCAGCCCATGGCATGATCCTGGAGACCCGGGATTGAATCCCATGTCGGGCTCCCTGCATGGAGCCTGCTTCTCCCTCTGCCTGTGTCTCTGCCTCTCTCTCTCTCTCTCTCTCTCTATCTCTCATTAATATTTTTTTTTAAAAAAAGGAATACAATATATAGATATGTCAGTTCTATAAACTCAATGTAATTCCCTTCCAATTTCAGTAGTTTTTCATGGAACTCAACAAACTGAAATTCCTAAGGAATTCATTAAAAAGAGCAAAGAGGCAATAGTAACAAGACAATTTTGAAGATGAATACGGTATTATCTGGAAGCTATTAAAATATAGTATAAAAAATATAGTATAAATTAACTAAGGCACTGTGGTATTGATGCAATAACGGAAAAAAATCATGGGGCACCTGGGTGGCTTCCAGGTTAAGCATCTGCCTCTGGCTCAGGGCATGATCCTGGGGTCCAGAGATCAAGTCCCGCATCGGAGTCCCCACAGGAAGCCTGCTTCTCCCTCTGCCTGTGTCTCTGCCTCTCTCTGTGTGTCGCTCATGAATAAATAAATAAAATCTTTAAAAAGAAAACAAAACAATGGGGAAGAATAGAAGATCCAGAAAAGGTCCTGACATGCACAACACCTGTTTTTCAACCTAGGTGGAATAGTAAACTAGTAGGGAAAGCTGGCCGAGTCTATATAGGATGTTGGGCTTATTCCTTACTGGTATGGAAAAAATAAAAGTAAATTCTAACCTCACACCATACATGAAATCCAGTTGAGTTAAAGACCCGTATCTTTTCACTTTTAAATGAAATATAAAATACCTTTATGAATTTGGGATAGAGAAGGGCAAAAGTTTGAAAGCATAAATCGTAAACAAAAATATTTGTCCATCCTACCACCTAAAGAAAAAAATTTAAACTACTGTGTGCACAAAGACACCAAATTAAAATAAAAAGACAAATCACACTCTTATGTCTAGATCTCAAATACAATTCCTGCATGTTTTGTTTATTAATAACAAGAAATTCGAAAGAGGAGAATGGACGATTTATTGTGGTAGATGCATAGGATGGAATATTATAAAGCAGTAAAAATAAACTAGTTCTACACATATCCTCAAGAATATCTCAAAAAATCTACCATTATGTGGGGAAAAAACACAAGTTTCAGAAGGCTACACACTATGATATATTTATATGAAGTTTCAAACTATGCATTTCTACCATATGTTGTTTAGGAATGCGTACGTATATAGTGATCATGTAAATGCATGCATGAGAAGGATAAACACCAAATTTAGGATAGTCATTCTCTTTGCGGGGTAGAGTGTGAAGGGAAACGCAGTTGGAAGGGGCCAGGAAGCCTCAACTATATTTATTATTTCATTTCCTAAGATGACTGTTGTTTTCTCAATCTTTTAGTATGTTTTATATCACTATGATATTTTTTTTTTTTTTCTTTTTACAAAGAGACTGGTCCTTGGTGAAATCATCAAGCTGCTGGATCAAGTCTTTCTGAGTTATCTGAGTCCATCAAGCCTCGGAGCTGCTTCGGCCAGTGGGAGGACAGTCTTGTTAGTGCCACCAAAGGCTCCTGAAGATTCTGTGCCTGCCGTGAAGCATCCCTAAGCACTGCAGCCACTCGGGAAGGGCTACTCTGGGCTGCTCTAAGCTACGGTGGCTTCCACCTGGTCCCGTGCTGTGTAGACGTGCTCCCGAGTACTCCACGTACATTCGTCTACCATAGGACGATGGCGGTAACAACACCTAACCATCTCTTGGTGCTCTCTGCATGCAGCATGGTGCTCAACTGGCTACAGTCATGCTTTTTTAAAGATTTTATTTATTTATCCATGAGAGACCCAGAGAGAGAGAAAGAGGCAGAGACAGAGGCAGAGAGAGAAGCAGGCTCCATGCAGGGAGCCCAGTGCGGGACTCGATCCCAGGCCATGCCCCGGGCCAACTGGGAGCCCCTACAGACATCGCTTTAAACCACCCTTCCGGAGACCCCGGGAGCATTACTAACTCCATTTTCGCAAACCAGGAAGCTGAAGCTCGGAGATGCTCGATGACTCGTTCAAGGGGGCGCCCGGGGGGGTCAGTTGGTGAAGCACCTGCCTTGGGCTCAGGTCATGGCCCCGGGGTCCAGGGGTCAAGCCCTGCATCAGGCTCTCTGCTCCGTGGGGGGTCTGCTCATCCCTCTTGTCCCCCCTCTACTCGTTCTCTCTCTCTCTCTTTCTAGTAAATAGATAAAATCCTTTTGGAAATTTGACTTGTTTAAAATGACAGTGAAAGAGGTGCAGCATCCAACTGTTTCTGACAGCTCCCCAGAGGTCTCTTCTCCCTGTGCCCCTCACCGCCCGACCCAGGGGCCACCGTGGGGCAGGTGGGGTGGCAGGCTGCGGCCCTGGTGTTCCAGGGGAGCAGGGCCTCTGACGGTAGAGGCCGCCCTGGCCTGGCCCCCGGGCACAGAGGCCACAGCTGCATCACTGCCCCCACATCCAGCCGTGGGTCGCCAGCCCCAGGCTCCGACATGCTCACGCACTTGCCGCCAGGCCCCACTAGGTGTCTCTGTCACTTTAGTTTTCCGGTGCCTGAAGGTGACACAAGGCCACTTGCAACTATTCAAAGTAGGTAAGCGGGCTGCCCGGAATTCTGTGGTTTTGAGAGAAAACAGACTCCTTGAGTGGAAGCTGCGGGCACAGTGGAGGCGAGGAGAGGACTCACACGGACGGGAGGCCTTCAGGGTGTCAGCCAGGTCACCCACCTCGGGGCGAACAGCCAACATGTGGGTGGTACTTGCTATGTCCACGGCTCTTCATGTTCACTCACAGCAGCCACGGGACAACCCAGGACAGGAGCACAGAAGCACGGAGAGGCTGTGTAACTTGCCCAAGGTCACACAGCTGGTAAGCGGTGTGGTCCTTTGGACCATTTCATCCCCACAACAGCGCTGTCAGGTGGGTGTTGCCATCCCCATTTTACAGGTGAGGGAGGACACCAGGCCTGGAAAAATCTGGAAGTCAGAGTCACCCAGCCAAACAGTGGCAGAAGCTGATTTCAGCTCTAGCTCTATTTGGCTCTGGACAAAACAGGAGACCTGGCATCCTCCCTGAGAGGGAGAGAAGACTACTTCACCGGGACGGTCCCGTGTCCTCAGCCCCACGCAGGTCCCTTGCAGTGGCCCCGGACACCACCAAGGACTGGGCAGCCGCCCCACACTGGGGCAAGGCTCTGAGCTAGGTCAGGATTTGCTTCAAAGGAAGCAGAAGAGTGACAAAGTGAGTGTGCGAGCAAACCCCCTGTGGGAGTGACAGGGGAGCGCCTGCCCACCACAAGTCAGGAGGATGGGGGTGCATGGGCTGCGAGGGGCGGTCCTTGGTGTAGACTGCGAGGCAGGACTGAGGGCATCAGCAGGGCCTCAGGGTTGCTCCTCTTATCCTTCTAGGAACTGCTGCCTGAACTGTCCCCTTGAGAGAAGGTTCACTGGGTGGAAGGCTCTGGGCTCTGTTAAAATACTGCCCACGAGGCTGCTCAGTGCCATCCTCCATCTATTCCCACCCAGGCCTGTGGTAGGATGGTGCAGCCTGTCCCCATGGTGTGTGACTCCGCACGACACACCGCGCACGATGATATAAGAGTGAACCTGGTGTGCGCCCATTCCAGTGAGAAGCCTGACCAGCTGGCGCACGGTCCCAGATGCTCCCACCACCCACCCCCTGGGCCATGGTGACCAGCAATGCTACAGAGGGGGTCAAGTCTAGCTGCCTGGGTCCCCAGGGGAAAGATCTCAACATCATGGACACCTGCATGAGTGAGAAAAACCTCTGTGGGGGGTGCCTGGGTGGCCCAGCAGTCAAGTGTTCAACTCTTGATTTCTGCTCAGGTCATGATTTGCAGGGTTGTGAGATGGAGCACTACATTGGGCTGCAGGCTGGGTGTGGAGCCTGCTTAAATTCTCTCCCTCCCACTCCCTCTGCCCCTCCCTCTCTACAAAAGAAAGGAAGAAAGAAAGAAAAAAAAAAGAATTCAAGACAAGACAGACCTCTGTGGTATTAGCTCCCAGGATTGCGTTGTGGTTTGTAAAGATGGTATAAACCAGTCCATCCCGACTGATACAGCAGCAGGCCACATGAATCTAGCAGCCAGCCATTAACACCCCAGTGTGAATTTGCACACAGCCGGGACTTGGGGGGGGGGGGGGGGGATGGAACTTCATGGGGAGAGAAAAAGGAAGAAAAATAAATCTGTTAGGTAATTTCTAAAAATGGTTCCAGATAATTCCAGCCCTCTGACACATGCACTCCATAGCTCAGATGGGGAGGTGGGGTCTAATTTTCCTGATCTTGAATCTGAGCAACTTCAGCCACCCTGCTCAGCCAACAGAGTGAGGTGGGAATGATACTCTGGGATCGCCACAGCCACGCTGAGGTGTCCTGGGACAAGACAGGCCTCAGCGTCCTGGGACATCTCTCTTGGAACCCTCCCTCTCCCGAAAGCAGCTGTCATGCCTGAGAGACCCCAGCCGGGAGAAAGCAGGTGGGGACTCTGCTCTCCGCCCCCCCCCCCCCCCCCCCCCCCCCCCGCCCCTAGGTTGCCGCCACCTGGCAGCCACGTGAGTCCTGAGTGTCCAGCCCCACACCCTGCACCCCAGCCTGTCAGAGTGCACCCCAGGGAGCAATCCAGAGGGACGTGCACCCAGCTGAGCCAGTGGCCAGGGAAGCAGCTTGAGCGACCATGTTTGGGGGAGTGGTCCCCTCTGCTGCTGGGGTGAGGGAAGGGGACACCAGCACCAGGATGGGTGCTGCTGTGTTCTTGTCCTCATCTAACAATTTAACCTCAAATTGGCATTGGCTTTGGGATAAGGGAAGGGGCAGAAGCCAGAAGGGCTCAGGGGACTGTGCTGGTGAAAGCCTGACAGCTGGGGATGGGGACCATAGAGATGGGCGGGGCGGGGAGGGGGGGTGCTCCCCTGCAGTGCTGGGAAGTTAGCCACACCGGGAGCTTCCACAGCACTGCAAGGAGAACTACGTAGGTCCACCAAGGAGATTTCCTGGCTGCGGTTTGCAAGTGCCAGCGTTGGACAAGGTGTCACAGACAGGGAAGAGGAAAATGAACTAAAAAGAGACTTAAATTCTTTATTCTCTCTCTCTCTCTCTCTTTCTCTTTCTCTCTCCATCTCTCTTTTGAAAGACTATTTTTTTAGAGCAGTTCACAACCAAACGGAGTGGAGGTACAGAGTTCCCATGTCTCCCCAGCGCCCCCCCACCCAGCCTCTCCCACCAGCAGCAGCCCCATTGAAGTGGGACATGTATCATAACGCCGAACACACATCGCCACGTCACTCTCACCCAAGTCTGCAGTTTACACAAGGATTCACTCTAGGTATGTTCTATGGCTCTTAACAAACGTACGGTTGTGACCAGTATTCGCAATTATAGGATCATACAGAAGAGCTTCCCTGCCTTAAAATCCCTCGTGCCCCATGGGTTTGGCCTTTGCCCACAACTCTGGGCAACCAAGGAACTGTTTACTATTTTAATGTCTATAATCTTGCCTTTCCAGACATCCTATAGTTGGCATCATGTAGCCTGTAACCTTTCCGATTGGCTTCTTTTACTCAGGAATGTGCATTTAAGGTCTCCCCGTGGCCTTCTGTGGCTTGCCAGCTCGCTTCTCAGCACTGCATAATGTCCCATCGTGTGGATGGACCCACTGTTTACTCATCCAGTCACCTTCTGAAGTATGTCCTGGCTGCTTCCAAGTTGTGGCCATTATGTGCTATAAACACCATGGTATAGGTTTTGTGTAGACACAGGTTTTCAACCCCTTGGGTAAGCACCAAGAAGCAAGATGGCTGGATCATATGATAAGAGTGTGTTTAGTTTTGCAGGAAAGTGCCAGACTGACTTCCGAAGTGACTGTACCATGTTTCATCCTCATCAGCAAGGAAGGAGAGGTCCCCTTTGCTGCACATCCTCGCCAGCACTCGCTGTTCTCAGCGTTCGGGATTTTGGCCGTCCTAATCTATTAGGTGTGTAGCGATATCTCATTGTTTTCATTTTGCGTTTCCCGGATGACACATGATGTGGAGAATCTTCCCGTGTGCTTACTTGCCATCTGTGTATCTTCTTTGGGGAGGTGTCTGTTAAGATTTTTTGCCCATTTTCAAATCAGGTTGTTTTGTTTATTGCAGTTTTAAGAGTTCTTTGAATGTTTTGGATCAGAGTCATTGATCAGACACAGCTTTTGCAGATATCTTCTCCCAGTCTGTGGCATGTATGTCATTCTCTCAACATTGCCTTTTTAGAGAAGAAGTTTTCAATATTAATGAAATCCAGTTTATCAAATCTTTTTGTAATGGGCTGTGTTGCAGTGTTGTACCAAAAAAAAAAAAAAATCTTTGCCAAACCCAAGGCCATCTAGGTTTTCTCCTGTGTTCTCTTCAGGAGATTGGATGGTTTTGCATTTTACATTCCAGTCTATGAATCATTGTGACAGGTATAAGGTGTGTATCTAAACTCATTTTCTTCACACGTGAATTGAGCCTTTGTGAGATTCCATTTTCTTTCATTTCTTAGCATATCTGTTATGCTTTTGTGTTTACTTTTTTTGTAGTTGCCCTAAAGTTTGCAATACGCATTAACTACTAATCAAATCTACTTTCTTTTTAAATTTTTTTTATTTATGATAGTCACACAGAGAGAGAGAGAAAGAGGCAGAGGGAGAAGCAGAGGGAGAAGCGGGCTCCATGCTGGGAGCCCGACGTGGGACTAGATCCCGGGTCTCCAGGATCGCGCCCTGGGCCAAAGGCAGGCGCCAAACCGCTGCGCCACCCAGGGGTCCCAAATCTACTTTCAAAGTGTGACTGACAACTAATTCGAATATACCTTATAATAACAAAATAATCCTAATTCCTCCCTCTCGTCCTTTGTATCATTGCTGTCATTGATTTCACCTACAAATAAGTATACAAAAGTGTATGTATGTGTATATATATATATATACACACATAAAGCATAGATAATCACATACATTACTGCTGTTATTATTTTGAGGAAACCACTATGCACTAGATCAAATAAGAATAAGAGAAATTAAAGTTTTTATTTTACCTTAGTACTCCTTTGCTCTTCCTTTCTTTTGCAGATCCAAGTTTCTAAACTATATCATTTCCTTCTCTCTAAATAACTTCTTTTAACATTTCTTGCAAGGAAGGTCTACTGGCAACAAATCCCCTCAACTTTTGTTTGTATAAGAAAGTCTATTTCTCCTTCACTTTTAAGGAATAATTTTGCAAGGTACAGGATTCTCAATCAATGTTTTTTTTTCTCTCTCACCACATTAAATATTTCACTCCTTTCCCTTCTTGTTTGCGTTGTTTCTGAGAAGTCAGATGTAACCACCTTGTCATTAAGGTGGTTTTTATCCTTCAACCCCTTTCAAAGTTTTTTCTTTATCCTTGACTTTCTATAGTTTGACAATGATACATCTGGATGTTGAGTTTCATAGCATTTACTCTGCTTGGTATTCCCTGAGTTTCCTGGATCTGTGGTTTGGTGTCTGGCATTAACTTGGGAAAATTCCCAATCATTATTGTTTCAAATATTTCTTCTCTTCCTTTCTCTCTTTCTTCTCCTTGTGTTATTCCCATGATGCTTATGTTTTTGCAGTTGTCCCACAATCTTTGGATATTCTCCTCATTCTCTTCTTTTGTTTTTTTTTTTCAGTCATGTCCAGTCTACTTTTTTTTTTTTTAAGATTTATTCATGAAAGACAGAGAGAGAGGCAGAGACACAGACAGAGGGAGAAGCAGGCTCCTTGAAGGAAGCCTGATGTGGGACTCAATCCCTAAACCAGGATCAAGCCAAAGGCAGATGCTCAACCGCTGAGCCACCAGGGGTCCCAGTCCAGTCTATTAATAAGCTCATCAAGTATTCTTCATTTCAATTACAGTGGTTTTTTTTTAAGTTTATTTATTTAAGTAATCTCTATTCCCAATGTGGGGCTTGAACTCATAACCTTGAGATTGAACCAGCTGCCCCATGTATTATAGTGTTTCCTTGGGTTCTTTCTCAAGATCTCCATCTCTCTGCTTGCATTGCCCATCTGTTCTTGCATGCTGCCTACCATCCATTAGAGACCTTAGCATATTCAACATAGCTGTTTTGCATTCCTGGTCTGATAATTCCAACATACCTGTCATGTGTTGTTCTGACACTTGCTCTGTCTCTTCAAATTGCATTTTTTTGCCTTTTAGTATGCCTTGCAATTTTTTCTTAATAGCCAGATGTGAAATACTGGGTAAAAGGAACTGTTATAAATAGGTCTTTAGTAACATTGTGGTGAGGTGTGGGGGGAGGGAAAGTGTCCTTTAGTCCTATAATTAGGTTTCAGTCTTTTTTTTTTTTTAATTTTTATTTATTTATGATAGTCACAGAGAGAGAGAGAGAGGCAGAGACACAGGCAGAGGGAGAAGCAGGCTCCATGCACCGGGAGCCCGATGTGGGATTCGATCCCGGGTCTTCAGGATCGCGCCCTGGGCCAAAGGCAGGCGCCAAACCGCTGCGCCACCCAGGGATCCCAGGTTTCAGTCTTTTAGTGAGTCTGTGCCTCTGGACTATGAGTTTCACAAGCATCTCTCAGGGGTTTTTTTCTTCCCTGTTTAGGTGAGATGGGATGGCCAGAATAGGCTGGAGTTGGGTATCTCCCTTCCTCCAGATCGGTTAGGCTCGGGTAACAGTTGAGAAGCTTCATTTACACTGGGATCTGATTTAGATAAGAAATGGAGCTCATGAGGCACCTGGGTGGCTCAGGAACACCTGAGTGGCTCAGCAGTTGAGCTTCTGCCTCTGGCCCAGGGCATGATCCCGGAGTCCTGGGATCGAGTCCCACATCAGGCTCCCTGAGTGGAGCCTGCTTCTCCCTCTGCCTGTGTCTCTGCCTCTCTCTCTCTCACATGAATGAATAAATAAATCTTTAAAGAAAAAAAAAGAAATTGAGCTCATGCTGAAATGGGATAAATTTTGGAGAGTCACTAGAGAGAGAGTGTGTTCTACAGATACGGCAAGGATGTGAGTTGTTAGAACCTGAAGGCAAATTGTGGTAGTTAGTCTTCCATGATGTGGCCCCAAACAATTCTGTCCTCCCTTTACTATCATACTGGGCCTCACAGGAAGAGGCAGAGTCTAGTCCCCTCTCCTAGAAAAGAGGCTATCTTTAGTAATCCTTGACAACATAACACAGCAGGACTGATATTCCAGGACTTCTGAGCTAAGTCCTAAGAAGACTTGCAGCTTCTGCTTAGGAGTCTTTTAACTCTTGCTCTCGGGATGCTTCCCCAGGAATCCTGCCACCACTGTATTATGAGATGTCTGCGACGAAGGGCACATGTAGATTCTACTGTCAACAGCCTCATGTGCACTCCCAGGCCACGGCATATACTGCCAGCCCTGCAAGTGAGCCCTCATGGATGTAGCTCATTCAAGCCTTCAGGTGACTCCAGGCCCAGCTGCCACTTGACTGCAAATTCCTAAGGGACTCTAAATGAGAACGGCCTGGCTGAGCACAATAAACTCACAAAATTATGAGTGATAACAATAAACGTTTGCTCTAAGTCATTATGTTTTAGGATAGCTTGTTACATCAAGAAATAATCAGACAACTTCTAATGTATGAGTCCGGAGACCCAGAAAAGAATGGGTGCTACCAGCTTTGGGATGATAAAGGAAAGCATTAAGGTACCATAAACCAAAGAAGATAGACAAGTACCTGTCACATAGTAGACATGCAGTAAACAGTTGCAGAATGAACAAGCAAGTGAATAAATGAAAGTAGCCATGGCAAGAACAGATTGCTCCTCTTTCCTGGGTTAACAAAGGTCTGGCTCTCTCAGCTACCAGGAAACAAGGCTGTGTCCCCAACCAGCCATGATGGAGGGGTGTGCTTGGGGACCCGTCCTATCTTTCCACTCTAAAAAATGAAAGAAGCTTCCTCCTCAGGGCTGTGACAGCCTCCCTCCTCTCTCTCCTCCTCCTCTCCGTAGCTCTCCAGGACTTCTCAGTTCACAAGCATTTTCCCTTCAGCCTATCACATGTTTCTACATCATTATAATGACCACCTCTGAAAGCCAGCCCCTTCCTAAGAAGTAGACTCTCCACTTATTCACTCTCCAGAGTTCTCCAGACCACCACGTTGACTCCAAGAATGCCCTAGCAAAGGTCATGGGAGCCCAAGTCTGTGTTTTCTGCAGGCATCCATACAAAGGAGGCTCTGAATAGGAAAAGCTCTTTAACTTTCATTGACTCTTGGGGTCTGGCTTATTTCTTCCCCAATAACTTACTGTGAAAGCTTAAGCAAAGAAAGTACTCAGATTCAGTCTCTGTCCCCACATTACACAGTTATTGTGAAAAGTAAGGCTTTAAGAGAATTTAAATCAGCACTGAATCTGGGCCCATTGGATACCCAATGAATCTCCATTTGATGATTTTTCTCCCATAACCATCAGAGAAAAAGTTGGGATATTCTCTCCTGAGAACCTCAGACTTTGAGATTTCTCCTCAGCCTCATTCAGAAGTATCACCCAAAGGAGTTTCCTGAAGAAGTTGTCCTTCTTACCTGCTAAGGCACCATTAATGAAGGAATTATTTACACAGGATTTCCACTCTAGTTTCTTTTTCCTTCCTCCTCTTGTACCTGTCCTCCTTTAGGAGGACCATGACCCAGCTGAATCAGAGATTACAAGGGGCTCCCATTCCAAGCCTGAAGATCTTCTCTCTGCTCCTCCTGAGTTTTCCCAACTACTTTCCCCAGGGAAGTTGCCAGATTCTTCTCACTCTTCAGCAATTTAGGATTCCTCAAAAGAACTGAGCAGCAGTCTCACAGAATAACACTGGAAAGAGATCCAGGACATTGTAGTTAATCTTGTGTTGACTTGACTGGGCTAAGGGATGCCTGGAGAGCTGGTGAAACATTATTTCTGGGTGTGCCTGTGAGGGAGTTTCTGGAAGAGATTTGAATTTGAGTTGGTGAACTGAGTAAAGCAGATGGCCCTCCTCCATGTGAGTGGGCATTGTCCAATACATTGAGGGCCAGAATAGAACAAAAAGGCAGTGTTTTGTTTTCTCTGCCTGAGCTGAGACATCCATCGCCTTCTGCCCTCAGACTTTGGTGCTTTCAGTTCTTAGCCTTTATACTCAGACTGCTATATCACAGACTTTCCTGGTTCTCTGCTTACAGGCAGGAGATTAGAGGACTCCTTGGCCTCCGTACTGCATGACCAGTTCCTTTAACAAATCTCTTCATCTATCTATGTACCTACCTACGTACCTACGTACCTACCTACCTACCTACCTACCTATTGATTCTGTTTTTCTGGAGAATCCTGACTAACACACAAGAGTTCTAGTGTCCAGTCTTGGCTCTTTCATCACAGAATAGGCTAAATATGTGATGAATGCATAGTAGGATCCCTGTCACTAGAGACATTCAAGCACGGTTCATAAAACAGCCTTTGGAGGCCTTCAGTTCCCTGAACAAGTGAATGACGTAATAAACTTTATCCTGACAGAACTAAAGAGCCATGGAGGGCTGCTAAAGTATTTTACACTTGTTATGAGGCTTGTTTTAGGCTTGGGCATGACACAAGCATACTTTCAATTCATAAAGATTACAGCAGTAAGGTGGAGAATGGATGAGGGTGGGAGATGGTGAGAGTTTGGGACACCTCACCATATTGATAATATATAATAATATATTGTGGGATAATATTGTGGTGACCCAGGGACACATTAGGAAGGCCTGAACTGCCCCTTCTGGCATTGAGCACATTCTTTCATCCATTCAACAAAAATTCATCAAGCCCCTAACATAAGCCGGGCAATACTTTAAGTATGGAGAATTATTACTGAAGACGAGAGGGGTATAGACCACATTGCTTTGTTATTTAACTGTTCTAATTAACTTGGCAGAATTAGAGGGTTCCTTTACATTTTGCTAAATAAACAGGAAGACGACTGAATTGAAATAATACGAGCATTGTGATAAACCTCACTGCTCTCCAGGTAGACAATTAAGCCTTGGATTGAAAAGATAGATGGCAGATGTCACTAAGGACAACAGTAAAGTTCCCATAGCCTAGTTCCTAAAGTGCCCACAAGTGTCAGCACATTGTCAATCAAAGGAAGCACAGGACGTCAGTCTGTATGTTTTCTTTCAAAAGTTCTCAGGCACATAACCAGTTTGCAGAGGCCCAAGTCAGCTGCATGCTCTGGCCCCACGTTGTCAGAACACCATTCCCTGCTCCCTGCTTCTGAGGCTCCTGTCAATACTGAGGTGAAGATTGAAACTAACCCCTAATAAAGAAAGTAGAGGAAGGAGGAAGGTTGGTTTAACAACAAAGGCAGGGATACAGATGCAGTGAAACAGCAGGACACCTGCACCCCGATGTTTATAGCAGCAATGCCCACAATAGCCAAACTGTGGAAGGAGCCTCAGTGTCCACCAAAAGATGAATGGATAAAGAAGATGTGGTCTATGTATACAATGGAATATTCCTCAGCCATTAGAAACGACAAATACCCACCATTTGCTTCATCGTGGATGGAACTGGAGGGTATTATGCTGAGCGAAGTAAGTCAGTTGGAGAAGGACAAACATTATATGATCTCACTCATACGGGGGATATAAAAAATAGTGAAAGGGATTAAAGGGGAAAGGAGAGAAAATGAGTGGGAAATATCAGAGAGGGTGACAAACCATGAGAGACCCCTAACAGGGAAATGAACAAGGGGTGATGGAAGGGGAGGTGGGCAGGGGATTGGGGTGACTGGGTGATGGACACTGAGGGGGGCACTTGATGAGATGAGCACTGGGTGTTATGCTATATGTTGGCAAAT
Source organism: Vulpes vulpes (assembly GCF_048418805.1). NCBI lineage: Eukaryota > Metazoa > Chordata > Mammalia > Carnivora > Canidae > Vulpes > Vulpes vulpes. Next base: position 80,266,039 of record NC_132792.1, read on the forward strand.
TGAACACCAATAAAAACATATGCAAAATAGCAAAACAAATAAACAACAACAAAGGCAGGGAAAGGAGGAAAGAACATTCTTCTTAGTGGTTCTAAAAATAGCTTAAGTCAAGAAACCTCATTCAAAGTTGTCTGAACGTGAAAAATTAACTAGAAATCTGCTGTTGTAATTATCGCAAGAGTTTATTGGAAGGCAAAACACATCACCTTGATTTGTATGACAGCACAGATAGAAGACAATCTCTTCCTAAGTCTTGTGCAAAAAAACCCATTTAGGACAATAGGTCCACCTTTGGTTTGTGAGCAAGTTCGTTGGGGGCTTGGCATTTGCCTACAAGAGAGGAATCGGACAAAAATGACCAGCACAATCAAAATGGCGGTATGTTTGTCAACTGCTTTTGTCCTCACCTTCACTTTCCATCTGTGTGCTCTGGCTCTTCATCCCCACCTCAGGAGAATATGGAAACTAGCTGGATCTTCCACCAAAAGATTCTACAATCTTAGATCCTCGACCTACCTAGGTCTCAACTTCATCTGTCATGTGGGAACATCACAGGCCTGAGGACTTCCTGAGGGGCTGTAAGCATCCCAGAAGATGACCATCCATAGAGTGTTTTGAAAAGTGTCACACAAGACGTTTGTTGACTCTCCAGTCACCAGCCAGCCACGCCTCCCCAAAACTGTGAATCCCATCCTGACACACACACCTGCTTCATTCACTCACTCACTCCTACAAGTATTTTTTAGCACTCGCACTGTTGGGCACTGTTCTAGGCACTGGGGCTACATCAGGAGCAAAACATGGCTCTTAGAGCTTATATAATAGAGCTAGAAAATAGAAAATATGTCAGGCAGTGAGAAATAACATAGAGAAAAATGAAATATACTATGAAAACCCCAAGTCTAAATACTACTCTGATAGAAGACAGTGTCTGTGTGTGTGGTGTGTGTATGTGTGTGTGTACACGTGTGTTGAGATGGACCGTGTCGAGAAAGAGAAGGAGGAGGGAAGGGCAATCAGGGGATAGGAAGTAGAAGTACCATATAAGTACATGTGTGTAAGTACAGTTTTGGTGGTAAGAATCGGGATGGAATTGTTCTGGCTTTTGGAAGAACATAGAGTCCAAGACCTATTTATTCTATGATTCATTGTTCCGGCTTTGTCTGGACGGAGGCAGAGAGAGAGTCTAGACAAGGTGCCCCGTGGGGCTCAGCAGCAGATGACCCAATTGTGGGAAGCAGAATGCGAAAGCGACTGGGGAATTGCAGAATTCCCTCCCTATCGGCACTCACTAAAAACTGAATGAGGATGAAGTGGCACCTCCCGGAATCTTCTAGACCTTCTCCTGCTCCCCAGTTCTCGTCTATAACTCCTCCCTGAAAGAATACCAGCCTGGAGGTTCTGGAGGCTCTGGGGGCTCTGGAGGCCCAATCATCATGCTCTCTCCAGGAGGTGAGAAGGTGGGCTCTCTTCCCCACCCAGACCCAACCAGACCATCTGTTCACCGGGGCCCACATGGGTTGTGCTGCACCTATGGCTCCTGTGACTCCAAGTCTGGAAGACACAGCTTATGAACATTTCAGGCCATAGGGGATCCTCCATATTTGATCACTATTATCGTCATGTTGGCCTTCTGCAATTCTGTCTCCTCATCTGGAGAATGGGCACAACACCTGCTAGATCCAAAGATCATGAGCACGAGGATTTATCATGTGCCACAGGCACTGTGCTGAGCCCATCACAAGCATTGTCATTTACTTCAACAGAATCCTGTAAGTACTACTGTGCCCATTTTACAGATGAGAAATCTGAACAGAAACAATTTAAAAAGAAAACCTGGGACCCCTGGGTGGCTTAGCAGTTGAGCGTCTGCCTTTGGCTCAGGGCGTGATCCCTGGGATTGAGTCCCGCATCGGGCTCCCTGCATGGAGCCCGCTTCTCCCTCTGCCTGCGTGTGTCTCTCTCTCTATGTCTCTCATGAATAAATAAATAAAATCTTAAAAAAAAAAAAAAGAAAAAGGTCACACAGCCGGGAGGCTATAGAGCCATGACTCAAAATCAGACTTGTCTGTCTCCAAAGCCAGGGCGCTTGATTAACGTTTACAGAGTGCCTCGATCAGTAGGAGTATCAGATCACAGCAGAAGTCAGTGGCTGAAGACAACCACTTCCTTAGCCCGCAATTCTGCAGGCCAGTAACTTAGGCGAGGCTCCATTGCGTGGTTCTTCGGGCCTTTGCTGGGCTCCCTCACGTGTCTGTGGCCAGTGCCCTGGTGGCTAGGCGGCTCTGCCCATGTGAGTTGCCCGCTGTGGTCAAGGTGCCGCTGCCCTGTTGCACACAGTCTCTCGTGGTCCAATAGGCCAGCCCGGGCTTTTTCCCATGCAGTGCCCTAGGCCTGATGCTGGCACCCTATCACTCTTGCCACTCACTTCTGTACGACAGGAGTCATAAGCCAGCCCAGATTCAAGAAGTGGGGAAAGATTGCTAGCAGTTGCTGCAAAAGGCATCTTCAGAGGGCAAGACACCGGGAGGTTATGAAGGGAGCAATTAGTCTGTAACAACTGGCGTTTGGTAAACCGCAGGTGGTGTCACTATTCTATATATCCTGACAAGGCCAGGTTCTCACTGTACCGTCACCAAGTTCCCCAGAGAATGCCTTGGAGTAACCTGGACTCTCCCAGCGACGAGGGGGCAGGACCATGCCTCATCAGGAATCTCTCCCACCTCCGGCTTTCATGTCCCCCAGGATGGCATCTGGCTCCCAAATCCCCATGAGGTGACAGGACACCAGAAGAGGACACCAGAAGCTCCGAAGCATCACTCCCCACACCCCCACACACACACTTAACCCCCCTGGCTGGAAGAGAATATCTCTATCCCAGGACCTTAAGAAAAGCCCGGGACTGAATTTCACTGGCTCAGGGGGTGTCCCAGACCCTCCCATGGGTCCTGGCAGTTGCTGATTGACTAGGTCTGAGTCACAGCTCCATTCCTGACAGAGGAGGGATGTGCTTTCTGACGGTAAATTCCCCACTCTGTTCCCAAGACAAGGAGAGAGGACACACCAGGGATGCCCACCACCCACCTTTTGTCACTCCTGCAGAGGGGCCCCTGCCTAGCTTTCTGGAGCCCCCCCCCCCCCCCGCCGCCCAAGACTAATCTGAAGTTTCTAGGTTAAAATGCATTAACCAGATACTAACTGGTTTGGGGTTTTTAAAATGTTATAAAGTTCAAAGGAGCTTCTCTGAACTGAAGCAAAATTGCCTTTAGATGCCAATTGCGAAATCCTAAATGAGGATTTTGTAAAAGGATTGAAATAAGGGCCATGTAGATTAGGAAGAGCAAGGAACGAAAAAACAAAACCAAGCAACCCAGGGTAGGGCAGGAAGTCGATAAGGGGAGAGGGAGTCCCTCTGCACGCAGAATATACTGGGAGCTTTATTCCTGGTCTGGGGAACATCCTGGAATGGAGCCTGTGCAGAAGGCTGGAGAAAAGAGAATTCCTGGCTTCTGCCCTAGAGAGTCTTCTTGCTTTTAACCTTGTGGTGCCCACAGTCCTGACTCAGAGGGAACTGTGCTCAAAACCCAACTGCCCCAACTCCCTAGCTGTGTGATCTTGGGAGGGTGGAATGCAATTTATTGTCCAAAACAGGATGCTTTGGAAAAGGGTTTCACAAGGGCAATATAGTGTCTGGTCATTCTCTCCTAAGTAAAATGATAAATACTTATTTTTATGTCACATAACAATAAATGTAATATTTGCTCAGCACATCAGTTCTTTATAACTGTGCTATTATCCTGTAATATGGAGACAACTATTACCCTCATTTTTACAAATGAGGAAACTGAGGTTTGGAGAAGTTAATTAAATTTCCTGAGATTGAGAGGACAATATGTTTCAGGTTTTCTGCAACCAGGTAGTTCTGAGGCTGTAAGGAACCATTAGAACTGGAACATTCAGGGCGCCTGGCTGGCTCAGTGGAAGAGCCTGTGACTCTTGACGTCCGGGTAGTGAGTGTGAGCCCCATGTTGGGTGTAGAGACTACTTAAATGATTAAATAAAAACTTAAAAAAAAAAAGAATGAACTGGAATATTCAAATGAGTGTCCTCACTGAGAGTCCTCAACTTGAGAAACTATGCAGTTATTACACGGTGCTCATTTACTGAACATGTGTTTGGAATAGTGCTTTGGGAATGTCCCCCAGATCTTGAGGCACATCTTCTTGAGAATCATTTTGATGGTTCTAATTTTTCATCTGTAGAGGATAAATATGTTTTTTTGGAAAAGAACTCAAAGTGATTCAAGATTTTTATCTAAAAATATATCTTGACTTCTGGCTTCCACCTAGAATGTAGAAAGCTTAAAGAATGTCATTCCTGCCTTAACAACAAGGAAAAAAAAAAAGACAGGAAATCTACAAAATCATGACTTTTCTTGAGCCTGTCAAAAAAAAAAAAAAAAAAACCCAATGTCACAGGACAACATAATTATCTTGAAATCTAGAGAAAGATAGGCACCTCCGAGGTTAGATGGGACATGAGCACTGGCTCACCTGTAACAGCATGAAGAGGGAAGACAAGACCACCATACATGTCAAGAAGCATCCAGCTAAAATGTGTGAAGAATCACGAAGGCCACGGTTCCCCCAGGAGCTGCAAACGAAAGGGAGCTAGGAGCGCTCAGAAGATCTTCTCTATGAACCTCCACCAGGGACTCATGAAAGAGTTGGGGCAAGGTGGGAGCCCAGAGAAACCTTCCTCCATGGTTCAGGGCTGGAAGAAAGTAGTGGCAATGGCTTTAGGAAAGGCATGACATCACACCCATATCCTTCTCGAAATGAGAGGCATTAAGCCACTGGGGGAAGGGCAGCAGCCCTGTGGCCTCTAGAGCACAAGTGAAGACATATTGCAACTGGAGGGAAAAAAAGACCAAAGTCTCTACTCCCGGAGGAGGGACAGGATGCAGTCCCAGGCCTAACCATCAGGTCTCCTGTTACTGAAGTGAGGTCAGGATTACTGGGAGAGCCCCACTTCTAAGACTCAGAGACCAGTACCTGCCCAAGGCTGTTGGGGCTGAGTCCGCACACCAGAGAACCCCATTCTCACCCTTCCATACCCACCACCTGGCTGGCAAGCACCACAGAACAAGCAACAGCAGTCTGCACTGGAGGAGAGGTGAGAGAATGGAAAGGAAGAGGCTCCCTTTGTGGAGGAGGTACATGGGAAAGCCGAAGGTAGAGAAGAGACACAGAAAAATTCTGGCCCTCCATCCCCACCCCTTAATCCATGGTGTTGCTAATCAATAGAACAAATAACAAGAAAATCAGTAAAGATTTAGCGGACCTGGGTAACAATATCAACCATCTTGACCTCATTGAGTTTCTAGAACATTCCAGACAATGACAGCAAAATGCACATTCTTTACAGGATCTTTACCAATGTCTTCCGTAAAACAAACTTCGATTAATTTAAAATAATTGAAATTATAGAAAGTTATGATCTCAGACCATAATGGGATCATACCAGAAACAGAGAACAGAAAGATATCTGGACAGTCCTCAAATATCTGTATGTTGTCTACTCCATGTTCAAGTAACCAAGGAGTCAAAGAACTCAAGTGAGAATTAGGGAAGAATTTGAGTGGAATGAATGGGCACCTGGGTGGCTCAGTCAATTAACCATCTGAGTCTTTTTTTGTTTTTTAAAGATTTTATTTATTTATTCTTGAGAGACACAGAGAGAGGCAGAGACACAGGCAGAAGGAGAAACAGGCTCCCTGCGGGGAACCTGATGTGGGACTCCATCCCAGGACCCTGGGATCACGCCCTGAGCCAAAGGCAGACTCTCAAAGCATCTTACTTTTGGTTTCAGCTCAGGTTATAATCTCAAGGTCATGAGATTGAGCCCTGAATCCGGCTCCATCCTCAGTGCAGAGTCTGCTCAGGACACTCTCCCTCTCTGTATCCCTCTGTCCTTCCTGCTCATGCTCTCTCTCTCTCTCAAATAAATTAAAAAATAAATAAATAAATAAGTAAGTAAGTAAATAAATAAATCTTTTTAAAAAAGAATTTAAGTGGAATGAAAATGAAAACAAAACATATTAATTTGTGGAATGTCCCTAAAGTAGCACTTAGAGGAAAATTATAGCATGAGATGCACACATTAGAAGATGGAAAAAGGTCTCAATTTGAGGGAAATGGATATCTGAACAACAAGGGATAGCTCAATGCATTCATTTAGGTTTTCTTTAATATAGCTCAGCAGTGTTTTAAAATTTCTAGAATAGAGGTCTTGCATGTCATTCACCATAAAGTTTTGAGTTTACAAAGAAAGAAAGAAAGAGAAAGAAAGAAAGAAAGAAAGAAAGAAAGAAAGAAAGAAAGAAAGAAAAATGACCTTTGAGCGTAAAATAGAGCTTTCATTGTAACTGGGGAGTATTCCAAATCAAATAAAAAATAAAGGTTCACTTATTCATTGTATCAAAATATATTCAAAGAACCACGAAAAGGGGCAGCCCCAGTGGCGCAGCGGTTTGGCGCCGCCTGCAGCCTGGGGTGTGATCCTGGAGACCTGGGATCAAGTCCCATATCGGGCTCCCTACATGGAGCCTGCTTCTCCCTCTGTCTGTGTCTCTGCCTCTCTCTCTCTGTGTCTATGAATAAATAATTTTTAAAAAAAAATCTTTTAAAAAAATTAAAAAAAAGAACCACTAAAAGTGAGACACTGCTAGTTGCTACTTATCCAAGAGGCAGAGCAAATTACCAGCTCCCTGAAGGCAGGAGAGTGTCTCTTTGGATTTGAACGACCTAGGTAGACTTCTCTACATGGATGGGGGTCTCATGGAAACATTTTAAAAGGCTGATTATACCTCTTAGCTAAGCTTTCTCATCCTTTAAGACTCTGCTTAAGTGGTACCTTGTCTAAGGTAATGTCTCCAATGACAGCCTGTCCCCCCATGCTTAGCTAGAGACCTTATGTGTCTCCCATGGCACTCTGTGTTTACTTTGATCTTAGCTTGTCATTATGTGGGTGGTGAGACACAGTGACTTAAACACACACAAGTTTATTCACTGAAAAAACCATCTGAGGGCAGGCCATCTGGTGCTGTCATGGTGACTCCACAAAGTCACCCAATTCCTTCTGCTCCAACAAACTCACTTTCACCCTCAAGGTTACCACCTGTCCAAAATGGCAGCTGGAAATGCAGTCTTCCGGTCCACACTGCAGACATTGGGATGGCAGGACAGGCCAGGGTACCTAAAGGGCCTCCCACCCTTTAAGCAGTCTTCCTGGCTACCACTCGTGGCATTTCCACTCATGTCACATTGGCCAGAATCTAATCCGGGGCCCACACATGGGTAAAGAAGCCCGGGAGGTGTAACATCTACCTGGTGGCAGTGTTTCCAGCCGAGCATCAGGATTCTGTTACTCCCGAAGGAAGAAATGGATGTGGGTAGGCAACGGCTCTTAGTGCACCATGTTATAACTGCCTGGGGGTCTATCTCTGGAACGAGAATGTGTATTCTGAGTGCCTAGACCAGTACCTGGCATACAGTAGGCACTGGGAAAAAGTTTTAATTTTTGTATTGAGGTTTATCACACATGCTTGAGTGCACAACCCTTAAGTGTGTTTATACACTCATATACATATATATACACGTATATATACAAAGGATTTTCACATATGTAACCACCACCCAAGTCAAGATGTCGTCCATTTCCATAATGAAGTGAAGATTCCTTCCTACCCCTCCTGGCCCACTCCTCTCATAGGTAACCATAATCTCTGACTTTTCGCACCTCAGTTAGTTTTGTTGTTCTTAAACTCCATGTAAATGAAATCATGTAGCACTCAATGTTTTAACCAACTCGTGATTTCTAGGAGTTCCTAGAGCCCCACACAATCTACATTTCCTGGGTTAGCCTTCGTTTCAAGTGGCACACTGTTGAAAAACATTCTTACTTTCTAGAATACTGAGTTCCTGACTGACCTACTCAGATGCTGTGTCAACAAGCATTCGGTAGTTTAATGGCCTGCAACATTTCCCACAAGAAAGTTGTCTCATTTGATCGCCTTTGTATGGGAAATATTTCTTAAAATGCCACCTCCATCCAGAAGCCTTCTGCTTGCATTTCCAGGAGTGCCCGGGCACTGAACATGCGTGTGATGGGGATGGTATCAACTGTGGGACATAAACAAAAGCTGGCAACAGAGACAAACAGGCCCCAGGCTGGCCATCTGGAACACCTGCCGCTGGCCCAGTGTGATGCTGTGTGCCAGCCCAAAATGCCCAGCTGGAGAATTCTCTGCCTCTGTCACTCCCACCATTGACAAGGAGCCATCACCCTTCTTGCTGGCACTCAGCTCACTCTCTATTGGTCAGAAACAGCCAAGTGGGCCCAGATTTGTTCATCAGGCCCAGCGGGACACAGCAAAAGCTTGGCACAAGTGTAAGCGGCAGACAAAAGGCTGTCAGAGCTGATGGGAAGGCAGCGTGTCTCTGTAGCAGAAGCAGAGCATCTCCCTCGCAGATGAAAATGTCCCTGTTCTTCCTGGAAACCACCTCAGAAAGTTTGTCTTGTCATGCATGAGGCTCGGGTTACCGGGAAGTTGACTGGGGTAAGGGGGAGGGGAGAGAGGGGCAGGAGGGCCAGAGGGCAAATGCCCCAGTGGGATGTGATCACTCCTGCTGACGTAGGAGAATGTGGACACCTGGCAGTGCTGCCACCTCACCAAGGTGAGGTCCCAGGTACACCAGCATGCCCCAACAGGTCTCTGGAGGACAGAGCTCAAGCCCCGCCTCCAGCCCAGGAGCTGCCAGGGGAGTACAGAGAGCAGCTCAGCTAACCTTGGTTGGGGGGCACGGGGGGTGAATGTCAGGCTGGATCTTCTATTCCAGATACTTCTCCTGGCCTGGTTCTGAGCCTCTCTCTGCCCTATCATCCCCTCTTCCATCTACATGTTCTAGGAGCTCCGTGCACTTCAACTTTGTAGTCAGGTTAGGATGACTTCTCCTAGTGTCCTGGCCAGACTGTCCTCAGCGGGCCGCGCCAGTCAACCCATAGCTTCTCCCCTGGATCCTTATACATAAAAGTGCAGTGTATACACACTTGACAAGCAGTGTGTGATACCCCAAAAGGGGTCCAGATGGGTCACCACACAGAGATCTCACTGGGGGCACGGGGTACTTTGCTTGTCTCATAAGTGATGGATTCTCCTAAGGTCGGTCAGGATGATTGTCTGCACTTTTTTCACCAAAGAAGAAAAAAAATAAGTTTAATCTCCTGGAGGGCATCTGAAAACACCACAGTGCAGCTCACCTTTCAAGGCCCCTCAAACCCTGTTATGGGCTGCAATGTATCCCCTTCCCCATGGCCCCACCCCTGGCCCCATTCATATGCTGAAGTCCTAACTCCCCAGGACCTCAGAATGTGACTGTGTCTGGAGAAAGGGCCTTTAAGGAGGTAATTAAGCTAGAGAGGCCACTAGGGTGGGTCCTGTCCAATCTGACTGGCATCCTTAGAAGGAGGCAAGGACACAGACACACACAGAGGGAACATGGAGGGAGAAGACGACCACCTACAAGCCAGAGGGTGAGGCCTCGGAGGAAACCAACCCTGACCTTGGACACCTTGACCGTGGACTTCCAGCCTCCAAAACTCAAGGAAATACATTTCTGTTGTTTAAGCCACCTGGTCTGTGATACTTTGCTATGGCAGCTCTAGAGAACAGACATAAACCCTGTCTCCTAGATAAAGGCTTTTTTTTTTTTTTTTTCACATCCCAGTGTTTGGTTATTATGACAAATCTCTATGTTTTCTAAAACTCTGTCTTACATAGCAGCAGTCCCTAATTTTTTTCCCTGGCACACTTCCACCCAAATGTCTCCTCCACATCAGAAAATGCCCCCACCCTGGGGCACGTGAGTGGCTCAGTGGGTAAAGTGGCTGGCTCTTGATTTCAGCTAGACTCAGGTCATGATCTCAGGGTCCTGGCTCTGAATCTGAATCTGCTGGAAGATTGTCCCATCCCCTCTCCATCTGCCTCTCCCACTGCTTGCATTCTTTCTTTCTCTCTCTTTCTAACATCAGTAAATAATTGAAGAGAGAGAGAGAGAGAGAGAGAGAGAGAGAGAGAGAGAGAGAGAAAGGAAAAAAAAATGTCCCCGTTCTGCTGGAAACCCACCCAGAAAGTTTGGTCTCACACACTTGCAGAGACACAGCAGCTCCCTGTCACAGGGTTCCCAATTCTGTGGCCGGAATCACATGTGGGGGGAAGGCAAGTGTGCTTCACCACAGTGCCCTACATGAGTTGAATTTACTGCCTCCAAGTTGGCAATCATTGTTACACAGTTTAAAACAAACAGTTAAGCACTTGTCATGTGCTTCTTTCTCGTCCGTCCCTTCTATCTGTTGAGGTGCATACATTTCAACTTCCTGTTTTAGTCTAGATCCTCAGAAAGCAGAGCCTGAGACAAGGGTTTATAATCAAGCATCGTGTTAGACGATGGGGCCCCAGGAAGTAAAACTGAGGGGTTGGGGAGAAAAACAGAACAGAAGCTGTCAAGATGTGTGATTTCAATGAAGACTAGACTGCAGAGTTCAAAGAGGCTTTTCAGCTGTTCGACCAAACGAGGGATGGCAAGATCCTGTACAGCTAGTGTGGGAACGTGATGAGGGCCCTGGGCCAGAACCCCACCAACACTGAGGTGCTCAAGGTCCTGGGAACCCCAAGAGCAATGAGATGAATGTGAAGGTCCTGGACTTTGAATACTTTCTGCCCATGCTGCAGACTGTGGCCAAGAACAAGGACCAGGGCACCTATGAGGACTACGTTGAAGACCTTTGGGTGTTTGACAAGGAAGGGAATGGCACCGTCATGGGTGCTGAAATCTGGCACGTTCTTGTCACACTGGATGAGAAAATGACAGAGGAGGAAGTAGAGATGCTGGTGGCAGGGCACGAGGACAGCAATTGTTGTATCAACTATGAAGAGCTCGTCCATATGGTGCTGAATGGCTGAGGATGTCCCTGGTGTGCCTGAGCCCCGTGCCTTCCCCTGTGTGAGACTAGCATATAGCCTAGAAGGTGTCCTAGGTCCTCTTGTCACAGCGCCTTTGCCAGCTTGTCTCTCTTGGATATTTGCTGTCAGCACTCACCAAATAAACTTACTCTGTGCCCTAAAAAGAAAGAAAGAAAGAAAGAAAGAAAGAAAGAAAGAAAGAAAGAAAGAAAGAAAGAAAGAGAGAAAAAGACAAAACCAGAACAAAGAGAGGGTCAACCTAAAGCTGCATTATGGATTTGCTCACTTTTGTGGATCATTAGTTGCCTGGCCCTATGAGTCCCTTTTCGAGGCCACATGAAACATGTCTGGGTTCATCCCTCTGGGTAAAGAAAGAGGAAAGCATTTACTTACTGGTTCCCAGCTACCATTGGTCATTTCTGCTCCATGGGATGGGTGCTAACTTGCCTGCATTCACAGGCACTGAGTGGATTCCCATGAGCCCCATGTGGCTGTGTCCGAGCAATCTGAGAACAAGAAGTGAGAGGTATAAGGGCACCTGAGCGTCCATTGATCGAGCATCTGACTCTTGGTTTCGGCTCAGGTCCTGATCTCACGGTCATGGGACTGAGCCTTGTGTCAGGCTCTATGCTTAGCCTGGAGTCTGCTTCAGATCCTCTCTCCCTCTCTCCCTTGCTCATGCTCTCTCTCTCGCTAAGAAATAAATAAAATCCTAAAAAAATAATAAAAAGAAGAAATGAAAGGTATGAACAGGGCTGTCCTAAGGGTCTAGAGTGCCTCGGACAGATATTTTTGGTAGGGCTCCAACTGTATAAACAATCTGATTTAAAGATATATTACATATTTCACAGACCTACAGGAAATACTGATTTGTTGATGAGAATTTAGAATCATGGGCAGAGAATAGGTACTTACATGTTTGTTTATTGTCCTATCGATACATGTGAAGACTTTCTGTAGTGTCCAGGCACCACCCCTTCCTGTTCAGGACCATGAACCATCTCTTCCTGTTCATTCCTGACTAACCATAATTGTAAGAAAAAGGTAGCAACACTGTTATTACTCATAATGTCATGACTCCTTGGAACTTGTTTGCATCGAAGCAGTGTTGATCTTCTTGCCTCTGCAGTTCCCTAACACCATATACTTAATGTTGGTTCCATCATTATCTGTAATGATGCATCACGCATGGAGCCACCTGTGAATACGGCTTACAGGGACTCTCTTGAAGGTTGTTAAAGGGTTTCATTGAGATGACCACAAGTTTACATCTTAGAGTACGTGGGAAAAGGTCAATGTAAATTCATTTCCTGCACGTGCATGTTCAATTTGTCCTTCTAACTTTTAAAATGTAAATAGAATAGCACGTCTTCCAACCACATCTTCCCTGAACTCCCAGAACCTAATCTCTGCATCACAGAGCATTATCTTTCTGTCGAGCCCTCTGTTCCCTGCCCTCCACTCCCTGCCATCAAAAGGAGAAAGGTTTGAAGCCTGGGTGGCTCAGCAGTTGAGCATCCGCCTTCGGCTCAGGGAGTGATCCCAGGGTCCCAGGACTGAGTCCCACGTCAGGCTCCCTGCATGGAGCCTGCTTTTCCCTCTGCCTGTGTCTCTGCCTCTCTCTGTGTCTCTCATGAATAAATAAATAAAACCTTATTTTTAAAAAAGGGGGGGGTCAGAGCTTCAATATATGAATTTAGGGTGGGTGGGATGGGGGACACAGATATTCCGTCCATAACAGATGCCCAATACATAATTTTAGGAACTCAATAAATATTTGCAGAATGAATGAATGCTCATATCAGGAGCTTCAGATTATCGTGCCCAGGATATGGACTCCCATCTGGGAGCTATAGGAAAGTCCATAAATAAGCATGTAGCAAACATCACCGTGTGCCCACCCCTGGACTCAGCAGTGATTAGTACCTGCAAAGCAATAGATAAGATTCACGCCCTTACAGAACTGATAATCCCACCAGGGAAGGAGAGAAATACACAAAAAACAATAAAAGAACTAGCTAAGATAGGAGTTGGAGGGTCACACCATGTCACTTGGGCCTCGGAGGACACATGTATGTGCCCCCACAGCTCACCAGGCAGGCAGATATACGAGTTCCTTGGATGTCTATTTTTTTTAACATTTTATTTATTTATTTGACAAAGAGAAAGAGAGAGAGAGAGAGAGAACTAGCATAAGCAGAGGGAGCTGCAGAGGGAGAGGGAGAAGCAGACACCCCGCTGAGCAGGGAGCCCGATATGGGGCTCAATGCCAGGACCCTGAGATCATGACTGGAACTGAAGCTGCAGACCCTTCACCGACCGAGCCCCCTGGGGGTATGTATTTAATTAGGAAACAATAAGGAAAAGAGCCAGAGGTAACTTTATAGGAGCCTAGACCCAGAGCCAGACATTACAGACGCGAACAGAAGGTCTCTTTGGTGCCATCCTAATATCCCTTCCAGGGCCTCCTGGAGTTAGCAGTTCTGAGGTGTAAGGACCTTCCTTCCAGTGGTTAGAGCTGCTGCAGCGGCGCCTCCCGTGGCCAGCACACCCGGGAAAGGAGTCACACCGGGGGGGGGGGGGGGGGGGGGGGGGGGGGGCGGGGGTGTCACACCCTGAACCTATGTCCGTCTACCACACATTCACCCTCGAACCCCTCCTGCTCTCTTCCTCAGTCAAATGCTAGGATGCTAGGAGAGTCGCCTGCTACTTAACATTGAGTGACTGGAGATGTTTGAAGAGGCCTCCCTAGCCTGGGGTTTGGCCTCATCTTCCTTGCTTGGGGAGCCCCGGCCCTTGCAGAACACGCCCAATGCCTCTCTTGTCCCCAAACTGGGAATTCGAGGCAGATGGTAGTCAGAGCTGCTCTGAAAAGGCCACTCTGTGAACACCACACTTCTCGGATGTCTAAAAAGCCCCATCATAAAAATGATATCACCTTTCTCTAGGCATACAAAAGAAATCGGTATTTTAATTCCAACATCAGGAATAAGACACAAAATACCAGTATTATTATTATTTTTTTAATTTTTATTTATTTATGATAGTCACAGAGAGAGAGAGAGAGAGGCAGAGACACAGGCAGAGGGAGAAGCAGGCTCCATGCACCGGGAGCCCGATGTGGGACTCGATCCCGGGTCTCCAGGATCGCACCCTGGGCCAAAGGCAAGCGCCAAACCACTGCGCCACCCAGGGATCCCAAAATACCAGTATTATTGATCAGGCTAATCCAGGGATCTTTAAGAATCATTTATAATCACTATCTTAGAAGTCACCAAATCAGAGGTTCCCTAGCCTGGACTCACTTTAGAGCCCCTCAGGAGCTTTTAAAATACACAGATGCCTTAGCTTGGCCCCCAAATACGTTGATGTGCAGGGGCTCTCAGACATTGATATATTTTTTTAAAGATTTTATGTATTTATTCATGAGAGACAGAGAGAGGCAGAGACACAGGCAGAGGGAGAAGCAGGCTCCCTGTGGGGAGCCCAATGCAGGACTCGATCCCAGGACCCTAGGAGCACTCCCTGAGCCAAAAGCAGATGTTCAACCGTTAAGCCCCTCAGGCGCACACCCCACCCCTGCTTTTTCTTTTAAAGATTTTATTTGGACATTGATTTTTTTTTTTTAAGCCACCCTAGACAGCTCCAGTGTATAACCACAGTTGAGGATCCATGGTCCTCAGTGGGCCCCCTGCCCTCCCCCCATGAGGAGGCTCAACCAGAGAAGGGGCATGTGACTTGCCCAAGGCTTGCCCAAGGCTTGCCAAAGCCTGATGGCAGCCAAGCCAAACTGAGAACCTCTGCCCCCTGATTCCGTCTCAAAACTCTTTCTTTGGCTGCACACGCGGGTGACCCGTGCTCCTCCCCAGCAGAGCTCCTGAGAAAGGAGGGGTGGGCGAAAGACGAGGGAGCTGCATGTCGCAGGGAGGAGGACCGGAGCCAGGTAGCCAGCGGGGAGAAGCCAAGCTCAGGTTTGCTCCACTTCGCAAGAGGAGGTGGTGGCGACAGCGCCAGCATGGCTCTGCGCACCGCCTCCAGCAAAGGACCAGGGGAGTTGTGTCCGGCTATGGTTACACTCTGAGGCTGTCATCGCGGCCTCCGTGGTCACCAGCTCTGCATCGCTGTGGATGTTACCACAGTCCCCACACCCAGGCACGATTCCCAGCTCTGCAAAGGCAGCACTGGGCCTGCCCTCCTCCTCCGCCGGGCCAGGGAACACTGCAGCCGGCACAAATACGGCCGCTCCCAGGGGACGAGCGTGCTTAAAGGGCCCTGTGTCTTGGAGGCCACACATAATACCCAATTATCCCCTGGCTTCCCCAGGGAGAGAATGGAGAGGTGAGGGTTTTCAAAAGCCAACAGCCCTCAAAGCTCCATTATGGGGACACTCACGTAGCCACCTTTCTCCAAACACCGCAGAAGGTCACGGGGACATGGGCAACAGAGGTGGCTCTTTAGGGCCTGGAGAATAGCTTCTCTTCCTGCCTGGGCCTGGTTGGAGAACCCCGACTTCCATTCTTAGCTGTAGAAATGAAGAGGGAGGGCACTGATGCAGAAATGCAGGACCCACGGAGGCACCGTCCAGGCCATCTTTGTGGGAGCTTTGGACAAGACCCATAGAAGATCCAGGGAGGGGGCACCCAGGGGGCTCCGAGGTGGAGTGTCTGCCTTCGGTTCAGGGCATGACCTGGGGTCCTGGGATGGAGTCCTGCATTGGGCTCCCTGCATGGAGCCTGCTTCTCCCTCTGCCTGTGTCTCTGCCTCTCTCTCCGTGTCTCTCATGAATGAATAAGTAAAATATTGAAAAAAAAAGAAAGAGGGAAAAGAAAAATCCAGAAGGCTGTGCCCTCATCCAAGACCACTATGTGCTCTGTGGTCCCCTTTCCACCCGCCGCCCACCCCGGGCCCCCTGGGTCTTCTCTCCACATCCTGACTGCCCACCCCGCTCCCCAGGCTCTGCCTGCCTCAGGCTGTGGTCTCTGCTGCGCCGCTGTGTCTCTCCAGCCCACGTGGAAAAGCCCCAGGAGCCAGGAACACACCATCCACAACCCGAGCTGTGCTTCCCCGCAGCTATTAACACATTATTATGGCGCTCACAATAAGTCCAGTGCAATGAATCTTTCTGGATTGAAAGAGAAGACATTTCCTTGTTTCCAAGTCTGAACCTCTGGGCCTGATTTCACTCCCTTTTGTTTCACCACTGGAAGATGTTTAATTTTTGAACATGCACATGTAGCTCGTGAACAGCATTTGTTTTGAAATTCCACGAGTATTTGGAGGAAGGAGTATCCTTGTATGTAATGTTTCAGAGGATGGAGTCATAATGCCTGCAGGCTATTGAGTCCTAGTTCTAGAACTTACACTATTTGGGTTACTGTGGGCAAATAATTTAACTTTTTCAAGGCTCGGTTTCCTCATCTGCAAAATGGACTTAATATTAGGGCCTTGGTCCTTGAGTTATTGTGAAAATGGAATGACATTAACGCAGGTAATGCTCTCAGCATGCTGCCTGGTGCCTCGTAAGTGCTAGATAAAAGTGAAGTATCATCATTTATATGGGGCACCTGGGTGGTGCTGTCGGTTAAGCATCCAACTCTTGGTTTTGGCTCAGATCATGATCTCAGGGTCGTGAGATTGAGCCCCACATCAGGCTCCATGCTCAGCACAGAGTCTGCTTGAGATTCTCTCCTTCTGCCTCTGCCCCTCCCACTCTCTCTCTCTCTCTCTCAAATCAATACATACATAAATTAAAAAGAAATATCACCATGTGTTGAGCACCTACATACCTTCTGGCAACTTGATGCAGGTGCTGAGCCTACAAAGGAGAATAAAGCAAACATGTGGCCTTAAGACTTGTTTAAGTCTTAGGGCTGAGGGGCAGGGGGACCAGGGAAGATCAATGGAAAGCAGTGTCACAACTGCAATATAGGGTTCAAATACCTGCTATGAACAGGGTATTTAAGGGACCCCAGAGCAAGGAACCCACCCAGATGTCCTAGAGGAAGACAACTGGGTGAAAGATGAACAGAAGGGCTGGAAGTAGAGTGGGGATGGTATTGTAGGCGGAGGAAACCACGCAAACCAGAGCACAAGAAGCAGGGGCAAGAAACAGCCACGAGGCTGAAGATGGGAGGGCACGAGACAGTGAGCAACCAGCTAGCCACTGTGGCCTTTTCCCCACTGCTCGTGGTTCAACACAGGTGCCTCAGAGCGAGACCAGCATGGGATGCATGCCTCCTTGGTTTGTTGCCTTTCCTTCAAGAAGCAGAGCCCAAGGGAGGAGGAGGAACCAACAGACTAGTTGGCCTCAGGCCTGAGACCCTGCACTTGGCAGTGTCACACTGCAGGGGGTGGGGGCTGCATCCACGTGGACCCTGCAGGAGTGAGGGGCAGGGAGCAGCTCGGCAGGGAGGTGTTGTGCTCTCTGGAGGAGACAGTCTTGAGCCCAAACCCAGGCTCCGCCGCGTGGAAACCTCACAGGCTAACATACCCTCTCCAAGCCTTGCTTGCCTCCTGTATAAAGTGGGATAGCACACTCGCCTCGTGATGAGGACGCTAACGGAAGTCATGTGTGGAGTTGGTGTGTGGTGCGTCACATGTCGGGGGAAGGCTAGTTGTGTTATTGGTGCTCCTGCCGCTCCGAGGCTGGGGGCTGCAGTCCCGGGGGCTCCTCTGCCCTGGGCAGCAGATGCCTGCATAGGCGCAGGAGGAACAAAGGAGGCACGCTTCATAGTCTAACAGTGGAAGGAGATGCCTAAGATTTGATGTCACAATTCAGGGTATGGGGACGCCCGGGGGACTCAGCTGTTGAGCGTCTTCCTTTGGCTCAGGGCATGACCCTGGGGTCCTGGGATGGAGTCCCACATGGGGCTCCCTGCAGGGAGCCTGCTTCTCCCTCTGCCTGTGTCTCTCATGAATAAATAAATAAAATCTTAAAAAACAACAACAACAATTCAGGGTCTGGGCACTATAGCAAGATGAACACAAGAGACGTGGGAACCCAGGAGGGCCTTGAACCCACTTTGGGGCCCAGCAGAGGCAGTCTGGTAATGGCTTCTTCGGAACACAGCGAGTGAGCTGAGTCCTCAAGGATGGGAAGTAGAGACTCCGTGATTGGGGGGACAGAAGGGGAAAAAAATAAGCAATGGCTCAGGAAGGAACATTCCAGGTAGTAAGGATGAGGACCCGATTAGGAGTCCTGGCGGGTCTAATCCACGGATATCCTGACAACAGCAGGAGGGAAGAGCAAGGAACCCACCCAGACGGACTCCGTGGGTGGCTCTGTGACCAGGAAGCCATCTGATTCGAAGGCCCTGCCTTCGAACAACAATAGCAGTTGTTCAATGGGTTTACCGTGAGTGGATGTGGCCGAGAGTGCTGGTGGCCCACAAAGTGTCCACGCTCCCCTTCTTCCTCCCCAGCAGGGCTCTGTATGTTGACTGTGACAAATGCCCAGGTTAAAATCCATTTCCCAGGCTCTCTTGCAAATCAGGGCAGCCAATGCAATGTAGACAGAAATATATATATACTGTCCTTGCTTTTTATAGTAACAAACACAAACATCCACAAAAGCAGAGAAAAGAGCGTGAGAACCACCACATTCCCTGCACACGGTTCATAGCCATCAACCTTTCACTAGTCCTATTTCATCTATCTTTCCAGCTCTCATGTCTTCTTTCTCTTCCCAGATTAGTTTTTCTTTTCTTAAAGAGAGAGAGAGTACGAGCAAGTGGAGGGGTGTGCGGGAGGGCAGAGGGAGAGAGAGAGAGAGAGAGAGAGAATCTCAAGCAGGTCCCACACTCAGCATGGAGCCCGAAGAGGGGCTTGATCTCAGGACTCTGAGATCCTGACCTGAGCTGATCCAAGGGTCAGTGGCTCAACCAACTGAACCCCCCAGGTGCTCCTACATTCTTTTAAAGCAAAGCCCAGAGGTTTTATGATTTTCACCCATAGATACCTCAGCATGTCTATCTCTCCAAGAAATACTTCCTTTTTTAACTTAACCACAAGACTGGTACCACACCTAACAAGATCAACCATAATTCTACAGTATTATCTAATATTAAGTCCATACTTCTCTTCTCTGGGACCTCTTCTTAAGGGGACTGCCTTGGCAGAGAACCGGCGTCCCTGTGCCCTTCCTGCCCTTCCTCCACTGTTAGGTGGTTCTCAGGTGGCTAGAGCTCAAGTCACCATTTTGTGACTGTGACCCAACTTTGGGATGGAAGCCACGCCCCAGGGAAGGCAGAGGGAAGAGAGGGGCAGAGCTAGGGCTCTGGTAAACACGGAACCACCACTCCAGCACGACACTGCCTAGCTCTGGACAGTTTTGTTTGTTAGTTTCTTAGTCTTGCCTTTTTCTTTTTAAGAATGAATAGACTACTTTTTGAGCAGTTTGGGGGATTTACAGAAAAATCAAGGAGGAAGTATAGAGTTCCCGTATCTGCCTGCCCCCTCCCTCACCGTTACCTTATTATTAACATCTTTTGTTAGTGGGGTACATTTATTAGAGTTGATGAGTGGATACTGATATGGTATTACTAACTAAAACCCACAGTTTACATTAAGTTCACTCTTGATGTTGGACATTCTATAGGTTTCAATAATGACTTGTATCCACCATTACTGCATCATACAGAGTAGTTTCACCGCCTAAAAACCCCCGTGCTATGTTTACTCATCCCTCCTTCTTGCCCCTACACGGCGTACCAACCATTGATCTTTGTACCGTTTTGCTGTAGTTTTGCCTTTTCCAGAATGTCATATAGTTAGAACCATCCAGCCTTACCCATTTTTTTTTTCATATAGCAATATCTAAGGTTTCTCCACATCTTTCTGTGGCCTGATAACTCATTCCACTTTGGCACTTGAATGATAATCCACTGCCTGGATGGACCACAGTTTATTTATCCAGTCACCTACTGAAGGACATCTTGGTGGCTTCCAAGTTCTCCCAATTATGAATAAAGCTGCTATAAACATCCATGTGAGGGTTTTTGTGTGGACCTAAGTTTTCAGTTCCTTTCCCTAAATACCAAGGAGCATGATCACTGGATCACATGGGAAGGGTATGTTTAGTTCTGGAAGAAGCTGTCAAACTGTCTTCCAAAGTGGCTTACCAACTTTTTTTTTTTTTAATGTGCAAGAAAACCCCCTATCATTTCTGAAGCTACTGTAATTTGGGTCTCTGTCATTCACAGCTGAGTGCAATTCCTCACTGATAGAGTGGGGAAGTACCTGCTGACTGCTGGCTACCTGGACAGACATCTTCTACCAACACACAATGTGTCATTTCAGCCAAAAAGCCACTAGTAACTGCTCATCTAGCCATGTGTTATTTTCCATTGATATTTCCGCTTCTTTTTTCATGAGAAGGTCAGAAGAGAAATGCCAAATGCAAAGCAAACCCATGGCGCTCTCCTATTCTAGCTCCCTATTAGCTTTAGCAATCCAAGAAAAGATTCCAGTTTGTCTTGGCTTGTTATTCACATCCTGTTAAGGACTCTTCAAGTGATTCCTTCTTGTGGTGGGTGCTTGCAAACCATTTGCTTAATAATCCACCAAATGTCTTTTGGCATGTCTCTAGTCCTTCATAATTTCACCAAGATTAAAGATAGTGGTTTAATAGTTGAGTCTACAAATCCCTTTGTATTTGGAATCCTCAAATGCTGTAGTGAGCAAATATTCCCCACTATCATTATCCAGTAATCAAAATCATTTTAGCGACTTGATTTGGCTTCATGCTGTGCAATAGTTGTGTTCTGAGGGAGCTATATATACATCACATTGTTATAAATTAATTCCTGTTTTAAGTGAATGGGGGAAACTCATCACAGAATAGGATAATTCAGTGAATCCTTCTATAAAGCAAATAATTCCATTATATGAATAATCACCCTCTAATTTAGTTCTATGAATATGAACTGTTCAAATATTGAGGATTTTTTTACATATGGAGATTATAGCTGAACATTTGGTTATATTCAATTCCTTTTTTTCTCTTTCACATTTATTATCATTGTTGTCTTCATTGTTGTTTGTTGTCATCACCAGGAACAGCACCAAGTTTTTAGAAACATAAGAAAAGAACTGCAATACTAGGGGTCATCCTGTCCATCCAGAAACAGATCTTGTTCTGTGTTGAGGAATCCTATCGCCTCCTTCAGTGTCCACTGTTAGTGGTCTGTAATAATGACTTGCTTAAATGGCTTTGGGCAAACCACCAGTTACATAAACTCTCCACGTCTCAGTTTCCTCACCTATAAAATGGGAATGATAGAACTAGTGTAAGAATCAAATAAGGTAACTAACCTAGACGGCTGTGATGGTTCATTTTACATGTCAACTCGACTCTGCTAAGGAGTGCCCAGAGAGCCGATAAGACATCGTTTCTGGGAGTGTCTGTGAGGGCGTCTCAGAAGAGAGTAGCATTTAATTCAGTGGACTGAGTAAAAATCATCCTCACCAGTATGGGAGAGTCTCATCCAATCTGCTAAGGGCTCACATAGAATAAAAAGCAGAGGAGGGGTCAATTCTGTCTCTGCTAGAGCAGGACCATCCATCTTCTCCTGCCCTTGGACATCAGTGCTCCTGCTTCTCAGGCTTTCAGACTTGGAGTGAATTATACCACTGGGTTTCCTGGGTCTCCAGCGTGCAGATGACAGATCCTGGGACTTCTCAGTCTCCATATTGTGTAAGCCAGTTCCTCTCTCTCTCCCTATGTGTGTGTGTGTATACACATGTGTGCACACATATATATACATATATATATACACATACACATGTATATATGCATACACACACACACATTCATCCTATTGGTTCTGTTTCCCTGGAGAGCCCTAATATAAGATATGAGTGTCAACCACATGCGATGTGCTCAATTAATGTCATCTATTTTCATTGTTATTCATAGAAGTGTTATTAAATGATGGGATTAGCCACCAACTGGGTGGCTCAGTGGTTGGGTGTCTGTCTTCAGCTCAAGGTCATGGTCTCAGGGTCCTGGGATTGAGCCCCACATTGGGCTCCCTGCTCTGTGGGGAGTCTGCTTAAATAAATAAATGATGGAATTAGATAGGCCATTTTCTTCAAATGATAACTATGACCACCTAACATCCATCAGGATGGCCACTCTCAAAAAGAAAAAACCAGAAACATAATATGTGTCAGAAGAATGTGGAGAAATTAGAATCCTCATGCACTGTTGGTGGGAAAGTAAAATGGTAAAACTGCCATAAAAAGCAGAATAGGGATTCCCCCCAAAACTAAAGATAGTATTGCCATATAATCCAGAAACCCTACTTCTGGGTGCACACCCCCAAAGAAGTGAAAGCAAGGGCTCCAAGAGATATTTGCACACCCATGTGCATAGCAGCATTACTCACAATAGCCAAAAGGTGGATGCAATCCAACTGTCCATCCATATATGAATGGATATATACATGCAATGGAATATCATTCAGCTTTAAAAAGGAAGAAAACTCTGCACAGGCTACCACATGAATGAACCTTGAGGACATTACACTAACTGAAATAAGCCAGTCATAAAAGGACAAAAACTGTTTGATTCCACTTACCTGAGTCCTTTAGGGCAGTTAAATTCATGGAGACAGGAAGCAGAATGGTGGTTACCAGAGGCTGGGGGAAGAGGGAATGAGGGGCTCTTATTTAATGGGTACAAAGTTCTGTGGATGGATAGTGGTAACACAACAATGTGAATGTACTTAGTGCCACTGAATTTTAGATATAAAAATAGTTAAGATAGCAAATTTTACCATAGACATTTTACTACAATTTTTTAAAAATTTAAAAAAAAAAAAAGGAAAAAAACCCTGTAATTCCAAACCTGGGAGTTTTCTTTTCTTTTCTTTTCTTTTCTTTTCTTTTCTTTTCTTTTCTTTTCTTTTCTTTTCTTTTCTTTTCTTTTCTTTTTTTTCCTTTCTTTTCTTTTCTTTTCTTTTTTCTTTTCTTTTCTTCTTTCTTTCTTTCTTTCTTTCTTTCTTTTCTTCCTTCTTTTTAAAGATTTTATTTATTTATTCATGAGAGACACAGAGAGAGGCAGAGACACTGGCAGAAGGAGAAGCAGGCTTTCTGCGGGTAGCCCAATGTGGGACTTGATCCCAGGACCCCAGGATCACAACCTGAGCCCAAGGCAGACGCTCAACTGCTGAGCCACCAGATGCCCCACCTTGGGGGTTTCTATACCTAGGATATGGGAATATGTCAAGTGGAAGGAGAAAGTAGGGAATGGAGAAACCACGGTGAGGACAACCTGGAATGTCCTCTGCTGGAAATGAATGCCTGCCATAGCTGACAGGTGGACCACTCAGAGCCTGCCTGCATTTCTCAAGGATCCTGGGAGCTAATTCCAAGGCCCAATGGCTTCATAAAGCACAGCATAGGTCAAGACCTGCATCTGGATAACTACAGCTTCCAGAGTGAGGCCTTGCCCAGGAAGCTGGGATTTGAAAATTACAACTCAATTGAGAGCCAAAGAAGAGTTCATTGGTGCTGACTTAGTAATTAAATTACAAGGTGATTATTAGTCTGCTCAGGCAAAAAGATTATATTTGAGTCCTGTAAGTAGTCTAAAACTGAAACTCCTCCCAGAAAAAAAAGCCCACTGAATTAATGCCATTTTCTACCAATTACTGATGCCCTCCAGTGAGTATAAGGTTGTCATGGCAACATGCCCACTGAAAGGGTATGTTTGATAAGGCCTGAAATAAAGTATAGCAGAAAGCGAACATTCTGCATCTTATCTGTATGTCAGATCAAAATTGTTTTTTAGGGTAGGGGACAGACCAACCATCCCCAGTCTGCTCCTCTCTCTTCTGTGGCCCATCTGAGGTTCCAGACCTGCTGGCCCTGCAGGGAGAAGGGCAGCACCAACATCTCCCCCATATGGCTCCCTTCCCGTGGGATGGTCACCAATTCAGTGTCAAATGGCATCTTGCCTTGTTTTTCTGAAAACCTCCTCTGCCACCTCCTCCAAGCAGCCTTCCCTGATGCACTGGCAGTCCAGTGATCTCTAGACCGGATCCAATTCCACTGTTGAACTCTGCCCATTTTAGACTGTATAGAAATTCTTTTAAAAATTTAGCAGAGCCCCTATTCTGGCTTAAGATGGAACAAAATAAATCAAGGGCTTCTTATACTCAAACTTGATCAACATCAGTCAATTCCTGGGAAGGTGGTCATGGGCAATAATGCTGTGAACCACATTGATTAACTATAGGTGGTGCATTCCAGAAAAGTTTCTGGCAGAGCACAATATGTCAATGAGATAGGATGTGGAATGTACCTGATAAGCTGCTATTTAAAGACACTGTGGTTACTTTTTTTGTAAAAGGGATAATCATCTCATAAAGTGCCTTTTATGTAAACTCCTATTTTCATATATTAGGTATATTTTATAATTTTAAAAGCTGTCTCAAAACCTTTCTGAAAAGAGTGGAGTATAAACAAATTTGATAATCAGTATTGTCAGAACAGAAAAAAAGAGGTGTGTGTGTGTGTGTGTGTGTGTGTGTGTGTGTGTGAAGATTTGTATCTCCACATGGGTGAGAGAGGAATGGAATGTCGGCTTCTAGGGCACCCAGAGGACTCCCCAGGCTCTGCCGACAGGGAAGATGAAGGGGGGGAGGTGGCTCAAGCCAGAACAAAACCCAGGGTCTGGGGCACCCTCCACTCAAAAACAGAACCTAACAGGACTCCTGTGGGGCACAGAATAAATTGATCAGATTTTCCTCCCAAATCCCACACAGCCTATCCCCAGGATAACAACACAAATGCCAATAATAACTCAAGAATAAAACTTAAACTTCATTGAGCTCCCCCGCCCCCACTCTGATGCACAAAGTGCTTCATTTACATGATCTCACCCAATCCTCATAACAAGGCCCCAAGGGGGGCACTATTATTTCCCCATTCTGTCGAGGGCTTGGAAGCTCAGAGACTGTAGTTGTCCACTCTGTCACGGGTTATAAAAGGTGGCCACGACATCTGAACCCCGGTTCGTCGGCCTCCGGAGGCCGGGCTCAAACCAGCTCTTCCTTACTAACTTCTGGACCTTCGGCCTCCTTCCCTTCGCTGATGTCCATCCTCTGCTTGTCCATTTCCATTCACGAACCCTGTGCTGTCTGCCCTTCCACCCCTGCTGGTGCACATCGCACTCACATGGACCTCTAAGCCCGACACAGGTCCCACATCACAAAGCCCCCCAACACTCTGGCTCTCAAGACATGTCCTTCCCTGAGCGGTCCGCACCGTCTGTATCGTGGATCTGGCGTGTCTCAGGTTTTAAAACCATACTACCATTTCTGCTTAAAACATGTCTTCTGTTTAGTTTTGAACTAAACTGTGGGAAACTGTAAGCCCAGTGTAATACACATTATTGCGTATTATATGCTTGCCATCCACAGTATCTGACATAGAGCACGATCATTAAAGGCACTTCGTAAACACTTGGGTAAAACAAAACAAAACAACACCATTGAAGTTATTTTTCAAATAGTGTCTAAACAGACTTTTAATAACGCAGAAAATGTGTGGTTTTAATTCTATTAAGTAGTAAAAGCTGGATGTGAAGATGTATAAGCAGTGTTGTGTCAACTATTATACATAGTAAATCAATTGTTTAAAATTCCAAAAAAATACAAAAAATAAAAACTACTGGGGTAGTAAATAAGTCGAGGAAGGAATTTGGGTTTAGTGGACTGCATTTTCATTATTTCCTGCAATCATTTTTTTTTTTAACTAACAAATTGGGAAACATGACAAACATTCAAAATCCAAAATATGGTATGTGTCCCAAAATGAGCCACTGGGGTGCCAGAAGAAAGTGTTGTGACATTTATTGGTATTCACTTTTATATTAAATATGGGCAGAAACAGGACGGTTGGGTGGCTCAGTCAGTTGAGAGTTTAACTCTTAGTTTTGGCTCAGGTCATGGTCTCACGGTCATGAGATCAAGCCCCCAAACTGGGCTCCCAGCTCAGTGGGGAATCAGCTTGAGATTTTCTCTCCCTCTACCCCTCCCCCAAATTGCACATATATGCTCTTGCTCTCTTTCAAATAAATAAATAAATAAATAAAGACAAAAAATAATCTTTCCTAAGAGTAAACAGACTTTTGAATCATTAATTCTTAAAATTTTGTAAAGCTTTTTTTTTTTTTTTTTAAGGATTTTATTTATTTATTCATGAGAAACACAGAGAGAGAGAGAGAGAGAGGGAGAGATCCCGGGATCACGACCTGAGCTGAAGGGAGATGCTTAACCACGGAGACTGTCAGGCATCCCAATTCATAAAAATGTTTACATTTCCTGAAAATATTTATTTAATTTTCATGGGGAAGTGGGTGGGGGGAATGGGTGAAATAGGTAAAGAGGATTAAGAGCACACCTATCATGACGAGCATTAAGCAGTGTATAGAAGTGTTGAATCACTATGTTGTACATCTGAAATTAATATAACACTGTATGTTAACTGTACTGGAATTAAAATTACATACTTATTTTAAAAATGATCGCACTGTGCACATTAAACTTATAAAATGTTAAACATGCTTTTATTTCATCCTTAAACTACCATTGAAAGTGTCTATTTTTGTCAGAATAGTTAGCTAGCTAACTGACAAACATAAATTATAGATCAAAAAGTACTTTTTGACTGGTGAGGTATATGAACAAAGATCATTGCTCAATGGCTTAGAATCATTTGGGGCATCAGATCTATACAAACAAACGCGCACACATCTCTGAAGTCTCAGTTTAAAAGAAAAGCACACCTCATGATAAATGCACCATTGAGGAAGAACAATGTTTCCTACAACTGGAGAATAGGTGCTCCCTAGGGACTTAGAGAAGGTGGAGGTGTGGTTACGCTCCTGGGCTCCAAGGTCCACAGCCCTGCCTGGACCACCACTCACCTGCTGGCGGTGTGCCCTGGGGCAAATTATATCACCCCTTCCTCCATTCCTTCGACTTTAAAAGTTGCAATTGAAGAAATGAGACAGGGGATCCCTGGGTGGCTCAGCAGTTTAGCGTCTGCCTCCAGCCCAGGGTGTGATCCCGGAATCAAGTCCCACATCGGGTTCCCTGCATGGAGCCTGCTTCTCCCTCTGCCTGTGTTTCTGTCTCTCTCTCTCTCTGTCTCTCATGAATAAATAAATAAAATCTTAAAAAAAAAAAAAAAAAGAAATGAGACAAAATCCTTCTTGTTGCCTGGCAAATAGTAATTACTCATTAATATATTGGCCATGGTCCCTTGAAAAGGGGAAGGGGAACTTAGAGACTGTGGAAGGCTCGTGACCAAATTATTCTGCAGACTGTTTAGAATAAAGTTTAGGAGTGCTCGCTTCAGCAGCACATATACAGAATAAAGTTTAGGAGACAGGAATTATAAACTAGCTGGAGACAGAGACATCCCAGATAGAAAAGGCAAAGGCACCTTTAGGAGGGAGAATTCCCAGTTCAGGGATCGTGATGGCTGTAACTCCTCTCTTTGCAGGTCTTGTCTCTCGGGCTGTTCTAGATGTGGGTCTTTAGATTATGAAGATTAGAAACCCGCTCAAGCTGGCACAAATGAAAGGGAATTAGTATAAGGCTACAGAGATGATCAGGAATCTGAGAGAGGTATAGTAGACCGAGAACCAGAAAATCAAGACTGAGGTCATGCTTGACATGTGTCTCCCTCTTCTTCACTCCACCAACCAACCCTATCATCTTGCACCTGTCCCACCAAGGCCACAAGTGGGGAAAAGAAGGGAACCCAACCAAACTCAATGATAAGCCTTCACCTCATGAGCAAAACTCGTCCAGCCTCTTCCTGCAGATCCCTGCAAGAGGGAATCTGATTGGCTCAGTTCATCCCCGGAGCCTGGGCCACTTTAGCCCAGGCCTGGCCAATGGCCTGCAATCCCCTGGATCAGGTATGTACCTTTGATCCAGTAGGCCTGGCTGCTCCTCTCAGGTGCCTAGGGCATGGTTTTTCCAGAGTGTAACCTGATGGTGAAACTTGTTTCTCGCAGAGATGCAGGGCCATACCTTGGCCCAGGTCCTCATCATGGACAAGGCCATCAGGTGGATAAGAAGCTCATGCTACTGACCTGTGAGGTCTGACCTTGAACTCTGAGGGACTTGAAGATATGCCTGATGACTCATAGGCTTTATTTACTGTCCTTGAATCTTGTGAAACAAGATCTACTTGTCTTGGGTTCCCTCATGGGTTTCAGGGCTTTGTTTGATGGATACTACAAACCCCTCCTGCTCTGCTGGAATTCAACAACCTCAAATTCATCCTTTTGGCTGCTTGACTTTATGGTGACTTTTACCAGTCGGATTGTAAATTTCTCAAAGGGATAACTTCAGGTTTGGAAATAGTCTTTGAGATTGTAGAGTCCAGCCTTCCATGTTACAGGTGTGGAAACTAGGGGAGGGGGGAAGGGGAAATGTCACACAGCAGCATAGGGTCAGGTGGGACCTGGAACCTACTCTCACACACTTAGTTCTCCATGGTCCTTGCAGTGCCTTATGCATAGCACGTTCCCAATAAACACCCCTTGGTTTATTTCTTATTGAGCTTTGGCCTTATACAAGCTCAATTGTTCTCTAGTGATAGCTTTCCTCCACCACCGACTTCAGCCCTAGAGGATCAATTTCCATCTGCCTTTCAGATGTTGGTCTTGGGGGTTGTGAGGTGGAAGCTGAGATGAGGCATGGGTGAAATATAACCTGGTTCTATCAAGCCATTATCTCTCCAGGCCAACACCACAGTAACAGAGTGTAGACACCAGTTGGGTAACTTCCCTCCTTCTGCCGGCCAGTGGCCACCAGACTGACACAGCACAAACCCACTCTAGTTTCTAGTTTTTTCTGCAGCGCCTCCCAGGCCAATGCTACACAACAGGGATTTTGGCCACTGATGTCCTCCCACCATGCCCATTTTCCTCCCAGGAGCCTTCTCTGACCATGCCAACCTACTAGGAAGCCTTTGCTCACTTACAAAAAAGTCCCCCTCGAACACTCCTGCACTGTTGGTGGGAATGTGAACTGGTGCAGCCACTCTGGAAAACTGTGTAGAGGTTCCTCGAAGAGTTCAAAATAGACCTGCCCTACGACCCAGCAATTGCACTGCTGGGGATTTTCCCCAAAGATACAGATGCAATGAAACGCCGGGACACCTGCACCCCGATGCTTCTAGCAGCAATGTCCACAATAGCCAAACTGTGGAAGGAGCCTCGGTGTCCATCGAAAGATGAACGGATAAAGAAGATGTGGTCTATGTATACAATGGAATATTACTCAGCAATTAGAAACGACAAATACCCACCATTTGCTTCGACGTGGATGGAACTGGAGGGTATTATGCTGAGTGAAATAAGTCAATCGGGGAAGGACAAGCTTTATATGGTCTCATTCATTTGGGGAATATAAATAATAATATTATTCATATAAATAATAATAATATAAATAATAATATAAATAATATAAATATAAATAATAATATAAAGGGAATATAGGGGAAAGGAGAAAAAATGAGTGGGAAACATCAGAAAGGGAGACAGAACATGAGAGACTCCTAACTCTGGGAAAGGAACTAGGAGTGGTGGAAGGGGAGGTGGGCAGGGGGTGGGGGTGACTGGGTGATGGGCACTGAGGGGGACACTTGATGGGATGAGCACTGGGTGTTATGCAATATGTTGGCAAATTGAACACCAATAAAAAATACTTTTAAATATATATTAAAAAGTCCCCCTCACATAGTGTGGCATTTCATCATTTTCCCTCATATCACACTGGTGCCAGCCTGGTCTCCTCAGCTCCTAAAGGCAGGTAACCTCTTACCCCCACCCCACACTCTGTTGGGCTCCCATCCGGTCTTCAATAAATATATTGACTGGGGCACCTGGGTGGCTCAATGGTTGAGTGTCTGCCTTTGGCTCAGGTCATCGTGACCCCAGGGTCCCCACAGGGAGCCTGCTTCTCCCTCTGCCTGTGTCTCTGCCTCTCTCTCTCTCTCTCTCTGTCTCTCATGAATAAATAAATAAAATCTTAAAAATACATACATACATACATACATACATACATACATATATAAATGTATTGACTGATGGAGGGAAGGCTGGAAGGCAGGCAGAAGGAGAAGGAAGAAGAAAGGAGAGTATTTCTTTTTGCTATTATCTTCGGCACATGTGAATTAGGAAAAGCAGCTGCTTAACACAGAGAGAATCATTCTGACTTTCAATTTCTAGCCTCTGTGGTGACAAGTCAAACAAAGGCAATTCTTGGCACTCAGATCTGCCGCAATTAAACCCATTCTGGTGCCAGTTTGTTACCTCTGCACCCAGCAGCAGCTCGGACCCAAGGCTGCAGGTTGGGCTTACGATCAACTACAGAGACAGAAGGACGCCAGATGAAGACCCTGGGGGCCCTGGGCCTCCCATTTTGGGAAACTTTGTTCTGAGGGTCCCACAGGGCCTCCCTCTCAGAGCTGGGCCTGTGGCAGGGGGGAAACTAGAACCGAAGTTTCCTTGAAGACAAACCTAACTTATTTCACACATGAAGATGAGTCACCCCCAGCCCACCCCCACCCCAAGAATCCTCTGGGCAGCACCAGCTCTGCTGGCAACTTCACAGAAAGAAAAATTCAGGAATCCCTCTCCTGGCTCGGAAAGACCTTGGGATCAGGGAAGGAATCCACTGTCACAGAATACTTGCTATGTGGCAGAGCAAGCCTAAAGACGTTATCACAAGGCCAAGAATGGTTGTGGAGTCAACTATCCAAGGTCACCATGTAGAAGTGAAGGAAGCTGTCCAAGGTCACAGTGCCAGGAAGTGCCATGCCCACGATTCAAACCCAGGGGTCAAGCTGACTTCCCGTCTGCGCACTGTCCCGGCTGGCCCTCTCATCCCAGGCACTCTCCCCAAACAGAGGTGTGTACTCTCCGCGGATGTTTTGCATTCTGCACATTGCTCAGCCTCTTGTCACCTCTGGGGGTGTGATTTAAAGCAAAAGCAAGGGCAGCCCCGGGGTGGCTCAGTGGTTTAGCGCCACCTTCGGCCTAGGGCCTGATCCTGGAGACCCCGGAATGAGTTCCACCTCATGGAACCGCCTCCTGCATGGAGCCTGCTTCTCTCTCTACCTGTGTCTCTGCCTCTCTCTGTCTCTCATGAATAAATAAATGAAATCTTAAAAAAAAAAAAAATAAATAAAGCAAAAGCAAAACCAAGACCCAGACCATTCCATTCTTGTTTCTGTGCAGGTGGCATGCATAGCACACATCATGCAAAACAGCATTGACGAAAAAGGTAGGCAAATGGGAATTTGCTGAGTGGATGGACTCCAGGACTATCGCATATTTTTATAAACCTAGGAAATCATCCAGATGTTAAAGCATAAAGAAATAAGACGCTGCTTGAACCAATGAGGCATAAATGCTAAGAGGGACAAACCAGCGGGAAGTCAGGTACGCTTAAACATGTTATGTTCCTTTGGTGGGGGGACCAGACCTGGCACCCAGACAGCTCGCTTCCTATGCCTCCTCCACTCCTTACCAAAGTGCAGCTGTGGACCTGCAGTCTTCCCCTAGAAGGGAGGGGATGACATGTCCCCATGCCCTTTGCTACAAGGATCAAATGAGCTGCTCTGCAGGGCGTCGCTGTGGATGAGCTTTGCTTTCTTTCCATAGTTTGGCTCATGCTGAGTCGCAAGCCTGGAAGATAGGCTCTCTACTCAAAATCCCACCCCTCCTTTCAAGGCCTACTTAAAGCCTTACCTCGAGTGAGAAGCCATCCCAGGCTCTTTCTGCCCTCTACACCCACCCTCCATTCTTGTTCCCCCCCACCTCAAACTCTCCCATCAGTCTGTCCCCCCCAGCCCCATCCCCCCCTTGTCAAACTGCTGGGACTTTCAGAATTGCCTTTTTCTGTCTCACCTAGAGTCTTAGTCAGATGCCTACCCCTTCCTTTGGCTTTGTTAAAAATCTTAGTAATCCTTAGGTCAAGTGCCACCTCCTCCAGAAAGCCTCCTCCTGCCCCTGCCCTGCATCCACCCTCCATCCTGGTTGGCCGCTCCTGCCAAGGGTTCCTTAGAACTTTCTGCTCATCCCTGTGTTAAGTGTTGTCTTATTCCCTATCCTTTCATTGCCTGTAGTCCTCACCCTAGACTTTGAGCTCCAGGAGGGACTAAGGGTCTTGCTTGTCTCGGCATTCCCAGACATGTCCCATCTGTGGAAAGTGCTCATCAAAAGTCCTATGTGTCAATAAATGGATCTGTACTGCGGTTATACTGTGTCACACAGTTCCTCCGGGGGGTTTCTACACCCCTTGCTTGGAGGGGTGTACAGCATCCTGTATTTCTCAGGAAGGAAGGCCTCCCTGTCCAAACCTCAGTGTCTGGCACTTAGTAGGCGCTTGGAAAACGCCGGTGATCTGGTCAAGTGGTCACTGAATCATCCGCCACGCTGAATTCTCCCAGCCACCAGGTCCCCCCGTCCCAACTCTCAGCACGGCCAAAGGAAAATTAATTGGTTGCAAAGTGCATATCTAATTGCAACATCCCGCCCCTGCCACAGAGATGCTCAAATGTTAATTACCACATATACATCTCAATAACAGACGTTAGCATTTGATGCGGCGTTAATAACGCCACTCGGGCGGCCCAGCGAGCACGCCGGGCTTCCTTTTATCTGCCATTAGGGCAGACTTTGCACTTTGGGCGCGGAAGTCTTCATCCTTGGAGCCTGAAACCGAGCGTTTCCCTCGCAAGCCCGGACCGCGCCTGAGCCCCCAGCTCGCCCCCCGCGGAGGCCCCCCCGCCGCGCCGCGCCACGGTCGCGGGGAGGGGGCGGCGGCGGCATCCCCGCGTCCCCGCCGCGCCGCGCTCCCCCGGGCCCGCCATCCCCGCAAAGAAAGGCGGACTACATTACCCAGCAGGCCCCGCGCCGCCCTCTTCCTTTCAAGCCCGCGCACGTGGCCGGAGGGGAGGGCGGGGCCGGGACGTCACTCTCCTGCATTCCCTTTCCCTGTGTCAGAGCAGGGATCGGTTTTTTTTTCCTTCCTCTACTCCCTCCCCCCCCACCCGCCCCTCCCTCCCTCTCTCCCTCCCCCTCCCTCCCTCCCCTCTCGGCTGGGCTGGTGCGCTGGGGCGCCCGATCCCCTCTGCGGCCGGGACGCGCGGAACTCGCGGCAGGAGTCGGCTCTCGGGAGCCTCCTCCCTCCCTTCCCCTTCCCTGCCCCCTTCCCCCACCCCCGACCCGGACTCGGAGCGCGGCCGGAGGAGCCCCGAGGTGAGCATCCCCCCGCCCGCCGCCCGCTTGAGTCAGCTCGGCTTGCGGATCGATTCGGGGACCCGCCGGGAGGCTGCGTGACGTGCGCGTGCTTATGGATACAGCCGGGAGAGCGGCCGCAACAATTAGCCCCCCCGCGCCCCGCCCCGCGCCCCCCGCCCCGCGCCCGCCCCCCGCCCCGCGCCCCGCGCCCGCGCCCGCGCCCCCCGCCCCGCGCCCGGCCTCCGACGCCCTCCCGCTCGCGGATCGCGCCCCAGGCCCCCCGCAGGGCTCCCAGCGCGGCGGCGAGCCGTGGCCTTGGGGCCCCCGGGGAGAGGGCGCTCTCGGGGGCGCACGGCTGGAGCCCGACCCGCGTCGGAGCCGCGCGGTGTAGCCGCTGTCATGTGCCGGGTCCCGAGCCGGGGGCGGGGGGCGGGGGGCGGCGGCGAGCGAGCGTGATCGCTCCCTTTTGTGTCGGAGCCCGCACTGGCCGCATCAGGCAGTTGCTTTAGCCGCGGCCAAACTTGCAGCTGTTCGACCGCGCTCCGCCGAGGTAGGGAGCGCGGCCCCGGGCGGCCACTCCGGGCGGCCCGAGACGCCGCGCCCGCGGCCCCGCAGCGACCCGGGCCGGGGTCTGCGGCGGCCCCTCCCTCCGCGGCGGCGGCTGTGTCCGGGGGCCGTGCGGGGTGTGCGCGCCCGTCGCCGCGGCGCGGGGATGTCTGTCGTCTAGACGGGCCGCACCCTCCCCGGTCGCCGGCAGCGCGGGCCGCGGGGCGCGGGGGATGGGCGCCGAGCGGGAACCCGAATCGGCGGGGTCTCTGCGGTCGCCCTTCGGACCTCGCCCTCGGCGCTGGCTGCCGGCTGCCGGCCCCTTGTTGTCATCCCCGCCGCCGCGGCGTCACCGGGCCTGGGGATGGGTCCCGGCGGAGCGGGCTAAGGTGACAGGCTCGCGGCGGCCGGTGGCCGAGCGGCCGCGGGGTGGGCTCCGGCCCGGGCTCTTCTGGACGAGGAGCAGGTGACGGTGCCGGACGCGGTCGTGGGGGCAGGGGCGGGGGCACAGGGGGCACAGGCGGCGGTGGTGGTCCCGGGCCCGCGGGCGCGAGCTGGGCACGCCCCGACCCTGACGGGGAGAGACCATCGGAGCTCGGAACCGCTCCTCCGGCCGGTGTGAGCGGGGAGGGGGCTGCGGGGGCCTGTGCGTCGCCTCCCCGCCCAGCTGGGTGTGTAGCGCCGTGCGCGGGGGGCGGGCGGGGGGGCCTGGCGCGGCGCTGGGGACGCGCGTGGGCCCGACCAGCCGCGGCTCGGGGTCGCGGTCGGGCTCCTAGTCCCGCGTGTGTCCGCGCGCGCACGCGGCCGGGTGACCCGGCCTGGGGGGGCTGCGGCTGCGCGGCCGGGGAGCCCCTGCAGAGGCGGGTGCGCCGGGTGCGCGACGGAGTCCCGGGCCACGCGCGCGGCCTCCCTCCGCGGCCCCGATGCCCCCGGACCCGGCGGCCCGCAGCCTCCTCGGCGAGGCGGGGTGCCCGCGTGGACCCTTGCCCGGCGCGCGCCGCTGCCGCGGGGACCCTGGGGAGGAAGGACCAGCGCGCCCTGTGCACCCGCTTCCAGGTCTTGGTCCTGGAGACCCAGCGCGCGGCCCGCCAGGCCCCGCCTGCCGCCCCCCCCCCCGGCTGCCCCCCGGCTGACCCTCGGCTGCCCCCCGCCTGCACCCCCCCGCCTGCTCCCCGGCTGCCCCCCCGCCTGCTCCTCGGCTGCCCCCCGCTTGCCCCCCCCACGTGCCCCCCGCCTGCCCCCACCCCCCGCCTGCTCCCCGCCTGCCCCCCCCCGCCTGCACCCCGCCTGGCCCCCCACGTGCCCCCCGCCTGTCCCCACCCCCCGCCTGCTCCCCGGCTGCCCCCCGCCTGCCCCCCCCCGCCGCCTGCACCCCGCCTGGCCCCCCACGTGCCCCCCGCCTGTCCCCACCCCCCGCCTGCTCCCCGGCTGCCCCCCGCCTGCCCCCCCCCCCCCCCCCCCGCTGCGGGCCGCCGTCCTAGGCCGCCTTCGCCGCGGGTCCGTGCGGCCTGGGGTCCCGCCCCGAGCCCAGGGCCGGCGCGCAGCCGGGGAGGCCTGGAGCTGCGGGCCCCGAGGCGGCTGCAGCCTCGGTGGGCGAAGGTGACACAGCACGAGCGCCGCCGCCGCGGGAGCCGGAGGAGAGAGTCCCCGAGCCCGGGGAGGGCCGCGGCTGTCCGGGCCGGGTTCCTCCTGCCCCGCGCGGGCTCCGGCCTGAAAACCTCAGGAACCCCGGCCTGGAGCAGGCTCGGCCCGCGCGGAAATCGCCAGGCTCCCCGGAGAACCCAGTTACACGGGAACAGGATGCACCGGCAGACGCCAGCCGTGCGGCCTCGCAGGACGCGCTCGGGTTGCCTGAGGAAACTCCCTTTGAGTATTTGAAACAGGGTTCGATTTACACACAGATCATCTCTGGTGTGTCCGGTGTCTGTCCTAGATAATGCAGGCTTGTAGGCAGTAATTTTGTAACGCATTCTGGGGTACAGTGTCATCGGTGATTAACAGACTTCAATGATACTACTATGTTTGTATGACTTGGCAGGGTGTTCTCCCACCCTCTACCCCCACTTTGAATCATCACATTTATTAAGAGGGTCCTGTGAGGTGAGGTGAGGGGTTAGTAACCCCATTTTACAGACCAGCACACTGAGACTCAAATAGTGCCGTGATTTGCCCAAGGTCTCTGGGGGTGGGGGGCGGGGGTGAAGACCTCCCTTCCTCCTTTCTGAAGTCCTACGATTTCTCCTCCAGGCCTATAGCTTTTAATTTTAAGCAGTGGCCTGTGTGCATGTGTTTGGGTGGTTGTTTTGTTTTTAAGATTTTATTTGTTTATTCGTGAGAGACACACGGAGAGAGGCAGAGACACAGGCAGAGGGAGAAGCAGGCTCCATGCAGGGAGGGGTGGGGGATGCATACCTCTATCCCAGGACCCAGAAATCATGCCCTGAGCCAAAGACAGATGCTTAACCTCTGAGCCACCCAGGTGCCCCTGTTTGGGTTTTTTTTGAGAGTAGGTCTTGGTGCCCCCAGAAGTACTGAACCTGAGGGAGGGGGTAAATCATACTGGTATTTATCCTTTGTCAAAACACTTTTTATTTGCTACCAGTTCTAATGAGAAGAGCCATTAAAGAACAGAAGTCTGCACTGCTGTTATTATTACTTATCTGATAATTTGCTAATGGTAAGTGGTTATCAGCTTTGATACGTCCGCTATCCCAGAATCATACCTGCGCATAATAAATCCGTATGGCATCTATGTTTATGCAACACATGCCTGTGTTCATATGAGTGTGCTCGTGGATTCAGTGTCCTTACTGGTTTCAGTACTGGTTTCAAAAACCATTGCTTTAAAGTATAGATCCCTGGGGGCACCTGGGTGGCTCAGTGGTTGAGCATCTGCGTTCGGTTCAGGTTGTGGTCCTGAGTCTGGGGATGGGGTCTTGGGATCGAGTCCCACATCGGGCTCCCCACAGGAAGCCTGCTTCTCCCTCTGCCTGTGTCTCTGCCTCTTTCTCTGTGTGTCTCATGAATACATAAATAAAATCTTTTTTTTTAATTTTTTATTTATGATAGTCAGAGAGAGAGAGAGAGAGAGGCAGAGACACAGGCAGAGGGAGAAGCAGGCTCCATGCACCAGGAGCCCGACGTGGGATTCAATCCCGGGTCTCCAGGATCGCGCCCTGGGCCAAAGGCAGGCGCCAAACCACTGTGTCACCCAGGGATCCCATAAATAAAATCTTAAAAAAAAAAAAATAAATCAAGTGTAGATCCCTAGGGTGCCTGGGTGGCTCAGTCGGTTAAGCATCTGCCTTGAGCTCAGGTCATGATTCCCAGGGTCTAGCCCCCATCATTGGCCTCCTTGCTCTGACAGAACCTGCTTCTCCCTCTGCCCCTCCCCCTACTTGTGCTCGCTCTCTGTCTCTCAAATAAATAAATAACAATTTTTTTAAAGAGATTTTATTTATTTATTTGTGAGAGACCCAGAGAGACAGCGAGAGAGAAGCAGAGACACAAGCAGAGGGAGAAGCAGGCTCCATGCAGGGAGCCCGAAGTGGGACTCCATCCTGGGTCTCCAGGATCAGGCCCTGGGCTTGAAGGTGGCGCTAAACTGCTGAGCCACCCAGGGATCCCAAATAAATAAAATCTTAAAAAAAAAAAAAAGTGTAGATCTCTGAGAAACCATCCTAGGTGATACCCCTGCCCCCTGCTTCTCTGGGGATAGAGAAGCCCTGAAAGAGCAAAGAGCTCCCACATGCCCAAATGTATTTTTCAGAGTTCATGTACCGGAAGGTTGCTCAGCCTGAGCCTGGAGGGTGTATTATGTTTGACCAACTAATCAGTCACGATTATGTATTGGGCACCTACATGTTTCTGTGTCTTGGAAGCGTGTGCAAAGAAAATTGAACACACGATCCCTGCCTGCCAAAAGCATATTCTAGCTGTGGAGATAAACGTTAAGATTTTAAATCCAGCATATGTTTATTGAACACCTACCTTAGGCTAGCTACTCTACTCTGTTTGGGGGCACACAAAGATAGTAGAGTAGAAATAGCTACGTTATAATGCAGTAAAATGGATGATTCACAGCCTACAGGAGAGAACAAATCATAAATACTATAGAGCACTCACCCTGAGCCTTAGTCAACTTCACACATGTTGGTGGGAAGGATGTGTGATGCCAGTTCCTATCCTAGAGCAAAGGCAGAGGAAGCACAGCCTTCCGACCCTTGTTAGCATGGACCTGGGGCGGTTGGTTCACACCCTCCCAGGTGTGTCTGCAGGTATGTCCTTCCGTGGAAGTTAGGCAGCGGGAGGGAAGTGACCTGGAAGTCAACCAGTGGGGTACTCCGCAGAGCAGTGAGGAGCTGACACGTTTTTTTCTCCCTGGTTCTGCCCCAGCTCTGCTGGGCTACCCGCGGCCCTGGCAGGCTCTCTTCAGTGATAGGCTGCGGCTCTGGCCAAGGTCTCACTCAGGCCCTTCCTGGGTTTAATAGTTTCTGTCGTACAGGTGGGTCGGGATGTTTTGCTGTGGGTCTGCTTTTTATCTGTTCATTCCCAAACTCACTCCTGGGCCCCCGACACTGTCGTCTCAATTTCGTATCAGCTTGGGAGTCCAGTACCCTTGTCTTGAGGTTCCATTGTTTGCCATTCTGATGATGAAGGAGGGAGCAGGAGGTGGTAGGGAGGATGGAGAGAGAATCCCAAGCCTAGAGAGAGAACAGGAGGTTCAAACAGACGGGCGAATCGCAGCTTCTGGGATTTTTCCAAATGTGATGGCATTGCTACATAGCTTTCCCGATAATGTGGCAGCTTCCCCCGATGTTCTTTTGGGGGATCGTCCACCTCTTGGCCTCACTGCCAACCTAGTCACCTGGGCTCAGTTGTTTTACTCGTCCCGCTTTTCTGCTGTCCAGCCTCCTGCTCTACACAGTTTACTGCAGAGCAGTGCTGTGATGGTGGCCTTTTCCCTCAGTTATCAGCACGCTGACTGTCGACATCTGCCTCTTGTTTCTGAATTAAACCCAGGCCAAAGCTGTGGTTCAGGATAGGGTGGGGGGGGGGGGTGCGGGGAAACAGATGCACCCAGAGCTGATCTCTGTGTGAAGAGCCGGAGGCCAATCGAGATGAAATGACTTGCCCAGTCACTGGGAGCCCTTGGCAGAGTTGGGACTAGAAAGTCCAGATTTCCATGCCTGCTTCAACCTTCCTTTTCCAATACTGTGATGCTTTCTGAAGAAAGTGTGAGATTCTCACTTCCCAAAGAGCAAGAATGCTACTCTCTCCTCTCTGCTTTCCTCTGGTTCTGGAATTCACCTCTTAGTCTTAAGATGCTTTTCCCTTGAGACTACCCTTCCCTGCCTTACGTTTTGCCTCTGGCATCCAGGAACCCAGCCGAGGGCATAGATTTGTGAGAGGTGGTATGCCTGGGGGCTTCCCAGTACACTTAGGTTTGGTCTTTGGCTTCCCCTTCTGATGGCAGGGTCCTCTGCAACCTCCTGAAAGTGTTTGCAAAGCTGTTAGGTGTGCACATATTTTTTTAGGAAGAGGACCCAAAGCTTTCATTTGATCCCCGCCTAACTCAGTAAATATAAAAACTACTGGTGACGGTAGTGGAGTTGGATGGAGGTTGGTTGGCACTGGGGACTACACTTGATTTGGGTTTACGGTTTGCAGAGTAATTCACACCAATGATCTCATCTGCTTTTGACCATAACCATGCGAGGCTGTCAGCATTATTCCCTTTCTGTACACAAGGAGACTGAGCCTCCGAGGTTACTGACATGCCCAAGTCACCAGGAAGAAGTAGAGTGGGGATCTGAAACCAGGTCTTCAGACTTCAAATCCAGTGCGTAGGATTGGGGTGGTTCATGG
Source organism: Vulpes vulpes (assembly GCF_048418805.1). Lineage (NCBI taxonomy): Eukaryota > Metazoa > Chordata > Mammalia > Carnivora > Canidae > Vulpes > Vulpes vulpes. The sequence goes on from NC_132792.1 coordinate 80,305,752, forward strand.
TGTCACACCGTCGTTACAGTTTGGCGAGTGGAGCACATCCAATTTTTTAGAACTTTTTATGCCAACCGTTAGCTCAGATCCAGCACAGAGTCAGACCCAAGTGCTGACTAACTTACTCAGGGCTGCGATGGATAAATTATGGGAGACAGTTATCAGAGCAGCAATATGGGAACAGAGGCCAGTTGGGTTGATTTTGTGAAAGAGGTGACTTTGGGAGTGGGTCTGCAGTCATGGAGGGCCTAGGATAGGTTTTAAATTGGGGCAATGGCCCAAAAATCTATAAAGGGGAAGTTGGGTTCTGAGCACAGTGGTTGAGAAATACAGCAGCTTGGTCAAGAGGCATCCGTTCTAGCCTCAGAGATCAGGGAGGGCTTCCTAAAGGAGACCGCACTGAAGCCAAAAGCAAATGGATAAAAAGCAGTTAGTCAGGAAAGGAGATGGAAGCAGAAAGGAACAGCATGTGCTTAAGAGGGGAGACCTGAGGCTGTCTGGGCATAGCGAGAGATAGTGGCAAGAAGGTCAAGTTCAGAGCTGGAGAGGCAGATAGGGCACGGATCCGCGCGGGGTTTTATGAGCCTGGCCGAGGACCTTGGCTTCGAGACCGCAGGTGGAGCATGGAGGATGGGGAGTTGAGCAGAGCTGAGGCACGCTGCTGTGGGTCAGAAGGGAATGTGACCCAGAGAGCCAAGGGGTTGCTGGGCCAAGGAGGCAATGACAGATTCCATCCCGTATCCAGGGATGAGGCCTGGAGCCAGGGCTGTGTGTAGGGGGATGGAGGCAAGGCGGCTACGTAGTATAAACATTTGGGGACCAAAGGCTGCAGTGATTGCTTAGCTTGGAGGAATAAAGAAGTCCCAGTGATTCCCAGGTTTCTGGCCTCACGGATAGGGTGGATGGCAGCCTTTACCCCGGTGTGTACCTCTGGTTGCCAGAGCAGGTCACCTGAGGTCAGGGCGATAAGGAGGACCTCGTGAGCTCCACCCCAGATGTGTGGGATTTGAACTGCCAGCAGGAGAGTCCCGAGGAGGAGCTGGCTTATAGACGGTACAGTGTGCAGGGCAGCCCCCCCGGGGACGTGTGTGTGGGCAGGAGCTGGGGTTGTGGGAGTGGGAGAGATCTGCCTGGATCCCGTGGGGGCTGCTGGAGACAATAAAAGACCTCTTCCTCCCATTGTCAGAGAATCCTTTGTCATGCCGGGCGCTGTCTCAGGGAAGCGGCGGGGATGCTGTGTCATGCTGGAGGCCCAGCTGGCAGCCTCCAGCGACAGCTGAGAGCACGCCTCAGCTGGGAGCCTGGAGAGTTAGGGGCCAGGCTGTTTCATTTGCAACATCCCTGTGGAGCAGAGCCGTGTTCCAGGCCCTTGGGGCATGAGCAGAGGCCAGAGGGGACTGGACCCGGCTTCGGAGGAGTGGGCAGCGTGGTGGCTCCCAGACGTGGACACATGAAGCCACTAAAAAGCTTTCACTACGTGCGCAGGTCACGCGCAGGTCGCGGTGTGCCATTTCAGTAGCTGAGTGTTGTGGATGCTTCTTGCCACACTGCATTTCCAGAGAGCTGATGGGTCTTAGGCAGAACTCCAGCCTTTATGGTTTGGGGCCTTCAGGGCCTGAAATAGCGCCTGGCACATAGTAGGTGTTCCACCTCTGTGTGTGGATCTGCAGGGATGTGGCCAGAGTTCCTTGTTTGGGGAGGGAGCTCAGCCAGGGAAGGTTCTCCTGAGCAAGTCCGAAGAGGGTATCCCAACCCCGAGTTCGAATATTTTTAGTGCCACAATGGAGTAAAAAACTTGAAAATCTTCCAATTACCAAGCACCTAGAAATGCTGTATAAAATATAACTAGCATCCTTTCAAAGACGAGCTGATCTCAGAGAATGGCAGGGAAGCACCTGGGGCACCCAACATTAAATGTGGACAGTCAGCTTCCACTTGGGCCATTCTGGGGGGTTGGGGTGGCTGAGGGGTGAGTATACTGGTCTCAGAACCAAAGGAGGTTGAGTCCTGGCAACGTGTCCTCCAGGAGACCAGATGGCAATTGGAATGGAGAGCCCTCCCTAAACCGGGCCCCTGCAAAGTATTGCACACTTGGAGAGGGGATGGAAGAGACGTCAGCCCGTTGGCATGGGAGTGGGGGAGGGGGAGCTTGGCAGTCTCCGCCCGGATCCCCACGCTGGAGGGGGAAAAAATTGACCCTGGAAACTAAAGAATACCTCAGGCCTGTTATGGATTTGGATGTCCACCACAAATACGGGCCCCCGAGAGGGAGGAGTTAGCAGATAAAGCCTCCAGGGACCAGGCCCCCCCCCCAGCTCTCAGCTGCCAGGAGCACGAGTAAGATTCTGGGTTCCTCACCCTTCACTGATTTGAGTGTCTGCCACTGTGGAGAGAATGCTGAAGGACCCAGGTGGCCTGAGTGAGCAGGAGGAGGAGAGAGAGGCCTTACTGGGAACCTTTTGAAAGGGCCTCTGAGACACCCCATGCCAGTGCCTGCAAAGGAGTGTTCCTGCCCTGGGGCTTCATCTCTTAGCAGAAGCCTGCCGAGGAGCCTGTCCAGGAAGGCCAGAATGTTCTCTCCTACCGTTGACTCAGGACACGTCCTTATGGAGGCTTCTGTCCAGGTTCCCCTAAGGGTGCCGTATGCAGACTCCGCCCTGCAGCTGGTCCCGCGGACTGGGTACCACATCACCTCCCCTGCCCAGGTTCCTGGAACTTCAAACCAGGGACCACGTTTCTTCGAGTTGCCCAGGGGATCTCCTAGCTGGTGGGAGAATCCTGACTATCTTAGCACTTGCTCCAGTGCTTCCCGTGGCTTGGGGCATATTGCTGTGTGAGGCAGCCCCGTCCCCTGCGTCCATCCTGTCCCCATCCTGTCCCTCATCCCTTGTTGGAAGGCTTTGGCCTTCAAGCTGGAAAGGCCTTACAGAAGCCCCCGGCAGGACCCAGCCCTTTCTCCCCAAAACCACTGTGGCTGGGGTGAGAGACATTTTCCAGGCCCTTCACCATCCTGTTGGTTTCTGCGGGAAGGGCCTTGATTTGTCAAGGCTGAGGTTCTGTGAGCGAGCAACCAGCCGAGTCCCATCCTAACTTACTGAGCACGGAGGCAGTTTTTGCAGATGGGCATGCGGTTAGCCACGTTGGCTGCATGGGCACAGTCTGTGATGTAGACGTTTTGAGAAGCTCTGGCTCAGTGCTTTTCAGATTAACACGGGAGAAGCAACAGCACGCATTGCAGGTTCCTTCCTCCAACACCCACAATGCATTTCAGCTTATAAGTAAATGACTCTGGACTCTGGTGCAGGGAGCTGAGGTTTCTCAAGTATCTGTTAGGTGCCAGGCACAGTGCTAGGCCCTCTCTGTGTACCTCCTTAAATAAAAGTGACATCTGTGAGGGAGAGGGACAAGGAGGCAGAGACTGGGGAGATGCCTAACAGTCCTTGTGACAGTTGAGTCCCAAAGTTATTCAGAAAGAATGTGTGTGGTTCCATCTGGGGTAGGCGGAGCTGACATTCCCAGCGCTGTTCCCTTTTAGGGCCTGCCTCCTGGGGAGGCTGAGAGCTGAGAAGCCAAGGCCTTTGCCCTGTTCCTGGGTCATTAGCTGGGAGGCTTAGGAGTCTGAATCAGGAGCTTAAGAAAGTGTCAGCTGGGAACTCCACATCCTGGTGTGCCACCAAACTGGATGGGGCTTCATAACCAGTGTTTGGGGTCTGCCTGCAGTGCCCTGGGCTGTCCTCAGGTTCTTCTGGTTCCCAGGATGGTTGGGGTCTGTGGGGTTCCTAGATGCCCCAGGCACCACGTTGGGTTATGCTGAGTGGAAGTTGCCTGGGCAGCGAGGTTGTCTCAGCCGGCTGCATGTCCGCACGGGCACCCCCAGTTCCACACAGGGCCGCTGCTGGCCCGGTGCCGTGGTGAGGGTCAGGGATTCCGGGAAAGCACCCTGTTCCTATTTCCTCCTCCATCCCCTGGCCCCCAAAAGTTCTTCCCTAGGCTCACATTCTGCTGGTTTGCCTGAAACCTTTTGGCTTAAGGCCCTCCCCCCCACCCACCGTGAGTGTTTGAGGCGGTTTGGCAGGCAAACCCTGGCACCTGCTGTGGGAAGAGGAATTGGGGGAACCTGGAAGGGTCCCTCCCTCCCATCGTTGTTTTGGTGGGAAGACAGAATGGCCTCATGTTTGCATAAGGCGGGATGTCCCGGGTAGGGGGAAAGGAGTGTGCCAAAGCAGCCGCCACAGGGCCAGTAGACATGGGTGTCCAAACACAGACACGTTGGACGGTGAAGGGGGTGCTATTAATAGTCATGTTGGGACACAGCCGTCAACTGGGACAGTCCTGGACCAGGGGTGGCGTGTAGGCCACTCCTGATGCTGTTACCAACTCTTTCTGCCGCAGAGATTGTGGATGGGAGTGGCTACAAGGAAACAGGCAGCTGTTTCCCCATTTTGCTTAGAGGCTAGAGAGGAAAGCCTTTAATGGGGGGACTGTGGACTCAAAGCACTGACGGGTCCTCAGCTTCCAGCCACAAGGAGTTATTGTCTGTCTCCCCATGATCTCAATTTTGAGGTTGGATTTGGAGGTGGAAGGTTAGAGAGATGGAAACCACTAGGCTTGTTGGATATTCTCCAGCTACACGGCTACAAGTTCAAAAGAACACTAGGCTAAAGAACGGTTAAAAACCAGGGTGTTTACAGACAACAGAGCCAGACATCTGAAGCGAGGGGCTCTGGGGTTGGCTCATTCACTCACTGGGTCAGGGATCATTTCAAGGATTCATCCTAACTTTACAGGCAACCATCGTTGGCATTTTGGCCTTTGTCCTTGGGCTTGTCTCCTCATGGTCACAGCATGGCTGCCCCTGCTCCATACATCATGTTCTCCTGGACTGTGTCTGAAGGCAGGCAGGAGAGTAAGTTTCTCCTTGCATTTTAATTTATCAAGCATCAAAACCTTTCCCTGAATCCCTCTGCCAGAATTTCCAGCAAATCCCATTGAAGACGGATAGGTAGCAACTGACACCTCAGCTCCATGGAGGCGGAGAAAGGGAGTCTTGGTGTTTTCTGCCTCATTTACAGGAAGAGGTGAGACCTCTGACAAGGCAGTGGGGAGGAGGAGAGTTATGGCTGGGTCAGCATTGATGTGACTTAACAAATTTCAATTTTTTTTTTTTTACTTATTTGGGGAGTTGTCAGCTTTATTGAGAAACAACTGTTTACACCTCAATATTATTGAAGTTAAAAAAAAATACACCCCCGGCTCTGGCAGCCAATCTGCTTTCTTGCAGTGCAGTTTTCCCTTTCCTAGTGATTATTATTTCTTAACCCACAGGTGTCGTTGGGGCGTAGGACCCCAGGTGCCCTGTGCTGCCTTTTGCTGCGGGGTCTCGATGGTGGGTTCTGCACCCCATGCCCCCAATAGCCCGTCTGCAGCCCCACAGCTGACAGCCGGAGTTGTCCCGAGGCAGGTGGCCCAGACGACGGGCCCCAAGATGCCTGAGGTGCTGAGGGCCGGCTGATGGCAGACTGCTACGGGATCCAAAGAGGAAGCTGCCCCTTGGCGTGGCCTACATAGCTTGGGTCCTGCAGGGTCAGCGCTTGTGTCTGTGCTGGCCGGGAAGGCTGTGGGTGCTGCCTTCCCCTCCCCAAAGCACTGCCCCTTCCTGCAGACCAACAGCCTGGGCTGCAGGTGCCTGCCTGGGCCCCTGGGGGCAAACCCACCCCTGGACAGGGCTTTATTCTCTTTTTGTATCTGGCCTCCTCCCCAGCACTTGGCCTGTCAATCTTTTTTTTTTTTTATTGTTTTTTAAGATTTTATTTATTCATGAGAGACACAGAGAGAGGCAGAGACACAGGCAGAGAGAGAAGCAGGCTCCCTATGGGGAACCTGACATGGGACTCGTTCCTGGGACTCCACGATCATGCCCTGGGCTGAAGGCAGATGCTCCATCGCTGAGCCCCGTGGGTATCCCTTGTCTGTCAATCTTTAGGGCACGTGGCCCTCGCTGTCCCTCCTATCATCCTTGGGGCCTCATGCAGTGTGTTCTCTGAGATCCTGAGCACTTTGACACCACCCTCATCCGAGTCGCCTGTGGATAGACCACAGGACCAGGGCAGTGCCCACCACAGGGTCCCTGCCCCATGAGAAGACACATGTTTTGTAGCGAAGCACCTGTTGTAGAAACAGGAAAGCGCTTGCTCATCCCAGTGGCTCTCCAGCTTGAAAACCCGTCGGTGGCGGTGGCAGCAGAGCGCGGAGCCCGGCTTGCCCATTTACGGATCTCCACGTCACCCTGCCCTGCCGAGGATGAAAGGCAATCGCCAGTAGGTGGTTTAGTCAGTTTTCCTTGAGTTTTGCCTCTGAAGCATCACATGCAGAGATTGACACGTTGTGATGATCTGAAAAGGTCACTCGGCCTGGGGGCTGCCGCTAGTGACCTGGGTGACCTCAGGCAAGTCACATCAGGGCTGGATGCTTTCTCCTCGGTGACCTCGGGGATTGGATGAGGATGCATCTGACATCCCTGTCTTCCTCTGCGGCTCCCAGGGCGGGAGCCAATCGGCGGGGTTCCATGGGCAGCGTGGACTGGCAGAGGGAAGGAAGAAGCCCCGTGGCGTCATCTTGGCATCCGCCCACACCTCGGGCAGCAGCTCTGGATCTGCCTGAGTCAGCCATTGGGACCTATGGTTTGGCAGTTTGATCCTTCCCTATAGAATTTTTTTTTTTCCCGATAAGGTAGTCATTACCTCCACCCCATGCCAAGCTCCGTTCTGGGTCTTTTAAGGTATGTGGGCCTTGAGTCAGATCCACTGAAGGATACGGGGAGAGGGTTATTGGGGAGTGAGTGGTGTAATATGTCTTCTTCCTCTGGGAGAAACAGACGTGGGTGACCATGGCCTCATGGGTGCCAGAGAGAAACCAGCTGCAGGGGCAGATCCCTGGGAGCCCCTGTTGAACCCAAGACCCCTGCCTCTTGGCCCCATCTCGTTTCCATTTCCCGTTTGATGCCGGTTAAGAGGACAGGGTGGTGGCATGGCTCTGGGATTCTGTGGGCTGAATATGGAATGGTAAGAATAATAAGAAGGTTGATTGGGCTGCGTGTGGACACTAGGAGACCAGGTTATAACCTCTGGCAGCCCAGCTCCTGTTTCATCCTCATAGGGTTTTAGGGATTTTTAGCTACCTCATTAGAACCAGCTTTACTTAACGTATCTGTAATGGATTTCAGAACCAGAAAAGCACTAAGTGTGTCCAGTGTCTAGTTCCCCGCCCCCACCCCATGTCCTCCTTGTGACCTCCAGAGTTCCAGAATCCAAGCTCTGGCTCCGGCGTTCAGAGGCCAGGAGGAGGCCTTCAGCTCCCAGTGGGTGTGTGATCACGGGGCAGCCTGCTCACTGTGGACGGGTGGCTGTCCCTTACCACCTCGGTGCGTGCCCTTGCCAGCAGCACCAGGGTTATTGCTCTCAGCATTCTTGGGAGTTGGCAGGGCTGATGTGCTTCTTCCAATGGGGACATTGAGGCAAGAGAAACCAAGGGGACTTGGCCAAGGTCACATATCACATTTTCCAGTGAGAAAACAAACTAAGGGCAGGTTTTTCCATTCAGTAATCACCCTTAACTTCTATGCCTTCAAGTAAGGCATTCATACTACTGCTGAGCATAGGCTGATTTTCAGTTGACTCTCTGCGACTTGTAAAAAATCACAACTTGTAAAACGTTTTAAACATTTAAATGGGGATCCCTGGGTGGCGCAACGGTTTAGCGCCTGCCTTTGGCCCAGGGCGCGATCCTGGAGACCCGGGATCGAATCCCACGTCGGGCTCCCGGTGCATGGAGCCTGCTTCTCCCTCTGCCTATGTCTCTGCGCCTCTCTCTCTCTCTCTCTCTCTCTGACTATCATAAATAAATAAAAATTAAAAAAAAAAAAAAAGAAAAACTTAAAAAAAAAAAATAAACATTTAAATGTGCATGACAGGAGAGAAAAAAAGCTAGTATGAAACTTAGGATTTCATTATTGCCTACCAGGGTGCAAAGTTTAAAAACAAGTCAATACAAGGTCAATAATAACATTACAGCTGGTAATGTCAGTATAACCAACAACTCCAAGGTTGTGAGTTTGGGGAAAGGCTGCAGAAGCAAGTTGGGTTGGAAGCAATGTCACTTGGCATTGGGACAGTCTTGAATAATACACGTCCATGTCAGCCCGAGGCTACGTCTTTTCATGTAACAGGTGTGGGTTCCTAAATATTTATTCATATAAAACACTTATATATATGACTGAAATTTGTATTCACAAAAGATGGTCATTACCTAAAGACAACCTTACTAAATATTTTTTGTAGAGCAAAGAACTCTTTTATACCCTCTCCGGTTTCTTTCAAAAGCACCAGTTTTGCAAATTTAGACTTTTTAAACTGTGACTCTGTCACACAGGATTTGGATAACCAGAAACTTCTTGATTGGCACCCGAATAACTTCCCAATGACAGTTAATACATTTATTTTTTTTTTAATTTTTATTTATTTATGATAGTCACAGAGAGATAGAGAGAGAGGCAGAGACATAGGCAGAGGGAGAAGCAGGCTCCATGCACCGGGAGCCCGACGTGGGATTCGATCCCAGGTCTCCAGGATCGCGCCCTGGGCCAAAGGCAGGCGCCAAACCGCTGCGCCACCCAGGGATCCCAGTTAATACATTTAATTGTCAGAAAGATCTTAGCATCTCAGGTGTTGCAATGAAGAGTGTTGTTCTCTTTGACTTCCATTCACCCACCAATAATAAATACTCTTGTCTAAAGTTAACTAAGGGGTATATTTTAGATCTAACTCATTCCAATAAACCTGTCACAGTTTTGCTGCCCAAATCCAGATAATCATTAAGAGTTATCTTGAAGTTGAGGTAACTGCTTGTCACACTGGACTCAACATTTTTAGGCCAGTGTAGTCCCTTCCACACTGAGTGATGGTGACCATATTTTCTGAACAAAAAGTCTGGATGTGCATTTGATTATTTGAAATCATGACTTCTCTCAACTGTCAACTTATGTCTGAATTGGGACTCTGGGGTCTCATTCTCAAGTTTGTTGATGTGCTCACCCAGATTAAAACAAAAATTTTTTTAATAAAAAATATTGGCTCCACCTCCTGAGACATACTTTCTCTTTTCTAGTTTCCCCCCAAATATTCCTTAGGATTCTGCTCCCAATATGATGGGTGTATGGGGTTTCCACACCACCACGAAGTTCTCTGACACCTTCTGGGTATCCTACCATTCAGCTCAATGCTGACATTGTCTACCTGGAGATAAAGTCAGAGCTCACAGGTTAAGGGCTCAATCCCACAAGCTGCATACCCCCCTCCCCGCCCCGGAGGCAGGGTCAGAGCCCACAGGTTAAGGGATCAGTCCTACAGGACACCCCCCGCCACCCACCCCCACCCCCTGCCACCCTCCCCAAACACAGTAAATTCAGAACTGTGCTCCTGACTGCCTGTAGATTGGAGGTTCCAGTGACTCTGCTCCTTAGGTTCTATTAATTTGTTACAGTGGCTCCAAGAACTTGAGAAACATTGTGCTCACTGGGTTACTGACTTATTAGGAAAGGGTGGAACTCTGGAGCAGCCAGATGGAAGAGAAGCGCAGGGTGGGGTATGTGGAAGGGGTGCAGAGCTTCCATGTCCTCTTGGAGCTTCCTCCTCTCCCCAAATCTTCATGTGTCCATCAACCCACAAGTTCTCAGAACCCCACCCTTCAGGGTTTTAGGGAGGCTTCATTACAGAGATGTGGTTGATTACCTTGTTGGCCGGGGTGTCGTTGGCCGGTGTCGAGTTAACCTCTAGCCCTCTTCCCTTCTCAGAGTTCAGGGGGCAGGGATGCAGGTTCCAGCCCTCTAGTCACTTGGCGGTTCCCTGGCAAGCAGCCCCCTCCTTAGGTGCTTTCTAAGAGTCCCCTCATCCATGTAACACTCTTGACGCAAAGGGGTTTCTTATGAATACAAGACCTCTTCCCCCCGCCTAAATTCCAAGGATTTTAGGAGCGCTGTGCTGGGAATGGTAGATGACCAAATCTGTGTTTCCGTTTTTTTTTTTTTAGATTTATTTATTTATTTTATGATAGACAGAGAGAGAGAGAGAGAGAGAGAGGCAGAGACACAGGAGAAGGGAGAAGCAGGCTCCATGCCGGGAGCCTGACGCGGGACTCGATCCCGGGACTCCAGGATCACGCCCTGGGCCAAAGGCAGGCGCCAAATTGTGGAGCCACCCAGGGATCCCTGAAATTGTGTTTCTTAGTATAAATCACAATATCATACTCCTTTGTTAACATAACGAATGTTATTTTTAAAAGATTTTTTTAAAGATTTTATGTATTCATGAGAGACACAGAGAGAGAGGGGCAGAGATACAGGCAGAAGGAGAAGCAGGCTCCATGCAGGGAGCCCGACCTGGGACTCGATCCCGGCTCCCAGGATCACACCCCGGGCTGAAGGTGGCGCCAAACCGCTGGGCCACCAGGGCTGCTCTATTTTTATTTTAATTTTTATTTTTAAAAAAATTTCTTAATAATAAATTTATTTTTTATTGGTGTTCAATTTGCCAACATACAGAATAACACCCAGTGCTCATCCCATCAAGTGCCCCCCTCAGTGCCCACCAACCAGTCACCCCCACCCCCTGCCCTCCTCCCCTTCCACCAACCCTAGTTTGTTTCCCAGAGTTAGGAGTCTTCCATGTTCTGTCTCCCTTTCTGATATTTCCTACCCATTTTTTCTCCCTTCCCCTCTATTCCCTTTCACTAATTTTTATATTCCCCAAATAAATGAGACCATATAATGTTTGTCCTTCTCCGATTGACTTACTTCACTCAGCATAATACCCTCCAGTTCCATCCATGTTGAAGCAAATGGTGGGTATTTGTCGTTTCTAATGGCTGAGGAATATTCCATTGTATACATGAACCACATCTTCTTTATCCATTCATCTGTTGATGGACACCGAGGCTCCTTCCACAGTTTGGCCATTGTGGACATTGCTGCTAGAAACATCGGGGTGCAGGTGTCCCGGCGTTTCATTGCATCTGTATCTTTGGGGTAAATCCCCAGCAGTGCAATTGCTGAGTCGTAGGCTGTCCTATTTTTAAAAGATTTTATTTATTTATTCATGAGAGACAGAGAGAAGGAGAAGCAGGCTCCCTGCAGGGGGCCTGATCCAGGACTCAATCCCAGGGCCCCTGAGCCAAAAGCAGATGCTCAACCCCTGAGCCCCCAGGTGTCCCCATAACAGAATGTTAACTCTGAGGCCTGCCTCCCCATCCCATCCCCCAAATCCCTAACTGACAGATGAATATTTTCCTTTGCTACCTGTGGAAGCAAATCGCTTTGTGACCTGAGCAAAGGGTTAACATTTAAGAGCCTACTCTAGTTCCGATTGCTGTGTAACACAGCTCCCTAAAATCGAGTAACTTAAACAATAATAACCGTTAACTCTGCTTCTGAGTGTGCGGCTTGGGCGTGCCCAACAGGTGCAGCTCGCCTCTGCTCCACACGGTGTCAGCTGGGGTGCCCAGGGAGCTCCCTGGGAGATACGCCCAAGGTGGCTCATTCCCGTGCTTGGCAAGGGGTGCTGGCTGTGGCTGCTTCTCCGCGGGGCCGCTGGGCTTCCTCAGGTCACGGTGGCTGCAGAGTGCGTGTCCCAAAACACAGGAAGGAGAAGTTGCTGGTTTCTTAAAGGCTTGGCCTGGATGCTGGCTCTCTTGTCACTGCCACCAGTCACTGGTTAAGCGGTCACTGAGTCCACGTTCATGGGGAGGGGATAGCGATCCCACTTCTTGTTGCAAGAGCGGTGCCAGGCATCGCGGGGGGGGGGGGGGGCACGTGTACACCACTAGAACCGGTCTCACCGAAAGGGAGCATCCCTCTGCTCACGGACCCTCGCTGCGGTGTGGCGTTCATCTTCTGGTCACAGTGGCTTGTGGGGGGATGAGGAAAGAAATGTTTGTAAAACCCTATTTGTTTCATGTGAACTAAGTTACAGTGGGTGAGGTTCTATGTGAAGTCCCTTTTGTGTTGTAGTTCTTTTAAACTTTATTTTTTTATTTTTATTTTATTTAAATTTTTAAAAAGATTTTATGTATTTATTCATGACACACACACACACACACACACACACACACAGAGGCAGAGACACAGGCAGAGGGAGAAGCAGGCTCCATGCAGGGAGGCTGATGTGGGACTCCATCCCCGGAACCCGGGGTCATGACCTGGGCCGAAGGCAGACGCTCCACCGCTGAGCCCCAGGCACCCCTGTGTTGTAGTTCTCTTATAAGTGGCTTGCCCTGGTCGCGGGTGTTGGGGGGATCCCTCTGATACTGACTCCCGGAATCACTGTAGTAAAGAAGCGCAGGCCCTTGGCCCTCTTGGGTTGGAGCCTCCCCATGGCAGCACCCACACTTTGGGCCTTCTCAGGGCCACCCCACGGTGACAGGACCCTGTGCTGGCGGCCAGGGGGCCATGGAGATGAATCAGGAATCACCCTCTCCGGGCCCCCCCCACCAGGGAGCCCAGTGGCCTCTGTGTCACCTTTCTCAGTGCCCCCTTCCACAGCGCGCCCTTGAATGCCGTGTGGACTATCTCCCTCTCCCTTTCTGGGCTCTTGATTTTAAGAACGTGCCCTGGCCTAGAAGGGCAGAGACCCGACTTCCAGCGGTCCAAGAACTCCCCGCTCCGTCTTCCTCGTCTGTAAAGGAGGCCATTGGTCCAGTCTGGGGGTTGGCCAACAATGGCCCGCAGACCCCAGCTGGCACAGGGTATGTTTTTCTAAGTGACATATTGGGACACAGTCACACCTATTGCGGGACGCGTGTCCATGGCTGCCTCTGGCTTTTTGCGGCAGAGACCATATGGCCCACAAAGCCTCAAGTGTTCACCCTCTGGCACTTTATAGAAAATCTGTGTGGACCCCTGGTCTAGAATAATGGTTTTCAAACTTCATTTTAGCCACGAAGTTCTTTTTTTTTTTTTTTTTAAAGATTTTATTTATTTATTTGAAAGAAAGAGCATGAGCATGGGGAGGGGCACGGGGAGAGGGAGAAGTAGGCTCCTCATGGAGCAGGGAGCCCAACCTGGGTCTACAATCCCAGCAAGGCTTCCCACACTGAATGTCACCTTCCTGCTCCCTCCTGCTCCCTCCTACTGGCCACTGGTAGCTCCTCCAACGGAGGGAGTTAGGGGGTAGATGGCAGTGTTTCCTGGGGAGAGGGGCACCTGGGGCGGTGGCGGGGGCTTCAGGGGGCTTCCCTGTGTGCACATGAGCTCTCTTGACTGAGCCCTCTTTTTTCCACGAGTGGGGGTTCTTGAGGGATGAAACGCAGCCATCCCTGCCCTTTGGGGTGGAAGCTGACCTTGATCTTGGTGGTGCTGGTTTGAAGGCAGCAGGAATCTCAGGGAGCTTCTTTGCTGATGTTTGGCCGCTCTCAACAATGGTCTCTGTTCAGTTTGGTTTTTTATTTTATTTTAATTTTTTTAAAAGATTTTATTTATTTATTCATGAGATACACAGAGAGAGGGAGAGAGAGGCAGAGACACAGGCAGAGGGAAAAGCAGGCTCCACGCAGGGAGCCCGACGTGGGGCTTGATCCCGGGACTCCAGGATCATGCCCTGAGCCGAAGGCAGGCACCAAACCGCTGGGCCACCTAGGGATCCCCCCTCTCTGTTCAGTTTGGTGATTGAAGAGGATGACAGGTTGTAGGGACCACCCCCTCCCACCTCGCCTCGGCCCTGCCCTCTAGCTGATGGTCCCTCTGCCCTATTCTGAGGTTTCTGCTGTTTCTGCTTTTTCTCCTATGCTTGTGTGCCTACCTGCCTCTGTGGGGCCTGGAACCCCAATGGTGTGCAGGATGGGTTCTTCCCGGGTGCTGCCCTCCAGCCCCAGCTCCCTGGCCCTGCCTCCTCCCCTGGCAGCAGCACACTGCGCCCCTGACCTCCCCCCAGTGATGAGAGAATCTTCCTTTTTTTTTTTTTTTTTTTTTTTTTGAGAATCTTCCTAACAACCAGGAATCCCAGTTCCTTCTCTGTTGGAAATTTTTGATTTGTGGGGAAGGTGTTTCAAGTCTTCAGATTTTTTTTTGGTTATTTGCAAGCCATAGTGTTCTCCCTCAGTTTATCTAAATTGGGATTTTTTTTCCTTGTTCTCATGGGTCTTCTCTTCAGAAATGCTCCCTCCCTTGAGGTCCTGCAGTTTTAGACATGACCAGGGTTGATCCTTGGAAGGCCCAGAGACCCAGAAGGTCCTAAAGCAAAAGGGCCTTTTGTGGGAGTGAGTGGTATTCCTCCTTTTCGCAGGTGCTTTGCCGGCCATCTGTTGTGCAGCAGGGGGCCCTGTAGGCCTGGGGGAGGGGGTGTGAGACCACCCCACGTGGGGATAGCACAGGTTAGAGCCCAGGCCTGGGGCAGGGGCAGCTCAGTCATGCTCTCCACGGCCCCTCCCCAGGCTGCGATAGAAGTCTCCAAAGCCCAGCTCTCCTCTAGCTTATCCCAGAAGAATATCTGACCTTGTTCGCCTAATAACTAACCAGTCAGAAAGCAGCAGGCCCTGGCGTACAATGAGGCTATTTAATTTGGGGGGGATATTTTGGAAAATAGAAGCTTGGTTCTTATTGAAGATACCTGATTAGTACCTGGAGTTTTTAACAACTTAAAAATGTCACCAAAAATGCGGTGCCACCCTTGCATTAACAGACACTTAAAATCGTCAAAAAAAAAAAAAAAAGTTTAAAGGGAAGCAGTGCCACCTCATCCCTTGAACATCGTGCTGATTTTTGCATTCCACCCCGTTCCCCCTTGAATAGCCGTCAGCTGACTTGCAGGTGTGAGATGATCTTGCATAGATTCAGTCGGCCTAGGTTTTCCATTGGTTTCGAGGCCTGTTTCTTGCCCATGTGCCCAGCGGTTTCTGTAGACCCCTGGGCCCCGGGCTCTGCGGCTTCCGCTGTGTCATTGCAGAGTGTCTGCTTTTAGCCTGTGCTTCCCAGCTGTCCGGGCCTTTTCCGTCCCTCCTCCTGCAGGAAGCAGCTGGGATATTGCCAGGACTGTCACACTTTTCAGTAACACCCGCTGCCACTCATCTGTGTCGGATTTTATGGATTTACCAAGGGCCCTGGTGCCTCAGCTGTGGGTGGGTGGGTGGGATTGTCAGTACAAAGATGCCCCGAGAGGTAAGTCTCATGCAGGACTTGGCAGCTGACACGGGGACCGGAGGCCACGTTCTGTCACTCAGTCCTGTGTTCTTGCTCCTGCGCCACAGACCCAGCCATAGACAGTGGGGGCAGACCTGCCCTTGAGCTCTGGCTCCTGTAAAATGGGGTAACAATAGTGCCTGCTTCACATTATGTGAGCAGAGGACCGTGCCTGCTGACAGTACAGGGAGCTCTGAGGAGCCGTATGGGACCCCCATTATGTGCTCAACACTTTGGGGGACAGACGGATCACGTAGCTTGGGCGTGCCGTCCAGAAATGCAGATAAAACCCAAGCCCAGAGAGCTGTCGTGCAAGGTGGAAAGACTGGTCCCACAATGCATGCGACCTCGGGGCTGTCCCGCACCTGCATCCCATGGCCCAGCCTCCTGAGGTCACCACCACCTTCCCTTTGCCAGGGCAGGTGGACCAGCAGGCCAAGGATGGACAGCGGTGGCTTATAGAGCTGAATTAACGCTGTTTGTGGGAACACGGTGCCCTTTAGCCGGGATCGGAGTGTGCTCTGGGGGCTTCTTCACCTCAGCGAAGCTGCCAGCCCATTTCACAGACGGAGGCTGTGGGCGCCGGGCACTCTGTGCCATCCTCCATGTCGCCAAGTGCATGTGCGTGTGTGCACACACACACACACACGTGCAAACCACCAACAGGGGAAATAAGCAGTGTGTGAAGGAACGGAGTCCGTTCACTCATTCAGTGTGTGTGCACCACGGTGCCCCAGTCTAGCTGCTGGCGGTACAGCCAGGAGCAGGACTGAACCTTCCAGAGCCCTCTGATCACAGATGAGCACCTGCCATGAAGGGTAATAGAGCCGGGCCAAGGAGGGGGGTTGTCTGGGAGGGGAGTGGTGACCGGAGGGTAGATGGCAGAGTCCTGAAGGAAGTGGGGAATGTCTGGGGGACTCCGGAGGCTTAGTGTGCTTGGGGAGCTCCAGGCCGCTGGGGCGGAAGGCAGTGAGCGGAGGGGGTGGCCAGGCGGCGGCAGCGAGGCCCCAGAGGCCAGATCTTGCGTGGACTTGGAGGAGCACGGACTCTATAGTCGGACTTGGAGGAGCATGCACTCTGTAGTCGTGTAGGAAGCAGAAGCCTCTGGAGGGTGCAATCTGCAGGGTGTGATCTGAAAATGGAGTGGGGAGGCGGGGCTTGGATTGCTCCCTGGTAAGGGAGCGCTCCCTTCTGACCTGGGCACGGCTGTGATCTGGGACCGTCCCACATCTCCTGTGTTTCTGGCTTATCCAGGAAACCTCTTGCCTCCAACCCTTGAGGAAGGCTGCCCCCATCCTGGGCCCTGCCAAGATCTCCTGGAGACGGATGCATCCTGTCCAGACCCTGGGGCCTCAGCCGCTGTGGGCCTGGGCTTCTGCAGAATTCCATCTCTCTGGCTGTGAGCTTCTGGGACATGGTCCCTCTGTATCCATCTCGCCCAGAGCTGGCAGGGAGGAGGGGAGGAAACCCCCCGGACTGGGTGGCCAGCACCTTGGAGGAGGCACTCAGAAGGCAGGGGATTTTTTTCAGGGCCCAGGATGGGTTTGCACGAGGGGGCTGCCCTCTCAAGGATTTGGAATCGGGGGTGGAGACCTTGGTCCCCTCATGTCATAGCGGGGGCATCAAGGGCGTCCTTCCTGTGCTGTGGGCAGTCGCCCCATTCCCCCACCCAGTTCTGGAGGCAGGGATGGCAGCCTTCGGCCTAGGGCCAGCCTCCTCCTCTCCCTTTGGGTGGGAGTTCCGGTTCTTTGCTGCATCGAGCTTTGGAACAGCCACAGAGAGCCCCTGGAGGACAGCTCTGGCTAGATAACAAGACAGGGACTTTGGGGAAAGGGTAGGTGATGCTGGAGCCCGAAGGACAGGACTTCCGGCACCCTCTGGCTCGCAGCACCTCACAGCCAGGAGCCTGCTCAGGTCAAGGCCCAGCTTCAGAGACTGTACATTCAGATTTGGATTCAGTCATTTTATTTATTTGTTTTTAAAGATTCATTATTTTAGAGAGAGAGAGAGCAAGAGAGCGTGAGGGGCAGAGGGAGGCAGGCAGACCTTCCCAGGGAGCAGGGAGCCCCACTCAGGCCTCGACCACAGGACACAGAGATCGCGACCTGAGCGGGAATCACAAGCCGGATGCTCAGCCCGTTGGGCCCCCCAGGCACCCCTCAATCATTAAATTCTTTAAAAGTCTATGAAACAGGTAGAGAGTTTAATTAATAGTCTCATTTATTCAGCAGACTTACTCAGTAGATGATTTCAGCAGCAACTACGTGCTGGGCTTTTTTCCCAGAAGCTGGGAATATAGTGAGTGAACAAACCAGACACAACTTCTGATCTTGTACCAAGAGGTCACCTGCACAGATGGAGCCCTGGGGTCTTTACGTGGCATCACCTAGGTGTTGGTTTGAGGATCTTGAGCCTTGAGGTGGAGGGGCAGGGATGGTGGGGGCGGCCAGAACACCTGGGGACACGGGAGCTGAGCTATCGGGGCCACACTGGCCATGTGACAGGTGTCGGGGAAGATTTGTTCACAAAGTTGAACTTGTACGTAGCTGTTTCAGGACACGTTGATGTTGCAGGGAACTTCCCCACTGCTGGTGTCTGAAGGGCCGGTGATGTTGATTGAGTCTTGTCTTTGAGTCCTGGTATGTGCAGCTGCTGGGAACGTGTGCTCCCTGCTCTGGGGACTCACACGGCTAATCAGTCTGCAGACAAAGCTCAGGAGAGTCTGTTCAGAGTCACCGCCTGTGGCTGGGCCTGAGAGTTGTGGAGAGAACTTGGTGAGAGCAGCCAGGGAGGGCTTCCTGCAGGAGGAGGCCCCTCATCAGAAAGGAGGGGGCAGGGCGTTCTCAGAGGTGGTGACGTGGGGGCGTGGCTTGTGTCAGGCAGGCTGAGGGGTCTGTTAGGGTGCAAGAGGATAGAGGTTTAAGGGCAGAGGGAGTGCAGACCAGTGGAGGCTTGACTGGTCCACTGACGGTTTTGCAGCAGAGGAGTAACCTGGTAATGGGGGTGGTTTTGAGTACACAGGGGCTTCAATGATGATGGGAGGGAAGTGGGAGCAGAGGAGTGCAAGTCCAGGGAACCAGGGTCAGGGATAAATCCCTCACTCTCTCCGTGCCTCAGTTTACCTCACCCATAAAAGGAATACAGTATTTTTACTCCTATCTGTTTCCCAGATGAGTTGTTGAGTCTTCGTTTTAAGAATATATGAAATGATGCTTTTTTTAAAAAAGGAGTAAAGTGTTAATTCAAGACGGAAATCCAGGCTCCTGGTGTCAGGATCCCCTTCGCACTTGGGCTTTCTGTGCCTGGGAAATGGTGAGGAGTGAGAGATGGCGTAGGCTTGTGGGGCCATGCCCAAGGAGGGGGAGCAAGCTGGCTGCTGGCTGCCCAGCCTCTGCTGTCGTCCTGCACAGCCCCTGGGGCACCCTGACCTGGAGCCACAGCCAGGGGGGCCCACCCAAGGGCCCACCCGGGGTTCTACCCGGGGTCCACCCAGGGTCCCAGGGCTCAGTGGCGGCGGTGGCCCCGTGGATGACCCCGGGCACGGACTCACTCTCCAGTGCTTGTCTGCGAGGGCTGACATGCAGGCTTGGGTTCTGGGTTCTGGGAGCTGCAAGGCTGAGGGCGGTGTTGTGGGGATGGCGTTGTGGGGACTGCTTCTCACTCACTGCCACGCCTGGCTGGGGGTCCGCGGCCTTCCTGCCACCTGTGTCTGCGTCCTACTGTCCTGCCTTGAGGGGACCCCTGTCAGGAGTCTGGGTGCACCCGATGACCTCATTTCACAGACACCACCCCACATGCAGTCACGTCCAGGGGGTTGGGGAATTGCACTTCTGCGTGTGAGTTCAGCCCACAGCGCAGTTGCTCGGAATTGCCAGGAGTGGAAAGGCACAGTTCTGGAGGTAAAGTGGGTGAGAGTGCTGCAGTTCCTGGGGGCTCCCAGAGACTTGATTTGGGGGCAGGGGAACCCTGCCGAGAGATGAACGAGGACACAGATGAGTCAGGGGGTGAGGCGCCCAGCAGCCTTCAGAGTCACTTAAGTAAACTTCATAAACCAAAAAAACCCTGAGTTTCAAAAAAGTTCAATTAACTTGCTTCGTGACAAAGATTTCATAACAGGTTCCCTTTACATCCCCAGCCTCCCTGGTGCACTTAGAAAAGTGATTTGATTTCCCAGCATGTGATTAAAGTCACAGGTTTTCAGAGCCCAACCATTAAAAGCAGGAGGGACAGCCCGTAATTAAGACTTTGCCGCACCTTCCTCCTCCCAAGACCAGTTGGATCCACAACAGCCGACGGTTATAGCACTGAGGCCCTCGTAGGCAGCCAGGGCCTTCTGCTGTCACTAAGTGTGCAGGGACCTAATGGGACCGGCCTTGGGGAGGACGGCAGGGACCACCAGGCCCCTGCCCAGGGCCGGCCTTCCATCGGTGTGGGCAGCGACCCCACCAGGGCCTCCTGGGCCTGCCCCTTGGGGGCCAGGGATTGGTCCCTGTCGTGTAGGGAGCAGGGAGACAGACAGGTGAACCTGGAGTGTTGGCCAAACCCCATGTCAGCAGTTTCAACCTGTAAACATTTGGCTCCCCGCTCCCAGAGCTGTAACCATGGCCGTCCTGTACATGGAGCATGTCCCCTGGCACAGGGGGGAAGCAGAGGTCCAAACAAGGCGCCCCCCCAACCCTCCAGCCCCCGGCCCATTCCTGAGCCGGCTGCTGAGGCCAAGAGGGGAGAGTGTTTGTACCCAGGGAAAACCAGCGTGACCGATCCATTTGCTGGGAGGCATGTCATGATTCTCAGAGCATAGAAGCCAGCAATGATGAGAAAGAAGAGCACTTGTCGCCTGGGGCACAGGACACTGGGGTTTAATACACTTAATACAGCCAGTTGCTATCTGGGTGTTAGATTCACAGTCCATCCTCCCTCTGAATGTTGAGGAGCTACCGCGTACCAGGACTGGGTGGTGGGCCGTGTCCCAGGGAGGTGGGCCCTCCAGCCAGAGGGCCTTCACGTGCGGCTCTGGAAAGTCAAGTCCTGATGATTCCCTGGACTCTACCTCCGAAAGACACTCTATGTTAATTAATTGAATTTAAATAAAATAAAAAATTTAGAAAAAACATGGTGAATTGCAATAATTATTTTCTTACCAGACACTCTTGCATTCCTAGTGTAAATTCAACTTGGTGGAGATGCATCTTACCATACATTGCTAGACTGCCTTTGCTGGGTTTTTTATTGTATGTGGGGTTTGTTTGTTTGTTTTCCTTCTAGTATATATGTTAAGTTCTTGCATGATATTGGCCTACGATTCAGCTTCTTGATTGTTTTGTGAATCGAGGTTATACTGTGCTAATAAAATGAGTTGTCAAGTGTGGAAAAAAAAAAGAGAGAGAGAGTAAGTCAAGGGGGCACCTGGGTGGCTCAGTCAGTTAAGCGTCTGGCTTCTGCTCAGGTCATCATCCCAGGGTCCTGCTCAGGGGGGGATGCTTGCTTCTCCTCTCCCTCTTCCTGCCACTCCCCCTGCTTGTGTGCATGTGCACATTCTCTCTCTCTCAAATAAATAAAATATTTAAAAAAACAGAGTTAAAAAAAAAAAAAGTCAAGTGCTTCATTCTTGCCCTGAAGGGATGCTCAGACTCATGGAGAAGATGGACATTGGCACACAGAGTGAAGGGAGGAGCCGGGGGCCTGGGGTTTCTGGTGGGGGTAGGGGCCTGGGGTTTCTGGTGGGGGTAGGGGTGCTGGTCTGGCTCTGGAGAAGTCAGGAAATGCTCCTTATGGGAGGGTTAAGTCAAAGGGTGCAGGGGGTGGTCAGTCTGGCCAAGAAGTAGGAAGAAGAGCTTTAAGGCAGAAGGCACACGATGTGCAAAGGCCTGGTGGTAAGGATGTGCACGTGGGTAGGGGTGAATCAGGTGCTTCTTAGGACACAGAATTGGAAGGGGCTGGGGGATCGCCGTCCTGGGCCGTCTGAACACAGCCCCACCCCTTCACGTGGTGTTCTGAGGGCTCATCGGGACCCCCCCCCATTGACATGTGGGCTGGAGGATTTGTTCTTTGATTCTCCGCAGGGCACCTGGTTATTTTCTGAGCAGGGCTGCCTCTGCCCCTTCACACCAGCACACTTCTCCTCAGAGCCCGGCAACCTTGTTTAGGGTATGGTATATACGCCAGCTCAAAGGGGCCAGCCCAGGCATAGTGGTTGGTGCCAGAGACCAGAAATAACCAGGGTTGTTGAAGACGGAGATTATTCATCTCTTGCATAAAAGGTAGGCTGACCTGAGCTGCTCTGCTGGTTCTGTGGGATCTAGTCCACTTCCAGTTTTTTGCTCCACCATCCTTTGCATGTGGCCACTTGACTCAGGGTCACCACCTGGTCCAACAGGGTGGCTGGAGGAGGAGGAACTGAGGTCAGTTTTCCTTGGCCCACCCCATGTGCAGGGGAGCCTCGGAAATGTTGCTTTTCAGCTGAGCAATCACCCAAAGTTTTGTCTGTAAGGAAGAAGGGGAGAATAGAGAATAGACACTGAGTATCCACCAGCCATCTCTGCCATGGCCTCTTGTAAGAAGGAGCCAGGAGGACCAGCTGCTCCGCATGAGCTGGGCTCCACGTGCACTGTGTGGCACTCAGGGGACATGGCAAAGAGGCCCGATGAACTGAGACAGTGACACAGGGGGGACTTCCAATTCAATTAGTCACCCGCAAGCCCAGGTGAGCAAGCACATGTTGTGTTTGGACACATGTCAGAAAAGAGCAGGACTGCATGGGCTGGGGGTCTCGTCCCATGTCTTACCTTTCTTAGCTTCTTCAAGCCTCAGTTTCTCCCTTTTCAGAAAGGGAAAATTCCTACCCCAGCAGAATTGGGACAAGAGGCAAATGAGACAATAGACCGTGCAGAACTAGATACCTGTGGGTTCATGGTGGTGATGGGTAGCTTGGGTAGCTTTTCAGACTCTCTTCTTCCCCTCGATAGAGTCTGGACTTTTAGATACTTTTCTGAGCCCAATTATATATACTGACTTGTCTCACAGTCTCCACTGCACTTGCCCCGGCCACAGGGATCATAATATTCCCTTGTGATTCCAGCCATCTTTCTACTGAAGAGCTCAAAGCCTTAGTTACCTGTGGACCATTGAATACTCCAAGGTGCAGAAGGAGGAGGGATTATTATTGCTATCTGGAAAATGGGCAGGTAACTCATCCGAGGTCAGAGCTGCAACTAAGACCTGGTCTTTGGACGCCAACCCCAGAGTTCTTTGTCCCATAACAGTCTGTACAGACTTTTCGCTTAAAGGAATGGAAGCAGCTACACAGAACAGTTTTTAGTCATAGGCCCAGTGCACAAAACAGGGAACACAATGCCACCAGCTACCTCCCTGGAAAGTGCCCCTGTTTCTGGAGTAGGAAGTAGAAGCCCCAGTGCTCCACTTCGTTGGAGAGATAAGGAACTGGGTCAGCATGTGACAGTGACAGATGTTGTCACACCTGCCTTGGCTCCTGCCTGGGGTGGAGACCCTCATAGGTCAGCCCCATCTCCTAACCTAGCCCAGATGCCAAAATAGGTTCTCAAGTGCTTTCCTGCTTGAAAAATAAAAAATTATAAATTGTATGGTATAACCACATTCCTCAAATATGAATAATTATATCTTGTTATCCATCTTCCTTTCATTTTCGGATGCTTTCCATTTTCTTCCAAGCTTCCTCACTGTTTCATTAAACAGGCATGTGTACAAGTGAGGTATCTGAAACCCTCACAATGCTGCATAACTACAACCTCTATCTCATTCCAAAGCAGTTTTTTAAAAGATTTTATTTATTTATTTCAGAGAGACAGAGAGAGAGTGTGTGTGAGTAGGGGGAGGCCCCTGTGTGTGTCCCCAGCTTGCCCACTCTGGGTTCTGAAAATGCACTCTAACAGAGTTCACACATAAAGTCAAAATAAGAAGACATGCTCTAGAAGCAGCCCCAATGTCCCATCAAGCCATCAATGAATGGATCAGTAAAATGCGGTGTGTCTGTACAAGAGAACATCAGTTCCCATAAAAAGAAATGGAGCGCAGATGCGTGCTACCGTGTGGATGGGCCTCAGAAACAGGATGCTAAGTGCAAGAAGCCAGACAGAAGTTTCATAACGTCAAGCTCCATTTATGTGAACTACCCAGAGTTGGTAAATCCCTAGAGACAGAAGGGAGGCAGGTGATTAGCAGGAGCGAGGTGGTGAGGGAAAGAGGAAATAATCACTCGATGGGTATAAGGTCAGGGTGGGGAGGTGGGGGGTTCTTTTGGTGCCATAAAAATGCTTTGGAACTAGGAGCGCCTGGATGGTTCAGTTGGTTGAGTGTCCAGGTCTCGATCTGGGCTCAGGTCGTGATCTCAGGATCATGGGATCGAGCTCCGCGTCGGGTTCACCGCTCTGTGGGGTGTCTGCTTGAGGACTCTCTCCCCCATCCCTCTGTGCCTCCCCCTACTCACACACACTCTCTCTCTGTCTCTCTGAAATAAATAAATAAAATCTTTTAAAAAACTGCTTTGGAATGAGATAGAGGTTGTAGTTACGCAGCATTGTGAGGGTTTCAGATACCTCACTTGTACACATGCCTAAAACAGTTCATTTCATGTTTTGTGAATTTCACCTCCATAATGAAAAAAAAAGATACGCCCTGAAGTTTGGAAGTATGGTTTGCCCTCTGTCCCCGTCCACCCACATCCGGCTTCCTTCTTGCCCTACTCCCTCCTAGAAGGAACAGTCCTGTTTAAAACTTATTATTAAGCATGTAAAACAAAGTAAAAGTAGACAGATTAGCATGATGAACCACCGTGTGCCCATCGCCCAGCGTCCCCAGATCCCATCTCGTGGCCTGCTTGATTCTTTTCTGCTGTTCAGTTGTCTATCCGTGGATTGTTTGAAGCACACCCCAGATACCATATTATTTCACTTATTGATTATAATTCAGTATATATAAAAGATAAGAACCTTTTTATAATCGTAATAGATAGCACTTTTAATAATACTTTGTTTCTTTCCTATTTCTTCATGTACTAGAAGAAATATTATTATTTTTCTCTTTTCTTATATCAGAAGGAACATAACCAAAAATGCTATCCTGTACCTTGGTGCTTTCACCTGTTGGAATATTCTGCAGATCTCTCCCACATCAACACATATGGTTGATGTGGGGTTGTTTTCCAAGTGTATGATATTCTATGACATGGCTGCACTGCAGTTTATTTGCCCATTCTCTGTCTCTGGGTATTCGAGTGTTTTCTTGAGAGTCTGAACTGGACACTGCAGACTGAGGTGTCAAAGGCAGGTCATATTTGGCCCCTGACCTCAAGGATTGTCCAGAAACAGAATCATTAGAGAGAGAATCCTGGGACCCTCTGTTCTTTATGTGATGTCTCTATGTGCTAGTTCTTTCTTTCTCTTTCTTTCTTTCTTTCTTTCTTTCTTTCTTTCTTTCTTTCTTTCTTTCTCTTTCTTTCTTGGTTTTATTTATTTATTCATGAGAGACAGAGAGAGGCAGAGACACAGGCAGAGGGAGTAGCAGGCTCCTTGCAGGGAGCCTGATGTGGGACTCGATCCCAGGATCCCAGGATCATGCCCTGGGCTGAAGGCAGACACTCAACTGCTGAGCCACCCAGGCATCCCCTCTATTTGCTATTTCTAAATGGTATCTCTGTGTGGCATCTCTAAGTGGTGTCTCTGTGCGATGGCATCTCTGTGTGATGGCATCTCTGTGTGGCATCTCTATGTGGTTAGCTTGGACTTCCTTCCAACATGGTGGTCTCATACAGCTGGGCCTTATTTCAGGATGGCTGGCTCCCCTCAGAGCAGAAAAGCAAAAGCTTCCATGGCCTTCTTTGCTTACGCGTGGAGCAGCCATGAGGTCGCTTCTGCTGCATGCTGAACATCCCGTGGCACACGGGGAAGTGTGGGTTCTCTTCCATCCAACAGGGAACATAGGTAGGACCTTGGGATCGTTGACAGCGTCAGACAGAGCACAGGGCTGTGAGAGCCCCGGCTCCTGGGGTAACTTCCTATGTGGCCTGGCCCAAGGTTCACTCCCTCTCTGAATCTAAAATGGGGGTAATAGGGAATATCCTCCAGTCACCCCCTGCTGCCAGGTCCAAATGAGATAAGTCAGTACTAGCCATGAAGGTTGTTGGCAGCTGAGTACAGCAAGGTCTGGGGGCATTCCTTCCTCAAGTCCTGCCTCTGCTGCCGGGATTCCGGGGGGCAGGATCTGGGAGCACAGGAACCTATCCGGGTCGGTGGGCAGTGGGCACAAGGGGTAATTTTCACTGAGTGTTTAATAGGCACTGGGGGGGCTCTACAGCTTGTTCGTCTTGTATCCTCCTAGCGCGTCTGTAAGGTAAGTAGCACTTTTGCCCCTTTGGTAGATGCCCGCACCGCGACACAGCTGAGTGACAGAGCCGGAGCTCCAGCGTGGGCCCATCGGGCTCCCGGCCTTGCCTCCTTTACTCACGGAGCTGGCGCTGGCTGCGGAGAGAGATTCTTGGCAAAATACCAGAATTTTCCTTACTGTGAACATCGTCGACTTTAATTAGATTAATTTTCACTTTTCTTTTGCCTTCGGGGGTTTTAAAGATAATGCCGTGGGATTTCAGCAGTGCATTGTGAATAGGCCTGAGAACCTCCACGCCCAAGAATCAGTCAGAGGCACACTTAGTTATCTCTGTGCCCCCCTGAGAAGCCCCCTTCATCCCCAGCCTCTTGCTCTAGGTCTGCTCTCCTAGGATGCCCTCTGCTCCCCGGCCCGGGCCCATCGCAAACGCTGTCTGCCCGACTTGCATGTGTATGAAAGCAGCTTTGTGTCTGCGTCTACACTGGCTTGTGGCCCCGGCCCCAAGCCCTGGTTATCTGGAGTAAATAAACAACAGCACCCACTCAGGCGGTCTTCTCCTTCTAAGGGAGACTGCCAAAGTGAGGGTGCTTGTCTGGATCGAGGCCTTAGGAAATGAGAGTGCTTTGCCCCATTTCAGCCTTGCTTGTTCATCTCGGGAAGCCCACAACAAACATTTGTAGAGGGCACAGGGCATGCCAGGCGGGCCCTGAGCCGGAGAAACGTGCGTCGTGGAACAATTGGCCTCAGAGAGGACTTGCTGGAGAACAATTGGGGCTTGTGGATGGTCTCTCTTGCTGACCTTGGGCAGCAGGGCCTGCATGGAGGGCCCCAGGTGTGCCCACTTGCCCTGGCTCAGGAGCCTGCCAACCTGCCTTCTGGGATCAGTGGGTGTGCGGTCATTGGCACCCAGGCTGCCTGGGGCGGTGCTGACCTTGGGAAGGGCAGACATGTGGCCTTTGGGGCTTTGCCAGGCCAGCTGCCAGCCTCTCTCCTGTCCAGCCTGGTGCCTTCCCTTCCCCTCTGGCCTGACCGTTTTGATTGGAAAAGCAGTACAAGTACTTTGCAGTAATGGGGGGAGCCCGGGCCCACTGGTAACTTACAGCCTTTTTCTGAGCTGGGGCTTTTGTTCATCTGAGAACCTCTGCCCGTTTGCCCCACCTCTCTCTGGCATCCTCCATCCGGGGCCATGCTCACTGCTCTTCTCGGTTTTTGCAGGTCTCTACTTCAGCCAACACAAACACCGGGATAAGTAGGCGAAAAGCCGCCTCTGAACAGAGACCCTTGTTTTCCAGGTTCACTGTGCCAGCTGAGGCATAACTGTTTAAGAGCTAACACTAAGTTTCCAATAAACCAAATAAAATGTGGTCCCGTGGAGGCCCAAGCACAGGATTCGTGTGTGACACAAACAAAACAGAGAGAAAGAGAACGTAGGTAGGATTTGGTGTGCTCAACTGTACCTCGGGAAATCCTTCTGGTAGAGTATGTAATTCCTACTCTGCCTCATAAGCTTGGTGTTTGGGGATTTCAGGGCTTGTCTTCTGTCTGGCTCAGGGTGGTTGGCTTTCTCCATCACAGGAATAGTATTCTAAAAGGTTGAAATTGCTAATTATTCTTAAAACCTTGAGAGCCACTTAGTGGGATGTGTGATATTCGAGCGCTTTGTGTTGCCAGCCACGAGGGTGAACGTGCATAGGGAGCTGTTGGGAGAGAGCGTGGAGGGGAATTGCTGAAGAGAGATCGCTATACCCGCTCAGGAAAAGCCCCGGAAGAGTGACTGTGATCAGAGGAACATCTGGAAGGCATAAGGTGGGAGGTCTGAGTCAGGCACAGTGCTGGGCATGAGTCACAGCCTCTCCTGGCCTTCGGGGACCCGGGAGGAGTGGGTTCTGGGCGGTATCTCTGTGTCGGGCCGTGATCCTTCATAGCAGACTGGCCTGGGGACTCAGCGGACTCTCGGGCACTTGGGGTGGGACACACGAGGAGAAAACCATAAGAAATGGTGACTCCAGAAAAACACCACCTCTCCTCCACTGAGCCAGGGAATTCGGGTGAAATGGACCCTAACATGCTTCCCTGCCTCGGGCCCAGGCGGCGGGGGAAGGTGTCCAGGCGTTCAAGGCAGGTGATGTCAAAAGCCACATCCAGAAGAAAAGTCTTGTTTGGGGGGATCTGTTATTCTTTTGTCCTAAGAGATGTTGATCCAGACAGAGTGTGGGGGATCGACTGCTGCCATGTGCCCTGCTGTCTGACTTCTCTGACACTCTCTTTTGGGCTTTTTTCATTTGTCTTTAGCCAGGCCACCTAAGTAGTAGGTGCTATGGCCCTGCGTGGCCCTCACCTCCGGTTCTCTCCCTACAGCCGCTTTAAAATAAAAGCTTTCTGGAGATAAAATTCATAGATAAAATTCACCCTTTTAAAGTAAGCAGCTTTTTCTGATTTCACCCAGATGTGGAATTTAAGAAACAAACCAAAGGAACAAAGAAAAAAGAGAGAGAGAGAGAGAGAAACCAAGAAACAGACTCGACTATAGAGAACAAACTAACTGATGGTCAGCAGAGGGGAGGAGGGCAGGGAATGGGGGAAACGGGGTGAGGACTAAGGAGGACACTTGTCGTAAGGAACACGGAGTAATGTATGGGAGTGTTGAATCATATTCTATGCTTGAAACTAATACACCATTGTATGTTAAGTATGCTGGAGTTAAAATTAAAAACTCAGTAAAAAAATAAAAACGAAAAACTGGTTGGCTTTTAGTATATTTGCAACGTTGTGCAACCAACGTTA
This sequence comes from Vulpes vulpes, assembly GCF_048418805.1. NCBI lineage: Eukaryota > Metazoa > Chordata > Mammalia > Carnivora > Canidae > Vulpes > Vulpes vulpes. The sequence goes on from NC_132792.1 coordinate 80,334,106, forward strand.
CTATCCAGAACATTTTCTAGATGCATCATTTTCTATTTTATTATTTTATTTTTGAGAGAGGGGGAGAGTTTGCCCATGAGGCAGGGGGCAAGGAGGGGCAGAGGGAAAGAGAGGGTCCCAAGCAGGCTCCACGCCCAACTCAGGACCCAGTGCGGGGTTGAGACCATGACCCCAGCCAAAATCAAGAGTCACATGCTTGGGACGCCTGGGCAGCTCAGCAGTGGAGCATCTGCCTTCAGCTCAAGTCATGATCCCGGGATCGTGGGATCGAGTCCCACACTGGGCTCCCTGCATGGAGCCTGCTTCTCCCTCTGCCTGTGTCTCTGCCTCTCTCTGGGTGTCTCTCATGAATAGATAAACAAATAAAATCTATAAAAAGAAAAAAAAAGACACTTAACCAACTGAGCCACCCAGACACCCCTAGATGCATCGTTTTCTAAAACAGTACCTACCATCCAGGGCATTTCTGTTACCTCATGTACACATTTGTGGTCCCTCCTTATTTCTCCCCAGCTCCCACAGCCCTAGGCAATAACTAATCCACTTTCTTTCTCTATAAATTGGCCTATTCTGCACATTTCACATAAATGCAATTATGTAATATGTGCCTTTGTGTCTGGCTTTCACCTAGTATGGTGCTTTCAGGGTTCGTGTTGTAGCGTGGATCAGTGCTTTATTGCTTTTTATTGCCAAATGACACACTCCAATATATGCTTATACCACATTTTAATGTATCCATTAGCCAATCGGTGATCATTTGTGGGCTGTTGCCATAGTTCAGTTATGAATAATGCCCCCTTAAGTGTTCGTGTATAAATTTTCGCGTGGGCATATGTTTTTAATGTTGTTGGATATGTACCTAGGAGTAGGCTTGTTGGTTTATAGGGTATTAATGTTTTGGGGAATTGCCAGACTGTTTTCCAAAATGGCAGCACCATTTTACTGTCCCATCACCAAGGTATGGATGTTTTCGTTTCTCTACATCCTCACCCACACTTGGTAGGGTGTGTCCTGTTGATCATAGCCATCATGGTGGATGTGAAATGCCGTCTCCCTGTGGTTTTGATTTGCATTTCCTTAATGACTAAGGATGTTGAACATCTTTTCAACTTTGTAATGCTTTGTAATGTTAAAAGCTCAGGCTTACCTGTTCAGCCAAGGGTTCTGGGCCACTTGTATGTCTTTGGAGAAAATTCTCTTTAAATTCTTGCTCGTTTTCTAATTTGGTGATGTGTCCTTTTATTGTTGAGTTGTAAGAGTTCTTTATATACCCTGGATACTGTGCCCTTATCAGATCTACGATTTGCAGTATTTTCTCCCAATCCATGGGTTGTCATCTCACTTTCTGGATGATGTTCTTTGAAGCCCAATGTTTTTAATTTTAATGGAGCCCAATTTATCCTTCTTTGTTATTTCTTTGATTGTGCTTGTGTGTCATAGCTGAGAAACTATTACATCATCCAATGTCACAAAGATTTATTGATATGTTTTCTAAGAGTTTGGTAATGCTCTTACATTTAGGTCTGTGATCATTCTGGGTTAATTTTGTTGATTGTTAATTGGGGTGTGATGTGAAGTACAAGTCCAACTTGTTCTTTTGCATGTGGATATCTTGTGGTCTCAGTGACACTTGTTGAGAAAACCATTGAATGGTCTTTTTTTTTATTGTGCCTTTATCGTATTGGCTCTTTCTCTCCCTCCCCCTCATGTGCACGTGCATATGCATGCACACACACACACACACACACACACACACACCGGCCATCCTGTCCTGAAATAATGGGCATCTCCACTGCTTGAGGGAGGCCTCCATGCAGCCCAGGACCTTGTCCCTAACTCCCAGGATTGTTTCCCAGGCAGAGCTCTGCTTTCTCAGGTCTCTTTATGTGCTCATATGTCTCCTAATGGGAGTATTCAAACTCTTGCAAACTCTTACAGGGGAAGGGCATGAAGGAGGAGCTACATGTGACCACAAAGACCCACATTAATGTATTATGTTTTCTTCTTTCTTTTTTTTTTTTATTTTTTATTTTTAATTTTATTTATTTATGATAGTCATACAGAGAGAAAGAGAGAGAGGCAGAGACACAGGCAGAGGGAGAAGCAGGCTCCATGCGCCGGGAGCCTGATGTGGGATTCGATCCCGGGTCTCCAGGATCGCGCCCTGGGCCAAAGGCAGGCGCCAAACCGCTGCGCCACCCAGGGATCCCAATGTATTATGTTTTCACAACTGTATCTCCAGCTCCCAAGCCAGATGTCAGCTTTCTTGGGGCCCCTCATCTTTCTGAACAGTCTTCACAGATTGAATAATTAAATGAAGGCTTTTACAGGACTCTGGATGACAAATGACTTATTAAAGTATTAGTCTATCCATCCATTCACCCATCCATCCATCTGCCCTTCTTTCTGTCCATCAGTCCATCCATCCATCCATCCATCCATCCATCCATCCATCCGTACATCCACCTATCTATCCATCTATCCATCCATCCATCCATCCATCCACCCATTCACCTGTCTGTCCATTCATCCATCTGCCTGTTTTTCTTTCTCTCCATCCATCTGCCTGTCTTCCTTTCTCTCCACTCATCCATCCATTCATCCATCTATCCATCTGTATGTCCACTTATCTATCCATCCATTCATCCATCCACCCATTCACCTGTCCACCTGCCTGTCCATTCATCCATCCATTCATCTGTCCATCTATCTGGACGCCCATCCATTTTTCTATTGTCTCTGTACCCATCTACTTAAAAAGGAAAGGGCTGGTTGCTTGGCGCCTGTCCGCTGGCTAGGTCAGAGTTATGCTAGAGGTTTGTGTTGTAAGTTCAGACTTATCTGATCATCCCAAAGAGTTGCAAATTTACCGGCCAGACTGACTCCCCAGACTGATTACCCTGATGCTTTCCCTGGCAGCATGATTGGTGAGGGTCACTGGCAGGGGTTCTTTTGGTGTGTGAGGAGGTCTTCTCAGGAGGCCAATGACACATCTCCCACCTGGTGGGCAAGAGTTAGAGCAGAGGGACAGGGTGGTCTCAGAGTCCCTTCCTCTGCTCCAGGTGTATTTGTGTCTAAACTGTGATTTCTGCTCATTAGAATTTAGTGCCACAGGTTGGAGGTGGAGGCTGCTGAAAAGTTCGCAGTCTCGAGTGAGTGATGTGACCCCTGGCCACAAGTGATAGTGACCTGGGGGCTTCCAGCTCCATCTCACCTTATATGGTTCCGTTCTCTATGTCCTGAGACTGGGGCCCCCTGGCCCCTAGGTGGAAGCACGTCACTACTATTTGGAAAACTGGGGTTTTGACCTTGACCCACCTATTCGGAATACTCTCTGATGGGGGCTTTAATCCCTGGCCACAGTTTGCCTGGGCCACCCCTCTTTCTGGAAGCACAGGTGATATCCATCTGGTGTGCCAGGCTACATCTCCTGTTGTGGGGCATTTTTTATTAGAGTTCCCATTCTTCTGTCCTCGATTTCTCCTCCTCCATTCCCCAATAATCAGGGTCTGGCCTGAACCTCAGGGGAGTATGGGCCCCCTGGGAGCCCTTGGCAGTGCGTACATTCACCATTGGGGTGGGGGGTGGGGTGGGGAAAGCTGCTAACCCACTTGCCAGCAGCATTGGAGCTTTGCTCATCTCCGACACCCTCTTGTTTCTCCAGAAACGAGATCCTTCTGCAGGGCTGCCGCAGAGCCCACTTCTTTCCACTTACTCATGAGTTGCCATGACTTTGCCGTGTCATTACACGTTCCTTCTTCAGCATCGTGCCAGTGCTGGCTCTCCCATATTCCTTTCTATGCATTTTCCACTTCACGGCAAGGGAAGGTGAGGCAACAGAGTCTGTTTCCACAAATGCCACAGCTGATCACTGATTTTTTATTTTCCGAGGAAGAATCCTGAGATCCACCACATCCCAGTATGAATTATATAACTTAGCAGTTCTGTGTCCAGAATTACACTTTGGTCCTTGAATTTTCAAAAATAATTCTTGCTCCCGCCTTAGGTTTGGGAGCTTTAGGTCTGGGCCCCGCCTCCCTGTTCCAAGGGCTTTCCTTCTTCTTGTTTTTTGTTTGTTTGTTTGTTTTTTTTTCTGGTTTGTTTTTTCTTCTCCGCTGCCTGTGTCTGGGTTGGATCTAAAGTCTCCCCTCTCCTTGCTGGGTTCCTGCAGACTTTCTGGCATTTCTCTGACCATTGGCACTTCCTCTGAGGGAAGCAGATGCGAAGAATGAAGAGGGGCTGGCTGGGGAGAGAAGGGGATGCTTTCTCTGTTGGCAAAACTGGAGCTGAGCAAGTGGCCAGTTTGCTCCCCCCTTTACCTCATTTCTTTCTTATTTTATTTTATTTTATTTTTAAAACTAATCTATTTAAATTCAATTAATCACCATACAGTGTATGATCAGTTTCAGAAGTTGAGGTCAGTCTTATGGAACAGCCCGTGCTTTTTCCATCACTTGCCCTCCGAAATGTCCATCACCCAGTTACCCCATCCCAGCCCCCCTCCCTTCATTTCTTTCTTTTTGTAGCTGGAAGTTCAGAGTGTGTGTCCGTCCTGCAAGTGTTTGTTGAGCTCTAAATAGGCTCCTGGCACCCAGGAGGGCATTATCCCATGGCAGGAAGAAAGGCAGTGGGCAGGAAGGGGTTAAGCCCCCCTAACCCCCTGCAGAGGAAGGTGTGGTTAAGGGGCTGAGAGCTCAGTTTGGAATTAAGTGCTGAGGATGTTGTGCTGGGCAGACCTTGTGTCTGGGTGGGCACAGCCACCCTGCAGGTTGGTAGGGGGGTTGGGGGGATGGAGTTTGGTGGAAAGGCTCTGGGTGCTCTTCACACCCACCCATCCCCCAGGTGGGGGTGACTGATGGCAGAGGTGCCACAGTGAAGCCAGGGTCCCAGGAAGCAAGCAGTGGGGCCGGGGCCTGTGGGGTGCGGTCCCCTGAGTGTGAGATACAGCCTGCACCCTCTCCCCACACTCACATAGATAAACTGATGGCTTGGTGGGGATGTTTGGGGACAAAGCTTGGGACCCGAGGGTAGAGGCTTGGTGAGGCAGCAAGGGACAGGGAGGTGATGGCAGCTGGCTTCTTGGCCTGGGCAGCCACGCAGGCAGGTGATGGCAGCAGGAATGAAGTGAAGGCATAGGTCAGAGCAAAGAAGAGGTCAGGGATTGAGAACCCTTTCCGGGCAAGACCCTTGGGCCTAATCCCTGCCTTTAGGGAATGGAGGAGGCTCCAAGGGATGGTATTGACTCTCTGTAGTCCTCCAGGGACCTCCCTGCCTTATCCCTGCCTCCCTCCCCTCATGCCCTCTTGCCTCAGGGTTCGCTTGGTGCCTTGACTGGGCTTCTGAGGTCACATCGACTGCCTACTGGGGACACTGTGCTTATCAGCACAGGGACAGTCTGTTTACTTTCCTGGCTTCCCAGCTAGCAGGTCAACGAGTAGTAGCAAGGGTCGTGATGGAGGAAGAGACCAGTCCTGGTGGAGGTACTAATATGATCACTGTGGGACGAGTATTAGTGGGGCTAATAATAATGTAATCATTTGAGCCATTACTATGTATAAGGCATTTTGTGGACTTCTGTTCATTTAATCCTTACGGAAACTGCATGAGGCAAGCTTGTCTCATTTTATATGTGGGAAACTGAGGCAGAGATTTAAGCTATCTGCCTAAAGTGATACACCTAGCAAGGGACAGAGTCTGGACTCAGACTCCAGTCTCACAGCTCCAGATCCCCTGCTCAGTCACTCTGCTCCAACTTCCCTCTCACAAGAGCAGGCGTCCAGTCACTGCGGAATTGCATTGATTGTGCCATTTGAGAGCTGGACAACCGGAGGTCAGCGCCTCCAGTGTGCCTTTGGCCGTGCCACTCAGCTCACCCTGCTGTGTGTCTGGTGGTGGCTGGCCTTCATGCTGACCTCCAGGGGGCACCTGAGCAGTGGGGCTGGACAGGGCCTGAGCACAGCCCTTGTTACGCCTGCTGTGTGACTGATCCCCCCCCCCACGTGGTCCTGGGGAGACCTCTCCAGCCCTACCTTGGGGGGCAACGTGGGGCACGACATCAGGTACTCCAGGCATTGACCCTGAGGGGTTCTTAGACCTCCCAAAGAGCAAAGGAGGACAGAGAAGCAGGTCTGGGGAAAAGAAGTTCTGTCCAAAGGTAGTCTGTGGAATCAGGCGCTGCAGAAAATGTTAATGAATGCCCTGTTGCCTTAATGCTCACCCGGGGGGAAGCGTATCACAGTGCATCATAGGAGTGAGAGCAACACCAGCCCGAGAGAGCTTTGAATTCAGGTGTCCTTAGTCCTGTATTTATAGATTGGCAGGGGAGGAGGCTGGACTATTTTTAGGCAGTCCTGTATTAGTTTTGTAATTAAACAACAGCGTGCCCCTGGTATGCGGGCTCCTTGCTCAAGCCTTGTTGTAATTAGCGTTTTAATGGTCTTCAAACAACATCATACAACCTTCCCAGGCTTGGACCACGCCGCCTGACTCACACTGCTCCGTCCTCCGTGCTGGGCACCTGAGCGTGGCTGGAGGGCTGCTTCTGTTGTGGAAGGCTTGGATGCCCGGGTGGCTGCCCAACGGAGAAGTTTGGCAAGAGCAGCTCGACCAGACCACGGAGGGACAGAAAGCATGTAGCTTCTGGGCAAAGGGAAAGTGACAAGGAGCGCTAGCTAGGAAGAATTGGAGACCAATGGAAAGAGGCAGGACAGGTGGTGCCTTGAAAATTAAATCACTTTTCTCTTATGTTTGGGGAGCCAGGGCTGAAAATGTGTGCTTGATTGAAAGAACGTGAGTGTTTTCTGGCCGTTGGTCCTTCTGCAGACTGGGCTCTGCTCAACCCACCTATGTGGCATCTTTGTCAGAATTAGGAAAAGGCTTCCCTTATCTTGGTAGATGAAGTCTGAGGAGAGCAGCCCTTTCCTGAAACTTTTCCTCCTCCCCACGTGGCCTCCTGTAGGTGGCTGCAGCCATGGATCAGGGCACACAGCTTGACAAATGGGATGTGCACAGGTTCTTGGCCCTCATGGTCTCCATACACAGTTGTACACAAACTGTACAAGTGATTGAGATATAAGGTCTAGGGTTTAGGCTTTTGATTGGAGAGAGTATAAGATGGGAAGCCTTCAGGTGTCACCCAGGTCTGATCACCCGACTGATTCCCACACTTTTTTTTGGCTGCACGTTGCTGTTTATTCTGCAGGGGACCAGGGACTATTCCCGCTGCAGGTCAGAATCTTTACAAGCACAGTTTCCAAGTGTTGGTCCTGGACTCCGAAGAACATTGTCATCACCCATGGAGCTCATCAACATGGAGATGCCTGCTCCCCAAACTCATGCCGTGTGTAATTCAGAAAGTAGGCTAGAGCTCAAGAGTCTGTATTTTTCATAAGTTCCAGCTGGAAACCACAGATCTAGCTCAACTCTTCAGTTTAGAGATAAAGAAACAGAGATGCAGAGAGGGGTGGTGACTTGCCCAGGGTGGAAGTGAGTCAACCTGACATTTTCGGGGTGGCATCCTTGGAACTCTCCATGTGGGCCCGCCCCACCCCCACCGGCTCTTTCCCCCATTCCCCCTGTCGCAGGGGTTCCCCAAGGCCAGGAACTCGGCTCCATACCCTTTGTTTTTGGGAGGTTTTTTGAGCCCCCCCCTTTTTTTAAGATTTTATTTATTTATTCATGAGAGACAGAATGAGAGGCAGAGACACAGGCAGAGGGAGAAGGAGGCTCCCTGCAGGGAGCCCGATGTGGGACTCGATCCCAGGACCCCAGGGTTATACCCTGAGCCAAAGGCAGATGCTCAACCGCTGAGCCACCCAAGCGTCCTGGCTCCATACCCTTTGGTTTGCTGATCCGTCGCACTTCCTGTAGCTGTTAACGGTTTTTTTCTTCTTCGTGTTAACAGTGCATTACTCAAGTGTAATCTGTATACAGGATAAACAGGTGAATCTTTAGTGCACGGCCTGAGGGGTTCTGACAAATGTTTATATGCATGTGACCATTGCTCAGACCAAAATCAAGGTCATTTCCATCACCCTAGAAGGTTACTGGTGGCTCTTGAACGCACGTCAGAAAGGCTCATGAGGCTGGAGACGCCTGTCTGGGGGACGGGGAAAGTCTCTCCCACTTGCTCCTTGTGTGTCACATGTTCTTTGCCATTCCCCTGGAAGGCTGGGGCCTGGGCGTGGGGCAGGGCTCAGGGAGGAGCACGAATGGCTCATTGCCAAATTTCCTGAACCCCAGTGCACCCTCACGTGCCAGGGCCACACCAAACAGCAGGATAAAAGCAGTACCTCTATTTGTACTGTCAACAAGCCCTTGAAGACTTCCAGAAAATCTGTCCTGTTGTTGAAATACAGGGTTGCACAGAGAGCAGAACAAAAGTCATTTGGCTGATAGAGATAAAAAAAAATTACCTTTTAAAGAAAGTTCCAGCGTGACTTGAGCTTTCTTTCACCCCTAGCCTTGGCTCCTCAAGGATAATGCAGTCCTCTCTTGGCCAGAGCCCATCTGAGAGGACCCCACGGCCTTCCCTGTAAGGTTGGGGGTTGGGGTTGGGCCTGGGAACGAAGCCTGGATGCCGACACCCACCTTCGCCCCTGGAGCAACCTGTTGTGTAGACACCAGCTCTGGCTCCAATGCAGACTTGGCGTGCAGCCTACCTCGAAGGCTGGCTTTGAAGAGTGCAGGCTTCTAGGGTGAGAAGATGTGAGCAGGGGGCCTGTGGGATTTCAGTCCATCCCGTGGAGGAGTGGCACACACAAGAGATGTCCTCTCCTGCAGTCTTGGGAGGTGGCTGGGATTCTGCTAAGGGGCCTTGACCGTCATGCCTTGTTTCCAGGCCCAGGATCTGCTCGAAGCATTGGAGCTGATGCCCCTCAGCCCTCCGAGAACTGCTAGTGCTCGACCGCACTCCCTTTCCAGCTCCCGTGCTCTCGTTTTCAGGGTGCCTTTTCCTGTCTCAACTTCAGGACTCCTTATCGCCAAGCTAGAACAAAGAACAAGCACCTGCAAGTGTTTTCCCTTGGAAGTTTACTTTGCATGCTCCTTGTTCGTGTTTCTAGTTGACATATTTATCTTTTTCTTTCATTTGGGTTAGAAGTCTTAATTTATAGGTTAAAAGGCTTGGGTTTCCAGTTTTTAAGCAACATTTAGCTCTACCTAGATCAACCTAGATAGACTCAGACTTGGAACCACTTAAATGAACTCTAAAGTGGTACCTGGCTGACGATCATGGGCTCATCTCCAGAGCGGTTTTTGGGAGAGCCTGGAAAGGCATTTCTTCTGGGCTGGCGCTGCCCTGTTCTTAAGTGCAGGGCCTGACGAGCAGCACACCGGTGGGTCTCAGCCCATCTGGGTTGCTCGGCCAGGCACCCCTGTTCAGAGCACAGCCTATGCGAGCCACACAGCCTGCATCACCATAGGCAGCCACCCTGAGTGTTATAAAAGCTGAATCAAGCCAGTTTTGAAAATAATACCCAAACTCCAAGGCATCGGATAATACAATTTTTATGATAATCAAACCTCCCCAACCGCTGAAACGGGCATCACGGTGTTTTGAGTGGAATCTGAACTTGGGTAGCCTTCCTGGGTCTGGTTTGAGTGGCAGCTCCAAAGGCCTAGAGGAGAGTTAAGAGGCAGTGGGGCCAGTCCTGCCTCTGCTGACAACCAGTGATGTGACTTGGGGCAAGTCAGCCAAGGAAAGGGGAGGTTGCAATGGGGTAAACTCCTAGGTTCTCAGCTCTAAATAACCATGAGCCCGACTGCTCGCTATACTTTTTTTCCACAAAAAGATGGTGATATATTTAAGTCAGCTTAGCTGTATTTTTTCCTTTAGCGTCTGGGTTATATAAAAGCAAAAACATTTCAAAATCCAGTACATATGTTTTTTGTATTTCACCAAATTTCGATCTGACTTAGTTACGTTCTAAGTGTGTCCAGATAAAGGAATACTTCAACACAATCTGCCCCCTCCTCTAGGTTTTTCCCTGAGGGCCTGTCGGAGTCTGTGAAGTTGCTGGCAAGAAGGCAGGTGCATCTAAGGATGGGAGACTGGTAAAATCGGTGTCCTGGGACATCCCATGTCTTCCTCCTTCCCCACCTCAGTCACCACTCCTGGAGTGTTTCCTTGGTCAAGCTCGGAAGTGAGCAAGGCTTCGAGGACCGCATTGCTTTTTGGGGAGTCATGCACAGGCCTGACCCTCCCAGGACCCTCTGTGTGCCAACTTTGTGGCCAGTCTGCCTTTGCTCCATTACTCTGTTCCTTCCGTTACTGCGCGGGTGCTCCGCTCCCCGACTCGCACCGCCTTTGGCTCCCACGACCACTTTCCCCTGCAACCCTTGCATTCCTTGCTCCAACATCTTCCCTGTTCTCAGTGGCTGGTCAAAGGGAGACTTCCTGGGGTCCTAGTCCCAGTGGCCCCTCCACTCGTCCTCCTCCTGCCTCCTCTCACCCCCTCAGTGACCGTGGTTGTCACCTGAGTGCCATGGACTGTTGTGTCTGTGCTCTACACTGGGCTTGATCCCGTCCACCTGCCTCCCAGACTCTTGACCTCAGGGCACCCCCGAAATCCAGCATGTGGTCCCTGCCCATGCACCTGCTGGGGTTTGCCTTCCCGTCATCCAGCTAGCCCCCCAGGCCTGCAGCCCTGTCTGGGAGGCTGCTCTCTGCCTCCCCTTTATCCTGTCCATCCCCGCAGATGCACTCACTGACTTGTTCCACGGCGGCCCCCCCATGTGTCCCAGCCACCCAGACAGAGCCCATGACTTCTCTGTCCCAGCCTCTTGCCCTTCTCTCCCCTGTTCCTCTGGTCTCTCCCTCTCCCAGTCTGCCTTTAGTCTATCATTTTGTTTCAAATTTATTTTTTTTAAGATTCTATTTATTTGAGAGAGAGCATAAGCTGAGGAGTGGCGAGGGAGAGGGAGAAGCAGTGTTCCCACTAGGCAGGGAGCCCCATGCAGGACTTGATCCCAGGACCGGGGATCACACCCTGGGCCAAAGGGAGATGCTCAACCGCTGAGCCACCCAGGCGTCCCAACGTTTTTGTTTTTTAACTTTCTGTCATAGTTCCAGTCTGGAAAATAAACTTGCGTGCGCTCCAGGACGTGGCTGCTATGCGTTCTTCCCTGTTATGTCAATGTTACGCCAACAGGCGCCCAGCTCCTGTTTTCCTTTAGAGGCAAGCGCCTTATGCTGCTGTTTTTCTGATTGCTCTGAAAGTTCATTGTTGCTCGGGCCCTCCTGACCTTTGTGTGGCTTTCGTCCATGCGCAGAGCTCCTGAGTCAGCGTTTTGGCGGGCTGGAGGGTGGGCGGCCTGGATTTCCATCAGTGTGGAGTTGGGGCCCTCGGCCTGCAGGTGGGGAGACGCGGGGGGCCAGGGCTCCATATTTAGCCTGGAATCCAGTCCCAGCTGCGGCTGCAAGTCCATGGCCGATGCCAAAACAGGCGGAGCCCCAGGCCTGAGCCAGGGCCGTCAGGCCTGCCGCGCGTCACCACCGGGGACGGAAGCAGCGGCCCCCCTGTGCCTGGACTGCCCCTCACCGGCCTGTAGGTTGACCAGAGGCCCCGGGGAAGGGCCGGGGAGGCTAGCAGATAAATATTTCAGAAAGATGAGAGCTGCCAGGAGCCCCAAGGTGACATCGGCCCGTGGAGGTACAGACCTCGGACTGGCCCAGAGCAGGGACTTGCCCGCGGTCACCTGGTCAGCTGGTTAACCACAGAGGCTGCTAGATATGGGGTTCTGGATCCCGAGTCCTTTGCCCTTCCCCGGAGCCGTGCTGCCCACAAGGCTGGGGCCCCTGCAAGCGGCAGCTTTACCGGCCACCGGGAAGAGAACGAGCCGCACCCCGGCAGCACCCAAACTGGGAGAAGACCGATGTCTGTGCGGACTTCTCGCTTTCCCTTCCCTTCTGTGCCGCCGTCTGCTTCCCCCCGGCTCTGCCCCTCCGTACCCAGCCCAGCCCCATGAAAGCTGCCCGTGTTAGTCATTGACACGGCAGTGTGAGCACCAGACTGCCCTGGGGGTGGGGTGGCGAGGAGGGCTGACTCCAGTTGTCACGGCCTCCTGGGGCGTGTTGTTAGGTCCCCGTTGTTGGAAACAGGCAGGCCTCGGGAGTGCAGGACGCCCCAAGACCAGCTCTCCGCTCATACTCCCAGAGCCTTGGCCCCCTCGGGGGCTTTCCCGTCCCCCTTGCCCTGGGCTGGGGGCCCATCCCATGCCCAACAGGCCACACGTCGCTAATGACCATGGCTCATCCAGGGCAGAGCCTGCTCCCCGCCCCCAGCCACCCTGTGAAAAGCGGGCCACCTGCAGGCCCAGGGCAGCCTGGCCTGAACCCCGGGGCAGGATGTGTGTGTGTGGGGGGGGTGGCTTTAGCAGCAGGAAGAGCTGGGCACCCTGACTGCAGGCCCCTCGGGCCCCTGGTCATCCTGACACACCTGCTGCGTGCTGTCACATTGGGGCCCTCCTGGGCCTCCATTTCCCCATCTCTAAGATGGGATGGTCACGGCAACCCCGGGAGGGTAGCGGGGCCCGGACCTTCCAGGGGCAGGAACCCTCGGTAGAGCAGGAAGGGGACCCACTGGGCCCTCAGGCTTCCTGGGGTGCGGTTCTTTCCATTGTAGAACCTGTGGGATCTGTGGGCCCCCTGTACCCAGGCCCTGGCCCTCCACCCACGACTCCCACTTCCCAGGGATGGTCTTGAAATCCTGCTCCCTGGCGTTCCCCCAGATGGGGCAAGGAGAGGGGGCGCAGCTCAGGCTCTGGGGGCAGCCGTGTGTCTGGATTGCTCAGTGAGTGGGTTAATTCTGGCCCAAGCCCGTGTTGGGCCCTGGACACTGCCATTCCCATGACTCGCGACTTTTTGTCGTGGCGAACAGTGTGGGAGGCCGAGCGGCAGCAGAGGGCTCAGGGAGGAGTGCGTGGGAGGCCTGGCGTCGCTGAGAACAGCAGTTAGCCCGGGTGGCTGGGAATCATCGCTCTGATCAGCCAAGCAGAAGCCAAGCCTGCCCTTCACAGGCCTCGATGGCCCCTGGGGCCCTGGGGAAAGAGAAACAAAGGGGGTTGCTGTAAAATTTCCGGGGCCTCTTCTGGTCCTGGAGGGGCTGGCTGCTGTGGGAGTGGGGACGGGCGGGGCCCGCTCCAAGGCTCCTGGATCCTGCGTCCTGCCCCCAGATGAGCCAGCACTTTTTTTTTTTTTTTTTAATTAAACAGGCCCTATCAAGTTTTCTCCTGTCCCTCCCACCCTGGAAGTCCTCTGTGGCCAGGGAGGCTGTGGCACTGTATGTCTGCAGGAGTGTGGCACCAATCAGGGCTTGAGAGGAGGCCACCGGAGGGATCCCCTCAGGTCAGGACACAAGTGGCAGAAACCCACGGGACACCCTCAGCCACAGGGGCCTCAGCGGGGAGAAGGCGACCTGGCACCGACTCCAGGACCCCGGAGGTTTTGCAGAACTGGACACGATGGTGGCGCGTGGGTGTGTGCGAAAGGGCCCTGCGGGATCAGAGCAAAATCATCTTTATTATTGTTATCGTGATTGGTGTTAATAAGACGTGTTTAGCGTTCTTTTATATTTTAGACCTGGCATTTATGTTATTGATAACCCAGGAGGTGAGAGAAACAGAGGGAGTGAAAAAGGTGTTGTTGTCCCTTTTGGGTGTGGAAAAGGAGGCCAAGCCACTCTGGTGGCTGACACACAGAGGACCGACCCAGAGGAGAGCATCCTTTGCCTCATGTGGGACTGGGGTCAGGCCGAGGAGCCTGAGGAATGCATCCAGATACTTTTCTTTTCTTTTTTTTTTTTTTTTTCTGAGTGTCTGGCATTCAGTTATAAACCATATGATAGAGGCTCCTGGAAAATGATTTCGGGGACTCCTTGTGAACACCCAGACGACCAGACCCAGGAGGGGAATGCTCACCTCTCCTGCACCACGCGTGTCTCCTGGCACATAAACCTCCCTCCACGCTCACTGGGCCACCTCTTCTACGTGCGCTGTGGAGAAGGACACGGTTTACCTGGCAAGTCTGTGGTGTCTCAGAGCCTCAGGGACGCAGTGTGGCCTGTCTTCTTCCGTGGGCAGGCTGATTTCACAGGCCAGCACACCTGAAGGGGCTAATGCTCAGTGGATGCTCAGCTGCCGCTGTTTTGAAATTCTTATTTTCAAATTTTTGCACTGGGCCCCACAGATTGAGTGGCTGGTGCTGCTGGCTTCCAGGTGCCGCAGCTGCTAGGGCCATGGGGCCTGGATGCCTTGCCGCCACGCCCGGGGTCTCTGGGGTCTGTCAGCTGGCCTGGCTGCTGGGGAGGGGCTGGCATAGGCTGTAGGCTGTATAGCCAGGTGCCCAGCAGCTGAGCAAGGCCAAGCTGGGGTTTCTGGAAGGAATGCACACATATTCTCTGGCTGCCATCACCCCTCCCTGCCTACCTCTCTCCCTCCCTTCTGGGCTGCCCCTTCCCTCCTCACCTGGAAACGCTATGTGCACTCCCATGACCTTGCTAGCAGAGAGCAAGGGGCCAGGACTCTTTGTTCTCACAAAAGACAGGTGTCCCACGGCCCCACCTGGAAGCTGGCTCCTTCCTTGCTCTCTATGGGACTTATTTTTGAAGGATGGAGGACATGAGAATGATCCAGGGAACGGGGGCTGCGCTCCTGAGGGCCTTTTCCTGCCCTGCTGTGCTCTGCTAGCCATAGGAGGCCCTGAGCAAGCATCCACGTGTGGGCAGGGCCAGGCCCTCAGGGACGCAGAACCACCCCCACCCCGCCAGAGCACGGTCTGTGCCAGGACCTCAGACTCCGGGGGGAAACCATCAGAGAGCTGGGGATGGCAATCAGAATTACAGGTTCCAGACTGCAAGTGATGGAAGGACCCAGAGAGCAGAGATCCATGGTGAGTGCCCGCTTTGCCACCTGGAACGAGCACCGTCCAAAGTGGGGTCCCTAACCCCCACCTGAGAGGAATGTGAAAGCTCCCAGCTCTATTTAATTTTTTATCTTTCCGTTTCCACTTTAGGGTGTGGTATGTAATACACAAAATATGTCACCAGTGAGTGTGTCAACGTGTGTGTTGCGTATAATGGTGCATGCACGTGTGCATGCAGGTGTGTCACACACTGGATGGCTAAGTACCACAGAATGAGTAGCTTCAACCACAGAGATTCATTCTCTCACGGTTCCTCCCGTATGCAGGAAGCCCGGGATCGAGGCCTCGGTGGGGCCGGTTCCTTCTGGGGGCTGTGAGGGAGAATCTGTTCCGTGTTGCCCCCTGCTTTGGGCTGGTTTGCTGGCAGTCTGTGGCATTTCTTGGCTTGTAGAAGCGTCCCCTCGATCTCTGCCTTCATCTTAATTTGTCTTCCTCCCTGTGTGTCTGTGGGGAGGGGGGGGGGCTCTGTGTCCCAATTTCCCATTTATGCAAGGAGACCAGTCACGTTGGATTAAGGACACACCCTCCTCCAGCATGATCTTGTATTAACTCATTCCATCTGCAGTGATTCTATTTCCAAAGAAGGTCCCATTCCGAGATACCGGAGGTTAGGATTGCAGCATACAAAATTTGGGGAGATGCCATTCAACCCTGAATGGGTGGCGTGAGCAGGATAGAGAACCCCCAGCTTAGCCAAGCTGTTGGGCCCTGCGGTCAGCTAGGCTGACCGTGTGTTCCTGTAGCCACCTCGGTTTCTCATGAGGGGGCTCTGCTCGAGGAGGACCAGGCCTGCTGGACAGGAGGGGTGGGTGGGACTTGTCTGGGTGGGAATGAGTCCAGGAGGCAGCTGGTGTGCTGGCGTGCGGGTCCGTCCCCTGGTCTAAAGGAGGACCTTGATAGGGTGTGTTCTCTTCTCTCACCTGAGCCTTTGGGCTGCTTTAAATGAGGAGACTCAGCAGCCAATGCGGGACAGACCCATAATCAATACCCGCAGGATAGCCCAAGATGTGGCCTCTGGCACTTCTGTTTCATTGCTTCAGCTTCTTCAATCCATCCTCTGACTCCTGACCCCTGCCGCCAAATTCTGCACACACCATGCTCCAGGCTGGAAACAGTGGGCAGGGAGCCAAGGTGGGCAGGAAAGCCACAGCTAAGGGTACCAGGAAGGTTCTAGGGGTCTTACCAGGTGCCAAACTTCTCCTGCTTGAAGCCAGACACAGGCGTGCCCCACACCTTCATTGCTGTCTAGGTCACCAGAGACCATCGAAACCATGTGGCTCAGCCTGTGAACTTCTGCACGTGCACATTGAAAGTTTTAGAGGCTCCCGTGTGAAGGAAGTTAGACGTGCGGTGTCATTAGCAGGGCAGGAGGTGTGGCAGGCACATCTCCGCTCTGGGGCTGAGCTGGCACTTTCCAAGGTTCTCAGATGTGCCCGCAGCCTGCCTGCCTGCCCTCCAGCCCCGGGCACAGAATCCGACAAGAAAGCACCCCCCCCTCAACCCTGGAGCAGCAGGGCGTGCTGAGGGGGCAGGCAGGGGCAACTGGGAATGAGCGTATGGCACCCACCATCTCTGTGCCCTTAAGCTTTAAAGATCAGAACTTGGAAAGGTCCTTCCCTTCGCTATTTGGCAGCAGGAGGATCCGCTGCTGGGAGGGACATGAAGTGGGTGGTGGCCTCCAACTCAAAGCCGGCTTTTGGGGGTGGAGGTACAGGGCTCATAACTCCGTTTCTCACCTCTGCCCCAACCAAGGTGAAGCAGTGACACACAGGACGACCAGTGGGCAGGATGCTGTCCCCGTTGCAGGGGCCCTAGTGCACTGGCTGGCAGAGCAGATTACCTGGTGTCAGCTCAGGCTTGCAAAAGGCATCACAAATAAGCAGTGTTTGGGTGGGAGGGGTGTGGGCGGACGGGCCCTGCGGCGTGGGTATGCCCTCCACCCGTGTGATCAGCTGTCCAGTGTGGGGGGCAGAGGCACCGCCACACCAGCGTCTCAACCGGACGATTAACTAGCAGAAAGGACGCCACATCCAACCTTTTATTTCCTCTTAAACTAAGTATGCTTTTTTCTTATAAAAATACCCAAAGTTGGGGCACCCAGGTGGCTCAGCAGTTGAGCGTCTGCCCTCGCCTCAGAGCGTGACCCCAGGGTCCTGGGATGGAGTCTCGCATCGGGCTCCCCACAGGGAGCCTGCTTCTCCTTCCACCTGTGTCTCTGCCTCTCTCTTTGATGAATAAACAAAATCTTAAAAATATAATAAAATCTTTAAATAAATGCCCAAACTTACTTTTAGAAAAAAAAAAAAAAGCACAAACAGAAGACATACCTTTAATTCCACCTCTGAGAGATGTTTGAGGAGGGTTTTTTGTTTTCAGTCATTTTTCTGTGCCTTTTCATATACTTGAGATACTAATGTACATAAAAATTATGCTTTTTCCGTAATAGACTAACATGAATGTTGCCGGGTCATTATAGTTCTCTGTAAATAATCCCCTGGGGCCGACTAGTCCATCCATCAGGGAGGTGGAGCCGCCGGCGCCACTGAGCATGAGACGTTTTGGCGCCCAGCAGGCCAAGTCTGGGAGGCGCCTGGCTCTGTACCTACAGCTGAGCGAAGTTTCGGGAGACCCTCCCACCTCCAGGGTCAGGGCCCTGCCTGCGTCTCGGGTCCACAGACAAGACGCCTAGACGTGAGGCATGACAAGTGCTCCAAGGGCCCTGGCTGAGGGTGCCCGGGCCACCCCTTACCAGGCCACCACAGGGGGCAGCCTCCCCAGCCTGTCGTTCCCAGCACACTCTGGCCTGTGACACCTGAAGAGTAACCATCTCACCTTTATGGGATGTGACAAGAGGGTGGCTCACGAAGGTGCCAGCATGTCCAATAACTGCCTGTGCCTTGGTCTCCTCACTGTCCAGTGGAGGTGGGAACAGCATCCAGGGGGATGTGGGCACCAAAGTCATAAAACAGGCATAGAGGGCATCCGGCCCCATAGGCGCCGGAGGGGCTGCCTTCGCTGCGGGGGGAGGCCCTGGCTGCGGGTGGCGGGGAGCTGGGAGAGGCCTGGTGGCAGCACGGACACTACAAATGTGTGTGTGGCCTGGGCTGAGCGGGGGGGCTTGGGCGCGGCTGGCTGGGAGGCGGCGTCTCCTCAGTGTGGGCCTCGAGGGTGGGCAGCCTGCTGGAGGCCCCTGCTCTCCGTGCCCGGGAGAGCACGTGCCGTGCGCTCACTCTGCCCGGGGCTTCCCTGGCTGCTGGGGGGGGGGGGGGGGGCAGATGTCCTGGACTCACCCCGAGGCCGGGCAGGACCAGGGGCTTCGCAAAGTGCCTCGGCCAGACGGCCTCCCCTCCGTGCGTCCCTGTCCTACCGTGAGGCCTCGCTGAGTCAATTGGCTCATTGTGGGCAGGTGGGGTTGTCACATGGCCCGAGGACTTAGGTCCCTGCCTCTGTGGCAAAAGTCAACTCTCACTCCTCAACCCCTCTGCCAGGCTGCCCGGGATGGGGACTTAGGGGCCCCTGCCCCAGCCACGGGACTAGTGGGTGAGGGCAGAGGATGCAGTGTCAGGGCCTCCGGGCACCACCCACAGGCTGCCCAGTGATGGGGTCCCTCCGTTGGGACCCCTCCCCTCCACGACCTCGAAGGCTGCTGCTCCTCCACCAAGGTCACTCAATGAATGTGACCCTCTGACCCTGTACCTCTCCCCTCCCCCCCACATGATTATTAATTGCCATTACTGATGGAGCCTCTGATGGCTGTTGGGTCCAAGGTAAGCATATCAGATACACGGTGTCGCAGGTTGTTGGCCTGGGACGGTGCTAATTTGTACGTATTTTTTTAGCTCATCGTCTTGACTGCCATGGGAAACATGTCTAGCTGCTTTGGGGCTGGGGAGACAGAGGACCCGAGAATTCACTTAGTGGAGGCCATGCAGCAGAGCCTGTGGCTCTGAAAGCCGCCTTTGTCCACTCCGGTCCCTGCGTGTAGACCTGTGTCACTGTGGCTCCCGACAGGAATGCCTACCCTGTACAATGTCCTGCCAGCCACCCCGGGAGGCGTCCTCAGGGCAGAGGCCGCAGCTCACTCACCAGGTACCCCGGGGTCTAGAGGGGGCCTGGCACTCACTAAGGGAGGGACTGCCTTGCTGCGCTCCGAGCCAAGGGTAGAGCCGGGATGAAGGGCCTGGGACGCACTGAAGGAATATTTATTTCTCTTGTGCTCTGACAGCTCAGTGTTCCCAGCTCTGTCACTACAAATCAGACCATAACAGTGGGTATTTTTTTTTTCCTCCCCTGGATAGGGCTGGATGAGACAGGCAAATTCTTTATTATGTTTTGGAACACAGCCAGTTCTTTCCTCCCCTGCCCCCCAACCCCCCCACCCCGATATTCCTGACCAGCGCAGGGTGGCTCCTTGTTGCATCCATCCCAGTGTGGCTTGTCTCACATTAGTTATGTTTTCCCACTGGTGTGTCCCTGGTGAGATGCGCCCCTTGCTGAAATCCGAGATGTGCGCTTGCCTGGTCAGCTGCCCAGAAGGGGTGTTTGCACAAGCCTCCATTCTCCTGCTTGTTGGGCAAGTGTATTTCTGGTTTCAGCCTTCAGGTTTTGGCCTTGCATCTGGGGAAGTGTATCTCTACTTGTTTTAACTGGATCTACCCTCACCTCAAAGGCTTCACACGCATTATTTATCCAGCTACGGGAAAAGAAAAAATAATAAATAAATAAATAAATAAAATAAATAAATAAAATAAAATAAAATAAAATAAAATAAATAAATAAAATAAATAAAATAAAATGGTTGTTGCAGCAGAGAGTTACCTGACTATGTTAATCTTGTGCTAATGTTGAGGGGCCAGGTCTGCAATGCCAGGTTCACAAAAGAAAAAAAATGTGTTTTTCCCCATCTTGATCCAGTGCCCAATGAGACAGGTGTATTTCCAGGAAGCAAGCAGTGAGTTCAGGTACTGAGAAGTGACCTGAAGGGTCTCCTGAACTCCTGCACGTAACACACATGGTGCTTTCTAAAGTCAGGCTCAGCAAGGGCATTTCCATGCTGCCGTAGGCAGTCTGATGGGGAGGCCGTCTCCCTGGGGGCTCTGCCCGCGGAGAGAGCGTGTGACGCCAAGACAACACCTGATTATTGGCCTCATCTATAAACATTTCACAATATTGTTGACTGGCAGGCTAGGGACCAGGCTGTGGGGAGCAGGAATGGGGGCTTGTGGCGGCCTAAACTAATGTCCTCCTTTGCCCACTTGTGACTCTAGAACAGGGCTTCTCGTTGTCGGTCTTCATGGGACTCGTAGGGCAAACACTGAATGTACCGATGTGTAATTCTTACTATTGCGTATGCTCTAAATGACTGTTGGTTTTTGGTTTGGTTTTTTGTTTTTGTTTTTTTAAGTGAGAAACTATAAGAGAAGCTTAGAGGTGGCAGTCTCCTGGAGGTAGCCTGAGGGAATAGAAAATAAAACAGGGACACATCCCTGCTGACAAGCATGCTAGTCCTGGGCCTCTGGTTTGGACCATGTCATGTTGCAGCTCCATGCTCCTGTGTCCCCACCTGTGATAGAGAGGATGGGCTTGCCCCTTTCCTTGCTTCTAGGAGGCATATGCTTGGTTTGGGTTTTTTCCACATGTTACCATCCACGAAGTCAGGGCGCATCTTACAGTTGCTGGCCAACTGCCGCACGCAGGAATGACAGCTAGCATGGCCTGAGTAGGAGTGAAGGCGGTCATGCTGTTCAGACTGCTGTGACCTCAGACTGTCAGACATTAGGGGCATCGTTGGTTATGCACGTGTTAAGTGTAATCATCATTCGAAATTGTCCTCAGACTTTACCGTGATTACTTAATGATACCAGAGGTTACTATGTAGGCAGACGGGCATGGAAGCAGCAGGAGGGCATTGATTTGGTTTTAGGAGAGCAGATGTTCATTGTTGGGGGAAAAAGTGCAATTTCATACATTCTTGTAAAGCAACAAGAATTGGCCTTCCTCTCTAGGGGCGCCTGGGTGGCTCAGTCAGTTAAGCACCTGACTCTTGATTTTGGCTTAGGTCATGATCTCAGGGTCGTTGGATCAAGCCACCCTGAGCGAGGAGCCTCCTTAAGATTCTCTCTACCTCTTCCCTTGCACTGCTCCTCACTGATAGGAAAAGAGAGAGAGAGAGAGAGAGAGAGAGAGAGAGAGAAATTAAATGGAAACAGTTTGGATATTTATTTAATATAAATATCTTTTCTTTTTAAAAGAAAAACGAATTGGAGATCTCAGGCATGCTGAGAAACCAAAGGCAGGAGAAATCTCCAAATGGCTCAGAAGAGAGGAAACAATCTCAAAGCTACACAAGGCTCGTATGCCCAATTTGTCTGCATGCAGGACTGTCATTAAGGCATTATGTCATAGTTTAGTTGCCAGCCCTTTTCTCTGTGGCACATAAAATAAGGGTGGGTCTTACAATTGATGACGTTGCTTTCTAAGATTTCTCCTTGTTTTACTAACATGGTGGTATTTGCATTTTTCTGTCAATTAGAGCAAGCTGATAAAAATCACATTTTCAGTATTCCTTTTGTGTGTTGGTGCTGTTGCTCTAGGCCCCACAGAAATGATGTCAACCACCTGATTACTTTCCCACATCTCCTATTGTATCCCTAGCACCTAACACAAAGTTTGACTAGATGCTTTTGAGATGGATGGATGGATGGATGGATGGGTGGATGGTACATAGATGGATGACAAATAGGTGGATGGATGGATGACAAATGGGTGGATGGATGGATGACAAATGGGTGGGTGGATGGATGATAAATGGGTGGGTGGATGGATGATAAATGGGTGGCTGGCTGGCTGGATAGATGAATGATAAGTGGATGGATGGATGGATGATGGATGATGGATGGATGACAAATGGGTGGATGGATGGATAGGTGATAAATGGGTGGGTGGATGGATGGATGGGTGGATGATAAATGGGTGGGTGATGGATGGATGGATGGATGATAAATGGTTGGGT
Source organism: Vulpes vulpes (assembly GCF_048418805.1). Classification (NCBI taxonomy): domain Eukaryota; kingdom Metazoa; phylum Chordata; class Mammalia; order Carnivora; family Canidae; genus Vulpes; species Vulpes vulpes. The sequence goes on from NC_132792.1 coordinate 80,356,038, forward strand.
GGATGGATGGATGGATGGATGGGTGGATGGTACATGGATGATGACCAATGGATGGATGGATGGATGATAAATGGGTGGGTGGATGAATGGATGATAAATGGGTGGGTGGGTGGATGGATGATAAATGGATGTATGGACAAATGGATGGATGACAAAAGGGCAGGTGGATGGATGACAAATGGGTGGGTGGATAGATGACAAATGGGTGGGTGGATGGATGGATGGATGGGTGATAAATGGATATATAGATGGATGGATGGGTGGATGGTACATGGATGTATGATAAATGGGTGGGTGGATGGATGATAAATGCGTGGGTGGATGGATGGATGGATGGATGAATGATAAATGGATGGATGGATGGATGGATGGTACATGGATGTATGACAAATGGGTGGATGGATGGATGATAAATGGGTGGGTAATATATGGATGGATAGATGATAAATGGTTGGGTGGATGAATGGATGATGAATGGGTGGATGGATGATAAATGGTTGGGTGGGTGGATAATAAATGGGTGGGTGGATGGATGGATGGGTGATGAATGGGTGGGTGGATGGATGGATAGGTGATGAATGGGTGGGTGGATGGATGGGACATAGATGAATAGAGCCACACCCAGAGATGCAGCCCCGTCCTTGGTGAGGCAGTACAATCCTTTCTAGGGAAGTTAAAGACATCTCCCAGATTCAGTGGGAAATTAGACTCAGGTTTTCAGGCTTTTTGTTGATTCATTTATAGTCTCAGTTGATTCTTACAGCTGTAGGATCTTTCTCTGATGGATCTCCAAGCTAATCAGCCAGAGATTCCAACCCAAGGCAATTATCCTGGGGCTAGAGTGTATAAATGCACTACATTTTTAAAGAGCTTTATTGAGATATAGTGTGTATCCCGTACCACTCATCTCCTTCCAGTGAACAGTTAAGTGGTTCTCTATGTAATCACAGATACAGGAAACCAGAATTTTAGAATACCTTCATCGCCTCAAAACCAACCAAACCCTCCCCTAAAGCATTACTCCCCTGCTTCAGTCTCCACCATGGCCCTCAGCAACTGCCAATCAAATTTTTGCCCATGTATTCTGATTCTGGATATTTCCTATTAATGGAATCATACACTGTGTGCTCTTTTGTGATTTTCACTTAGCACAGTGTTTTTAAGGTTCATTCATGTTTTGCATGTATCAATACATCATTCCTTTTTATGGCCAAGTAATATTCCACTAGATGCAGAAAGAGAGAGAGAGAGATACGTACACCACACTCTGTTTATGCACCATCGGTTGGTGGACGTTTGGGTAGTTTCCATATTCTGGCTGTTATTAATAACACCACTAAAAACATTCATGCACAAGTTTTTGTGTGGACATATGGTTTCATTTCTCTCAGGGAGACACTTCCATATAGAGCCGCTGGGTCATATATTAACATATATTGGGGATCCCTGGGTGGCGCAGCGGTTTGGCGCCTGCCTTTGGCCCAGGGCGCGATCCTGGAGACCCGGGATCGAATCCCACATCAGGCTCCCGGTGCATGGAGCCTGCTTCTCCCTCTGCCTGTGTCTCTGCCTCTCTCTCTCTCTCTGTGACTATCATAAATAAATAAAAATTAAAAAAAAAAAAATTTAAAAAAAAATAGTACAAAAAAAAAAAAGAATACATAAAAAAATATATATATATATTGACGTTTAATCATCTGAGGAACCACCAAACTGTTTCCCAAAGCAGCTGCACTATTTCTGATGCCCAGCATCAGTGTGTGAGGGTTTCTGATTTCTCCACGTCCTCGCCAACACTTGACTCAATGATTTGTAAAGTCCTTTCTGCTTCTAAGCTCCTAGGATTCTGGGGCGAAAGCCAGTGACTTGCTGAGACAGCAGGAGGCCCCTTTCTGCCTGTACATTCTCTGTCTCCCGTCTCAGGGGAGTGTGCAGAGGGCTCTGGGGAATTTCTCAGTTAATTATCTGCCAGTTAACCACTCAGCCTGCTCCCAGCATTGTAACGGGCTACAGATACTTCTGCTGTGTGTAAAGAGGTTATGGGCCGCTGGCACGTGCTGGTGGGTGAAGTTACCTGCAAGGGCAATGGGAAGTGGAGCCCAAGCACTGTGATGTGATGGGTTAATAAGAACAGCCATCCTGGATCTGCTGCCAGGCGGCTGTCTGCCTTGCATGGGCTGCATCTGGGGGACCCTGCTGCAGCTAGCCCATATGAGCCACAGATGCCCAGGCAGGCAGTTCCACAGGTCTTTCTCCCGAGGGCAGCCCGGGGTCCTTCCCTCACCTCTTCTGTGGAATCCTACTTTGTGCCAGGCCTTGGAAATATAATGATGGGAAAAACAAAGTGATCCCTGTCCTCAAGAGTCAGACCATCGTGGATGCCCAGCCAGAGTGATCTGGAGCTCACATTCTCTGGCTACCTGGTTTCCCCAGTTACTTGACCCCAGCACATCCCAGACAGAAATCAACCTCTGGAGACCTACCATACCTGGGTCCTCAACAAGGACTTGGCCAAGCACTCTCACCCCAGCTTGGCCATCCATCCCATCACTGGGACTCTGTGTTCTCCAAGGTAGAGATAACTTAGCAAATGTTTGTGGTCTACAGTGCTTAGCTTTCCCATACCCTCTCTCCAGAAGTCTTTGCCACACAAGGGTCTGGCTTTCCATCCTGTTCCTTGTCCACTTCATCCCTCAGAGCTTCATCTCCTTACGGTGGGACATGGCGGGTACGTTGAGGGATGCATTGGCTCTAGCCACAGGGAGCAGGACTCGGAGATGTTGCTGGGCCTGGGGAAACACATGGGACTTCAGTCAGGCCCAGGTTGTAGTCCTGCTCTGTCAGTGGGCCACAGGTCCCCATCTGTAAAAGAGAGGTGGGGACGCATGCCCAGCCTTCCTCACACCTGGGGCCATTGAGAGGCAACTAATGGGATGGTGCTCGGCTGGGCGGACCCTAGAGGCACAAGAACCCCTTCCCAGATAACTTCTGCTGCCTGGGTAGTTGGTATCTGACGGCAAGTCCCTCTGGTACCCCGCAAAAGTACAAACCATGACCTGGAGCAGGTTCTAGGGCCCACCTGGGGAATGACCCCAAATACAGCAGCTTTGGGGGAGATGTTGGGCAAGGAATAGAAATGTGAGTCATTGGAACTCTGGGCACCTCCCTGCTGGTTAATCAGAGTAGCCCCACTGGGGTCAAATCCTCACTCAGCCTCTTCCTAGCCAGGTGACCTCGGGCAACTCCTCTCTGCCTCGGTTTCCTAGTTTGTACCTGGGGACGGCACTTGCATTATAGGATTGTCCTGAGGATCACATCACTATATAACAAGCATTTAGCACAGGAAAGCAATTTGGAAACCAGAAGTCTGTGGGGAATGTAGTATTGATGGTTTTCTTTCTGGTGTCGGTAAAAGTCAACAGGCGCTTATCCCTGCATAGGAGGAGCTGTCCCTAGGGTTCTCCAAGCAGAGGCACAGGTGGCCCGGGGTTGCTGCCTCAGGTCCCGGAGACACCTCGAGCAAGGGGCTGGCCTTCGCTTTTCTGTAGGCTTTATGCTCCTGGGCTCTTGCTGTGAAGGTTTTTATGTCTCCCCGTGGTCCCGGGAGGATTCAGGGAGACCTGTGAGAGCCCTGGGCGTTGGATGGAGCTCGAGACTCCTGGTTGCTGCCCAATGGGCCTCCAGCATCGTGTGTGATGCAGATGGGCCACTTAGCCAGAGAGGGCCCACGCCCAGCCTAGCTCTTTCTGCTGGTTCCACTGGTTTGGTTTTTAACATTTATTTTATTTATTCATGAGAGACACAGAGAGAGTGGCAGAGGCACAGGCAGAGGGAGAAGCAGGCTCCCTGCGGGGAGCCCGATGTGGGACTCGATCCCCGGGAACCCAGGATCACGCTCTGAGCCGAAGGGAGACCCAGGCCCCCCTCTGCTGGTTCTGCTGCTCATGTGTCACCCGTCTCTCTGCCCACCTGCCAGCACCTGCCTCTCTGCTAGTCCCACAAGAGGCAGTGCATTGGTTACCTGCTAACCATTCTCGAATTTCTAGGAATGCATCAAATACTGGGCAGAGGCCGATTAGAGGGATTAACTGAGAGTGGATAGTGGGCTCCGGTCTGGCTCCCCAGGGATACGGGCAGGAGCAGACACGTGCTCGGCCTCTCAGGGTACATAGTTTAGTGGAGGAAGGAAGCAGCCCGTCAGACCAGGTCAGGCTAAGCAGGACCGTGGTGGGCTATCCCTGCGTTTACTGGGGACTCCCCTCCAGGCTCCCAGGCGGGGGTCTGCATTCCCTGATGGAGTCCAGAGGTCTGCTGCCTTCTTTGTTCAAGCGCAGCAGCCTAGTCCCTTCAACCTGACACAACTGTCCCAGAATAGCTCAGTGGAGATCTTCAGCCAGGTAAGGGCTGAGTCCTACTAGTCTGGAGACATCTTTTTCTCCCTCTCTGTGATGACTTTGCATATTTTTGTTTTGGATTGTCCTTTGTTGATCCCTCATGGTAACTTCCAGGGGACAGTCCTTGAGTCTGATGGCCTAGCTCTTAGGGACACCCCTCATTTTTGTGGTCACAGATCACCTGCAGCTACTTTCTTGCAGGGGTGTCTCCAGCTCAGGTGCCTGTGAAGGCCAGGCAGGCGAGGTGTGTGAGCGAGCGGAGCCATGTGAGAGTGGAGGCTATGGGCCGTGGGGAGGCAGTAGAGGGTGGTGGAGTCTGTGGGGACTGGAGAGTGCATGCCCTCTGAAGGGGTCAACCCTGCTTAGCTCTGGCTGATGGTTGCAGAGGAGGAAGAGGGGTCAGTGTTGCTGGATCTCCCAATTGTTCCAGCAAATCAGAAATGTGGAGTTTTCCATGAAATATTTTGAGTTATACATGTTGGCTCAGATACTTTTTAAATATTGAACAGGCCAGGGCCACCCCGGTGGCTCAGTTGGTTCAGGGTCTGCCTTTGGCTCAGGTCATGTTCTCAGGGTCCTGGGATTGAACCCAGAGTTGGCCTCCCTGCTCAGCAGGGAGTCTGCCTCTCTCCCTGCTCCTCCTACTGCTCATGCTCTCTCTCTCCCTTTCTCTCTCTCTCTCTCAAATAAATAAAATCTTTTTTAAAAAAAGTACTGAACAGGCCAAATAAAATGCCCCTGGTCCAGACGTGGCCCATCTGGACCTTTGTAGTCTCTGCTCTGTGGTTATCAAGCTCCCTTGCAGAATGAGTCTGTCGTGGCAGGTGGCCGTGGGCAGAGGCCAAAGGCCCGGTGGGTGGCTGCTGCAAGGGTTCCGAGGGACCGGGTCACTCTGAGCCGGGTGGTTGGGGCTGCCTCCAGGAGGTGGGCCTGAGGCAAGAGGTTGCCGCCTCGCAGGCAGCCAGCCCTGCCCTCCCAGCTCTGGGCCAGCGTGGGGGCCCGTCCCAGGCCTCTGGTTCCATCAGGCTCTGTGACGCTGCATGGCCCTGGTGCTGGAGCTGTTGCCAGAAGGGCCTGAGCTGACGGGGGACCGTGGCTGCCCCATGGGAGACACTGGAGAGTGTGTCACCTGAGAGGCAAGGTGTGGGGTGCCAGGGCCGCCACACTCGGAGGATCTTCCTGCCCCAACCCCAGCACTTGCACAGGGGTGTTGCTGGGTTAGAGCAGGACGGATGCTATCCCTTCCTGGCATGCTCTGAGTTCGCTTTCATTCCTTGTCCATCAACCGAGAAGGTTTGGGAGGCCAGAGGATGGGGGGCCTGTGGGGGACAGAGAATGGGTCCCCGGGAGGCTGTGCAGGTCGGCAGGGCTGAGGGCAGCCTCGGGACGGGAGTACGAGGGAGGGCCACACGGAGGTCCGTGCGAGACGCAGGCCGTTCAGGGTGGGGAGACATTCGGGAGTGCTGGGGTCTGTGGAGAACGGGAATTCAGAAGCAGCAGGACCACTGATAGCCAGACTGGCCAAGGAGGGCTTCCTGGGGACGTGTGTCTGCAGCCAGGCCCCGGGAGAAGGTTCCGCTGGGAAGGGCAGGGGGGCCAGGGGGACTGCAGAAGACCGCAGAGGGCGCCGCCCGGGGCACCTGGGATGTCAACTGATAATCACACACAGCCCTTGAGGGCTTGCTGGGTACCTGGCTGGGTTGAACACCTTCCCGTGAGTCCTCACTTCATCGTCACCACACTTTATGAGACGATACGCTCATCTTCAGCATCCTCCAACGATGAGGAAGTGGCTGCCAAAGCTCCCAGAGCTAGGAGGCCATTTGACCAGTGTTGAAGCCCATAACCATTATGTCACCCTGTCTTGAGCTCGGGGACAATGTGGAAGCCCCCTGACGCCCAGGGGGGATGTACTGGAGTCAGGTGGCTGCCTCCTTGGCCCCTGGCCCCTGCTGTTTGGAGTGAAATGCCTAAGGAGGCCCTTGAATGAAGTGAGAAGAGGTTGGAGTCCTCTCCTGGGACCAGGCAACCTTGGTGGCTGGTGTGTGTGTGAGGGGGGGTGGACAGGGCCACCCCAGCACCCTTGACTTTAACCTTCTAAGGGCCAGAAGGGGCCGCGGGGGAGCCTGGGCCAGCATTGGCGGGAGGCAGAGCTAAGGAGGCCCACTCTTAGGGAAGGTGTGCGCTGGGGGCACCAGAGTGGGGGTGGAGAAGCCACAGACCAGGTGCCGTCCTGGGCTCGGGGCGTGACAGACATAGGCTGGAGTGGGCCTCAAGGATCCTGCAGTCTTGCCCACGTGAGATAAAAGCCCATAAATACTTAAGAGCAGGACAAGAGTTGGGTAACAGCACAGGGGACAGTGAGGGGTGTCGGGAGGCAGCCTGTGCTGGGCGCCAAGGGAACACATAGGGGTGAGTGTCGGGAGCGGGTGGGGATGGGTGCGGAGGGTGAGGGGGTAGGTGCCGAGGGTAAAGGTGGAGGTAGGTGCTGAGGGAGGAGGTGGGGGTCAGTGCTGGGAGCCCAGGCGGCTGGGGACCTCAGGGGCCCAGGACCTAGCCGACCTGGACACGGGGATGAGCAGGGGTAAAGCAGGGGTGGGACCCCCCCACCCAGAGCCTACCCTGGCTGTCATCCTGCCCATTGGCCCAGCCCACCTGCCAGCACGGTGGCCTCCATAGAGCTGGTGGCGTACCTCCGAGCAAAGTCCCAGGTTGGAGACTGGGTCTAATCGGGTCCCCTGGGTGGATGGCAGTGGGTGTCCACCCCCTACCAGGTGTGCTCACTCTCTCCCCCGGCCTTTCTTCTCAGGCCCTCCTTGGGGCGGGCCATGGCGGCGTGCTTAGGCAAGAAGGATTCACAGCATCTCGCTTGCCTCTCTCGGCCCCTGTGACCCATCTCCTCACCCTGAAATCTGGTCCAGCTCCTCAGCTGCTCCTGGAGGCAGCCCTCGAGGGAGGCTGGTGAGGCCTGAGCCCTGTTTGTCGTCTCCATGCGAGCTCTGATAGACCCACGGGGCTGCCAGCATGGGGGCCCAGAGCAGTGATGTGGGGGTTCCCTGGTATCTAGGACTGTCCTGTGATTGCTGCCTGACATGATGATTGTAACCCAAGCAGGCTTGAGCTCCAGAGACATGGGAGTCACCGGAGGAACAAGGGGAGGTGACTGTCAGTTCAGCAGGTGTCTCCAGGCATGGCAGTTGCTGTTGAGCCGCAGGGAGTCTGGGGACTTACGTCACAGGCCCGGCTCTTTCCATTGGTGACTGAGTGGCTTCTAGCAAGTCGTCCCCTTTCCCTGGGCTCCAGTGTCCTCATCTGCACAGGGAAGGGGCTGGTACCATCTCGTTCTCTAAGGACTGTCAAGGTCATGAAGCTTCGGTTTCGGAGCCCCTTGGGCTTGCTCCGATCAGTGGGACATGTCGGGGCTGCAGCTCTGTATTGCTAGCTCCGAGTAGGTGCTGTTGTGCACCTGGCTGAGAGCCTAGGGCGGAGCTGGGGCCGCAGTGTCCACCAATAAGTACCAGTTGGGTACTGTGGGGGGGGCTCCCGCCTCGCCCCAAGTAGGCCATAAAGGAAGCTCCGCCCCCGTTCAGGGAGCTGACCTGCAGGCCTGGGGGTCAAGTTGGAGAATTTCCAGACCAGGGTGAGATCTCTGATTAAGAAAGGAAAGGATGTGAGCAGCTCTTTAGATCTTGGCTACTCAAAGCGAGCCCCTCAGACCTGAAAAAAACAGCTGGGAGCTAGTTAGAAATGCAGAATCCTGGGGCACCTGGGGGGCGAAGCATCTGCCTTGGGCTCACATTGTGATCCCAGGGCCCTGGGGTCCAGCCCCTCATCTGGCTCCCTGCTCTTTGGGGCGTCTGCTTCTCCCCCTTGCCTCTGCCTCTCCCCACTGGAGTGCATTCTGTCTCTCTCTCTGTCAAATAAATAAAATCTTTAATTAAAAAAGAAAGAAATGCAGAATCCCAGACCCCATCTTCGATCTTCTGAAACCGAATCTCTGTTAACAGGCTGGCCCGCAGGAACCTGGCCTCTTTACTTCATCTCTTGGCCACGCCCCCAGAAGAAACACTTGTTCCACAAGTAGGTGAGGCGCCAGTTCCATAGAACCACTGTTGCGCTGACAATGCGTGTCACTCACTGATAGTTGCAATTTAGTTGTCTATTTTTCAATGCTGAAGTCATGAGTTTATTTTACACTGAGTTTACTCTGCAGCCCAGCAAACAGCTGAGACCTGCGGTTTGCAAACCAGGGTGCTAGCTAATGCCCTCCCTGGGTTACTCTGGGGGCGGGGGCTGTGGGACATCTAGAGGACCCCAGGCGTCCTTGTTGATTTCTAAGGTCGCCTTCAGCTCTGAGGGTATCTGAACTCTCCCATTTCCAGTGGTTGGGGACCTGAGGCTCCTGTGTGCCGAGATGTCCCCATGTCCCTCTGTGTTTCCTTGGCAAACACATCGGTGTGGCCCAGAGTCCCCAAGGCCAGCACTGCCCAGACTTGTGGGGCGGCTGAGCCTGAGGACTGCAGGTGGCCAGGGGAAATCGTTTTGTCTGGGGTCTTGTTTCTACAGGAAGGAGGTGGAGCATGGGCCGGACCCCGAGGGCTGGGCTGGCCACAGGCATCGCAAGGGGGGTTCCCATGGCTTGGTCCTGGGGGCAGCACGACAGACAGCCCAGGGAGGGGACGGCTCTCCTTGTGGGCTCTGGGTGAAGCTGTCCGTCGCCAACTCTGAAGGGTGCCCAGAAGGGGAGAAGGGATGGGCTTTGTGTCACCAGGAACCCACTGCAGGAGGGCTTTCCTGAGGGAGGGAGGCTGAGGGGCACAGGGCTGTGGGAAGAGTGGGGTACACACAGTGGTGGGTGCCTTCAAAACGAGGTGAGCCCTGCTGCCCACCCACAACCCAGACGTGCCTTCCTCTACCTGAAGAGGTGCAGTACTCCTAGGACGGGGGACGGGCCCACCAGCCCCACTGCCTCTGAGCCCCAGAGCCCCAGAGCCCAAAGCACTCTCCTTCCAGCGCTGCACAGTTGCCCTGCAGCTGGCCTGGCATCCCAGAGCAGCCCCAAGCCCCCAAAAGCCACATCAGGAAAGCAGAAACAAATCAGGAAAACAGAAATCAAGACCTTTTTTGGGACCCAGGGTGAGTTGCATACCGAGAGGCCTGAGGAAGAAGGGTCCGGTGAGGGATGAGGGGTGCCATGCGGCCTCCTTTTGGGGCCTGGGATAATGGATTCCCTAGAGAAGGGCTGGTGGCAGTGGGGGCGAAGCATCTCATCTGATTTGCAGGTCACTGAGTCGCCCCGGGCACTGCAGGAGGACGTAATGCCTCTAATGCTGGGCTGTTCTTAAAGGGATTGGCTAAATTTACAGCTGCTAATGCCGTTCGTCACTGGGCGAGCACAAAGTCGTGCTGAGCTGGCTGGGACGGGTCCAGCCTCTCGTCTCCGGGCGCACGGGGTGCCCGGTGATGTCAGCCTGCTGCTTCCTTCCAGGTCTCTAGCCGCCGACCAGAGCAACCGTGAGCTGTCACAGCTGCACAGGCAGGCGGGGCCCGAGGGCCAGGGGACAGACACTTCAGAGAGCCCCTGTGGGCCGAAGCCCCCGGAGCGAGGGTCTCCTAAGGGAGCCGTGCTGCCCTCGGCCAGGAAGAGTCGCTTGGTAGGGCGTGGGCCTGGAGAGGGGAGCCTGTTCATCAGAGAACACAAGAGGTTTTGTGTCCGGCTCCTGAGGCAAGCCTGTAAAGCCGCAGCGGGGGTGGGGGTGCCCTGGGCCCCCGGGACTGGGATGCGGTCCCTTCGACCAGACAGCTGTAGATGGGCCAGTCCCATCTGGGCAGTGCAGGCCAAGGCGCCCCCCCAACCCCCCACCTGAAGTCCTTCCGCAGGCTCAGCCCCTCTGCACCCCTCCTCGGGCTGTGCTCACCAGGCCCATCCCTCCTGCCTCACAGGCCCTGGGCTGCCTGCCCTTTCCAGCAAACCACAGCCTCAGCGCTTCCCCTGCTCCTGAGCTTTGCCAGTTGGTTGTCCTGCAGTCGTAGTCACCTGGCAGTGGGGTGGGATTGGGACGGGGGCAGGCGGGCTGTGGGGCCTGGCAGGTCCTGCATTCTGGATGGCTGCCCCTGGAAGCCTCTCTTCCGGGCCAAGCCACCCTCTCCTTTCCTCTCCCGCTTGTCCCTCCCCTCCCTGATCACCGTAGGTGGAGGGGGGGGATCGTCACTCCTCTCCTGCCTCTCAGCTTAGCCAGCAGCCCAGTTGTGTGGGTGGGAAGAGGAGGAGACCCCCTCCCCAACCCAGGCGGGAGGGAGTGCAACCAGCCCTTGAGAAACCACCCCTGCGTTTCCCTGGCCTTCCTCGGGCCTGAGAGTTCACCCCGTGCCTCTTCATTCTTTCTACCTTAAAAACAGGGCAGAGCTTGAAGATATGCACCCCCAAAGAACTGAAAACAGGGACCCAGATAGCGCACACCTGTACTCACGGCAGCTCTGGTCACTGTAGCCAGAGGCAGAAACAAGCCGATATCCACGGATGGATGACGGATGAATAATACGGGGTCTCTGTGCACAATATGTTACTGTAACACAATGTATGACGTGAGATTCCGACGCACGCCACACCATGAATGAATCACGAAAACGTTATCCTGAGCGAAAGAGACTGGTCACAAAAGAACCAATGTTGTTAGATTCCACTTACGTGAGGTTCCCAGAATAGAGCCAAGAAGGGAGAGCAGTGGCCACCACGGGCTGAGATGAGGAGAATGGGAGCTGTTGGGTGGGTGCAGGGCTTCTGTTTGGGATGTTGGAAAGTTCTGGAAATACAGTGATGATGCTTGCACAATGTGGTGGAAACACTTAAGGCTGCTGAACTGATCACTTATGTATATTATATTACATAGTTTATATATAGTTATATTTTATCACAATTCTTAAAAATGGGGTGTGAGTGCCTGACTGGTCTTCCAGCCTGATAGCTGAGGAGATGGATGAGGTGGACAGCAACCCCCCCTCCCCCCGGCCCCACTGCTCCCTCCTCCCTTGTTTCTGCTGAAGAGGCAAAGTGCCTCGGTTGGGACTCATTCTGGAATGTAACCAATAAGTCCAGGTGATATGTCAGCCTGGTTCTCTCTCAGAAAGTGGAGTTCCTGGATGTGCCCCAAGGACGGGCTTCCCTGGGGAGAGTGACATAGGGATGAGGGAGGGCCGGATAAGGGGCGTTATGGATCTGGTCCCCACCATGGGCAGCTGGGCTCAGTCCGCTGCGACCTGCTGAGGAACATGAAGAACACACCTCCATTGGCATCTGAGAGACTGAGGAGGGAGTGTTTGTCAAGGGCTGCCCCCCAGGAGCCACTGGCTCCTTGTACCACCAGGGCACAGGTGCCAGGTGCTGGCATCTGCTAGCGTGCGTCAGGGGAGCCCTGGGTGGAATGCGCTGGGGGCAGCTGGGCTGACGTGCTGTCAGGCTTGTCGTGTGACTCTGATGGAGCAGGAGAGGCCCCGAGATGGTGAGAGGACGCATGAGGCATCCAAGACCAGTGACCAGTGTGGGAGTCCTCTGTTTCCCTCTGGGCACCAAACGTGGGCAGTCTGGGAATGGGTCTCAGCGCCTGTCCCCATCTACAGTGATCACTGCCCTCAGGATCCCTCACAGGGCTGTGGTGTGGCCCGGTGAGGGGCTGGCAAGAGCCTGGAGAGTCCGGCAGAGCAGGTTAGGGTTGCTGCGGCCGCAGGCAGAGCCAGGCAGTTGATCCTCCTGGAAACACTCCTGCCTGGTTCCTGCAAAGCCCTGTCCTCTGCCTATACCTGTAAAGTGTGCCAGGAGGCCCTCGATAAGATCTGAAATCTTCGAGGAATAATGGGCATGGCCTGAGACACTGACTTTTCCTGAAAAGGCAGCTCCTTTTCAGCCCTTTCTGGACATCAGCCTTATCATCCCACCCCCCTGAGGCCGGCCATCTGCCCAGGGCTGGGCGGTGAGCTAGGCACAGGGCCCAGCCCTCTGCAACCTGCAGCCTGCAGCGCGGTTGGGAGTAAGAAGCACACACAGCACTTGAAGAATCCACTGGGCTTTGGAAGGTTACAGAGAACAAGAAGTAGGAAATGTCCTGAGAGCCCGGGCAGGCTGCTAGGAGGTGGGATGAAGAGGCGGTGGGGTGTGGGCACACCTGGAGCTCTGCTGTGCAAACTTGAACAACTTACCTAACCTCTCTGAACCTCAGTCTTCACTTCTAACCAGTACAATTATACCAGTCTCATGGAGTTACTGTGAGGGGTAAGTGGGAGAAGGCAGATCAGGGGCTGGGAAGAGTTCCTGGCATATGATATGGGCTCAGGGCACATTGACCATTCCTGTTATTACAAGTTGCAGTATTCATGCCCACAGGCCAAGGCTGGCTGGATCCTTAGCCGCTGGCCCACTCTGAAAGCAAGGGAGTGGGCTAGTCGCCAGATGGCCTCTGAGGCACTGTTCTAGTATATTCTGTGAGTGTAGGGGCTTGTAGATTTTGTAGGCAGAGGGAAGGGGAAGGTGCCTCTGGGTGAGGGGCACAGTGTGAGCAAAAGCAGAAGCAGAAAGAGCCTCACGTTAGTTTTCTACCACCTTGTAACGAAGGACTGTAAACTTAACTGCTTAAAACAGGACCAGCTTATTACAGTTCTAAAGGTCCAAAGTCCAGCTCTATAAATCCTGACACAAACTAAAGTGTCAGCCAGGCTGAGTTCTCATTTGGATACTGGGGGGCAAAGTCTGCTCCCAAGCTCATTGGTTATTGGCAGAAATTGCTTGCTTATGGTTGTAGGACTGGGGTGCCCTTCTCCTTGCTGGTCATCGACCAGGGATTGCTCTCAATTCATGGGCACTGCCTGCTTTCTTTGCACATGCTCCTTCCTCTTCAAGCCAGCAACAGTGTGTTGAGTCTTTCTTGTGCTTTGAGTCTCTGTCTCTACCCCCAAGCCCAGATTTCAAGGGCTCATGTGATTGGATGAGGCCTTCCTGGGTAGTCTCACTATCTTAAGGTCTGCTGATTGGGAATTTAATTATATTTGCAAAATCCCTCTCCAGGAGTACCTCAATTAGTGTTTGATTGTGTAACTGGGAGAAGGTGTAGACCCAGAACCCTCTTAGGGGGGTGTCGCATGTGTCCAGGACAAAGGATAGAGTAGGAAAGGGGGTCACGGGCAACCTTTGGAGCAAGAGGGGTGGCAGGAAGGATGTAAGCCCACGCTAGGCCTTGGATGGCAGGTGGAAGAAGGGGCGCAGGACATCCCCACCTTCACCTCCAACTATGGCCCTACACCACTAGGCATGCTTCTCCCAATCTGGGCTGACTCCCTGCGGACCCACTGCCTCCCTAGCCTCCACACCTGGCCTCTGATGAGGGCACCCAGGCCTGAAACTTTCACTCCTCCCTCTGGATCAGGTGGACAAACCTCTGAGCCCCAAGGCTGCTGAGCTCAGGAACCCAGAGCGAGCCCTGCATGGTCCCTCTGTAGCTAGCCTGCGGTCCAGTGGAGGCTGGGCCCTATGCAGCCTCCAAAATCCAAACACTGAGCCAGAAAATCAGTTGAGAAATGTGTGTGTCCACCCAGGCAGTTCCTCCCCATCACCAGTACCAACCTTTGAAAAGTCCAGTGATGGTCTGGGGGAGTCCACTCTCATGGTCTCAGCAGCGTTTCTGGAACCCGGTGGGCCATTCCTTGCCCTGTTTTGGATCCGTTCTAGTTGAAAACTCAACAAACCCTTGATAGTTGGCGAATGACTATGTTCCAATAAAAGTTCTCAGTAATCCAAGGTACTGAAATTCAAATGTTCCTTTAAATGTACAAAGACCGGGATCCCTGGGTGGCGCAGCGGTTTGGCGCCTGCCTTTGGCCCAGGGCGCGATCCTGGAGACCCGGGATCGAGTCCCACATCGGGCTCCCGGTGCATGGAGCCTGCTTCTCCCTCTGCCTGTGTGTCTGCCCCTCTCTCTCTCTCTCTGTGACTATCATAAATAAATAAAAATTAAAAAAAAAATAAAATAAATGTACAAAGACCTTGCCTTTATTATCAAAGTCGCTTTCTAGATGCACGCAATCCCTGTGGTCCCAGAGTCCTGTGCGCTACTCGGGTCTTCCTTGCATGTCTCCCGGTGGTAGTTTGGTAGGAGACGACTCTACCAGTTGCGATGATGAAACCACATGCAGGCTGTGCTTCCTCCAGCTGAATACACTCCCCCACAGAAAATACCAATTTTCAGACAATGAAAGGGACACCAGATAAGCCTTAAGACCCCTTCCTGTCTGGCGTAGAGCCTGTGGGAAGGGACCTAGAGGTGAGAAAGATTCCAGTTCTTCCCACTACTAGGTGGAGTCAGATGGGAGCTTTGGGGGACAGGAGTGGGCAGTGGGGGTGTCCTTGCAGGCCTGGGCTCCTGCCGTGGCTGGACTGACCCTGCCTGGTCCGGGAGGGAGTTCAGTTCTGTGGGTGGACTTCAACAGCTATCCCTGGAATGCCCGGCCACCACAGGGAGAGGGCCCGAGGGCTAGTGAGAGAGTCGTGCACCTGTGGAGGGTGGCCAGACAGTGGCCACGGCTGGCCCCTGCTCTCCCACACCACCAGCAGGCTCACCATGTCCATTCATTAAAAACCAGCCTCGTCATCCTCACAGACTGAGCGTAGTGTGTCCTGGTGAGTTGCATCCTAACAAGGCTGCCAAGGTGGGTTTACACAGTTAAGGCCCATAGGCCTCACCTAATGTAGGGGATCACGTGGTGTACCAAGAAAAAGCATCTCTCTAGGAGGAGATATTTTCTTGCAGGCCCCAGGCCCTGTAGACGGTTTGTCTCTGGGGGACCTTTGTACGTCCCAATGCTAGGCTCAGAGACATCAGCACTTGTGGCCTGTTTCATTCTGCTTTGTGGTAGGTTTGGCCAACTCCAGGCCAGGGCGTGTGGCTTGGCTGGTAGGCAGGGTCTGTCTCCTGCCCCATCCCAGGTGGTGGGGTCCAGGTATGGACTAATGCCCCATGTCTCACAGGCTACTGCGTCGGCCAGTTAGGCAAGTGACCTGCCCTTGCTGGGCCTCAGTTTCCCTCCACACTCAGGGGGAATTGCAGCACATTGTTCACACAAGGCAAGCTGGCGCCACCCTGACTGTTCAGGGGGTGGTGGGAGGCCAAGATGCCAGGACGGAGGAGAGAAGGTTCTGGGAGCAGGGAGTGGTCCTGCAGTGGGGTGCCGTGCAGGCCTCCCCTCCCCCGCCTCTCACCACCCGCTGTTCTGTCTCTGCAGCCCCCACGCCGCCCCTGAGCTGGAGGGATGGAGAACTCATCCGCCGCGTCGGCCTCGTCTGAGGCTGGGAACAGCCGCTCCCAGGAGATCGAGGAGCTGGAGCGCTTCATCGACAGCTATGTGCTGGAGTACCAGGTGCAGGGGCTGCTGGCTGACAAGACTGAGGGAGACGGCGAGAGCGAGCAGACGCAGTCCCACATCTCCCAGGTGAGCACCCGCAGGGCCTGGCCAGGTGCGGGGCCTCGGGGACTCATGTGCAGGGAACTGGGGACCCCAAACCCAGGGAGCTTCTTGTGGCCTGGCCCTTGATTGCTGAGGCTTGAGGGGCGGGAAGGCCCTCTGCTCCGACTTCCATCCCACAGCTGCTGGCCCCCTCAGACTCAAAATTCCTTGGCGCACATTCATGGAGAGCCTACTGTGTGCAAAGCACTCTCCCTGGCCTCCTGGGGCTTATGCTCTGGCTGAGATCTGGAGATGGTTGCCTATTCAAAAGGCATGTCACAAGAGGCTCTCACCTGGGAACACTTTCTCTGACTTCAGTTACAGGCCGTGTTGGCAGCTCCGGGGGGGCTCTGGACACCTCCCCAGTTAGGAACCCAAGGGCATTCTGACCAGCATGGCGGGTCCATGCCATCGGCTCCTGGGCTAGTGTGGCAGCCCTGACCTTGGGTGGCACATGGACTTGGCTGACTGTGGGCCAAGATTTGGAAATCTCAAGTTCTTGAGAGTAGAGTGTGAGCCCTTCAGGGTAGTGGTGCCATTGCCTGCATCTTCCCTTAACACCGTAAATCCTTGGGAGATGCTGGTTCAAGGGTAGGCTCCAGATTTGCTTCTTGCTGTCTGTGTGACTTCAGGCAAGCCCCTCAACTTCTCTGAGCCTCGATTTTCTTACCCTGCGAATGGGGATGAGCCCGCTGCCTTGGAAATGTTGGAAGGTCAAAGGTCCTACAAGCCCCAGAGCTGCAGAGAAGCAGGGTGTTTCCTGCACGAGACCCGGGACGCGTTCCTTCTCCTGGTCAGGATCTGGGTCTCGGGTGTTTACCTTTTTACTTGTGGTCCTACCTCAAGCCGGGTCTCCTCCAACAAATAGAGGGGGAGCCCTCTGGGTACCCTGCTTTGGAGAAAAGACCCAGCTGGCTCCCTGTCTCGGTGGGCAGAAGACCCTCCCACCATTTAGAAAGCCAGAGTAAACCTGGAACGCAGGACCAGGGGTCAACGTGGGACATTTGGAGGCTATGGTGGTCAAGGAGGAGGAAAATTGGCCTCAAGAGAAAAGTAGAGACATGTGATGCTTTCTTTTGTGTCCTTGAAGTTCTAAATCATGATCAGCATAAGCTTATAATATATCCATTATTTGCTCTACAAGTGTGTGTCGACCACCTACCCTGTGCCTGACACCATTCTAGGGCTGGGAACCTGGGAGTGAGCAAAAGACACATAAAGCTTTGCCCTCGTGGGATGTACATTGTAGGGGTGTGTGAGAATTGCTGTGGAAAATATTGAATTATGACAATGAAATAGGGAGTAAGGAGGGCCAGGAGGGGTTTGCAGTTTTAAGTAGGGTATCAGGGAAGATGCCATCGAGGTAGGTGAGGGGTGAGCTGTGCACATATCCTGGGCAAGCGCTCAGCTGGACGAGTATTCCAGGGGCAGCAAGGCAGCCAAGGTGCAGAGCAAAAGCGGGATAAGTCAGGGAGCAAAGGGGGTCACATTGATAGGATGCACTGGCACTGAGCCCCAGGGGTCTGGCAGCACTGAGGAAGCAGGGGTGGGAGGAGGAACCAGCAAGAGACCAGGGTTTGTTCAAGGAGATGGGAGGCCGGTTGGCTGTGTCAACGGCAGTGGCTGGGTCATGGAAGAGGAAGACTGAGAATGACCTGACCGAGCTATGGGTGCTCATGGGGACCCTGACTAGAGAGGTGATTATCAAGAAGTAGGGGTTAAGGGATCTCAGGGTGGCTCAGCGGTTTAGCGTCTGCCTTTGGCCCAGGGTGCGATCCTGGAGTCCCAGGATCGGGTCCCACATCGGGCTCCTGGCATGCGCCTGCTTCTCCCTCCTCCTGTGTCTCTGCCTCTCTCTCTCTCTCTATGTCTATCATAAATAAATAAATCTTTAAAAAAAAAAAGTAGGGGTTAAGAAAATGGGTTAGAGATGGGGAGGGTAGTACAAGTCCTCTATGTATTACAGGGGTTTCGCTGTGAAGGGGACAGACCTGGTATTTGGGGAAGTGAGGTCAAAACGGGAGCCTCTATAACATGTTGTGCATCGATGGAGTGGTGCAGGGAGGGGTAGGCTTGATGAGCAACAGCCTTGAGTAGATGAGAAGGTTTGGCCTTGGCTCAGGTCCCCAACGGCTCACCCACAAACACAGAGGGGGCTTCTGGGTTTGTAGCCCTGCATCCAGGATGATACCTTATTGTGCAGTGTAGGTGTGAGTTTCTCCAGCCACTTTCAGCCATCATGGTGCAGGTGCAGATGCAGAGCTACAGAACTGAATTTAACTGGGCCTGAGGTTTCTCTCAGTGATGGCACTAGAGGGAGAGGGAGAGGGAGGAGGGGAAAGGGGAGGGAGGGAGGGAGGGAGTCCAGACAGTGACATTCCCTGCCACTGAGCCAGGTCAGTACAGCGGTGAGGACCCAAGACGATGATGGATACTGAAGGCTGGTGGGTCAGTGGACTTAAGGGTCCTAGGGAGTCGGTGAGTTGCTGGAGTCCTGGCACCAGAAGGAGTGAGAAGGAAAGGGGAGTGTCCAGGAGTGGGCATTTGAAATCCAGGGCAGAGGATGCAGTAGATGGCAGTGAAAGGCTGGGCTTGAGTGTGGAGGTCCTGGACAGAGGAGGGATCCAGAGGAGAGGGGCAGTGGAGCTGGTTGGCAGGGTACAGGACCAGCATTACTGACACGGACATCACCAAGAATGGAAAGGCAGGTGCCCAAAAAGGTGGCAGCAATTCGGGAGAAGAGTTTTCAAGGAGTAGGGACTGAGGCAGGCGTGGGTGACTGAGGACTCTACAGGTGACTGCAAGGACGGGGTGCCTTGTCTGATGAGGTGTTAATTGAGCTACCCTCATTGTACAGCTAACGATAGCATCACCTGCAGTGGCAGGGCAAGGGCGGCCAGGCTAGCCTGGAAAACCCCCGAGGGCAGTGCACCTCTTTGGGTCATGTAGGGCAGGGAGGGGAGGAATTAGGCACTCCAACTCTTGCATACTCCCATAAGCATCCTGGAGTGGACTTCCCAAGGAGCAGGCCCCATGGACTGGGCACACAGTGTGGACCCAACTGGCCTCCAGCAGGGTGTCCTTCGGAGGCTCCTCCATGTGAAGTAGGTAGGTTCCTACTGTAGGAGTGTCCAAGGACCAGAGGAATACCTTACAAATGGTAGAATTTCTGTTCCCAGAGCAGCCACCAGGGAGATAATTCTGGAAAAAGGGGACCCTCCTGGTGTCTCTGACCTCCCTGCAGGGATGGCTGTGCTCTCGACATGCAGAGCAGAGAGAGACGTGCCCTGACTCTGGGCCCTGCCCTTCTGGCTCCTGCTCCTGGAATCCATCGGGCCCGACCACGCTTGAATGTCCACATTTGCAGGGGCTTTCAAACAGTTGTTTGTTGTGAGGCAGTGTGGAAAACATGACTACTTGTGACATTGGATGCATTCCTTAAACTCTCTGTGTCCTCCGATGTTCCCTGGAAGAACGCAAACACCTGGCAGGGTCCTGGGGTCTGCTGGCTGAGGAGGGACATTTTAATCCCACGGCCACCAAACCCGCTACCAGACGCCCACAAACACAGCTGAGGTGCAGACTCCAGAGGAGGGGCCAGCTGTGGACAGCTCTAAGTAAGGCTGGGGTTAGATGTGTTTATAGAGCAGTCTTTTTAAAAATATAAACTCTCTGTTGACATAGCTTTATGGGAAGTCTTTCTGCTAGAGCACTTTTGCTTGTTTTTATTTAACCTGATGACTATTTTAAATAGAAGCCAAAAGAAAAAAAAAAGCCCTCAGAGAATGTCCCCATCTGTCTGTCTGCGGTGGTGTTTTGATGTTCCTGGGAGAGGAAAATTGTTAAGAATCTTGGAAAGAGAAAACTTGAGAAAGTGGAGGATAATGTTGCTTTTCAGTTGCTGAGATCATTTTTTTAGGATCTGGGAGATGATGGTTGACTCTTAGAAGAAAATGCCTCATGATGATTGTGCAGTTGTGCTCTCCTTTGCCCCTCCATTAGCAACAACTAGGAAGAAAGATGGATGGTTAGATGGATGGATGGATGATAGGGCAAGCCAGTGAGTTTCCTCTTCTTTAGATGAGTAACCAAGAACATATATGCTCTGTTTTACAACACTTTTGGGTTATCATATTTAAATTTATCCCCCCTCCCCGACTCCCACACATACATTTCAGGAGTGCCTGCCCTCCAGTGGATTCCAAGTCCATAAAGGCACATCCTGAAAGTTGTCCTCACTCTGTCTTGGGGAGAAGGGAGGATTATAGCCCTATACTATAGAAGACTGCTGGAGTACAGAGTTGGGAGGTGCTTGGTGGTGGCTGAGCTGTGCCCCAGTCCTTCCCTACCCACCTCTGGTTCCCTGTTGGTGCAGGCCATCACTAACAGGCTGTTGGGTGATTAAGATATATTTCTCCCTATGGAATGAGATTTAGGACTCCAAATCTCATTGACAATTAGCCTTTTGTAGAAGAGATTGGGGTGTTACTAAGTAGGAAAGGTTGGCCCTTCCTGATGTTAGTGGATGGTCTGGTGGATCATGATAAGGCTTCAAAGCAGTGTTCACAACTCTGGCTGCATACTGGAATCACTTGGGGGGCTCAGACAAACACTGATGCACAGCCTCCCCCAAAGTTCAGCTGAATGGGGAGGGGCTTGGGGGCTGGCCTTCTTATAAGCCCCCACCTGACTGCTGCCCCACTGAGCCTAACAGCCATGACCACTGGTGAGGCATGTCTGTCTCCTTCCACCACCCCCCATGGCCACCTGCCTTGAGCTCCACTTGGATAGAATGTAGGGACATTGTAAAGAGCAGATACATTTAATAAAAATATTTTTCCCCATAAATTCTTGTTATTAGGTCAAATGAAGCACCAGTGAGGGTGAAAATAACTTGCTCTGGTCCTTTTCAGTGTTGTCAGGCACTCGAAGCTCCTAGGTTTTGTCTAAGATGCAAAGGGTCCTTACCAAGAGCCGTGCAGCCATGCAGATGTAAAGAGTGGGGTGCAAGTCTTCAGACTGGCATGACTTCTCTCACTCACGGTGTTTTCCTTCTCTTTCTCTTCATGTTTTTCCTTCATGCTGCCTTCCCTGTTCACTGTTCCCTCACCCCCCTTCTATCCCATTCCTTCATTTCTTCCTGCCCTTTGAACCCTCTCCCCTGCTGTCTTCACTCGTAGGAGGAAGCGCTCAATGGTGGACCACCCATGAAAGGCTTAACTGAAGAAGTGAGTTTAAGGGGAACTGTGGGATGGTTGCACGTGGGGGACTCATTTTATCAAAGATGAGATTTATTTTTAATTACACAAGTACTCCATGCGTACATTCTTACAGTACACAAGAATTCTAACATTAGCGATAAATTCTCCCTTAGTTGCTGCCTCATGGATTGGGGAGTTACCTTCATCTCGTTTTTTAATGTGTTTTATCAACATATACGTTACATAGGACTTATAGAAATACATTACTTCAAGATCATAAATCATAGTCAGTGAATATATTGTCCAATAACCTACATCTTTCACCTTGCTGTATGCCCTAGGGATTCTTCGAGCCTTGGGCACCCACTGTGTTCTGTTTAATGGTTTCACAGTGGTCCACAGCACAGAGGTCCCATAGTTTAATACTCACCTGCTGAGGAGGATTCAGGGAACGTCTAAATTTTCCCCTGGAAACGTAAGATACTTCAATGAGTGTTATTGAACATGCCTCCTCCTGCCCATATAAAAGTGTTTATTTAAGTAGATGCTGAGAAGTAGAATCAGTTTTAATAGCAATTGCCAAGCTGTTCTCTAAAATGTTTCGTCATTCACACCACCACTGGTGCATTGGGACCGATCATCTCTTGGGATCTTACTTTGCATTTTCTTGATGCCCGGGTGAAGGTGTGTCCTTTTTAATCTGATTACCAGTAATTTTTTTAATGAGTTAAAATTTTATTTTACTTTTAAAACAACTGGAAAAATGGAGGTAAACAGGCAACAAAGGGAGAAAGTTGCCATAATTCATAACAAAAACTAATGTCATTTCTGGGTAATATGTTTTCTTTCTATGCCTTTTACAAAGTTGAATGTCTCACAGGCGTGTAATTTCTAACTTCCTTGTAAATTTATTTAGTGTGATCTCCTAGAAATCGTTAGGTGGTTTTGGGCATCAAGTATAATTGTTTAAACCTGCCCGTTTTCTGCCAATCGCTGTTGGTTAAAGAGTGAAGTATAGTCAGAGCTAATATTTTGTTCATTCAAGACCTATTCTAGGCTCTAGGGATAAACTCAAGAACAGAATGGACCATAAGCCCTTCCAGCCACTCCCCCAGTCCTTCTTTGTAAGTGGAGAAAGTCAGAGGACAGACCAGGAAGGAAACAGGGTGTGTTATACAGCTGAGTGGGACAGGAGACGAGGTATTGCCAGGCTGTCCTGGGTGGCTTCCTGAGACTTTTGAGCAAAAACTTGAAGGCGAGAGAATGAGGCCACGTGGGAACCAGTGAGCAGGCAAAGGGAATGTCGAGGCCTGGCTCTGGTGTGGGAGTGTCCCCTGCTTCGAGGAACAGCTTGGGCCAGTCTGGCTGGAGCAAATGGAGCAAGGGGGGCGTGTCGTGGTTGAGCCAGACCTGTAGGGCTTTCACCTCCCCAGTGAGGTCTCTGGCCTTTCCCCTAGTAAGATGGGGTGATGCTAAAGTGTTTTGAGTAGAGGACAGGCATGATGTGATTGGTGAAATAGGATCACTCAGGATGCAGTGTGGAGAAGAGGTGATGGCAAAGAGCTGGCAGTGGAGAGTGCTCAGGAAAGAAAGCACAGAGACCAGGAGGCCATTCGGCTGGTCCAGGCAAGAGGCCATGGTGGCTCGAGCAGTGGGATCACCATGTGGGTGGTAAGAAGTGGTCAGGTTCTGGTTATACCTGAAAGGTACAAATAGGGGCGCCTGGGGGGCTCAACCGTGGAGTGTCTGCCTTTGGCCCAGGGTGTGATCCTGGAGACCCGGGATTGAGTCCCACGTCGGGCTCCCTGCATGGAGCCTGCTTCTCCCTCTGCCTCTCTCTCTGTGTCTTTCAGGAATAAATAAATACAATCTTAAAAAAAAAAAAAGGTACAAATCACATGTTTTTCTGATGAATGGATTTTAGCCTGAGTACATAGAGGCATAGACTTGGCAGAAATGAGATACGTAGGAGGCCCTGAAAGAGTAGCTTTGGGAAGCAAAGGTCAAGCGCTCAGTTTTGGAACGTGGAGGGTTCACGATAGTGTTAACGTCTCGGTGGAGATGCTGATCAAGCAGGTAGATGCGCAAAGGTGACGTTTAGAGGACAGGAGTGACCTGGAGACTCATGTGTGTCCATAGTGGCGTGTGGATGGCCTTGTTAGCCCAGGAATGAGGAGCTTGGTGAAGAGGGCCCAATATTGAGCCCTGCGAGGCTGAGGAGATGAGCAGGAGCCGACAAAGCACCAAAGTGTGTCCACGTTAACTCATTTGCTCCTCACTAAACTCTGTGAAGGTGCAGTTATTGTTGCCAGCTCACGAGGGGGCGGAAACTAAGGCACAGAGAGGTTGAATAAGCTGCCCAAGGGTAGCTTGCACACCACAGCAAGCATGTGGCCAATCTGCGGTCTGAACCAGGTGGTCTTACTCCAGGAGCCAGACATGTACCCTTTGTGCTGTTGGTAGTGTCTGTCAATTATTATAGGTTGGGGAGGTGGAGTCTTAGGGATAAAGTGGCTCGTCCAAGGTCGAAGAGTAAGTGATAGGGTGGGAATAGGAGCTCAAGATTCACTGCTTCAGGAACTCAAGCTCCTAATCACTACATTAAACTGCCTCTAGAACTGGGAGGTTTTTGTTGTTGTTGTTGTTGTTGTTGTTTTTTAAGATAGGAGCAAAAAGCCTTTTGTCCTCCCAAACCTCAGCGTTTGGGCAGCGTCTCCTGCCCCTCGCACACAAGGCTTTCCTGGAGCACCATGCAGAGGGACAGTGGGCTGCCAGCCAGGCTCTGCTCCCACCTCCCCTTCTTGTTTCTCCTCTCCTGCTCAGTGAGCCCGTGTGCCCAGTGTAAAGGAATCTGTTCCTGAAGTTGAGAAACCCAGTGTTGAGGCTGACAGGGTTCTGCTCCTGGCTGCCGTGTGCCTCAGCTCCACGAGGCCCTGAGGAAGCCATGTCCCCTTTCTGGGTCTTGCAAGAAAGCAGTGGCTTCCACTTGACCCTCACACTGCTCCCTGGGTTGTCTGGCCGCCTAGTTCATTCGGAAGTCCTGGATGGATAAGATGACTTTTTAAAGGATTCTTCGCTTTGTTTTTGTTTGTTTGTTTGTTTTTAATGATTTTTTTTTAATTTATTTATTCAGAGAGAGAGAGAGAGACTGAGAGGCAGAGACACAGGCAGAGGGAGAAACGGGCTCCATGCAGGGAGCCTGACGCAGGACTCGATCCTGGGTCTCCAGGATCAGACCACGGGCTGCAGGCGGCACTAAACCACTGCGCCACCGGGGGTGCCCCGGATTCTTCACTTTGAAATAAATTCAGATGTAAATACAAATGGCAATAATAGTACAAAGAATTCCTGCATATCCTTTACCCAGAGTATCCAGTTTAATAGTTGGATATTTTACCACCTTTGTTTTCCAGCTCTCCCTTCTTTTAGAATGCTAGAGAGAAAGATTCTATCAAGAGATGTTTTGATGTGAGAGTAAAGTTGCAGACTCCCCTTTATTCCTAAATATTTCAGTGTGTATTTTCTAAGAACCAGGACATTCTCTTACGTAGTCACAGTATAGGAAATAAACATTGAAACAATATTATTTAATCTATGGACTTGATATGTCACCAGTTTTTCCAATAATAACCTTTATACCAAAAAAAAAAAAGCTATGTTCCTCAAGAGTTAAACATAGAATTACCACATGATCCAGCAATTCTACTTCTAGATATACATCCCAAATAATTTTAGCAAGTACGTAAACAGATATTTCTACACCCATATTCGTAGCAGCATTATTCACAATAGCCAAAAGGAGGAAACAACCCAAGTGTCCATCAGTAGACAACTAGAAAAATCAAATGTGGTCTGTCCATACATGAAATAGTATTGAGGCTTAAGAAAAAAAAGAAATCCTATGACATGCGCACCGTGGATGGATCTTAAGGACTTTATGCTCAGTGAAATTGACCAGATACAAAAGGATGGATAATGTGTGATTCCACTTCCATGAGACACTTAGACTAGTGAAGTTCACATAGAGTGAAAGCAGGATAGAGAAGTGGGTAGTAGGGTCGGGGAGGACGGGGCCGAGGGGTTAGTGTTTGATAGAGACAGAGTTTCAGTTTGGGAATTATAAAAAAGTCCTGGAGACGGATGTTAGTGGCAGCTACACAATAATGTGAATGGACCTAATGCCGCTGAAATATACTCTTAAAAGTGAGTAGAATGGTACATTCTATGTTCTGTGTATTTTACTATAATAAAAGAAATTATGGTTCACTGTCTAATCCAAGATCACACATTACATTTAGTATCCAACACTTTTATTGGCTCTTTGAGTTAAAAGCTATTTATGCCTTTACTCATTCTGCCGCTTTTTGGCTGTGCAACCCCGGGGAAGTTATCAGCAAGCCATGCCTCCATATTTGCAAAGTGGGCATAATAAATGTGCGTAGGTCTCTATGAAGAGTAAGTGTTAATATATGTAATATGCTAGGTGTGAATAAAGTCTTTATATATATATTCTGACAAATTCATTCTTGTTATACATGCTGCAAGTAGCCTCTCACTTGGCTTTAATTTTGTTCACGATTTCTTTTGTCATGCAGAAGCGTTAGATTTCAGTGTAGTTTAAAGCACATACCTTGGCATTTAATCAGCTTGGAATGTGCCATTGACGGATAGTGTGGGGCAGACATCAAGGTTAATTTTTCCTCACTTTCCTCTGGTTCTCTCAGCCCCAGTGTTTATTGATGATCTTCCCTTTCCCCTGATTTGAAACACTGTTCTTATCATTATATAATCTATAACCTCAGTTCCCCACTGCACATCTCTTTATGGATGCAGTTTTGTCAATTATATCTTTGTCTCATCCTGCACTGAGTCAACTTGCTGGCTGGGCTCTAGCCTGGTCATATCAGGATATCAGGAAGTGCAACCCCTGGGTGGGGGTGGGGGGTTCATACCATTGAAAAGTGGGGTGGTTTATCTTTAGCAGCCCAGCCTCCCCACTCTGTGTTTTTCCTCCCTCAGTGCTTAGTGGATTCCTCTGTCTTTCTCCAGGTCTGCTCCCAAACTATTTTCCCTCCTGGGATGCAAATGACAGAACTGATTTTAATATATATATTTTTTTACATTGTGAAATTATTTATCTTTTAAAGATTTTTTATTTTATTTTAAGTAATCTCTACATCCAACATGGGGCTTGAACTTACAACCCCGAGATCAAGAGCCACCTGCTTCACCAACTGAGCCAGCCAGGGGACCCTACTGTGAAATAATTTATATGTGTTGATAAGAGCAAAAGATAGAATAAGCACCTGTTCTGAGTATAGAACAAACATCTGTACTCCCCTGTTTATGAAATCTTAACCCTGTGCCATCTGTGTTTCAGGTTTTTTAAAATAAGAAATAAATTGTAGCAGCCATGGTGGAGGCCTCACACCGCTCTCATGAATTCGATGTTTGTCGTTTCCATATATACAAATTTCCCCCTCTGCCTGCCTCTTTGTTCCATGGTGTCCAGTGACCTTGTCAGGAGAACACCACCTCCTCCCCCACAGGACCTGCTCCTAGCTATAAACCAGTTTACCTCGAAGGAGAAACTCTCTAGCCTTGGACTCAGCCCTGGAGGGTGGGACAGATGAGAGCGTTCTCCAGGTGGGGGCCCTTCTCTCCATTCTGGAATCACCTCATACAGTTAAGGGCAGGTTCAGGGAAGGTCTGTGTCTGGAGATTTTTCTAGGTGGTGGCTCAGAAAAGGTGAAAGGGAGGCAGGAGGTGAGGGCTGAGGCCTAAAAGCAATCCCAGCCGAGGTGGGGAGGAACTTTGGAATGGGGGAAGGGAGTCCCAAGGGGCTTTAGGGTGGAGGAAGGAGCCCTCCTCCTCCCCGAGGTGATGGGCACCAGGCAGCCAGCAGCAGGCCAGAGAAGTTCCCTGGGATTGCTGCTTGTCAGGGGTTGGAGGTGGGAGCCTAGGAAGCCCAGTGGGAAGTGCTTTGTGTGACAAGTGCAGAGATTCCTGCTTACTTCCTGCCCTGGTGGTCAGGAAAGCCTTGCACAGCTACACCACAGTCCCTTCTCCAGTGACAGTGTCCAGCCCTGACCAGGTCTCTGGGAGGGTCTCTGCAGAGTCCCGGTCTCGCTTGCTCTCCACTCCCATGGACCCCTCTGCTGGCTGCGTCTGTGCCGTGCTCTCAGATCCATGCCTTCATTTCCGTGTCTGCCTCCACTGGCCGTGGAAACCTGGATGCTGGACTCTAGCCTCCTGACCTGCTCCCCACCCCAACCCCGCCGGGCGAGGAAGCCTTCCCCAACACAGCTCTCATGACGCCCTCCCCTGGCAAGGTCACCCCCTTCTTCTGACCCTGTCTACAGGAAAAGTCTCTGAGTGCCCGGGCCAGAGAGTTGTGTTTGCTGCAATCTGCCTGTGAGCTGGCGGGGTTCTGTTGCCTGTGTCCACACCCAAGCTCCTACTTTTCTGGGAAACCCCGCTTGGCCATTGAATTCCCTGCACCCACTCCCCAACCCCTTACCAAGGGCACACTCCTCCTCCTCTCAGCCTTGCCTTCCATCTGGCATCACTGTCTTTGGACACCTCACCTCTCCCAGGAAGGGAGGTGCTTGTTGCAGCTCCCGTACCAAAAGCTCCAGGAAATGGCTCCTGGCTGGCAGATACTGAGTGGAGGTGACTTTGACAAAGCAGAACCATCTCACAGGAGCTTGGATCTGCTCTCGGAAAGCCTAACGAGGGGGCAAGGTTCCAGCTGGCGGTGCGTGCGACCTCAGCCTTCTCTCTGCTTGCTTGTGGAGAGGAGCCATTGAGGCTTCCTGCCCTGCCTTGCTGCCCCCCTTGCTATGCCCATCCACGAGCCTCTGTTCTGTGAGGTGTCACATGGGTGCTCTGCAGCTGGGGATAAAATGCTTGGGACACGCAGAAGGGGGGGAAGCCTTTCTCTGCAGGGCTCTGCTAGGATGGGATGGAGGGTGCATGATCCCAGCCAGTAGTCGCTGTGTGCCTTGGCCATCCCCGACCCTGTGAGCCAGGCCTCAGCAAGGAAAGGAGAAACCACTGCAAGGATATAAAA
Source organism: Vulpes vulpes (assembly GCF_048418805.1). Classification (NCBI taxonomy): domain Eukaryota; kingdom Metazoa; phylum Chordata; class Mammalia; order Carnivora; family Canidae; genus Vulpes; species Vulpes vulpes. The sequence goes on from NC_132792.1 coordinate 80,384,192, forward strand.
GCAGAGGGGTTGTTTTTATAGTAGTTTAATAGCCAGTTGTCGTGTCTCCTTATTCTTCTCCAATCTGTGGACACTTCCTAGGTCTGCTCTTCCATGACCTTGGCCTGAGGAATGCTGGTTACTTATTTTATAGAAAGTTTATGTATTTGGGTTGCTCCTGATTAAATTGAGGTTGTGCATTTTTGGCAGGAACACCCCAGAAGCGACGTGCCCTTTTCAGCATGTCATCCCGGGGAGTCCATAAGGTTGATATGTTTCGCGATGACCAGTGTTCTTCCCCATGTCTCGGTTAAGGCGGCATCTGATGGATTTGTCACCTGCCTTCATATGATCAATTAATGTATTTATTATAATTATTAATACAATTCATAAATATCTTGGGGGGAGATGCTTTGAGATGGCAAATATCCAGACAGAGGGCATTTAATCCAGGCAGTTGGTTACCCAAATGATAAAGGTGCTGAGAAGCAAAATAAGCCAGAGACCAGCAAGCACAGAAGGCCAATCCCACCACCAGGCCACCACCCAAAGGAAGGGATCGTGTTGCCAGAGCCCGGGGGTCAGGGTCATGCATGAGAAGGCCTATCTAGTGAGGTCTGGAGCCGTGAAGGAGACCCAGTCATGGTCGGTAGTGCCACCTGAGGTGTAGAGAAAGAGGAGAACCGCCTTGGCTCTTCCCTTCTTCCTGGCTCCCAGTGGCGCAGCAGGAAGCCAGCTGACATAGGAGCCAGGAATTGCAGTCTGCAGGGCTCAGCTCCTCCGCAGCTCCCAACAGGAATGGGCCAGACGTGGCTGCGAGGGCACACTTGCCTGGGACCGCTGCCCCTGCCGTTTCCCTTAGGCTGTGCCATCCAATACGACAGCCACTACTCATGTGTCTCAAGCGCTTGAAATGTGGCTGGTCCAATCTGACACGTGGTCAAAGTAGATTTTAAAAACCTGATATGGAAAGAAGAATATAAAAGATCTCATTAATGTTTTAGGGGTGCCTGGGTGGCTCAGTCGGTTAAGCATCCAGCTCTTGATTTTGGCTCTGGTCATGATCCCAGGGTTATGGCATGGAGCCCTGTGTGGGTCTCCACACTCAGCAGGGAATCTGCTTAAGATTCTGTATCTCCCTCCGCCCCTCTCCAACCCCTCACCACTCTCTGTGTCTCTCAAATAAATAAATAAATAAATCTTTTAAAAAATAATGCTTTATATTGATTACCTATTGAAGTGATCATATTTTGGATATACTGAGATAAATAAAATATCTTATTAAATTTAAGTGAACCTTTTCCTTTTTAAAACCTGGCTGCTAGAGCATTTAAAAATACACCTGTGGCTCCTGTTTGTGGCTCCCATACTGTTTCATTCAGAGGGCACTGCCCGAGAGTATACCTGCACCGGCCTGTGTCAGCAGTGCTATAACATATGTCATGCCCTTGACCCAGAGTCAGGAGAGCGTGACCAGCTAAGGTTGTACAACACCATGAATGCACTGGCCTCAAGCCATCCACACTCACTCTCAGTTTTGATCAAATAGCGTCAGAGATATTGGGCACCTCTGTTCTTCATGTATCACCCTGGACGTAGGTCAAGGTCAGTGTTCAACATTAGCCAAAGGGGCTAGCTAACGTTTAACACAATAATAAAAACACCGCCATGGGGATCCCTGGGTGGTGCAGCGGTTTGGCGCCTGCCTTTGGCCCAGGGCGCGATCCTGGAGACCCGGGATCGAATCCCACGTCAGGCTCCCGGTGCATGGAGCCTGCTTCTCCCTCTGCCTGTGTCTCTGCCTCTCTCTCTCTCTCTCTGTGACTATCATAAATAAATAAAAATTAAAAAAAAAACACCACCATGTAGCTAGATGGGACCTTACAGAGGAAAAGCTGTACTGTTGCTACTACTTCCTATCTCTGCAGTGTTTTTTAAAGATTTTATTTATTCGGAGAGAGACGCAGAGACACAGGTAGAGGGAGAATCAGGTTCCCTGTGAGGAGGATCACACCCTGAGCCAAAGGCAGATGCAGAGCCACCCAGGTGCTCTTCTACAGTGTTTTTATAAGTTTATAGAAGTCCTTCACTTCTACCTTGTGGTCACTCAGTCTTACTGGCCCCATTTTGTAGTTGACCAAGTGAAGCCTGGGAAATCCATGCACCCTCAAACTTCCAGTTCCTCACTAGGGAAACTTGTCAAAACGCAGAAGCTCCACATCTGATTCAGAGGGTGGAGCCCAGGGACGCCTGTGCAGCAGATTTAGGGGGAATCTCATGCAAGTGGTCATCAGACCATACTTTGCAGTACCCTGGATCCCTGAGCTCTTGGGGAGTGAGTGCTGGAACTGGGCGGGAGCCAGGCTTCTGATGGCCAGTCTGGGACTCTTCCCTGGTGCCACGATGTCCTGTCAGTCTGCAGAGCCATTGTTTCCTGGAGCTGGGTATATGGGAAAATGCACATGAATATGCCTCGGTTCCAAGTCTAGTCTGGACACTGTGGAGGGCAAGTGTGGCCAAAGCCAGGTCAGGCCATTAGATGCAGTACTGCTTGTTCCAAACACAGTCACCCTATGTCGTGTGTAGTTGGCTCTGGAATGGAGCTGGGTCTTGATCACTCTGGTGGGCTTATATGAAGGGAAGTAACTTTGCCTTCCCCAAGTATACACCAAAGGGGTCACCTCAAGGTGGAATTTGGAGAAGATTTTAAAAGTGGACCAAAGTGGACCTGCTGGTAGGGAATGGTTTGCCTTTGACAGTGGTCAAGTAGGATTTTATCTTGGCTCTACTGCAGAAGGGGAGGGCTGTATCTGGAAGGCCCTGACAGGATGAGGATGAGCCTATGTGTCCAGCCATCACTGACCACTCCTTTCTCTCCTGCAGTGGACAGCAGACTGCAGTGAGCAGCTGGACGGCAGCTGTTCCTTCTCCCGAGGGCGAGCGCCCCCACAGCAGGTAGGGAACCAGCTCTGTCCTCTTTCTGGGGTTGTCCCATGTCTTGTCTATTTGGGTTCCTGGGCTGGCTCATGATGGCTGACCTGAGCAGCGGTGATGTGGAGAGATAGGAAATAGGAGAGGAGAGGGTGCAATCTACTCTCTGGAAAGTTCTCTCCAAACTCCCAGCCCATAGTGAAGCACCCCCTCCTCAAAACACATAGATTCATGAGATTTTTTTTTTCATCATTTGATGGTTTTTGCATCAACATCTGCAAATAACTGCTTGTCCATTAAGGGGACAGTGGACAAATGATACGTGGAGTAGTATACGATAGTGGCATGATTGAACTTGGAGGTTCATACTCAGTGTTGGTGATGGATCCCACGAACAGTGGGAGTCCTAGGATTGGGTGCAGGCGGGGCACTGGAGATCACTTCTGCTCCAGGTTTGCAGAAGACCCAGAGGGGCAGAATGTGGGGGTGAGGCGTCAGCGCCCTGTCCATCCCGCCGACCCTCAACAGCCATCTAGGAAAATAGATGGCTTCCTAGACCTGGTGGGAGCCCACTGCTCCTCTCAGCCTGCTGCTTGCCTGTAAGATCCCAAGGGGGCACCCGCACAGGTGCAGGGCATGTGGCTGGGAGGGAAGAGGCAGCTGCTCTGGTGACCCTCAGGCCCCCATACACCCTCAAGGCGTCCAGCTGTTTTTGCTGATACCTTATTCCTGCCTGTGGGAGACCAGGGATTGGAGGCTAAAAAAAAAACATCCATCCCTAACCGTCAGCCCACTGTGCCTGAGCCTTTATGGGCTTCCAATTTCAGAGCAGCTGCATTCACATATTACCCTGAGCCCACTTTCTTGTGTCTGACTTCAGTCCCATGGAACCAGTTACATCAACTCATGTCTATTCTGTCCTAAGTGAAGATGGTCAGTGGCCTCAGTTCTAGGTCTTTCTGAGGCTGCAGGGCTTTGTACACCATGGTGTGGGGGGATAGCTGCTCTCTCACACTACAAGATGTTTGTGTGTGTTTCGTTGTTTCTTGGGTAGGAGGGCATAACAAGAACCCTGGGGTGGGGTTGTGGCAGGAGAGGAGGCAGGAGACCCAGGTTCTCCTATTTGCTCTGCCACAAACTTGGTAGAAATTCTTTTTGCCTCAGCTTTCTCCTATGAAAATCAGGAAACTTGATGGTTTCTCCATGCTGCTTTGTAACTGAAGTCCATGGAGGTGTAATGACCTGACCCAGCTGCGCCTTGAACCCTGATCTCTCACCTGCCCCTCCCCCATTGGGCCATTTATCTTGCTTTACTGTAGGAACCTACCTACCTACTCTAGGTAGGTGTCCTTCCATGGAGGGCTTCTGTCCCTACCATTAGACTGCCACTGCAGTCTAATGCACTGTCAGGGACCCTGTGTTATCTCCCTGAGTACCTCCAGCCATGGCTTGTAATTGTCTGCCAATTACCCTGGATTTCCAACTTTAACTCTCAGTGGCAAAAGTGGTATTTTGGATCTGGGGACTCAAGAACCAGACAGAGGGTTCCAGGGAAGGGTTGAAATTCTTGGGTAGGGGACATAAGTGGCTGATAAATGAGACCAAAAAACTATCAGTAGGTGTCTGGTTCTGGAATTTTCCAGAATCTTCCTTTTTTTCTCTCCCCTTTATTAACTTTTCTCGGCCCCCTCTTCCCACCCATTCCCTCTGATCTCATTCTCCTGTCACTCCCAACAGGATTCCTGGGGGCTAAGAACAACTTGTGCTCCCACCTGCCCCTCATCTGCCTCCCTCACCCCAAGCCGTCCATGCTGTCCTTTCATGGCCAGGTTCATGCCCCTGGAGGATGGTGGGTGGGGAGTTGGCCAGACCATAGGCTGACGGAACAGGGCTGGGGACCTGTGGTATGGAGCCCCAACTGACCCCCAATCCCTACTTCAGGAGGCAGCTGAGGTTAGACAAGATGAATGTAACTGAATTTAAGGAAGAAATCATAAAAAGCTCATATTTGATCCTTTCTTGGCACGTGGAACTGAGACATAGATTCATTATGGGGGAAGAGCCCCAGGAAGGTGGAGATGGGGTCTGGATAATATAAACCTGCCTCGGGGCTCCTGGGTGGCTCAGTCAGTTGAGCACCAACTCTTGATTTTGGTTCAGGTCATGATCTCAGGGTCCGCACTGAGCATGGAGCCTGCTTGGGATTCTCTTTCTCCCTCTCCCTCTGCCCCTTTCTCCCCACTTACTCTTGTTTCCCCCCCTCTTAAAAAATAATTGAAATTAAAATTAAAGATAAACATATAAACCTGCCTCTCTTCCCTGATGTGCCCAGGGGACAAGGCCTTTTGGGGAGGGGTGTCCTGCAAATCACAAGGCCTTAGACATGCCCACTGTCCTCATGTGGAGTCCATCTGATCAGCTCAGAGGAAGGAAGGGAGAGACATCTGTTTATAAGAAGCAGAAGAGCAACCCCGGCACCCAGTGACAACCATGGTCTCAGCCTCCTGTGCCTGCTGCCTTGGGGGTAGCAGCCCCCAAGAGCCCACGGTGTCCACGAGCAGAGATACACTGTAGTAGAAGGCAGGGCCTAATTTTTTGACATTAGTGATTCAGTTAATTGGGGTACAAACAGGAGAGTGGTGTAAACAACATGAGAATTTCTTTCTCTCTCACCACCAGCCTGGGTGGCTGTGCAGGGTTGGCATGACTGCCCAGCAGTGTTGGGATCATTTGCTTCCTTCTCATTGCTCTGCCCCCTCTGGAGTGCTGCTTTTATCCCCGTGGCCCACGCTGGCTCAGGTCCCTGTCCCTGCTCCTGCCAGTGGGAACCCCGCCCTGAGCCCAGGGAGCGCTGGACTTTCCCTCATGAGGTAGCTGTCTTCTGGTGCCCTCTGGTGGAGGGATCAAAGCTGGTCAGCATCCCGTAGATGACTGCGCGACAAGGAAAGCCCTTACCCACACTGTCCTAAGTAGCTCCCAGATGGAGGGGGGACCAGGGAGCTGTGAAGAGTGCATTTGCTGGGTACGTGGGTACATCCTTCAAGGCTTCCTTCATCCTGGTCCACCAGGTGTAGGCCCTGGCGCTTAGGAACATGACCAGCCTTGTGAGCCCACCCACTGTTCTTGTTGCACTCTCCTATTCGGGCTGACACTCCCACACAAATTCATGTTGCAGTCAAGCTCTATTCCACTTACATTTGACTATCCCCTCAACCAACTGGTCAACTTCAAGATGAGTGCTAGGGGGGCTGCCTCTGTATCCCTGACCACCCCCAATCTAGAGCTTTGCACACAATAGTCACCCAGTTAAGTAAAACTCTTGAGACTGCACTGCGTTGGCTGAGGTCCAGTCCACATAATTAGTCCCTGGTGGGCCCTATTCCTCTGGCCACCAATTCTGCTGAGTGAGCTTTTTGAGGCTATGGGATGGTGGAACAGCTCTACTACCCCACATTCACCCAGTGGGGGAGGATTTCAGGGAGAACTAAAGGTAGAATGGAACTGGAGGGGCTGGCTGAGCTGGCATTCCCCCTTAGCCACGTGAGCCCAGGAAAGGGGGGCCAGCAGGAGGATACTGAGGTTCTGCATTCTGCCCTGGGAGTTCTGTGTGGCCAGTCACAAACCATGCTTTGAATGAGTAGTCCAGGTCCAGGCACCATTTGGACATCAGCCACACACTGGGATTATTTATTTTGTTATTTCAACTAATACAGGGAGAGGGAGAAGGGGATAACCTTTGCTTTCTCTGAGTCCTTTCAGAGGCACAGAGTGAGGATAACTGCGGGCAGGCTGAGTCCCATGAGATGGGAGGAAGGAGCTCGGAGGAAAATGGGCTCTCCACCTGCCCACAGTTGGGATTCAGCCGTATTGGGGACTCTCTGGCATCCTGGCAGCCTCTTTCTAAAAGAGCTCATCCATCACCTAGTCACTTAGGTAGGAAGTTGCAGTAGTTCCCAGCTTTTCACAGTAGTAGGGGAATCATTGTGGAGATGATTTACAGGAAAGTAGCTAATAGGGGAGACTGCAATCTGGTGCATTTAGAACATGTCTCAAGGTGCCAGCATGGGATTTAGCATTTGGGGAAGAGAGCCAAAGGCATATGAAAGATTGTATGAGGTCAGGAGCTAACAGCTCTTCTCTGTCTGCACAGAAGTGCCAAGCAAAAATATTAATGTGCACAACAGCAGTGGAGCCTCTGAGCAGTGGCTCAGCAGTTGAGCTTCTGCCTTTGGCCCAGGGTGTGATCCTGGGGTCCTGGGATTGAGTCCTGCATTGGGCTCCCTGCAGGGAGCCTGCTTCTCCCTCTGCCTGTGTCTCTGCCTCTCTCTGTGTCTCTCATGAATAAATACATAAAATCTTTTTTTAAAAACTCATTAGTACAAATGATATCTTAGTAGAAATACCTAGATTTTTACTTAACCTCTGTGGATATTTAAGAAATGTCATGTTCATGGCGCTGCTCTCTATTTATTGAGTATTTCCTGTAAGTGTGGCAGACACAGATGAACTGGAGTCTTTGGGCTCACTACCTGTTTTTAGAGTAGAGGCTAGTTAACATAGAACAGGCTAAAGGCACCCAGGTAAGTCCCCCAAAGAGACCTCCTGACCACAGATACTACAATCATTCCAAAGAGTGGTTCTGTTCATCTCTGTGGGTAGAGAGATGCTTTGCAGGACAAGAGAGCTGATCTGTGCCCTCAGAAATAGTCAGGATGCTTGACCAGATGGAGGGGAAGAGAGGAGAAATGGTGTTCACAAGGCTTGAACTGAAGTTGGGTATAATATTGGGGTGTTAGGGCAGCAGATGAGAGCACACCTGGAGTGGGTGGTTTGCATTGGGGGTTATAGGTGGGAATGAGGATGGTAGATACAGAGGTATCTGTGCACCCTGGTGAGATGCTGGAACTGCTGTCCATCCCCACCCCTGCTGGTGTACCTTGTGTACCTTCTATTGTCTCTGGTTCCATCCAGGTAAAGCCTGTCCCCTGGCATCAATTAGGATTGCCCAGGTAATGCCACAGCAACAAAGAGCCTTGAACCTTGGTAACTTTAAACAACCCATTCAGGATCCAGCTTGATGGGAAGCAGTTGCCATTCTCACTAGTCACCACGACAGAGGGAAAAGGACCCCTGAAGGATCTTGCATGGGCAAGTCACCACTCCAATCCAGATATGATACACATCACTTCCCCTCTTCGCTTGTTGCCCAGAACTCACATGGTCCCACCCAACCACAAGCGGTGGTCACATGGTCCCACCCAACCACAAGCACACTAAAAAATATAATCCCACTATGTACCTGGAATTCAGGAGACCAGAACTATTTGGTGACTGGCTAGAATAACTATTACATGTGCCACCTCTAGGAGAAGCCCCCCAGAAACTGGAGCTGACCTCTTTCTCCCACATCAGATCTGGAGCTAAGCAGGTATCCTGTGAACCCTAAAACATCATGGGCTCTCAGAATGACAAGGATCTCAGTGGTCACCCCATCCAACCCCCCCACCCTGCAGTGCAGGAGCCTCTGCACGTGGCTGTGGAGCTGCTGGCCATTTCCAGTAATGGGAAGCTCACTGCTTTAAAAGGCATCTCAGAACATTGTTAGGCAGCTCCATTGATTAGAACATCTTTCTTTGATTTGGCCCCAAACCACCTTGTCCTAACTCCAGTTGATGGTGTTCGTTTTATTCCCTTTGTTCATGACTGTTGGGTCCCTCTCACAGCAGGGCAGCACGGCCGATCTGCATTTTAAACTAAAAGTCCTCATTCCTACAGCTGTTTCCCTTTGTCACAGTTAAGTTGGCTTGATCCTCTGTTTATTTATCAGTTTCGTCAGATCCAGTCAGCACATCATCACGGAGGGCAGCTTGCTGGGAAGTGGGAAGGGAAGGGGGATGGTGAAGGTGATGCACACAGTCTTTGTTTCCATAAAGGTTAGAGAGAAGACAGGCACTTACACCGCAGCACTGAGATGCCTGGGACACGACCTGATGGTTCATAGGTCCTGTCCCACCCTGAGTTCCCGCCTGGGAGCACTGTAACTATGGACTATGAGTCCTCCTAATAAGCTTCCCCGAGCTGAACACAGTCCTGCTGGCATGATCTGGTTCTGCAAACTCTGGTGCTCCAGCACATGAGCCTCTATTTTCCAGAAGATAATACCCATCCCTGTCCTCAAGGTGCCTTCTGGTTCCAGCTCACCTGGAGGAACCAGGATATAATATTTAAAATAGTGTCGATGGCTGATTTGCAGGGGAACAGTCAGCAGTGATCTGTGGAGCCCCTGCTGTAAGTAGTATGAACCATGTGGCCTGGTCTCTGTCCTCAGAGAACCTGGAATCTGCCTAGAGAAGTGAGACTTTCTCTCATGGGAAAACAATAGTCCAGAGCAATATGTGAACACAGAGAGCAGTGGGGCATTTGCTGGGGAGCTTGCAGCTGGCAGAGGAGGTCAGATGCGCAGGCGTTGGGGCAGGAATCACCATGCTGTCATGGGAACAGTGCCTGACTGAGAGCCAGGAGATATGGGTTCTAGCTTCTGTCCCTCTGACTTATGGTTCAGTCATGGGGCAGACTGCAGTAGCCTGTCTCCCTAAAAAAAAAAACCAAGATGATCTAGACTTAAGGCCATCAAAATATTTTGTTAAAAATACAGACCTCGATTTCTGCTTTGAGGAAGATGGAATAGATATTCTTTTCTTTTCTTTTCTTTTCTTTTCTTTTCTTTTCTTTTCTTTTCTTTTCTTTTCTTTTAATTCCTCCTGCTAAGTGGAATCCTGGACATTCTGAAAAAAAAAAAAACAAGCATAAGATTCTGAAAGGTAGAGATGAGAAGGCAGACCAGCTAGGCCTTTGGGGACCTGAGCAAGGTCACAGTGGTGACTTCCCTGGGTTTTCTCTTTGTCTTTAATATCCCAGACTTGGAGCTGAAGAAAGAGGTAATGAGGAAATGGTAGTGGACACAGATTTTTAAAGTCCCAATAAAAGTCTATTCTCTCAGGGACGTCTGGGTGGTTCAGTCAGTTAAGCATCTGCCTTCGGCTCAGGTCATGACCTCAGGGTCCTGGGATCGAGCCCCACGTTGGGCTTCCTGCTCTCCCTCTGCCCCTCCCCTCTTCTTGTGCTCTCTCTCTCTCTCTCAAATAAATAAACACAATCTTTTTTTTTTTTTTTAAAGAAGTCTATTCTCTCTAAGCAAAGATCCAGGCAAAGGGCAACCTATCAAGATAGAAAAGTTTTAGATGATAACTGCTTTACTCCAACCAAATAGCACAGAAGAAAGTGTGGCTCTACCCTCACCCACACCAGCAAATACCCAGTGAGAGTCTAGACTGCCAGTCTCACAGGGTTGTAATGAGCCCTCTTGCCCTTCCTGGGGTGGTGTCAGGGAAGGCCTGGCAGGAAGCTGGAACTTTCATCCCTGCCAGCTTGTAAGAAGGATCCCTAGCCACGCCGTGGTGTTATTGGAGACCATGTGGGGGCCTCAACTTCCACCCCCAGTCAGCACCCCTTCCCTCCCTGCTGCGTTGCGTCAGAGGAAATTCTAATAGTAAGTTGGGATTTCCACCATGCCCAGTGGTAATGAGGCCATCCCCACGTAGGGTCACTGGGGACTCTGTGGTGTCCTGGAACTCTCACTTCCATGGAGCCATAACAAGTGCACCCTGGATGTCTACCTCTGTTGGCAGTAATGGGGCTGTGTCCCCTCCTGCCTTTCCCTGCCAGAGCGTTATCACAAAAAGACAGTTAAACAGAAAATTTAAATACGATTCAAGGTCTCATGACATAACATGAAAGTGTCCTCATTGTAATTTAAGAAAATAATTTGTCATACTAAGAACCAGAAATATTTCAAACTAATTGGAAAAAAGACCATCAGTAGATGTTAATGTTGAGATGATGAGAAGTTGAACCTTATCAAAATTAAAAACTTTGCTCTGGGAAAAATCCCGGTTTAGAGGATGAAGAGACAAATAACAGGGGGAGAAAATTTTGCAAAACATGTATCTGACAAAAGACTAGTATCCAGAATATATAAAGAACTCCCCAGACTCAGCATTTAGAACAATACAATTAGAAAATGTATAAATGACATGAAGAGACATTTTTCCCTGAGGAGGGAGGATGTACAGAGGCAAATAAGCATGCAAAAAAGATGTTCAGCATGATTAACTGTAAGGGTAATGCCGATTAAAGCCACAGTGAGAGATTTCACACCTATCAAAATAGCTAATTAAAAAAAATAATGATGACACTGAATGCTGGTAAAAATACAGAGAGGATGGATCGCTCGTACGTAGCTGGTAGGAGTGAAAAGTGGTATAGCCATTCGGGAGAACAGTTTGGCAGTTTCTGAAAAAACCAAACCTGCAAATACCATATGATCCAGCAGTTTTACTCCTGAGTGTTTATCCCAGAGAAATGAAAACTTATGTTCACACAAAAACCTGTACTCAAATGTTCATAGCATCTTCATTTATAATAGCCCAGAACTGGAAACAACCCAGATGTCCTTCCACAGGTGAACAGTTAAAACAAGCTGTGGCTGTCAGCAGTAAAAAGGAATCGGCTCCTGACACACGCAGTAACCCGAGTGAATCTACAGGGAACCAAGCCGAGTGAAAAAAGCCAGTCCCCTAAAGTTACATACTCTGATTCCATAAATAGGACATCCTTGAAATGACAAGATGATAGGAACGGGGAATCGGTTAGCAGTTCCTGAGATTAGGAAAAGGAGGGGCAGAATGAAGTGGGTTTGGTACAAAAAAGCAACAGGTGCAAACCTTGTGCTGATGGGAATGTTCTGCATCTTGACTCCATCAGTGTCGATATCCTAGTTTGAATATTGAAACTGTAATTTTGCAAGTTTCCCCCTGGGGGGAAACTGAGTAAAGGGATGAGGATCTCTGTGTTCTTTCTTACAGCTGATCTGAATCTACAATGATCTAATATAAAAGTTAATTTTTTTTTAAAGAACAGAACCTTTTTTTTTTTTTTTTCATCAGAAACTTTCAGTGAAATCCCATGCAGAAAAGCAAAAGCGGCAAAACTGCTTGGTGAGGCAGGGGAAGGGGGAGCCCACCTGCTGTCTGTCCCTCCCACTCCATCTACCTCATTGCCCTGGGAGCACGTCTGTAGAACCCACAGGGCACCCTTGGGCTCAGTTTCTTTCCTTCCTGGCCTTCTGTGGTTCTGAGTCTAGGGCTGGCAGGAAGGGGGTATCCCTGGGGCCCGGAGAGCTTCAAGAAGGCCTACTGAGGAGGCTTGGAGGATGGGATCCTTTCTCCGCACAGGGCATTGGGCAGCATGGATGATGCGGATAATCGACGAGCCCCCAGTGTTTTGGCAGATGCTGAATAGGAAGCCAGCCAGAAGTGGCCTGTGGTGTGGCCCAGTCCAGGGCAAGTTCAAATAACATGGCTGTTCAAATCCAAAAGCACAAACTCAGTCAGCCAAAGAGAATGGGCAGAAAAGATCGGATTCAGAGATAACACTTGGTCACAGGCTTCAGTCATTATCTCCCATGTCTTCCTTTTGGGTCTTAATTCAAAGACAGTGGGGGTGGAGGGGGAAGGGACAGAACAGATAGATCAATAGGAAAGTTCCAGAATGAAAAGAATGGTCTTTCCTGCTCCTGAACCCAGCTCTGGTGCCACCCAGGGAGGGTCTCATGGTCTCCGCACCCCCCACCTCCCCACCACCCTCCCTCCCCCGTGTGTGGGGTGCTGTCCTTGGTGCTGAACACACGCACACACGCACGCACACTCACGGAGCTCTGAGGACAGGACTGTTTCTCAAATTCTGATTTAATTGGAGCCTAAGGGGAGGTGGGGCCCAGCCTGTAGGGGACCCCTGTTTGGGCCTAGGAGATGCCTTCCTGGGCCTTTCGTGTCAGTGTCTCAGATGGTCCGCCCGCTGTGCCCGCCTCGGCTGGGGAATCGCCAGTCCAGCCCGAATGCTTGTGGTGCAGAGGGAGCAGCACGGGTCCGAGGAGCCGGGTGACTCTCCCGAGCCCTCCAGGATGCAGTCTGCAGGCCTGGGGCCCTGCTTTCCCCACTTTTAGACCAAACTGTGTTACTACTCACAAGAGTGAGCGCTTGCTGGAGCCTCAGAGTCCCTCTGCTCTGTCCCCAAAGCCAGCAGACGTGCTAGCCTCCATTGTTCATCTTGTTCCTGTGACTCCTGGTTGGGCATGAAGACCTTCAAGAGCAGGGGTGGTGGCCTCAGAATTAAGCACTGGGCTAGTCCACCTGTGGTGACAGGTCAGGGCCAAGCAAGGGAGTTGGGGCACAGTCCTCGGAGAGGACAGAGAGTTTTCGTGTGTGTCTAAAGGGAAGGCCCTCCCCTCAGCTATGCTAGGAACCTGTGTCTGAGAAGCCGGAGAAGCCACGTTAAGGTCTAGCCTGCTGTTGGCCCTCGTGATGGACGGAATCTGTGGAAGAACATTCTACACTGAGAAGGGAGATGGACTGGGAGAGGGAGCCCTCTGAGGAGCAAGGGCTCCACCGCCCTGTTCTTCCTGGTGCCCAGCATCAGGCTGTGTGCAGCTGTTCCCCTGCCCGGCTCCATTATGGGAGGCCAGGACCAAAGGCTTGGCTACCCTGCCTCGGTGTCCCCTGATGCAGTGGACAAACCGCGGATATACTGCGGAGGTCCGGACCGACGTGCCCCAGCTTCCTCTGGCTGGAGCTGCACGTGTGACCCTCCCGGTGACAGGGGGCGGCCCTCCTGCTGCCCGCTGTCCTACTCAGTCAAGTTCTGCTTAGTTTCTGAACCCTTCTAGCTGGAATTGTCGACACACATAGCTGCACGTGCATGAGCAAAAGCCACTGTGCGGTTGTGTCCTGATACGGAAAGATAGCAGCACCGGGAGGGCGTGCTTCCCCACTGCTCCTGCCTGAGCCTGTCCTTCTAGCGTCCAGTGTTCACTCCCACCTTGTTTCATCTGCTTGAGTCCAGAGCTCTGCGCCATCTCTATGCATCCCCGCTCACACCCCTGATTGCCTCTGCTCTTCACCGCAGGCAGTTAACTCCCTCCTCCAGTACCCACCTTCCCGGACGTGGGCCGAGATGCACCCAGAGAACCCAGATGTGCGTCAGGGATAGACACCTCACTGCACTAGAGCAGGGCCACCCCATAGTGGGGTCATATAACTGCATGGTGCAACGGTGAAGAGCATAAACCCTGGGCCACACCGTCTACACTCCTATCCTGGGAACTAGCTCTCTGAGCACAGTCAGGTTCTCCTAGCCTCCGTCTTCTCATCAGTGACGGCGTCCTAGGGTTGCCACCAGTGTGAAGCACTCACAGGCTGGCCGGTGCTATGCTACATTAGTGCGTTTGCTGTTATCATCACCCGGAGTCCAGCCCCCACCCCACCCCCTAGCTGGGGAGAGCTGGGCGCACCCACGGGGCCCTCAGAGGCAGCTCCGGGCTCCCTGCCCATGGGCAGGCTATTTCCTTTTCTTTTTCCACATGGTCTAAAGTATTCATTATCCCTTTGTGCTCTGTTCTGAGAGTAGCACGGTTCACCCTGGCATGAGGCCCCCTAATTGCCAGGGAAAGGGGCTGTTGTGAAGGATTCGGCAGCATTTAAGTGCTACAAACCATCCGCTGGAAAGGGTGGTTGCTTCTGATTAGGCTTCTCAGAACCTTGGCCTTGCAGCGACCTGGGGGACAGGGGTGGGCTGACCTCCGGGCTGGGGGGAGGATGGGGCTCAGAGAAAAGCTGTGGCCACAGGAATGGCAGACTGGGGGATGTTCTTGAAGAAGCCAATGTGGTTTTGCGGGGGGCAAAGAGGGAGTCTCAGTGCCCAGACACCTGAATCCTTGCTAAAAAGTATTTAAGGAACGATGCTGGGTCCTGTGGCCAGGATGCAAGGTCAGTGCACAGAGGGATGCAACAAAACAGGGTTTCTAATTGAGGGGATGCAGAGTCACTGGGAAGAGCATTAGATGACTGTTTACCAAAGTAGGTTCTGTGAAACCCTGGTCCTGTGAGGCGGGAGGAATGTTCTGTGGAATAGAGGATGAGGAAGGATGAGGAGGGGTTCTGGCCAGAAGAGTTTGGAAAATACAGCATTCTGCATCGCCACCTACTTGAAGAGTCAACATCCATCCAAGGCCAGTAAAGGCCCTGAGAAATTTAGCAACAAAGCAATTTATCTAACAATCTTAACTCAGTGTATCCCAAACATTTGACGGAGCCTTTTTGAACTTTTTTTGCTCCCCACAAAACCATTTTAATATCCAGTGTTTCTAAAAGTGTGTTTCTTGCAGTGCCTGGGCGGCTCAGGGGCTGAGCGTCTGCCCTCGGCTCAGGTCATGATCCTGGGGTCCTGGGATTGAGTCCCCCATCAGGCTCCCTGAAGGGAGCCTGCTGCTCCCTCTGCCTGTGTCTCTGCCTCTCTGTGTGTCTCATGAATAAATAAGTAAAAACTTTAAAAAATTATAAAAAATAAAAAGCAGAAGTGTTTCATGGACCACCACAGCTGTTCCTAAATCTAACCTGGCTGTGCTCCTGTCTCCACATGACTGTGCTGCATAGTGACATTTGAGAGCCAGTAGATTTGTGTTTCTAGAACACCACCGGGGAGCTCTGCAGTCAGAGTCAGGAAGCAGTGGACGTGCTGTGGTGTGGGTTCCTAGGGCACAAGCTCTGAGGACACTGCAGAGGTGCAGAGAGGAGGGGTCTTGAGCTGGATCCTATCAGAAACCAAGACTGGGCGCAGGGAGGACATTAGTTCCTCTGAGCCCGGGAAGAGCAGAGTGGTCCAAAGAGGAACAGAATCCCACACCTTAGGCAGCACCCTGCGGCCTCCAAGCCCTCCACACTGACGTTGCTGGTGTGCCCGGGAAGCCAGGCCCAGGCAGCAGCGGCCGAAGCCTGAGGCTGGAGAGACCAGGGAGTGCCTGGGGACGGGCCAGGCCTAGGCCACCCTCTGCTCTGTCCTTCTGTCCTTGCCTCTCATGTGGCTCCTCCATGTGGGAAAATGGGGTAGGGGCGGTTTGGAGAGTGAGTTGGGTCTGGCTTCAGGTGAGACGTTCCAGAAACCAGATTGCCGTCTGCATGTCCATGGGTCTGTCTGTCTGTCTGCAAGCCCCTGCCCCTCTTGGGCTTGTACAGCCTACATGGGCTTATGGGCAAACCTCTCTGTAACCACAGGAGGCCTTGAGGAGCAGGAGGCATGGGTGCATGCATGCATATGGGGAGGATTGCCAGGTTCAAGGACTGGTGTCCAGAACTCAAGAAAGGGGGACTCTCCAGACACTTCAAGGGCCTTGACAGGACCTGACGTGCTGCAGCAAGGTTGCTCCCCATCAGCTTGGATGCTGCCGGCCCAGGGCTGGGGAACTGGTGGTCTCATTTCCCTGCAGCACCCAGTCACTCGGCCGGGTGAGGCCTGGCCCCTCCAGGCACTGCCTGGACCGCCATCTCAGCATTGACAAGGGGCAGCCAAGGAAGGCTCGGCAGGCGAGGGTCTTTCCTCCCTGGGCTGAGATTTGAAGGAGCTCAATTTTGCTTCCAAGCGCCAGGCAGTTTCTCCAGTGCCTGCTGAGAAACGGCTGCATGCGGTGATTGCATGCCTGTCACCTTCCACTGCAACGCGCTGAGGAAGTGTCCGATCCTTGTTCTATGCCAGTTACTGTGGCGAGTAGAGCCACCATATGTCGGTCATCCCCTGCGACCAAGACTTTCACTGGGAGCTTCTCCAGCCTTGCCCCGTCACCTGTTAATGGGCTTACCTTCCTGCTCCGTTCAACATGGACAGGCCCAACCGCCAGCCCGCAGCCCCTGGCACCCGAGGGTCCTCCTGCTTGCTCAGTGCCATCTTCTCCTCCAGGGCCACTGAGTGGCGCAGCTCCAGGCCTGCCGTCCATGTTATTCTTCTCCTGGCCGTGACCTTCCCATCCCTTTGTCATGGGCATTTTCTCTCCTGCCCACGTTCCTCGCTCTCCAGTGGCCCAGAATCCTGGGTTGGCAAATGGCTCTTGACATCCTCTTCCATGACTCAGTCTTTCAGACATGACGAGAGCAGCAGGGTTGCCCATCCCCCATGTACAGGCTAGAATCCGCTTGATGGAGGTGCAGGCATTGGAGGCGGGCCTACTGTGAGCCCAGCTTGGCCAGGAAGAGGACAAGAAGAGGCACAAGAAGAGAAGGCAGCTGTCATCAAGGGGCCTACCCGCTCCTGGGGCTCGTGCATGAACCTCAAGGACATTGTGCTAAGTAAAGTCAGTGAAGCACCAAAAGGCTATGATTCCACTTGTGTGAGATGCTCAGAGTGGTGCCAGTCATGGAGCCAGAAAGTAGGAAGGTAGGGGCTGGGGGCCGGGTGTGGGGGGTGGGGGAGGCGAGACAGGGAGTTAGTGGGGGTGGCATCTACCGTTTCCGTTTTAGAGGGTGAGAAGGGTTCTGAAGATGGACGGTGACAAGGGCTGCATGACAGTGAGAACGGACTTAACACTGCTGAACTGTATGCGTGAAAATGAAGACAGTAAATTTTATATTACGTGCATTTTATCCCAGGAAAACAGTTTGGCGAAAAAAAAAACTTACTGGAAGATTTAACTTTTTTATTTATTTGAGAGAGAGAGAGAGAGTGAGAGTGTGTGGGTTGAGGGAAGGGCAGAGGGAGGGAGAGAGGGAGAGAGGGAGTCTCCAGAAGACTCCCCACTGAGCATGAAGCCCGATGTGGGGCTCCATCTCATGACCCCGACATCATGACCCAAGCTAAAACCTCAAGTCGGATGTTGAACCAGCTGAGCTACTTAGGCGCCCCACAATTTAACATTCTTAGAAAGGAACAATGACAAGCAGTGGCCCCCTTAAGCTGAGTTTATAAGTGCCAGAGTCAGTTGGGCTTTTAAAGGGTCAGGGTTCAGGGAAAGGGACTTGGTGCTGCTACCCTGCAGGATAGTGAACTGCACTCTGGGCGAGGTCTTGGACATGTGCTTCAGAAGCAGGATTTATTTATTTGATTTTGTTGTTATTGTTCTTTGACCTTTGCATTCGAGACGTCCTACTACCTGTGGGGGCGCCTGGCTGGCTCAATTAAGAGAGCTCACGACTCTTGATCTCAGGGCTATGAGTTCAAGCCCCACGTTGGACCTGCAGCGTACTTTAAAAAAAAAAAAAAAAGAATTGTGAAATGTTCACGGGCGATTACATTTGAGGTAGGGGAAGGGTGTGGTGAACGGGCCAGCTCACATCTCAGGAGGCCTGGGGACTGTCTCCTCGTGGGGGCTGATAAGAGTCCTTCTGGCCTTATGCAATTTCAAAGCTGCATTTGAAGCAAGCCAGGTCCCAGGACTTGGGGGGTGGGGGGACGATGAGGCAGTGCAAGAAGGGACGAAGGGGGTGAACTGGAACATGAGCAGCCAGCTGATTCGAGGCCTGTAAATCAGGCCCTAGTGGGTTAGTGATGTCTGCCCCTGGTGGGAGAGGGCTGGAGGCAGCGTGCATGCCATCCGGAAGAAGCCCATCTCTCAGAGACTGCCTTACGTGAATACAAGGAATCTCATGTCCAGAGTCACTGAGGTCACGAGGCAAGGTCATCATGGCAAGAGGAAAACACAAGCTGGAAGAAGACAGTGAACATTTACTGAAGTTCTGCAGACGCCTCCTAGGCAGTAAGCAAAGAGCCCTGGGGGACCCAGGGAGATGCCTGCCAGCCAGGGTGTCCCATCTGGTGCAGGAAGAGGGGTCCCTACCAGGAAATTGGAGTGGGAACTGCCATGGCTGGACTGTGCTGCCACACATCAGCCACGTGGGTGGAGGAGCCAAGCCCTGCAGGGTGGGGTCCACCTGTGGGGGGGCAGGGGAGGTGCAGTGTGGGGTCAGGAGGACACTGTCCGAAATGGAAGGGCTCCGGGATGCAGCCTGGGCAGGTGTGGGTAGGAAGCCCGCAGGTGCACAGAGCCACCGCGTGGCCCCGTATGGAGAGGCTTACGGCCCCAAGTCAGTGGGGGTGACTCTCAAGAGGATTGTGGGAGCTCTCAGGGGACAGTGGGAGGAGAGAGCTTGTCACTTAGAACCTGGGGCTTCGGGCTGGTCGTGCCACAGGGAGGGGCCAGTCCCAATTTCATCAATGAGGTCACGCACCATCCCCATTTACTGCTCTCTTGCCAGTGTTGGTGAGAGTCCAAGCACTTGCTCCCCCTGCCCCCCCCGCCCCCCCGCCGGGAGGCTGAACCACTCCTCCTATCTACCAGTCGCTGTGCTCCCTGTCCCTCCGACTGATTGAAGGCTGAAACGCACCCGCAAACTGCTCCGTGTCCCTGGAAACAAGGTTGTTCCACATGCGGGCCATGAGCCGGGCCAGCTGGGAATGCTGCAGTGAGGGAGCGGTGCGTGCCGCCCAGCTCTGACCACTGGGACCAAAATGAAGTGACTCTAACCAAACGCAGGCCCCAGATCACAAGGCTTCTTTGTTAAAGAGCTGGTGTCTGGTCAGTGGGAGAGGCAGGGACGGGCTCGTTGAGCCTGGTTCGGGTTCGTTTCTAGTCCCCTGGGGCTTCTTTGTTCAGTAGGCTCTGGGGTGATGTGGGCTGCGGGCTGCAGGTGGGCGGCCACCAAGGAAGATAGCAGGTGGGACCGTTCACGGGCTGGCCCCTGGGGAGGTGCACATGTCACCCTGCACAGCTCAGCGGGTTTTCATAAGCTGAACACATTTATGTAACCCACACCCAGCTCAAGAAACAACATTACCAGCCCTCCAGGGCCCCCCTTCTAGGTGCTATCTGGATTCTTTCTTTATAGATTAATTAGTTGCCTGTTCCTTAACTTTATGTAAATTTTTAAAAGATTTTATTTATTTATTTGAGAGAGAGAGAGAGAACATGAGCAGGGAGGAGGGGTAGGAGAAGCAGACCCTGCTGAGCAGGGTGCCTGGTGTGGGACTCAATCCCAGGACCCTGAGATCATGACCTGAGCCGAAGGCAGATGCTTCACTGATGGAGCCCCCTCGGGGACCCCCTGAGCTTTATATAAGTTGAATCATAGAGTCGGTACTTCTTCAGGCCTGGGTTCTTGGTTCTACTTTGTGTTTGGGGGATTTGCTTACACTGTTATACGTTGTTTTAATTTGTTCATTCCCCTGCGGCGTACTATTCCAGTACGTGAATAGGCCACAATTTATGTGTCTGCTCTGCTGGTAAAGCATTTCAGTGGTTGCCAGTGCGGCCCTAGCGTGAGGAGTACTGCCCCGTGCCTCTGGGCTTCACACCATTGGTGAACATCTCTGCACATTTCGGTCGTGTCTATACCTGGGCGTGACTTCTGGGCCCTAAGGCATATGCACTTATGCCCAGCTGTACTGGAGGCAGAAGCATGGTTTTTAAAGGGTGTGATGATGAAGGTGGACCCCAGGGGTCACGAGGGATGGATGGCGTCAGGAGCCAAGGCAAGTCGCTGGAGAACATGGGGGGATCAGCAGCCAAAGGGCAGAGAAGCCAAATTCTAAAAACTGGATGGAATAAAGTGCTTTCTGCCTATGAGATACATCATGTAGGGAATGTTGGAGGACGAGGACTGGAGAGGTTGACTTAGAGAATTTAATCACTAGTATAGCCATGGTCAGTAGGGGCTTTTCAGTGCTGCCTGGTGTGGGGAAGTGGAGGCCCAACTCCAGAGGAAGTCAGCCCCTCGATGCGGGCCTGCCTCTGTGCCGGGAAGAGGCCGCTGCCGTCGGGCTGGTGGTGGTGGCAACAGCTCACTAGTGTGGTGGCTTTGAGGACAGGGCTGGGGGCAGCAGAGACTCAGGCTATTTCTCCACCTGACTGCACAGTTGTCAGACGCCACCCAAGTGAGGGTCCGTGCCCGGGGAGAGGCCAGGGGTCCTTGTGACTCTCACTGGGTGCCCTAGCCAGGTTGCTCACTCCAGCAGCTTTCTCCAGCCTACAGGCTGCCCAGAATAACCAACCGAGGGGAGAGACTGGAGGCCCCTGCAGCGCTCTCTGGGAATGAGCCTTTGCCTGCTTGTCCTCAGTGCCCGGACCAAGCAAATAATGCCACCCTTTCATTTCCCGTCTTTTTCAGAATGGCAGCAAAGACAACTCTCTGGACATGCTGGGCACGGATATCTGGGCTGCCAACACCTTTGATTCCTTCAGGTAATCCCTCTTGTGTATGGCGTATGCCTCTGGCTGTCTTGTCCTTACAGAAGCCCTGCGGGGTCTTTGGAAATTGAGTAAATGTGGAGCATTCGCTGGTAAGGAAGTGGAGAAAAACAAAAAGGGGGTGAAGTAGAAGGGATGAGGCTGCTGAGGAAGGAGATGAGAGAGAGAGGAGAAGATTGAAGGCAGGGAAATGAGGGGGGAGCATCCAAGGGAGAGAGAGTAAGACAAGGAAGAGGAGTCTGAGAGAGGATTGAGGGGGAAGAGAAACCAGGTGCTAACAGTCTGGCCCCAGGGGAGAGGGTGGGAAGGTAGAGGGTGGCCTGGTGGTTGGAAGAGCAGAGAAGGGCATGTGGTGGCCAGTCAGTGACTGTGGCTCCTCCCCCCAGCCTGGGGTCATAGGCATTGCGGGGGGTGCCTGCAGAGGAGAGCTCTGGAGGAAGGAGGGGTTGTCAGCGGTTCGCACTCTAGGAGGTTCCTGATGGGCCGGGGTGGAAGGAGAGGTAGTGGCCAGGGTCACGTCAGTGTGTGGGGCTGGTGCCCCCGACAGGTCTGCTAACGGGGCCGACCGTGTGTTCACTCCCCTGGGGAGTGATGGCTCTGGGCTCCGGATGGCAGTGGCCCTTAGCTGTGCTGGCCCCGGCCTTGGAGCTGGCTGACACCGGGTGTGCTCCGGCCGCAGCGCTGGCTCAGGGAGGGAAGCGCGCTGGTCTCCCGGGACCGGGACTGGTGGCACCGGCCTCCTGTCCCGCTGGCTGGCCGCATCTCCCTCAGAGCTGCCTTGCCGCCATTTGGGGCGGCTCTCAGAAGCTTCACTGGCAGGCTTCGGGCCTCCTTCTCCTGCAGCCGTCCTCGAATGCGGGGGTGAAAGCAGGCTGCCGTGTTTTAGGGGGACCACCGTAGAGGAGGCAACAAACCAGCACGCGTGTTTAGGGACACGCATTATTGGGCAGCTGCGTTGAGGAGAGGTGAGGGCCTCGCAGCAGCCTCTCACGCCCTTGGCTGGGAGCGCGGAGCTGCTTTCCGAGCGGGGGCTCTCTGTGGACCCTGCCCTTGGCTTCGGTGCCTCCCCGTGTCCCCGGTTGGCAGCGCCCTCACCTCACTTCCTCGTCTTTTCTCACCCTCTAGTGGTGCCACCTGGGACCTGCAGCCCGAAAAGCTGGACTTCACCCAGTTCCACCGCAAGCTGAGACACACGCCCAAGCAGCCCCTGCCGCACATCGACCGGGAAGGGTAAGGGGTGACCAGGGGCTCTTGCCTGGGGGTGGGCGGGCTTACCGCTGACCCGGCGTCCAGAGCGGCCCGCCCTGGCCGAGGACGCCCAGGGGCTGCTGCCCAGAGAGGCGCTCCACCGAGAACCGCAGGCAGGCTCACTGGCCTCCTCCAGGACCGGCTCCTCCTCCCAACCACCGGCCACGGCCCTGCCTGGCCGCCATCTGGTGCCATGGGTCTCCCCACATCTGGTCAGGGCCGCTTGGAGACTTGTCGAAACACCCGGAGCAGCGCCCTGAACTCTGAATCAGGAGGTCTGGGGTGGGGCCTGAGAATGTGCATTCCTGAAAAGTTCCCTGGGGTGCCAGTGCTGTTGGTCCCAGGTCCCCACCTGGAGAACTGCCAGTGTAGTGCCGGGCTGTCTCCTCCTCTGCTTTTTTCACATATCGGCATTGCCTTCTTCTCTTCACAATGTGTCCGGGCCTGAGCTGACCTCAGGACAGCAGGGTGGCCGACACAGGGGTTTGAGACAGATGGGGTTTGGGTGGTTTTTTTTTCTTTTCCCTTCTCTGTTTTATAAACCCGGACTGAGTCCAGGCAGGGCTGGTGTGTCCCGAGTGGGGGTCAGCATCCTCTGACAGAGAGAGGCTGTGATTGTGGAATCCAGATGGCCCACAGCTGGTGAGAATGACGGCTGTGGTCCGGGTAGGGGTCTGGAAGATGAGGCGAGAGCCTGCAGGCTGGGATGCACTAGCGAGGGGCCAGGACCGGGGTGCTTCCGCCCACACCCAACACAGACTCCGGGTTCCCAGCACGCGTGTGGCCCCTGGAGCAGGATTGCTAAGAGTCCTGGGGACATTGAGTCTTCCTTCCTCTGGCTTCTTCCTTTTGCACCTCACTGGGGCTCCCTTCATGGGAAAGGGGAGCAGGGCAGGGTGCAGATATGAGGCTGGCTGTCTCTGGGAAGTTCTAACCCTTCAATCCCACAGTGGGGTCCCCTGTCAAGTAGCCCCCTCCCTCAGGTTCCTTAGGTGTTTTTGCAAAAGTTGCCTCATTAACATAAAAACAGACCCCTTGATCTCTGTCATTGCTTAGGAAATTCCAAGGAATTTAGGAGTTCTGCACCAAGACTGGGGACAAAGACCAGATATATCTTGTATAAATCACAGTGCCATACATGGTAATTCCACATTTTAGATTTTTGAGGAACTGCCCAACTATTTTCCGCAGGGGCTGAATAATTTGAATTCCCACCAGCAATGTACAGGGCTTGCAATTTTTGCACGTCTTTTGCTGACACTTATTGTGCTTCTTTTTTTTTTATTTTTATTTTATTTATTTTTTTTTAAATTTTTTATTTATTTATGATAGTCACAGAGAGAGAGAGAGAGGCAGAGACACAGGCGGAGGGAGAAGCAGGCTCCATGCACCGGGAGCCTGATGTGGGATTCGATCCTGGGTCTCCAGGATCGCGCCCTGGGCCAAAGGCAGGCGCCAAAGCGCTGCGCCACCCAGGGATCCCTTCTTTTTTTTTTATTATGCTCATGGCTTTCACTTGTCGTGTGCCCCCCCCCCCCGCCCCCGCCATTAAACATCGCTGCATCTCACCTGCTGCCCACCCCACTCTGCCCACCCTGTCACACACACACACACACACACACACACACAGTGGTAGTGAAATGATCACCAGCCCAGGAAGGGAGATGTTCTGGTCTCTAGTTCAAGGATGAGAGAAATGCATCTGCGAGAGGCCAACTAGCTTGCCCAAGTAGAAGAGCCATGATGTAAGGCCTTTTCAAGCCATCCACACACCAGAGCACCTGTGGATCAGCTTAACCCCTTCAACTTTCATGCAAAATCATCTGCTTGTGTGAATTTTTCTGGGGAGAGGCAGTGCATCACTTGGCTCATACTCTCCCAGGGCCCCCAGCCTCTCAGCACGGCTCCTTTCCCCACTGTCTGGCCTGTGTGGGTTCCATCAGAACTCCCCAGTCGTGTTTTGCTTAGGGAAGGGAGCCAGCCTGCATGGAGGCACCCTATTAGATTGAGGTAGAGCAGGGGCGGGACCCAGCATCCCTGTTCCTGGCAGATCCCGGGTGTCAGTCCAGTGGCCACCTGTGGGCAAGGCAGAGGCTGTGTCGCCCTTGGAGCCCAGCCGCCCAGCATGTCCCTCGGAAGCAGGGTCCCCCGTGGTTGCCAAGGCGCCCCGCAGTCCATGTTGCCATGGAGGGACAGAAATCAGAGAAGGCGGTTGCCGTGGAAACCCTGGCAGCAGCAGTGACTCAGCCGGTCTGTGGCAACCTTCTGCCCTCCCAACCTGTGGGCCCTCCAGGCAGCTGCCAACCCCAGCCGGGTGGGTCTGGGGGGACAGCACCGTCCCTGGACACAGCCCCCCACGCCCCTGTAGGCTGCTGAGGGGTGGACGGGAGGCTGTGCCCAGGCTGGGCCGGGCTGCTGTCTAGCATGTGCTTGGAGCTCAGGGCGGCCAGGAGTCCCTCTGTGGGGTACATGACCCGGGGACAGGGTGTCAGCCATCCCAATCAGCCGGGTCCCCAGCTTCCTCCCCTCCCGCTGCCCCTGTGGATGATCCAGATGTGAGCCTCTGGTACCTTCACCAACCAGCCTGCACTTCAAAGATAGTTGGATGTTTCTAGACCTTTCTTTGTCTCCTTATCTGCAGGCAGCCCAGCATATCACAAGACTGGGGTGGGGGTGGAGGGGGCGTGCCCATCACACCTTCCTTACTCCCCTCCCACCCTGGCCTTCTAGCACCATCTTGCCCCCTGACCACCCTCGCCTCCCCCACCCCCTCCGCCGGGCAGGCTCCTTGAGGTCCATGGCCACAGACTCGGGCTTAGCTTCAGGCCATTGCCCTGCTGCCCTCTGCCCTGGACACATTCCCCCAAGTTCTCCGCTTGACCAGCTCATGACCCACCTCCCTCCCTCTGCCTCAGACCCTCTGGATGCCTCTGGGCAGCATTCCTCTCGGTTCCTGTGCTGCCCGGTCTATGCATGGTTTATGCTGGGGCCCAGCCCTGGCCGGAGCCCACACTAGAGCACTTGTCAGCCAGGGGCAAGGACGCGGCCTCCTACCCTCTTCTGCCCACCCCAGCCCTGCTGGGGTTTGCAGCCACTGCGGCCCCTCCACCTGGAAGGCTTTCGTGACATCTGTCACATGCTTCCCCACCCCCTGACAGTGATTATTGCTCACTGCCCTTAGATGAGGATTTGCTTCCCAAGAGCTGTGAGTGGTGGAGGGTGGGAACTAGGCTGGGTTTATTTTCCATGATTCCCAGGGAGGTGGACAGGGCCAAAAACACAAGAGATGCCCTGCAAATACTGAACCAATAAATGCTCTGGAATTTCAGAGTTGCGTTAATTCTGCAGCTGGAAAATGCTACAGCCCTCATGCCAAGTGGCCCTCAATGTGCCGGGGTCCCTAATGATAACACTGAGCAGTGGTCACTAACTAATCCATCCTGGGCACTGTTCCAAGTGCTCACCTCATATTATTTAAAACTCACCAAACCTAAGGAGGGAGGAGCATTATTATCTTCCCTTGGCAGATGACGAGAACTAGGAAGCACAGAAATGAGTAATCTGCATGGGCCGGGGCGGCTCCAGAGTCTAGGCTCTCTCTCTTTTTTTAAAGATTTTATTTATTTATTCATAAATAGAGAGACAAAGAGAGAGGCAGAGACACAGGCAGAGGGAGAAGCAGGCTCCATGCGGGGACCCCGACGTGGGACTCCATCCTGGACCCTGGGGTCGCGACCTGATCCGAAGGCAGATGCTCCACCGCTGAGCCACCCAGGCGCCCTGACTTAATGAGTCTCTGTGCCTGTGTTCTTCCTCCAGCAGCAGCCATAGCAGTAGCAGGAAAATAGTAGCAAAAACAGTAATAGTAGCAATACAGCTATAAACAGTATTAGGAGCAGTAGCCCTAGTGGTAATAATATACTTACCATATTATTTATCTTATTATAACTTGATGTCATTATTGCCCATATTTACCATAACAATACACTTACCATTAAATATGGTATGTAAATAAGGGTGTGTATGGGGGGGGGGGTGCACATGTGCCGGGCCTGGTTTTAAGCACTTCAATAACTGACTTAATCCTCCTGCCACCTTAGATACCACTAATGATCCCCATTTTACAAATGGGGAAACTGAGGTCCAGAGAAGTTAAGTGACTTGCCTAGGGTCACCCAGTTAGTAAGGGCTGCAGCTGGGGTTCCAGCCCGGCAGTCTGGTTCCAGAGTCTGCAGCTCTAACATGCAGAAGACAGGGGTGCTTGATTGACAGCTGAGGTCGGCATCTGTGGCCTGAGCATAGGCCTGCCCATATAGGGCATGAAGACAGCACCAGCATCCCAATGGGCTTGCTGGACTGGCCCAGAGGCAGGCCATGGAAGGAGAAATCCCTGTGGTGGGCCTGTGCGACCTCAAGAAAGTTGCCTGGTCATTGTCCCTTTCATCTACTGCGTTAGGTGATGGGCCTTTGAAGGAGCTGTGACAGTTTTGGGGGTATTCTACAGCAAGGAGCTTAGTGTCTTTGCCTGGAAGGGTCAAGGGGAGCTCGGGTCCCTTGTTACTTCCCTGGTGGCTGGATATAACCCTAGTGCTCCCTGCACCTGGACTGGTCCTAGCATTCCCACCTGCACTACATCCTTCATTCTCAAGGCAGGGCCTGTGTTGCCAGGCAGGGGAAGGAGGGCACGCGTCTCTGGGGCTGTTCCTTCTGGGTGGGACAGACTGATCCTGGAGGCCTTGAGGAGGCAGGGCCATGTGGTCTCCTCACTGTCCCTGCTCTCCCTGCTTGCTGGGCTGGGATAAGACACACGAACATGCCAACTTTTCAGTGCCTTTCTATCTTTTCTGGTGCAGGTGTGGAAAGGGGAAGCTAGAAGATGGGGATGGGATCAACCTGAATGACATCGAGAAGGTCCTCCCAGCCTGGCAGGTAGGTGCAGGAGCACAGTCTCCAACCACCTCCAGCCGGATCCTGATCCTCTGCCTGGGCAGTGCATACACACTCCTTTGGCCTGTTACTCAGACAAGGTGTAGCTGGATTTACCGCAGTGGTAGGTGGGCAGGACGGGGCACCTGCTGAGGTCCAGGGTGTCCCACTGTGATGCGTGCGACAGCCCACTCTCAACTATGCTGTGGGCATTGGTGGCAGGCCTGACATCCCCCAGAATTGAAATGGGGCCATTCTCTGGCAACTCCAAGTACTTGGAAGTTTCTTTATCCCTTGACCTGTAATCTCTGCAGGTGCAGTGTCCTGCTGTGTGTTCCAGTGGGACTGCTGGGATTTCCAATGTGGTCGGGGCTATTTTTAGGCTTTTGAGAAGTGGAGTTAATCCTGCCTGTCTCCAGGTATCTGCTGTGCTTGCTGATTTTGCCATCGATTGGGCTTCTTTCCCTGAATTGAGCCAGGCTCTGGGACCACAGGAGCCACTCAGCAAAGAGACAGCAAATCTGCATCTCTAGATGCTTCTGGTGCTGGTTATCAGGCAGAAACAGCAGGAATCTAGCTGCATCTGGGTATGGGGTTGGGGCCTGCGGCAGCAGAGTGAGAGCCAGTCTCCCAGATGGCTGAGCCCTGCCCTGCCAGTGAGACCTGCCACCAGTCACCATGTCAGCCTTTCCTTCTCTCCTGAACCTCATGCCACATCAACTGCATCCATTCGCTTCCTGCTCCCTTTTTTTGTGCTTTTCCCATTTTGTGGGTGCAGTTTTCATGTCTTGGGCCCATTTTTTTTTAAGATCTTATTTATTCCTGAGAGACACAGAGAGAGAGGCAGAGACAGAGGCAGAGGGAGACGTAGGCTCCATGCAGGGAGCCCAATGTGGGACTCGATCCCAGGACTCCAGGATCACACCCTGGGCTGAAGGTGGCGCTAAACCGCCGGGCTACCCAGGCATCCCTCTCAGGCCCATTAATGAGAGACAAGCCAATGTAAGTCAAGGCCTCAGCAATCTGAAGAGGATACACCTTGGGCTGGTGTTTCTTTGTTTCCTCCATTTGGGGTTTATTGAGTTTCTTGGATCTGTACCTTTATGGTTTTCATCAAATTTGGAAGAATTTCAGCCATTGCCACCACCACCCCCTACTCCACCCACTGGGATTCTAATTATGTCTTCTGTTTATCTTCATATTTTCCCATGGCTCACCAAACTCTGCCTTTTTTTTTTTTTTAAGTCTTTGTTCTTTAAAGTGTGCTCCATGCTCCATTTTGGATAGTTTCCATTGCTATGTCTTCAGGCTCACTAGTCTTTTCTTGCAAAGTCTAGCCTACCATTAATCCCGTCCAGTGTAGTTTGCATTTCGGATGTGTTACTGTTCGTGTCTAAAAGTTTAGTTTGGATCTTTTTTCCTCTCTCTTCCATTTTTCTCTTCTTTATGCCTATGCTTTCCTCAATCTTCTTGAGCATCTGGAATATATTTATAATACCTGTGTTAAGGTTCTTCTGTACTAATTCTGTCATCTATGTCATTTCAGTGTCTGCTTTTTTTTATATAAGATTTTATTTTTTTATTCATGATAGACATAGAACGAGAGAGAGAGAGAGAGAGAGAGAGAGAGGCAGAGACACAGGCAGAGGGAGAACCAGGCTCCATGCCAGGAGTCCGACACGGAACTCGATCCCGGGACCCCAAGATCACACCCTGGGCCAAAGGCAGGCGCTAAACTGCTGAGCCACCCAGGGATCCCTCAGTGTCTGCTTTTATTCATTGATTTCTCTCCTGGACATCAGCCATATTTTTCTGTGTGCACCTGGTGATGTTAGATTAGGTGCCAGGTATTAGGAATTTTACATTGTTGGATGCTGGATTTTTGTTGCTATTCGCTTAAATATTTGGGGCATTGTTCTGCAGTTAAGTGGCTTCAAAAAGTTTGATGTTTTCAAGGCTTGCTTTTAAAGCCTTGTTAGGCAGAAGTCCTTCTAGGATATATTTTGCTCCACTACTGAGTCAATACCCTTCTGAGATTGCTTCCCAATAGAAGTGTTTCTACCTCATCCACTGGGAACACAGACTATTTCTAGCCCTGCATGATCTCAAGGGGTTGTTCTGTTCATTCCTTTTCAGGAAGCTTTCTCCTGGCCCTGGAAGTTTCCTCACACACACGCACAAATTAGTGCTCAGGGACTCGAGGATCTGCAGATTTCTGAATTTCTCCTCTCTGGTGCTCTGCCTTGCAAATTCTAGTTGCTTTGGACTCCCTGAATTTTGAACTCTGCCCTCTTAACTCATTGACACCCCTTGGCTCTGCGTAGACTACTCTCCCTGGAAATTCTCTTCCAGGCAGCAGACTGGGGCACACATAAGGCTTACCTGGTTACAAAGGGAAAAGTGTGACCTTCTGGCAGAGAAACCTGGCAGACTCTAATTTGACCATGTGATTGAGGTTACCATCCTTAGCGACAGGATGGGTGGCCGCCATGTGCTGTCTGGTGTGCTGCATAGAGAAAACCCAACATCGTTTCTGGGGGGTTTCCTGCTAAGAAAGCACTGCCTGAGTCTGGTCATAAGAAACAAATGTAAGGACCATTTCCCTAAAATGGCTTGCATATGAAAGACAGGAAAAGACTGGGGAATCTTCCAGTTAATCTGGAAGGAAGTAAGAGGCTAAATGCCACATGTGTTCTTTGCTGAGATCCTGGACCAGAAGACTTTGTCAGGCAGTTGGAGAACATGAGTGGGGTCAGCGGGTGGGGCGGTAGTGTTGCCTGGGTGTCAGTGTCCTGATTCAAAGGGCTGTATGATGGATTTATAGGCAAATGTCCTTGTTTTTGAGAAATACACACTAGAGTATTTGAGGGATATGGGGCTTGTGTCTGCAGCCCATCCTCAAAAGTTTAGATAAACTAGATGGGATGCAGAGCAAATGTGGTAAGTATTAACAGTCAGAGAATCTGGGTGAGGGGCACAGGGAAGTTCTTTTACTGTCCTTACAACTTTCCTCTATGTTTGGGAGAAAAAAGAATCAATATTCTCAGCCACGGTGTGTGGCTCATAAGCATGGGGTATCAGTGCCTGAAATATCCTCTGAGCTGGATCTGTATTAGATTATCACCACTAATGTAAAGCTAGCTTTGGTGCAAAAGATACAGAAAGGATAAAGTACTCAGAAATTACGATTTTATTGCTCCATTCCTAAATGCCGATAGCATTCATTGTTGATAGAAAAAATACAGTTGAGAGACCCAGATCCAGGTGAAGATCCAGCTTCCCCCTGCCCTAGGTAAGGTGTTGACCCCTTGGTGGCCATTGAGCCAGAAGCCTGGGACATCCTGGCCAGAAAGGGAGCAGGTCTGACCACTTTCTCCTGTTTGACATCTGTCTCCCAGCTCCCTGGGGAGCAGAGCAGAGTGAAGGGCCTTTCGTTTCTGCTCCAAGGGCAGGGAAAGCTGGGCCCCTGCCTAGGGGGAAGCAGCAAAGTTCAGGGGGTAAGAGCTTCATGTCCGGACCCTAGACGTGGCCCTGATACTGACCAAGCAAGGAATCAGGCTAATCACTTATCCTCGCTCTGCCTTAGTTTCCTCCTATGTAAAATGAAGATGATGGCAGTACCTACTTCACTAGGGGTGTTGGCGAAGATTGAATACCTGAGTTCATGTGAAGCATTGAGAACCATGCCTGGTGCATGGCAGGTGCTCCCCCACTCTGGTGGTGGATGCCCATAGCCGGGTTAGGAGGTGGGAGAGAGCATTCCCCTGTACCCCACCCCACTCTGTGCACTTTTCCTAAGTGACATCCCAGGTAGTGCAGAAATTTTGCAGTAGAAGTCAGGAGAATCAAGCTGTGGGCTTCTGCCCCAGAAGTGCTCTGTGACCTCCCTTCCATGGGCTTCAGTTTACTCATCAGTAAAATGCCTCAGTTGGAGGCAGTTGGACTAGATCATAGGTTTGTAAACTGTGAAGCTCTTGGGTTCTTCAGAGGTGCCTTGGGAGTGCTAGTAGGGGTGGGGAACAGGGAGGCTGGGGAAACAGACATGGGGGCCCCTACTTGGGCTTACCCAGAACTGCTCTGCTGGTGTTGCTAAGTCAGCCTACTGTGAATTATTTCATTTGAGAAAATGGTTCTACTATTAAACACATTGTGAGGATCATCAGGCCAAGGCCCCCCTCAGGTTGCATATTCCACGTTTTCTCTCTCTTCCAGGAACCATAAATCAGCAAGCACTTCCGTTCTCTGGGGCCACATGTGACCTTAAACTCCTAGGGGCTGCTGGCAGTGGAGGCTTCACCTCTCTCCACTCAGCGTGCCACTCACATGCACACATGCCACTTTGAATCAGCTTTGCCCCCAGAAAACCACCAGCAGATAAGTCCCTAAATCCATGGTACACATCAGATCTGCCTGGGAAGCTTTGAAATCTACAGCAATCTAGTCTGACCCTTGACCTGACATGGAAATTATCTACTGGTGCACAATAAATAGCTCAACATCTAGCAGCTTAAAAAACATTTAGCATCACACATACTCTCAGAGGGTCAGGAATCTAGGAAGAGCTTGGCTGGGGTTCTGGCTCAGGGAGGCTCTCCTGCAGTTGTAGTCAGGCTGCTGACCGGGGCTGCAGCCATCTGAAGGCTAGACTGTGGCTGGAGGGCCTCCTTCCACCATGGCCCCTCCCATGGCTCCCTCAGTTCCACCTTGCTTGTTGGCAGAAGATGCCATGTTGGCCTCTTCATAAACTGCTTGAGCATCCTCCCAACATGGTAGCAGGCTTCCTCCAAAGCAAGTGATCTGATTGAGAGAGAGAGAGAGAGAATAAGAGGGAGAGCATCCAACATAGAAGTCTCAATCTTGTATAACATAATCTCAGAAGCAACATGCTGGCACTCTACCACATGCCATACCAGGTATAGTGTGCAGAAGGGACCACAAAAAGGCACGGCTGTCAGGAGGCAGGGATTGTTGGGGCTAGTGACCACACCCACTGGGCCATACCCAGGAATCTATATTTTTTTAAAGCATCACAGAACGTTCTGCAATTTTATCAAAATCATCCATAAGAGTTGGAATCCCAGCGTTCTAGCTGGTAATGCTCATGACACCTCTCCTTGGGTATTAGTACTTCATCTGGGTACTATTAGGGCAGAGCTGACAGGCTTCCTGATCCCAAAGCACAGCTGTGGTGGTAGAATTTGAGGCCCCTAGGAGAGCCCATTGGGATGATTTTTCTGAGTTCTCCCAGCAATCTTCAGAGACCCTCACAGATGGGACTGGCTGGCTGGCTGAGTTGCCCAGCTTCGGGTCCTCAGGGTCACCTAGCCTAGTTAGTGGCATTTGGGTTGGAACAAGTCTTGATCAGATGAAGCTGCCTGATGCACTGTGGGACAGTCAGTGTTCCCCACCTCAGCCACTGAACGCGGGTGGCTGGGGAGGGTAAGCAGCTATGGTGACCTCCTAAAGTGGTCCTAAATATACTGAGGACGTGCTGTGCACCCAGGCAAAGACCACTGGAGGGGAAAGCCCACACAGAGCCCAGGGACCCCCAGCCCTCCCACTGAGTCTCGGGCCTGAGCGGAGATGAGCCAGCTTCGTACGCTGTCTTCGACAGAAGTTAGAGTTTGAGGAGGAGAAAGAAGCCCCTCTAGTTACCCACAGTTAACTCAACCCATCGGCTGTTAAGTGGTTAACCAGTAGTTAACTGCATCTGAAGTTTCACTTCCCTTGGTCTCAGTTACCTGAGGCCAACTGAGGTGCAGGACCCACCATCAGAAGGTTTGTGTCGTCTGGCACACGTCCCAGCACCCACATCACTCACCTCACGTCCCGCCTCACACAGGCATTTTACCACCTCCTGTCCTCTCAAGAAGGGTGAGTACAGTACAGGGAGACTTAGAGAGAGGCCACATTCGCATAACTTTTATTACAGTATAGCAGTTTTTGTTGTTATGAATCTCTTACTGTGCCTGATTTATAAATGAAACTTTGTGGTAGTGTGTATGCCAGAAAGGTAGAGTGGGGGGGGTGGCGGGGGGCGTCAGTGCTATATGGGTTTCAAGGCTTTAAAAGGTACCCACTGGGGTCTCGGAACATGTCCCCCAAGGATAAGGAGACTGTCGTGTTGCCTTCCCTCCCCTACTGGGAGGCGAAGAGAGAGGACAGGAGGATGAGGGGTGAGACTGGCCTGAGGCTCAATGCCCACCTGCCCACCATTTCCTCAACCCAGAGGAAGAGAAGCATTGGAGCTGCAGCCCGCTCTGTCTCTGCAGCATCTCCCCACCCCACAGAGCTCCAGGGTGCCATCCCTGACCCTTTCCCTACCATTGTTTAGACTCCTCAGCATCCAGGAGCCTTTGTGATTTGCCCCAGCCCCCCTGAGCCTTGCCCAGGTCAGAGTCCCTATAGGGTGAGGTGTGGGCCCTGTGCCTGCAGATGTGCTGCTCCGGAAGCTGTTCTCTGGGACTTGAATGAATGGCCGAGTATGGAACAGATGACCCCAGTGGCCCTCTGAGGTAATGCCTACTGTAGACTTCCAGAGAGCTCTGGCTTCTCTCACTGGCAGTTACACGTAGGGTACATGGCACAGTGAGTGGTCCTAGGTTGGAGTGCCTCAGCAGGTCAGATATTGTCAGCCGGGTTCGTGGCCAAACTCCCCTCCAGTCAGAGCCGAGGACCCTACCCCTGATGGCTCTGCCTGCTTGTATCTCCACCGTGGGATCCTCGGGGACCCCTATTTCTGGGCCTGCTGGGGCCAAGTCCCAAGTTCCCAAGGCCCCGGGAACAGGGCAGACAGGCGCCCATGTCTGCCGCGTATAGTTCTTTCCCCGTAAAAGGGATTTAGTTGGTTAATAGGGGCTGATGCCAGGGATACTGGCTGTCCCCAAGGTCCACCTACCTATAGTGGTCGCTGAGGGGGTGGGCAATAGCCAGCAGCCACATCTTGGCATCCACGGACACTTGGCAGCATCCAGGGAGCTACAGCTGGCACTGCTGAAGGGGGGAAGGCAGCTGAGGCTCTGAGCGCCTGACAGGGACTTGGGGCCCATTGGTCACAGTTCCAGGCAGTGAAGCCATGGGGCCGGGCAGAGGCTGAGACCAGCACAGTTGGTCCTAGAATGGAGTCCTGGGGCGGGGGCGGGGGGTCCCCGCCTGCATTTCGGGCATCTGTGCTGGGAGCTGCATGCGGGTGGGATGGGGCTAGCCGCTGCGGAGGCAGTGATGCGCTCACTGCAGTCCTCCCGGCTGTTAGCTGCCGCCGCAGAGGCCGCACAGGGACACTGGCTGCACCGCGATCAACTCCCACTAGAGGACACCAGCGCACCGCCCTGGAGGCTCCTCAGCCTGATGTTTGCAGTCACAAGTCCCTAGTCCCCAGCAGCCAAAGGTGTCCTGGCCTCCTTGGTGATGCTCAACATGCAAAATGTCAAAGAAAACCACCCGGGCCGATGCCAAGGCCCTTCCTTGCCAGAACAAGGGACAGGATGGGGTGGTAAAGGAGGTGGTCCCCAGAGTGTAGGGACGCACATGGCCCAAAATGTGCCCTGCCTTGTGAAGGCCCGACCTGCCTCTGGGGTCCCCCCACGCCCCTGGGAACACGTGGCTGCTCCTAGGAAGGCACACACCCTGAAGTCTCTACAGCTGCCAGGACAAGGAAGGTGCCTCCCCGGGTAGTGCAGGGGTGCAGCAGCGTTCCCTGACCTGAGCCTGCAGGGGTACGGGGTGCCTACCCAGGTGGGGCCTGGGGCCTTCTGGAGCTCGGCCACCTGCCCCTGGCAGGAGAACAGGTGCTGGCAGGCTGTGTGAGGGCAAAGTGGAGCTCCATCATCCGGGCCTCAGGAAACTTGACTGAATCCACGGTGAGGGCAAGGGAGTGATTGAATAGGCCGGAGATCACTGCCCTGATGCACCCCCAGGCTCGGGCCCCTTGAGGTGCGCTGGCTCTCTGTTGCTCCCCCACCACTGCACAGCCCCAGGGTGCCGCAGCCCTAGGCGGCCTCCGCCCCCCCAGCGGCCCTGGATGCTTCTGTGTACCGCACCCAACCCGGCCCCTGGTCTTGGATTATCCTGCGCCGGGCCCAAGGCTTCCCATTAGGACATGTTGCCATCATTTTTCTTGAATTCTGTCAGACGGATGTGCTGTCCAGGCCGTGGGTGGGACGCTAGGACCCGCGTGACTCCACCGGTTTCCCTCCTACCTTTCTGTGCAGGCGACCAGGTTGCCGGGGTGATCCTCTGCCACCTGACCTGGTTTAGGAGCAGGTAACCTACAGTCCCCACAGGCGGGCGGCCTGGCGCAGGGCCAAGCACCAGCCCCACTGTGGACAGGCGGATGTGGGGCTTCACGCGGGCGCCGCCACTGCCACCGAGGGGCCCTGCAGAACCCGGGGGGTGCAGCGGAGCACCCACGGCCGCATCTTCCCCGGGGCCCACAGAGGGGTCAGGCCCGCTAAGGCCTGGGTGAGGCACTAAGGAGAGCACCCCATGCCCCACTGCTGGGCCCCCATATAAGGACAGGATGAGAGTCTCTCTCGCCTCAATCTGTTGCTCTGAGGGGCAAGTGAGATTTCAGAATGAGAATCCCTGCTTTCCTGAGTGGTGACCAGGGCTCTCCCCACCACCCCCTCTCCCAGCCTCCACCCTCCACTCTCCTCCATCCTCCACCCCCCTCCCCGGGCCTCCAACCCCTCCCCGGCCTCACCCCCCACCACCCCAGCTTCACCCCTCCCCGGCCTCACCCCCCTCCCCACCCCGCCTCCTCCCTCTCCGCCTCCCCCCTTCCCCATCGCCTGGAGGAACGCAGGTGGCACCTGTTTCTTCAGCAGGGGGCGCTGTGCCGCCTGGACCGGGGCTGGCGAGCTGCGGCCGCCCCACCGCCTGGGAGCCACGGTTCGGTTCGCCGCCAGTTCCCAGCCCTCCACGCAGGAGGGAGAGACTATTGTTCCCTAGAGCTGTGCCAGCTCTGTCGCTAAGACTTCTGGAAACTTCTAGGATATGCTAACTCACAGGCATAAGGGTTATTAAAATAACCCAAGCTGCTGAGGGACAGTCGCATGCAAAACAAGGCCGGCCTGGAACCCCGGGCCGTCACCATCCCCAAACACTGGCCCCCGTTGGTCTCAGGGCGGTCGGCTCTGACCCGCTCACTGGGCCCCATAATGCGCGAGCACCTTTCTGGGCACAGCGGGTCTCGGCCTCCTTCCCCGGGGACCGACCGTCGGCTTCTCCCCGTCCCCTCCGAGAGCACCAGCCAACTGTCCCGGCCCGGCAGCCGCACCACTGCCGCTCGCCAGGGCCTCCCCGCACATTGTCCTGGCACTGGCTTGTCTCTGGCCAGATGTCACCTGCTCGCTCGGCCTTGGGCCTTGGAACACAGCGTGCCCCCACCCCTTGATCCTTCCCCACAGCGCTCATCGTGCGTTTGCTCTCTTTATTCCTGGGTCTGCATTCTCCACTGCAGCGTGAGCTCCACCTGGGCACATGCACATGTTCATTAAATACGTAGCAGATGACAGATGATGCAATGAGCCCGCTGGTTCCCGAGGGACGTATCCCCAGCACCCCAGTCCGGAGCCTGGGCCCCCTCCCCAGGAGCTCAAGCGCTGTCAAAGCTAGGGCCGGCTACCATCCTCTCCGGCTCACCTCCCGGCCCCATAAAGTAGAGGTACTACTATTATGGCCTCGAGAGACCTTAACGCAAATGAGAGAGTGGAGATCAAATACTTTGCCCCAGGTCACGTGGCTTATAAATGGGCGTGTGGAAGTTGGAATTCAGGCAGCCCGACTCCTCTGGCACCCCTTTGTAAGAAATGTCAAGGAGGAGGAAGAAATGCTGGAAAACCATTTTCTATATTCTAGGTGACCGCAGTCACGTACAGCAAGTTAAGGGTGAATGTCATTTCCTTAATAAGCAAGGGCAAGAAAATGGATATCTTTTTTTTTTTCCTCTACTGCTGAAGGCACTAAAAATGGAAAGAGAGAGGAGCCCCATGGACACCTTCGAAAGAGGAAGGAATGAGGTTTTTACTTTAAAAAAAAAATCAGTTTCTGATGCCCTCCCCCACAATCCCAGCTGACCCAAGATCCTGCACCAGCTATAGGGGAGGAATGCTTACCTAGGAGACCCCCTCCCTCTGCCTCTCTGGCCACCTCCCCCCACTCTCCTCAGCGCTTCCTCCCTCAGGACAAAAATAGGTGCCACAGACAATAAAGGAGGATACCAGGAGTTCTTCATCCCGAGGCTTCCTGTCTGAGGCCTCCAGGTAGCCAGCCCCATTGGGAATGGGCAACGTGCTCTGTGAGGCGAGCCTATTTTTATTTTTGTTGTTTGTGAGTCCTTTTACAAGAAGTCGCCACTTTGGGGGTGAAGGCTTTTGTTGGTGACAGCTAGGGAAGTTCCTAGGGAGCTGGATATGGCCAAGTCTGGAGCGGGTTCCCACACAGCCTCAAGGAGCTGAGACAACAGGTAGCAAGTGTTTTTTGGCTCTCAAGGGATCCAGGGAACCGCTGCCTCCCTTATGCAACAGCTTCAGTTATCCAGGACACACCTAGGGTCTTTGACGGGGATGGCAAACTGACCACAGACCTAGTCCAGCCCGCCAGCCTGTTTCTGCAAATAAAGTTTTATTGGCATGCGGTGCCCCCAGCCGTTTGCTCCCTTTGACTGCATTTGTGCCACAAGACAGAGTCGAGGAGTTACAAGGGGACCCTCCAGCCTGCAAAGCCTAAAATATTTACCGTCTGGCCCTTAACAGAGAAAAGTTTGTCAAACACTGATCTAGAATATACATAGAAAAAAAAAGCCCTGAGAATTTCTTTTCAAAAGAGTTTTTAAAAGCTGGCAAAAATCCTGAAGCTCATTCAACTTCTCTTATCTGAGAGCCCTTCAGTTCCACGTGCAGAATGTTGTGAAGTTCACCCCAGATCATTCTCTTCCATCTTCCATTTCTTCAGCTGTGAAATGGGATCATGCAGCTGTTTGACTAACAGTATTGCAGAGCCATCCTGAGGGTCAGAATACAAACCAGGTTATATAATGACAGCTCTTTATAAACCAAAAAACCACTCTCCAGACAGGATGTGGCCTTACTAAGTAGCACATTGATAACTGGAAAAGCAAAGCCAGAACCAGTGAGGTTAACAGGCAAGAAACGGGCTTGGGAAGCATCCCAGGGGTCCTTCCTGTGATTGGGGGAGCACAGGGGTGAAGACTATG
Organism: Vulpes vulpes; assembly: GCF_048418805.1. Classification (NCBI taxonomy): domain Eukaryota; kingdom Metazoa; phylum Chordata; class Mammalia; order Carnivora; family Canidae; genus Vulpes; species Vulpes vulpes. The sequence continues at coordinate 80,422,612 of NC_132792.1, forward strand.
TTGTTTCCCTGATTCCTTCTAAGACCTAGCTCTTGGAGAGCAACCGTCTGCCTGTGCAGGACTTAAGCTGAGACAAGAGCAGGGCCTGGCCAGCTGTGTCCCCCTGCTCCTCACACCCGCTGTGTCCTTACCGCCCCCACCCCCTGCCCAGAGCTTCCCCCTCTTTCGCGGCCCCATACACTTTCCTGACTTCATGGACATTTGGAGGACTTGATTCTAGGCCAGATGTGAGTCTCTCTGGTTCTTTCCTGCCTCTCCTTGTGCTTGTGCTTCCTGGAAGAGGGGGACCTCAAACGATGCCTTGGGGGTAGCCAGGGAGATTCTCTGGAGAGGAAAGAAAAGGTACGGCATTCGGGGCTGCAGACGTAAAAGAGTAATGGTTCAGAAGCAGTAGAGGCTGTGGAGAGTGGGGGCTCCTGGGAGCTCCATAGGGACACTTCTCTAAGTAGAGAGAGCCATTAGTGCACATCCCTGAGGCCTTGGGTCTTGAACAAGTAGATCCTCAGTCAGATGCTCTGGAGCAGCCAAATGTGTGATGGGAGGAGGATTTGGGAAGTCGGGGGCCCGGGCCTGACCAATCCTGTGTTCTCTTCCTGGGACCCGTAGGGAATTCCTAGACCATAAACATCTTCCCTTAGTGGCCTGCAAAGGAAGTTTTGTTCCTTTATTAGAGACAAGCCAGTGTCCCTAAAAAACAGGACTTGCCCTTCCCATAGAGAGGTCATCTGGTCCATGCCCTACTTTGGGCCACACTGTGTCCAGAACCCTTTGCTGAGTGTGTGAGGGCTTGAGCATTCAGGTGGGAAGGAACACCTGGGGGTGCAGGTGGCAGGCCCAAGCAAGGCCAGGCGGAGTATTGCCTCACCAAGGCCACGGCTGAGCCCAGGCCATCTCACAAACAAGAGCTGCCCCACCCAGCCCTGCTCAGAGTGGCGTGGGCTTGGGACCAGGAGGCCAGCAGAGAGGCCGGATGACCTACAGGGGTCCTGGCTACCGATGCTCAGAGGCAGGTCCACCCTCCTGCACCCACTCACCCACCAATGATGCAACAGCCCTGCTAGGAGAGGCCCCAAATCACGAGAGGAACGGCACCACTCCACCTGCAGCCCGACCGTCCATTGCATGGCTGGCTTAGCAGCCCCGCCGTCTTGGTGATGCCCTGGTGACTCGGGCCAGCCCTAGCTAAGCTGGGCTGCATTCTGGTCCAGCACCTTTCCTCCTCTGTCCTTGGCCCGTGCAAGGAGCAGCTGAGGCTAGAGGAAGAAGAAGGTGTTGCTAAGGGTGTGAAGCATCCATTATTCCTTTATTAGCCAGTGTGCCATTTCTGGTCGCGTTCCCCTTCCTGGCGGCAGTGAGCTCAGGGGCGGAGAAGCCCAGTTATTTTCGTTTACCCCAGCTTCTCACTGGGAGTAGTCAGAGGCCGCAGGCAGAGGGGGTGGGGGTGGACAGGGCTACGTGCTCTGCAGCAGGCGTTTGTGAATGGGCCCCGGCTCCCAGGCCACCCGACGGCAGGCGGCCCCCCCAGGACGCGCTGACTCTCACTGGCTGGACGTCGTCATTTCTAGCCTTGCAATGGCCAAGCAGGAGGAAGCTTTCTTCTGGCCCAAGAACAATACCAGGGTCAGCCCGGGGACCTCCCTCCTACACCCTCTTCCTTCCATTGTGAGCTGCTACACAATCCCAGGCTGCTGGGCTCTGCACAGCCTGGGGGAGGGAGGCCTTGCTCGGGACAGATTAGCGACGTGGGTGACACCTCCAGTCTCCACTTCCCAGACTGGCCCAGGGTCCTGGAGACGGCAGGTCACAGACAGACGGAGCAAGTGTGAGTGACTGTGGAATCCCTGTGCCTTGCAAGGGCCTGATGGCAGGGTGCGGCCACCCCCATCCTTACTGAATCACACAGCCTGTGAGAGCCGCAAAAGCCTCCCTAGACCTGCCCATCACCCCATTATACAGACAAGGAAGTGAGACCCAGAAAGCTAAAGGTTTCACCCAGCTTCTTATCGCCCTGCTTAAAAATTCTTTGCTGATTCCCAAGGCCTGTGGGAAAAGCCCAGACCTTCCTCCTGGTGTCTGCCCCCCTTCCAGGCCTCTCACCTGTCACTCCCCAACTTGGGCTTTAGCCTTGTGACTTGTTAACAGGCGCTTGATGAGCAGCACTGGTCCTGCCTTAAATGTCCTTCAGGGCTTCACTTACCTGCCTGCCATATTCTTGTTCTTCAGAGACTCTGCCTGTAGGGCACCTCCTGTGCACCCCTCCCTGATAGGCATTTCCTTGTTGATTCACCTGGGTTTCGCCGGCACTTCGTATACACCTGTGGAAGGGCTGCCCCTCCACGTCGTTGGGCTGTGCATGTGGTCTCCCTACGACACGCGCTCTAGATCCTAGGGGCTGAAAGCATCTCGTTGGCCTTTGCAATTTTTAGGACAGTGGTTCTCAAGTGGGGTCCTCAGACCAGGGGCATTAGAAGAGCTGGGAATGTGCTAAGGGTACAGCTTTTCGGGGCTCCCTTCTCTCTCATTGGTCCAGAAACTCTGGGGGTGGGGCCGGCGATCAGTATTTTACCATCCCAGTAGGTGGTTCTGAGGCCTGTGCCAGTTTGAGAACCAGTGCCTTAGGGCCTCCCCACGTGGCTCTTAATTATTTCTTCTTTTCTCACTCTTTTTTCTTTCTTTATTTTTCTAATCAAGATATACAACACTGTGTGAGTTTGAGGTTTGTGACACACTGATTTTAGACGTTTGTGTCGCCATTCACATTGTGCAGCTAACACCACCTCCCTGACATCACATCGTTATCGTTTCTCCTAGCATTGGGACAGTCGACACCCAGTCTCCTAGCAAGTTTAATATTTGTAGTACAGATTTGTTGTCTATCTTCCTAATTCCTTGATAGCTTCATGAGTCGTGGACATCACCCATCCCTTTCAATTTGCTGCCAGAATCTTTGGTTGTCTATTTGTCCTTTATCATTATTTTGCTCCAATGAAGGACAAAGAATCTTGCCCTCTTTGACAACCAAGGACATGGGTTTGCGAAGGGTTGAGTGATTCAAGATGGACACAATGCCCCGGACTCCAGCAGCTGCTCGTGTCTCCAGCAGTACCCCCGACGGATGCCCCATGGACCCCAGCAGGCCTGGGTGTCAGCAGGTAAGGGATGCTCACTACCTTCCCGCCTATGAAAGGTAGAAAGGTCAGGAGAGCCCCCAGTGACACTACACCCTTGCCGGTGGTCAAAGCCACCACCCAGGGTAGAGACAGGGGGCAGCTTGCGTGTCCAGAAAGGAGTAGGAAGCCCCAGGCTAATCATTCGGCCTCCTCTCTTCGGACCTCATTGCTGCATGGAGAGCACGTTTACCACCCCAGAACATTGGGTGGTGGCCGATGTTGAAAGCAGTTTGTCCCAGAGCTCAGAGACTGTCGGTGGCAGGCAGTGACCCTGACGCATTCCTAGTGGCGGGAGGAAGCTGGGCTGGGATAAAACAACAAACACTAACTTCTGCCTCAAAGGCAGTAATCAAAAGTTACTATTAAATGGACTATAAATAATAACAGTAATGTAATTTCAGGCCTTGCCAAACAGACTATGGGAAGACCAGACATTAAGGTCGTGTCTGGAAAATAGTCCTGGCCTTTCCCTCTGGGGTTCAGCCGTGTAACTGGGGGGGCAGAGGGCCAAGGAGGACAGAGCCCTGACCCAGGGCCAGGTGATCGTGCCGTACCTCTGAGCCTCATCATCCCACTTCCCGTGAAATAGGAGTGAGGCCTGCGCCACCCTCTGGACCCAACCCTGTGCCCCTCCGTACCTGCTTGCTTTATCGTACTCCCTACATAATTTTCTTATTTTCGTCTTGATGGTTTGAAGAACACATTGTGGATGTGGTGCTACTTCTCCCCCTAACAACCTCCCTCCGTTTTCCTAAAAACAGAGACATTCTCTTCCATAATCAGAGTTTCGTCATCAAAATCAGGATGTTAACATTGAAAGAATCCTATGACATACTCTAAAGACCTCCTTCGCATTTTTCCAGTTGTCCTGCTAATCGCCTTGCTAAAGAAAAAGTTGGTTTTGTTGTGTCTTCTGCTTTAGAACTCAGTAGAAAGTCACACATTGCTTTTAATTGTCATGTCTCGTTAGGTTCCTCGTTCTTTCACGATCTTGATATTTTTCGGGAAGGACGGACCACTTATTTTGTAGACTGTCTCTCAGTCTGGGTTTGTCCAATGTTTCCCCGTGATTAAATGTATACAATTTTGAAAGGAATGCCACCGAAGAGGCATGGGGTCCTCAGTGTGTGATACCAGGAGGCACAAGATGCTGACTCGGTGACCATGACATTGACCACCTGGTCAAGTGGGAACTTGTAGGCTTCACTCCTGGGAAGTTACTAGGTTCCCCTTTGTAATTAATAACCATCATGCAGGGAGATATTTGAGACTGTGTTAATATGCTGCGTCTGATGATACTTGCCCCCACTGCACCACCCCCATCTTTAGCATCCATTGATGATTCTTGCCTGAAAAATATCATCATGTTTGTTGGCAAATGGTGATTTTTCTAATTCCATCTACATATTTCAGTTGACTTACTACTGTCAGGAAAGTCTTTCCTTTCTCTTGTTTGTTTGTTTACATGTCTTGGCTTATAGATTTTTACGTTCCTAGTGGTTATAACCCATGACTACTTGAGATGCCTAATTGTTGCAGATTTGACAAGTGGGAGCCCCTTCAGATCACTTTTGTATATGCCCTGAATGGTTATTCCTTGAATACTTACTCACTTGTTGGCACAAGAAGTTGTTCGGGTTTATTATTTCCCACCCCCACCTCCCCAGCCCTAGGATCCATTTGGCATGGAACCCAGTTACTTCCCAGTGGGCAGTTTTTAGAAACCCAGATCCAGCTGCTAGGTGTGCTCACTGCAACAGAATCTCCTGTCTTTTGATCCATTTCTCTGAGTCCTCAGATCAGAGCTTCTCTAGAAAATCCCTTTTGCCTGGAGGTGGAGATGGAAGGATATTGCATGGCTGTGGGGGTGGGAAAGACACTTGGGGAGTCCCTATCCAGGCTTTTCTCCCAGCATCCGAACCACACCTTCTGTGGTCCCTGGTTTTTTGAAGCTCTGAGCTCCCCGGGCTTCTGGCCTATGTTCCCCTCTGTTGAGTTACCCACCGCTTGTCTCACTTCATGTCTTCCCTAACTTGGATGAAATCTCTTTTCTCATTCTCTGTGTTCTTGTAGGTTTACCCTCTTTTTTTTTTTTTTTATTAATTAGGGAGGGGAAATTGAAATTAGTGCATGCGGTCAATTTACTATGTGAGCCAGAAGTCCGATTGGTTGGATTTAAGTGATCAGAGGAAAAAGGAGAACATTAAAGAAGACACGGAGCTCCCCATACTCGTTGGGAACAGCAGTGGGAGCAGGTGTTTGTCTCTGGGAGTAGAGGGATGAAGTGTCCTGTCCGCTGAGTCTATGCAGGAGAACGAGTATGTGGCAGAGGTCCTGGACTTGCTGCCATTGGGATCAGAATATAAGGGGGGTAGTGGCAGGATGTACCTGAATGCCAATAAATAGATTTTTTTCTTTTCTGTTGTTCAAAGAACTCCAGGAGGGGACACACACACACACACACAACACACACACACACAACTGTCTGAGGAGCCTGAGAAAATCTGCTTGGGTTCAGACCTGACAGAGAGAGGCTGGCTCACACCTGAGAGCCAAGAGCCATCAGGGCAAATGCGCTCCATGGAGGGGCCAAGGATAAGTCTCTACTGCCCAGGCATTTAGGATTCCAGCCACACCCTGCCTAGCTGTGCATTGCCTGGTGGGAAAGACTTTCCTCCAACAAGTCTCCAACGTCCTTGGGAGCAAGACTCTTGTCCAGCACCACACCTAGACCAGGGTTGGATACATGGTGGGAGCTCAGGACGTCACAGAACCACGGGGAGTTGCTAAATGCCAGAACAAATGCATGAGCCAGCTGTGCAAAGGGCAAGGGTAAAGCAGCCTCTTCCAAGCCCCCTGAACACCTGCAAGGCCTCTGGTGGTTGCTGGGCTCCTTCTACAGCTGCCCGGGACTCTCCCCTTTGGAATTACTAAGAAACCTGACCCCCACCCACCCACCCCCAGGGCTAGACTGGCTCCAGAAACACTCACATAAAGTACAAGCTGTCCCTGCCTTCTGCCAATTTGCATTTCAACAATCCATGCATTCTGCAGTTCCTGAAAACCATTTATGTAGAACTTCTGGTAGCTTTAGTCTCCTTACTTGGGAGTTCCTGCTCATTTCTGGAAATGTGGACAGAAATACGTTTGCCCTTAAGGTCAGGCAAGGGTAGTTGCGCTGGCATAACTAGCCTCGTACCCTAGCCATAAAGGGTGGCACCCCCAAAGAGTTGACTGTGGCGGTTGGAGGGCTATTCTGTTATTCTGTGTCCTGTTCGCATCTCAGGAACACAAAATCCTGAAGGGCAGGGACGCTGGGTACATCCCATTACCTAAAAGCGTTCCAGGGATTCCTTCTATGGACAGGTTGTCACCTCAGGCCCCCGCGTGCAGGACAAAGCTGGGGCGTACTTGGAACGGGGCTATTCGGGGGTGGGGGGAGGTCAGTTGTGGGCAGGCCCGGAAGACACCAAGAGTGAGTACCGGGACACAGCGAAGAGAACTCGGGCCACTTGGCTTCCTCAGCCCGGTGCCCGGGGCAAGGAGCAGCCAGCGTCAGTCAGTGGGGCAAGAGTTGCACTCTGTCCCTGGGCATCTGTCTCGGAGACCAACCAGTCAACATTCTAAGCCATGAGGAAAACATTCTGAGCACATCCTACTCCCCCAGGAGACCAAGGCCCCCCATGGGGAAGGGCCGCACCCCAGGGCTTGCAGCTAATCCAGCAGCAGATTCAGGGTCCCGGGTCCACAGGCCTCCGCTCTTCCCTGTACATCCTGCGGTTTCATTTACGGTGACTTCTCATGACTGGTCCTTGTAGAGGACTCACGGGATATCTGTTTAATAACTTAGTCTGGAATTTCACTAGGAATCAGATTCAATAGGTATATTTGAAAAGGCCTCATCGAGAAACTGCACATAAAACATTCCGTAGAGGGATCCCTGGGTGGCGCAGCGGTTTGGCGCCTGCCTTTGGCCCAGGGCGCGATCCTGGAGACCCGGGATCGAGTCCCACATCGGGCTCCCGGTGCATGGAGCCTGCTTCTCCCTCTGCCTGTGTCTCTGCCTCTCTCTCTCTCTCTCTCTCTGTGACTATCATAAATAAATAAAAAAATTAAAAAAAAAAAAAAAAACATTCCATAGAAAGGGAATCAGGAATCCTAACTGCCGCCGGCTCTGCATCTCCACACCCAGACCTAGAGCAGCGAGGTGATCGAGGTGGCTAACCGTAGCCCTGATCCCACACCAGGGCTCCCTGAGGCCTGCTGCTGCCCCGCGGGGTCCAGGGCCTGCAAAGACGGAGGGCTTTATGTGGCTGCAAGGTTGCAGTGGACCGGGCCTGTGGAAACACCATGGACAAGAAGGATCTTCTGCTGTGGCATCTGGGCGTCCCATGGCACGTCCCCTCATTGGTTCCCCTTCTAAATGTGAGCTGTCAGGCAGCATGTGAGTTCTTTTCCAGCCTCTAAAGAAGGGGAACGTGTTCCAGCACATGCACCAGCCTGCCACTGGCCAGGATGGCCATTTGTGCACATTAAGAAGAACCTTCAGCCTCTCCCTGAAATTGTCAAAAACAGTTCAGATCTCTGTTGACCAAGGTGAGGACCATCTCCCAGAGCAGCGCAGCACGTGCCTAGGCCACAGACTCCTCTTCTTTGGAAGCAAACGTCACAAACACAGGCATGAGTCGAATACCTAGGCCACTAGTTCATGTTGTAGAAGGTCAGGGTTTGAGTTTAGAGTATTTCTAGCTAAAGAAAATCCCTCTTGGAGATTAATATCTAACGAGTAACCCATTCTAGTTCTTCAGGTGGAGGGAGTCAGGAGGCCATGGCATGCTGTAGGTTATTAGACCTGAAAGGACCCTTGATGTCATTGGAGGCAGCTCCTTTCATTTTGCAACTGGGAACACGGAGGCCTGCACAGATATCCATGCCCTGAGCCCAGGGCTCTGCGTCCCCACCACCCCAGGACAGGGGTAAGGAGCTGAATTCTAGAGGCTGCTGTGAGTCAGATGTCCTCATACCTGAGAGACTCCTACAGAACAGGAGGTGCTGGATGCAAAGAAGAAAAGCTGCAGCCAGATTCCCCAAATTTTTCGAAGCCCTGAATGAGACCCTAGCCCATGATCTCATTTGCCTTCCCTGGTCACCGGTTGTCCACGCAGCAAGCAGGTTCTTCTTATGGCAACGTGAGCGAGCCTCAATAACACATGCCAGTTGTGTGGGATTCTCATTTTAAGCAATTTGTTGCAAAGACCCTCAGCAAAAATTGGCCATGAGAGAAGCAGGCATTCTGATAGCAGATTTGTCGTCCTCACTCATACACCCTACCCAGGCCAGCCAGGGCATAGCAGCTGATCAGGGGCTGTTCACAAAAGGGACAGTGGTCCCTCTACCAACTGTCCCCTTATGCCTGCATGCACCCGTGCACACATACACGTTCTCTCAACATGCTAAAAATGTTGGGAACAATTCATTCTAGTTCTTAACCTATGACCTCTAGGGCATTGCAGTGGCCTCTGCATCATTATTTTGTTTCAGAGAGTACCCTCCAGGTCAAAGCAGAAACATTTGCTTGGCAAGAAAAGAGAAGATGTTCCTTTATGTGGCCTTTCCTGGCGGCAAGAAAAGGGACATTGTTTCAGCAGGCTGGCGTGTGGTGTGGTCAAGGAAATGCATCATACCCCCTCAGCAAGGTCCTTTCAGGACACCCCAAAGGGCAGCAGCCCCAGCCACTGGCCACGTGGACCAGGCTGGTCACTCAGGTTGGGCAGAGGATGTCCATGTGCTGGAAGAGGAAAACCTAGTTGATGGGAGACAGAGGGGTGGACCCACCACGGCTGTGGACAAGGCCTGGGGAGGAACCTTGCTGGGTTACTGGGGACACTGGGCAGGGGGACTGCTCCATCCCAAAAGAAGAGAGATGACCCAGAGACCTTAGGGTGATTCAGAATGTCAGTGACCAAAAAGAACTTCTTCTTTCGCTCCTGCCACTGGTGTGGTGGGGAAACTGAAGCTCCCCTCTGCAAAGCTGAGCCTACCTTAGTTCGGGGTCTCTGAAATCAGGGGCAAGACCTCCGTCTCATTCCTTGCTGCGTCTTAGAATTGGCTAGGGAGCTCCCGGACCCCACCACCGACTGATTGTAATCATCTTTCAAGCTCCCCAAGTGAATCTTCTGTGTGACCAGGGCGCAGACCCTCCGTCCTCAGGCCCTAGGGATTTCTCCCATTGCTCCATCCTGGGAGGTGTTTGCAGGGGTTAGCCAGGACTTGATCCAGACTTAACAAAATATTAATGTAGGGAACTCTGCCTTCTTGATATTAGTGACATCCTGCCTGGCTTAGCACTCCTTCGTTTTCTGTCTTCCAGGGATGTTCTATTCCTTCAGAGTGGGGACCGTGTCTTCTGTGCCGTTTCTCACAGATGGTGCCCTATCCCCCACCTTCATCCTTCATCAAAACCAGCCTGTTTTATTCTTAAATGTTCATAGATTCTTCTATCCCTCCACCATTTCCCTGATCCTCACGTTAGCCGTTGGCATCTCTTGACCAATAGGATAGCTTTTTAACCTGTCTGCCGTGCGCTTGCCTTAAATCCCCTCGGATCTCTCCTCCACACCAGATCCAGCGCGATCCACAAAGTCCACAAATCTAGCTGTCTTAGTAACGTGTGTAAGCCTTCCCCTGCTTCCCCATCACATGGAGGATGAAGCTCCTGCCCTCCAAGTCCTCCCATCCAGCCCCTGCTCTCCTTTCAGCCTGGGGTCCCACATTTTCCTTGTCACGCACCCTATGGAAGGAACAGCCACACTGACTCGTTATGGGGCCCTGAATCCAGAGGAGCCAGGCCTCTGTCTTTGGCTGCCATGGGATCGGCAATGGTGAGAAGACCACCACTAGGTAGTGAACCCACTCACAGTAGCTCTTTTGCTTTTCATTTTCCTCCTATCTAGAGCAGAGATGATAAAACCTACCCCCTACCTGCCACCATCTCAGGAGGCTGCCCTGAGAACCCAGCGAGATGATCATTGAGGAAGTCCTTGGACAATTGTGAGACGCTAGTCAAATCTAAGAGCTTCTACGAGGATGTGAATAGATAGCTGTTGCACGGCAGTTCACCGGGGCCCGTTGGGAGTCACTAGCATGGAACGCTGTGCACGTGCCCGGGAGCAGGGCAGGCATGTTGGTGGCAACACCAGCTTCTTCCCTTAGTGTATTCATAAAGGGAATTGGGTGAAGGAAATGTCTTGGAATAGACAATCTTCCTAAACTCCCCCGAAATAACTTCAGTGGAAACAATGGTGGTCCTGTCCACCGTACAGTCATTGTTCCAGTCTACCACAACATGGGAAAAATCTCCCGGCGTTTCCAACTCAACTGGGAATCAACCTGACTTCCAGAGGCCTAGAAACAAAGGGATTGTGCTCGAGGGCCGCTCTAGGTCTTCATGGCGTACTGGAGCTGAGGACAATCCCAGGGCTTGTGTACAGCTTAGCTTTTCCTCTCCACTTCCCTTTGGGAGTCATGTTTGCTAGAGACCTTTGTATTTTCCCATAGATAACTTTTGGGGGTCATGACCAAAAGACTTTATTACAACAATACTTGAGATTCTAGATTTCCTTCCAGTCGGTTCTATAGCACAGTGTCGCAGATTGGAGACCTCAGAATGCTTTCTTGCCCAACCCACCAAATGGACTCAGAATAGAATAGAATAATAAGAATAGAATAGAATAGAATAGAATAGAATAGAATAGAATAGAATAGAACAGAATAGCATTCCCTCCTCTGAAAGGCCTTCCTTGGTGCTCTATTCTTCCACCTCCACAAAGGCGTTATCTCCCAGACGTGGTGAGGGCTTCCCGTCTGGTTACCCTGTCTCCCTGCTGCTTCTCATACTAGTCTATCCTTTTTAGAGAAACTGTCAGAGCAGTTTTGCTCAGCCCCTTCTTCTGTCCCCTCCCTTCTTGACTCAAGAGACAACCTGCAGCTCCCCACTGGCCCATGAGACAAAACCAGGAGCCCTCTGGAGGGCATCCATAGTCCCGGGAATCTTCCTTCACGACCCCAGCCATGCGTCTCACCCACCACCTCATAATTGCTGCCCTCGCTTGACCAAAACCAACCTGTTTTCCTGCATTTTATCCTTTTAAAAAACTTGAGCTTGTTAAATGTGTAACTAAACGTGCTGTACTTTTCTTTTGTAAAAAATGCATTTTGACCTCTTCCTGCTGCTGCAGGGACAACCATTCCAGAAGACCTTTCTCCTTCATGGCTCCTGTATGCGGAGTCCTCCCCACCACGTCTCTGCCTCAAATTCTCCCATCTCTTGGACTCTCTTCTCTCTCCCTTCCTCTAAGAAGTGCTTGGTTACTCTGCTGGGGAGTCCTGGTCTTATCTTCCCCAGAACATGGTACTTTTGAGCAGCCCCCCTGACACTTTAATGAACAGACAGGTAGCACGTGGAGCCCGTTCCTATACAGATTCTGACTCAGTAGAATAAGGACAGGGCCTGCATTCCTGCGTGTCTCACCGGCTCCCCAGGTGATGCTGATAATGCTGGTCCAGGGACCACACTTCGAGAAAGAAGATCTTGTAACCACGGTTCCTAAATTTTGTTGCACTTTGGGATCACCTGAGAATTTTAAGAGACCCATGCCAGTGTTCCACCTTAGACGTTCAGATTTTATTGGCACAGGGTAATGACAAGGCATTGAGATTTTTTTAATCTTCCCAGGTGATTGCAGGGTGCTATCAGGTGTGACAACAATGGCCTCATCATATAGTATGAATATAGCTGAGCCTATTACATATTTATTTCATCAGTGCTCACCTTATCTCCCAGCGTGGACAACAATGTCTTTTAAGGCAAGGCTTGGTCACTTTTTTTTTTCTTTTTTTGAGGATTGATTGATTGACCTGTGATTGACTATTAGGCTGTTAGCCACTTTTTTTTTATGATAAACCAGTGTTAATAGAGCACATGTTGCCAGTAGGGAACCATAGTAGATGTCAAGAGGGAAACAAATGAGAGGGACTTGGATTTTGCCGGAGCGTGGTGGAGTATATACAGTGCCAACCTTGGGCTGAGGCGGACTGCCTGTGTGACCTGGTTTCAAGGGCTGGGGACATGTTTCCTCCTCATCCCCACATCTGAGGGGAAAAATACAAACAATACCTCCCTGGTTCGCTTCTTCCCAAAACATAACACCTCTACTTTTTTTTTTCCTTTTGATCTAAGGCTGTGGTTCTCAACTTGATCACCCTTTAGAATCACCTAAAGAGCTTTTAAAATCTCCACTGCCTGGGCTGCACCCCAGACCACTTGCATCAGAGCCTGCCAAGGGGCACCTGGCCATCTGGATGTTTTAAAGCTCCCCTGGGGCTGTCAATGAGTTGCCCCCAGGCTGAGAGCCTCTGACCTTAGCTTTTTATTGATTGAAATGTAAATATAATGCATTTATTCTCCTCTCAGGGGATTGAGTTTATCAGGGCCTTCCCTGAAGACAGGTTCAAATAGCAGTAAAGGGAGAATGTGAGGAAGCTGGGTGCCTGTCAAGCTCAAGAAGTCACCACTGAATGGGGGGGAAAGGCCCAGAGCCAGAGGACAAACTGCTGCAAAATGCATTTGGCCTCCCAAGAATTCATAGACCAGGGGTCCCAAATGACAGTTCATGGGCCTAATCTGGCCCACCACCTGTTTGTATAAAGTTTTACTGGAACACAGCTATGCTTCTTTTTTTTTTTTTTTTTTTAAGATTTTATTTATTTATTAGAGAGAAAGAGAGAGAGAAAGCACATGGGAGGGGGGGGAGCGGCAGGCAGACAGAGAGGGAGACGCAGACTCCCCACTGACCAGAGAGCCTGAGGTAGGGCTTGATCCCAGGACGCTGGAATCCTGACTTGAGCCAAGGCAGATGCTTAACCAACTGAGCCACCCAGGCACCCCCACAGCTATTCTTCTGTGACTACTTTTGCTATATACCATGACAGTTGAGACCATGTGGCCTGCAGAGCCTAAAATATTTACTATCTGACTCTTTAGAGAGAAACTTTGCCGACTCCTTTTCTGGAGGGTTGACCCTGCGTATACTCCCTAGTTGTAGTTAATGTATTAATACAAATGTTCAGAATTTGTCATTGTTTAGTTACTTTGAAAACAGTGCAGAGTGTCCTGATAGATGGCTGAGAATACATCCCGGTTGGGATACAGTAGGCTCTCCCTCAGCCTCAGTGCAGTGGGCCATGGGCTGCAAGCTGCCACCCTCTGGCCTCAATGGCCTCATTGGGTCACCTTACTGTGCTGTTCAGACATCACCATCCTCCTTATGGGCTGCGAGGTGGGAAGATTGGGAGCCTTCACATCAAAACCTGATAGATGGTAGGAGGTTGGCAGAGCTGCCCAGGGCGGATGGAGTCAGGAGAGGGGCCGCAGGAAACCAAGCTTCTGCAGATGGAGCGAGGTGGCAGGGATGAGAGCTGCGCTTGACCAGAGCGGGCGGGCAGCCAGGAAGTGCCTGAAGCCTGCTCTTCAAAGCCCTGTGTCCAAGCTCTCGTGTTCCCCTCCATTCCTTCTTGAGCCACCACTGTGCCCCGAAAGTAGGTCAGATCGCTGTCTGCTCCAGAGACATGGAGGGAAATAGATACCAACTAGGTCATCGTAGCTGCTGGTGCCTGGTGAGCTGGTGGAGACCCATGGCTGCCCGACTGAAGACAACCCATAAAGACTCTTTTATGTGGCAGGGAATCCTTAATGACCACATCCGCACAACAAAAGGTCAGCGCTGCTTTCTGGGAATGGAAAAAGTAATTGAATTTCTGAAATGGTACATTTCCTGTAGCCAGAGAGAGGTACAACCGGCGTCCTTAAAGTGTTCCCTTAAAAAATTAATAAGTTGGAGGCAATTATTTCTTTTACCAAAGATATTTGCAAGAGGACTTAGAATTTCCTACTCTGGTTAAAACACAGTTCCATGCAGGAATTGTTTGCACGCATGCAGATTTGAAGGAATTCACCTCTATGTAACCGAATTCCTATCTTTCTTCCTCATTGGAAAGCTTCACCAGCCTACATGTTCCTTCTACTTTCCGATTTTGACAACACATGGCCAGGGCCTGCTGGTTTCCCATGGTGCTCATCATATGAATGTTTAGCTTGGCAGCTTAGCTATTAGTGATTTAGCTTGGAAGAAGGGAAGAAGAAGCAAGGTACCCCCAGCATAGATCAAATATAGCAACCCTGTGAATTTGTGCTTTTGACACTGCCAACTGTCCACAGCATGAATCCAGGGAAAACCGTAAGTGACCTCTTGTAAACCCCACTTACATCCATTCATTCATTTTCTCATTCCATCCACAAACGTTATGGAGTACCTACTATGTGGCAGTCGCTGTGCAAAGTGCATTGTGGTGGAAACCAACGGGGTCTGTTTCCCGGGAGGTGCAACCCTACCGAATTCTGGATTGCTATGGGCTGCTGTGGGTGCCAGGCCTCCAATCCGCTGCTTTTCTGGGTGCTGTGTACGGTTCCATCCTGAGCTCCTGCGTGAACATCCCCGCTCTAGTGGGCATTGCCCCAGGCCTGCTATTTGAGTCCATCCTCCCCTTCTCCCCTGTCAAGCATGGATAATAAGAGTACCTCCCTCTCGGGGTCGTTGTGAGGTTTAAATTAGTTGATACACATAAACTCTTTGCTCCGCACCTGCTCAGTGATAGACGCTGCTATTATCTATATCACAGCTCACAGTCCTTGCAGACCTAATTTAGTTCCTTCTATGGTAATGAGGCCTTTTGAACACCTTCCAGGGAAACAGAATTGCTCACTTGGTGGAAGAGAATGTATTTATGGGGCAGGACTAGAAGGGAAGGAAAGCCTTTGCAGGCTAGCTTCCCCCCATTGTTGGGCTAGCTCATCTGCATCAGACTCAGCTCAGGGATGCCCTAGCCTCGCCTTGCCATCTTCTCCGCCATCTCCTTGCCACTCGAGGTGGCCAAGAGAAGCTACTGCAAACAGACAAGGGGTGTACAGGCAGGTGTTTCCACATGTGCAAGCTGTCTCCCATGTGTGTTGTCCACTCACTGCTTCCCTGCTATCAGTGTCATTGGTCAAGAGTTTCGTTGAGCATGGGCAACACGTGAGGTGCTGTTCGGGAGGTAAAACTTTAGGAGGAATCTCCTAGCCTTTGCCTATTGCTGTGGGCCTGGCTGTGACCCAGAATTCAACACCCCCTCCTTCCCATCACCCCCACAGTGCTTCACAAATCCAGGGCAGAGGATAGCAGGGCCTGAATGCTATCCTGGGATCAAGGACCATAACCCAGGAGGGGCCGTGGAGTGGAACCTTCCTGTGGGTGCCTGACTCCTGGTCACTGTTAAGCTGCCCTGCTTTGAGTCCCTAAGGAGACCATGCTGACCTCCAACGAGGAGGGGCCCTGTAGCCCATTCACCCTCCCAGCGGGGGGGCGGGGGGGCTCCTGGTGTCACCTCCTCTCTGGCTCCTGTTACTTGTGTGACTTCTCCAGACCCTATTCCTCACCTGGTAGGTACTGACCCCCTGGGCTCAGCCTGTCTGGCCTCGGTTCCATAGACTGAGGGTACTCTGGAACCCTTCTCTCTGCGGGCTGGTCAGGGCACGAGCACCTCCCCATTTGAGTCGAGTAAACATGTATCCAGAGACTGGCCAGGTGTGTTCCCGTGGGTCCTCTCATTTGCTTTCCAGCACCTCATTTCAATCCTCACAAGAGAAGGTATGCTTAAGTTCTCCATTTGAGAGCAGGGAAGGGAGCAGACTTATGGCCTGGCAGCACTGGCCTCTGGCCTTGCACACAGGGCAGGTTTGGCAGACGTGGGAGTGGGACACCTGTTGCAAACTAGGAGGCCTGTGGAGTTGAGTGGTGGGCACCAAGCATCCACAGTGTCATTGTTGATGTGCAGGCCAGTGCACAGTCTAACCAGAAACTAGGGGGTCGGGGTCTTCATATCTACTGCATTTAACTGAAGGAGAATTGTGATTACAGATGGAGGGCTGAGGGAGCCATGGAGCACCGTAACTCCTTACAATGCAGGAGATTTTGCTCAGTTGAAGGCCACAGTCTGTAGACTCTGGGTCACCTGTGAATGCTGCTGGTCCACAGTGGTTAGAATGGGGGTGGCCCAGTCCAGTCCATCCAGGGCTGTCGACATCATAAGTTTTAATCCAACAAGGAATTATGGAGGACTGTGATATGTAAGGGGGCACATAGGAGGGAAGGAAACACAGCCCCTGAGCTCCTGAAAGTTGGGCAGACAGCTTATCAACAACTGTCTAGTCCATTTAGGTACCAGGATGGAGTTTGTCCGATGTGCTGTGTGACCAAATGGGTTCATTCTCATGTGAACAGGCATTTATGCCAATGGCAAAGTCTGGAGAGTAGGGTGAACAAAAGTGGGGAAGATGTGGCAGGCGGAGGGAAAAGCCTGGTTCCAGAATGTGTGTCCCAGGGAGGGTGGCAGGCACATGGGGCAGGGAGGAGTGGACACCCCTTAAAAATCTGGAGAACAGTCCACCTCCAACCCTCCAACCACCTCCAACCTGAGCCCAGGTCTCCTGGCCCCTGGCCCAGGGCACCTTCTGATGCATTTCCATAAATAGAACATTAAGGCCAGTTCTCAGGACCAGCAGTGGGGGGTGCAGATGGGGTGGGGGGGCAGCAATTAAAGCTTTTCCTCCAGGTGGGCTCCTGATCTGACACAAGAGCCTAAAAAATTGCTTCCTCCACCGAAGTGATTTGGTTGGAAAGGCTGTGGTCCTGGTCAGGCCGTTAAGTCCTGGCCCTGGCGGGGGCCACCCAACCCCACAACCCCAACCCCTTTGCAATGCAGCTTGTGCACACCCACCTCCCTCATTATGCTGGGGTTGCTCAGAGCCTGGGGCTGTGTGGCTGTCCACTGGAAGGTCAGTGCTGTGGGCAGCGTTGCCTTCTCAAAAAAGGAAGAGGGTGAGGAGAGGACTCACCCCTGAAAACCTCATGGACAAAGGTGACTGCAAGTGTACCAGCTTTCCATGCTGTGGTGGTAGCTGGGTGATCCAGCAGACAGGCATTCTCTTGTCACAGGGGACAGCCTGGTTGCAGTGTAAGCTCAGGGGGCACCCAGCGCTTGGCACAGGAGCCACTCTCCTATGTTGTGGGGGGGGCAGCTTCAGTGATGGGAGCTGCCAGCTGCTGAGGGCCATGTGCTTACATAGGTCAATGGGTGCTCAACAAACACAGCATTGCTTGTGGCTGTGACCCAACAAGGAGGGTTGCCCAGATGGGGAAGGAGGGTCAAGGAGCAAATGACAAGACAATCAATGCCCTGTCTGCTTCAAAAGTAAAACCAGACAAAAACTGATTGTGGCTTGTTGAAATGTATCAGCGAGAAGGGAAAGAGTTGAGATCACGTGTCCTTTCACACCTGGGAGGGAAGGTTACCGCCAAGATCCATGACTTAGGCCAACACAGGGAAGCCAGAGGTTTTCCCAAAAGGATTGGAAAATGGTCAAGTTCACACTTTCCCTGAGGATTGGGTTCAGGTGAACATGATCACATATACACAGAATTATTCTTGACGACCCCTTACATGGCCCATGAAGTTCAGAATGGTTGGTGTGGAGTACCATGTGGTCTGCTCTAAGGAGGGCATAAGCCCCATAGAGTATTTTAATTTTCTTTCTTTCTAAATACATATAGGTGAGTTTGAGTGAGGGGTAGGCGAGACAGACTGTGCAAAGCGCCTTCCGTAGGACAGCATGGTGCTTTGCACGGAGCTGACACTGATCCACATAAAGGACTATCCTTTATTTTAAAGTCATGTCCTTTATGAAGTTAAAGTGCTAGTAGATGGGATGTCCTCAGGTAGAGAGTAAAACTTACAACTCCCCATTTTTAAATATAAATCTTACTGCTTTATGAAATTCAAAATGTCAAGAAGTACTAATCTAAGCTTGCTACTTTATTTAAGATGAACTCTTAAGCTTTGTTGTTGAAGACGAAACATGAGAAGAGTCGACTCTTTCAGTTTTTTCTCCCGTAGAGGACATTGGTCTGAGCCTTGACTCTCAGTCTGTTGACCTGGTCATGCTGGTTGGGCTCCAGTGTCACTTTTGTAGAGAAGCCTTTTCTGGTCCTCAGGTCGAAAGCATCCTCTTCTTCCTTTTCATTGTTTCTTTCTGTTCCAGGGCACTGGTTTCTGTTTAAATTATCACTTTTAGCAGCATCCTATGGGCTCTCCCCTTCCCCTTATGAGATGGAAACCCCGGTCCGTGGTGCAGCTCACTGTTGCATTTGCAGCACCTGCATCAGCTCCTGGCACCTCAATGAAGAGGTGTCGCATGAACCAACGAAAGCCCGGGTGGTTCCTGAGGGAGGGACCACATTTTGGCCTCTTGCCTCCAATGCCGTTGCCGACGCTACCGCAGCAGGTTCTCAGCTAGCCTGAGTGCGGAGGCCAGTCCCTCCACACTCTCTCCCTGCCCTGAGCCCGGGAGCTCAAGAAGCAGCTGATGGGGGGACACAGGTGGCCACCTTCTAGGATGACCTCCCTGGGGGTTTGGGCTGCCATGTCCCAGTAGGCTCGTGAGGGGCATGGATGGAAACTCTAGGACATCTCAGGGCTGGAGGGCTTTCCTGGCACAGGGCGTGGGGTGCAGATGGGGGCATCTCATAGACCGTGCTAAAGAAAAGAGGGTGAGGGGACCTCAGCACCACCACTAGCAGTGGTTTGGGCAGGGGGGTCTGTCCCCATGGCCCCCAGTGCCCTCACACTTACTGCTGGCGTGTGGAATGAGCCACGCCAGGGTACGCTCAGGAGAAGCAAGAGCACAGCTATTACAGCCCGCCTCCTGGGAACCTGCGCCAAGGCCGCCATCTCTCTTACTCTGCTTCTCTTAATTCTAGAGCCTTCTGGTAACTCAGAGGGTAGCCTCAGGCACCCCTTCCACCCTCTTGCTCCTAGGGTGCCCCCCTCCCCGGCAACTTCTCTCTGCATGGAGCCGCAATGTTATCAATGTATCTTGCCTCCCCTGTGGCCCGTGACGTCTTTGGGACATAGTCATCTGGGGCACATGATGGTCACAAAACACAGCGGCCATCCCTGAGTGTTTCTAGAGCCTCGGTGTTCTTCCAGAATCTGTTATTGCTTCTGTTCCCAGGATGGCTTTTGAACCTCTCCCAAGTTCAAAACACTGTGCACACATGTGCCTACATCTTGGAGGCTGTCCCCTCCCCACAAAGGCCAGAGCACACGATTCGCCTTGTCTCCCCTGGAGCTTGCTTTATGGAGTTTTTGAGGATCAGTGTCTTACCCCCTCAGGAACGCACTACCGAGCTACGGACCGGGACTCGGCCCACACGTGTTTAAACCCTCACCCTGACAATTTTTCTGGAGGCCACAGAGCATGCTCTGTGCTGTTTCCCACGGCCACGTATACCAGTCCGTTTCTTGCACATCTTCTACCTTTGGTCTGCAGCGGCTTGAGTGTGGTGGCCTTTTCAGTTCAGCAAGGCTCCTGGGCCCCTCAGTAAACGTCCCTCATCTGGGGAGTGGCAAGCTTGCCCCTGTCCCAGGTCACGCCTTGGTGGCCACAGGGGTTCCACAGCGCAACCAGACAGCCCCCGGGCCCACTCACACAAACGGAAGATTGACAATGCTCATTGAAAACCCAGCCCCTCAGTCACTGCTTCCTCTACATTTTGCACCATAGAATGCAGAAAGAATTTTCTAGCATTGTTCTGTTTCTTAGGTTCCGTCCACGTTCTCACCCATTTTTTCCTCTTCATTCAGAAACCATTGAGCAAACATCACTTGTATTGCAATTGCCCAGTGAGTTCTTCCTGCAGTTGCCCAGTGGGAAGGGTCGGGGAGGGTCATGTCTGCTTTCCATGACTTCGAGGATGTAATGAGATCAAGTATGACACCCTTGAAAGCTGTATCATGTGGGTTGTTTGGTTATCAGTGATAGAAAGGCACCTCAAAATATTTCAAAGATAAGAAGAAGAGATTTGCCGGCTCCCAAAATAAAGGAAGGAGTGTAAGTGTTCACAACCGAAGAGGCGGGGAGGGCAAATATTTTCATCCTCATTCTCTACCAGAGGGAGGAGAGAGTGGCCCCCAGGTTTGGCCACAGAACCGGGACCCAGGTATGTGTGATTTTATTAGTCAGGACTCTTACGGCTTTTATGGTGAGAAACCTAACTTGAGAAAAAAGGGAGGGGTGGGTTTCATTGGCTCGGTGCTGCCAAAGAAGGCTTGCCCCCGGCAGCAAGCTGGCCTCGGTAGCTGCACCGAGTACAGCAAGACCCTCAGATTATGAGGAAGGCCTGGGCTCACCCCCACGACTGCCACGGGCAACGTGATCATGTGCAATCAGGGGGCGTCTCGGAGAGCCTGAGTCAAGCTCGTCTCCCAGAAGAACGTCCAGTTCTCGTGGAGCTGTAGCACCTGTAGGTATGGAGAGCGGCCCTCCCGAGTGCGTGGAGCCTTAGAGCCCGCGTTCACGTTCCGGGGTGTTGAGTGGCACTGCCGGCGGGGCTGAGTGCCCGTGGCTCAGCCTCTAGATCTCGTCCCTGTCTACTTTCATCTGTGTCTTTTTACACAGGGACTCCAGCTAAGGTCTTGTGGTTTTTTGTTTTGTTTTTTGTTTTTTAAGTCTCTGCTGATTCAAAAAAGAAAAGAAGAGAAAAAAGAAAAACCACAAATTTAAACCTGAGTGAGCCTGCCTGCCCCTCACCTTTCTTTCTAAAATGGGTCAGCCTCTGAGTAGCTGTGCAGCCTAGAGATTCCAGGAATTTTAAAAACATTACCTGTTTATTTCATTGGACGTGACCTGCACATCCTGCCCACGTGCCCACAGCGAGACCTTGGTAGGATGACTTCTTAGAAGCTTTGAAAACACATGACCCCCCGCAGGAGGAAGGCTCAACTCTTGAGACAAGCTCATTGTCAGGAAGCTGAACTTGGTATTTTTATGGCCCGGTACATTGCCAAGTGCTATGGCTGCTTCGTATCTTCGCCCTCGGGGTATCTCCCCACGTTGGGCTGGAGGTAGGGGAGCCTGGGGGAGCCTGAGGAGTCGTGAACTGGCGTGGCCGGATCATCTGTCCTGCCTCCATGAGGGCTCCAGTTCCCTGGGCTTGCCCGGTGGACACAGCAGAATCAACATCCAGTTTCAGTTTTTCTTCTCGTAGACTATTGGTGAGGCCTTCCACCCAAATCATCTGGAATCTTCTGGAGAGAAGGAACCCTTAGTTTCCATGTGCTTAACAGCATTCTTGCAAGTGATAGGAACCTGATCTGGCCAATCAATATGCAAGTGCATGAAGAAGAGGAGAGGGATTATGGTCTCCCGAGAGTCAAATCCTGGTGTGATGGGGGCAGACAGGGACGTCAGTGGAGAGAGCAGGGCTGGCGCGCAGGGCCTACCTTGCTAGGAAACTGATGAGGACTCCTCTCCACTGGAAACCTCCCATGCTGCCTCACTGGGACTGGGACCCTCAGCCTTCTTTCCAACTCTGGCATTTCAAGTGTCCTTCTTCCTCCAAGGACACCAGCCATGGGATTTGGGGCTCACTCTTATCTAGTATGACCTATTCTCACCTTGAGCATATCTGCAAATACCCTATTTGCAGGATTAAGACTCCAACTCACCTTTTTGAGGCCCACAATTCCACCTGTCCTAGGGGGCGAGGAGGCCTATAGAGAGGGCAGCAAGCCAGAGACCCTGGTCTTCAGAATACTCTGGTGCTTCCCCCGTCTGCCCACAGTGCCAAGCACATCTCCACACCCCGCTGGGGCACTGGCGTCATTGTCCAGCAGGTGGAAGTTGTACCATTCCTTCTTCTCCTGTGCCCCCGTCAAACTCCTTAGGACTCGGCCACAGTTCCGCTCTGTGGATGAAAGCTTCCCTGACCCTTCTCCCAAGCAGGATCCTCATTCCTTCTTCTAGGCTGCCAGAGGCATCTGTTCAGTGTCTCCTGTGGCTCCTGGCATCCATCAGCTCATGGTGCCCTGACTGCCAAGGCTGGCACTGGGTCTGTTCATCCCGGTCTTCTCCATCTGATGCACTTGGCACATGGTGAGCCTACAGCAGTGACGGAGTGAGAAAGAACCGCGGATGCACGTACGGGTGGGTGGGTAGACCAATGGACGTCGCATAACAGAAGTCTCCCCTGACCACTGCGCCCACCCCTGCTGTGCACATCCCCTTGCCACGCCTTGTCCTACCCCATAACATTTTCTTCAATTATCATAGCATCTGCTTATCTCATAGCTGGCCTTCCGCTTGCGCTGGAACGTGTGCTCTAGACAAACAAGCATGTCGCCTCTTTCTTTTTTACCACCGTATGCGCAGCACCTAAAATGGCAATTTTTATAGGGTGGGTAGATGGAAGAGTGGGTGGACTGTAGGCTGGGTGGGTTGCGGGGAGCCCACAGCCTGGCAGCGACGTCACCATGATCACAGAGCCAACGGGTCTCAGAGCCGTCGGACGCGGGTGCTCCTCACTCGGGGTGCTTGTGTGGCCCTCACTGAAGGCACCCTCCCCCTCCACCCAAGATCTGTCTGTTTACACTGACGTCTGGGGGCAAGGCCCTTGCAGTCCAGCGCGGGGCCTGCGGCTCTGCCGGCCTGCCTTGAATCCCTTGGAATCACTGCCCCGGGTCGTGTATATCAACCTCAGGCCGCCCTGCAATGGGTGGACTTGACATAATGTGTTTCTAAAACCAGAGCAATGACAGTACTGCCCTGCAGAGCTGCATGTTATGCCGTGGCTAACCTCCGAGTCAGGGGTGTGTGTGTTTGTGTGTGCGCACACGTGCATGCACGTGTATGCGTGTGTTTCACGCACATTCTGCCGGTTGGCATGCGGAAAGAGTATTATCTTCCTTCTGTCCGTGGTTTGGATTATATCATCTACTTGTTTCCCGGGCCCATTTAGTGAGCAGAAGTGGTCAGAGGTTGGATGGGGGTACTGCAGGAGGTCTCGGAGCTACAAGAAGAAGGGTTCCCAAGTGGGGAAGTGGAAGCAGAGCTGGCGGGGCCTGGGGTGGCAGCGTGTTGCTGCAGAGGCTCCCAAGCTTGAAGACTGCTGAGGCCCACCAAGCAGCTGGTAGACCAGACAGACGGCCAGTGCTTTCACGTACTGGCAAGGGTTGAGGGAGTAGTTCTTCTACCTGTACCGACGTTACCTGGACTGACATCCATGTGGGGCTCTCTCAGAGCTTGGAGTGGAAGGATTTGTTGAGTAAAGAATTACAGCCAAGGCCAAGGACCACTCTTAAAGGATAATTCTGACAAGCCTGATCAAGGCCCCATTCTGCACTTGAGGGATGTGTTCTAAAAAAGCAGGGAGGGATCTCTGGTCTAAAGCCAAAGTACCCTCTCCCCTGGCCAGGCCTGGAGATACCTGTTAATGCTCCTTTCTAGATTCCACTCTTTCTAGATTATCAGTCGTACTTATCAGTACTTATCAGTGGGTTTCCCTTGTCTAGCACATACTGCCCTTTGCAGCCTGATCTTATATAAAATGTCTTAGGACAGCTGCTTCCTGGAGAGTCATTGAATGAGAAAGAAACACTTTCCATTGTGGCTGGATCTTCTTTTTTCTTACTTTTAACACTTGCTGTCCCCTCTACCCGGAATATACTGCCCCCAGATTTTCTTCCCTCCTTTTTAAATTGAGACATGATTCACATACCATGAGACTCACCCTTTTAAAGCAAATGGTTAGTTGTTTTTTTCAGTATGCTCACAAGGTCTTGCAATCATCACCACTGTCTGGATATTTCCAACCCAGAAAGAAACCCAGGACTCATATGCCTTCACTCCCTGTCCTCCTTCTCCCCAATCCCTGGCTGCCACTCATCTACTTTCTGTCCATAGATATGCTTGTTCTGGACATTTCATACAAATAAAAGTGTACACTATGTGGTCTTTGGTGACTAACGTCTTTCCCTGAGCATGAAGTTTTTAAGATTCATCCAAATTGTCATGTATATTAGAACTTCCTTTCTTTTAGGAGCACCTGGGTGGCTCAGTCAGTTAAGTGGCCGACTCTTGATGTCGGCTCAGGTTGTGATCTCAGGGTCATGAGATTGAACCCCATGTCCGGCTCTGAGCTCAGCAAGGAGCCTGCTTAAGGATTCTCTCTTCTCCTTTTTCCTCTTCCCACTCTCTCTTGTTCTCTCTTATAAATAAATAAATAAATAAATAAATAAATAAATAAATAAATAAATATTAAGGGAGGGGGACTTCCTTTTTATGGCCATATAATATTCCCTTGTATGGACGTACCACAGGTTATGTATCCAGTCTTCAGTTGGTGGACATCTGGGTTGTTTCCAGTTGTAGCTGTCATGAATAATGCTGCTATGAACAATCATGTACAAGTCCTACCTTTTGCCAGTGAGTAAAGAACTTCTGTTAACCCAGATCAGCAGCTAGCCTGATGGCAAATGTGTGCCCCAGCACAGATTTTCTCTCTCTTCATCTTCTGCTGGCCTCATTTGCTCCTATTGATACCAGCTACCCTTATCTTGGGAGAAGTGTGGCAGCTTCTTGAGTTGTGTGTGTCACTTGGGGCCAACCACCAGCTTGAGAAACAAAGGGGCTGATGGCAGAGCGTCCTCCAGTGAAGCTTGTGTAACTAGTGTGCCCTGTTTTATGAAAGTCCTATGTGAGTGCCCCAGGAAGGTAACACTCATTCATTTATTCACCGAGACGCCCTAGCCTGGGGCTCCAGGTGGTCTTGGGGGTGGGACCAGTCCTCCAGAGCCCTGGCCTGGGTTGTTCCTGGGGACAGAGGGCCTCAGAAGTGCAGAACTTTGTTCTGTCACCTTTGTCACTTTCTTAGCTGGTCTCTGGCCTCCCCTGGGCTTTGCCATTCTCAAGCCACAAAGGAAACAGGCAGAGCTTCCCCATCCTTCTCCAGCTCCACACCTGGGTCACCAGGCCCTCTGCTAATCCCTCTGCCTTCCCCAACTCACCCCCTCTTCCCCTGCAGACCACCTCTGCCAGACTCTCTGTCAGGACTGGAGGCTCCATGAGGAGAGGGACCAGAGCAGCCTTGCTCCTTTTGGCAGACCCAGCCCTGAGCAGAGCCTCAGGACGATGAGAAAGATGATGAAGGCGAGGGTGACAGTGGCACCCCTGGAAATATTTATTGAGGTTCACTACATACCAGGCACTAGTCTACATTCTTTACATGCTTATCAACTCAATGAACTTGCACAAGAACCCTAGGAGATTGATGCTCTTATTAGAGATGTGGAAACTGAGTCATGTGGAGGGGAGGTTATCTATCAAAGTCACAGAATCATCAAAAGGAAGCGCCGGGAGCTTACTGTTCACAGTACAGCTCCAGATCCCATGCTTTGGCTACCATGTTAGCCCTGTGTGTACACGCATGTATATTAATGAGGGGGAGGCAGATGGGTGGACACAGAGGTCACAGCAGGGGCTTTGTGAGAGGCCCCGAGTGGCCTGGCAGGTCCTCTGGGCCACACTGAGTTTGATGGGGAGCTAGGACTCCTGCTGAGGCTGAGCCCCTGGGGCAGCTGCCTACTGCTACGGTGTGTGGGTCAGAGCCCCAGACCCTGATGCCCAGGCAGGGAGGCCACACGTCCCAGGCCTGTGGAGGGCCCAGCGTTGCGGACAGCTCTATCTGCTCAGCCTCACAGGGAGGTCCCTGTCCTGGCCGCTGGCTTGAGAGGGAGCCTCAGCTTCCTTCCATTGTCTACGTGGGGCACACCCAGCGTGTTCCTGTGGTGACCCGAGGCCAGGAGGGAGAGAAGGGGCCAGCTCGGAGCTGGGTCAGGATGGGAGAGGGGAAATGAGAGGGGAAGACTTGGTGTTTTTCCTTGTTTGTGTTTTGTATTAAAGAAAAGCATATAATATCCTTTGAGAAAACCATTAAACAAAGCACATCCTAAAGCTGCCGAGCCCATTGTGGCTGCCCGGAGCCCGGAATTCATTCATGCCTTTTTGGCCAGATTGCTGGAGGCAAGAGACAGGGCAAGAGGGAGGGCCTGTTATTACAATAAATGTTGAAATGTGTAATTCCCTCCCTGGACTCAATAGGAGGCTAGGCCAAGCATCCATAATGCCAGGGCCCCTGTGTCATCCTGCATCTCTTGCCTGCTGGCCTCCTACTGCCCCAGCTCGAGAATCTCCTTGCACCTGGCCAGAGCTGTCAACATCCACCCCGCCTTGGTTGGGGCTGAGCCCCGGGAAGGCAGCCCAGTGGGGCCCTCCACTGCAAATCCTGAAACCAGAGGGCTGGACCTAGAGGATCTGGGCCTCAGCCTCCCAGTCTAGAAAGAGGGAGGGTTGTCCTCAAGGGACTCTCAGTGACCACTCTCCAGCACACTGGGCATTGTCACCTCTTTTCACCCCACACGTGGCGTGGGGAGTCACGCTCAGGCTACAGACTGCATCAGAACCTGTACACAGGTATCCTGGACCCAAGTCAGACCACCCCCTCCTCCCAGCCCTCCAGGCCTGGGTCCCCTTGGGCAACCCCCTGCCCAGTCACTCCCACCAGACCACCCATGATGTGATGACAGTGCTCTGCCCCATGTCCCACCAGAACACACTCTTCTGTCTAAGGAGGCCAACGATCAGAACAGAGCTGGCCATCCATCAGCCCAGCTTCCGAGCTGTAGATAATTCTGCATGGGGCCTGGCATTTGCAGGATCAGGTCCGTGTTATAAGTAGAGGGTCCATCGGCCACCTTGACATAGTTGTAGAGTTGTTGTCCTGGTGACAATATACAGAAGACCATCGTTAGGATTTCCCCCAGTCTAAAGTTCAAAAAAAAAGCATTTAGCTATTCTGTGTTTCCCCTAAGCACTCCCCAGGAGTGTGAGGGGTGAGGGTCCTGGGTTAGAATTGCACAAGCCCGGGGGCAGCCCGGGTAGCTTAGTAGTTTAGCACTACCTTCGGCCCAGGACATGATCCTAGAGACCCAGGATCAAGTCCCACGTCAGGCTCCCTGCAGGGAGCCTGCTTCTCCCTCTGCCTGTGTCTCTGCCTCTGTGTGTGTGTGTGTGTGTGTGTGTGTGTGATGAATAAATAAATAAAATCTTAAAAAAAAAAAACAAAAAAAGAATTGCATGAGCCATCCTGGCCCCGGGTGAGGCAGCTGGGGTCCTGGCATACCGCGTCTGCTTGAGGCTCACAGTTTGCAAGGGGCTGCATCTCCTTGGTCCTCTTAACAGCCCAGAGACGATGCCGACATTCCCACCGTCTCGGGAAGCATAGAGGAGTGTTTGAAACAGTAATTTGTCCGTGGTCACACAGCCGTGAACCCGGGATCTGGTCCCAGCTCTGTTGCTAATTCTCTGTAAGACCTTGAACAGGTTCATTCACCCCACTGGACCTCAGTGTCATCATCTGGAATTTGAATGACTGGATATGACAAATTCCACAATCTCCTTTGTGTGTCTGCCATTCTTTGGTTCTGGGACCCCAGCATCATTGTCTGGTGGGAAATTGATCAACGTCACATTTTCCATTTTTCCTCTTTGCCCAATTTCCTCTTTGCCGTTAAGGTTATGATCAATGGCTACATGTAAGAAGTGTGAGAAGATCTTTGCTCTCTTGCGCAAGTCCCTAACGATCTGCCTTCCTCCCGCATGCAGGGCTACCACCCGATGCCCCACGAGGTGGAGATCGCCCACACGAAGAAGCTGTTTCGGAGGCGGAGAAATGACCGAAGGTAGGGAGACTCCATCGAGAGTTTCGGGTTTTCTGTCCTTGGCCATCCATCCATCACTGCGTCAGGTCTGGCCGTGGTTTTGCTTTCCTCAATGACCAGCAGATGTCTAGGAGATGACGCAGTGGGGTCGGGCACCCATGGGACAGCAGGACTAGTCCAGGGAGTGGCTCCGTCCCTTCATGAGTCCAGGGCAGGGTGCAGGTTTTGCAGTTCAGGAGGAGAAATGTTCTTTCCGTGTACAGCAACATCAGCAGTCCTCAGGGGACTAGGTCCTAGGCGACGTGTGTTTTAGGTTGTGGCCTCCAGGAGGCTCCCCTGCTCGCAAGTACAAGGGAACCCGGCTCTCCTCCTCTTGCCCAGTCACTGAAAGTTGATCCTGGCTGTGGCCACAGGATCAGGCCAATGTGCTCCTGTCCTCCAGTGTCTGAGGAGCTCCCTGACCCTGAGGCCAAACCCAGGGTCTCCCCACTGAGCAGCCTTGCTGGGTGATAGCAAGGGGCCAGAAAAAGTGCCACGAGGCAGCCCCGGACGCACAAGCAGCTGAGGCTGGGCCCCCCAGGAAGGCATGTGCCTCCGCCCCT
The DNA here is from genome assembly GCF_048418805.1 of Vulpes vulpes. Lineage (NCBI taxonomy): Eukaryota > Metazoa > Chordata > Mammalia > Carnivora > Canidae > Vulpes > Vulpes vulpes. The sequence continues at coordinate 80,451,092 of NC_132792.1, forward strand.
TGGAGCCTTTCTTACATGGAACAGTGTTCATGGTATATTTTCAAATGGGAGCTCCAGGCACAGAGTTGTGCCCACTGTCTGTGGACATTCGTAGTAAAGCAGGATCAGAGTATATTTTTTTTGTTCGAATATGCGTAAATTATTTCTGGTTGGAACTTTTTTAAAAAGGAAGGAAGGGAAGTAGATGGCAAAAGAGGAAAGAAAAAAGACTTCTGCCCAAGGAATTAAAATGAAGCAAGTTCCTCAATAGGGAATTTCTTCTTCTTGGGTCAAAGTGATGGCCTGTGGTTTCACCTTTCAATGAACAGAGAATATTCTCATTGAAGCCAAGGAACAGTCCAGCCGACACCCCTTATTCAGAAACCAGAGATTCCTGTTGTCCTGCTGCCCCCCTTGAAATGAGGGCTGTGATGGGCCAGGGTCCCTGGGCTGTCCCTCCACATGTGGGCCCTGAACAAGGGGTGTTGTGTGGTGGCCACAGCCCGGGCTGGATGGAGGACTGGGCACCCGGGACTCCTCATCATCAGCTGGTGAGTTTAGCCGGTCTGAGGCCTTCCCAGGGGACACCAACCATACAGCTAATTAGGAGGGAGGCCATCCTGGTTAGAAGTCAGAACCACTAGGCACATTATGGCAGCAGGAAAAGGGGAAATTCAGTTTCCCCTTGCTCACAAGGAAAGTTGACCAGGGTGTGGTTATTGCCCTGCGTGTGCCACCTCTGTGCTCTGCTGGCTCGCAAAGGCTCATTCCTTGACTCTGGGGGCCTGGTGAAGGGAAGAAGTAGGGAGAAAGGAGAACAGAATGCTCAAGGGACTGAGAAGGGTCAAAGAGAGCGGAGGCTGGGTGTCCCTCCCCACCTCACCCCCTAGTCCCAAGCATGTGTCTGGAGGTGTGTGGGGAGTCTCCATGCTTCTGAGTGAAAAGTCACCCCCCAGCCCAGGAGCAGTGGCAGGCCACGGTCCGCATCCAGGTCAGCCACACCTTCCCCTGGGGGCCCGGCGGAATGTAGGAAGGGGAGCGTGACATGCACACACTGGGAAGCCGACCGTCCACCGAGCCACACTCGTCTTAACGAATGCCTGGTTAGGTCAGCACACCTCGCAAAGGATGTGGCCCCGGGACGGGGTCCAAAGCAAGGCAATAAAGATGATTAAAGGGATGGAAAGTATGTCCCGGGAGGAGAGGCTGACGGGCCGGGGCCAGGGAAGAGGAGGCTGCGGGGGAAGAACGGTCAGGCCAGTAACGCGAGAGATTTACACGGCGGGAAGGAGCAGCTGCCTCGCGGTCCCAGGGACCCAAAGCAGAGGACACCGGCTGGTAACAGGAGAGGCCAGCAGCCCGCGCGCCCAAAGATGCCCCCGGGGAGGAGCTGCCCGGACCTTCAGGGGGCCCGAGTGGGATCCCGGACAGCAGGCGGCAGACGCGGGCTTGTGTGCGGAGCGGGGGCCCGGGCAGGAAGTCCGCGTTGTATCCCAGCTCCGGCTGCACCGGGCTGGGTGTGCCTGGAGGGCTCTGCGGGCCAGGGGGGAACGCCTGGGCCATGTGCCCCGGATTAGACCGGGTGTGGATCCCCCTGTTCACTGAAGCTGCGGCCAGGGCAAAGAGCTGCACGCCCTGCCTTCCCCTCCCGGACGGTGGGTCTGCCGAGCGGGAGGCCTGAGCCATCCAATCCCTGTGAGGGCCCTGGAAGCGGTCTTAGCACTGGACCCCTCTGGAGTCCGAGGTATTGGGGGGCAGGAGAGGGGTGGGGCGATGGCTGCAGCGAGGGTGGGCTGTGCCCCACCCCACCCCCACCCCCACCCCCACCATGACCTTACTTGCGAGCCCAGGGAGAGCTCTGTCCTGCATTCCCTCCAGGATCAATTGTCCCTTCCAAGCCTGCCCTCGGGGGCTGCTCTGAGGGGCTCTGTGATTCTGTGATTCTAGCTGAGCAGTGACTGTCCTCCTTTGGCGGAGAAAGGTTAAGCTCATGAGCAGTTCATAGGTTGTTTTTCCTTAAAAAATGTTCTTAAAACATGACTAGTAACCACTTGTTTCTTTTGGGAAACTACTCAAAGACGTTGCTGCATTCGGACAAAGTGATGGACAAAGCGATGCATCTCATGATACAGTTGCACTAAATGAGTCTTTTGAGCATTCCCCAGGGAGCAGCATGTCCCGTGTACTCAGTCCCCGGAGCCCTGCTGGCTGGAGGGTGGCCTGGGGAGGTTCCCCTCTGCCCCAACCATGTGCCCAGCATGTGCAGGCAGAGGAACAGGCTCCCGGGGGGGCTGAGTCCTGGCCATGCTGCTCACCACTGCCCACTGTGGACCCTGGGTGAGGCCTCACCTGCTGGGTCGGCAGGATTTTCTCGACCTCCCCCATCCCCCACCCTGCTCCATTTGCAGAGAGAGCAAACTGAGGCAATGGAGGCCCATCAGAGGCTGTGTTCCCTGGGAAGCAGACGCTGGGATGGAGATTAGCTGGCAGAGCACTTACTGAGGCATGACCCATTGATCAACAGCTGTAGACGGGGGAAGGGCAGGGAGCAGGACTGGACAAAGGGAGAAGCTGAGCTGCAGTGCAGCCTGGCTGGGGAGTTCTGACCCCACAGAGAGGTGATTTCAGAGCTGCCCCAAGATGGAGTGAAGGAGCAGGTCTTTATATCCCCCTGCCCGCTCACTGGTCATTGGAGAGAACTGCCACAACCTTAGGCCAGCAACTCTCCAGGCCCAGGGCAGTTTCTGTAGGGGCTGAGAGCCAGGGGGTGTCTGCCCCAGCAGCTGCAGCATCTGGTAGGGTTGGGCAGTGCACCATTCCCGAAGGGGGACCCAGGTGGTGCATCACAGCAAGCACCCCCGGCAGCAGGACTTAACTCTTACTGGGATTGATGGAGTGGCGTTCCATGCTCCGGAGAACACCAATGAAGTGCCAGGCTTGGTCTCTGCTCTCCAGGGCTGGAGGTGTGGCTTGCCCAACCTTCTCCGGCTCCGGAAGCCACCAGAACATGGTGTGTGACTGTGTAGCATCTGAGTGTTCAAAGAAAGGAGCCAGTGAGAGGTGGCTGAAGAATGCTTTCTGGAGGAGGTGGGCATTGAACTAGCCATGAGGTGCAAGGAGGATTTGGAGGGGTGATGGGAGGACATGGGGATGCTGCAGCTGAACAGGTATGGGAGCCAGGGATGCCTACCTCCCTGAAGTCACCCCGCAAAGCTGCCTAGAAGAAATGCCACAAGGGTGGAGCTCACAACAGCCACCACCCCCCAACTGAAATAAATGGAGGGGAAAGGACAGAGCTCCTGGTTCCTGATGGGCCCTGGCCCAGGGAGGTGTGTTTTTTTGTTTTTTGTTTTTTAAGATTTTATTTATTCCTGAGAGACAGACAGACAGAGAGGCAGAGACGCAGGCAGAGGGAGAAGCAGGCTCCCTGTGGGGAGCCTGATGTGGGACTCGATCCCAGAACTCCAGGATCACACCCTGAGCCGAAGGCAGATGCTCAACCGCCCCTGGCCCAGAGAGTTGACAAGTCTCTGCAGCCACAGCACACTGCAGAGCCCAGCCTCCTAACAGAGCAGGGCCTCCCATGCAGGCGCTATCATTCCATCACATGCTGCCCTACCAGCCAGGGAGACAAGAGAGCCATTCTCCAAATTAATCTGTTTCATTAAGTGAGGCCTCAGAATGGTTCATTTACTTCACGTGCAAAGCATATTTGGAAGGAAGAAAAAAATGCCATGGTCATCCAGCTCGTGTCAGATGGCCCTGCTGGGTGAGGGACAGGAGAGCAAGCCGTCCCCATGCTTCCACATGCCACCCCCTCCCTGGGTCCCCAGGTGGTGCACTCAGGCCACATCCTGGACACTGCAGGGTGTTTACAGCCTCCAGCAGCTCTTGCTACCTCTGTCCTACGCATGACCATGACCAGGGCTTGGTGTCCTCTAATTGTAGAACCAATTAAGAATCGTAGTCCTCCTTCCCTTCCTCTGCCAGCACGTGCCCAAACCCTCCCAGGGTGCCAGACTCTTTCCCTAGGGACAGAGTTAGTGTTGGGCATCAGATTGGACTTTGCAGGCTCTCTGTGACATCATTGGGTCACTGATAAAAATGAACAGGACATCTGGAATTAGTAGGGACGGATATGCAACTTTGTAAATAGACTAAAAATTCAGAATTATGTCTTTTAAAAGGGTAGACTTTGGGGCACCTGAGTGGCTCAGCAGTTGAGCGTTTGCCTTTGGCTCAGGGCATGATCTCGGGGTCGTGGGATCAAACCCCACATCAGGCTCCCCGCCGGGAGCCTGCTTCACCCTCTGCCTGTGTCTCTACCTCTCTCTGTGTCTCTCATGAATAAATAAGTAAAATCTTAAAAAAAATTGTAATAAAAAATTAAAGGGTAGATTTTGTTGTATGATTTACCTATCAATTAAACAACTTTTAATGAGTAAAGCAGATCCCAAGACAGGGTGATACAACAAGCCTCTGGAAACATTCCTTGAATTTTGACATTTGCAGGGTTCCCTAGATGTGTCAGGCAAGTGACCCTTTCAAAAAAGGCAGTAAATTTGGTCTGATCTGTCTGAATCTGTGCTAGCTATTAGTGGTCACAACCGTTTCTTCTGAATCATCTGTTTGGGAATCTCTAAGAGAAATGATAGCTATATTTTCCTGTTTTTTGCACATTGAAACTGTATGACACAGCTACAGCCTCTAGCACCCTGTTCTCCAGGAGTCTTCAGACGTATTCAGGGGCCATTTATGACCTCAGTGAAGAATTATCTCTTCCTGAGCAATATTGCTCCATCTCCAGGCAAGAAGATGAGCGCTCAGAGCTCCTATCACACTCCCACCATCCCACCCTAGGTCCTGGGCATCGTATGGGTGCTCTGGCATTTGTCCTCTGACAGAAGGCAAACCTTCGTTTCAGCTGCCCCCTTAATTTTACATCATCCCTGTAAGCAACCTCACACTTCCCTCCTCCTTCTCCCTTGAAATATGAAAATACAATTTTAGGACTACCATTAAACTTTGGTCAGCCCACCCCTTGACACATGCTGATGACTACACAAGGCAGATGGTTATCCCTGGTTATCCCTGGCAACCCCTCATTCCATTCTAGGATCAATTTAACCCTCCTTCTCCTCATTTCTAGGCTCACGGGCAGGGACCCTGGGGATGCCCTCTACCTCCTTAACCCCCCTTCCTGTAGGTCACAGTTGCTTTTGGGAGCTTGGTGCTCCCTTCAGCACCACAGAGGATTCCCGCAGTCATGGACTCCTTCATCCTGGGGGGATGACTGAGTCCCAGATCTTGCCAACCAGGAACGGATCAAGAATTACCCTCATTCGGAGCCCTGGATTGAGCCACCGGCTCCTTCACATAAGTTGTTAAGTTAGCCCTTCTGGAAGTAGACTCAGTCCTCATTGCTCGTGGATTCCATATTTGCAAGTTTGCCGACACGGTAAAATGTGTGCATGACCCCCGAAAGCAGTATTCACAGCCCTTTCAAGGTCATTCACGGACATGCACAGGGCGGTAAGAAGTCAGACTTGCCCGACATGCACGTGCCCAGCCGAGGCCATGCAAGGACATACTCTACTTTTGTGCTTCAGCCCTCGTACTGCAAACAGGCATCCTGCTCACGAAGGTTCGGTGCGATGATGCTCACGAGTGCATGTGTGCTTTGTGCGAGTCAGTTTGCTGGTTCAAGTGCCCCCCAGCGTAGCTCTGAGGCGCCGTCTACTGTTCGTAAGGGCATGAGGGCTGTGATGTGCCTCCTGGAGAAAAAGGTGTGTGTCAGATACGCATCATTGAGGCACAAGTTATATATGGTCACCCTACCTGTGATGTATTTTCGCGATCGACCGACTGTTGACCATGCATCACCATTAGTGAATCAACACTACCTATTAAGTAAGGTGTCTTTAGGCAGAAACACGTAATATAAGGTTTATGTAGTTGACCAAATGGGGACAGTGTAGTGACCAGAGACTTGCAGAAACCTGACCCTGGATTTCGCCTGGGAGCAACTGTTCAGTATTTCCTAATTCGGTATTTGCGGGACTGTAGACCTTGACTACGGTGAACAGGGAACCCACTGTGCTTGGTCTGTAAGATGGGGCGGAGAGGTAGGTGCTCAAGGTAAAGGAATATGTTGTGAGTGATTGGATTTCAGGCCTAGGAATCCATCTGGTTTGTGCTGCAGTGGTCGAGCTGGGGGCAAGAGCAGGGAGGAGCAGGAGACCCTCCCTGTCCTGGTCGCCACCCAGCTTGGGTTTTCCTGATGGGACAGACCTCTGCGTCCTTTGCCGCATCCTGAGATAACGCCATCCCTGAAATCCCCCTGCCCCCAGACCGCTCAGCCCTGTGGTGACCATCATTGCCACCCTGTCATGATGAGCCCAGGGGACAGAAGACGGATCTCGCCGCCGTTGCCTGAGGTTTGTCTTTCTATCCCAGCAAGGAAATTGCCCTCATTAAGTCCCTGCTAAAGATAGATAAGAAAATGGGGCAGGCACACCCCCACCTGGCAGGCAGCCCTGTCAGATTCTAAGCAAAATGAGTCAGATAGGAATTATTTTTAGGCTCCTTCTCCTCCCTCCCCCACGCCCACCCCCAAGCAGGCACTCTTGGAAAGAAGAACAGCTCATTTCTTGAAGCCACATGTCCACGTGTGTGTCCAACTGACGTGAAATTCCAGCCCTTGTGGGCCTGGAGCAGCCCCCGGCCTCTGTGCTGTGGTCCTGGGGACAATGCCTGGGCTGGGCAGGGCAAGCCAGGCCGGGGCCCCCTCCTCTGACCGGTGCGCCTTCCCTGGATGCCCCTTCTCGCCCTGTTTTCCTGGCACACGCTCCCAGCTCAGGATCTGCCCTCTGCATCACACTTCGTGGGAAAGCAGACAAGGCCCCAGGCCCCTCTCCCAGGGAGGGACCAGCATGTCCCCTGGGCCCGGGCCCGCATCTGTGGGAGGGCCATTTGTGCATTTTGGCCGAGCTCCCGGGTGCCGGGCCTGCCCACCCTGGCAGTGGGCATCTCCCGGCTGGGAAGCTGAGCATTGCCCTTCTTTACTGTCTTCCTATTTTTCCAGCCATTAGGATTTATTCAGACCCCGTAGACCCTAGATGGCAAAGGAGAGAGACCCGGAGGCAAGAGAGCTAACAGAAGTGGAAACTGAGGGCCCACACCCAGAGGCCGGAGGGGGCAGGAAGCTTGCTGGCTAGAAAAGTGGCTGAGACAGAGGAAGAGTGTCTTCTCGGGATCTGTGCCTGGGACAGGAGAGGGAGACCCCATGCAACAGCCACCCGAGGTGGCACACAGTCTCCTCTGTCTCCCAGTTTCTGCCATTTTGGGCTCTTGGGAGCTGGCTCGGAAATGTTACCCCCTAGCCCTTCCTCCCTCGCTGGAGCATCTGGAAACATACACAACTGAGGGCCCTGGGCCCCAAGTTTACACAGCCTTGCCCAGGGGCGGTGTGCACGGCGGGCAGCCCAGGGCCTGTACCAGCCTCACTTGGCTTCAGGATGAGGTCGCCCCTCACCAGGCAGGGGATCTTGAGGATCCAAGGGCCCTCGCCAGGCCCATTCTCCTTGCTACCTCAGGGACACTGACGTGCAGCCTGCAAGGCCGCCGTCAAATACCATTGATGGCAGGTATGCACGAAGTCCCAGAGGCCAGCTGGGGCTTTCAGAGCCAATAACCAGTATCTTCAACCAACCCATGTGCCCTCTCCAGAAAGGTCCAGAAAGATAGGCCATATCTGCTGCTCCTTTGTGGACCAAATCTGGTGTAGGTCTGCACCCCGGGGCAACCCGCGTGCCCGGCTGAGTCTCCCTACTCCCAGCTCTCTGGCTGCCTGAGATGGGACGCTACCTGGGACCACCTTCCTCAGAGGGCAAGAGGTACATCCCACTGGTCCTAGGGCCTTCCTTGTCGGGCCCACGGGCGAGCCCAGCCCACCTCCAGTCCCCCAGAAGTCACTCAGAACTTGCAGAATGCTCACCATGTTCAGCAAGCCCTTTACGGAGTATCAGCTCCTGTCATCTTACCAACAACCTTAGAAAGGAGAGTCTGTGTCTGTGTGCATTTTGCAGGTGGGGAATGTGACTCACCCAGGGCGGTGAAGGATCCAAGGGGTGGGGGGGCTTCAGAGCCCCGTCCCCAGGCAGCGCTCTGCGGGAGGCCCTGTCCTGTCCTCCACATGCTCCCCCTCCCTCTTTGGCTCCTTCGCTGCTTCTAAGATCCATCCCCTAATGGCCTCCTGCGCCAGGGCAGGGAAGAGCGCGGGGCTGCTGTGTTCAGGTGGACCCAGTGGAGAGCTGGTGCGGAATTCAAAGGAACGAGTCAAGGGCGAGCTTTCAGACCCGACAGGGCCACTCACCTTCCGCCTCCTGCCCCCCTCCCCCCCCAGCTACGGCTCAGCTACGCCCGGAGAGCCCTTCCCGCTTCAGATGACTCACGCGTGGGCACATTTAGCAGGTCCCTGGGGGAGCCCAGGTCGCGGGGGCCCCACCCGGTGAGAAAAAGCAGGAGGAGGGGTGGTATGAGTTCTAGAATAGTGGGCAGCTCTCTGGGGAGGGCCGTCTGGCTGGAGCACCTCCTCCAGCTCCCCCAGTCCCAGGGGGAGAGCCCGGGGCACACTCCCCAAGGTTTCCCAGCAGGGATGGGAGCACAGGTTTTAAAAATACCAAGGAGCCTTCCTGCCTGATCAGCGTCTACCCTGAGCTCCAAGAGTTATTTCTGATTCTTCCCTAGTAATTTAATTTTAGTCATTTATTCCAATGCGTGTGTTTTGGGGAAGCCAAGGTGGCCTCTATTATGGTTTGGAGTATTTTGGAGGGGGGCGGGGGGCCTGGTTTCCAGAAGTGATGCAGGGGCTCGATTAGGCAAGACATCATCAAACAGAATTAAAATAACTCAAGACGACAGGCCCCTGGGTCCTCAGAGGTGATGCCTGTGAACGCAGACCTGTCCCCTGTCCCCTGTATGCCCAGGGGTCATCTCTCAGGTGGCACCTGCAGGCAGCTTGGTGCCCTTGGAAATGCAGAACGGATGGACCTGAACAGACAGACGGAGAGGCAGACAGACAGACAGGCACAGCCTGGCCAGCTCTGTAGGTCCGTTGTAGGTGGGACACTCACACTTACCTACAGCTCTGGGGGGAGCTTAAAACTTACAGGCCCCAGGACATCAACACCGCAGTGGTTTGGGGCCGAGTTACTGAGAAGCTTCCCCACACGCAGCTGCCGGAAAGAGTGTTTATTTCCGTTTTACAAATGAGGAAAGTAACTTGCACGGAGCAGTGAGGTTGCTGACAGCGCGTAACCTCAGTCATGGGCCTTCAGAGCCCCCCACCAGCGCCAGCCCACGGGCCCTCCACCCTGAGCTCCCTGGAGGCACGCCCCCTGCCCTCTGGCCTGCCCTCCCTCTCCTCCTGCACCTCTTTCCTGCTCGCCGTCCCTGTGCTCTCTGCGCAGGACCCCTCCACCCGACTTTCACCCTCGGGGACTCTCTCCTATTTTACAGTGTCCACCTGCAGCACGCTCCACCTGGCCAAAGGTCCTTTTAGGCCTCTCTAATCCTCTTCCCTGACTTTCCCCACAGAGTGAGGCCTGGCGCACTCTGGTCCCCTGGCTCCCCTGGAGCAGGCGCAGCAGCTGAGCAATTGGGGGGCAGGTGGGAGGCCCCAGAACGTGCAGGACTCAGGTTCAGTTGTGTGGGGGAGGGCGAACCCCCGCATCTGAGCCACCTCCCGGGGTTTGCATTAGCCACAGTCACCCCCTCCCTCAGGGGTATGCCAGCCCTCAAGCTGTCTTCACTCTGGTTTGCAGCTTATTTCAGGCTTTCCGTTTGTCAGGCTGGCACTGAACTCCAGGAAGGTGCGTGTGGACCCAAAACAAAGCTGAGGAACGTTTTGAGAAGGAAGAGAGTACGCTGTGGGGTTGCGGGTATGTTGGTCTGGTGGCTCAGCGGCCACAGTGAATGTGTTCCAGACTGGCTCAGTGCGTCAAGGAGCAGATGGCACAGGCTTGTCACCTTGGGCAGGAAACCTGGTGCCTCTGAGCCATGAGCTGCAGCCGTGGCTCAGTGAGGGGAGTGGGGAGCAGGGCAGGACAGGCGGAGGGCGGAATCCTGACTTTGCCCTGATGTTCTGGGAGTTTGGAGATGCTCAGTCAGGATAGGGTAAGGAGCCGATTGCTGGGGTGTCTCTGGACAGGGCCCAGGAAGGCCGGCTCCCCCTCCCCTCACAGGCCCCACCCTGCAACCCTGTCTTACCCCAGGACAGTAGGTAGGGCGTGTGGGGCACCCTTTCCTGGCTGGAGCACTAGTGTCTTGTTTACTGTGGTGCTTCTTCTGACACGACTGGGGGAAACCAGCTCCACCTCTTCATCCACTCCCTCTATTCCCAAGTGGTGCCCGTTACCCAGATTTACTGCTCTTGCATCCGTCTAATGAACTGGGCTGTCCGTGGTCCGTCTGGCCTAAATGGGTAACCAGGGCAGGCCACTTTGCATTTTGTCTGAGTTAAGAGCATGATCTGGTACTGAGAGTTTCTGGCACACTGAGAAACCAGTACAGGGATGGGCAGGTGGGAGAGACGGAGGGAGGGAGGATGGGTTGTATTTTCTAAAGACGGAATTTTTAGCTCCTAAAAGCCTAAAACCACCCCACTTTAGGCAAACATCCCTTGTGCCCCTACCTTCACCTTGTGGACGTCACATAATGTGAGGCACTGCAGCCAAATGTGTAGGTGGCCCCTCGAGTGTTCAGACTGCTCCAGACTGGGTTTGGGTCTGGTTGCTAGATAGGGAGCCTCAAAGGTATGTCTGCACCTCGATAACATAGGGCATCTATGTTCTAAGACTGTTCCTGTGGTTTGAATGAGATGAAGCTCAGAAAACAGGAGCAGTGTCAAGGGGCTACACCGCACGAGGACCTCCTGCCCGTGTGTGAGGCTGTAGGACACACGTCTGTGCACGGTTGTGTGTGCGCATGACTGCTCCAGGGATCCTGGCAATTACCATTTCCGAGGATCGTGCACTGGAAATGGAGCTTGGCCTGGACGTTTGTATTGGTTATCTACTGCTGTGTAACAAACTGCTCCAACGTGCAGAGCTTAAAACAACAAACATTTATGATCTCACATGATTTTCCAGGGTCAGGAATCCAGGAGCAGTTTCACTGGGTGTGGTTCTGGCTCAGAGTCCCTCTTGAGATCACGGTCAAGCTGTGGGCAAGAATTGTGATCGTCTGAAAGCTTGATTTGGATGGGCCAAAGGGTCCTCTTCCAAGCTCACTGACGTGGTTGTTGGCAAGCTGTAGTTCCTCACTGACTGTTGGCCGGAAGCTTCATTTCCTTGCAATGTGGGCCTCTCTGTAGGGTGCTCATGATAGGATGAGTGATCTGAGAGAGAGATGGAAAGAGAAGCTGTCATGCTTTTACAACCTAATCCCAAAAATGACATAGCATCCCTTCCACCATATTCGGTTGGTCGTACACATTGCCCCTGGTACAGTGCAGGAGGGGGCTAGACAAGCGCATGAGTCCCCACAGACAGGAAACATTGGCAGCTGTTTGTGTCAGTTTCTCATTCCTTTCTGTGCCACTGCTGTCCCCCACCCCCATCTCCCACTTTAAATGACCTACTAAAATCCACCAAGAGCTTTGAATGGCTTGCAGTGTTTTGTGTTTTCTCTTTTCTGGTTCAATCTTATTAAGAATGCCCTGTCCAGGCGCCTGGGTGGCTCAGCAGTTGAGCATCTGCCTTCAGCCCAGGGCATGACCCCGGGGTCCTGGGATCAAGTCCCACATCAGGCTCCCTGCATGGAGCCTGCTTCTCCCTCTGCCTGCATCTCTGTCTCTGTGTGTGTGTCTCTTATGAATAAATAAATAAATAAAATCTTTAAAAAAGAAAAGAAAAGAAAGAATGCCCTGTCCATGGCTCCTCTGTACAGTGGAACATGGGTGAGAGTATTTCCTCCTTGGGGAAGGTGTCAAGCCAGAGGATCCTATTGTCTGAGCTTTGGAACATACGTATCCTCTGGGGGGTCCAGCAGGTAGTTCCAGGAAAAGGGAACATCCTGAGATACACACTCGTACACTCACACTCAGACATCTGCTTATTTTCCCTTGAACTCTATAATCTCGATGATCATAAAAGGTTGGACTTTAATTAGATGCATACTGAAGTACTTGAATCTGTCAGACACTGACAGGGAAGGCCTCCTTGTGTAGGAGAGAAAAGAATACAAGTCTATTTTTTAAAGATTTTATTTTTTTTATTTTTTATTATTTACTGACTTATTTATTCAAAGAGGCAGGGAGCAGGAGCAGGGCAAGGGGCAGAGGGAGAGAGAGTCTCAAGCAAACGCTGCGCTGAGCACACAGCCCAACGTGGGGCTCATTCTCACAATCCTGAGATCATGGCTTGATCATTGCAAGTAGAGAAGTCTCCTGCACTGTCCCTCCGAGCATCCCCCGAGGCAGGCCTGGGAAGCAGATAAGACCCATGTAAGTGGCCTCATTGCAAGAATCGTGTTGGGGAGCCTAGGAGAGGCCACACGGCCTCCTCAAGACCTTGCAGGACTGGGTGAGAATAGGCAGACGCTCTTCCACAGGATTCTGTGCCTTTGGCTCTACGGGGGGGGGGGGGGCACTTCTTCTATACCCACTCCAGAATCAAAAGTGATTTGGATCGTCTGCCTGTCTTGGGTAAGGGCTGTCCCACCTGGGTTGGATGATCAGATACCATAGGGGTTCAGAATAGTGGCGAGAGGACAGGCATCCGTCAGAACTGGAAGTGTCTGAGTGGGTATGAGAAAAAGTTGCGAGGGAACCCTGGTGAAGGCCAAGAGAGGAGCCTCTGTAGTCTGTCCCTTCCCGTCTGCGGGCACTCCTCTGTCAGAGGGCCTTCAGGAGGCCCTGGCTCCAGATGGGGTCATGGCATGATGTGGTGATAGAGCCCTCTTTACCCAGAGCTGCGCTCCCCAGTACGGTATAGCTGCGGTGGCTATTTAGGTTCATTAAAACGAAGTAAAGTTAAAACTTGTTCTTCGGTCACAGAGGCCACTTTTCAAGTGCTCACTAGCTACACGCGCTGATGGTGACCATGTGGGCCAGGGCAGATAGAGAGCATCTCCCTCCTTGCAGAAGGCCCTCTCCCGGGGCCCCAGAGAGCCAGGCACACAGTGGCTGGGGGACGGGAGAAGGCTGAGGTAAGAGCCGTTCGAGGGTCCGGGCAGAGGGAAGAGGCCTAAAGAGCAGAAGGAAGAAGCGGAGAAAGAGAAGGAGGTGTTCCCTGAGCACACATGGCCACGGGGGTCGGCAGGGGGTTGGCACTCTTGAGGCCAGCTCTGGGAACAAGGACCGCTGCCTGCCCTCCGGGGTGCTGAAGCACAGCTGGAGGCACAGAATGATGCCCTGAGGAATGGCCTTCAGACCCTCTCTGTGGGTCAACAGGACCCTCGAGAGCTGACGGGGTGGGGGTATCACTGACAGGTGCACGCAGACCCACCTTGGGTGGGGTGACTCAGGGCACATCCTTGGGAACTGGGAGAGAAGCTGAGTCATGAAAACAAAGCATATAAACCAATAGAAGAAGGTCTCCTTAGTTTGGTCAGGTTGGGGCCAGAATCCCAACAGTTCCCCCATCCACCCCCACCCCCCGTACTGTCCCTTTGTCCCCACTACTGTAAAGTCGTTGCTGAAGCTGCTCCTTCTGGAATGCTTCCTGCCCTGGGCATCCTGTCTGGTCAGGGGTCAGTGAATGTATCCCGTAAAGAACCAATAGTAAAACAAACTTTATTCGCCAAAACAGATGGTGGGGGATTTGCCCCACAGGCGGTAGTTTGCAAATCCCTCATCTAGATTATCACAAATCCTCCACGAAGCCCAAAGAGAAGAAAACGAGTCTCTGTCATACAGCTGAGACCAAGGCGCAGCCAACGGAGTCATGGTTCACACTCTGCTCTCAAATGTCTCTTGGGACAAACCCAGGCCTCTGTGGCTAGAGCTCATGTCGCCCTTCCCTCCTCCCTGCTGAGAATGAGTGCCTGCCCAGGGTCCCGGCCCAGGCCAGAGGTAGCAGGAAAGCCAGAAGAGAGGTCCTGGGAGCACCAGGTGGTCTTGCCCCAGTCCCCAGCATGCTCTAGCCTTGAACACAGCACTGGATGTGACAGGTGCACATCTCAAGCTACTGTGCCAGCGAGTTGCTTGAGCTCAGTCTCATCAGCCTCCCACCCCTCTGCCCCAGAGTGGATGGAGGTCCCCAAGGATGCATTTGGAGGCTGCAGATCTTTGCCAAAATGCTGCGATGGGAGACCTCAGGCTGCGGAGGAACTGGGAACAGCCAGTGACACCTGATGGGCAGCCACAGAACTTGGAAGGCTATAGGAAAAATAGACATCACGGGTCCCCTGCTTCCCTGAAATGTTTTAGGCCTGAGAAGGTGAAGGGGGAAGGAGAGGAAGGACAGCCTGTGGGGTGGCACAGGCAGGACAGGGTTTGCCTCAGCAACAGGGCTGGCTAGCCCAGAACCATGCACAGCCAAGGCCTCCAGCATCCTCCCCACCACCCCCCCGAGAAGCCTGCTGCAAAGACGTCTGCCCCCCCCCCCCCACTCCCGCAGTGGAGCCTCTTTGCAAAGCCCACAGCCAATAGCTAATGTTGCAGCCCCAAGCATCTTAGGGCAAAGAGGGGTGTCTTGCTCTTGGTGACCCCTTGCTGATCAGCCCCTTCTGGACTCAAGTCTTCTCGTTCACCATCTGGAGTTCCTCTGGGTCACAGCGATGCCTCTTCTGCAGACCAGTACGGCCCTGCCAGCCTATGCTGTCCCTTGGGCGCCCTGCACACGGGCACGCCCCAAGGAACAGGCCTGCCCAGTACCCTGCCGGCGTGTCCATCTCGAGTGCAGCCAAGAGGAGGTCCTGGCTCACATGAGCAGCCGCCTGGGGGCGTTAGTCCTCTGTGTACCCTCAGGAGAGACACGGTGGACTCGCCCTAGATTTTCCATCTGCACGTTGACCATGTTAATCATCGTAGCATGAATGAAGATTATTTGGAGAGGTGCTGGGACTTGGCTGCCTGCGCATCCATCATTCGTGCAAATGCCTATTTGGGTCACAAATCCACGTTTCCTGTGTTCCCTGCAAGGGGGTAGCTGCCCTCCTGGGGGAGGTGGCATCCCAAGACCCTCGGACACCTTCTCAGGCCTGAGTCCATCAAGACAGGGGCTTGCAGATAAGGGAAGTTGGCAACAGGATAGGGGTGGTATTGAAGCCTCAGCTTGGTAGCCTAACGCTGTGCTTTAGTCCCGCCCACCTATCTGGGGAGTGGCGCCCCCATTAAATCCCTCAGATCCCATCCTTGCCCCCAGCCTCAACGGTTGAAGCAGGAGCAACCGGGCTCTTGGCCAGCCACCCTCCTGGGGGAGTCTGCGGAGCGCAGGGTTAGGGGAAGGGCTCTCTGAGGCCGTGGGAGCCCTGCCCACGCCCCGGGAGCACCTGCGGTCAGGTGGAAGAACCAGGAGCCTCTGACTGCCGGGGAGGAGGCATAGCAGCCCGGGGAAGTTCTTCCAGGTGGGTATTTACAATGCAGCTGGTGAAAGAAGTCTCCTTGGGTGCCAAGCCAAGCCAGCGGGTGCCCAGCCCACCTCAGGGTGGTTGGCCCAACCCCCCCTCCAGCCCCTGCCCCTCAGAAATCACAACCAGCCCAGCCCTTCTCCATGTCTCCCAGGGCTGGGTGTCAGAGGGAAGCTTCTCCTGGGTAAAGGCCTACTTTTCATCCTTTTTTTTTTTTTTTAAGATTTTATTTATTTGAGAGAGAGAGAACGGGGGGGAGGGGGAAGGGGCAGAGGGAGAAGGAGAGAGAGAATCTCAAGCAGATGCCCCCTTGGGGTTGGAGCCAGACACAAGATTCGACCCCAGGACCTAGAGATCATGACCTGAGCCAAAGGCAGATGCTTAACAGACTCAGCCACCCAGGCGCCCCCGCTACTTCCCATCTTAAGACCTCTCTGTGCCTTAGCAGTGACCTTAACTCTGACAGAGGTGGATGGCATTTGGGATCCACTAAAAGGGATATTTGTAGAGAGAGCCAACTGTCTCCACAAGGCAGGGTCAGGTCTCAGCAAGGTCACTGGGGATTTTAGGTTCTTCAGATTCCACAGAGACTGCTCCGTGAGCCCCCAGCTCAAGTCCAGCGTGGGCCAGGCGAGGCTAAAAGGGAGGCTGGAGACCCCATCCCCTGTCCCCAAGGCCGGCAGGTGTGGAGACCTTCAAGGTTGCTCCTTCTCTTGGCGATGACCTCCCACAGAAATAGGTCAGGGCTGCCCCCCTGGAGCATGGCTGTGGTCAAAGAGATGATGTCAGCTTAGCTACATTAAAGTTATTCCAATCCCAGGACTCATTTATCTCCTGTTTCTCATCAGGGCAGCTTTCTAGGGCACAGAAAAGTTTCCTTTCTGAGGTGGAAGCTGTCAGTGCTGGCCTCATGCACCCCGTGATCTCCGGGGGGTGGGAGTCATCATCCCCCACCAGGGAGATGAGTGGGACCAGAAAAGAGGGCTTTGGTGAGGAAGGGAGAGTCTGTCCGGCGCTTCTTGCAGGCCTGTGTTGGTACCAGGCATCTGCGCATACGGTCTAGTTAGAGGCAGAAGATGAAGATGCGCTGGACAGTGGCAGATAGAGACCGACAGCCAGCTCAGTCAGCCGAACCTGCAACTCTTGATCTTGGGTCATGAGTTTGCATCCGGTGTTGGGCGTAGAGATTACCTTAAAAAAAATATGTTGAACAATTCACTTTGTAATGCGATTGTATGTATGTGCGTGTGTGGTACGCTTATATGTGCAGGTATGTGTGTGTGTGTGCACGCGCACGTGTGTGTCTAGTAGTGCACGATGCAGGCCGCGGGCCCTGGGACTTCAGAAAAGGGAAAGATTTCTGGGGTTTCCGGCAGCAGCCACGAAGCCTTCCTGGAGGAGGTGCAACGCGATCAGTCCCTCCAGCAGGGCCGGGCAGAAGGAAGTACATCCCCGTAGGTGACTGAGCCAAGGCGAAGGTCCTGATGGGACCACCTGGGCTGGTGTTCAGGGACGGCGGCGGAGCAGCCTCATGATGGAGGACTTGGCCCAATGGAGAGCGCAGGTCGGGGAGGCGGGCCCCCACGGAGAGCCCGGAAAGCCAGCACAGGGCACAGACCCCATGCACCAAGACCCAGCGGCCTCTGTGATGTGTTGCATACACTTGTCCAGGCAGTGAGTCTAGGACAGAAGGCAGTACCGACGCACACGGTTGGAAGGCCTGAGGCACGCAGAGGGTGGTGCCAAGGACCGGCTTCACGGTGGAGAGAGGAAGGGGAAGAGACTGGGAGCTGGAAGAGAGGTGTTGACAGGCGAGGGCCGGGCACAGACCATCTCCCAGTGTCCAAGGGCCCCAGAGCCCAACTCCCATCCTTTTGGGCTTAGGTATGCAGAATGCCGGCTGGGGCTTAAGCTCCCCCACCGAGATGGGTCATACTGAGAATGTCTGCCAGGGACACTTAGGTCTGCTCAGTGGGGGCAGGTGCTCCCATTCCACCTGCCGTCCTCCCCAGGAGTGCCGGCCCAGGGCTCTGGGGCCAGAACAGGATGTACCTCATGGGTGCCGTGGGGGGACAAGGGACGATCCCAGGGCGAGGGCTGGGCTGCTGTATGTCGGAGGAAGAGGAGGAGTCGGAAAGGGCGCACCGGGGCGGTCCGGTGGTTATGAGGGACTCAGGCCTGGGAACGATTGCCACGAAGCCTTTCGCCCGCTTCTCCGCGGTGGCAACCACCCCTTCCCGGACTGTTAGGGAAACCTGTAATTACTGAGCTGGCCCCGAGTGGGAGCATTCAGGCCTCCTTGCGTTGCTTCCAAGAGTCAAGCCCCGGTCAGTGCAGACAGCGGGTTCGTCTCCGTGGTCCCCTCCGCATGGCCCCACGGGCTGTGGTCAGTGAGCCTGGTGATTGTGGATCTGGCATCTGGGTCTGGAAAGCTGACGGGCATGGGATGAGTGCTGGTGCCGCTCCAGGCTCTGCAGCCAGTGGCCCTCCTGACCTCCGCACACTCCAGGGGGCCCCTCAGCAGACCCCTGGCATCCCCCGGGTCCCGGGCCCTCCCTGCCTCTAGCTGCAGCGAGCGGCAGTCAGAGCTGAGGATGAAAGCTGGGAGAACGTGGTTAGCCTGAGTGTGTGAGCACGGCTTACTGGGAAGCCCCACCCAGGCTGCTGCTTTGGGACGGCACAGTTTTGCTCTTTCTATTTCTTTCCAGCCATTTTTCCTTTTGACATATTTATTTTCTGGCTTCTTGCCTTCACATGTGCGCGTGGTGTTTGGTAGTATGGGGGGAGAAGGAGACACATAAAGGATGGGTGGCTCCAGATCTGAAGTCTTCTCCATGGAAGGGAGAATAAAAGCAATGCTATTGGTCTGGGAACTTTTTGGATCTGCACCGCCGTGGCCTGTGAGCCGCCCCCACCAGTCCCAGGCTCCAGATAGCACCCCTGCAAATGGTGATGGTGGCTCAGCCTCAGGCAGGAAGAGGGCAGGAGCCTCCCGTCAGGAGGGCCCACTGTGGGGGCTCGGTCTCAGCATCCCTGGGGGGGCACTCGGCCTTCTGGGGGGGCACTCGGCCTTCTGCCATCCTGCCCGGTGGCCCAGTTACCTGCTGTTCTGCTCAGATCCTGGCGCCCGTGAACTCCCTGCACCTGTACGGCCCAGCTGGCTTCTTGCACTGAGCCCCTACCTTGTGAGCACGCTCCTACCTCCTGCTCACAGCTTGGTCTCCGTGACCCAGCCCCTGCTTCATGTCACCTGGCAGCCCTTTGCCCTATGCAGACAAGCCAGTTATGGGGCTAAGGCTGTCACATGATGACAGTCTTGTCCTCATCGCCTTCCCCTGAGGCCACTCTGCCCAGAAAAGGTTCGGGTCAGCCTCCGCCCATGTTCTTGGAGAGCCAGAGCGTCCACTCCGAGGCCCATAGAGAATATCTTGTCCAGACTCCTCATTTGGCAGCAAGAGCAGGGCTCCCCCAAGGTCAAACTCTTGACTGGAGTCCCCAGGTCCTGCCCTGAGACTTCTAGCAGACAAGGCCCCACTTAGCCTGTCTCAGGAATCAGGGAGTTCTGGAAATTCAAGATAGGGAGAAACCACAGAATAACCCATTCTCTTGTAGACTGTTCACAAGGAACCCTAGGCACTGTTTGCCTCTTATCCAGAGAGCTGGCGCTTGCAAGGATTAAACCACCACGGTATAGACATTTCTTTAAAAAAATCAATACAAATGGCGGGGAGAACACCCTCCTAAAAATAAAAAGCAGAAAGGAGAGACTTTAAATAATAGTAACCAGGAAAAAAGCAAAGTAGGAGAAGTATACATAGTATGCTGCTGTTCCTCCCTGAAAAGGCAGATAGGAGTATACGTTCGTCTTCACGCATATTAAAGACGCTGAATGGATGAATGAACCATAAAACTAATAAAGTGGTTGTTTTCAGAGGCAAAAATGAGGAGAGAAATAGGAAGTTTCCTCATTTTACAGACTTGACTTGGGAACTGTGTAAATGTTTTACGTGATCACAAATAAAAACCTAACTAAAATAAAAGGGAACCTTTTTGCTGTGCCTAAGGGAGCTCCTGGGGGCCCCTGATCCTCCAGCCTCCTTGGCATCGTGACTGGACCTCTGCCCCCGCTGTGGCCCCCCTGGCTCAGGTAACACAGCTCCATTCTTGCAGCTCCTGAGACCAAATACTTTGGAGACACCCTTGGCTGCTCCCTGCCTCCGACCCACATCTAGCCCATCCACAATTCCTGCCACCCCTACCTTCAAAATCCAAAATCCACCTGCCCCTGTGGCCCAGGACACCACTGGCCCTCGTCTGGTTTGTTCTTATAACCTCCTTGGTCCCCCAAATTGTCTTTTCAAATGTCATTTCTTTACTGAGAATCCTTCAATAGTTCCCCTGTTTTACCTAACGTGAAGGCCAAACCCCTTTGAGTGGGGTCTCCAAGGCCCCAGATGACCTGGTTCCCATGACACCTGACCTCATCATCTATCGTCCCCCTCACACTCTGCCCTCCAGCTACCCCACAACCTTCTTGGGGGCTTCGAGCATGCCAGCAAGCTCCTACCTCAGGCCTTTGCACTTGCTGTACCTGGATTACTCCCCGCCCCCCTGGATACTTACATGACTCCTCCCCCACGTCTTTGCTTGGTGGCACCATTTTGGTGAGACCTGACCTGGTACAACGGTCTCGCATAGATGCTCCCATGGCACACCAGCACTTCTAGCCCCCCTTCCTGGCTTCATGGCCTCCATAGAACTTAACACATCTTTGTGTTGTGCAGGATGCGTTTCTTGTCCCTCCTGTGTCTTTCTCCCCACTAGAAGATGAGCTCCATGACAACAGGGCTATCCCATTACTCCTGGCCACATCCCAGGGCCCGGCAGATAGTAGATCCTTGGTAAACACTGAGGACAGGGAGGTAGCCAGCCCGCCCTGGGGTTCAGACTTTGTCCTCCTGGCATCTTGGGCCTCTGTTCTGGTCCTGCCAGCCTTGGAGCTCCTCCCCCAGTGCAGGCCTCGCGGCCGTGGCCCAGAAATTAACCTGTGAGACAGACCCAAGAGAGACTAGGATCAGTGTGTCGTTTGACACAGAAAGAAATGTCAGTTCCCAGAGTCCAGTCTGGGCCTTTGTTCGGAGGGCTCGGGCCTGGGTCATTGAGCAGCAGCTGGTGGATGGACAGTGGCCACAGACGTTCGGCCTCAGGCAAGATATTGGATGAGGGTCCTAGCCCCCGTGCAGACCTCTCTTGGCGGGTGAAGTTCAAGTCGGGTCAGATTGCCACAGACCAGGATCCTTGACGTGTCGTTCCAGTGCTGGCTGTGGGGGGCTTGGCCATGGGTTGACGCGGAGTTTGCAGGGTGTCGCTGCGCCTGCTTGACTGGACCTCCAGCAACAGGGGAGAGCTGGGTGCTGCTGGGTGCAAGCCCCTCCCCAAAGCATTTCTGCCTTTCTCACCTCATGTCAATGTGGTGGAAAGAGCACTGGGCTGGGAGTCAGGGCCTGGGTAGACCATCCCTGTCCCTAAGTCATGGCGGGAGCTTGATCTGGCCACCAGATCCTTGGAGACTCCACTGCTTCACAGGTCAGACGGGGGGGACTAGGTCCCCTGGTCTCTAACTGGGGCGGTAGGGGCGGGGGCGTGGGGAGCAGGGGTGAGTGTTCCCTGGGCTGTTGCACTGTTAACACAGAAAGGCTAACCCTCCCTCCCAGGCAAACCTGGGTCACCCCGTGTCCTCCCATGTCTGGGCACGTGACACTAAAATCCCTTGGGTGTCATCACCAGGATAGTGTTAATGACTCGTCGCCCTCCCCAACAGCAGTGGAGACCCAACAGACGTGGTTCCTCCTGGTTCGGGAGCCTTTGGAACAGGCCAGAGGGAATGGGGCTGTGGGGGGTGGGGCAGTCAGTATAAGGGAAAGTGGATGATGGAAGGAGACAGCGGTGTCTGGAGGGACAGGTGTAACCCCGAGCTGTGTGCCAAGCGAGCTCGCTCAGTGTGTGGCCTGCGACACGTCCAGGAGAGCCGGACTCCGGCCCCACGTCCCTGGGGTTGGCGGCACGCTGTGGGAGGGACCGTGGTCCACCCTGCTCTGACCCCGGCACCCCCCTCCTCATCCTTAGTTTGCCTGCGCACTAACCTCCGGTCCGTCCTGCCCTCCCCATGCAACAATTAGCACTGCTCAGGGCAAACGGGCCGAGGCCTGTCGCTGCCACTGCGACAGTTTCCAGGTTCACAGGTGCCTTTGGTTGGCTCTTCCAGGGAGAGCGCTGCGCCAATCACGCCAATTGCTGGAGCAGAGGCGTCTGTCCTCCCCTCGCCCGCCGCCCTGTCCTGCCCCACGTGTCCGCCCAGCCAGCTGCGGTGGCCCAATGCTTCCTGCTGACGCGCCACAAGCCCAACAGGCCTGCCTCCATGTCTAGTAGATTCGAACGAGTCCTGTGTGTGAAAGGCTTCGCTGTCATCCATGCACATGGCACGACCACCCTTTGAGGCGGGTCCCATCATATCTGCATTTCACAAGCAAAGAAACTGAGACACAGGGGTTCACCTGAGTCACACAGCGACATGGAGGCACGGCCAGGACGCAAATTCAGGTGGGCTGCTGCAGGCCCTCCCCAGGACAGCTGGGGAGCTCCTCACCACCGCCCTCCCGGCAACCAGCGATCCCACTGCTCCCTGGCTTGGCCGCCGCCACCCCGGCCCCCACCCCAACCCCGACCCAGCTCTGACGTTTTGACAAGACTTGCTGCAGCCAAACCAAGGTTCCTGCTCCTCCCCCTCCTTCAGCACAAGAGCCCCCAAAGCTAGCCCTGCCCCGACTTTCCAGAATCTTCCCGCTGCCCCGCCCCCACTGCCCAGGCACCCTGAGTCACAATCAGCCAGACCACGGCCCAGGCCTTCCTGCGGGGCCGCTCATCACCCTCCTAGAAATCCCACCCGTGCTGGGTGCGTGCTCATCCCGGACCCCACCCTGGTGGGGCTTCCTCTGCTTCCCCGGGGCACTTTCAGCAGGACGACAGGGGAGGAAGGGCTTCAGGGCCACTGGCCAGGGAGTTGTGGCTACTCGGGTCATTGCCTTGGCCTGCCCTGACTGTTCCTCTGTGTCCCCGGGGAGCCGAGAAGGTCCAGCTTTCGGAAGGAGTGGGCTGCACCCCCCGCACCTCTCTCCCACAGTGGTCGGTTCGTGGCCATCCGGAGGCAGCCAAGATCAGACCGTTAAAAAATCATGAACAGGCTGTAGAAACATGACGACGTTAGAGCTTAACGCGTCTCTAGAAATCTCGCCTCCTCAGCCCCTCCGCCAAGGGTGAGGGATCACCTGGGCTCCGCCCGGCTTCTTACCCTCTGGCTGTGTGACCTGGGCAAGTGACCTCACGTCTCCAGGCCCATTTTGTTAGCTGTCCAACGAGGGTGGCAACGTGGCTGGCTCCCCCGTAGGTGCAGATGTTTGAACACATTGATCTGTGTCCTTAGAACCGGCCCTTGGACCCAGAACATACCGTCCAAATGTCATTGCTGTTGCTACGGTTGTTAGTATTAGAAAAAAGAACTGGAGCTCAGCGAGGTACTTCCAGTGACCTGGTGGCACACAGCCGGCAGCCAGGAGCACGGAGCCCAGAGGCCCAGCTGTGGGGCCGGCCCTCCAGCCGCGTTGCGCCCCCTCCTCTGTTAGGCCATTTCAGGCAATGGGTTACCAGTGCGCCGCGAGGCCGCCAGGAGTGAAAATGTGAATCCAACCCCCCAGGCCCTGTTGTGCCCAAGATTGCGAATCCGAGAAACCACCAAGGAGCTGACACCGATGCAAACACACGAGGGTTTATTTACAAGCTGGAGCTTGGGTCCAAGAGCACCCGACACAGCAGAGCAGGGACTTGGACCCCAAGACTAAGAGGCGTAGCAGCTTTATAGGGGCCAGTGGCCCATGGGATACGCAGAAAGTTGCACAGTCATGTCGGTCCACACGCAGGTGGCCGATTGAATTACGTCTTACCCTATAGTATCCACTTGAGCTGGCCTACTACTTTGGTCAGAATCAGCGCAGTTTTGGGGGGCACAAAGCAGGGTTGCATTGTTATGAGCCTATTTCCAATTAGGGTGTGCCCAGCGGCTCGACTAGGGTGGGGCAGTGCCTTAAGCAATAAGCAGGTCATGTGGGGGTCCTACAGGAGGTGGCGGGTGCAGCACAAAATGGAGTTAGTCCTGCTCTGCTCGTCCAGGGGTAGGGGATTTTTGTTAAATTTCCTGGGTCCCACAGCCCAGCCCAGAGGATCCCCTAGCCTGGCCACACAGCCCCCACCTGCCTGTCAACCACATCGCTTCCCCTCCTGACTGGAGCCGGGAGCTGAGGCCCACCTTGTTTTCCCACCTCAAAGGAATGGCCTCGCCGAGCTGTACTGAGTGACACTGTCCCTCAGCTGCCCTCCTCTCTGCCTCACCTGCCCTCAGGCCAGGCTCACCCCTGAAGGGAAGACTGCTGGGTCCCAGACCCCTGAGGCCTGACTCCCAGGCCGCTGAGACACCCTCCGAGCCCCCCATCCCACAACCCTGCAGGGAGAACCTAACCGTCCTTCTCTAGGGGATCATGATACTTCCTGCAGTGACTCTGGCAGGAGCAGAACAAGAAGGGGCCCCCACCTACCCCCCAGGAATGAGCTGTGCACACAGGCTCTCAACACAGGGATGTTTGCCACCAACCCAGGAAGAGGTCCTAGGGCCAGGTGACCTGGATGGATCCCCCAATGGGCATGCTCGAGACCAGTGGGGAGAAGTGTGGGAGGGTGTGACAATGGGTGTCAGGGATGAGAAAGGCACACAGCTAGATCGCCAGTGGATTTCAAGGCTTTGAGACTTCCCCTGCCAAAGAGCCCTCACCCTTCTGAATACCCCACACAGGGACTGTCAACCCCAGGTGGCATGGAAGGGGCCCAGCTAGCCGTAGACCCCTGTGCCTGCAGAGGAGCTGTCTTCTGGGCTCAGGCCTCCTAGCCGCACACACAGGGGCAAGAGCGCTGCTCCTGGAGTCCCGACTTGCCACAGCACCTGTTCCCCCAGTGCAGCTACAGCAGCAGAGGTGAGGGCTCCTTTCCAGCCCTTGCTCTGGGTCAGGCACTGGGCCAAGGGGAGCTTAGTTAACCATCAGCCTTTATGCAGTACCCCCTTGTCATCATTCCCCCATTTTACAAATTGGAAACTAAGGCACAAGCCAATAAGAAAGAGCCTTGCCCAGGGTTACCCAGCTGGGGGTAAGTGAGCTGTTACCCAGCTGGGGAGTGACAGGGCCCTGGTTTGAGCCCAGGCCTGGGGGGGCTCCAGGGTCAGGCTTTTACTTCCACGCCAGAAGTATCTTTTCACCCTGAAGGTGAAACTGCCCAGCAAGAGCCCCTGCCCACAGTGTGGAATGAGTGCCTGGTGTGATGGAGATGGGTGAAGCACACCCAGGTCCCCCCCACCCCCACCCCAGCCAATCCATCATCCAGCAGCCCCGGGAGCCACTTTGGTGGTTTTGACCATTACGCAGTTTGAAATTATTTTTACTCTTAGCCAAATATTTAATTTTTGCCTATAATGGACAGTTGGTTAACGGCAGGAAGCATTAAAGAACACTGATAATAAAAGGCCGGCTCATGAGAAACAAACAAGTGGTAATAATTCTGAACATTTGCCTCGGGTGCTCTGCCCAGATCTGGAGTCCCCTTCGTCTGGTCCGAGTCCCTGGGCAGCAGCTCCTGCTGCGGGGGAGGCCCTGTCCGGCCAGCTTCCAGCTCCTGTCCCAGGGGAACTGAGACCCACCACACTCTGGACCTGCTACTTGGGCAAAAGTGATTGCACGTGAAAACTTCCTGAAACTTCTCGGATCTCGCCATTTAGAAAAAAACAAGGAAATTACAAAAACCAAGCGGATGATTTTTATTTTAAACAAACGTGAAATTCACGAATTCCAAACATTTGGGCCATGAGATCAGTTTTTGCCTTTTGTTTCTTTTTCTGCCCTGTATAGTCAAACGCGAGCCTCCATGTTACCGAGTCTCTGGTGCCAAAGCCACAATGTAATGGTAGGATGTCATCTTGAAACGTCTTTGTAGGAAGTCGTGCTTTTGTCTTCATAGCTCATTGATAATGAATGAAGGAGAAAGGCATCACTTGGTAAGTGAGGAAAGGTCACGTTTTGCCTTTAATCACGTATGTTCTTATTAAACATGAACTTTAAACTTTACTCCCAATAACATATCACAAAGACCATGTTTTAAGGGGCACCTGGGTGGCGCCGTCCGTGAGCAACCAACTCCTGGTTTGGGCTCAGGTCGTGATCTCGGGGTTGGGAGATCGGGTCTCATGGTGGGGGCTCTGTGCTCAGCACAGAGTCTACTTGAGAGTCTCTCTCCCTCTCTGTCTACCCCTCCCACTGTGCACGCGTGCTCTCTCTCTTTCTCTCTCTCTCTCTCTCAAATCTTTCTCGAAGACACGATTTGCGTAAAATAACTTCTTTATTGTAGACTGTCAAAAATAACAAAATACCCTCTAAGCTCCTAAGGATATTAGCAACGTGATATATTCCCATGAGACAAGTTCTCAAAGCTAAAGAGCTGAGGAAGGCTGCAGCGACTCCACTGAACTGCCTCAGTTCCCACGGGTGTGAAAAATAAGAAACATAAAAATATATCCTTTTCCCCCACTCGCTGAGGGACTAGATCTCCTGGTGGGTGATATCCAGGCCCACCCGGAGCAAGAGTCTTGCTTTGAGCAGCTTGATGCTGCAAGTTCATCCAAAGGGCAGATGCACGTGTTGATGATGGTTTGTGGAGTGCCCTGGGGTTAGGAGTTGGGCTGCCCAGCACACCGTGCCCAGATGCCTGGCTGCACTTCGCAATCCCTCTGGGTCCCCAGGACAAACGAGCAGGGCGCTCTGCCGTCACCTGGGCCGGGCCGTCCCTATGGTGAGGAGGGGGCCCCACGGCTCTGTCTGCTGCTGCGGAGGGGTCTCTGCAGCCAGATTCAGGGGCTTTCATGTTACTTCCCAGGCTTGTTACAGATGAAACCCACTGAAGACGAATCGCCACCATCTGTTAGCCGCGTCTCATGATTGTTCTAGAATGCCCTCTAACCAGCTCCTGCTCCTGGTTTGAAAACGTCGGCCTTGACAATGTTTCTGACTCTGAAAGATGGCAAGAATCATCCAAAGAACTGTCATTATACCACAGGGGCTTCCCCCCGCCACCGCCCACCCCCGTATACCTAGTTTTTCCTGACCTGTTGGAGAGCAAGTTGCCTGATTACAGCTGGGCACATCATAGGGCGTTGCTTTATGAAGACATTTCTTTCTATCTCTGCAGGACAATAATAAGAATCAGGATATCAGCATAGACTGGATGCTGTTACCCACAGGCCTTGGTCGTTCTTCTCCAATGATCCTAGATCCTGGGTTACTTTCCATCATTGTGTCTCTTTAAGTGTCTTTTTTTTTTTTTTTTTAAATATAGGGACGGTTCCTAAGTCTTTGAGTTTTGTGACATTGATTTAAAAAAAAAAAAAAAAAAGACCAGTTATTTTTGTAGAAGGTCCCTCATGTGGGATTTCTCTGGTACCTCCTCAGGTTCCAGGCACATGAGTGATGGTGTGTCCTTCTCAGGGCAGGAGACCAGAGGACTCGGGCTGTCCTGTAGCCCGTAACCCGTGGTGTTAACTTTGGTTGCTGGGTTAAAGGCAGTGTCTGCCCAGCTTCCCCACTGTGAAATTACGGGTTTTCCCTTTGTCATTAAGAAGAGGCTTGTGGGGAGATAGTTGGAGACTGTGCCAATATTCTGTTTTCCCTCAAACTTTCATCCACTGGCCTCCAGTGATGATTCTTGCCTGAAACAATTATCATTGTGATGTTTGCCAAATGATTTCCTAATTCCATCATTCTTCCTCACTTTACTGGTTGACTTCTGTGGTGGGGGTGGGGGGAGTCTCTGATTGGTTTTTAAACTCACTACTCTGGGGCTCCTGGGGGCTCAGTTGGTCAAGCCATCTGCCTTGGGCTCCGGTCATGATCCCCATGTTCCGTGGTCAAGCCCCACACAGGGGTCCCTGTGCCACGTAGAGTCTGCTTCTCCCTCTCCCTCTACCTACACTCTCTCTCTCTCAAATAAATAAATAGAATCTTTTTTAAAAAAATAAACAAAAAACAGACTTGCTACTCTAAACCTCAGGATGCCCTGCCTTTGGGAGCTAGGGGAAGTCAGGCCTCATCAGCTGCCTGGCTGTCCTGCATGTGTGAACCCAATGCCGGTGGAGAGGTGTTTAATGTGAGAGCCGTCAGCACCCTGTTACCAATACCTAGTGCTCTGGAACATTCTGGCCCAAGAACCCATCTGTGGGGCAGCTGTGTCCTGGCCCAGCTGGTGGGGGTTGGGGACGGTGTCTAGCGGCCCTCCCTGTCCCTTAAGGTCTGACTTGTCAGTCCTTCCGGCCCCATAGCTGAGAACTGGGGCTGGAGCGAGGCCCTTCTCTGGGGACCTCCATGGCACACCCCACACTCCGTCTCCTTCCAGGACAGAGAGACAGCCCTTCGGGGACAGAGCAGACCCTGGGTAACAAGGTGTGAGGGAGGACAGAGGCCCCAGGAGGGCGGCCTGGGGAGTGGGGTAGGTGGTCCGGCCAGGAGTGCCCCCCACCCAGAGCCCTGCGCAGCCCTGCTTCTTGTGGGAGAGCACCTCCCCCCACCTTTCTCACCTCCCTGTACCTCCCTGCACCTTCCCTACCTCCCTCCACCTCCCTGCACCTCCCTCTACCTCCCTGCACCTCCCTCCACCTCCCTGCACCTACTTCCACCTCCCTGCACCTTCCCCACCTCCCTTCACCTCCCTCCACCTTTCCCACCTCCCTCCACCTTCCCAACCTCCCCGCACCTCCCTGCACCTTCCCCACCTCTCTTCACCTCCCTTCCTGGGCCCCCTCCTAGGGTGGGCTGAGGCAGAGTGGGGGGGGGGGGCGGGCAGGAAGGACAGCCAGCAAGGTCTATCACCCAGCCCTGTGGACCTGCCTCTCCTCTCAGCCTCTCTCCTGTGTGTCCCAGTCCCACTCGATTGATAAAACAAATGTGGGGTGGGGAGGTGTGACTTAAAACAAATGAGGGGTGGGGAGGTGTGACTTTGCGTGAGACTACCTAGCTAGGTGTGGGTGAAATCAGAGGACGCCCAGTGGGCCCTGTTCTCAGCCTGTGTGTCGCTGCATCATGCTGCCTCCCCAAGTGAGGACTCCTGATACCCAGGGGGCCTCCTGGAGGAGGTGCTGAGGGCAGAACAGGCAGCTTAGGGAGAGGAGGTCTCCACAGCTATTGGTCAGTGATTGGACACTTCCTGTGAGGGGGAGCTCACTAAATCTCCAAGCAGCCCCTGTCACTGTGGGGCAACTTTCCGCGCAAGGAAGTGTGTCCGTTAGGAGTGCTCAGGCCATGTCTCTGGGCTTCAGTCCCCCGTAGTTCAGAAAGGCTCAGCAGTTGCTCACACCTGAGGTTTAGAAAGTCTTAGGAGACCCTCTGTGCCTCCCCCTCCCTCTGTCCCACCTACTGCAGTTCGAGGGCGGTTTCACCGCCCCCATGGACGTGGAGAAGTGGCCCTGATGGACGACTGGTTCCTGAGTGTGCTCCAAAATCGGCACATGGGGTGACCGAGGGCCTGTGGGGCCAGCTGTGGTGGGTGCTGACAGCCAGGCATTCACCGGGGAGTAAACGAGCCATTGGAGTGGCCTCTAAGCCTGCAGGTCCCCCGTCAGGCAGTATTTCTCTTGGGAGGTGACCGTGTGAGTATTTCGTAGTCAAGAAGTCCATCCTGCGAGGTCAGTTCCGGGATGAGTCCTTAGAGCCAGAATTGGCGCAAAAGCCAGAGGCTGGACATCTTAGGGCTCCTGATACTTGGCATGGCGCACATCATCGGCTCTCCCACCTGCGCCACGATGTGCTCACCTTCATCCCCTCCTGCAAGTACCTGACGGATTCCTGCTGTGCTTGGAAAACCCACAGCATGTGGTCCGGAACAGTGGGCAGGAGCCAGCAAACTCTGCAGCCTCCAAAAGGGTGGCTGGGGCAGGTTCTGCTTCCCGGCACGGCGTCATGGGCCCAGCCTGTTTGGCAGCAGGTAGTTAGAGCCGGACGCCTGAAGGGTGTTCCTGCCTGACATGCCAGCCTCTGAGGGCACGCCCGGGGTCCACAGGCCCGCCTGCAGGACGGAGGGGCGAGGGCCTTCTCCTGGAAACTCTCCACCGGGACAGCCGCGTGCTCTTCCCATGACATCACGCTGCCTACGAACATCTGAGGCCAAGGATTCTTGGAATGCCTGATTCACGCTGGAACAAAAATAATACCTCGCATTTATAATGTGCTTTTTGTTCTCCAAATGCTCTCCTGGCCTTGATGGTGCTGAAATTTCTGACCAGCCTGGTGACCCGGGCAGGAATGCAGAGGAGGTGGGGTTTGAGGATTCCCATTCTGCAGGTGGGAACAGTGAGCCCTGAGGAGTCCGGGCTGGGCAGGGCTGGCCAAGGGCCCTGGATTCCCGGGGTGTTGGCAGCAGCACCTCAGAAATGCCTGTGCAGTTGAGTGAGACTCAGGGGCCCCTGCTGCTATCCCCCAGGGAAAGCCACTTCTCTGTGGCTTTCTGGGCTACCCCAAGATGGAAGAAGGTGGCAAGAGCCTGCAGCTCCTGCTTCCCTCCCCAGGCACAGCCATTAAGTGGGCTCCATGGCCCCCGCCCCAGAATGGGCACCGGTGGGGGAAAGGACTGTTCCCAGCTCGCATGGAAACCCAAGGGCCACACGTGGCTTCTGTGGTTTTCCCCAGACGCGCTGGAGCCAAGGTTGGAAGCCGGATTTCCAAACCTCGACTCGGGCCCCATCCAGAGCCCTCCCAGGCTCTCCCCTCCCACGGGCCTCAGCTTCCCTGTTCCCAGTGGCCTCAACTCGGCCTTTGGCCTCTGCTTCTTCGTATCTAGCCTGTGTCCGCCTTGTGCCGCCAGCCCTCCATCCCTCCCCACTCTGGCCTTGGCCAACACTGGAGAGCCTCTGGATTTGCATTTGGATTTCAGGGGCTCAGCAGGGACTCAGGCTGCCCCCGGCCCTCAGGACCCTCCATCAAGCCTCAAAACTGCGAGGCCAGAGAGCGTGGTCAGGGAGGGCACACATGCTGAGACCAGACCGCCTAGATTTATACCCAGGCTCTACCTCTTGCGAGCCGTGTAGCCTTGGACGGGTTCTTGCCTTCTCTGTGCCTCCTGACCTCTCTGTAAAAGGGGGTTAATGGTAGTGCCTCCCTCTTTGGGGGCAGCGGAAGTCGTGCCCAGTGCACAGCTGGTGCTTCATATGTGTTGGCATGTTTTTATTACCGTTACTCTGTGTCCTTGTCACCGCACCGTCCCCTGTGTCAGGGCGTCTGTGGGCAGCGAGGGCCGCGTTGGGTTCGACCTTCACCAGCCCATCCTGAAACTCTCAGTAGTGTTGGAACGAGAGGCCTGCATTGTCCTGTTGCACAGGGTCCCACATGTTATGAGTCTGTCCTGCGTCTGTGACCCGGCTGCCACAGAGCTGGTGCTACTCTCTGTTTCCTTTCCTTCGTGACTCTTGTCCCTGGTTGCAGCCAAATAACCTGTTTCTGTGGTTTATGGATCAGCGACTGTCTGCACATGGAGCCTAAGTGCTACAGGGGCATAGCCGTGGGTCAGAGTCATCACCAAGCCCCCAGGCCGTGGCATGCATGGCGGGGGGGGGGGGGGTGCTTCCTGGAGGCATGCATGAGTGCCCAGCTTCAGCCAGACCCCGAGGGATGGACAGAGAGAGTTCCACCACATCCGAAGGAAGGGGATGCTTCCAAGGCCTGCAAGAAGAACACATGAGGCTATGCAGGGGTGTAGATGGGGGATCAGGCCATAATGCCATCAAGAGTCAGAAGGACAGGGAAGAGGCCTTAGGGAGCTGGGGAAGGCTGCTGGGCAGGGCCTTGGGGCAATGATGGGATCAGGAGATGCATTTGGCTGCTCCTGGGGGACAGCGCAACCATTGTCACCCATAGCCCCGGCTCCCCTGGTGCTCTGGGAGCTCTGCCCAGGGCGGGCAAGCCCACTGACACCTCTGATCACCCCACACTCACAGCACGATCTCAGAACATGTTTAATTCATGAGGTGATAGGGCCCCCCCAGTGGTTCAGCGGTTGAGCATCTGCCTTTGGCCCAGGGTGTGACCCCAGAGTCCTGGGATCAAGTCCCATGTCGGGCTCCCTGCATGGAGCCTGCTTCTCCCTCTGCCTGTGTCTCTGCCTCTCTCTGTGTCTCATGAATAAATAAGATCTTTAAAAAAAAAATTAATGAAGCAGCCTTCCCTCCCATCATGGTTTGCTCATGCGTTCTATGATTAGAAGAGTCTCTTCTCTGCCTTTGGGGGCAGGGGGTAGAGGCACCACTCGGACCCTCTTGTTTCCACCCCAGAGCATCCTGTGGGCCACATAAAAGTCAGGTTTCTGGCTTTCGATCCGTGGCAGTGGCCAGCCGGACTTCTGACGCAAACCTTTGCCTTGGCTGGCCGAGGCCTCAGTCCTGAATTATTTTCTTCCCAACTGTGCACACAAGGAGAGTCCCACAGGTGTGGGAGCGGGGGAGCCTGGAGCCTGGCTGGCCGTCGGAGGCAGCGGGAGTGTTCCCGAAGCACACAGGCGCCATCCTCCAGGGACCGCCAGCGGCCTGATGTGGGCACAGCCAGCCGACGCCGCCAGGACATTGGTGGTGGCCCTTGTGACCACGGGGAATGTAGTTGCATGAGTTGCAGTGGCATCCCGGTTCTCTGAACAGTGGGAGGACCTCAAACAGGCACCTGCAAAATCCCGTCATCTCGCATCTCGGGCAGTCCCTGAGCGTGGAGACAGATGGACTCCCAGAACAGGTCTCATCACTAGCTACTTGGGCAACCTCTCTGAACCGTGGCTCAGTCACCTGTGCCACTGTCACATACGGTCACTCCACAAGCATCACAGCCACCCCTGAGACGGGGCCACACAGCTGGAGACTGACGCGGAGCCGCACGCCCGTGGGGGGCCTCGAAACAGACCCAGGGGATTTCCATCACCTCCTCCAGCCCCAAGCACACAGTAGGTGCTCGGTGAACACAGGCCACCAGGACCCTGTGCCTCTGCCAAGCCAGTGGCACGTTGCCCTGGGGTGGCTCCCCGAACCTCCCACTTTCCCTGCTGAAGCATACCGGTCTTCGTGCAAACAGGAGCAGGCGTGTGTGTGGCCGGGACCCTGGTTCCCAGGCGCCACCTGCCCGCGCTGAGCTGGGCGGCCCGGAGCTGCCGAGGAGCCCCCGGGACACACAGCCTGTCACGCTCTGGCGCTGCCCCCGGGCTGGGGCGGGGAAGGTGGCACCCCGCACAGGGTGTGTGTAGGTGGGCAGGAGTAGAGGCGCCTCGGCTAGTAATGAGCAATCATCACTTTCTCTGACGGCAAGAAATATGAGCCCCTGCATAGTTTTAAAACCACTTGCCCTAGGAATTTTGCTTTCAGAAATTTTTAAGCAGACCTACAAATTATGTGGTAAAGTGTCCGACATGGAGAGAACCATAATAAGTCAGTGGCCCTCGGAATATCTCATTGGGAACAATTATGAAATAAAAAATGAACAGAGAGACGTTTGTCTGCATTCGGACTCCTGTTAGAATCATTTTTTTAAAACAAAATCTGAAGTTATTCTCCCTACACGCACCTCCCAAAATGCAGCTATGGTGTGGGGAACTTTTCTTTTTCCTTTTTTTTTTTTTTAATAAAAGAGCGCAATCTTAGAGTGAAACAAGACATCTGATTTCAGAACCCAAAGAAGAAAGAATAAACTAAATGAGTGGAAAAAGCATGGAAAAAGCATACTGACAATTTCCATTCTCCCCCCCCCCCCAAAAAAAGGCATTATTTCCCTAACAGCAGGTGTTGCCAGTAGCACAAGTGGAATATTAATCTAATCTCCTAAGCCATTCCTCTCCCCTCTACCGCCAGCACCAAAGGAAACTTCCCTAGAGAGATTAGAGCATAATAAGCAGACAGGGAGATGGATTTTTGCCTTTTTGTTTTATTCTATCTATCTATCTATCTATCTATCTATCTATCTATCTATATTTTTGCTTGCGAGGCTGCAAAATGACCTGTCTACTGTGTTTCCAGAACCTGGCCCCACACATCCGTACATCAGAGACCAAGTGCTTCCTTGCCTGGCCACGGGAGCAACTCCTCCACAGCCAGGCCAAACCTAAACCCACAGGTTTCATGGTAAGCAGCCAGCTGGCCCCTAAAGAGGTATTGATGAAACCCAGGACTAACAAACACAGAGGAGAGAGGAGCTGGTTTTGGCTGGCGCAGCTGGCAACCGCTGACAAATATTTGTGAATGGCCAGAGCAGGGAAGCCTGGGTCTCCAAGGTGGGGGCCTGAGGCCCAGCTCCCCCCTCCCCCTGTCTCCTTTGATGGCAAGGGCCCTCTCAGCCCCTTCCCAGGCCCAGGACGTGGGCCTCGTGTGGCCATGACCACAGCAGATCTCAGTGGTAACTCAGCCCTTCTGTCCTAAAGGACTGGATCGGAGGGCAAACGGGAGGCAGTCAGGAGGTGGGTGCTGGGTGCTGGGACTCGCCGACAGGCTGGGCACACTCTGGAGAGCATGTGGAACATCACCTCATGGAGCCTCAGTTGACTTACTTGTAAAATGGGAAGAAAGCTCCTTGACCAGCCTGCACTCGGAGACCGGTCCCAATAATCAGTGGCCCTGAAAGCTGATCCGAGCCTTGAAGAGGAAAGAAGAAAAGGGAAAGAGAAAGGCTTCATGCCTGTTGCCTCTAATGGCAACTGGCTCCTCCATGCCGCCTCTCCCAAGCGATCACCCAGCCGTCCAGCCCCCTGTCAGCCTTTTTCCTCTTGACTCTGATATCTTGACTGCCCAGTTAGGAGGGGGCCCTTAAGGATGGACTCCCAGACCTCCACTCCTGCTAGTGGACAGCACTCCGTGTGTGCAAAGGGGCTGCCACCAGGCCAAATGGGTCTGAGCACACCCTGCCTCAGCGCCCGGCCACCTGGGCATTCTTGGTCATTGCTGGCTGGCTCCGAGGGCCAGCAAGAGCAGCAGAATGTCTGCAAGACTGAGCTGAATTCTTGCTGAGCCCTTGACTCCCAACCGTGTAGAAATTCCCTCCTTCCTCCCCTAGGTGGAGAGAAGTTTTGTTTTGCTTTATTTGGGTGGGGGGAGGGGGGGCGCTCCCCCGCTCCCCCCCTCCCCCGCAAGAGGGAGGATGTTGGGCAGAGACAGGGAAATCCCTGATATAGCAAGTGGGAAGCCAGACAGTTTCAAGACAAATGCTGGGAAGGCCTTGGTCAGCCATCCTTTGGGGGCATTCCTTGAGCCATAGTTACAAATTTTCTAAATAAGGATGGGAAAAGTCATGAGAATCAAACATTATCTGCCAGGGAATTTCCAAGGTTCTTCTCTTAAAAATTACTCACACTCAGAACAAAGAGAACGGTAGGAGAAAGGGCAAATTATGAAAGTCATTGAAAACTAAAAGCAGGGGGAGGGTTCCGGTCTCCGTCGTGCGTGTACCCTGAGGAGCCGGAGGGCTGTGGAATTCCTTCTGGATCTCCCCATGGAGGTGGGTCTGTGCTTCGCAGGTGACTCGAGTCTCAGGCATCTGGACCTAGGTCTGGGCAGTGTGAAAGCCAGTTGGCGATCCTGGAAAGAAGCTGACCCAGTGACTCACTTGGCGGACAAGGCCCAGTGCTTCCTGGGCGCCTGTGTGCGTGATCCCTGCCCCGCACCGTGAATGCAAACTGACCATCTTCCAGAACTTACAGCCTTGGTCCTTTGATGGTCTCTGTTTTTAGGATGAATCCACTGGGCAATAAAATGGAGAGTTTTAGGCAGGCCAGCAGAGCCGAGGGGTGTTAGGTGGCAGGGCTGCCTCTTCCACGCAGGTGTCAGGGCAGCACGGCTTTTTGCACCAGCGATGCACATCAGACCCAATGAGATGGAACCTGGACACCCAGCGATGAGAACTACCACGCAGGCCTCACGAGAAGGACCCAGGGCGCATCCCAGCAGCCTGGCTCAGTTCAACACACCAGGCTTCTGCGGATGTTTCTATAATGACTCTGAAGTTGTTAAAATAAGTACAGACAACTAGGAACCCTGAACATTCCATTCTATATAACAGCAAACACAAGAGGACTCCGAAAGCCGGGGAGAAGCAGGCGGGCTGGAGACCGCGGCACCCGAGGAATGACACAGTGGTAACTTGCTGCAGTTTTCTGGCCGGCTGCACAGACCCCAGGCTTGGAGCTAAGGATCCAGCAAGCCAGAAACGCCGCTCCGAGGGGGACCAAACAGCCCTGACGACCTCCTGCCATGTAGCCAAAGGGCCTGGAAAGAAGGACCTGCTGCTTCACAAGGCAGAAAACTCTTGGATGAGGCAAAGCTCCCAGAAAAAAAGATAAATAAAAAAGTAGGCTCGGGCCTGACCCACACAAGCAAAGGCCAAGGAAGGAGCCAAAAGTTCACACTCACCGGGCTGGGAGGGGGCATCCAAGGCTCCAGCAGGGTGGTGTCAGAGAGGCTGAGTGAGGAGCGGGCACACGCTCCTGTGGGGTGCTGAGCACTGCCCCCATGTCTGTGGAGGCTGCCCGGGGAGCCTAGAATCCCACTGCCACCCGCAGGGTCAAGGCTCCCTGCCCCCGGTGATGTCAGTAGGGGCCACGTGGGTAGGAGCAGCGTGTACCCTTCCACCCCTGCCAGGGAGGCGTCAGTGTGGAGGCCCAGAATCCTCCCTGCTCACCAGCAAAGAGGAGCCGCTCGGGGTGTCAGAGAAGGCCCAGGAGGGGACCCAACCTCTACTCCGAGCCGTGGCAGCCCTCTCTGCTCCTGGGGCAAGGTCAGAGGAAGCCAGCTCAAACAGTTCCAAGGCTCTGGACTTAAGTCCACACTCACATAACATAATACCCAGAATGTCCAAGTTTCAACCAAAAATCTCTTAGTCATGTTGACACCCAGAAAGATCTTGAAGGAATGAAAAAACACAATCGATCCCAATACCCAGATGACAGAAATGTTAGAATTATCAGACAAAAGACTGTAAAGCAGCCAGCATAAAAATGCCGCGCGAAGAACAGTTAGGAACATGCTTGACACAAAGGAAACGTTAGGCCTTGGCAAAGAAATAGAAGCTATAACAAAATTACCAAATGAAACTTAATAGTTGCAAACTCAATGCATGGGCTCAAGGGCAGCAGGGACGGGGAAGAACCAGCACTGTGCAAGCAAGGCAAATGATCCGATCTGAGCCACACCGAGAAAATGGGCAGAAAAAGGGCAAAGTGAACAAGCTTCTGGGACCTGGGAATCCGTAATAGCCTCTCTAACATCCGTGTTCTCAGAATCCATTCAGTAGAAGGAGGAAAAGGATGGGTTTGGAGTTACCCAGAGAAATAATGACTACAAGCAGCTTGTGCGTTGCTGGTGGGAATATAACCTCTCTGGAAAATAGTTCAATGGTTTGGGCTTTTTTTTTTTTTTCTCTTCTAAATAAGCGACAACCCTGGAGCGCCTGGGTGGCTCAGTTGGTTGAACAGCAGACTCCTGATTTCAGCTCAGGTCATAATCTCGGAGTTGGAGAGGCTCCACACTCAGTTAGGAGTCTGCTTGGATTCTCTCGCTCCCTCTACCCATCCTCCTGCACATGCTCACTCTCTCTCTCTCTCAAATAAAATCTTTAAAAAAAAGATTATTATTATATTCATTTATTTATTAATGAGAGACACAAGAGAGAGGCAGAGACACAGGCAGAGAGAGAAGCAGGCTCCCTGCAGGGAGCCCATTGTGAGACTAGATCCCAGGACCCCAGAATCACGCCCTGAGCTGAAGGCAAACACTCTACTGCTGAGCCACCCAGGTGCCCCTAAATAAAATCTTTTGTAAATTTTTTAAAAAAATAAACAACTACCCTGTGACCCAGCAATGGCACCCCCCAGAGAAATGAAAACTTATGTGCACATGAAAACCTGCACACAAATGTACCTAGCAGCTTTGTACATGGGAGCCAATACCTGGAAACAACCCAGATGCCTTGCAGCGGGTAAACAGTTAAACTCACAGATGCGTCCACAAGGGAACACAACTCAGCCGTAAAAAGGAGCAAACTATGGAACATGCAAACCACATCCTCCCCCCCAAACTGGGATGGGATGCCTCTCCAGGGAATGATGCTGAGTGAAAAAGCCAATCCCCCCAGGCTACATACTGTGTGATTCCATTTATATAACTTTCTAGAGCTGACAAATTGTAGAAATGAAGACTGGATTAGTTATGGCCTGGGGGGCTCAAGAGGAGGGGCTAGAAGGGGAATGGACACCTCTACAGGGGCAACAGAAAGGCATCCTAGGAGCCATGGGAAGGTTCTGTACCCTAGTCAATGTCAAGATCCCATTATGATCTTGTACCTCAGTCCTGCAAGATATTACTGTGGAGGAAACCAGGTACAGGATGCAAAAGATCTGTGTTATTTCTTAACAAATGCATGTGAATCTGTAATTGTCTCATAATAAAAAGTTCAGAAAAACAAATTCATGTCCGGGGCACCTGGATGGCTCAGTTGGTAAGCATCAGACTCGATTTCCGCTCAGGTCATGACCTCAAATCATGAGATCCAGCACCCCCGTGGGGCTCTGTGCTAGACGTGGAGACTGTGTGAAAGCTCGTGCACTCTCTCTCTCTCTGCCCCTCCACCTCTAAAAAAGAAAAAGAAAAAGAAAAAGAAGTTCACGTTCACTTAGAAAACACAAATTAAAAACAAAACAAAAAAATCTTCATCCCATCCCAGAGATAACCACCATTAGTATTTTGGTGTGTCTGCTTCCATATTTTTCTATGCACATAAATATTTGCCTTGAAAAATAGCACCATGCTACACATTCTACAACACATGTTTTCTTCCATCAACAGAGTGAAGTCTTATTTTTTTTTATATTTTATTTATTTATTTGAGACAGAGAGAGAGAGAAAAAAAAAGAGAGAGAGCATGAGCAGGGGGGAGGGGCAAAGGGAGAGGCCTGCTCCCTGAGGAGCAGGGAGCCCGACTTGGGGCTCCATCCTGGGACCCTAGGTTCATGACCTGAGCCAAAAGCAGACTCTTAGCCGACTGAGTCACCCAGGTGCCCCAATCAGAGTGAAGTCTTATCCTGTATTCTTAATGTTCGACATTCAATTTCCCCCAGTTAAACAGTGCTGTGGTGAGCGTCCTTGTACCTACATCCCTTTTTTATTTTTTTTATTATTTCCTTTGGATAAATTGCCACAAGTGGAATTACAAGTTCCAGTGGTTTACACATTCTAAAGGCTCTTATGACAAATCGTCAAATTCCCTCCAGAGGGATCCCTGGGTGGCGCAGCGGTTTAGCGCCTGCCTTTGGCCCAGGGCGCGATCCTGGAGACCCGGGATCGAATCCCACATTGGGCTCCCGGTGCATGGAGCCTGCTTCTCCCTCTGCCTCTCTCTCTCTCTCTCTCTGTGTGTGACTATCATAAATAAATTTTAAAAAATTTTTAAAAAAATTCCCTCCAGAAACACACTGATTTCTGCTTCTAAGATACACTGCGTTGTTGTTACCATTTGTGTGGAAACAAAAGGCTATACTCCTGTCTCTCACTTAACAACTTTATTTACCACCTGAAAACCCTGCCAGTAGGGAAAGCTTTTCAATGGAAAAAAAAAATCGTTTTCATTCATTTTAATGGGAAAGTGGTATGTTTAACCTCAACCCCAGGTGCCTCCAGATTTTCAGATACAAAATATCGGGTGATCTGATCGTTGAAGCCGTTTACATAATAATGGGCTTAAAGTAAATTAATACCTTTTTGTACAGAAAATGCGTTGCAATGAAGGTCTGTTGTGCCCATCGAAGAGATGGGTCACAGACGAGGGTGTAGTCCTCATTCTTTAGAAGGTAGTCTTCTTTCTGCAAGCTTGCTTTACTGACGATGCAACGTCAGTTGAGGGGCTCGCAGTCGTCCTGTTCTACTTCTTCACTTCCCATAAAGTCATGACATGGAAAACACTGGAAGGGTATACATGCAAGGACATCCGGAGACGGAAGCAGCCTTGGTACACAGACTGGAGGGTCCCCAGGATGCCCCCTCCCATCCCTTGCTTGCCTTCAGTGCACACATCAAAACGTTTGGGGTTCATCCCATGTGCACACCTCAGTTTTGTTCCACGTGATATTATCTACCTTAGCAAATAGTGTGTCCAGTAGATCAGTGAGTCAAGTGTCACTTTTGTATGAGTTGGCTCGGACTCCCGTAACAAAATAATCGATGACAGGGTTGGCTAAACAACGGAAATTTTGTTTCTGAGAATTCTAGAGCTGAAAGTCCAAAGTCAAGGTAGCTGCAGGATTAGTTTCTTCTGAGGCGTCTCTCCCTTGTAGATGGCTGTCTTCTTGCCACATCCTCACATGCCTGCAACCCTGGTGTCTGTGTCTACATTTCCTCTTGTTGTAAGGATGCCACCAGTCAGATTGGATTGGTGCCCACCGTCGTGGCCTAAGGGATTAATTTAATCCCCTCTTTAAAGACCCTATCTTCAAATCCAGTCACATTCTGAGGTCGTAGGGATTGGGGCTTCAACATATGAATTGAAGGGGATGGGGACGCAAAATTCAGCCCATAACAACCTCTCCTTGCGTATTTTGTCAGTGGGCTTAGGGGGTTGAAATGTCAATATACCCCCAAAAATGGTTGCTTAACAAATGATAGAACTTTACAAGAGCCATTATGGTGAAAATTCATTAATAGGATATTTGTTACC
Source organism: Vulpes vulpes (assembly GCF_048418805.1). Lineage (NCBI taxonomy): Eukaryota > Metazoa > Chordata > Mammalia > Carnivora > Canidae > Vulpes > Vulpes vulpes. The sequence goes on from NC_132792.1 coordinate 80,491,498, forward strand.
AGAAGCAGGTCTGAGTGTACATCTTTGCTGGAACACATGTGCCTGGAATATGTTTGGAAGATGCCCCCACAAGGGTAACCATTGCTTCCAGAGTAGCTGCAGGGTGGCTGTGGCCCAAGTCAGAAGGATCCACTCCTCTAGGGCTCGTTTTAACTCTGCTCCCCACACATGTGCTGACGTGTGTTCCAATAAGGGAATAAAATAATACTTTAACGCAAGGACCCATTTGAAGCCCTCTGTAATCCCAGGGACCTGCTGTATCTGCAGGCCCTACAGAGCCTGGCACAGAGGAGGTGCTCAGTAAGGGAGCTGAAGGAATGAACCGGTGAACGACTGACTCAGTGAACCGCTCTCCTAGCGCTTCGCCCGGGGGACCCTGAGCAGTCCTCCCAGTGACCCTGTCTCTCTCCTTTGGTTTGCAGACGGCAGCAGAGACCTCCAGGAGGGAACAAGCCCCAGCAGCACAGTGACCACCAGCCGGGCAGTGCCAAACACAACAGGGACCACCAGAAATCCTACCAGGGGGGCTCGGTGCCCCACTCCTCAGGAAGGCCCACCCATCACGGCTACAGCCAGAACCGGCGCTGGCACCATAGCAACATGAAGCACCCACCGGGCGACAAGGGGGAGGCAGGCGCCCACCGCAATGCCAAAGAGACCGTGACCATGGAGAGCCCCAAACTTGAGGACGCCCTGGGGGACACCGGGCACAGCGGCCTTGAGCCCCCCCTCAGCCCTGATGCCCCCACCCCAGGGGCTCCTGAAAGGCTGCCCCCGCAGCAGCCAGGGGGTCCGGAGGCTGAGACAAAGCGTAAAGACAGTGTTATTCCCGAGCGCATCGGGGAGCGGCCCAAAATTACCCTGCTCCAGTCTTCCAAAGACAGGCTGCGGCGAAGGCTGAAAGAAAAGGTACCGGTAATTGAATTTTTGTTGTTCTCTTGCACCAGGGAGGACGGCACGAGGTAGGCACTTCGGTGGGTGGGCTCGGGTTTGAGGTGGCCCATCACTGCCGGGGGGACACTCGGCCACTCGGCGGCAGGCCCGGGCCAGCTCTGCGAGAACCCCTCGAGCACCTCCCATGGCTTTCTAGATCCCATGGGAGGCCCAGGTGGGCACCAGCCCCAGCCTGAGAGGGAAGTAGGGAGGCAGGTGCATATGCCAGAGGAGGATGGGACGGGTGCCGGGAAGGCCTGGCTCTCTCTCCAGCCTTCTGTGTGGTCAGACACTCACTGCCCTGGTAGTGGAAACAGGGCATTTGGGGGAACCTCAGAGTTGATACAAGGTGGACCAATGCTTCTCCCCCAGGTAAGTGCCAGCCTGCTGCGGTCCCCGCCCGGGGGGAGAGGGCAAAGGTGAGTCAGGAAGAGTGCAGCAGACCTCAGCTTTGTGTGGTTCTCCTCCTTCATCAGTCTGCAGCCAAGGAAGGGCCTAAGGGACAATACTGGAGGAAGCCTTCACCCCTGGCATCCCGCAGGTGCTGCCCTGCACTGGTGCAGCCCTGAGAGTGGGGACCTTCTTAAATGTTGCCTACCCCTGCCCCGAGCCTCTCTTTCTTCACTTTACCCCTGGCCCTGGCTTCCAGAGTTGGCCTGGCTCGCTGATTCTGGAGGATATGTCCCTGTGCCTCTAGCCAAGGGATAGGGCTCTGTCACTGGCAGCATCAAATCCACTCACTCTCTTACCCTGAGGAACCATTCCCGAGAAAAGCCGATTTGTCCCCAGACCTCCCCAGAGTCCTCCTTCTGGGGCTTCTGCAGAGCTCGAAGCTCTGGGCATCTCCCCGGCCCCTCTCAACTGCCTGCCCTCCTCTACCTTTTGCCCGAGAAGCCAGGCCCAGTCCACACTCTGGCAGGACAAGGCAGGTCAGGCCTCTCCCCCAGCCAGGGCTTGAAGCTGAGATGCTGCTCCTGGCATCTTCATGGCCCCGAGCTCCCACCACACTGCTCCCTGTGGGGCAAGCAGCTGTGAGGTCCAGGAGGAGAGCTTCGCTCATTTCCTTACTTTTCAAAGGTGTAGCCATTCCCAGCTGGTGGCCAGTATGTCCTGTTCTCCTGAAGACCTTCCAAGACCTATTCCCACAGCCTGGCCAGGGAAGGGAGGTTATTAATTACATTCCCTCCGTCTCTACTATGTGTAGCTGTAGAGTCATGGAGGGGAAATAGCACAGGCTTTGGAGTCCAGCAAACCAGCTGGTGCTCATTCTGCCTTTGACTGCCTAGGTGACCTTGGGCAAGTCACCTAACCTTTCTGAGCCCCAGGTGACTCATCTGTACTCACCTTACAGACAAACCATGAGGATTCAATGCCATGACATGTGGAAAGGCCTCCTGAGTGGTGGTTATTTTATATGCAGACCGCTCTTCTGCCCTGGGGCTCAGATAGATGGAATATGTTTGGAAGATGCCCCCACTATGGTAACCCAGATAGATGGGCAAGGAGGGGATAGAACCCATACATGGGTTTCAGGGACTCTCCTTCGGGGAGCCCGCCTAGATTCCTAGGCCAGGAGGACATTGGCGTAAGTGGTGGCAGGGCTCAGGAAAAGCTGAGCCCTGCCACCAATCTCATCTCACCAATCTCCTCATCTCACCAGTGAGTAAACTGAGGCCCAGAGAGTGAAACCACTGCCCACAGCCCTATGACTAGAAGCAGAAAGCAGGTTCTAGCACCCTGGTCTCTGCCTCCCAGCCTAGAGCTCTCCGTGTTGAGAACAGAGGGGCAAGCATGGGACCTCCCTTTGTATCCCTTGACCCTGCCCTTCTGCCCTCTCTCATATGCCAACAGGTAGGGCCATTACATTCTTGGCCATCAATCTGTGGCATTTGAATAGATACTTTGGAGTCCGTCAGATACCATTTTCTTCCTTCTCCAGCCTGGGTCTGACTCACTTGCCTTGAAACTTCTTGAAGGTGTTGAGTTTGTTGTTTGAAATTTCCTTCCTGAGAGTGGCAGTCGATTTAGTGGCACGTTGCAGAATTTCTTGGTGGATAACATTTGTTCTAGAAGTCCAGCAGGGTCTCCATAGGGCACAAAACCAGGGCCACAATTGTCTTTGGGCTGTAGGAACCAGGAGTCTGGAAGATAAGATTTAGCCATTCCATGGACACCTTTAACCAAGGTAGCAGGCATTCTGGATACTTCCCTCCTTCCTGCCCTCATTTTCCCTTACACTCAGTATTTCATTTGTTATCTTATTTCATCTTGTACAAACCCCATTAAATCATTTCTAGCTTGAGGCATTTTATGGGTAAGTAGACAAACACAGCCAGTATATATGAATCCTGGGTAAGTGCTAGAGCTTGCAAGAAGGATCAGCCCCAGATGCTACGGGAGCCAAGAGAAAGGTCAGCAGAGGACCCTGGGGCTCGAGGGTCCCTGGTGGAGGTCAGCATTCCCAGAGGTGCCAGACCCCAGATTCAAGAAGGTAGGATTAGATCCGTTCTAAGGGCAGCAGCCCTCCCTCCACTGGTCCCCCATCCCCCGCAGTAACCTCGGCTCCACTCAGGTGCGCCTCGGTCTGTCTTCCATGCCCCCCAGGACGAAGTGGCCGTGGAGACCACCAACCCTCAGCAGAACAAGATGGACAAGTTGATTGAGATCCTGAACAGCATGCGGAACAACAGCAGTGACGTGGATACCAAGCTCACCACCTTCATGGAGGAGGCCCAGAACTCGACCAACTCTGAGGAGATGCTGGGGGAGATCGTCCGGACCATCTACCAGAAGGCTGTGTCTGACCGCAGCTTCGCCTTCACAGCCGCCAAGCTGTGTGACAAGATGGCACTCTTCATGGTGGAGGGGACCAAGTTCCGGAGCCTGCTTCTCAACATGCTTCAGGTAGGCAGACACCACCTGCCGTGCCTCCCCTCCCCAGACCCCCCCCGCCCCCCGCTGAGGGTTGTTACTAGAGAGAAGGCTGCGGATTCTGACCACGGGTGAACTTTCCCCAAGTTCCACCCCAGCTTGATTAATTATAGAAAATAAAGAGTCACTCGAGGGGCAAGGGGCGAGTGTCAGATAGGCGTGTGTTTGCGTTCGTGCTCCATGGTTACGATGGACCGGTATAATTTTATACGTGTTTCATGTTTAACCAGCCCTTCCCTCTTTCTGTTTCCACGATAAGAGAGCTGACGCTTGGTCTTAACCAGTCTCTATGTTTGACCTCTCCGCGTCCCAGCAGACGCGAGCGTGCTGTGGACTTCTCTGCCCCCTCTTCTTCCTGCCCTGGACCACGACCCCCCGCCCCCCAGCCCCCGGAGGTGGTGTAACTGGTGCTTAGATGGCTGTGAGCAGAAAGCGTTTGATCTGGCTGCCGATACACTAAGCTTCCCGGGACCACTTTTGAGGCAGAGGGAAAGCCTGGAGATCAGAGACTGTCTCATTCCTTGGTGCCTTCTCAGAATCCCTCCAGAGAGCTCAGTCCCAATTCCCCTACATTTCTTCCTCCACGGTGCTGGCGTGCAGTGCTGGTTTCATCAGCATCGGCTGATGTGTCGTAGGTTCCGGTGTGGGCACTAGGCTGAGGCTGGCAGGCAGGCCCTGGTGCATCTCATGAGCTCGGGTCCAGTACCCACTCTTCTGTCTCAGGTCCTAGCAAGTGAACTGGCGGCATCAGGGAGCGGCAGCAGGTGGCATGGCATGGCCACCACGCTGGGGGACCCTCGGCGGGGGAGAGTTGTCTTGACCCTGACTTTGTACCTGGGACTAGTTGGGATGTGAATTGGTTTCCAGCGCAGGTCACGTAGGACAGGAGGCTGGGAGGTCAGACAGCAGAGTTGCAGGACTGGAGGGGACCACCTGCAGGTCTGTCTGAACAAGCACAATAGTGTGATGGGTCACCCAAACCACAGCACTTCCAAGAGGTGCAGGGGCTGTCTCCATGATCTCCACCCAGACACCAGGCGCTCACCGAGGCACGCGGTCACCCTGGGCTCAACCACCTGATTCGACATCTGCTGTCTCCTCCCCCATCACGGGGAGGAGGGAGCCCCCTCTGTGTGCTGCCCATAGGGCTCTTCACTGCTGTCCTCCCCTCTTCCTGGGGAGTCTGCTCATTGCAACCTGAGACCTCGCTGGCCAGCCCTGGCTATTTCTTTCCAGCTCCAGGCCCCGATCAGGTTCCCATTCCTGGATCGCCCACGCTCCCCTGGTGATGAATTCCCGCATTACCTGAGGGATTTGCACATCGGGCATGTTCCTCATGGGCCGGAATGTCCTGGGAGTGTGTGGAGGGCAGCGGCAGCAGGGAGTGGCCTGTCTGCCACGTACTGCCAGGCATGGGGAGTTAGGGAGGGATCGGCCTTCAGCTTTGGCTCTTGTTCTTTTTCAGAGAAGGGCCAGACTTGTAGACAATGGCTGCCAACCCCAAGCAATGTCACCGGAGCTGGTGGCGGAGGGACAGACAGGGTGTAGGGGCAAGTGCACCCAGCTGGGAAGGGTGCTGGCCATGGGTCCGCCCAGGTTCCAGCCCGGGTCAGGCATTTCATCCAACCATCTATGGTCGGAGCAGCCTTGCCCACAGTGTCTGGCGGGGCGTCCGTCCTGGGACATGCTCAGCCACAGAGGGGTCCGTGGCATACCTGCCTGTCCATTGGCCGCAGGGCGGGCTGGCTGAGCACAGCAGGAAGGAAATGTGTGTGGCCCCCCTGGACTCAACGAGGCCTCTTTGTATCCTCAGCTAATAATGTCTCGTGGAAATAGCTTTGCCAAGAGACACAGTCTGGCAAACATGAGCGCGGGGCAAGAACACTAACCTGAACGCCGGGAGATGGGGCTTCTTGACCTGGACGAGTAGTTGTCCACTGGAGCTGGGCCTCGGGAGGGGCTGGGCTGGGCTGCAGGGCTCTCATTAGTGTCCCTCATGGGTTCCCGCTGCCAGAGATGAGTCAGGGGCCTGGAGATCGAGCACGAGGGGCCCCATGGGAGCCCCTCCTCCCTCACTTTCTCTGAGTGCTGCCGCTGCAGAAGATGGTCCAGGATGCCCCTTGTCCTCAGAAACCCACCCTCCAACAGCCTGGCTCTGTGACACCTACGGCTTGTGCTTTGGGAGCTAGCCCAAAAGACCCGGCCCTCCGATGCCACCTTGTCTCTGGAGCAGAGGACAGCTGTCGGTCCCACATCTGCCATTTGCCTGGGTGGAAGATTAGTGGGTCAGGTATTTAGAAATCTAGAACTCCCCAGCGGTCCCCATGCACCCCCTCTCCACCACCTGCAGCCCCGGCTTTCGTATAGGCTGAGGAGAGAGCCCCTTGAAGGCCCCATGGGGAGGCTGGATGTGCTCCTGATGGGGAGGGAGTCAATTCTCTGGACACGAGGTCCAGAGGAAGCCAACCCCGTGGGTCTGATTGGGCGTCCTCGGGACCTGCTGCTTCCCTCTGGCCCCGAGGAGGTGGCAGATGGAAGTCAGCGTCCCAGGCAGTATGATTCACGGCCATCCACCACCCCAGGCTCACAAGGTACAAGAAAAGAGGGAAGCGGATGTGGCTCATCAAACCCCACTTGCCTTCTCAATGCCCACGGGGGTGGCTTTTTTTCTTACTTGCCTTCATCTTCTAGCAGACCTGGTTTGTATCCCTCTCCTGGCCTGGGCCGGGCCCACCCCAGGGCTCTTCCCTCCCTTTTCTCCCTCTGCAGTTCATACTTAGCTCCATCCTCCCCAGGCCCACTGCCATTCAGTGGCCTCAGAGATGCCCCTCGTGTGGCCAGACAGTCTGCTGCCTTGATGTCAGAGCCCCAGCCTGGGATGCTGGCTGCAGTGGGGCAAGGGTGTGATGTGCCCTGTAAACACAGCTCTCAGCACGGGCTTTGGACCGTGCCCTCCTGGGCGGACTGCTTTCGCTGCCCAGGTTTCGGCTCTGGGGGCCAACAGCATAGCAGGAGAGGGGCGGGCTCTGCTGTAGTGGACCCTTTGGCAGAGGCGTGAGAGCTGCCTCCAGGAGGACTGGGGTGCAGACCCTACAGGGTGGCAAGTGGGGCCAAAGGGAGGTCAATGGACCTTCCACCCTTCCCAGCCAGACTCAGCATCGTCATCTCAAGGAGCCCCGGTACACTGCCCCCATAGGCCGAGACAGTGCCAGAGACCCTAGGCTCTCAGTGGACCCATCACCCACCCCAGACCTCAAAAGTGGTCTTTCGGTTTTGATGTTTCTTGTAAACATAAAAGTTCTACTTAGTAAACAGACATTTCTCCAACGTCTGTTATGCGATAGGTCAGTGCTTCTCAGACTTGATTGTGCTTTCGAATCACAATTGTGGTATTTCACTTAAATGCATGTCCTGGTTTGGTAGCTGCGAGCACACCCTGAGCTCTTCTTCGACCGGGTCTACCTAGGTCGAAGGTGATGCTGGTCCTATTGGCCCAGGGACCTTACACTTTGCAGTCACGAGGCATTGTATTGGGTGGCTGATGGTCTGTGGGTGACGGGTCAGCTTCACAGTTGGGCCAACTGAGGCACTGTCTTCTATTTGTGTGATTGTCCGGTGTGGAGAATCCGGCCTGGGAACTCTGAGTTTCAGCCACCAGGTTTTCTGTAGGCCAGTGGTTCTCAGCCTAGGCGTCCATTAGAATCCCGTAGAGAGGAGCTTTTAAAACACCGGTGCAGGGGTCCTGCCCTAGACCAGTCGCATTTGGTTCTCCGGGAACAGAATGGCCATCCTTCCGAAAGAACTCTGTGCCACCCCCCTCCCCCTGCCCAGGGATTCTGCTGTGTAGCTGGGTAAGCACCACTTGTTAGGAAGATACTCCAGAGATGCCCTGATTGGGCCACCATGGTCACTTAGGAAACAGCTGGTCCTGCCTGTCATCTGTGAGCCAGTCAAAAAATCTGCACCAGGTACTGGACTCTTTGCTGAGTAGTGTGGGGGACACGGAGCCTGAACTAGTGAGTGGACACCAGAAAGCAGGAGGCACGGCAGCTGGGACGGTGCCTTCACCGCACCGGGCCTCGGGTTCCCGTCTGGACAGCGAGAAAGCTGTTCCGGGCTGTCCCAGAGGGCCCTTTCTCACACCCCTCCCACCGCTCCAGGGGATTCCTCCTGGAGCCACGCCGCACTTCCCAGGCCGGAGCCCAGAGCCACCTCTCCTCACCAACGGCCCTGTTCCCCTCTGTCCTCGGCTTGTCTCCCCATGTCCTTTCCCTTGTTCTTGGCCTCGGACGTTTGTCGGAGCAGCTATCACATGTTTTAGGAAAAGGACCTCACTCTGAACCTACGTGGCTGGGGTATGCCAGAGGCCAGGCCGCCCAGTGAGGCCAAGGATCTGATCCGATTCGCTGCCTTGCATGTACCACTCTGCCCCCTCCCACCCAGCTCCCGGCCTTGCATTTGCAGGGTCCCTCACCCACTGGAGTGTGCACACTGATATCCTCTGACCTCCAGGAGAATGTGGGTTGCCTGGGACCCCCGGGTTACAGAGGCCACCAAAACTCGGCCTCCATCCTCACAGGGAATTGCAATATGATGATGGGGTTGGAGTGGGAGGGGGAGGCTCCAGCTTCACGAGGCGGGGGAGAATGACTGTGCCTCTTTTTATGGGACCTTTGGAATGAGAGGAATTGGAGGCCTGAGCTCCCTCCGCCCCCCGCTGCTCTGTCACCACCCCAGGCCTCCCACTTGGGCTCCAGGAGGGCTCCTCTGCCAAGATATGGCTGGGTAGTAGGAGTTCAAGCCCTCCTCTGTTGAAATGTGCATGCCCTGTTTAGCCAAGAGGTGTCTGCATCTGAGCTATGCAGAGCAAAGTATTATTAGAGCAAGCATCAGTATGTCTGGAACCGACCCCAGCTCTCCCTAGCAACCGTTGCCAACAACACATCCAACAGAAGGATGCGATACCTTTTTTGAAAAAAACAAAAAACAAAAAAGGAAAAAAACAAAAAAAATACTCCTCTCAACTCAAGTCGTAAACACAGCAGGGCTGTTGGGAAAAGAAACGCCGAGTCAGAATCTGGCGTGGGACCAGATTTCAAAATAAATTGCTCTCCACCGGCACCTTCTATAAGATGGTCTCTTAAAAACAAACAAAACAAAACAAAAAATTGGCCTCAAGCTAGAGAACAGATAAACTCTTGCCTTTCTGGCTGGGGTCACCAGGAAGCTCTATGTTTGGGGCTTTGGATCCTCAGAAACTCCACTGGGTGGTGCCAGGGGCTGCATGGGGCTTCCGTGGGGTCTCTGGGAGTGATCTGAACTATGGGTTTTAGGCCCAGAAAGCACACTCAAGATTTCCTGCTCTGGCTGCCCCATCAGCAAATCAGAAACCTAAGACACATCTTCAGGGCTGTATGACACATACACCCTCCTCCTGCCCCATTTCTCCCATCCTCTGTGCCCTGTCCTGGTCTCACATTTGCTGCCTTGGGCACAGGCACTGGGCCATCCTTCTAATTGCTCTCATCAGTGAGAATGTCCTTCTCTCCTAGTTATCCCACAGGAAAATTAAGCTTGTTCCCCCTCACCTACATTCTGGAGTTCCTAACGCCCATCTTTTACAGGGAGAGGGGGGAAGAGGAGTGAACGTTGATTCTTGGGGTCATCAGCAGCTCCAAATGTGAAGTCCCTGAGAGCAGGAGTTCTGGCTGCATTGGCATCGGGACTTGGACGTCGTAGGTTCTCAGGAAATGCCTGTCAGGGAGGGACGGAGACCTCAGCCCTGGGGCCGAGCGCTCCCCCGTGTGTGTGTTGGGCTCCCCCCTTCATGAGCCCTTCGTGTGTGAATGTCAGGACTCTTTCTGACCCGGGTCCCAGGACAAGAATCCTTCTCCATGTTTACAGATGAGAAAAGTGGCTCGAGAAAGCTGCAAGCCTTGCCCAAAGCCACGGGGTTGCACCCCATGCCCCAGTGCCACCCCGCAGACATAAGGATAAGGGTCAGAAACTTAGAAAGATCAGGAGTCTGTCTCATGAGGCTGTCCATGGAGATTCCAAAACCCACCCTTCTAGAATAATTCCACTGCACTTGCAGCAGCCTCTGAATCTGAGCTTTCTGGGCCAACGGGGGCTGAGGGTGTGTGAGGAAACCCCTTCCCATCTCTGTTGGCTCTATCCAGATGAACACCCGGGGCTGCTGTGCCCAGGGTTGGGTCCAGTTCTCGGCCTCGCACCCTCTCTGCTCAGCCCTCCCTCGCTTCTGCATGCCCACTGGCTGAGCTGATGTGCACTCCAGGCATGTCAACTAATTTTGCTGTTGGCCCGAGCTGGGCATACCCAGAGATAGAAGCACATTGTTCTGTGCATTCCAGAGCTGAGTGAAGCCCTGGGCCGTACCCACCCCGAGTTCCCCTCCACTGGCTGCTAGAAATCAAGAGGGGATAAAATGGAGGGCTCAGGGCAGTGCAGACCGCTCCCCATGGGCAGGCAGTGCATGGCCGTCGCAAAGACCCACACAAGGCCTTTCTTTAAAAAAAAAAAATTAAAAGAAGTTGCCCCACCCGCTGGCTGGGGTGTGAGCGCCCCTCGAGTCGCCCACACTGAAGCCCTCGCCCTGAGGCCGTGGGCTGGCACACACACGTGCCCCCAATGGGGGGTGGGGAGCACCAGCCAGTCTGCCTCACTGCCATGGGAGACCAACTGTCACAGCAGCGTGGTGCCCCGGTCTGAGTCGGCGCAGGTACTGCCACTGTACCGGGGTCTGGAGGGGAGCCGGCACTTGGCCAGTACCAATAGTCCGCCCGACCAGACCCAGCAGGGACACGCTTACTGCCCACCCTGGCCTTAGAATGAGGCCTCCTCTCCAATCCTCTCCCCCCCAACAGACCCGGGGTGCTGAGCCTCCGCTGCACACCTTGCACCATGGTGGAGCCTGCCTGTGGGTCATCGCTGTGCACCTGCCCCACCACGGCCTTCTCCCCATGTGTGCGGGTGGGGAGCATGACTCAGAGGCCCCAGGTTCCTCAGGTTGTTCGACACGGGGTAGGGTGCTGGGGGCGGCGGCATCGGCAGGTGGGGACATGGTGGCTTTCAAAAGCGCTAAATGGCACTTTGGAAGGCTGGGTGGGACAGAAGCGGCCCGTGACTTGAACAGGAAAAAGGCATTTTGAATTTTACATCGGAAAATCAGAGGAAAGAAAATGATGATAGACTCTCAGTAAGTCACAGAAGGAGCCCAGGGCAGCAGCTTGCCCGCTAGGATTTTCCCGTCGGAGGCTGCATCCCCTGGAGACTTGGGAGCAAAGACTGTGTTCCTGTCGTCCCTGTGTCCCCCCACCCTGCCAACATGCAGCAGGTCCTGGGCAAGCATCAGATGGTTGATTCCGGGAGCCTCCGTCCAATGGGGCCAAAGAGTGTGGGTGTCTGCAGAAGGAATGGTTCAGTGTCCTGCTCCTGCCCATCTCTGGGCCTGGAGAGCTTTACCTGAGTCAGAAGTTGTTTCGCTGTCACCCGTGTCCCTTGCCAGGCTGTGTCCCCCTCCCTGCATGCCCTTACCCCCCATCCTGGCTTCAGTTCCCTGCTCAGTCCCCTGATAGAACTGAGCTGGGCGCTTCCCTGTCTGAGGCTGCCGTGCCCAGGCAGGCCCTGTAGATAAGTGGGTTATAGGAGAAGGCCAGCTCGTGTGTCCGGGGCCCCAGAGGGTCACCCCTGGCTGGCGAGCAGCTCCCCACCAGCACCTCCTCCTCCCCCCTTCCCGGAGCCAGGCCAGCCAGAGCCGGATCCTCCCTGTGGTGCGGCGCAGCGAGTGGCCAGCCCCCAGCCGCCACGGGAATCCGAGCTATGCTAAGCCACTCAGGATCGCAGCGTTGCTGCCCTGCCCAGGCACGGCCAGCCCGGACGGGGCGCCTCTACCTGCCATGGCCGCCTCTGAAAAGCTGGCACTGCCCAGGCTGATGGAAAAAATCTCCCCACAGGTTATATAACCACTTGCCACCCTGTCCCTGGCTCCCCAGGGAGGCTCCTGGCCACCACCAAGGAAGAACAGCCGTCCTCTGGTGGGGAGGGGGTGGCAAGAGCTCCCTCCTTCAAAGAGAAGCAAATAGCTTTGAATGACTGACCAAGCCCCTCCTCTGAACCCAGGGTCCGCAGAGCCCCCAGGACACTGCTGTTCCGTCTCCACGGGGCTCTGACACGTGCCTCTGCCCGCAGAGTGACAGAGGCTGGTCCGGGGACCTGGACACGGGAGGAGGGTCTGAGAGGGAGAGCAGCAAGGATGGTGTCGCTGCTGGCTGGTGTGGTCAGGTTCACTTTCTTTAACTGGCTTTTTTTTTTAAATCGTGATAAAATATATGTGATGTAAAACATTTTAGCCACGTTTAAGCACATCACCAAGTGGCATCAGGTACAACCGCAAGATTTCAGGGTCTCCACCACCCTCCACCCCCAGAACCTCTCCTCATATGCCGAACAAAACCCCCCGTAGCCTCCGAACCCTAACCCTGCAGCCCCTCACCTTCTGTCTCCATGACTCTCGAGCTCTACACACACGGCGCCTAAGTGTGATTCGTAAAATAGTTGTCCTTCCGTGTCTGGCTTATGTCACTTAGCAAAGTGGTTCTGAGGCCCACCCGTGGGGTAGTACATGTCACAATGTCCTTCCTTGTCACGGCCAGATGATATTCCGTTGTGTGGACCTGCCACAGTTTGTCTCTCCACTCGGACGCATGGGCTGTGTCCTCTCCTGGCTGTCGTGAGAACGCCACTGCCAATGGGCACATGCAGGCATCTGCTTGGCCCCCTCTTTCCTTGCTTTTGGGCATACGCTCTCAATGTGGAATTGCTGAATCACATGGAAATGCTACTTTTAACTTTTTAGGAGCTGCCACACTGTCTTCTAGGAGGTCATTTTTGATGGGGGTGAGGTCCTGAGCCAGGACACAAGGAAACAAAATGCCAAGGAGAGACAGTGGGGACACTGCCCGGCCTTGGAATCCAGGGTGTAAGTGGAGAGTCGGGGGAAGTCCAGACAATGGAACAAAAGGGTTTGGACTTTATGAAATAGGACCAGGGAGTCCTGGTTGGTTCTTGAGCTATCACATCCCCAGGTTAACTAAAAATCAGAGAACGGTGTGGACCCGTTCTGTAGATCACCCATCTAGCCGTTCCTTACTGTAGACAAGAGCCCAGAGGGCCAGGGAGGTTAACAGAAGCCATGTGTGATGGGTTATAGGATGTTGTGCTTGGAAGCCCCTTACATTAGACAACCCGGAGTTTCAGGTGACCGCGGGGGTCTCTTTGCAGAGGGGGGCTGCCCCTCGGAGGGCTGAGCTATGGTGGTGGGCCTTGTTCCCCATCCCTCTTCTCCGGAGCCTGCTCCCCAGTCATCGGTGTATGAAACAGTGGCATTCCAGCCACCACCCCCACAATCCGGAGGCAGGACACCGAGTTTGCCCGCTGCAGGGCCTGCGGGCCAGAGTGGAAGAGGTGCCACTCCACTTCCTTCTGTGAGTGCCAGGTGCTTCGGGCTCTTTAACCTGAAGCCCCCGTATGAACAGGCTTCCCAGCCAAGGGCAGTCAGCCATGTTCCAGAGGGGGCACAGGGCAGGCCGCCCGTGGGGAGCATGAACGGGACTCTGCCCAGCATGGCCCCCACCCTGGCACCGGGGCCCCCCCGTGCTGCTGCAGGCACATCCTCCCCCTCGCCCTTCCTTCCCCTGTACCTGCGTGCGCTGGCCGTGTCCTGGGGGCCTGGCGAGGATGGGGTGACCTATCAGAAGTCAGGAAGTGTTGGGGGGATGGAAAGAGGAGGACCGGGCAACAGTGTGAACAGCCAGCAAGAGTGTCACACTTGTGCTGAACTTGCTGCTTTCAAGGCAGCTGGTTTCCATCGCCCTAGACAAATAAGCGGTCAGAAGTCCTCCCAGCTGCCCTCCAGGCGGCCCCTGAGCCCTCACCAGGCATCCTAGGTTACAGAGTGCAATGCACGGGGCCCTGGGGAAGCCCCTGGCCTCGCAGATCATCCTGTCTTTGACTGTCCCTGCCAGGACCAAGCACATCCCAGAGGGCTCGTGCCACCATGCGTGTGCAGGCCTGGGTCATTTGCAGCTAGTCCTGTGAGGCAGAGAGGACACAAGAGCCACCACACTACTCGCTGCATGGTGCCCAGCTCGGCCCAGGGGCAGGGGTGATACGGAGGGGAGAGGATGGCATAGGTAGTACTCGAGGCGGCCAGGCGCCACAGAAGCTGCTGTGTCTGTGCTTGGAATAAGTGCATTCTTGCACAGCTGCTTGTAAGTCAGAGCCCCACGTGGTGGACTGACCCCATCAGACAACGGTCATTGCATTACTCTGGGTGCTGACAACACCCTGATTACCAGGAGCGCATCTCCAACTCAGTGGAGAAGCAGAGTCACTTGGAGCCCAGCACGTAGGCCGCGGACCTGCGGACAACCTCCTGCGCGCAGCGTAATGACTCGCTGATGCACTCCGGGGTCCAGCAACCCCCAGCCCAGCGTCTCACCCTGGTTCTGGCTCCTGTCCCCCGGCGGTCTCACACGCCAGCTGCCCTCCGCTTGCTCTCCTGTAAACTAGGGTGATACTAATACCTGCCTCCTACCCCCGCTCACCCCATGGACATAATCACCGTTAACATCTATCAGAACGCGTAACATTTTGCCCGCATCCTCTCGAGGCTCCTCCTCCAAGAGAAACTTCTGAATTTCACAACATCCCATTTTTTCCTTTGGAATGAAATCCCATTTGTCAGAGTGCCTAGGAGGGCCCCCTCGCCCCCCAGACCTCCTCCGAGCCAGGGGACCACCAACTCCCGCTAGAACTTGGGATTCAGCTGTGGCCTTGTGGTTAGCCCTGGGGTCTGGCTGCAAGGAAAGCCCTCCCAGGAGCTGTGGGGCTGACACTGGGTGCCCTGTGCTCAGCACTGTGAAACCCCAGTGAAGCAGGGGCACCTGCCTCTAGCAGACCATTAGAAGACTGCTGGAGGGCAGAGAGAGCAGTTTTGGAAAGTCAGAGAAGGCTGCAAGCCCTTTAAATGCTAACGGCTCAGGAGGTGGCCTGAGAGAAGAGACAAGATTTGGGGAGCAAGAGGAACACAGGAGGGAGGAGCCAAAGCAAAAGCTTGGAGCTGAGAGGAGCCTGGGGGGCATAGTTGGGGGGGTTGGGTCCCCGGGGAGGGGGCGGGGATGAGGCAGGTGGTGCCCTGCCAGCCTGGTGTCCGGAAGGGTGTCCAGGGAGCACCAAGGGCTCCGCCAGTGTAGACAAGACCCGGTGTGAGGCTGCCCAGCCAGGTGGCCACCCCAGGCCACAGTCACCACACTGGCCCGTTCACTACAAGCCAAGATGGTTCTTCTAACCCAGAGCTAAAGAGTCGCATGCTCCCTGCCCACCTGGGGCCTAGTGGGTCTGGGGTTCTGGCCAGCCTGCCGGGGGAGGGGTGGGGCAGACACCAGGTTCACTGGGCCACGGGGTAGGTGGCCTGGCAGTGGAGGGCAGGGTCCCAGGCAGCCTCCCATGACTCTCTCAGCCCCTCCCTGCAGACCAGCTGCCCTGGGGAGCATGTGGGTGGGGGTCTCTGTGCAGACCCTGGTATCGGGCCACCTCCTTGCCCTCTGCCCTGCACAGCCAATGACCGCAGAGAGCCAGGGGTGGGGCGGTGTGCAGGGCCGGGGGTGCGGGGCAGTGTCACCAGGCCTCACCCCTGGCCGCCCCCTCCTCTGCGAAGGCACCTTGGCCTCTTCCCCCAAGATGCACTTTCCGGCCTGCCCCAGGGGACAGAGGCACCTGGGCCCTTGGTGCTGGGCCTCCGTATCCTTGCGCCCTCTAGGGGTCCACCTCCCCCTGGGCAGCGGGGCTCCGGGTGTCTGGCTCCCTCAGCCCCTCTGGCTCCTTGGGCAGACATGCTAGGCACACAGAATGCATGTCAGCTGCCCACTGCTGACTGCTGGCCACTGGGTTGACCAGTGAAAAGCATCCCCCCCAGCAGATCCCAGCAGACACCTTGGGGTGAGGGTGCAGGTAGGGGGAGGTCTGCGGTGCAGTTGGCCCCTCCTGCCCCTGCTTGCCCTTGCCTTCCTGCCCTCCTGCCCCTGCTTGCCCTTGCCTTCCTGCCCTCCTGCCCCTGCTTGCCCTTGCCTTCCTGCCCTCCTGCCCCTCCTGCCCTTGCCTTCCTGCCCTCCTGCCCCTCCTGCCCCTCCTGCCCCTCCTGCCCTTGCCTTCCTGCCCTCCTGAACCTCCTGCCCCCTCCCCTGCCCCGCCCTGCCCCTCCCTTCCCCTCCTACCCTCCTGCCCAGCTCCTACCCTCCTGCCCAGCCTGTGCGGTCTGTGCCCGCCTGTGGGCAGAGCGGCCTGCAGGGGGCGCCAGCACACAAGGCTGGCCTCACCTGCCTGCGGCCCCTCCAGGGCCAACCCAGCATCTTGGCCTCCTGGGGGGTTCCTACCAGGGAGACTGAAGCCAGGTGACAGCCAGGTGACGCCCCTCCCAGCCCCTGCCACTAAGCCACCTTCCCGTGAGCAGGTCTCCCCCCTCCAGCAACCTCTCAGCCCAAGGGTCCTTCCAGCCACACTCCAGCATGATGCTTATTGCGCCAAGTGTCCAGCTGAGGTCCCTTTGGGTCGGGCAGTCACTCTGCAGGGGCTCAGGGTGCGCTGGCTGGGAGCAGACACTGCACCCAGCATCCCCTTTAGAGAGTTTTGTCTGCTGGATGTTAATAGTCGCAGTCTACGCATGGGTCAAGAACGTTCCCGAAAGCCTAGGAAGCATACCTGAAATCGCACAGCCAGTCAGTGGCAGAAACAGAACAGGACCCTAGTCCCCAAGGGCCCTGGCCCCCTGCCTCCCTAGAATGTGCGCCACCTGAGGGCTTCGGTTGACTGGCGTGTATGGGGAGAAGGGCAGATATAAGGTGACAGGTGACAGGGGATGAGCTAAGAAGGCACCCTTGAGATGACAGCATGACCAGAGCCTTCTCCCTGCAGACTAAACAAGTGATCTCCCCGCCGTCACCTTATGACCGAAAGCGTCGAGACAGTTTCCAGACCAGAGCTCGGGGGTTCCCTGGCCGCTGCCTATCTCCGCAGGGGGAGGGGGGGGGGGAGCTGCAGACAGCAGCAAGTGGCTCCTAGTTCTCCCAGCCAGCCTCAGCTTCTCCTCCGTGGCCGTCCCCCCGATTGGTTTCCAGCCCGTCACCCTGGTGATTCATGGAGAACTGCAAAGAGAAGAAAACTCAGTTCCCTTTGATTTGTTCCTGTTTGGTGACCCCAGGGCCCAGAGCTGCAGCTCTGCGTTCAAGCGGGTCCTAGGGAGCGGGCGCCAGCGGTGCCCTGGGCGTCTGGGCCCCTGCGCGTGCCCCTCCGCTTGCAGCCCCCACGGTGGGTGGTGGGGCTGAGGCTCCTGCGTCAGGCCCCAGCAACGGAAGCCTGGAGGAAGTAGGTCATGCCTCTGATGGGGCCTTGTGCCTCTGTCGCCTGTCTGGGCTGGAGGAAGGGGTGGCGGGACCTCTAACTGGTCCCTTCCTCACTGGCCATGGAGCCCATGAGGACAGGACAGAGGGCCCGCAAAGGGAGAAGGAAGGAGAGGGGGAGAGAGCGAGCCTGCATGCTCTCAGTTCTAACGCTCTAAATTATGGAAGAAGTGAGGGCCCAGGGGTGTGAGTCGTGGCAGTCTGGGTTGCTCAATCCCAGAGGAGCCCTTCTAAGGTTTCCCCGGCACACAGCCCAGAGTGTCACCCCGGAGAAAGAGCCACACTGTGAAAAGCTGTCTTTGCTGCCCCGCCATGCCTTGCCTTTTTTTTTTAAACTCCCCCCATACAACTTGATTTATGATGACCCTTATGCATTTCGGCAGCTGCGGCTTCATTTCAGAATCAGGTTAAGTAGCTGAGAGTTCAAAACAGAAAAGGTCGGGGGGAGGGAGGGGGGTGCGCTGCGGGAAGGCCAGGGACACTCAGTACGGCGCCTTCCCACGCGCCCCCACTGCTGCCTTCGGGGTCACACGCATCCTCTCCCTGCAGATGTGCCTCAGCCACAGACACCTTGGCTCCTCTGCCCTATAAAAGGGAAGCTCGAAAATATGGTGCGTTGGCACATTGCAGCTGGCCCCCCCCCCGCCCCCCCCTCCCTCTGGCCCGGACAGAAGAGGCCAGCGTTCTTGAGAACGGCTTGGAATTAGAGCCCCGCAGGGGCAAGATGGCCTGAGGCCAGTTCAGCTTAACAAGCACCTATTGAGCACCCTCTGTGTACCTAGGGGGCAGGTGGCAGGGTGGGGCTCGAGGGCAGGGAGGCAGATAGGCTCTGAAGCCCCGTGTGTCCCCTCCCCAGGTGCCTGGGCTGCCTTCCCTGGGCCCACCCCTTCCTGCCTGGCATAGCCCTCGCACACACAGACCAGACCATGTGTGTGTGTGTGTGTGTGTGTGTGTGTTGTGTGAAGCGTCCTCCTCCCTGCCTTGATGGAGCTTCTGGCCTTTCGAGTCCTCTCCTTATTGTCGGGCTCCCACATGACCCTGAAGGGCTTGCTTGCAAAAGTTTGTTCTCTGGACTTTGTGCTCTCTCCCGTCTGCTCTGCCCTCCGGGTGCCTCCTGGCTCCGGCCCCAGCGCCAGCCCCGGTCTGTCCCTGCAAACACAAGTCAGCTGTGTGTGCAGACAAAGCCGTGCGTCGCAGTGGGGGCCGGGCCCGCAGAAGGGACATTTCCAGGGAACTCTGGGGGCGGCGGCCGGGAGGGCAGAGGAGACTGTCTGATAGCAGGGACTCAGCGTCACCGTCTAGGGGACTTGGCTGGGTCCCAGGGGCCAGTGGCTGTGGGTGGTGACTGGGAGAGGCAGCCAGGCTGGAAGAAATCTGCTGGTCGAGTAGTGTAGGAAACGGCCTGCGGAGGGAGATAACACAGCCTGTTCCCTGTGTGTCTGCGCGCCCGCGTCTGCCGGCCAGCAAGGCTGGAGCCGGCCCGTCTGAGGCCCTATCTACTGAGATTTTTGTTCTGGGTTGTGAAAGTGACCCATGGAGCCAGCAGCAGGGTTCAGGGCCTGGGAGAGGAGACACTGGCCCTCCCTCCCTGTCGGCTTGTGTTCCTCCTGCGGCTGTTCCTCCCCCAGCCCCAGCCCCAGCCCCAGCCCCAGCCCCAGCCCTAGCCCCAGCCCCACCGGGGAGAAGGGAGGGGGTGGGGCTGGCCAGGAGGCACAAGTTTCTCAAGGTGGAAATAGTTAAAAGGCCTCCTGTCTGTCCGACTGTATCACTGACTTCACATACACACTTGGATCCATCCCCCACTATTCCTGGCTCTCGGTCCCATTGGCTATAAAATGGGAATTATTTATATCTGCCCCGCATAGCGTGCAGGGGGGTTGGAAAGATCTTAGGAAATTAGGATGTGAAGAGTTTGTAAACCGCGAAGTGCCGCGCAAATGATTGTAACGATTAAAGTTGCTTGGGGTCCGCTAGGACCACTGAATAAAGACCTGGGTCACAAGAATGTGGCAGTGAGCCTTGGGGAGGAGGCAGGCTGTGGAAGGTTCCATGGTGGCAGGGGCAGGTTGTGGGGTCCACGCGGGAGGCAGGGCGCAGCCCGTCAGGGGCTCTCTGCGGGTGGGGGTCTGTGGCTCAGGTTTGCTGACTTGAGAGGTGGCCTGGGTCCCATGCACGTCTCCAGGGAGACGGGGAGAGCTGTGTGAAGGCCCCCGGCCATGGGGGCTCAGGGCCCTTGGCTGGCTGTTCCAGAGGGATCAGAGTCCAAGCTGTGTTGCAGAGGGATGAAGGGTAACTCTGCCTTCCTTTCTTAGCCTCCGCCGCCCAAGGAGCCAGGTCACCCCATCCCGCCAGCCCCTCCCCATCCCGACCTGGACACCAGCCACGCCTGGTGCAGACAGGGCAGGAAGGAGCCACGGAGGTGGCGGAGCTCTTGGGCTGAGAGAAGTTCACAGTGCCCTGGGGGCACGGATGCCACCCACCCCTGTGCCTTAGCCTCCAGCTTTCCCTTCCTTGGCCCAGATCCCAGGGCTTCTGGGCACCCAGAGGGTCACAGGTCAGGTGCCAGGGGCTCTGGGAACTGCAGGCCTACAGCTCCTGGAGCTGGCAGGGAGTGGCCCAGCCTCACCTCCAGCTTGGGTTCCCTCCTTTGAGCCTCTGGGCTGACTTGGCGGGGCCACACAGACTCCTTGGCTCCCTGTGCCTTATAAACGGGGCCGGGGCCGTGTGTGGAGCTTACGGGAGGAATGCCTGGTGCCTGTGGCCCAGGGCAACTGCTGCCCCCCCCCCTCCACTGGCCACTGCACCACCAGCCTCAGGGAACCAGAGCCAGCCCAGGGCAGGACTGGGAAGTGGGGAGCTTCGCCCGGCCGGCCCTTCCCCCCCCAACCCTGGCCTGCCTTCCCAGAACACCCCAGATGACAAAAGGCTTTTCTCCTTTCCTTCTACTCCCCCCCCCTTCCCCTCGTAACCTATACCCACCCTGTGTTCTAACCTGTTAGCGAGTCACGCAGTGTCTCCTGTCTTTGGAATGAGGAAGGACTGGAGACAGGCCCTCACACATGGGGACAGGCTGGGGGGTCCCTGGCTCAGTGGTTCCCCAGTGCCCGTCCTTGAAGGAAGCTCGTCCACACAGGGCGCTGCACCACAACAGTTTGCATACGCCGTGGTTCTGCCAACCGCCCTGCCTGGGAAGGACTGGCCATTATTCTGAGACTGCATCCTTCCTACTCTCTTGGCATTATGTTGTCTTTTCTTTTATGAAATGATGGATGAAACCTTTTTAAAAAACATCCCTAGCAAAATAAAACATTGGCAACCCTCAAATCTTTCTGATCCAAGAAGTCCTGGAGCCCACGCCCAGCCCCCTAGTTGATGTCCAGAGCAGCACCCTTCTGCTGGGCATCCAACTGTCCAGGCACAGGGACAGGGTGGAGGGGGGAGGAGTTGGTAAGTGAGTGGGGCACCGCTCGGGGAGGTGGGACCAGGCACTCCTGAACCTGGGGTTGCATGTCTCCGCCTGACACTCATTTTCAGCTTTACAGCTTTGGGTTTGCAGCCCAGCCCACCTGCTCTGTTCTCTCTCAGCTGGAGATGCTTCCTCCCACACGACTGGGAATGCAGTGTCCCAGCTGCCCACCACTCGCTGCTGCTGTTGGCTGCCACTGGAAAAACCCGGGGACACTGGCCTGGGGAAACCCGGGGGTGGCTGCATAGGCCGCCTCAGATCAAACACAGCACATTGACTCCCCACCCTCGGGAATACTGACTCGGGGCAGCACCCACTGCACTCCCACCAGCATGCATGGCCACCTGACACCCCTGCCCCCCTTATCTTTCTCATACACACACACACACACACACACACACACACACACACACACGCAGGCTCTGCCCCGCTCGCATGGATCCACGTGCACAGTGGTTGGATAACCTTTATAACGCAGAGATGTGTTCACTTATTAGCTGAGCACCTGCTACGTGCCAGGCAACATGCTAGTGGAAAAATGGAGCAGTCCCTCTGCTGCCACCGTGTTCCTCCTAACCTGGCAGAGACGCACACAGAGAAACCCGCAACTGAGCCCTGGCTGCTAAGTGTTGTAGCAGAGGTGTGCACACGCTAAGAATCTAGGAGAGAACTCATGTGGGAGACCTCAAGTGTCACCAGTCAGAGAAAAGAACACTAGAGACGAGTCTCCGGGGCTGGGGGAACCAAATGGAGAAATGTGTAAAGGAGCATTTTCCAGGCTAACAGATGAGCATAAACAGAGGCTAGGTGCAGGATGGAAGACTGTGCAGGGGCAAAGGAGGTGATATTACTGGAAGGAAGTGTGCATTGGGGGCAGGGGAAGAGAAGGTGGGAGGGAGAGCTGGATCCTAGTTGGGAGGGACACTGTTTGCCCGACCAAGGAGTGGGAACTGTCCCCTTTGATCTTCTGGGTGCCACTGAAGGTTTAGAAGGGAGGTGACATCTCTTGATTGGCATTTTAAATCTCCCCCTGCAGTGGGACAGAGGAGGGCAGGACGAGGACTTTGAAAGGAACGAGATGTCCCATTTGGGTGGGAGAGGTGTGATCTGGAGCCTTCCCGCAGGCAATGGCATGGGACCCGAGGGTCAGGGGCTGACCTGAGAGTGACCTCAGGGTTGATGTGTTGACCACAAGAAGCAAGAAAGAGTGACCTGGAGAGTTTCTGGCTTGAGGGCCTGCAGAGACCCCTTAGCTGAACAAGTGTCAGTGTGATGAGCACGGGGTGCTTGGGTCAAAGTGAAGGTCCAGGGGCCTGCACCTGTAACAGCCACTCCATGCATGCTCAGAGAGGTCCCCGCTGTCACCCTCACTTTTCAGAAGTGTGTCCTCCTATATCTACCCCTTCTCCCCTATGAACACACCTCAGAGAGACTGGCCCTCAGCCCTCGGCCTTTTGCTGCCTATGGGAGCACCCGATTTTCCAGCCCCAGTCCAAATGTGAGCTCTGGGCAAGTGGACAGGTTTGTGCAGGATGGCCAGTGGGCACACTGGAGGAGGTCCCTCCCACACAGCCAGAGCTGCCAGGGGCCTCCAGGGGCCCCCAGGGGTGCAGACAGCAGTGGCAGGGGACTTCCTGAGGCATCAAGGTCACCGAGACCACTTCGTGAAATCAGGTCAGGTTTCACTTTCTGCAATTTTTCTCATTTTGTAGTCACACAGGTTTGGGGCCCGGAAGAGGGAGAAACAGGAGTCTTCCCTGCACTTCTGCCTTTCTATAAGCTTTTTTTTCCATTAAAGAAAAAGGAATCGGGAGGGAGGGAAGTACAAAGAAAAAGAAAGACAGCAAATAGCAAAGAGGTCTCAGTGGGGCTTTGCCAGGAGCAGGGGCGGGGTGGGGGTGGGGGTGGGGTGGGGCACCGGTTCAAATGACCTGATCTCTGTCTCTGGTTCCTTCCCCACGTGATGGCAATGATGACAATAGAGCCCTGATGAGGACCATAAAGACCTAAGGCGGTGCCCGGCCTGTGGGGAGCCCTCCACAGGCCCAGGTTCCCAGGTGCTCTGGACATCACGGCCTTCCCCGCATGGTTGTCCAGTGCTGAGTGGAAGCTGGGGGGGACCCCGGCCTGCCTCCGTGAGAAGTGCCATCCGGAGTCACCGTGTCTTCTCTGGCCTTGCCTGCATTTAGCTAGATCAGAATGTGCAGGGCACAGCATCCCGGCAAGGACCCGGAAGGGACAGGAAGGACCCCGCCTGGCTGTCTTCCCTCCCGGGCCTCAGCCAGCACAGCGCAGGGGCTGTCCTCTTCTGTCTTCTAGGATCGTCGCCACCACCCCCTTACTCCCCACCCCTGCCTCTATGAAAAACTTGTGCCAGGGGCGGGGGTGGGGGGCAGCGGATGGACTGGACGACCTCTGAGTCCCTTCCCTCCCTACACTGCAGTAAATCTCCCTTCGCTCACCCTGTCACTCGGTCTGTGGCCTGCTGGGGACCACAACCTGTCCATATGGTTCAGCCAGCGGCCTGGGAGGGGCCCTGGGGATGCTACTGTGTTTGGGGCCTGGGTACCATTGAGGGAGGGGCGGGGCTGGGGTTGGGACAGGCTGGGAGCAGCTGTGAGGGGCGCCAGCAGGAGACAGATGACGGAGATGCCCCTGGTCCCCCGGCCTCGCCGTTTGTGAGGGACGAGTGGGCAGGAACGGCCAGGATGGGCTTGGCCATGTTGGTTTACGTGCTAGGTACTGAAGGAGTGAGAGAGAGGTCAGGGAGGGAAGGAGGGAGGGCCATGACCCATATCTGTCCTCAGAGGAAAACTATGAAGTAGCAATGGGCTTTCACAAGTGAACCCTGTCTGTGTGGGCTGCTCCTAAACGCGGGCCACGTGGGGCGCCTGGGAGGCTCAGCGGTTGAGCATCTGCCTTCAGCTCAGGGCATGACCCCGGGGTCCCAGGGTCGAGTCTCACATCAGGCTCCCTGCATGGAGCCTGCTTCTCCCTCTGCCTGTGTCTCTCTGGGTCTCTCTCTGTGGAATCCTGGGACCCGAGGGTCCTGAACCTTTCTAAGCCTCCTCCCAGAAAGGAACAAATCCCACACATTCAGGTTTCTCCTCCAATCTAAAGGTCAGAGGGCGTGTCTCATGAATAAATGTAAAATTAAAAAACAAACAAACAACCCCAGGCCTTGCAGCCCAGCTCTAGGTCCTAAGTGCAGCTGCCCCCCAGCAGGTGTTGCAGCAAGGACCCTGATGAGCCCCGGCTCTGGGTCTCCCGGGTCTCCTCTCTCGGTTGGGAACCACCCCTGCCCCCAGAAAGGAAGAAGGGGCAAAACGTGTGTGCATGTGTGATTGTGTTGCCACGTTGCACATTCCAGCTCCTGGACAGTGTGCGTCTCACTGCTCACTGTCTGCTTTTCTTCCCAAGGTGGCGTGTTGCTTAGGTGAGGGGCTCCTGGCTGTACAGGGTGTTTTCGCGGCCCCCACCCCGACTCCCCGCCCCTCTCTGCCTTGGCCTCTATGGCACAGAAGGTCCCCGGGCCCTGGAGGGGCCGGACTGCAAAGCAAAGGGAGGCCCACAGCCCTGTGCATTTGGAGGTGGGTCTTTCTCCGCCCCGCCCCCCCCCAGGGAGGGGGCTGTCCGTGGGGGCCGAGGGCAGAGCCAGACGCCCGCCCAGCTGCCTGGGAAACGCTGCTCTGGGAGAGGGTGGCCATTCTTATGACCTTGAGTAGGAGCTGCCCCTTCTCAAGGTCTCCAAATAAGAAACCCCCCCCACACACACACACAGGACCTTTAGATTGGAGAAGGAGAAACCTGAATGTATGGGATTTGTTCCTTCCCGGGAGGAGGCTTAGAAAGGTTCAGGACCCTGCCCTGGTCCCAGAATTCCACATGTAGTGCGTGCTTATGTGCCCTGAGGAGGGCCATCCAGGCACCCACGCTTCCGCCAAGGCTCAGGATACTGAGTTCCAGGGCCCACTCTAGGGAGCAGTCGGGGTGAGCCAGCTCTCCTTCCTGGCCTCCCGTTTAAGTCAACGGCCTGAAGCATTTTAGGGCCCCTCGGGTCTACCCGGGAGTCCCGTGACCCGTTCCTCCCTTTTCCCTGAGTGTCTCAGGACCACGCCTGGAGCATCCCCCACCCCAACTCCCTGCACACCTGACCCCCAGGGGCTGCACTGCCAGAAAGAACTCAGGACGCTGGAGGGGGCAGAGGACTGTCCCCTTAGACAAGGTTACTGAGTCTGGGAGAGGCAGAGATGTGACTACAGTAGGCACAGAACACAGACCTCGTCACCATCACTGTAAATTCCAGAACTGTGAAACCCTAGGGTCCTCCTTGGACTGGCCACTTTAGGAGAACTAAAAGGAAGCACCGCTGCATGACACGGGAGAGGACTCCTCATCTCCCTGCAGAGGCAGGCCCAACGTGGGCACTGGTGCTAGGAAGGCAGAGATCTGCGTGAGCATGATGACTCGGGACGAGCCACGCAGGCCCCGTGGGCACTGACAGCAGAGGAGCTCCGGGCTTCCTCCCGTAGCGGGCCCTGAATTCAGCTTGGGGTGCTCCAGGCAGACGCAGGAGATGGGGGCTGTGCTGTGCCTGGGGGACATGGCAGGGATGGGTGGGTGGAGTCCCCCCACACAGGGGGGCTCCCAGGCTTCAGACCCTCATCTTCAGCACACATATTCATTCCCTCCATGGCTCCTGCAGCCCTGTCCTCAGTGGGGAGCACTGAACCCCCGGAAAGCCCCACATTGTTTCCTTTGGGTTTGAGACTATCGTAGCTGCTTTGTACTTTGCTCTGACATGGTGGGCGATAGCACGAAGTAGGGAGTCCCAGCAGGCCTGGGTTCAAATTCCGAGTCTAGTAGTCATGTAGTGTTTCTGGATCTCTCTACAGCCTGAATGTCCTTGCTAGTAAAGTGGGGGTGATTATCATACTCCAAGGGGTTGCTGGGGAGATTAAGTGTGGTTACCATGTGATGGGCTTAGTACAATGCTGGCCCTCCCTCTGGGCTCATGACACAGGCAGTGACTCAACTGGACTTTGCTCAGGAGAACAATGGAAAGATTTTGTGATTTGATTCGAGTTGTCTCATGGGCACCGATAATACCACGGGGCAGGTCCTGTGTGCAGCTCTGGGGAGACACCATCAAGTATAAATCAGGGATGTCCCCTACTCACGGATCAGAAGGGTCAATGTGAAAACATCCACTCCTCCCACGTTGATCCCTAGATTCGAAGATCCCAAGAAAACTCTCAGCAGGCTCTTTGGTAGAGACTGGACAGCTGCTTTTGAAATGTATGTGGGATCACTGAGGACCCGACTATCCAAAGGGTATTCTCTTGAAAAAGAGAAAGTTGGAAGAATAAATGGGGGGCTGGTTTTTGCTTAAGGCTCCCCTGGGAAGAGGGGACATAGTGAGAGACCCTCAGGCCTGCAGGACAGAGGTTCGTGTGTGTCAAAGGAGGGCCCGATCCCTGGGCTTCCAGTGTTGGCTTTGCCATGTGCAAGTTCATGACCTTAAGCCGCATACTTGTAACCTCTCTGTGGCCTGGGTTCTCCTTAAAATGGGAATCATCACAGTGCCACTGACATGGAGCTCTTAAGGATAAAGTGAGGCAGCCTACGAATCAGGTGCATTCCACCAAAACACCAAGATCAGACTCATTGCTTGTTGATCTGGAGCTCCTGACCTGGTAGCAACCGTAAGACACACACACGGGGCCATATCTTCAGAGGGCCATGTGACTGGGACACTAATAATGCCTGGAAGATTCAGAGGGCGAGAATGTCACCAACGGGTTGGCAGCAGACCGGGCAATGAAAAAGCAGAACCGTATAGAGCTCAAGCATACGAACCGCCCTCCGCACCCAAGGCTGCCCACTGGATGCTGGGGAGGGCACGGACACTTGAAGGAAGGCCACGCTTCCCAAAAGATGAGGGCCAGCGCTGAGAACCCGAGCCCTGGCAGTCCAGCCTTACCTTTTCCACAGCCAGACTGGGGAAGTAACTTGCCCCAGGTCACTGGGCTGAGGGTTCAGGGTAGAGGAAGTTGGAAGCAGACGGGGAGTGTGGACAAAGCCCCAGGGACAAGGAGCTGCAAAGGTGTCCTTGGGGCCATGGGAGAAGCTGAGTTCGAGGCAGGCATGGTGGGTAGGGGGTGACCAGCAGGCCTGAGTCACCCAGAGGCGGCCGCCAGGTCCAGCAGGACACCCCACGGGGCCCCCTGGCCCAGGGCCAGCTCGGCCGCCCTCCCAGACCCTGGATACACGTACCCCACCAGGCCTGGAGCCATTTCCTGAAAGACTGAGAAAGCGCCGGGAGCCGGAGGGGCCGCCTCGGCCACGGGCCGGGCCAGGTCTCACGGAGCAGAGGCCTGTGAGGGGAGGACGTGACCAGCGGCTTTCATTCTCAGAGGCTGGGGATTTCAGAGGAATGCAGTCAATTCCTGCTCTGAAGTTCCCACTTCAGACCCCGCCCGGCCAGAGCCAAGGCCACCCCCAGTCACCACCCTGCAAACCGAGAGGCACCTTGCCGGCTGTGGCTGCGTCTGTGTGGGGGGACACGTCCTCCTCGGGGCCTCTGCAGGCCACCCACTTCCCACTGTCCCAGACGGACCTCTCCTTGCGGAGGGCCCTGGGCGCCCGCCGGCCAGCTTCCCCCATCTCCAACGTTTGGCCCCAGGCCTGGCACCCCGCACATGCTGTCCACCCCGGAGAGCCTTGGCTCCTGAAAGTGGCCTCCTAGGAGTGGCACCCCGGTGTCTCCGAGGTCACGAGCAGACCCGGGGAGGAAGGGGAATTCTGTAGGAGTCCACACAATGGCTGGAGCCAGGCTGGAGCATGGGGCCTGTCCACGCATCACCACACGGGTCAGCTTTGTTGGCCCGCCACAAAGTCCAAATCCATGCTCTGGACTGAGGGGGAAACTGAGGCAGGAGAGGCCAGGGTTTGCCCCCCTACCCCCAAGCCCTCCAGGAAGATTGAGGCCACACAGAGTCTAGGCCTCCTCAGCCCAGGGCTCTTCCAGTCTAGGCCTCCTCAGCCCAGGGCTCAGAATTGCAGTTCTCACTTTCCATTTTGTTCTGTTTTCATGTTCTCCCTTCCAAAGATGAACGGCAAGTTCTGGACAGGCTGGCAGGGGAGGGCAGACCCAGAGGGGAGAGGACAGTGGATGTGTCCTGAGTCGGGCTCCCTGCCTGGCCCGGCCTGGCCCCGGGTGTGATAGTCCGCATGTGAAGCATCTCTCCCCTGCCCCCCAGGAGCACCCCCTGCAGGGCTTCCTGCAGCCTGTTGCTGACTGACTTGTGGCCTCCATTGTACCATTGCCTGCTTGGAGCTTCTCTCCTGAGGGCCTCCCTGGGGCCAGCTGATCCTGTTTGCATCCCACCCATTTTCCCCAGTTTCTCCTGGCATCCTGTCTCCCTGGCGCCTTCCCTGGCCAGCCAAGCTGCTGTGGGCTCCCTGCACCTTCCCTGGGCTTTGCCGTAGCCAGTGTCCCTCGCTTCATCTCCCTGGTCTGTCCCTGTCTCTCTGACAAAAATGTAGACAACTTTGTCTGTTCGACACTCACTAGATGTTTGTGAAGGGCCTCTTGTGTGTCAGGCACTAGGTGGGCCCTGGGCCCTGGGCTCAGGTGGGATTCAGCAGCAAATGCATCGGACTAAATGCTTTGATCCCCCGGAGCTCACATTGTGATGGGGAAGGAGACAGTGGACATCAAGACAGTAGGTCAAGCAACAATTAGGATAAAACTGTGGAGGAGGATAAAGCAGAGTACGTCAGGGGCGCAGTTTTAAACAGAGTGATTGGGAAAGGGCTCACCAGGATGACCTTCGGAGGGACAGGGAGGAGCTAGCCATGCAGCGCAGGCTGCGAAGGCCCCGAGGCAGGAGGGTGCCTTCCCCATGGAGGTACAGCAAGGAGACCAGGGGGTGGGAATTATGGGAGGACAGCAGGCCCGAGCCAGACCAGGGCCGACCTGGTGCGGGGGTCTGCAGGCTGTCCCGAGGATGCGAGTCTACTCTGAGCAGTTGGAGATGTCGCAGAAGGCTTTGAGCAGGGAAGGCAAGATCTGACTTGGGTTTTAGGGGGAGGATCATCTGGGTTGCTGGTTTGAGAGTGGTCAGGAAGGGTGGGGTAGACTCGGGGAGAACAGCCTGAAGAGTAGCCCCAAGGGAGCATCTAAGGGAGAGGCGACAGGGAGCTGACCAGGGGAGACACAGCAGCGTCTGGACTGACTGTGAAGGAGGAGCCAGGGATCTGCTGACGGATGGGATGTGGGTGCGAGGGAGAAGGTCTGCGTGCAGGTGATGGAGGCTTGGAGCCTGCACCACTGGAAGAAGGGCTCCTACTCCCCGGAGGGAAGGACAATGGCAGGAGCAGGAAAGCAGGGTAGGACCAGGAGCACTCCCCGGACATCACCTTCCAGATCCACAGTCAACAGAAGGTGGACCCGTCGGGGGTGCCGAGCGGTGATCCAGACAGAGGAAAGGCCCTGAGAGCCACTGGGGCGGGGAAGCAGCCCAACTGGGTGACGTCGGGGCAGTGCAGGCTGGGGGGACAGGCCACGCGCTTTGGTGGAACCCGTGTTTGCGTTTGTCCAGTGGGTGGCAGGGCCCGATGCCCGAGCCACCTGCATGTCACCGCAGGAGGAGACCCCGCACCCGCACCCTGCATCCCTCCGGATGCTCTCCCGGTGGCACAGGGCAGGGCGCGCAGAAGGCGAGGCGTGATGCTTGGAAGGGAGGGCCAGGCTGCAGCCCCATCGGCTCGAAGCCTCTTGAGGTTTCATTGGAAAATGGTGTCATTTTATCATTTCGCTCCTGGGTAGGGCTTAAATTTCAGCTTCCGGAAAATCAACTGGAGAGGCGGGGGTGGGCGCCTAGGGCTACCTGTGCTTTGGCTCCATGTAACTGGACCTTTTCCCCACAACCATTTGCGGCCCCGGCTTCCATAGGTGGCACCGATACTAGTAAATTTTTTTTTTTAAGATTTTATTTATTCATTCATGAGACACAGAGAGAGGCAGACACAGGCAGAGGGAGAAGCTCCCTCCCTGCGGGGACCCTGATGCAGAACTCGATCCTGAGACCCCAGCTGGGATCACTACATGAGCCAGAGGCAGACGCTCAACGCGGAGCCACCAGGGGCCCCTGGATACTACTGAGGCTTTAGCGCCCTGTATTTTGTGCTCGGTATTTCCGACAAAATGTTTCCTGCCTCCATGACACTCCCTCAGTGAACTGGAAACCCCGGGTGAGGAGGGCATGGTGTGTGGCCGTGCCCTCCCACAGGCCGCTCGCATACCCCCGACTCCCCGTGCTCTCATTCAGCAGTGAGCGTGGCTGAAGTCCCTCTTCATTTATCTACTTTCCCCTAAAAATTCCTCCCAAATTCTTCTACAGGGTCACAGGACAAACGCCCCAGGTGGAATCATGGAGTGGTTCGAACTGTCAGCTGGCCCCAGTGTTAATAGAGGAGGGTGCCACTGGGTCCAGTCCTTTCCCCAGGAACACAGGGAAGGGCTCATAGGGTCAGCCCGATTCCCAGAGCACAGGACTCATGCTGCTGAGCCCAGCCTGGTAAGGAAGAAGGCCTCCGAGGGTCCCCTAGCCCTCCATGCCTGCACAGTACCAACAGTGGGACACCAGAAGCTGAGAAAACCTGAGCTGGAGCTCCCTCTGCTCCTCTGCCCTTCTCTCCTGCTCTACAGAGGATTTGGTCCCTGTTAGCAGATGGAAAGCATGGCTTCTGCACCATCTAGGGATCCCTCCGGCCTACAGACTAGTTACCCAAAAGAAGGCCTTCAGCCCCCACGGAAGTGCCACAGGGGGGCTCTACCCCACTTACCCTGCCCCATGCCCCAGGCTTAGGTCCTGGGCCCCAGCCCTTCCTCCTAGACAGACATAGGGAATACCCCCTGCATTTTTTGCTGCCCCTTCAGCAGACTCAGGTTTTTTTTTTTAAGGATTTTATTTATTTATTTATTTATTTATTTGAGATACACAGAAAGAGAGAGAGGCAGAGACACAGGCAGAGAGAGAAGCAGGCTCCATGCAGGGAGCCCAACATGGGACTCACTCCCAGGTCTCCAGGATCACGTCCTGGGCCCGAAGGCAGCGCTAAACCGCTGAGCCACCCAGGCTGCCCAGCAGACTGGTTCTTCTCAAGGAGGCCCAAAGTTGAAAGCAGATGTGAGCTCTCGAACATCTGAAGTTGCATTGGGCAAGGAATCAGCCGGCATTCTAGTATAGCCAGGATGGAAGGATGGGGTGAGTGGGCGAGCCAGGTCCCAGAGCCACCTGAGACTCAGGAGCTAAGTCCCTCAGTGAAGCCCCTCCTCCCCCCAGCAAACCCAGGCTCCCCTGCAGGCCCCCTGAGGTGGGTGAAGGGCCTTAGGCCAAGAAGGGGAAGGCTTTGGCCCATGGTCCCAGAGATGGGAGCTCGAGCTGAGCGAGGGGGTTGACCTCTCGCTAGCCAACTGCGTGGGGTGGTGAGTAGAGAGAAGACTTGGAAGCAGAGGGGAGTTTGGGGACATTCTTCCCAGAATAGCTTCAAAAATAGGCCAGCTCCACAAACCACCTAGGATGATTGAAAGCAGGTGGGATTGGAGCAGATGCCCTCTGGAGATGCCTGTCAGACCAGGAGTTTGTCGAACTCTGTAGGTTTTCCTGATTGTTCAGCAAATCTCAGAATGCAGTTTAGGACATTTCTTCCCTCAGGCCCCTTGTGTATCCTGCATCAGAGTCAGTGTGTGCCAGAGTGAGCCCACAAACATCTGGGAGGGAGGGATGGCACCCAGATGAGTGGGTGGATGGATGCTATACAGATGGATGTGGGGTGGTGGACTCCAGATTAGCGGGTTGAGGTCCCATATGAGGCTCCGTGACAAGACACAGAAGTCACAAGAGATTAGCTTTGTCTTCGCTTCCCGTATTGGCTTTATCTGATGTTATTTTCATGTCAGGAAGAACCCATGTTCTGGAAGCAGGTGCCTCATCATGGCCAGGTATTTTGATCCTCAGCTGTGAAAATCGCCTTCTCTTTGAGTGACTTAGTTCCCTGTCTTGGGGGAGGCCTGTCAGAGCAGGGCTGTGGTCCCAGAGGGCCCAAGTAACTGCTGTGCTTAGCATTCCATTCCCTAGAGCATCCCCTGTGACCCGCTGCTGGGCCGTAGCTCCTCCCCCAACCTCTCCCCATTTCTCCAAGGTCCTCAGCTCCCACAGAGACGCTTCCTGGGCTTATGATAACTTGCAGGGTCAAGAAACCGCCTATAACGTCACCTTCTCATCTAGCCGGGAGTACTCTAAGGGAGTCCCCAAGTTCAAGGAAGCCTGCCATGAATTTTTCCATCTAAAGAAGATGCTTGTTGAGGGGGAAAAAATAAATAAATGTATTACATCTTAGTTTTATGTATTTAAAAATGTTTCTTAAAATGACTTATCAAGAGGTGCCTCCAGTCTCTGGACTGTTTCAGGTAGGTGGGTCCTACTTCCCCAGGGGCTTATTCACCTGGAAATAAGACCCAAACTCCTTTCTCTGAGTCCCCAAAATGGGGTTCAGCCCTGGGGTGCAACTCCTTTTTTTTCGCCCACCAACCTGCTGCATGATTCCAAATTCTATGTAGAGAAGAACTTCAGACCACCAAGAGAAACCCTATCTCTGTGTGTAAGAGTTTAATGTGTATGGAAAACGAGATTTTCTTCCCCAGGAAGACGGAGGCCTAGCCACCCATGCCTTGGGGAGGCAAAGTGTCTGCCACCCATGGGGTGATGGCAAGTGCCATCTTGTAGGCCCTGTCAGTCACTAGAACTGTGGGTTTAGGGTGGAAGTGGGGACAACCCTCCCCAAGAGATCAGTTTTTAATATGGCAAACGTTGCTCCCCTTGTCTGGTTTTTTTTTTTTTTTTTAAGCTTTCGGATCACTGGGGGTCTCTGCTCAGGAAAAGCGGAGTTAGAGCAGAAAGCAGCTTATAAGTGTGGGCATTGTAAAAGGGAAGAGACCGTCTTCACTTTGGTGGCTGCCCCCCCCCAACACACACACCTGCCCCACACCTGCTCTAACACCTGTGCCCACAGCCTCCCCACGGCTGACGAGGGGAGAAGGACTCTAAACAGGCTTGCCCCTTTTATGTACTCATGGCTTCTGACCTATTTGTGAGCACACTCCTACCTTCCATTCCCTTGGGCTGCTGATTGAGGGACTTTTGAAATGGGGATGGCTCCCTGGCCTCTCCCTGCAGGCCTCGGAGACCTGCAGGGTCCTTAGGGCTGTCCTTCAGACTGCTCAAGCTTTTTCTCTGACAGCTGGAGTCAGATGTGCCCAGCCCGGGGCCAGAAAGCCACGTCAGCAGACGGCACCAATAGCCTTCCCTGCTAGGGGCCATATCTAAACTCTCCCCAGTTTTCCCCTCTTTAAAACTCACCCATCTCTGGGGCACCTAGGTGCTTCAGTCTGGTGAAGCATCTAACTCTTGATCTCAGTTTAGGTCTTGATCTCAGGGTCATGAGTTCAAGCCCTGACCTGGGCTCCACACTGGCTGTGGAGCCTACTTAAAAACAAAACAAAAAACAAAAACCACCCACCTCAAATCCTACTCTTCTTATAAAGGAGAAGTTTCTGATGGGTTGAGTTGTGCCAACGTGATTCATAGTCGACGTTTTAACTGTGGTTTGACTGGGGAGTTTGTGGAGAAACAGCGCCTTGTTCTAAAGGTGTGGTGCCAATGGGGCGACCTCGGGCATTGGGGCACCCTGGTGGGCAGGGTGTTCTGGGGAAAAGGGGAGCCCCTGGGCTGATTCCACTGAGGCTCTTGCTCCCGGGCCTGCAGTCGATCTCTCCCGTATGGAACAAGGATCAAGTATTTGGATCTCACAGGATCTGCGAGGGGCAGGAGGGCTTATCATATGAACCTGTTCCCCAGATGGGGCTCAGCCAGGACAGGAGGCCTGCCCCTGCTCCCAGAGTGCTCTCTGGACTCCCCTTGGGTGTTTGCCGAGGAAGCGTAGCCTTCCGTTGGGGGGCAGGGAAGGGAGACCACTCTAGGTCGTTCAGTTCCTCTCACTAAGTCAGAACATCACTTGTCACCTGGGTAACACTTCCTCTCCCTGCAGCAGAGCCAGTGCCACCAGGGGCCGGCGGGGGGCGGGGAGGGGGGGAGGTGCCAGACACGATTGGTACCTCCAGCTTCCTGCCCTTTCTTTCTTCAGACCTGTGAGCAAGCTGGTGTTATTTTTATTCGGGGACACTGCCGTGGGAGGTATTTTGTCAGTGTCATCAGCTGAATGCAGTTGCGTTATCCGTGGTCCAAGGCACCCCCAAATAAGTCGTGCTAAGTGTGCTAAGCTGTTCGCATTTAAAAATACAGCCAGGCTGATGAAAGATAATTTGCTCATGGCACTGACATCACAACCTAAGTGCAGAGCTGCTGCTTCCAGAGTCCGGGCCTTATTTTTACCCTATTGGGCTGTTAAGAGTCATCACCCATGAGGGCTCACACTCTCTTTAAAATGATAAATCTGTGTCTGTAGTCCACGAGAGGGATAATACCCACCGTCCGTGGGCTGGACACGGGGGCAGGCTGTGTGCATTTGTGTCCGGCGTGTGCTCGGTTGATAGGAGCTGCAGTCTGAGTCCAGCGGGAGGGCCACTTGGTGCGTGGGGATGGGGTGGTGCAGTACCAGGAGGTCTCTAAAGACAGTGTCGGAGTGCCCCCTCGCAGGCCATGGTACAGTCCCTCACTGCCTTGGTCCCCAGCATCACCCCAGTGCCTTTGAGCCTTGCCATGTCCTACAACACTGCCCCATGGGCTACAGGAGTGTGCGAGGTCTCACTTGAGGCAGTGTCTCGGTGGGGTCGGGGTGGGGCGGACATGATTTTGCCCCCAGCATATATTTGAAAATATCTGGAAATATTTTTTGTTTTCACAACTCGGGGTGAGAGTGGGGAGCTTTGATTGGCATTGAGTGGGTAGAGGCCTACGGCGCACAGGCCAGTGCCCCACTGAAAGGAATAATCCAAGGTGAGGCAAGCGTGCTCTAGCAGACGGGGCCTCCTCCCACCACCCAGCATGTGGTTTGCCAGGAGGCGCCTGGTTGGCACGACCATGGGTGGGGAAGGTGATTCAGGCCAGCTGGCAGCCCTTGGACACATGGATCAGTTCCAGATGTGTCTGTTGAGCCCTCTACCTTGTGCAAGGCCAGGACCAAGCTGGATGTTAGGGGGCTAGTGTGCAAGGTGTGGTCCCATCCATCCAGGCCAGCCGCCCCATTTTGTAGAGTGCTTTCAGTTCTCCCGGTGATTTTATATCCTTTACATCCCTCGTTCAGTCTTCACGGCCACTCAGGGGCATCATGGGACAGGTGTAATCAGCCCCATGTTGTGGAGAACCAAACTGAGGCCCACGGAGGTGAATAACTTGCCCAAGGTCACATAGCCCCAAAGCGGCAAGTATTCTGGTCTTTCTGTTGAATTATTTCTTAGGGAAGATAACACACCCTTTCCCAGTTTCAGTGCTCTCTCTTCTTTCTTGGCTCTTGTTGGACCGCATTTTGATGAGGAATCATCCCTTTCTTCCATCCACCTTAATAGGAGCAGATATTTGAATGAGGACAGAATGAGCTTCCCATCTTATTAGCACCTACCTTTTTCCCTAAGAAACTTCCCTTTTTAACCGAATCTAGAATCATCTTATATTCATGCCCTCTCTGACCTTTTACTAAAACCACGCTCAGATCTAGCAGGGAAGTTACCTACTGGTATCACAACCAGAAGATCACCTGCCTCTGGGCCTTGACAGTTTCCCCTCCCTGGTGCCCTGCCTCCTCAGAGACCTCCGATCATTTGTTCAGGTACTCCGCAATTACTTGCCAAGAGCCTACTATGCCCTGGTCACTGGATGTATATTGGGGAATAAAGCAGACAGAGTTCCCCTGCCTGAGTGGTACTTGCGGCCCAAGTGGGAGAGGCAGTCACTGGACACATAAGCCAGCAAGTGTATCATTCCAAGTTGTGTTATGTGCCATGAAGGAGAGCCAACGATACAGCAGAGGGGCAGTAACCAAAGTAGAGGTTCTACTCAGAGAAGGCAGGAGGCATCTGGGAGAAGACGAGAAGGCCAACAGCTGAAGGGGGAGCATGTGAGCCAGCTTTTCAAGGGCCAGCATGTCCCCAGTCCTGAGAAAGAAGCTTAGTCGGGTAAAGATGCGTGGGGACAAGATGGATTTTTCTTCCCCGACTCTTCCGGTATTTCATGGTTAACATACCCTTCAGCAGAAGTATCATGAAGGCCTTCTCTCAAATTAAGCCATCGAGTCTCCAAACAGCTGTTTTATACCTAGCTCTACCCTCTGCCTAATACAGAGGGAGGCAGAAGAGAGGAGGAAGACACCAAGAGGCTTGCAGCATAGCTGAGGAAACAAAATAGCTCATGAGACCCGTGCTGGCCAGAACATCAGCACCCCATGGAACGCCCCCCGCCCCCGCCGGCCCTCTTGCTCAGTAACCTGATATCAGTACCACTCACCCTTCTCTCTCCTCGGTACAGGTGCCACCCCCCCAGCCCCCCACCACCACCAGATTCTAACTCCCACCATACACTAGCTAAGGAGCAGAAGGTCAGACGGGCCATTCCGTCGTACCTGGCGTGGCTGTTCTTGAAGCCTAACTTGGGAAGGCCCAAGAAGCAAGAAGAGGACAAACACCCACCTAGTATCTGCCCTGGTCAGGCAGTTTTCACTCTCACTCTGTCTAACGCCCTGTGACCCTTTCCCATGTGGGGATGTGAGGCCACGAGAGGTCTTAGGGCTTGCACAGGTCCAAGAGCTGCCTGGGAGTCTCATCACCCAGGCCTCTCTGGCTTTTGAGCCCATCGTGTGTACTCTTGATACACCAGTGTTTTTCCGATGCTTTTAGCAGCAGTGTTCTTTTTTTTTCCAAACTTGACTTCAGGCATATCCTCCACCATGTTAAACAGATCCAGGAGAGGGGCTGTGCCTGACAACGAGGCTCCTCGAGTCTGCCCACCCGACCGCTGGTCACCCGCCCCCATAGGCGGCCCGAGCCTCCTTGGAACAGCATAAGGGCCCATCTGGTCTGCGACCTGGAGCTCGTGGCCCATCAGGAAAGACTTGCACACTTCCTTCAGGGACACCCCCACCCATGCTTTGCTGGGCACAGAGCAGACATCAGGTCCCCATGGGTAGGACCAGACGGAATGGTGTGTTGCAATAGAGGGGCACGTTCAGACAGACCCTGATGCAAACGGCTTCTGTCCACATCTTGGTGGAAGATAGCAGGCCTGATACAATGACTTCCACATCCATACCCCCGATGTGGTCTCTATAATCAGGGCAGGAGCCAGGATCCATGGGTGCAGATTTGGGCCCTCTGTGAGCCCGCTGGACCTTGTCCATCTCTGTTCCCCTCCATGAACCCCACCCCTAGTTATTGCTTAACTGTTGGCCAATAAACACTTTGGGATACAGCTTGATAAAAGATGTGTGCACCCCCATTACTGCTTCCCTGAGGGATAATGCCCCATAAATGTTAATGTGACTTTTGAAGACTTTGTCTGTGGCAAAGTTCAAAGTCGAGGGTGGATTTGGGCTTCAAGCTGAGTCATTCTGGAATCCCCATTATAGGCCAAATCTTTTCGTGAGCATTTCAAGGGGTTTTCTCAAATTTTATAAATAGTTTAATAACGCCTGTGTAGTCATCTATTTTTATCACCAGCCTTCCAGATGGTTTCAGAAGTGATGGGGCTGCTCGCTGAAAGTAGGATTTCACATCTTCAGTTCCATACTGCTTCCAAAACGTGGCCCGTGGGCCTGGCGATCAGCAGTGGGATTGCAGGCAGCAGTTCTGGCTGCAGGAGAACCTGGTCCAGGCAGAAACTCTGGGAACAGACTCTAGGAATCCCCAAGCTACGTTCTGGCCCCAGCTCCCACTTTCCTCACGTGGAAACCCCTAGACAGGGTACTTGTCCCCTGTATGCCTTGTTCCTAAAATTGGAGAACGTGGGCACCATGACTCTTTCTAGTCAGGGAGGGTTCTTAGCTTTTCCCCAGGGGCTCACAAACCTCTTCATCACTTCATCACCTTGCTGACCCTGTACAGGTCGCAGAGTCTTTTTCCATTTTACAGATAAGGAAACCGAGACACAGACAGTCCCGACAATCGCACAGTGACCTGCCTCAAATGAGACTGGTTGCCCTTTCATTTCCCAGTCGGCTTGCTCCTGGAGCATGGCCCTGTCTTCCCCACAGAGCCGCCTTCAGCCCAGTGCCTGATCCTGGAGACCTGGGATCGAGTCCCACGTCAGGCTCCCTGCATGGCGCCTGCTTCTTCCTCTGCCTGTGTCTCTGCCTTTCTCTCTCTCTCTTTCTCTCTCTCTCTGTATCTCTCATGAATAAATAAATAAAATCTATAATAATAAAAAAAAAAAAGACCTACCCAGACTGGGGCAGACCCCGGTGATGACATGCCCCCAAACCCATGGCCACTCTCTGGGCAGGATGGCAGTTCTGCAGAACTGAGAGCTGGGCCCTCTCATTCAGGGGGACTGGCAGGAAAAGGCAGGGCAGAGGCAGACATCTGTCCTGTCTGTAGGGGAGCCTTTTCGAACAGGACACCTTTGGGGTAGAAAGGGCACCAGAAGCCAAATCAGAGGCCTGGGCCCCAGCCCTACCAGCCTCAGAAGCATGAGATGCTATATGTGAGGCAGAGCCAGGAACATATGTAGGAAGTGCTTTGAAAAGAAAAGTGGCACATGAATGCTGGTGGTCCTATTACACCCAAGTCAGGCTGGCAGCCAGGGTACGTCCTGCAGGGTCTACTGAGTGTCTGGTTCCCAGGGGCTGCCCTAGGAGGTCTCCGTGCTCCAACTCACCTGTACCTGGCACGTGGTGCCCACACGTGTCTTCCAAAGGCTGAATGAACCCCAGGACACCCTGGCTGGAGGAATGCCTGCTACCCCCCGGTCTTCCCATCTGTCAAACAGTCCAGCCCGCGCTCCCTGCTCAGCTGAGAGGAAAACTTCCAACCTCTGCAGAGGGCTTTTCAAGGCCACAGCCACAGCAGGTGCTAGCTCCCTCTCGCCTGATAATGAGGCTTCACGCCTGCATAAGTGTGAGACAAAATTCCCACTGATTGAGCCCAACTTCTCAGCTTCTCCCCCCTGCACCTCAGGGCTGCTGCTCCTGCCCCCCTCATGCGGAGCAGCAGAGCTGAGCCAACCTGACCTGATTTTGCCAAGTCAGAAATACGCTGGGTGCTCACACCCTGGGAACCTTGGAAATTGTCTCCAGAATGTTCTAGATTCAACTGCAAGTGGCTGAGGGCCATTCCCAGCCCCTGCGTGCTCCTTTCACCTGAGCCAAGCGCTGGGAAGGATGCCTTTTTGGGCCCAGTGCCGCAAGCCATCGTGACAGAGAACGTCTTTGCTGATTTTTCTTTTTATTAGTAATAGTTGAGGGGCTGGGATTTGGGACATGATTTTCATCTCTGTTGATTAGAGCAGACTCAGGATAATCCGATCGTGTTATTCTGTCTTCGTTCTTTTGGGTGAGACTCAGAGGGCGGGAGTCACCGCTAACATGCAGAGAATTTGACACAACACTCGAGAGAATTTCAGGCACGTGTGAAAGCCACGCTGATGGTCGCAGACCTGGGTCTGTGTTTTCAGTGGGCAGCTATTTGCGCCGTCTGTGGTCTGGGGGTCAGGGCAGCACCCTACCTGCCTAGCCGCAGGGTCTGGCAGATGAGGGAACCCCGTCTCCGTGTCCACAGGGGCTGGTTTGAGGGACAACCATGTGATAAGCAAGGCCAATCAGAATCCATCCCTGAGATCTGTGGTGTGGACGCTCGGGAGGGAGGCCTGTGGCTCACAAGCTGTCGTGATAGAGATCGGGAGCACTGACCCCCGTCTTGGCCCTTGGCCATCACCAAGGGAGACCCTGGCGGGACAGAGAGTGGTCGGAAGGCACAAAACCAAGACTGGCAGAGGCTGGCGTGGGGAGAGCCAGCTCTGGCACTGTTGTCTGAGCCCCGTGGACCGGCTGCGTCCCTGGGCCCCCACCCCTCCCATAAGCCTGCTAGTTTGGGGTGTCTGTCACTGCCGGCTGAGAGCACGATCTGACCGTGTCTGGGCGTGGAGCAGAGAGGAGCATGGAGTGCGAGCACCAGGGGCCTGGGCACGTGTGGGTGGATGCCTGGTCTGTGCACCGAGGAAGTCAGGGATATTCCGGGGAAAGTCCAGCCTGCAGTGGGCAAGGACATGCCCCAAGGCAAGGAGCAGTACAGGGCCCAGCAGACATCAGAGCTGCAGGCAGGCGACCCATCTTGGGGTGCAAGCTGGAGCACCATGTTCAGCCAGGCTCAGGGGCACCCTTGCCCTCCAGAAGCCACAGCAGACTGTGGCCAGGGCCTGAGTGACCTGCTGGTCAGATTCTTGGTGTTCCGGGGTCAAGGTGTGGCTCAATCCCCAGGGCCGGACTTCAAAGCAGGACTAGTTGCTGTGGCCACGGTGTGGCTGTGGGGGCCAGCTGTGGGGGCAGCCTGGTGAGCATACCTCCCGGTGGGGGCTGCACACAGAGCCTGCCAGCAGGGTGGGGGCGGCCAGGTCTGGGGGACAGAATGACCCAGGATCCAATGGCCAAGAAGTCTGTCTGCCACTTATTAGGAACCTATTGTGCACCAGATACACTGCCCATGTCACTCCTCAAAGCCAAGAAAGTCTCTCTGACCTAGTCCAAGTGACACCGAGCCCTGGGTGACCCTTGTGTGATGCTGCCCCAAGTGAGAGAGGCAGGGTGGTAGGCTGTCCAGGGAGGACTGCCCAAGACACAGACAGCTACCAGACAGCCCTTTCTCCCTTCTCCTCCCTGCTGACCCAAGACTGTGCTGGAAGCATGCCCAGCCGGCCTCGCCCGCTCTCTTACCCACTCTGCGCCCTGATCCCTGGCTCCAAGCCCCGTTCCCTCCTCCTGCCTGGACCTCTGGGATCCATTGTTCAATCCCAGAGATAGGCCTGTTGTTACACTGATGGGTTTTTTTGGTCTGAAGTCACCGAAACCAGCTTGAAGGTGGCTTAACTTCCCTGAATCCCTTTCCATCAGGATTCAGAGGCATCTCAGGGAGCCAGGAGGTCCCAGGAAAGGCCAGGAAATGGCACCCCCGGGATTCTCGGTCTCGGGCTAGCGGAGGTGGGTCCAGGAAGCCTCTAGGGTTTGGGCATTCCCCTGCCTGTGCCCCTGGAGGGTGTTACTTTAGAGAGCGTGCTGGGGGGACCTCCCTGAGGAGCTGACATTGAAGTGGAAACCCGAAGGAAGTGAAAGTTTGAGCCGAATAAAAATAGGGCACCTCCTATTTGAAAATGACTCTCATCCTTCCAGTATAAAGAATCCCATCAAATACTCTTTTTAAATCCTCCAACTAACAGCCTCCAAGGAGGGCCAAGGCCAGCTCACTGCTGCTGGGCTGTCACCAGCTCCTCCGTGCCTGTCCCTCTCACATCTCATCCCACCTTCTCCAGGAAAAAGCAGCTTCCTGCCAGA
The DNA here is from genome assembly GCF_048418805.1 of Vulpes vulpes. Classification (NCBI taxonomy): domain Eukaryota; kingdom Metazoa; phylum Chordata; class Mammalia; order Carnivora; family Canidae; genus Vulpes; species Vulpes vulpes. Next base: position 80,532,859 of record NC_132792.1, read on the forward strand.
AGTCAATGAAAGCGCGCTCTCTCCTCAGCCCTGGGGCGACGGCCGCCCCGGCCACCTCTCTGCCCAGAAACAAACCAGAGTCGCCGGGGACGGAGAGTGGGCCTGGGCACGTTTCCCTTGGTCATTTGTTGCAGCAGAAGGAGAAGGGAATGCTGGTGAGCTTGCAGGCCTTGGAGGGGCTGCCGTCCTCGAGGGGCTGCCGTCCGTCCCGGGCAGCGGCCGAGCGCGCCGTGATCCTCGTGCCTCAGCCCGTCCCTGGCCGGGGGCAGTGTCTCCCCGACGCCCTGGCTGGGAGGGGTCCCCCTCTGCCTGCACGCAGCTGTTCGGGGCTTGACCACAGGACTCTCTCATGCCAGAGTTCACGTGGTTATCCAGAGTGGGGAAGAACTTCCCAGAATCCCTTGAGAAACCTGAGACACTGAATGGCTTTCAGGGCTTATTGATGTGGTCGGTGCAGGAAATAGCAGTACGTCAATAAATAGTTTTAGGCAGGAAACGGGGCTTAAATGGTAGCCTTAAAGTTTTGGGAAAGACACTAGGGGTTGCTGGGAGGGAGCCTGCCCGTCAGATGAGAACCGGCCAAATGCCGGGCTTTGAAACGGCTGCCACAGGCTGAGGCCCCTCGCTGGCCCCGGACGGGAGAGGACCGAGGTGGCAGGCGGAGCCGGGGGCCAGGGGAGGCTGGTTTCGGTTGGCAGAGGAGGCTCCTGCTTCCAGAGGGACAAGCTGGCAGCCTGCACCCTAGGGCCCAGCGGAGACACACGGCTGGGCCGTGCTGGCCTCTGAGTTGGGCATGTTCACACCCATTTCCTCCCACTTCCAGCGAGAGTCCACGCTAGGCCGAGGATCACCGCAGGCGTTCTGCTGTCCCCGTCCAAAAAAAAATCGGGGGGAAAGGGTCACAACCTGTCAACTTTTCCTAAGGAGCTGTTTTTCTGATTATGAAATGAAATGTTCGCAGAAAACCAGACATTCAGAAAATAATAAAAAGTAAAAAAAAAGAATAATAAACGTCATCCATAAATTCATACAGAGTAGACTCTCACATCTGCTGAGGAATAGCAACTGTGAAGACCTCGGGTGTTTCTCATCTTTTCCCTTTAAAAAAAAAATTCACAGAGGAGATTATACAGTACATGCAATTTTGCTTTTGCTTTTCTTCGTGTCATATGGCCATTTTCCCGTGCTGCTATAAACATCTCAGAAACACCTAATTTTTAACGGGTAAGAGGATGATCCTGTACTTAATCATTCCCCTCTTGTTGGATACTTAGGTTGTTGAATTTTTGTGTGTGTGTTAAGTTTATTTTTCCTGTTACTTTTAATTATTGCCTTACAATAATTCTCCCAAAGTGCAAGTACGAGACCAAACAGGAAGAACACTTTGAAGGCTTATTTTAAGATTTTTTTAGGAAAATATAACCAGTTTGCACTGTGCATATACGAGAGTGTCTGCTTCACTGCATCATCCTCAGGATTGACAATTACCGGTTTTTAATTTACTAATAGAGTAAGTAGGAAAAAAATACTATTTTCATTCATTGGATTGCTTCTGAGATGTAATTAATTTGTTTTCATTTATTTATCAGCAATTTATGTTTTGCTGTATGAATTATCTTTTAATGGCCTTTCCCCATCTGTCCATGAGGGATTTAGTACTTCTATTACAAATTTGATCAAGCTATTTATAAAGACTGTTGCCCTTTGTCACGTTTATTGCAAACATTTTTCCCAGAACATTCATTGCCTCCTAAGCGTGTTTGCAGTATTTTGATGCATTCTTTTCTTGCATTAATGTAGAAAGCCCCTCTCCAACCAAAAATTTGATTCTCTGTCACATTTTCCTCAAATTCTTATGGTTTGTCTTCTTTTTTTTCTTTAACATTTACCTCTTTATTCCATCTGGTATTCATTTTAGGGCTCAGTGTGGAGGGAGACTGAGTTACTACCCCCCTCACCCCCCAGACTTAGACAGCTGTACCTGCAGTGTTGCTCGAATGAATAATGCTCTCTTTGCCACTGATTGGTGGTCCTCCAGGGGCCGTGTGATAAATCCTTACGGACGCTGGATGTGTCTCTAGGCTATGTGATCTAGCCGTCCACTCTTATGTAAGTTCCACACCCTTTTCATTAGTAAAACTTTAGGATAGGTGAAAAATAGTATGACTCTACAATTTTGATTTTAGCTATTTCCCCCATTACTCTTTTTTTTTTTTTTTAGAGAAAGATGTGGGGAGGGGCAGAGGGAGAGGGAGAGGGAGAGGAAATCTTAAGCAGGCTCTGTGCTCAGCGCAGAGCAGGACTCAGGGCTCCATATCACGACCCTGAGATCATGACCTGAGCCAAACTCAAGAGTCAGACGTTTAACCAACTGAGCCATCCAGGAGCCGCCCCCCGCCCCCCCCCCCCCCCCCCCGCCCCCGCCACCGCATCACTCTTTCAAATTATTTTAAGGACTATTTCTTTCAAGCTTCCATTCCCTGTTTCCCTCCAAAAAGTTCCCGTTGGAATATGGAGTACAAACTGGGATTACATCCCAGTTTATGAATTATTTCAAGGAGAATCACCATTTTGACAATGCTGTCTACCCATTAAGGAATATTGTGTGTTTCTTCATTTGTTGAACACTTTGTCCAAAATCTGGCAGTTTGGTTTTGCAATTTTCTACATAGAAATTTTGCACATTCCTAAATAATGTTAGGTGAGTATTTTTATTGCACTAATAAATGAGCTTCAGTGCACTAAAATATCTCCCCGGCTAATCCTATCATTTTAAAAGCTGTTGAGGGACACCTGGGTGGCTCCGCAGTTCACGATTTGCCTTCACCCCCAGGGCGTGATCCTGGGGTTCCAGGATTGAGTCCCACATCAGGCTCCCTGCATGGAGCCTGCTTCTCCCTCTGCCTCTGTCTCTGCCTCTCTCTCTCTCTGTGTTTTTCATGAATAAATAAATTAAAATCTTAAAAAAATAAAATTAAAAAGATGTTGATTTTTATACATTAATTTTGCATCTAAATACTCTTATTAATTAATTAGTGGCTAAACGCTCATGCTAATTCCAGTCTTTATTAGAGAGTTCTCTTGGGTTTTTCATTTGTATAATCATATGAAATCATTTGATCTTCTTCCTTCCAAGGGTCATGGATGTTGCTACAATTTTTTGATCAGGCCTATTGATATAATTTATTATGTTTATAGATTTTTCTAATACTAAGTCATCCTTGCCTTTCTGGGATAAAATCTGCTTGGTTCTAATAGTTCTGTTTGCTAGCATGTCATTTAGGACTTTCACATCTCCTCATATTAGAGAGATAGGCCCATAGAATTCCTTATTTATAATTGACAATCAAGGAAAACTTATCTTTTTTTCTGTTCTAGATCAGCCTACATAGCAGAGGAGCCATCTAATTTTTTGAAAATTTGAATCATGGGGCGCCCAGGTGGCTCAGTGGTTGAGCCTCTGCCTTTGGCTCAGGGCGTGATCCTGGAGTCCCAGGATCGAGTCCCACATCGGGCTCCCCACATGGAGCCTGCTTCTCCCTCTGTCTGTGTCTCTGCTTCTCTCTCTGTGTCTCTCATGAATAAATAAATAAAATCTTAAAAAAAAAAGAAAGAGAAAATTTGAATCAACTTATCCATAAAAATCATAAGTATAGAGACCTCTTAATTCAGAACTTTTCATTTTGTATTATGATTTTTAGCCTTTTCTGGCTTTTTATTGATTTTTTTTTTTGTAAACTTTGATGATATTTATTTTTTAAAACATCCATTTTATCATTTTTTCCAAAATCATCAGCCTAGAATTGTAAATGGCTTTTTATTGCTTTTTATCTACTATATATCTTTTTTAAATATTTTGAGTATATTTCTAATTTTATTTCTGTTTCTTCTTTCTTGATTTTACATAATTTGCTTTCTCTGTTTTCTCACTAACTAGTTTTTTGCTTTATCTGTATTATGTACTTTCATATATTTCCTTAGTTACTGGTGGCTTTCTAATTTTTTGAGTCAGTAAATCAGTAGAAGTATAATGGGATCTACATATGTAATTTCTTTTTTTTTTTTTTTTAAGATTTATTTATCTATTTGTTTGAGAGAGGGGAGCTCGAGTGGAGGGAGGGGCAGAGGGAAAGGGAGAGAGAGAGAATCTCAAGCTGACTGTCTGCTGAGCATGGAGCCCAACTTGGGACTCAGTCCCATGACCCTGAGATCATGACCTGAGCCTAAATCAGGGGTCAGATGCCTAACTGACCAAGCCACCCAGGTGCCCCTGCATATGTAATTTCAAATTCAATAATGTATATTATTTCACCTAGTATATCCAAAATTTCATCATGGAGTTGATATTTTCACAACAGGAGACATTTTACATTCTTTGACACTAAACTTTCAAGCACTCTTGTCTATTTTAAGCTTAGAGCACATCTCGGTTTGTATAGGTACCTTTCAAGCACTCGGTGGTCATATGTGGCTGGTGGCTACCATATTGGACAGCGTAGGTTTAGGAGATGTATTTGCTTCCTCTTTTTAACAGCCAAAATAGTTAAAACTGTAAACTTATCTTTCATTATAGCTTTGACCATGTCCGTGAGTTTTTATAACTCACTATTTCCTAATCTATTATCATATATTTGATTATGTATTTATTCTTTCTTTGGGAGACTATTTTTAAACACCCGAGTAATTGGCTATTTTTTTAATTGTTCTTAATTCTTGACCCAAGTGTGTGACCTGTAGAATTTCTGTGCTTTGAAATCTAGAGTAAATCATAGCTTACATGAGGCTACTTTCAATTTAGTTTTATTAATTATGTTACTTAAATGAGCTAAGTGATTAAATATTGTTAATCAGTCGTGGAATGCTAGTGGTTTCATTTCCAGAGACTATTATTCCTATTTTCTTCTTGTGTTTCAATAGTTTTTGTTTTATGTATTTTGAGTCTATGCTATGCAGGGTATAATCTTTTTTGCTACCTATTATGAATGTAATTTATTTATATGTAACCTTTTTAATTTTATTTAATGATTGTTATCTTGAAAACTACTTTGATTTTACAAGTGTTTTAACTTTATTTCTATTTGCCCACAATTATTTTTACCCAACCATTTATTTTACATATCCTGTTTTCAGGTACTAGTGTTTACTTTTAATACTTTTAAAGATGTTCTTTAACTTCTATTTCTATGATTACCATACTTGAGAAAGAAACAACAACTTCTGAATCCTAATGGTCTAAATTATGAAATGTGTATGCTTTACAATCTTCTCTTCCTCTCCCACCAGTATGTATTAGTCTTCAGAAGTTAATCTTAGGTTATTAAATCACTACTACTATAAAGTTTTTTCAAATTACATTTAAAGATTAAATAACTTCTCTTTCAAGGACCATTTTCAGCTTTTGATTCTGTCTTACAACCAAAGTTGTAATTACTTATTTTGTTTTAACTTTGTAAGCCTACCTGGTTTCAGTTTCCACTTCTAGTCCTTCTATACCATGATTTCCTCAAATTGAGTCTCAATTTGATTGGCTGGGCATGCATTTAAGAAAGCTTTTAAATTTTTAGATTATCTTTGATTGTGGCAAAAGAAAACACCACATAAATAAAATTTACCATCTCAACTGGTTATATGCGTGCAGTTCGGTCATGTGAAGTATAATCACATTATTAGACACCCAATTTCCAAAGCTTTTTCACCTTACAAAACTGAAACTAACCCATTAAACAATTCTCCAGTCTCCTCTCTCCCCAGCCACCTGGAACCACCATTCTACTTTCTGTTTCTGTGATACCTGTATAGTATGTGTCACTTTGTGGCTAGCATATTTCAATGAGCATAATGTCCTCATGGCTCACCTGTGTTGTAGCATATACCAGAATTTCCTTCCTTTTTAAGACTGAATAATATTCTGTTGTATACACGTGGCACATTTTGTTGATCCATCCCTCCATTGATGGACACTTGTGTTGCTTCCACCTCTTGGCTGTTATGAACAGTGTTGCGATGAACATGGGTGTACAAATAATCTCTTCAGGACCCTGCTTTTAGTTCTTTGGGGTATACACTCAGAAGTGGAATTGTTGGATCGGATGGTAACTCCATTTTTAATTTTTTGAAGAATTGCCATACTGTGTTCCATGGTGGCTGTACCAGTTTGATTTGTTTTTTTAAGATCAGCCCATAGGTAGGACTTTTAAAAACCTTTGCTTATGTAAGATGTGTTTCTCCTGCTCTCACTCACAGCTGCCTGTGTTCTTTCCCCCTCAAACAAGTGAAGATGTTGTCTCGAAGTCTCTGAATTTTAACATCAAATACAGAAATATAAGGCCAACCACATTTCTGTTCCTTTGTGAGAAACCTAGGGGTTTCCCCCACCCCACCCCTTCCAAGCTGTTTTTAGAATTTTTCTTTTCCTTGAAATTAAAAAAAGAAAGTTCTCCTGCTAAGTATCAATGGTGGGGCCCTGGGACACTGTGAGCCCTTTCTACCTGAAGAGCCCGTTCTTCTTTGGCTTTTGGTTTTCAACTCAAAGTGTCTCACTCTGGTCTCTTTATTCCATGTATTCTGAGATCCTTTCTGAAAGCCTCTGCAATTCATAGGTCAGACGCCCATCCACTCAGTCTTCCCCTCTTTCTTCTTTTTCATCGGTATATCCTTGTGTTCAACTTTCTGGTTATTCTCCAAGTCTGTCTTATGTGCTACTTTTCCTGCCATGCTCATTCTGCCGTTCACTGCCTTCAGCTCACACTCTCCTGTTGCTGTTGTTCTTCTGGGCCCTATCCATCCTCCCCGAAGGCCAACTTCCGTATCACACAAGACAGGATCCCTTCTTTTGAATGCCTCTCCACATGTCACAGAATCCACACCATTGTTCTTACGGACCTAAAAGCCCCCATGTTTGGTGTTTTTTAAGATTTTATTTATTTATATGAGAACAAGAGAGAGAGAGAGAGCTCAGATAAGCAACAGAAGGGAGAAGCAGACTCCTCGCTGAGCAGGGAGCCTGATGCAGGACTCAGTCCCAAGACCCCGGGATCATGACCTGACCCAAAGGTAGACGCTTCAGTGACTGAGCCACCCAAGTGCCCCAACCCACTTGGTTTACACTGGAATTTTTAACTTTATTTATTCTTGATATATTGTTATCATTTTCAAAACTGCATTTCCATTAGGTCTTCAAGAGCCCCCTATTCAGCTGTGCAGGACTTTCCCATAGACGGCATAATGCTCTTCTCTTCCCTTACCCTTGAATGACAAAGGCTTGGTTTGGGTTGGGGGTTAGCCATATGGATCATTCTTGGAATTCTCGATGTCTGCTGCAGCAAGAGTAGAGTCTCCACCTCCGTGGATGGCTTCGAATGTGCCCATCCTAAGTCTGATTTCCAACATTTAGCAGTTGATCCATTTTCTAGTGCATTTTGCTAGCCCCAAACAGAATCCTCTCTCGATGCCACCAGTTATCAGGAGGAAAGTGAGTCATGCTCTCATTCTCTGATCAGATGTAATCATTTTTAAAACATTTGCAAGTACCAGGGGCAGACAGAGAGAGGCTGAAGGTCAAGCTACTTCCCATCTACCCCTAACCTTTTTGGTCTTCTGGGGAGGAGGCCAAGCTGCTCTGGGCAACTAGGGCTTCTTGGCGACAGCACTTTAGTTAGTGGTATTATCTCTGGTCTGGTGAGGAGGCTGTTGGCGAACTGTTATCTTCCATCTCAGTGTTGCTGTGGGGATTTCTTCTGTCTGCCAGCATGGGTATTTTTATGGGAGATGAGGAAAGAACAAGGCAGGCACTGATAGAGGGGCCCCATTTTAACTCCCAAGTCAGCACCTTATAAAAGCCCAGAGCTGTGGTTCTCAGCCATGGCCACACACTGGAATCACCTGGAGGGCTTCCACAATTGACTGGTGTCCTGGCCTCACCATGGCCCGCCAAGCAAGCCTCTGTGTGGCGGGTGGAATCCAAGCATCTATAGCTTCGAAGCTTCTCTGGGTGACTCCAGTGTGCAACCAAGGCTGAAAACCTTTAGCTCAGATTTGTAAACAATGGTAGGGCTTAGGTTCTCATTCAGATCCTAGCCCTAAGTGACCTCAGTGAAATCTTTTAACCACTTTGTGCCTCAGTTTCCCCCATTCTAAAATGAGAGTGCTAAGGCTTGCCTCTGCTCTGACCACATAAGGATATAGTGGGATAAACACAGGTTAATGAGGGTGGAACTACCTAAAGATTCATGACTTCAGGGCCAGCAGTCCAGGTGCTTTGTAAGCCATAGGGTGGTGGGCAGAGTCATTCATTCATTCACGGGTATCTAGAACACCACAGGGAAGCCCCTGTAGGCTCTCTGCTGCAGCCTTAGTACTAGGAAGGAGACCCCACTACTTTTGGAGTCCCTGGCTAAACCCAGGGTACTCTTCTAGGGACACTGCCCAGTCTCAGATTCCAGGGTGGGAGAGCTCCAGTTGAACACAGGTAGACATCTCAGTGGGAAGTGAATGGGGAGGCAGGAGGCCTGAGGATTGGCATGGAGCTCCTGAGATCTGCCAGCTTGAGTGGACCTGCTGAGGCGGTAGGAACAAATGGCTTAGTGGAAAATTCAGACAGAAAGTGAGTATGCGCTTGAGCTCTCAGGTACCGCTTTTTCATTTTAAAAACACCAGGAGAGGATGCCTGGGTGGCACAGTCGTTAAGCGTCTGCCTTTGGCTCGAATCATGATCCCAGGGTCCTGGGGACGAGCCTCACATTGGACCCCCTGCTTGTGCTTTCTCACTCTCTGTCAAATAAATAAATAAAATTATTTAAAACAAAACAAAGCAAAAAATACACCAGGAGAAAAGAAGGGGTTTGGAAAAAGCTGGGATCCAGAGTAGCCAGATCCGGGTTCAAATCCCTGCTCTGCCATTACACATAGCCGTGGGCAAGCTGGGTAACTTCTCTAACCTCGGATTCATCGTCTATAAAACGGGACAATAGTAGGACCTGCCTTGTGGGATCATTGCGGTGATTACATGAGATACCACAGTTGGGGCACTTGCCTCAGTGTCTGGGGCTCGAGAGTAGGCTGCGGCTCCCCGTTTTTACACACACACACTTTAAACTGGTCAAACTCTGAAACTGATAAGTCATGACCCAGGCTCATCAGAAACAGGAACTGGAGGGACATCTCTTGGTGATCTTCGCATCCAGCTCCAAATTGGCCAGCGGAGGAGAAGGAGGCGGAGGTGCTATCTGCCCTTTTAGGCTTCTGGATGGCACTACCGTCACAAGGGACAGACGTTAACTGAGTCTTCCTTGAGGGCCTTCCTTCTCTGGAGATTCTGAGATGCTGTCATCCAGGAGAGTGCTCTGCCGAAATATGAAGTGGGGAAGGGTACTGGACAGTGGGAATGGCACACGGCATGTTGACAGCCTGTTCCCTCCCGTGTCCTCCTGGTGGCACGGTCACCAGATCCAGAATCCTGGTGTCATCTTTGAGTCTTCCTTCTCCATCAACCCTGAAATCCATCCCTTGGCAACTCTTTGTCTTGACAATGTCACTGGTACCATCCTGTACCAGGCAGCGGGTGCTGCTCAACAGGCAAGCGCAGAAGTCCTAGTGGCACTAGGAAGGAGTGGATGTTGTGTTGCAGAGAGATCATGCATGTGCGGGTTGGCTGGTGACCACCTGACCTAGTCTAGATTTGGGTGGGCCCTGCTTCACATGCCTCTCACCTTCCCTTTGGGACCATCAGACCAGCCCACAGGCGGCCTTCTCATGACAATGGGAGGAGCCTAGGAGAGGAAGTGTAACTACCTAAGGCTTCTTACAGCCTCAGATCAGAACCGGTACCCTGGGGCAGTCCTGGTGGCCCAGTGGTTTAGCGCCACCTTTGGCCCGGGGTGTGATCCTGGAGACCCCGGATCGAGTCCCACGTCGGGCTCCCTGCATGGAACCTGCTTCTCCCTCTGCCTGTGTCTCTGCCTCTCTCTCTGTGTCTGTCATGAATAAATAAATAAAATCTTAAAAAAAAAAAAAAAAGAACCAGCACCCTGTCGCTTCTGCCTTCTGCTGTTGGCCAGAACAAATCATATGGCCAAACCCAAAGACAAGACAGGGGAAACTGATTTCTGACTATGGTCTAACCTACCGCAGGTTCTTATCTCCCAAATGCCAGACAGCTCAGGTTTCATTCAGCCTGTGCTTTTGCGGTGGCCTCCTGGCCTGGGCTCTGCATCTGTGCCATGTTAACCTTGTAAGGAGCATAGATAGGACCGTGGCATTTCATGACCCACCCCAAACCTCTGCCAACCATCACAGAATGCAGCAGCTCCTTGGCTGGGTTCAATTATCCATACTCTAGCCCCACTCCTTTTCTCAGACCTGACTCCTGTTGTTTTTTTTTTTTTTTTTTTTTTCCCTCTCTACTCCACCTGTGCAGGACCCAGACCACGTTATACCTGCTTATTTCCCAAACACCCATGTTACCCTCCCCACATCGTTGTTCTCTCCACCTGAGATGCCCCATATTACTGTGTCAGAATCCTAGCTCTTTCATGGACTTCATTTCCCATTGAGTGACAACTGCCTCTGAGCTCACCTGGAACCCCGCAGTGGCTTTAGTACCTTCTCTCTTGTATCACAGTTATGAGTGAACGTGGCATTTCCTAGTCCTTAATACAGCGCCTGGCACACGATGGGGCAATACTGCTTTTGAGGAGGATGAATGAATGCCTGTCATCCTCCTACTATCTCTAGCCCCTTGCAGGCATGGGCCGTAGCTGCCTCTAGCCCGGTGCTGGGGCCATTATGAGCCTCAGTCACTAATTGCTGACATGCAAGACAATACTCTGGTTACTCTCCATCGTGTAGAGGGCATGCTTTGGGGATTAGAGCAAAGGGAAGTGGTTTAGGCACAGGGAGTTGCATGGCGGAGATGATAACTCTGGGAAAGGTGTCATCTGCCCTTCATCTCACTCCCCCATCTCAGCTTTGGGATCAGTGGAGCAAGGCTGAGGGGCCCCCAATCTGGGAATGGAAGAAAAGGTGCTGTGGCCAAAAGTCAAAGTGGCCCTAACACCTACGAGTAAGCCCCCACATTCACACTCCAGCCAAGGGGCACCCCCTCCCTCCTTACTGAAAGCATGGGGTTGACCAGTTGCCCAGAGCCAGCCCTTGGACAGTAGGCACCACACCCCAGCGAGGTTGACTCAGTCTCTTGTGCCTCCACAGAAGGACTTCACGGTGCGGGAGGAGCTTCAACAGCAGGATGTGGAGCGCTGGCTTGGCTTCATCACCTTTCTGTGTGAAGTGTTCGGGACCATGCGCAGCAGCACGGGCGAGCCCTTCCGTGTGCTCGTCTGCCCCATCTACACCTGCCTCAGGGAGGTAAGAGACCCGCGCGCGTGGCTGTGCCCACGGCCCTGCCAAAGAACACCACCCTGGAACGTCTGTAAGCAAAACAAAACTCCAACGCGCCAGCATGGCTACACCGCTTGTACCACCTAGAGTGACGGGGCCTTTGGTAAACAGAACATAACTCCCCACACTTCTGTTTACTAAATGCCGGTTTTGATTTATTGAGTTTATAAGAAGGGAAAAAAGCCCTCCAAAGGAAATTATTATTAACTTAGACTTCCGTAATTCATAATCTAGAACACTGCCTGCAGGGAGGAGGCCTCTGGTAAATATTAATTGGATGACTGGATCTTTGGTCTGGATTGGTTTACCATTAAATTATTTATTTAAAAAAAATACTTGCAAAAAAAAAATACTTGCTTCTAAATTTCATCTGAAAGATAAATAAATAAGAATAACCGAGAAATTTTTGAGAAGCAAGAGGTCAGTGGTGTACTTGCCCTACCAAGTACCATCACCCACTTTAAAAGGTCATCCTGGCTACCCTTGGGGGCCAGAAGCCGAGAGCTCATTACAGTGCTGTTGGTGGCATCCAGTGAGAGGCTGGTGACTCAGATCACAGCCGTGACGGTGCAGAGGAGGATTGCATTCCAGTTATATTTTTGAGTGGGAATCAACAGGACCTGCTGACATGAGATATTGGAGAAAGGAGGAAGTGACGTGGGCTCCTGGTTCACCAGCCTGGTGGCACCATTTTCTGTGATGGGGAGCACTAGAAGAGAATTGAGGGGGGATGGAAACCAGGAGGTGGATTTTTTCCTGTTTGGGTGACCCGGTGGGTGTCCCCAGAGAACTGTCCCACTGTTGCTTGGGTACAAGTGCCTGAAAATCGAGATGAGGCTGGCCCTGGGGACACAGAGCCGAGCATTGTGTGAAGTGTCAGTGTGTACCTGGTGCTCAAGGCCGGGGACCAGGTGGGGTCACCCCGGGAGACGGTATAGACGGAGTCGATGGAGGAATGACCAGGAGGCGGGGGTGGCAGTTGGGGTGAGGATGTGAGTGTGGACGAGTCTTTGGAGAAGTGTTTCTGTGAAAGGCAACAGGGAAGGAGGAGCTTGTCAACTCAGGGGAGGTGGGGTCAGAGGACATTTTTGTGTTTTGCAAAAGGAAGAAGATAATAGAGCAACGTGAGAGAAGGGAGGGGTATCTGTAAGTGGTTTTGAAGCCTCCGTGTATGGGAAGCGGGGTGCTTGTTGCACCGCTGTGGGTGCTCCCTGAAGCAGAGCTCAGGACCCCTCTCTGGCACCTTGTAGACCTATCCCCTCTGCCACTCCATGAGACAACCCTGCGCACTTGACTTCACAGTGTTGCTCAGACTCGGCAGCTGGCCCTTCCAACAGTACGTCACTCCCAGTGCCATAAACTCAGAACGCAGCACACGAGAGGCCTTGGCTACGCTTTCTGCCTCCCCCAGGGGTGATGAGAAGGCAGCCCTCTTGGATGATGGCCTCGTAGAGCCCCCCCATTCCTGCCTGGGCACCCTATGCCCCTGAGATCATGGCAGGGAGTGGCACCGTTCGAGGGCAGTGACCGGGATTGCCCCCACACGTTCCCTCCGCGTGATCCCGGCACCTCCTGGTGTTGCCCCCACCTGCTCCCCGAGCGGGAGGCAGGGCTCCAGCTGAGCACTGGCCCCGGCTGCCAGGACACTTCGAGCAGCGCCTGAGGAAGCGTGAACTTTCAGCTGTGAGATCCGGAAGGTGCCGGGAGGTCTGCACAAAAAAACCACAGAGCTTCCCCTAATGCGCACTTGTTGGATGCAGTCAACTTTTCAGGACAGTGTCACAAACACAAGTGCCTGCCATGCTCACAGTGACCTTGAGGACTAAACGGTTCCCCGACAGCTCTCACCATCTTTTTTTTTTTTTTTTTTAAGATTTTATCTATTTATTCATGAGAGACACAGAGAGAGATGCAGAGACACAGGCAGAGGGAGAAGCAGGCTCCATGCAGGGAGCCCGATGCAGGACTCTATCCCAGGACTCCAGGATCAGGGCCCGGGCTGAAGGCGGCGCTAAACCGCTGAGCCACCCGGGGATCCCCCAGCTCTCACCATCTTGTGAAAGGGTGACCCAGAGCCCACGTTCCAAGCTCTGTGCTTGAGGCCCACATGAGGTGGTTCAGGAGAACCAGCCCTGGCCTCACATCACCTCTGCCAGGCTTTAGCTGTGCCATGTAGGGGAGAGTTCACCCTCGCTGGAGAGGGGATCACACTGCTCACTCCGACAGGGTTCGGGGAGAAAGACATGGTGTGGACAGGGTGCTAAGTGCAGCCGGACCACTAGGCCAGAATGTGGAAGGAGGTGCCCCCGGGGCTTGTTCTAGGGCACGGTGGCCCTCAGAGAGCTGGGTGTCCTCTAGTCTGACTTCAGGCCAGGCACCTGCCCAATCTTAAAGGGGCACAGAGACTGGAGTGCCCTGCCCGGGACACATGGCCAGTCAATGCCAGAGCTGGCCCAGAGCTTCTCCACTACCCGTCCAGAGCTCTTTCCAAAGAGAACTTAGCTTCCCTAAAACAGGGCCTGAAGAAGAGACAGAGACGGAAAGAGGTGACCTGGGGATCATACAGTCCCTGAGGACAGCCTGAGCAAGACCCCTGAGTTCTTAGCTCCAGGCTCCCTGGAGCAAGATCCCTGAGTTCTCAGAGCCTGGTGCTGCTTCCCCTACCTTTTCAGTCATGTACACACTTACACCCGGGCCTGACCGACATTCCAAAGCAGGTTGGGCCAGCTCTAAGAAACTTCCAGAAACCAAAGCCACTGCCGTTGCCTAGCTCCATGCTGGAGGAGTTGAGGCTTTTCCCCTGGGGCCGTGCAGATGGCTGACCCAGATACCCCCTTGTCCTGGGTCCTCCCAACTCCCAGAACCAGCCCGGGCCCGGATTTCCAGCTGCCCACTAGATGTATCCCGGTCATGCCTCCAGCCCCTCCAACAAGATGTGGCCAGAGTGGCACCCCCAAGGCCCTCCTGCTCAGTCTAGGTTCTGACATGGGCCTTGACCCACCCTCCCTGCCTCCCCGCGGCCAGGCAGCCACCCCAGGACTCCCCCCATTGCCTTTTCTTACAGGCATGCGTCCTCGGCCCCTGCACACCTTCCGTGGCTTCCCCTGTTCCCTTCCCAACAGGCCCTGAATCAAGCATAGACCCACGGGCCCTCTTGGTGGGAAAATCGCATTTAGGAGCAAACTACCAGGAAGATACGAGGTCCTCAGAGCCCCGCCGCAATCTCGGTGTCCTCGGCTTGCGGAGGCCGCCCTCCCCAGACCTGGGCCTCGTCGGCCTCCATCCCCCCCCCCCATCTTGGCCCCGAAACCCCTTCGGACAGGAGGCCCCCCAGGGCTCTGAGGCTGCCTGCCCCGGCAGGGAACCGCCTGCTCACTTCCTCGCGTACTCCCACCTCGTCTGGTTCTCCTGGCGACTCCAGCTGAGACCTTGCACGGTGTCCTGGGAGCAGCTCCCTTCCTGGCCACAACCCTTCCCAGGCCCAGCCCAAGCCGCTTCTCCTGGGCAGCCCCCCACCCGCACCCCGCAGAGCACAGCCCGCACTCTACCGGCACAGCCCCAGCCTTTCCAGGGCATTTTGGTATTTGGTAATTTCATATTTATTTGGTCATTTAGTATTTAATGACGACTAGGGCAGCAGAAGGCATTGTCTGAAGCACATGATGTGTTCTTTTCTCTTTTGACTCGGACAGCACCCCGAAGCTTTTCATCCCCGGCTGCTGCTGGAGAACGGAGAGGTCCGGCAGCTTGCTCAGGGCCACCCAGCAAGGTGCACCTGGGATCCAGGTCCAACAGCTGGAGTCCCTGCTCCTGGCCGCTCTGCTTATGCCTCAAGAAGCATTTTTTTCGTTTCTTTAGTCCGTAGCCCAAAGCGTGCTATGCAGCAGAAGCCAAATAGCTCATCGTGGAATGGATTCCACTTTTGCCGTAAATAACGTTTACCTTACTTATGTAGATTATATGTGATCAGGCCTTTCTTTGAGGGACGGAGAAGGATAATTTTCAGTGAGCCTTTTCATTGTTTGAGCACAAATGGCTCTGCCAACAGGTTTTCCAAGTGACTGAAAAGTATTACAGGTGCCTCCAAGATGCAGGCATCTCCTTGCCCTCCTGTTTACTGTTCCTACTTGCTTCACGAGTTCTTTTTGTATTTTTGGTTTTTTTAAGATCTTATTTTTTTAAGTAATTGCTACACCCAACGTGGGGCTCGAACGTACAACCCCGAGATAAAGAGTCAAACGCTCTACCAACTGAAACAGCCAGGCACCCCCTCTTTTTAAAATTTTTTTAGTGTTTATGTTATTGTCGTAAGAACACTTAATACAAGATCTACCCACTTAACAGATTTTTAAGTGTACAGTACAGTGTTGTTACCTGTAGACACAAGGTCACTATGGCAAATCCCTAGAATTTATTCATCCAGCATAATTGAAATTGTGTGCTCAGTTTTTAGCAATTCACATTCTACTCCCCGCCCCCTGATCCCCAGCCTCTGGCAGCCACCTCTAGTCTTTGCTTCTACAAGTTTGACTATTTTAAATACCTCATGTAAGTGGAAATATGCAGCATTTATCCTTCCGTGACTGGCTTATTGCACCTGGCATAATATCTTCCAGGTTCACCCATGGTGTCCCATACGGCAGAACTCCCTTCTATTATAAAGTGCAATAGCACAGTTGACCCTCGAACAACATGGGTTTGAACTGTGGGGGTCCAGTTATATGCGGAGTTTTACGATATGGTACTGTAAATGTATTTTCTCTTCCCTGTGGTTTTCTTAGTAATATTTCCTCTAGCTCTCTTCATTGTAAGAATACGGTATCTAATACATATAATATGCAAAATATGCATTAATTGACCATGGATGTCATTGACGAGGCTTCTGGATGACAGGAAGCTACTAGTTAAGTTTTGAGGGAGCCAAAAATTATATGTAGATTTTCAGCTGCTCAGGGGTCAACGCCACTAACCCACACGTTTTTCAAGGGTCAGCTGTATTCCACTGGATGGCTGTACCACATTTTTTAATCTGTGCATCTATTAATGGACATTTAGGTTGTTCTCATCTCTTGGCTACTGTGAATAGAGCTGCAGTGAACATAGGAGTGCTCATATCTCTCTGAGATCTTGATTTCAGTTCTTTTAGATAAATACTCAGAAGTGGCATTGCTGGATAATATGGTTCTATTTTTAACTTTTGGAGGAAGCTCCCTACTGTCTTTCAGAGCAACTATTTCTCCCAGTCCTTGCCACCACTTGTCTTTTTTCTTTCTTTCTTTCTTTCTTTCTTTCTTTCTTTCTTCTTTCCTTTCTTTCTTTCTTTCCTTTCTTTTTCAAAGAATAATAGCCATCCAACAGATGTGAGGTGGTTTTCATTTGCATTTCCCCAATGATTAGTAACATTGAGCCCCTTTTCATTTACCTATAGGCCATGTGTCTGTCTTCTTTGGAAAAATGTCTATTCAAGTCCTTAGCTTACTTTTTTCAATCCAGTTATTAGTTTTTCTGGATACTGGGTTGCAGAAGTTCCTCACATATTTTGAAAATTAACCCATAAGCAGATATTTGCAAATGTTTTCTCCCATTCTGTGAGTTGCCTTTCACTCTATTTGTTGTTAGTTGTTGTTGTTTGGCGGGGGGGGGGGGGGGGTGTCTGTTTTGTTTTGTTTTGTTTTTGCTGTGCAGAAACTTTTTCACTTGATGCCATAGTCCCGGTTGTCTTTCACTTTTGTGCTTTCTGCATCATATCCATGAAATCACTGCCAAGACCTATATGATGAAGCTTTTCCCCTATGTTTTCTTTGAGAAGTTACAGTTTCAGGTCTTAAGTTTTCATCCATTTTGAGTTCATTTCTTTATGTATGATGTTAAGAGTTCAGTTTCATTCTCCAACCCATGGGTATCCAGTTTTCTCAGTACCATTTGTTTCTGTCCCCATTGTATGTTCTTGGCACTTTGGAGGCTGACCTATATGCACATATTTATTTCTGGGCCCTCAGTTCTGTCCCATTGGTCTGTTTGTATGTTTTTTTTTATTTTTTATTTTTTATTAAAGATTTTATTTATTTATTTATTCATAGACACAGAGAGAGAGAGAGGCAGAGACACAGGCAGAGGGAGAAGCAGGCTCCATGCAGGGAGCCCAATGTGGGACTCGATCCCGGATCTCCAGGATCACACCCCAGGCTGCAGGCGGCGCCAAACCGCTGCGCCACCGGGGCTGCCCTATTTGTATGTTTTAAAGGACTATAGCCTTAGAATATATTTTGAAACTAGGATGTGTGGTGCTTACTGATTTGTTGTTTTTCAAATTGTTTCAGAATCGTTTTGGCTATACAAATATTTCATGATTCTATATGAATTTTAGAATTACCTGTTCTATATCTTTAAAAAAAAAAATGCCATGGTAATTTTGTTAGAGATTGCACTGGGTGTGTAGGTCACTTGGGGTGGTATGGACATTTTAACAATATCAAATCTTCCAATCCAAGATCAGGAACAAGACTAGGGTGTCCACTCTCAACACTCTCACTTGACATAGTTTTGGAAGTCCTAGCCAGAGCAATTAGGCAAGAAAAAAGAATTAGAAGACATCCAAATTGAAAACGAGGAAGCAAAATTGTCTCTGTTTGCAGATGGTGTGATCTTGTATACAGAAAACCCTAAAGACTCTACCAAAAAAAAAACAAAAAAGCACAAAATGTTAGAGCCAGTAAATGAACTCAGTAAAGGTGCTAGATACAAAATCAAGATACAAAAATCACCCAACAACAAACTACGTGAAAAGGAAGTCACGAAAATAAGTCACTTTACAGTAGCATGAGAAAGAGTAAAATACTTAGGAATAAACATAACTAAGGAAGTAAAAGATTTGTACACTGAAAACCACAAAATGTTAATGAAAGAAATCAAAGAAGACACAAAGAAACGGTAAAGCATCCCTTCAGCTGCCTTGCAGGAGCATGGTAAGGACCCCTTCATCCTGCCCAGGCCCCCAGCCAAACCGTGACTGCAAGGGCTCCCCTGCAACCGGAGGGTATAATGAGGCCAGAGCTAAGGGTACCATCATCTCCCATCTCTGCTGAAGCTGCCTTGCCAACCATTTAATTGGTTGGGGTTGGAGGGGTCCTCTCCTCACACCCTTTGTCTGACCCTGCAATGCTCCGTGGCCCCCTCCACTCTCCCGCCACCTCTGTGACCCAGTGGTGGTCTTGCCAGACTGTTCCAAGATACCACTGAACACTGTTCTCTGGACACCTTTCTTCAAGAGCTTTGTCAAAAATTCCTCTGGCAGGGAATGCTAGAGTGGCTTTTAACCCCTTATACCTGTTTCCTTTGAGCAGACGTTCCCTGTGCACCGGGGGCCTGTTTCTCCCCACTCCTCTCATCCTTCCTCTCTCCTACTAATCTCCCCAGCCCATCTCTACCCATGATCCCCAGCCTCCTGAGCTCTTCTGAGTCTGCAGCCATACCCAGGGGTCAGGAGGAAGGGAGGGGGGTGCCCTGTGCCAGGAATCTCTCATCCCTCCGCGCCTCCCTCTGACCCCCTCCTTATGGCTGGCTCTCTTGCTCTCCTTCTCTTCAGGCTCCAGAAACCCCATCCGTCCCTCCCTGCCTTTTCCAGAGGAAGGGCAGGGAGGGGGCAGGTGCCTCTGAGGGGTGTCTCCGACGGGTACACCCCCACACACACAAGGATGCAACTGGTTGGGCTCCTGGAAGAGGCCGGCAGGCACAGGCTGGGGAGGAGAACACAGAGGGCAGCAAGTCAGGCTTCTCAGGAAATGAAATTGCTCTGTGCAACAATGAGAGAGCCACTTTTTTAACTTTTTGCGTGAGCGTGCATTCAATTGCTCACATTGTTTTGGCTCCAGGGGAAATCTGACCTCGGAAAAGGCCGAGATGAAGTGGGTGTGGGTGGAGATCCTCTGCTATTTCACAGGGCTGAGAGAGTCAAGCAGAACATTCTTCAGAGGTACCTTTCTAGGGGGACTATTCCTCCCTTCCCGAGAGCAGAGGATGGGGCCGCATTCAGCTACCTAGCTGGGGCCAGGGTATGGCCCACTGTGGCCAGAAGAGGCCAAGGTCAGCTGTGCCCAGGATACTGATAGACCCTAATGGGGAGAGGAGATTTGAAATTATTCTCCATGCAGCCCTGGACTCCTGACCCTGTGCCTTGGGCAGCTTTTAAAAAATTACAAGTTCTCAGAGCATCCCCCAACCCCACTTCAACCAGTCAAATCAAACTTTCTGGAGATGGGGTTTAGGAGAAAGAAAAAAAAAAAAGATTTCATCTCTCCTTGTGACTCCAGTGTGCAGCCATGGTTAAAAAACACGAGTAGCTGCAACTTAGGAGCATTTCAGGAGCAGCCATTGACAGCCAGAGAGCACTGTGGGAAGAGTACAACCAGAAGAGCCTCTCTGGCCCTGGGTTTGAATCCCATCTCTGCCATTTCTTCCAACCCTCAACCTTCTATCTGTAGCACGGGAATATGGGGCTCATACCTTGCAGTTCAAAGGCTTAAAATCAAAGGAAGGGGTGCATCGTTGCACATCGCTGTTGAAAGCAAACCGTGTTGCAGGCACTGCTCCAGGGGAGCATCCCACCAAAGACAGCCCCAGAAAGTAATGCCCATTCTCCTGACAGAGCACAGGGGCTCTCCCCACAATCAAACACCACCACCCTTTCCTGGAGAACCTCACAGGAGTTCTCTGAGGCTCCAGCCACAGTGCTCCCAATGCATCTCCAACAGAAGGCATCTTGCATTCCTCCTGCCTGAGCACCATCTTCTCCTCCTGCCTGAGTCTTGCTCACCTTCAAGGCCAGGTTCACTTCCCACCATATCCCTGCCTTATAGTTATTCCTCCTATAATAGCATCCTGTGCAGCTAGCATCCACCCAGGGCTGCTGATGCCTGTTCTCTGGACATGTCCTTTGCCCGGTGGTTGAATTAATGCCTTGTGACCTCTTCTTGGTTGCTTTTCAATCATTTCAGTCTCTCATTGGTACCTGCGGGTAAGATTGGGTCTCATGTGTCGTGAAAATCCCAAGTAGGTTTTGCGCAGAACTCTCTGCTTATTCGGGAAGCAGTGATTTTTGGTTGGAGACCATGCTACTTTTCTTATTGAACCGCAGTTTCCTAGTTGTCCTTGAAAGAGAGCGTTTAAGTTGTGCGATCTTCCCCAAAAGGCTGACAACCCACTCGGTGACGGAATCCACAGAAATTAAGCAGCTGTGAGCATTTATGGCGGGTTGTGCAAACGTAAGGGTAGGGGGGAGTGCAGAGGTATGGGCCACTGCCGGGGACAAAGGCAGGGGGAGCTAGGGCATCGGGACAAGTGCTGGCCTGGCAAGGAAGGGAAAAGAAAAAACAATCCAGGAAAATAAATAAAAAACAGAGGCACGAGGGCCAGAATGAGCATAGCCCATCTAGGTCAGCATGGTGAATATGGGCCTGATGGGTAAGTCCTGGGCTGGCGCTGGCTCCCAGCAGAGGCATTACGGTACAGGCAAGGTGATACCGAGAACCTCTGAAAGTCTCGAAGCCAGAGAGCAACACGATGGGAGGCACGAAAGAGTTTGTTTATTCATTCAACAAACATTAAGGAAAATGCTACTTCCTTATTGAACTGAAAGGTCTCCCAGAGGATGTGGAGGAGGGGGAACCCTCTTGCACTGTTGGTGGGAATGTGAACTGGTGCAGCCACTCTGGAAAACTGTGTGGAGGTTCCTCAAAGAGTTAAAAATAGACCTGCCCTACGACCCAGCAATTGCACTGCTGGGGATTTACCCCAAAGATACAGATGCAGTAAGATGCCGGGACACCTGCACCCCGATGTTTCTAGCAGCAATGTCCACAATAGCCAACCTGTGGAAGGAGCCTCGGTGTCCATCGACAGGTGAATGGATAAAGCAGATGTGGTCTATGTATACAATGGAATATTCCTCAGCCATTAGAAATGACAAATACCCACCATTTGCTTCAACGTGGATGGACCTGGAGGGTGTTATGCTGAGTGAAGTAAGTCAGTCAGAGAAGGACAAACATTATATGGTTTCACTCCTACGGGGAATACAACAAACAGTGAAAGGTGTTATAGGGGAAAGGAGAGAAAACGAGTGGGAAAAATCAGAGAGGGTGACAGAACATGAGAGACTCGTAACTCTGGGAATCGAACAAGGGGTAGCAGAAAGGGAGGTGGGCCGGGGCGGGGGGCATTGGGGTGACTGGGTGACAGGCACTGATGGGGGCACTTGACGGGATGAGCAGTGGGTGTTATTCTATATGTTGGCAAATCGAACTCCCATAAAAAAATATACAAATCAATCAATTAATCAATTAACAAATTAGGGATCCCTGGGTGGCGCAGCGGTTTGGCGCCTGCCTTTGGCCCAGGGCGCGATCCTGGAGACCTGGGATCGAATCCCACATCGGGCTCCCGGTGCATGGAGCCTGCTTCTCCCTCTGCCTATGTCTCTGCCTCTCTCTCTCTCTGTGACTATCATGAATAAATAAAAAAAAAAATTAAAAAAAAAAAACAATTAACAAATTAATTAAATGAAAGGTCTCCCAGACACATTTTCAGAGGGAGTATGTTGAAATAACAAATAAATCTAGATCCCCCTAGCCAGAGAGACTCCTGGGCCACACTCAATGCAGAGTGCCCTGCCCAAAATCAAGTGAGGCTAGAAGCAGGAAGGTGGGAGCCCAGAAGCAGATGAGCGGAGGAGATCCGGCGGGGGCATCGTGGCAGAGAACAATCCTCAGGTCCTCGCACCTTTAATCCCTTACTGTAACAGGCGGTCTAAGAGGCTGTGGAAAATTCAGGAGAGCCCTTCCCCATGAACAGTTTATTCCAGGCCTAATCTTCCGCGTACACCCTGCCTGGAATGTTCCTCTGAGAATGCAGCCTTCCTGGGGCAGGTACACAGCCCCCGGGGAACTGGTTTAGCTGCAGTCCCTCTGGGTCCAGCAGCTGCTGCTATGAATACCTCAGCTTAAGCAACCATCCTGTAACCTCCGCCGAAATAACCGCCCACGGCTCTGTCCCCTCCAGAGCTGCCCCCCTCCAGCGGGCTGCGGTGTGGAGCCGGGACACCCGCACCGCCGCCCGCGCGCCGGGGGCCTCCTGGGGCCGCGGATCCTGCAGCCCCGCCCCCGCCCCCGCCGCCGAGGGGAGCCGGCGCGCCCCCGCCCCCACCGTCTCGCTGTTCTACTTCCTTAGCCAGACTCTGCACACTGAAATGTGAAATTCGAAGCCAGTGTTCCCCCTAGCAACCGTGGTAACACGGGATCCGATGGGGAGCCTGGAGCCATAAAAATACCAGCTTCCCCCGGGCGCGGTGTCCGGAGGGAACCCGGTCCCCGCGCCAGCCCCGCCTGCAAGCGGCCTCGGGCCCGGGGGCCTCGGGGGCACGGCCTGGGGCACGGCCTGGGGCACGGCCTGGGGGGCACCGGGCGGCTCCACTCCCGCGGCGGCGGCGGCGGCGGCGGCGCTGGAGACAGAGGCCCTGTCTGAGAAGGCGCTAGCGCCTGACCATGTCCGGGTAGGAGCGTCTTTAACCAGCAGCAGATTTCCCGCACGTTGCAAGCGAGGCCCGAGGGCCGCCAGCCCTCCCGGGCCCCTCCCGGCGGGGCAGTGCGCGCCCCCAGGCACCGCGTCGCGGGAGAGGACCGCCTGGGCTGGCGCTCGTCGCCGAGGGCGGCCCCCGCCCGAGGCCTCGGGCCCGGGGTCCGCGGGAGAAGCGCCGCCCCCTGGGCCCGCCCCGGGCGGGGGTGCGGAAGGGGCCGCGCGCCCTCCGCGCCGCCTGCAGGGGGCGCCAGGCCTTGCGCCCCGGAGGCCGCCCCGCCGCGCCGCGCCGCGCCCCGCCCCGCCCCGCCCGCCGGCTCGCCGCCTCCTTCCCCCGTCCCGGGGCCCGGCCTGTAATTCTGAGAAATATTCCAAGTCGGTCATTAACGTCTGAAGTCGAGGAGGCCCCCGCTCGCCGCAGAGGCCCCGGCGGGGCGGCTCCGCGAGTCGGAAGCGTGTCTGGGGGGCGCGCCCGTCCCGCGGGTACACGCGCATCTCTTTAGATCCTTCGGGGTTTTCTTTTTTCTCTCTCTGTAACGACCTCCTCGGAGCCTCCCCTCCACGCCCCGGGGCGGCTTCGCCCTGGCCGACTGACGGCAGATTCTGCTCAGCCAACTTAGGGGTCCTGGGGGGCCGGTCTGGGCCCTTGCCCCGTGTGCAGGCTCCAGCGGGGGCACTGGCCGAGGCAGGAGCGGCCCGTATATCTAGAAGGCAAGACACCAGGCACTGTGGGGCGGCCGAGGCCGTGGGCGCCGGGTAACCGGCCGCACTGAACCCCGCCCCTGGTGCCACCCTCCCCAGGCCCCCATGTGCGCAGCGCGGCGCCGCCCAGACTTCACGCAGGTATCCTGTGCGCGGCCACAGGGCCGCCTGGTGCGGGGCTGCCCGAGCTGGGCGTGAGCCTGGGTGCTGGCTCCCCCCGCAGAGCTGCCGTTGGCTGGGCACCCAGTACTAGGGGCTGGTGCACAAATCACAGGCAACTCCCCCCAGGACCCGCACGGATCTTCCTTAACCCGCTCCAGCTCTCAGACCCGCCGATCAAATTTAGGGAGCCGTCCAGCCTCACTTTTACATTTTGTGGATAATGTCCCACTGGCAGTCTTCCCCACCTTCAGACGTAAATAATGCATAGGGCGGCACTTGTCCATCTGGGCTGGCCACAGTTAGGAACTACCATTTCTCCTCTCTTCTGGAGTCCAGCTCCTTATTGGTGGCTCTGTTGTCACTGCCACCAGCAATGATCAGTAGGTTACAGGGGGCCCCGGCCACACCCTAAAATAAGAAACCTCCAGGATTGCCCTGTTCTGGTAATTGGCAAAGAAGGGTGCTGGGAAAGAGGGCCTACCTCAGAGCCAGGTGAAGTCAGGCATCTTATCCTCTCTGGCCCTCAGTTCCTCATTGGAATGAGGATTAAATGGGATTTAGTAGATTTGCTAATTACAAGTTGACTTCCTCCCTTCCCCATGGGAGGACTCACAAAACAAAGATGTGAAAAACAAAAGACATGAAATAATGGGATCATTGAACAGTGTATTTATGTCATATAAATGAAGTGCTTCTTAATAAGTTAGCAAAACTGTGAAAGAACACAGTAAAATAAGTCTCAGGGCCTTTGCCCTTACCTTGCCTTGGGGGAGAATGCATTTCTTGCAGGCAGCCTTCCCCGTCTCAGCTGAATGTTGGCCATAGGTGGACCCTCACTCTCCACCCCCCCACACCCCATAGAAAGTCAGGATGTGGCTCTACCTTAGAGCTTTCGGTGTTCGTTTTGTTTTCTCCCTCCCCAACTGGCACGGAAGCTCTCTAAAGGCAAGGAACGTGTCTGTTCTCTTCATTGCGGCATCCCCAGTGACTAGAACGGTGCCCAGCGCAAACGGTGCCCGGTACTCAGTATATTTACTCTTTGAACAAATTAATGAAATGGAATGTCTAGGCTGAGCAAAGCAGGAGAGTAGTCACCCTTCTAGAGTTCATCTGGGAGGATGTCTCAGAGGAGATAAATCCAGAGTCCTTGAAGAGGCAAGGTGAGCGAGCAGGGCATGGGCCGGCTGGTTTTAGTCCCCGCAGGTGAGCTCAGAGTGGGAGGAGGAAGAGAAACGCTACCCCCACAACAAATTCAAAGGAAGCAAGCAATCTGTGCTCACCATCTGAGCGAACCTGGAAGAACCACTTCAGCCAGGGAAGCTGCCTGCATTCTGTCCCCACGCTTTGCTCTAAGTGGTTGTGTCTCGACTTCAGCCCACCAGGCCTCATGTGAGACTGAATTCGTCTGTCCTAAGTCAGAATCCCTGGAGCCACCATCATGAGAAGTCAGGGTGGGATTGTGGCACAGCCTCACGGACAGAGAGCCACGCGGGAGAGGTTGCAGGGGGGCCTGCGGGAGCATCCGTGTGTGCCCTGCCGGCCCTCAGCTGGGCCTTCCTCAAGGGAGAGGCGAAAAGGGAAGAGGGAGGATACACAGAGCTCAGAAGAGTTCCATGAGGGTCGGGAAGAAAATGAGAACGTGGTGCAGGAGGTAGGAAGGGACACCCGAAGTCACGGATGTTGAGGACCATGGCAGCCTCGGCCCTTAACCATCTCCGCATGATCCAGACTCAGGAGCAACATGTGCAGGACAACGTGATGTGGGCCACTGTGTCCTTGGACAGCTGCTAGTAGTGGAATTTTTTTTAAAAAAGGAACTGGTAAAATCAGTATCTTTTATATTATCCAGCATATCCAAAGAGTGACCATTTCAACATGTAATCAATATTTTAAAAGTATCAATGAGAGGTCATTTTATATATATATATATATAATATATACTTTTTTGTACTAAGTCTTTGAAGCCCACTGTGTATTTTATGCTCAGAGCACCTCTCGATTCGGAGTAGGGACATTTCAAAACTGCATGCTGCTGGTGGCTACTGTACTGGACAGCATAGGTCTGGAGGCCAGCTTCTAGGATCCTCAGGTTTGGGGAACTGTTCTGGATTCCCAAGGTATCTGGATCCCCAAAGGCTCAAAGGTATTTTTCCTAGCTTCTCTCGCTGAGCACCCAGAAGCGAAAGGAAACGCCGTGAGCTACAATCTACATCACCCAGCCAGCGTGCTAGCCTTGGGTGGTTGGCTGGGTCTCGGCAGTGGGGTGTGCAAAGGCACTCCTTTGGACCCTGGAGTGAAGAAAAATGAGGGGAGCAGGAGAGAACAGAAAGAGCAAGAGAGAAAAACAGCCCAGAGCAGGGGAATCAAGGCAGGGGGTAGCCAACTGTGCCACAGAGCTCCAAGCAGAGCCCTCAGACCGGGGACGGGGTGCCACCCTGGGAGGGCAAGCAGCTGCCAACTCCTGTCACAATGGCCCAGTCGGCGGAAGGCACAATTAGCTCATTCTTGCATTGCCCTTTGATTACACTGTTGTTCTCAGGACTTCCATTTCTGTAATTAAGACCTTGTCCCTTACTCAGAGGTATTGAAACATAAAAGTATTTGCTGAATCTGGTTTCCCAGGGTTAAAAGCCAGACTTAGGAAATGCAAACACACTTGTGGAAATGCAAACACACATTCACTAACTAATTATCCCATAATTAAGGCCGAAGCCCTGCTTAAAACAATTAGCTCTGGGAATTGAACAGTAGGTCCCACTGCACTCTCGGTTAATTGTTCTTCCCTGATAGACTGGATACGGCCAGTCTGGAGGGAAGTGGGGACAGTAGGGGATGGATGGCTGCTGCTTTGGGTCTGGACTGGACCGTGCTGTGCTTGGTTTGGAAATGTTAGTCAGAGGAGAGCTTGAGGTGTGCAGAACAGCAAGGAGGTTGTGGTTTGGGCAAGGGGAATTGAGCGGCTGCCCCAGGCTTGGACGCAGGCCATGGGAAGTCTCAGAAGCTACTGCTGGCCACACTGAGGTGGCTTGCCTGGCTGGAGCTGAGGGCGTGGGCCAAGGATTAGCTGACTGGAAAGCAATTAGATGAGGTGGGGCTGGCTGGGGAAATACCTGGAATCCCAGGGCCAGAGTTGAGACTTGCTTGGGTAATGCCCCAGGCGGGAGGCCTCGCGGGCTCTGGGGAGTGGAGGTCCCCACCCGAGATGGTGGTTACCAGGCTCCCCATGGGGCCGCAAGCCTTTTTCGGCCTCCTGCTGATGGGGAGGTGTGGGTTCCAGAGTGTGTGGGAAACCAGGATGGGGCTTTCAGCCCTCCGGGGGAAGAGGCTCTTTTCCTGATTAACCCAGGGTCTCCCCTACCTCAGTGTGCGTGTCCCCTGCCCCCACCCCCCTTCTCAGACTCCCAGGACTTTCCTGAGGCCCGCCAGGTGCCATCAGGTAACACAACCCCCCACCCCCACCACCCTCACCCCCCGCCTTTTTCAGGTAGGAGGGATGGAGGGTGTTACCCTTCCAGGGACTTTCACATTTTGAAAGGAGAGCTCGGAAGAGAAAATTGTGTGCCCCAAAGGGGAATTTAAAAAAAAGGCTGTGGGGGGGGTGGTTGTGGAGGTCAGGAGATAACCGACTGGCCCGTGTGCCCTCTCTCCAGGAAGCACCCACATGCATTAAAGCTTCCTGAGAATCCTGGGCGTGTTCTCTGGGGGCTTCTCAGTCCAGAGCCTCTGCCCTGGAAGTGGAACTTGGGGTTTCAGAGGGGCTTGGATCCCCAGGGCTGCCCTGCAGGCACCGACAAGGACTCGCTGCTCACTCCCCACCCCAGAAGTGGTCCCAGCTCCTCCACTGGCCCTCCTTCCCTCCCCACCCCCTCCCTTCCCTTCTGTCTGCCTCGCACTTCCATAGATCAGAGGTTAGCGAACTTCTATAAAAGGCCAGATAGTAAATATTTTAGCTCTGCAGGCCAAGAGGCTAAATCGAGTTTAACCACATCCCTGTGATTTGCTCTGCACTGAGCAGCCGTGCGAAGCCGTGAGAGCAGTTTCTGTGGAAACTACTCGGTTCTGCCTTCCTAACGCGAACACAGCCATGGACAATATGTAAATGAATGAGCGTGGCTGCGCTCCAACAAAACCTTATTTATGGACACTGAAATTTGAATTTTATAGCGTTTTTATGTGTCAAGGAATATTATTATTCATTTGCTTTTTTCTCCCCGCCCCACCCCCCCAGCTATTTAAAAATGTAAAAACTGTTCTTAGCTCACAGGCCCCATCAAACAGAGACTGTGGACCAGACTTGGCCGGTGGGCCGTCCTTTACAGACCCCTGATCTAGATCTGTGGTTCTCAGTGCTCGTGAAAGTTGCCGGATTGCTGTCAGAAAAGAGATTTTGCAGTTTCTCCGGCCATGCTGTCACTGCCGTAGGAGGTCCACACACCGGGTAGCCCCAGTCCAGTCTGAACTCCACCCCCATTTTCACGACCACAGAACAGCCCCAGAGGTGTCATAGCTCTGCCCTGTGAACCCAGGGGGAGGGCTTTCTGTCCTGGGGCGCAGAGCTGGCGGGTTTACTATCTCTGGCTGGCCCCAGAGATCCACCCGGCCAGCTCACACTGCCCAAGGCTCCTGCCGAGCCACAGGAAATGGGTATGTGTCCCCTGGTGTCCCAAAGTGGCAGGGCTCCGGTGAGTCATTTCCCATGAGTGGAGACGGTAACTCTGAGGCATCCCCATACTGGCAGACACTTGGCTCCTGACTACCTCGTCAGCTCTGGGCCCCACAGAGCAGAGCGGGATGAGAAGGGAGCTAAGAGCCCCCTCCGTGAGAAGAGAACATGAAGGAAGGAGGGTGCGGACATCAGAGGACATGCCCTCAAACCCCACGTGGTCAGTGCCAGCTGGGACCCGAGGCAAGTTACTTAACCTCCTTGAGCCTCAGATTTTCCATCAGTAAAATGGGAAACAGCCCTCTACCTCGGCAGGATTACCATAAGGATTAGTGATCATATCTGCCAAGTGCCTGGCACGTGGTACAAAACTTCCATGGCATCGTTATTGGCCACACTGGCATAAGGCCTTAACCACAGAGCTGCCCAGCCACGGCCCAGCAGGCACCGAGAAAGGCTGCATGATCCTCCTGACGACACATGACGTTGGCCGTGTTGCTGTCCTCACAGAGGCAGGCACTACTGCACATCCTGTGTTGTTCTAGTGGTGATTGAGGCTGGCTTGTGTGAGGCCACATTCAAGGTTTGGGTCTGGGATCCTTGGGTGGCCTTCAAGGTCTGGGAACCCACAGAGATTGGGTGCAGACATCGGTGAATGTGTGCAGATGTGCATTTTTCTGGGAGAGGCGCCAGGGTTTCCATCAGACCTTCAAAGACCTTCCAAAAAAGCAAAGGGACCCAGGTCTATAAACACAGAGTGTGAGAAAGCCCCACACTTTGGGGACAGGTTCCTCCTTTGAGAATCAGCTCCTTGCTCCTGAGACAGGGTCTTGGGCACCCTGGATGGCATCTAGTTCAGCTCCAAACTTCCATCTCCTCAGCCTTTAAACCTGTCACTAGCGCACCTGTCCCACCAATTCCAGAATCAGGTGATGCAAACCCAGCGTAGGGCAGCTGGGAATGCAACGGGGGTGGGTGGGGGCGGGGGAGAGGTCTCAAAGTGACCACCAGGGGAGCAAGGAGCCGCTGTCTCTCGGGATTGTTTCTGCCCCCTTGAGCCAACAGCATGGTCCCTGTTAAAATCGCCTTACTGCCGAATTCAGAGGCCCACGTAGTCCTCAGCACCACCATTGCAGCAAGAACGCAGCTGTGCATGTCCATCTCATGACCAATGAGATGATGTGCTCTCACAAAATTTTATCGATGGACACTGAAATTTGAATTTCATGTCATCTTTATGTGTCAGGTGTATGTTTTGCACAAAGTTTAATATAGGAGCCTTTGCTTGGGACTGTGTTCTCCTCCAAGGCCTTCTCCAGAACTCCACTGGATGTCCTCTTAACCAAAGGCCTGGAGAAGTTGGCATGCTTTGGGATTTACCAAAGGACAGGTGACCATAGCTGGTGGTGAGCCAGGAATGGGGCCCCAGGTGCAGGTCCCAAAGCCTGTGCTGGTCCCAGGCAGATTCCCAGGATGGCAGCAGCCCCCCAACATGACTTGTATAAATGACCTGCATCCCCAGGCCTGCATGCATCCACCTGACACTGCCCCTTGGCCCACCCCCAGACTCAGAGCATCCTAATGGAGCCCATCTGCTCCCAGAGAAGGTGCGTGCCCCCACCCTCCACCCCGTTAGTCTGATGGGTCTGTGGGCAGCAGCTCTTACCTGGTCCTCAGCTCTGGCCACCATGCTTCTGGCCACGTGCACAGCTCGTGTAGGCCAAGGTCCCCTGTCACCTGAATTAGCCCACCAGCCTTCTAACGGGGCTCACCTCCTCTCCTCTCCACACTACAGGCTCACAGGATTCTCCAGGGTGACCTTTCTTGTTGTCTGGAATGTTCTCCTGCTCCTCCTCCTGGCCCCACTCTTTCCCTAGCTCGACTTTAATGGGTCTTCTTCTCCAACCTCTCTCCCCAAGCCTTCCCTGAGCTCCTCTCCCCCCACAGGTGAGGACGGGGCTTCCCACCAGCCACTCCTCAGCACCCTCTCTTCTGTGCCGCATGCAGCCCGCTTCATAAGACGAGCTTCCACTGATGGAGCCACGCTCACTGTGTGCCAGATACTAATCTAACTATGGGTCCCACACAGTCCCATTCAATCCTACCCCACTTTCCAGAGGAGGAAACTGAGGCACAGAGAAGTTAACTATGCAGCTTGTTGGGGGGTGGGGGGGCAGGGTGGGATTACAGCCAGGTCCCCATCACTGATCTGCTGGTGCGACATCTGTCTTTCCCTGCCATGCCAGCAGACCCGCGAGGCTAGGACTTGCGCCTCCTCGTCGAATGCACGAGTGAATGAATGGACCCATTGTCACTGTCCCTTCGGGCTCCATGGAGGAGGTGCCGGACCTGCCGTGTTCCGGGCCCGTGCTGCCTGCCGATGGGCTCTGGGCCCGGGAACAGAGGGGCCCTTCTGAGTGGCCGGGCCTCGGCCAGTGCACACTTCACTTCCAATCCAGTCTGTAGGGAGGCTGGCACCCAGGTCCTGTGTGAGGAGAAGCCAGTCTAGGTAGGTCCTCGCCTAGACCTGGAATAGTGAGGACAAAATAGCTGCCCCCAGACTGTGAACAGAGGAGCTTCCGGTGATGGAGATCGGGGGAGGAGGCCGGGGAAAGCTGCTCGGAGGAGGAAGGCCTTGTGATCCTCGGCAGGGGATCTGATACATGGAGCCAAGGTGGGGTTTGCCCCTCACTGTCCCCGCAGGTGAGAACAAGGCGCGTCCACAGGCCTGTGAACCGATGGGGAGGTCTGTGCAGGGGAGGACAGGGGCCGGGAGGCCTGAGTACCTCGACCCTCACAGCCCCCTCAAGTGAACCAGTAAGAAGCACACACACGATCCGGAATTCCGACTCACATGCGCACTCCTCCAGAGAGATGGTCTTCATTCAGAAATCGAGGTGCCCCATTATTAGTTTATCTGCTGCTGAGGGCAGGGCTCCAAAGCCAAACACACTTCCAGGTGCCAATTAAACACTCTTATCTGCAACCTCAGACTCGGCGGAGAGGACTTAGTGCATCCTTTTTCTGCCGTCCCCTGACGGCCCCAGGCCCTTTCCTCAGCCCAGGCCTGTCTGTCCCTCTGTGGGGCAGCCGCTGCTCTGCGCACAAATGCTAATTATGCCTTTAGCACAGCCCTACTGTTGTCTGCTTCGGCCTGTCCCAGGCCCAGCTGTCCCTGTGCCATTGGTTACGGCCTTGCACCTAAACCCGCCGCAGAACCCGCTGAGCTTCCTCACCCAGGGCACAGGCCCCCAGCCCTGCTTCTGTGGCCTTGGCTGGACACTCCCCTGCACCCCACCCGGGAGGCTGGCACCTCTGTCTGGTTACTGGGCTACAGCGGGCACGTGTTCTTCTTAAATGCAGCATGCCAGGATGATCACACTGAAGAGGCCACGTGTCGAGCAAAGGTTTCTTCAAAATTCCATGCTTGATAGTGGAGTCAGGGGCCCGCATATGCCCCTTCTCCCGGGCCTGGGGCCCCTGGCTGTTCACCTCCACCCTCCTGCGCTCACATACCTTGGAGAGGCTGAGGTTGGCGGGAGGAACACCCAGTTGACTTGGCCTCTAGCACAAGCTCCTTCCTGGGCTCAAGGGCAGGTGGGGGCTGGCGCGGCCCTTCAGATAACCATGTTCCCAGGCAGTGGGGAGGGCAGGGGCTGGGCCGAGAGCAACAGCAGCCCCTGCACTCTGCACTTAGAGGCCTTCCCTCTGAGGCTGGTGGGCCACCCTCTGTGACAGGGCCTTGTCCTCAGGATCCCCTCTGGGACTGCAGAAACCAGCGGAGAAACCAGTTATGTCCCCACCACCCGTCTTCCTAACTGGATGTTTTGGTCTGCCTTCAGGAAAGGCTAGATCTTACACCCCCAGGAGGAGTGCCATCCTCCCTGGCCTGCGGGTGCACACACGGCCCCCCTACCACCGCCCTGTGTTCTGTGTTGAGACAGGGGAGAAGGCGGGAAGGCGGTGGGGGCGAGGGGAGGCCTCGCTCGGGGACTCAGCGGCTGGACAGTGGCTTGGGAGAGCCTACCCAGAGGAGGAAGGGACTATTTCGCAAGTGGGGCCGGGCACCCGGGGCTGGCCCATCAGCCCCTGGCATGCGGCTAGGCCTGTCAGGAAATCAAGGAGGCACTCTGTCTGCTTTCCAGCAGGCGCCACTTCTCTCTTTCCACTGCCTTGCTCAGTTCACGGTGCTGGCTCCAGGACCAGGCTGGCGGGCGAGCCAGGCACCCTGTGCCACAGGCGCGGTGCCCAGGGAGTGCCCTCTCCGGCCTCAGCGAGGCTCATCGGGAGGGTCCCCAGGCCTGGGCTGCAGGGCCACACGGAGAAGGCCAGCCGGCCACTGGTGGCCCCCTCGGGTGGGAAGGCAGGGCGACTCTCGGGGAAGGATTCCAGACTGTTTCCTTCTCGGTTGAGCTCCACCGCCCTTATCTCCTTTCCTGCCAGGCGGGGACTCCTCACGAGTCACACACAAAAGAAACCCCACCCAAGACATACAACCCCCACCACCACCACGTACTGGAAGGGGGAGAACTTGCCTCTGATTCCGACGTAATCTACCTGGTTGTCAGTCAGGAGCACAGTCAGTATGCGTTGGCCCTAATATGAAAATATTCTACAGTTGGTCCAGAAAGGGAAGGGGCAGGTGGGGAACAGCACTCTCTCCAGGGAGCCACCTTGGTGGCCGCTAGGGATGGGGCCGGGTTGGGGGGGAACCTCATGGGACAGAAGGGACCAAGGAATGGGAGGCGTGAGTAAAGATAGGCATGCATGGCACAGCCCCTCCCTTGAGTGCCTCACAGGCCTGAGTACCACCCTCATTCCCTAGAATACGGAAATAATGGTTCACGTCGGGAATATAGAGAACTGAAGCCCTGGGCTCACCACCGGGTGTCCAGCCTGCAAGGACAGGGGCAGAGCCCCAACCTTCCAGTCCCTGCTTCTTCCCGAGCCTAACGTCCACCCAGAGGAGCACTCAACCCCAGGCTTTCCGGGGGGACTTTGGCTGTGCTTTCTAGAGGGAGGGGGCTGGCCTAGCTGACCCCTGGGGGTCTCATTCCAGCCCAGGGCTGGTGGCTGATTCTGCAGGCAAGTTGCTATGGGAACTCTAACTTTGAATTTCCTGGCTCTGGGGCTGTGAAAATCACAACCTGAACCTTCAGTTGATGTGGGTTTCTCGATTAATTTCCTGTTTGATTGTTTACTTTAGAGAACGGAAAATGCCTTTGCAGGCAGCTAGCTCCCTCCACCAAGACGCTTATCACACCCAACCCCCAACAAAGCCGGCAAGGTCAAGTCCAGGCCTCAGGTGATGGAGGTTGGGGGACAGGGCCAGGGGCAGCGGGGAGAGGCACAGCTAAGAACGGATGGCATCCTGCCTTGGCCTCTCCCTGTGCCTGCTGGGGGCCCCAGCCGGGTAGGCACCAGGACTGAGCTGGAAGTCAGAGACTGGCCCCAAGGGGGGACATCTGCCCACCGCCCAGAGCCCCAGGCCTGGCCCCCAGCCAGCCCCAGCCCCCCTCCTCATATCTCAGGGCCCCGTGTTGTGCTGGGTCAGACACAGAATGCAGTCATTCCTTCAGAGGGGTGTCTGTGGGGTACCATGCAGGGGCGTGAAGGTCCCAGGTGCCACCTGACACTCAGTGCCTCCCGGCCAGCCATTCTTGGCCAGGTTCCCCTGGGGAAGCTTGCAGAATAACTGCTTTTCCATCTGCCTGTCCTCCAACTGCTCTCCCCAGGGCCCCAACGCTCCAGCAGAGGGCCGTGGACAGGGCGTTCATTATCGTGATTCCATCTTGTTCCCGGCTCTGTCCTTGGGGAGCAGCTAGTGCCAGTAGGTTCAGGTGAGGCCCCGCAGCAGGTGTCATGATCTACTGCAATGACAGCCACCTTGCCAGGAGCAGGGTACTTTGTCACCTTCAGAGCCTTTCTCCCTCCGACATGGGCAGGAGCCCTCACTTACTCGCTTCCTAAGTTGGGGCGCTGAGCACAAGAAGGGGAAGTGAGCAAAGCTAGAGGTCAGCCCGTCATCCAGGGGGTGCCCAACCCCTCAATACCCTGTCCCTTATCTCCGTGACTGTATAACGCACCATCCAAATCAGAGCTCACCAAAGGACCTCTTACTAATTACTTTCGGATGGCAAGGGGAAACCAGAACCAGCCCAGACACACCCCAGTTTTTGCTAACAAACCCCCGTCACCAGATTCGTGTATGTGGGACTTACTGGTGGGACCATGGTTATGACATTCGACTGTGGAGGCAGATGAGACCTGGCTTCAAATCCCATTTTTCCATTACTTTGCATGCTCTTGGGAAGTCACCCCACTCGGTTTCTGTAGCTAAGAGCAAAGATATGGCCACAGCATGTAACTCAGCTAAGCTGGTAAGGGGATAGAATGGATCTTAAAGTGCACACACAGTGCAGAGCTTCACTCCTAGAGCAAGCACTCAAAACAAGTGATGACTGAGGATCCAGAAGGTACTCTTTGGTGCTCAGGAGACCCCTAATGGGAAGGTGAAAAAAACCTCAGAGCGGCTCCGGCATTTTCCATTCATCCCTTAGGAGAGATCCAGGAATGTCTGGGAAGTGAACACAAAAGGAGCCACAGAGAGGACAGGCGAGGCTTCCAGAAGGCAAAGGAGAGGAACTAAAGAAAAGCCGGGAGGTGTTGGCAGCAGTCGTGGCCAACGTCCCTGTGGTTTCAAACCCCGACCCAGGGTCCTGGGAATTTATGGTTGCAGGGACTCTGTGAGCAGAACTGGCCTGTTGTGCAGCCCACTGGCCAGGGCTCGACTCCCAAGAGGAGCCGCTGGGGCCGTGGCCCCATCCTCTGGCTCCGGTGTCTGCAGGATTCAGTGTCTGCTCTGGGCCCCAGATTACGTTTCCACCCCCTGGGGCCAGTTGTGGGCTGCAGCATTCCCCCATGTGACATTTACTGTGGCTGCTCTGTACGAGGCGGTTTGCAAGCTCTGCAGGAAGGAGGCTTAATTATCCCCTCCGGGGCGCCTGGTCCGCGGAGAGGGTGCCTGCCCGCCTGGCCGCCTTAGTTAGGAGGGCTGACAGCCAGACCACGGGGCACCAGCTGGGCCCGAAGTCCAGGTCAGAACCAGGACTTTCCTTGACATCTGATGGTAGCCGCTGTACCGGGGCCCCTCATTTGGCCAGCAGGACAGAGATATTTGGGGCAAATGCCCCGCTCCTGGCAATGGCCGAAATGCAGGCCGACCCAGAGCGCTGATCATAAGTGAGGGCCGTAGAACAAAACTGACTTCCTGGAGGCCTGACGGGCCGGGCAGCGTGAGCATCCACGTACGAGTACCTGTGTCAACAGCCACGCTCGCCCCTTCCACCCGTTTCAGAGGACAGGTTATGGCTTCTCTTCCTTGAGACCCAGCTCTGCACTTGGGTCCGCTTCTCCTCCAATTGTCCCCTTGTCTCCTGCAGTCCTCTCGCTCATCTCTGCCTCCCCCACTGTCACAACCAGTCCCCTCCATCCCGGCACTGGGTCCTACCCTTTCTACCTTCTGTAGGCAAGTTTGAAAAGAAAGAAAAAAAAAGGAGACGGGGAGGAGAAAAGCAGGAAGGAGGAATGGAGGGAAAGAAGGAAGGAAAGGAGAGAGAGAGAAGAAAGAACAGAGACCCACGGAGAAAATGAAAGAAACGGTGTGGTCTTGCCGTCTGTACTTCAAGGCGTCCCCTCCCTCTTCCATCCTGCTCCATCCAGCCTCCAGCCTGTCCCTACCCCTGCTCTGAACTCATCATGGCAAAGGTCGCCCTAATCACCAGAGCCAGGGGGCCCTGGGCATTGTTCATCTAGCTTGACCTCCCTTGAGCATTCGGCACCGCTGACCTTGAGCTTCTTAGAACCTTCTTGGCTTCCATGGCATCGCTTCCTCCTGTTGCTCTTGGCTCGCTGACAGCCCTTGCTGCTCAGGAGTTCCTCCTCCATCGCCCCTCTCAGGTTTGGAGCCTTCTCCTTTGGGTCTTCCCCCGGATTGTCTAGCTGATACCTACATCCTTGACCTGCACTGATGAGACGTGGGTCACCGGGCTCCCACGTCTCATCCTCCCCAGTCGTCCCCAGAACCATGCACTCGGTATCTCTCACGCCCAACTCATTCACGTTCCCCCAGACCAACTCCTCGTGCCTCCCCACGATCATTGGTGGCACCACCCTTTATCC
Organism: Vulpes vulpes; assembly: GCF_048418805.1. Lineage (NCBI taxonomy): Eukaryota > Metazoa > Chordata > Mammalia > Carnivora > Canidae > Vulpes > Vulpes vulpes. Next base: position 80,569,529 of record NC_132792.1, read on the forward strand.
AGCTGGCCAAACCCCAAACCTAGCGACTCTCCACCTTCTACCTCGCCCTTATCCTCACCCTCACTCTGTCCTCCCGTTTCTCCCGCCTTGATGGAAGGCACTGTCCTCACTGTCCCCTTATTTGCAGCCCCTCCACCGCTCTATGAGCTCCGGTCTGTTCACCACACTGTGCAAGAAAGGATCCTTCCAACACGCAGTGTCCAGTTTGAGATCCCTCAGTGGCTTTCAGGTCCCTCAGGATAAAATCGAAACAGCATTGTGACACCTAGAGCCCTTTATGATGTGGCCCTCCCCTTCTTTGTCGTCATATTCTCTCTCTCCCCCCAGCGCTATATATTTTAGCATCTTGAGATACTTGTTATTCACCAGTGCACTCTGCTAGTTCCCTTTTTTTTTTTTTTTTGCTTTTGTGCATATGCCATATGCTGCTTCTTACACCATATGCCTGGCGTGTTCTCCATCATAATTCCATCCCATGCTTCAACCCCATGTACCTAGCACAATGTCTTGATTTCCCCCCTCCTAGACTATGAATTCCAAGTCTTAGTCTTCTTGTTATCCCTGTAGTGACACTGTTTATGGCACATAGTAGGTATTCTATGAATGTTGTTGAAAGGATGGCTCCGTAGAAGGGTGGATGGATGCATGCATGCATAGGTGAGTGGGTAGAGAGATGGATGAAAGAATGGATGGGTAGCTGGAAAGTTGGATACATGTGTGCGTAGATAGAGGAATGGATGGATGGATAAATGGATATGTTGGTGGATGGATGATTGCAAAGTGAATAGATGCGTGAATGAGTTGGTGGATGAGTGGGTGTGTGGACAGGTACAGGGGATGGATATGTGGATGGATGGGTAGATAATGACTAATGCAAATAAAGAATATATAAAATCAATTCAGTTATGTGAAGACCCAGGTTGATTATTGTCACTGGCCAACAAAATTAAGAATTATGAGCTCCAACCAACAAAATAAGGGTTCTCAAATGTGAGAGAAATTAAAGTAATTCTCCAAGGAAAGGGCTGCTGACCCAGGACTCTTGAACACCTGTAGCTCCTCTCAGACTGTCTGGTTTGTACAAGCCACTTAACTGCTATGCCTCAGTTTCTCTATTAAGCAGAGATAATGATGCCATGGCCTTTCCCTGTCTCCATAAGAGTGTCACGAGGGCAAATGGGATGGTCCAAAATGAGTCTGCCAAGATCTTCAGGAAAGATGTGTGTTTGTAAAGAAATAGGCTTAACAATAATCACACCTTGCACTTGGATCAAGCTTTACCCTTCTCCAAGCTCCTTCACAGACATGATCTCAGTTGGCTCTCAAAACAATTCAAGACAGGAATGATCCCCATTCTCAGGTGAGGAAAGTGAGGTGCGGAAGGATTAAGTGACATGCCCGGGGTTACTCTTAGTAACCTGAGTGGCAGGCCTTCTGGCTCTATGCCTGCTGCACAACTTTTTTTTTTTTTTAATTTTTATTTATTTATGATAGTCACACACACACACACAGAGAGAGAGAGAGAGAGGCAGAGACATAGGCAGAGGGAGAAGCAGGCTCCATGCACCGGGAGCCCAATGTGGGATTCGATCCCGGGTCTCCAGGATCGCACCCTGGGCCAAAGGCAGGCGCCAAACCGCTGCGCCACCCAGGGATCCCCCCTGCTGCACAACTTTGATCACAGCCTTTTTTGGATAGATGGTGTCCTCCCCTGCCTGCCTGCCGAGTCCCACCCGGGATAGGCCATCTCTGCAGTGAGTCAGGGTCCTTGTTGTGAGCATCGGCTCCCGTGCCATCCTCTAAACCCAGCTGTAGATGCTGATCCGGGTCCAGCAGAGGCGCAGGGTGAAGGGACTGGGGCTCGAACCCCAAGGTACTCCACAGGGGCTGGTGGTCACCGCCCCAGTCACCGAGTCATACCCTCTGCGTGTGTTGTGGCCACCGCAGACCTCTCCCCCCGCCCCACTCTTGGCGCCTTCTCTCTCGCCCTCCTGCGACGGCCTCCACACTTCCAGCCAGGCCTGCACATCCCTGGCCAGGCCGTCGGGGCTCCGTGAATTTGTGCTCCGGAAACCGAACCTATCACACACTCTCTGAAACCCTCTTGCTCTGGTCGCCAGTCCTGCAAGCCCCCCGCGACTCCCAAAGGAGAGAGGCCCAGGGGCAGGGGCAGAGCTGTACCTTCGCTGGGGCCTCACGAGGCTCCGGGGCTTGGTTCTACAGGACTGAAACCCTGTGCTGCTGGTAGCTAAGGGGGTCTGCGGGGCCGGCTAGCCTGCCTCCAGCTGGCATGCACCCGGGACGGAACGGTGACAGGTGGCCGTCCACGGTGCTCTCTCCCTCCCACAAAGCGAGGTGGCCCCCGGGTCCTTCCTTTAGCATACGTGCCCTTTCCCTCCCCACAGGGCTACACCCCTGCCCTACGGACCCTCCCCTGGGCACCCCGGGGTGCTCCCACTAGGCTGCCTCTCCCTAGTGGTTGTGGGGCCTCCCACAGCTTGATGGTCATGGCCTCTCCCCCAGGGAGGATATGATGGGTGTGCCCACAACAAGTCTCCGGCAGAGACAATAGGACAGGAATGCATTAGCTTCCGAACAAACACTGTGTGGGCTCGCACAATTGCCTTGGATTCTCATCCAAGAAACACATCTTGCTGTTTGAGGGCGCGGGGAGCCTGCCTGCCCCAGCCCGCCCACACCCCTCTCTGTTGCCAGAGACTCTGAAGGCAGGGCTGCTCCTCCCACCCACTGCAGAGCCCGCAACCCCCAGGGGGCAACCCTGCCACCTCTGTCAGTGCAGCGTCCCTTCCAGGGGGCAGCGGGAGAGAGGGGTGGTCCTGCCAGGGCGGAGCGTGGCCTGTCCACCCCCTGCCAGGGCAGAGCGTGGCCTGCCCACCCTGCCACTGCTTATTTTAACCATCTTGTTATTGTGGTAAAGCATACATAACATAAAATTGATCATTTTAGCCATTTTTCAGCCAGTTCGGCAGCATTAGGGACATTGATGCTGTTGTGCCAACATTGCCACCATCCATCTCCAAATGTTTCGTCATCCCAGACTGAAACTCTCCCCATCAAACACAGACTCCCCAGTCCCCCATCCTGGCAACCACTGTTCTACTTTCTGTCTCTGAGTGGGGCTATTCTGACTTTGGAGGCGGAATCGTAAAAAAAGAAAGAAAAGTAAGTGGCATCTTACAGGACCTGCCCTCTTGGCACTGCTTCGACTCACCCAGCATAGCGTCCTCAGGGTTCATCTGTGTTGTGACAGGTGTCAGCATCGCCTTCCATTTGGAGGCCGAATAGCATTGCTTTGAGTGAATGGACCACAGTACTTCATCCATCCATCCCTCCACGACACACAAGTTGTATCCATCTCTTGCCTGGTGTGAACATGTAACTTGCCTGGTGGACAAGTAACTGTTCAAGTTGCCATTACTTTTTGAGACACATCTTGGAGCTACAAAGAAAAAAAAAAGTATTGTCTCCAGAACATTGCAAACAGAGCAGACCTAAACAAGAGGGCTCCACTGGCCTTCTCAACATGCCAGGGGGGATTTGTGTATCCAAACACTCTCCCTTGGGATTAAGCAGAGTCCTGAAGAAATGCAACAGAGAACAAGTAAGTGTAGCCAAGATGGAGAAGAGGGGAGAAATCCTGCACTTGGGACACTGCCTGTGAGCGACAAGTAGGGAGAGATTCTTGGGAAGCCACTGATCGCCCAGAGACTTAGGAGCCTCTAAGGGGCAGTGATGTGGCAGGGGGCTCAGCTCTGGGGCTCTGAGACTCTGGTACTGAGAGGCCAGGACAGCATTTGCAGGGAGAAGAGGAAGAGAGGTGTGCAGCCTTCCTAAAGATCCCCTTTCTATCCCGCGCAGCCCCTGGGAAGGAAACGCATAATAACCCACCCCGCTCCTCCACCACTCCCCTCAGAAGACCCAGCAGGCCATTTGCAGGAGGGCCCATCACACAATGTGATTGTTGGCTTAGCAGGGACTTTCCCAAACAACCAGGTGGAAGATAAGGTTGGAGGAGAGGCCGGGTTGAGAGCTAGCCCACAGCTCAGCCTGAGGGCCCAAGCAAGCTCCCCTCCTCCCCCAGAGCACCCCCAGCCCCTCAATCCATCCCCTGCCCTGCTAGCCTGGAGCCAGGCCCTCCAGGGAGGGAGCAGGAGGCCGGAGAGTTTGGGCACACAGAGAAAAAGAAGGGACTGGAAGGGAAGGAGTCTAGTCACACAGAGGTGGGGAAGGAAAGTGAAGGAACAGAAAGACACAGACCCCACTCTGCGGTTCTCCGCTGTCATCAGGGAGCAGGGGTAGGCTGGGCCTGGGGTGGTGGAAGAAGGGGGAAGATGGGGCACTTGCACACCCCGGCAGAACTTGCCACAATACAGAGGCTCAATACAGAGTTTCCAGGCGGGGCTGCCGGCAGTGCAGGGGTCAGCTGGAGGGAGACACAGTCACATTTCAGAACATCGAGTCCTTGTTGGGTGCTGACTCCCACCAGATTTCCCATAATGTTACCTCACGTGTCCCAAGAGCCCATAAGAAGCCACTGTCAGGACAGAAGAACTGCACCACGACATCAGCCTTGGGCACCTGCCATGTGTTGGCCAGGGTGCTAGAGGCATCCAGGGTGGACCCTCCCTCCCCACAAGGCCTGGCTCTGTTTGCTCCCCTCTACCCCATCCAACTGCCAGCATACCCTGTCCCCAGGAGTTCCCTTTCTACCACATCCCCGCCTTTTTTGTGATCTCTACTAGCAATGCTTAAGGATTTTTTTTTCCCTAATAAGCACTGCAGAAAACCTATTAGGGAACAAAGCTACGTTTGGAAATTCCAGTGGACCTCACAGGGTTCTCTGAACATCTATTGGCCCTCCCCTGCAGAGTAAAACAGGGCTAGGCCTGCTTCCCTATGTGGACTCCGTCTTGGAGCACCAAGGGCCCTCCCAGAGCAAGACCACATGCCTGACTAGGCCCTGCTGCAAAGTGACTCGCCTCCCCCAGCTTTCTCCAGAACCTGGCTCCTGGTCTTCACTCTGGCCTCCTGGGGCCTTTACATAAGGGAGGCCCTTCCCACGGGCCTCAGGGGTCCAGCAGGCACTGGTTGCCTTCTGGGGTCTGCAGCTCTGGGAGGCAAGACATCTCCAGAGGCAGACCCTGCTGTAGCGGAGGAGGAACCCCGTGCCTGTGTATTGTGATTCTATAAGCAGCCGCCTTGTTGCTTTTACTGTCACAATAGTGCAGCAAAAACTTTATATCCGTGTTGTGGTGCGTGTCTGGGTCCCTGTGTAGGACACATTCCTAGAAATAGCTCAGGTGGGTTAGAAGGTTTGCACCCCAGGACGCCTGGGTGACTCAGCGGTTGAGCGTCTGCCTTCGGCCCAGGGCGTGACCCCGGGGCCCGGGATTGAGTCCCACATCGGGCTCCCCGCAGGGAGCCTGCTTCTCCCTCTGCCTGTGTCTCTGCCTCGATCTCTGCGTCTCTCATGAATAAGTAGAGAAAATCTTAAAAGAAAAAAAAGAAAGAAAGAAAGAAAGAAAGAAAGAAAGAAAGAAAGAAAGAAAGAAAGAAAGAAGGAAAGAAGGAAAGAAAGAAAGAAAAGAATAAAGAAGGCCCGCATCCTTGTAGCACTGACAGTGGTCAACGAATCTCAGTCTAGAGCTTGATGCCAACTTCCATTTCCACAATGACCATTGTTTTGTGCCACGTGCCTCTCATGCGTGCCCTCCGAGCAGGTGCACCAGGGCAGCCTGCGGATGAGCGCCCCAGGGCCAGCGCTTTCGCGCCCTCAGGCCCTCCCAGCTGGGCGGGGGCCCTCCGCACCTCCCATAGCCCTGGGACGGCCCTGGTGGCACTTGCCATCCGTCGGGAGGGGGACAGCCTGGCCAGGCGAGAGCTGACGTGTCAGGGGCCGGCTGCGGGGCAGCCAGGAGTAGGCCCGGGGTGAGGGAGGAGCAGAGGGGCAGAGGCTGGCCGAGGAGGCCCAGCTGCGAGGGGACATTTGGGCAGAGCCCCGGATGAAGCGCGAGTGAGGGTCACAGGTCTGTGCTGGCTGAGGATGCCGGTGATGGGAGCACAGGGCCCAGGACTCAGAACTGTGTCGCTGAGGGGAGCAGGCACGCCAGTGGCCTCAACGCCTATTGCTTGGTGTTGCTGGCTCACTGCCTGCCCTGGATTGTCCCCTGTGCTCCACCGGCTTGAGCTCATCCAGGACTACCTCTGTTCCCTCATCCCAAAGTCATCTCTGCGTGCTTGACTGCTGCCAGCCCAGTTCTGACAGACACGAAGGGAAGGAGGCCCGGTCTCTGGCCGGTATGACCAGCCCTGCCCCGTCCCCCGGCCTCCCAGGGCCTCGGTGCTCTGCACATCGCAAAGCCTGCCCTGAATCTCCCTTCAGCTCTCTCAAGGTGAATGTTTGGGACTCCTCCCGGGGCGGGCAGATGGGTGCAACACCACAGGAGATGGGAAGAGGTAAGGACAACAGGCAGAATTCGGATTCCAAGCTCTAGCAGGAGGGGTCCTGTTGTGATTTCACCTCTGCTTGAACACGTCACACCCGAGTCAAAAACCTTGACCTTACTTCTCATTCGGGGAACAGGGATGCTCACTCACAAAGCGCCTTCCTCGTGGACTCTCCTAACCCTCCACCCTTCCTTTATTTATTTTTTTTTAAATTTTATTTATTTATTCATAGAGACAGAGAGAGAGAGAGAGAGAGAGAGAGAGGGAGGCAGAGGGAGAAGCAGGCTCCATGCAGGGAGCCCGATGTGGGACTCGATCTCTGCTCTCCAGGATCACACCCCAGGCTGCAGTCGGCCCAAACCGCTGCGCCACCAGGGCTGCCCTCCACCCTTCCTTTAAAACCAGCAAACATAAAGAAAATACAACAACGCAAGAATTATACCAACCCACAGTGAGTGAATCCTGACTGGCCAGGAGCCAGGCTAGGTGTTAAGGTGGCAGTGGCAGATACGAACACAGCCCCATCCTGGCCTTCAGGAAGCAGGCAGCTCACACTGGAAAATGTCTTTCCACTTGTGTGGAATGCCGGGCCGATGGGAAAGCCAGGGGATGAGAAGTGGGAAGGGGCACCAGGGGCTGGGGTGATCCAGAGGCTCTAAGGAAAGGATAGGCCCTGAAGGGTGGGCAGGTATGGAGAGATCCAGCAGAGGGACAGGTCGCCTGTGGCAGATGATCTAAACACAGGATTGTCCTGTGGACGTGATGATCGACGTGGCAGGGGGATTGTGGTGGTCGCCAACCCCGGGGGGGCTCGAGAGAAGCAGCACCAACCAGTCAAGGGGACAGAGAGAGAAGAGTTGGTCAGCCGGGCGTGTGGAGAGCAAGACCATAGACCGTAGAGCTTCTCCAAAGCTGTGCCTCAGGAAAGTTTCTACTGGGAATTAAAATGGGGGGGGGAAAAAGAATTTCATGAAAAAGCAGAAAATAGCAAATACCAGTGAGGATGTGGAAAAATCAGAACCCTTGGACGTGGCTAGAGGAGATGTAAAAGAGAAGTGATGCAGCCACTGCAGTTTGTCAGGTCCCCAAAATGCTCACTGTGGAGTTACCGTGTGACCCAGCCATTCTCCTCCTGGCGAAATCCCCCCTTGGAACATCGAAAATATGTGCCCCTACAAAAACTTGTACACGAGTGACCGCAGCAGCAGCACTCCCGCTCACCAGAACCATGGAAACAGCCCATATGTCCTCAGCTGCTGAATGGACCAACAGAACGTGAAATATCATTCAGCCATGAGGAGGAACGAAGAACTGGCCCACGTGACCCCGGGGTCATCTTTTAAGAAGCCACGTTCAGCGGAAGAAGCCAGTCACAAAAGACCACATGGTGTGTGATACCGTTTGGGTGAAATGTCCAGAATAGGCAAATCCACAGAGACAGAGGTGCTTAGGGGTTGCCAGGGGCTGGAGGGAGAAGGAGGCAATGGCTAGTGGGTGCATAGTTCTTCAGGAGTGGGGGCGATGGAAATGCTCCAGAGTTGGGTAATGCTGACGACCCCATCACCTCACGAAATATATTGAAAGTCACTGGGTCGTGTACTTAAATATGGCGAATTGGACGTTGTGTGGACTTGCATCTCAGTTGAGAGAGAGAACGAATGAGGCTGAGGGACGGGGACGGGCCATGGCCAGTCCCAGCGCTGAGCATCCCAGTCAGGAAGCAGTCGCAGCCTCTGGGTGAATCAGCACAGCCGTGGTTTTGCAGACGAGCACTCTGATTTCTGGAAGTCCTCGTCTAGCCTGGGCACAGGGGTGCCTGAGACCATGGTTGAGCCTCCTTGACCCGTCCTCAGACAGTCTTTCTCCTCAGTGCGTATCCCCAAGGATTTTCGCTGGCCGGTTGTTAGAGTCGAGGATCCCAGCATATTGACCACTGCCTTCAGACCTGCCCGCAGCCTTGTGCGGCCGGGACCCCTAACCCAGCCTTGGGCTCCCAGGCTTCTTGACCACAGTGGTCCTCCAGCTGCCCAAATCCTGCCAGAGAAATCACTGTGTCCTTGCTGCCCTCCAACCTCCATGGGCTCTCCTGGCCCTCCCCTCCGGCACGTCTGTTCCTGGCTGCATCAGGGCTGGGGCTACAGGGGAGAGGAGGCCCAGCTGCAGTGCCCGGGAGCTAGCAAGCAGCCCCTCAGTCATGTTCTCTGCCCCTCTCTCCTACAGCTCTTGCAATCTCAGGACGTGAAGGAAGATGCCGTCCTGTGCTGCTCGATGGAGGTAGGCATCTCTGACCCCAGACCCAGTGAGCCCCTCACACCTTCCAGTTGGGGCGGGGGGTGAGGATCCCTGGGTGTGCCTACAAGTCCCAGGCAAGGGTGCTAGACAGGGCTGGTGGGGAATGGCTTCCTGAGATGACATGGATCCAGAATTGTCAACCCAAAACCAAAGTCCATGTTGACGGAGTGACCTGCCCACCACTAGCTGGAGGGAGAGATGAAGGACCAAGCACTGGCACCGTACACTGTCCTTCTGTCCCCAAGACCCACTTTCTCCTTACACCAGTCACCACACAAATGACCTAAGAGATTCCTAGTGGCCCCCATACTCAAATGTCTCTCTGGGCTTTGCTGGTGTGGGATCTGGGGAAGATACCTGAGGCCCAAATCCCCCACGTGGATGCCCTCTGCTTCAAAGCACCTCCTTCGGAGATGCCACTCCTGTTTCCAAAGTCTGGCCACTACTCCTTGAAGATTGAAGCGTTCCTCTGGGACGCTCCTCAGGGGCAAACCTTGCTCTGGGGGATCAGCCCAGTCGGTTAGCACGGAGGACAGTGGAGACAGGTGCTTCCAACCCAAGCACCCAGGGCGTTTCCCGGCCATGTGAGCGCACTTCTCGCGTGGCCTCTGCCCGGCCTCCAAGGCCACTCCCAAGGATCTCAGTGGCCAGAGGTGCTGTGAGTCTGGACAATAGCCTCGGGTCTGACAATAGCCTTGGGTCTGGGGGATGGCCACCGTTCGTTGGCCACCGTTCGTGGAGACATGGGATGGCCACCGTTCGTGGAGACATGGGACTTGGTGACAGGGAGATAGGGTTGAAGAAGGCATAGCCCCTGCCCTCAAATAGCTTCTGCTCTGGCTGGGGATAAATAACACGGTGTAGATCCTCCATCCCTGAGGAGTCCGAGGAGAGGGATCGGGGGTCCCAGAAGGTCCACCTTTATGGTGAATGCAGGGTCTTGAAAAAATGATGAGACAGGGACAGCACAGAGATGAAGACTGAGATAATGTGTGGAGGCCCTACGGGGGCTGCTCCCCCAGGGTGCGCTGAACCGACTCCTGGGACTCCTTCTTCCCTACGGCGGATTTTCAGTGTCATCAGGGTCCTCTGTCTAGGGCGGGCCCTCCGGCTGGCCTTCTGCCCCAGTTCACATTTCTGTCCTGTACTTCATGTCACAAGTGTGGGCAGAGGTCAGTGCTGGGGTGGAGAGTGGGATGAGGGGCAGGGAGAAATGGGAGACCTCATCTCTGCTCTCAGGTTCCGTGCGGAGACACACACGATAATGAGCAGGCTGGTCTCCAGAGAGACGCCCTAGCATGTGAGATTAATAAGGTGCAGCCTGGTCACCCTTGAGGGGATGGGGAAGGCTTCCCGTAGGAGGGGAAGCTCTAGGGTGAAAGAAGTGGCATGGTCCGGGTCAGAGCTCTCCTCAGCCCCGGGCAGCTGGCAGTAACCTCATCCGTCTTATTCCTGCAGCAGATGGGTCGGTAAATGGGGGCTTCCACCCATCCGCCCACCCTCCCATGGCACACAGATGCCTGGCCTCTACCTTCCAGAGAGAATCCAGTTGCTTCCCGTCCCTGCCCCCAGCCCTCCCAACCAGGGTTGCGAGGGGGGCCGTTCCCCCGGCCCGAGTCCTGCCCTAGCCTGCGCTTCTCTGCCCACAGCTGCAGAGCACAGGCCGGCTGCTGGAGGAGCAGCTGCCCGAGATGATGACCGAGCTCCTGGCCAGCGCCCGCGACAAGATGCTGTGCCCCTCGGAGTCGATGCTGACGCGGTCGCTGCTGCTGGAGGTCATCGAGCTCCATGCCAACAGCTGGAACCCTCTGACGCCCCCCATCACGCAGTACTACAACAGAACCATCCAGAAACTGACAGCCTGACAGCCAGGGGGCCTGGCGGGCGGCCCGCGGGCAGCTGGGGCCCTGGTACACGGGGCCAGATGGACAGGCGGGAGGACAGGGGTGGCCCTGGCGGGAGAAAGAAATGGGGAGGAAGCAGGCAGTGCCGGCGGCCGGTCTGGAGCCAGACAGGGCAGGAGGAGCGCCCCTCACCCGAGCCCCACCAGCCCCAAGCATGCGGCAGCTCACGCCAATAAGGGAAGCATGTTTCTTTCTCACGGTGGCCTCACCGCGTCCCCACCCGGGCCCCGCCCCCCCCTCCCAGCCTGCGCGTCCCCCCCACCCCCAGTCCCCCACAGGGCTTTGTGCGGGGGTGGGTGGGAGGGGGGGTGTTCATCTCCATGACTCCTTGCCCCCCCCCGCCCCCCCACCCCGGCGGCGGAGCTCGCCCGCCGGTACCGCCTGGGTCAGAGAGGACCTCAGAAGGCTGAAAAAGTGGGTCGGAGACGGGCTCGCATTGTTCTTGCTGTCAGCCGCCGTCGCCAACTGGCAGCAGGCGACGTCGAGCAGATGTCCGGGAGGACAAAGGCAGGCACGGTCCCTACCAGCCGCCCATAATTGACGGCCTTTGTCCGCCAGGGTCGAGCCCGGGGCCGGGGGTTTCTCTACCCCTCACGCCACACCCTCCTCGCTTCCAGGTCCTGTTCCATGTGCCCCCCACCCCCTGCCCCTGGCCCTGTCCCCAGCCTCGGGCCCCAGGGGTGCAGCACAGGGAGGGGATCTGGGGTTGGCGGCTCTCCTTGTCCTCTCGGGTTCAGTGGTTTTATTTTCAAAAGTCAGCTGCTCTGAAGTCTCCTCTATCAAGGAGATGTGATGACACAGTCAGCGCCACCAGGACCCCCTGATTAGTAGGACATCAGACCCGGCCCCTTCTGGAAGATCCTGGCCGCAGACGGCGTGCCAGTAGCCAATTAGGGTAATTGGAAACTTCTGACCCGGTGGGAATCCCGTTGGAGCCCTGTGCTCCTCAGCCCTTGGCTTCCAGCTACCTTCCTCTAGCTGTGTTCTGTCAAAGGGCTGGGACTGTCGCGGCCCCCAGGGGTACGTTAAACCCCCCACCCCCGCCTGGCCTGGGGTGGGAGTGGGGGGCATGTGAATGGGGCACAGGGCAAGGCCGGCAAATGAAAACCAAAACGCTAGGTGATGCTGCCCGCATCACACACGAGTCTGGTCCAAGCTTGGTGGGGGGACAGTTGCCGTGGGGGGCTGCCTGGCACCCCCTGGACATGGAACTTAGCTACAGGGGCTGTGTTGCTGGCCTCGCCTCCTCCAGGAGGGATCTGGAGGCCAAGGCCCCCCACAGCTGGGCGGTGGGTGCTCCACGAGGGCTCTGGGCCCTGCAGCCCCGGGCTGTGGGCCACGGTGCATTCACTGAGTCAGAAGCAGGACAGAGGGGACCAGGCAAGGCCGCCAAATACTCCAAACTCCAGGCTGGGAGCAAGACCAGCGTTTCTTGGAAGGGCCAGGTCCTAAGGAGAACCCTTTCTCTGTGGGAGGAGGGTACAAGGCAGGCTCTAGGAGGATGGGTTTGGGGTTGGTACAGGCCTCTGCCCAGCCCTGGCTCTGGGGTCTGGACCCCAGCCTTGATAAAACCGCATAAAAAAGGCATCAGAGCCCTGCAGCTTCCCTTCCAGAGGCCAGTCACTCCCTGAGTCACTGGAGGGCCCTGGCTGCCTCGTCCACTTGGGCTGCCAGGGGGTAGGGGCTGGAGGTGTCCTTTTGGGGACACCACTTCTGGGAGAGCAGGCAGGGTGGGGCGGGGAGCAGGCCCCCAGTCTACCCTGGCTTCCCCCACCAGCTGCAACCTGCCTGCCAGCCCTGGGGTTGGGAGCCTACTGGCCCCAAGGGGACACGTCGGGGGGACACAGGTTTCCCTGGAGCGGCTCTGGAGCCTCTGCCAAGAGGCCCATGCTGGCCGGGCCCCTGGCCTTCGCCTCTTCCCCTCCTCGAGCTTCTCCTCACAGCCTTTCCCCCTCAGCAGGCCCTTCAGCCCAGCCTGGGCCCAGGGACACCAGGGGCTCTGCGGGAGGCAGGGGGAAGAGCTAGACTGAGGCTCGAGGGCTCAGACAGGGCCCCGGGGACCTAACTCGCAGCCTCGAGGAGTCAGGCCACCCCCCCAGGCCACCTTGCTGGCAGCCCTCAGAGAACCGTGCATGTGGGCTGACATGGGCCTAGCTCCCCGTGGGTGTGGGTGCGAGTGTGCGTGTGTGTGTGTGTGTGTGTGTGTGTGAGCACATCTGAGAACAAAGCAGGGCCCTAGAGGAAACAAGAGGCCCAGGGGAATGGGGTCTGCTGCCCTTTACGTGGGGCCGAGAGCGAGCATGCAGGGGTTGATGCTTCCTGCAGACCAAGACTGCGACCCTCAGGCCACTGCGTCCTCACGCCCCTTCCTCCCGAGGGCCTCCTCAGTGGTCCTGCCCCATGGCCACCCCTCCTTGACTGTTAGGACCAGAGTATGAAGAAGTAAGATATAAATATGTATACATATATAAATATATTTTTAATTACGTGTCGTGTCACAGTGGCTCCAGACGTACGGTTTGCCGAGTTTATCCCACTGCTTGAAAGTGCTTCCTGGCCAATCCAAATAACAATTTAAGCTGTTTTTCTAAATGCAGGTTGCTGCTACTCTTTGGGATATGGAAGGAAAACGTTTTAAAAAAATTTTTTTTAAAGGAAATAACAGTAAAGTATAAAATCTGTGACTCTGAGGCCGCCTCCCAAGGGAGACCACTCAGACAGGAACCCAGGGGCAGGAGTGGGCGCCCCACAGACCCCAGCCCCTCCCCGGGCCAGACACCCCCTTCGGCTGAGCAAGGAAGGCCATATCCAAGTTGACCTCTGAATGTACTCGATGGGAGGCAAAACTGGATATTGCATTTCTGAGGCTGGCCCCGCGGCTTTCTTGGCGCAGTGAGGAGGCGAGGTCGGCCATCTGATGTTGATCCTGTCTCCGTCTGTCCCCCCTGCCGGTCAAGACCAGATCGTCATTGTTTTCCTCTCAGGCGGCCAGCCCGCTCGCTCGCCACAGCCCTGCTCCCCTCGGCTTTGGGGCTTTGCCTGAGCACCAGGACCATGGCCCCAAGAAGGCTCCTAACCTCCCCGGGATGAGGTGGGGTTCCCACCATCCTCCGTGGGGATGTGCGCCCCAAACCCAGTTTCGCCTGTTTGTCCTCCCTCAATCAGTCTGTAAACCCTCGAGGTTTAGGCACCGCCCTGTCCATCCGTGTAAATGTAAATGTTGGCCGAGTCGGTATTTATTCTAACTTTTATTTTATTTTATTTTCTCTGAGGGATGGGGGTGGGTGTGTGGGAAATGTACCGCTGATCACACCCCAGGCAGCTGTAGGGGGCGGGCACCCAGCCGGTCAGGTCGCAAGGAGCAGCCCCACGGGGCCGCCCCAGACGCCGCCCCGGACGCCGCGTTCCTGTCTCTTCTCTGGCATCAGGCCCCGGCCAGCACTGCCCTGTGGACGGACTCTCAGGGCCCGCCCTGAGTGCTGCCCCCCAGTCCTGCCCCTGCGCTCTATGGGGACCTCTGCCTGGGCCTCAGGGGATGCATGTCGGAGAGAGGACCGCCCTCCTCTGCTGGGGACCCTGGCGGGAAGGCCTGTGCACCTGGCCGCAGCAGCAGGGGCCTGGCTGTGGGGCCTGCCCGCCCGCGCGCAGCAGAATCCTCCTCACGCGACCACTTACCCTCCCTCGGTATGTCCTGCTTTCCAGCTGAACCCAAACTACAAGTGGGTTTAAAAAATAAACACCAAAATCCCAAAAATGCCCCGAATCTGTGCTCTCTGTGTGTTCGGCAAAGGAAACCCTTCCCAGAGTCATCGGTGGCCTGGGGTGGTGCTGGCAGAGACCTCCAGGGGGCCCTGCCCGGGCGACCAGCTGTAAGATTTCCCGCAGTCTGGCCGTCTGGGAGCACGGGGGACGGTCAGGGGCCTGGGGGAGGCCCGGAGGACGCAGCGCCCAGAGCAGCCCTGAGCCGGAGCTCCGGCCTCACCCAAGGCGCACGGTCAGGCCAGACCTGTAGAGAACAGCATCCTCACTCGCAGTCGGGATTCGCCTTGCCGCACGTTTAACGGGCCCATCCCCCAAACCGACCCCTTCCTAAGGAACACCCCGGCAGGGGCATCTGGCATTTGGCGAGGACTTCATTTAGAAAGACTGAGACTTGAGACCAGAAGCTTCTAAAAGTCAGCAGCAAGTGGCTGTCCAGTCCCAATGGGTCAGACCAGTGTTTTAATCAAAGGGACCCAAAGGGGCCCAGTGATTTATTTTCCTGTGATGACATGTCCCTTGTTTTGCACAATGCCTCCCATGGCAAGACACTGGGGACACCGCCTCCTGGTAACAGATGCCCTGCGGGGTTCTCTCTGACTGGAACTTGCCAGTCTTTCAGCTCCTCGGGGCGGCAACAAGCACGTCCACGACTCCCCGCCCCCTCCTGCATCCCTGACCTGGTCAAGACGGCGGCCAGCCCAGCCCAGGGGCCTGGTGGGGGCGTGTTGTAGTTGGTCACTGACTGCTCCGGAGTCCTGTGAGACTGGGCAGCGACAGCCACAGGTGCACAGATGGGTCGAGGGAGATAAACTCTTCCCTGAACAGTTGAGGCACATGTCAGATCAGTTTCTAGAACAACACGGCTTACATACGTGCGAGGTGCACAAGTGGGAAGTGGACGTCAGCAGGATCGGTGTCTGGAAGTGGGGGACAAGGCGGGCCGACCTCACCCAGCTGTACACAGAAGGCAGAGTGGAGCTTTTCCTGGGTGGTTCAGTCCCCATGCCAGAAGCTTCTGAGTTATCAAAGGCCACAGAAAAGCATCATCCAAATAATAAAGGTCTCAGTCCTGCATGTCGCCACCATCTCTGCCAATAGGTGTGATCTGTCCTCCTGAGGGAAGGTCTCGTGGAGACCAGGCTGTGTGGGAGGGACAGTCTGGGACGAATAAGCTGGGACGCATGCACAGTATGTGGGACTGGTGCAGCCCCCTCACGTGCCAAGGGAAAGAGCAGGAAAAGAAGGAATTGAGAGGGAATTCCTCACTCTTAGCATCTGTCATCCCCGTGGCTCCCAGGGCGTCACAGCCTTCCATGAACCGTCTCAGGTGGTTCGGCCACATAGGTGGGTTATTTCTGATTCCCATTTCACAGATGAGGAAGCTCAGGGAGGTGACATGAGTGACACAAAGTGAGGGGCCCCTCGGC
The DNA here is from genome assembly GCF_048418805.1 of Vulpes vulpes. Lineage (NCBI taxonomy): Eukaryota > Metazoa > Chordata > Mammalia > Carnivora > Canidae > Vulpes > Vulpes vulpes. The sequence continues at coordinate 80,585,382 of NC_132792.1, forward strand.
GGGTGAGCCAGGGGCAGCAGGACAGGAGGGCGGCCCTCCCCAAGCATAGCCCCAAGGGGCCCTGGTGGCACCAGCCAAACGGAAGGAGTGGCGAGCTGCCCAGCAGGACCAGAGGGCCGGCCGACGTGGTGTCCCCGTGTGTCAGGGCAACGTAGGCTGTGACGAAATCCAGGGATCCGGGTGGGGTGGGGAGAAAGAATTGCATGTTGCAGAGTTTGGTGCTGTTACGTAAAAGAACCCTCTGTCATAGGTGCCAACTGTCCCCACCTGGATCTCCAGCACCTGCTGGCTCTCAGGGGGATGGGAGGCGAGGGATATCTTCTTAAGGAGGCTTTTGAGTGGGGACCTGGTGTCCCAGCTGCCTGGGAACCACTCAAACTACCCATGGCAGGAAGACACCCGCGTACACCAACATTGTCAGAATTCTGGCCTTGGGGGGCCCCTCTTCTAATGGGTGGGGACACACGCACTGTGGGCAGTAGGAGAAAAGGGACTTACAGTCGCCATCCATTTAGGCAGGGATGTAGTAGACAGGGAACCACGACGGGCGGCTCCCATCACGCAGGGTTGATGTCTAGGACAGCAGGCGACCATGCTGGTGCCTCACCCCTTCCCCAGGACAAGCTCGGAGCTGGCGAGAACCACGCCACTTCACGGAACAACCGCCTTGGTGCTCATTCTCCCTGTAACCTAAAGAAATCCAAATCCTAACAGAATTTTCAATGTGATGGGGAAAAAAAAGGAGGGGTAAGAAATGGCGCTCCTCGTCTGTTGGCAGAGACCCGGTGCCCGAGGAGCGAGGGCGGAGCTGCCCGCTTCCTCCCCCCGAACCACACTCAGCAAACTCTTCATCAGCCGCCAGAGCGGTGAACTGTGTCTGTGAGCATCTGTGCCTTAATCTCCACCAATTTTACGCATCCCTTAACAAGATGTGTCCTGAGGTATCTGAAAAGCTTAGGCGGTGTTATTCTGGAGGGTCCAGGAACATTCAGAATGTTCCATATAAATTAATGCCAATCGCTTCTCCACTCTATGCCAGGCCAGCTTATGCGAGTTCTCACAGGAACGCTCTACTCTTCCAAAGAGCAAGGGAAACCCATTTGGGGATTTGCCATCCTAACTGGAAGGTCAGCACATTTACCATGGGGGGTAGGGGGCCAGGGAGCAGCTCGAGGTACATGCAGCAGAAGGTATTCCACGGGCCCAGGGCCATGTTAGGACTTCTGAGGGCCCCAGGCACATAGGGCTCTGTAGACCCTCCTTCAAATACCAGAAAAATGTATTTGATCACTACATGGGTATGAAGACAAATATATTCATGTTACTTATTAAAATCTTTTTTTTTCAGCCTAGACATTCATTTCTTAATTGTGATTTTTTTTAAAAGATTTTATTTATTTATTTATTTGAGAGGGAGACAAGCAAGGGAGACAGAGAAAGAGTAAGAGTAAGGGGGCGGCGAGCAGAGGGAGAAGCAGACCTCCCGCTGAGCAGGGAGCCCGATGTGGGGTCCCAGGACCCCGGGATCATGACCCGAGCAGAAGGCAGGCACTCAAGTGACTAAGCCACCCAGACGCCCTCTTAATTCTGATCTTAAAAAAAAACAAAAATATTTTGCACTCTCCAGAAGGTATCGTGTGCCCTGGGTACCTCAGGTCTGTGAGGACCACATCCCTGAGGAAGACCCCACCTTTCCCTGATACCTGCTGGCATCAGGCTTAGCAATGCAGAGGGTGGACAGCGGTGGTCAGCAGAGCAGGGCATCCGAGGTCTCCCAAGGAAGCCGTCAGCCTCTTCTGGGAGCAGATACAGGAGTGCTTCTCCTGCCCCAGCCCAGCTGCCAGGCAGACGGCCCAGAGCGCGTGGCAAGCAGCTGTGTCTGCCTGGCCCGGGACACTGGCCCAGCACGCCCAAGTGGCACCCAGCACTTGATCCTGTCCACACCACACACCACATCCACACACATTACCTTGTGATGGGCTCACCAGAGACCCGGGAGGGAGAGAAGTAAAATCCTCCCACCCATTCTACACCAGGGAAAACTGAGGTTTAGAGAAACATCGTGGTCGAAGGGTGCTTTTTGTTTTCAGATATGTGCTCTGCTTTGACACTCACAGCAGCCCGGCCAAGTGACAGACACTTTTGATTCTATTTTAAAGATAAGAGAAATAGGCTCAGCAAAGCAGAGGACCAGGTCATGTCACGTGACCCATAGGCACAGAGGTCATGCCTTGCCTTGCTGCCTTCCTCGTCCTCAAGACTGCCGGGAGTGGGGGGGGGGTCATGCCTGGGGACCGGGCTGGGGATCCAGATTCCTGACCTCCAGGGCCCACGGCCACCTTTGTGCCCAAGTCCCCTTGTCTTGCCATGTCCCCTGGGCTCGAATCGCTCCCCCAGCTCCCAGGGACGAGCAAGGGCTCAGGCCAGGGTGCTTGGGTGCAGTGGGGGTGCAGCAGGGCAAGGAGGGCCACAGCCCTCCAAGGTACACAGAGAGAGGTTCACGGCCTGGCCCGTAACCAGGGCTTTCCCATCTGACTGGGGCCAGGCATAGATTGTGCCTTGACCTTGGCTCAGAGGAAAAAGGGAAATCCTGGCCCGGAGGAGGGGAAGCAACTCCTGAAGCAGGTCAGGACAAGGGAAGGTGCTCAGGGTGGGTGCACCTGTGTGTAGCTACATAAGCAGCAAGCTTGAAATCTCACATGCTCCTAATCAGAGGCTCACTGCTCTTCCAAAGGGCCTGTGGCTGGACCGGGCTTTGGATGACCCTGGCTGTCTGGCACAGGATCAGGCCTAGGCTCTGGACCAAGGGCAGTAGTTAGAGGTACCCTTGTGCACCTTCCCTTAGTGTTACTGCCTCCAGGAAGTTCTCCCTGATGGACCCTCCCCAGTAGGGCCCCACAGCTCCCAGGGATGGTCCCACCATGGCCCTGCTAACTGTGCACGACCACGGACATGTAGGTGGCCAGTGCCCACAGACTGAGCTGACCTCATGCCCTGTGCATCTCCAGCACCCAGCCTGGGTTCCTGGCCCAAGCAGGGGCCAAACAAGCACATGGGGGACAAGTGGGTGAACTGCGACAGTGAGGTCCAGGTAACAAGTGACCGAGGAGTGGGCAGAGGGAAGAGCTGAGCTACCCAGAGCAGGAGAGGCTGGGGGGACCCCACGTGGCACAAGGACTTCCCGTGGGGAGCCCTGGAGGCAGCCTTGGGGCCCTGAGCTCTAACAGTCCAGAGAAGCCTCAGGTGGGGGTTCTTCTGTGCTTGGGGCCAGAGCCACGGCAAGGACAGCCAGGGCCTGTGTAAATGAGAAGAAGACGCCCTTCCTCCCTCAGGGACTCGGTCCTGGCCAGGCCCCGTGAGCCGCCACAGGTGCCCTCAGCGGGGCCCTTGTGTGGGACACAGCCTGTGCACCGTGTGTGAGGTTTTCTGGGGGTGGGAGTGGGGGTGGGGGTGTGCATGCGGGGGTGTCCACGGGGAGGTGTGCACAGCCAGGGTAGATGCTATGTGTGCATCTGTGCTGCAGTGTCAAAATCCCCCGCTGGTTGGCCTCTGAGCGAGGAGGGTAGGAGGCAGAGGCATGAGGGTCCCACGTCCCAGAACTAGAAACGGGGTGACTTTCAGAGGAAGTGACATGGTTTCCTCCTGCCCCCAGGGACGGGCCGATGGCAGTCCCCGGCTCTGCCCCCAACCGGCGGATGGTGCGGGCTGGGCAGACCACACGCTGGCCCCCCTCCGCCCAGGCCTGCCCCCTCAGCGCCCAGGCCGCTTAGTGGGGGGAAAGGCGGGAGAGGCTGAGAAGAGGAATCTGGGAGGGAAAGTGTCGCTCAGGGGCTGGAACCTGCCCGGCCTGAGAAGGCTGAGGCCCAGCCGGACACCGGGTGGCGGGGGCGGCTCTGGCCGGGTGCAGCAGGTCCTGGCTGGGAGCCCGATTCCCCCCAGGAAGGGGCCACACGGGACCCCAGGCAGACTCGACTGCCGTCCCCCAGGACGCTGCGGCCCCCCACGATGGGACAGGCCCGTGGGTCAGCGGCCTCCTGCCCCGGGAGCCGAGGGCCACGACGTCCAGGCCACCTGAGGTCTGGGAGAGAAAGCTGCAGCCGCTGGGGCCCCTGGGGCCTCGCGTGTCCCTGGGACACCCCCACATGCACACCCCCACCCCCACCCCCAGAAAACCTCACTGGCCTCGGCCCGGGGGCAGGGCAGCTGCCGCTCCCAGGCTGTGACCCTCCGCGGCCACGGAGCTGGGCTCCCCGGGTCCCCGAGACTGTCTGCGGCTCTGGGCGCCTGACCTGCGCAGGGGTCCTGAGCCACACCTAGCGGGAAGAAGAGAAGAGCCCCCCAAGGGCCGCACTCAGACTGGGGGGCACAGGCAGCCGGCTGGCCTTTCCCCGCGGGAGCTCCCCGGAACACTGGCCTCCCCGCGGGGACTCCTGTCCTCCCGCCCCTGCCCAAGGCGGCCCGGGGGGAGGGGGCCGTGGGCCGGGGGGCGCCTGGCACGGGGCGCGCGTGTCCTCGCAGCGCCCACGCACCGTCTCGGGGGGCTGGACCCCGCGAGTGGGTGGCAGGGCCCCGGCTCCGTGGACAGGAAGGCCGGCAGGTGTGCGGGGAGTGGCCGAGGGGCCACACGGACCAGCCCCCCAGGAAGGTCCTGCGGGAGCTGCGCCCCCACAGCGCGGGGACAGCCCTCCCTTGTGCTGAGGGCAGAGCTCCCATCAGGGAACCCTGTGTCCCCTGGGGTCCGCGTGCTGTGCCGGAGCCATGGTCCTTCATCCCTCCTCACTCCACGCCTCCCTCCAGGTACTGCGGGCTGTGGGCCCCGGTGGGGATCGCCCCCCACCTTCCCATCTTACAGATGTGACACCGAGGCCCTGATGGGGAAGGTCCCAGGGTGGCAGCTCCCGGGCACCGACAGCGCTTCCCGGCATCTCACCGCAGCGCGGGGTGCTCTCTCCATTTCACAGAGGCTGGGAGCGGTCAGGGAGCCCCAGCTCCCCGGCCAGGAAGACGAGGGGCATTCTGAGGGGGCCCTTGCTGGGGACCCCAAGCCCCAAACCTCACTGTCCCACACCCAGCCATCGAACCAGGTACGTCCACTGAGAAAGACAGTGTCTCCCAGTCACGTCTGCCAGGAGAAGCCTGGTGAGGCCGGCAAGTCATTCAGGGTTTCTGAGCCTCAGTTTCCTCTACGGAAATGGGGGTACCATTGTTTATCTTCCCTCTTTCTGGGAGGGGTAGAGGAGCAATGCATGGCCTCCAAGGCCTGCACGAATAACAGTGCTCTTCCCTCTGGACCACCAGGCTCCCCACCTCACTGGCTGCATGTGGTCTTCATCCTTTCAGGCAGGGGAGGTGCACTAAGGCTTATCCAGGATAGGCATTGGGTGGGATATGGGTGAAGCTGGAGAGCTTTTGAAATTGGAACTTTGAGCATTGGCCTGGCCACCTCCACAGAGGCGCTGAAGGGTGAGCTGATGTGTCACCCACACCTAATCCCCCCCAGCATCCGATAGCTGCCCCTGAAAGCCTGTTGGGTGCAAGACACAGAATGGCGTCTCCCCTAGGAGACAAAAGTCCCTTTCCTACAACCAGGGCCACATCATGTGCTGGGTCAGCCCCCCAGCTGAAGTGGGGCCCCCCACTGCCATCACCAGAACACGCAGCTCTGTGCACTCACCCACCACATGTCATGGTCCCCTCTTTACAAACCAGTTTCCACAACCGGGTCCCCCAGTGTGTCCTCATTCTCAGCACCGACCTGGTGGACATGGGATGTTAGGTGAGGGCTGTCCTTTCGGCTTAATTGCCGACACTGGGTGCAGAGGCTGGGGGTGTGGCCAGCGGACGACAGGGAAGCCGCGCTTGGCCAGTGGCAGCCTTGCTGGCGGAGGACCTGGGAAGGCAAGTAGGACAAGCCTCAGGTGTGCCAGGGAGTGAGAGGCCAGGTCCGTGAGGGTCAATGTGTGGGAGGAGCAGCCAGGCTGAGCCACCCATGAGTAGAGTCGGGGTTCACTGCAGGACAAAACAGGAGTTGAGGGAGGCTCCTGCCTTCAGCCTACAGAGCGGATTACAGGGAAAGAAATGGAAAAGCAGCTAATGTCGCTACTGGTAGTTCACCTCTTTTAACAGAAAAGTGTGCTCAACAAATTTTTTTTTTTTTTTTTTTTTTGGATAGAAAACGTTGTGCAGGGGATCACAGACACCCCTGGCTTCTCAGATAGGGCTGCTGTGTGTTTCACGCTTCCTTGATGATTCAGGGTCATTTCGACAACGCTAATTAGTAGACTGGACTGTAATACTGAATTCCCCTTGGGGATTATCAAGGCATACCCAGCCTGCTTTGCTTTTGTAACTACTGCATTTGCGTCTTACAATTTCTCTGCGTCCTCTCTTGTCACAAAGCTCTTCTTGCTACTAGCAGTACACCTGTTGTGGCCTGGAAAACTGGACCACCTAACCTGTCACAACTGTTTGTCAAGTAAGAACACACAGGCCCAGCGTGGGGGCCCCAGGGGCATTTATATAAGCAAAGCATATGAGCTTTCCTGCATCGACGGATGTTTCACCCACTCAGACACCATTTGCCTGCATCCTGTCCCGAGGTAACTTCCCAAAGTGCTGAGCCCACCAGCCAAGTAAGGCTTTGCTGACTCTAAGAATTAAAGGTGAGTGAGTTCCTGGGGCCTTCCTCACAGTCTGTGAGGCTGCTAGGCTGGGTCTTACCCTCATTTTCCAGAGAAGAAAGCAGGGCGAGACTCGGATGGCCGAGATCAGCCAGTGAGTCAAGACCAATCTCATGACCACTGGCTTGGGCACCTTGCCCCAAGGCCACACCAGGCCTCCAGTCCTAAGACCTGGAGTAGCCTCCAGTGGTAGTTCTGGTTCCACACCTGCCAGCTAGGTGCCCGTGGAGGCACTGCCTCTTAGGGCCTCAGTTTCCCCATCTGTAAATGAAGCATGAGTATATTCATTAAAGTATCCTTTCTGTGATTCTTGAGTTATTTTTGCTAATTAGCGGGAGAAAGAAGGAGGGAAGGAGAAGGAGAGAGAGAGATTAACAGATTTTTTGCCTGAACCCCCCCAGACTCCCAGATTCCCTCAGCCCCTTGATTTAACCTCCCTCCTGATGCACCCCTCCCAATCTAGTTTGTACCCAAGAGAGCTTTTAATTTTCAGATCAGTCAGCCAAGCTTCCACAGGCCTCAGGAGAAAAGCCCAGTAACAACGACACCCAGTAGGCACAGGGCCTCGCCATCATGGGGAAGCAGGGCTTGTTCCTGGAGCGGGGCTGGGAGGATCACCCAATGTCCCTGGACCCCCAAATCAATTCTTTAGCTACTTTTGTCTCTGGCATCCTCCACTGTGTCCTGGGCCAATCCTCCCCTTCAATCCACTCTCCTTGGCTGACGCTAAGGCCCCAGGTGGCCCAGGACGGTCCTTGTGACAGGAGGCACAAGGTGGGTCCTATCACTGTTTTGTGAGTCGATACAAGGCATCGCCCCCTGAGAGGGGCCAGGAGGGAAGGCCCAGAAATGGGCAGCTGAAGGCACCAGCAGTGTGGCTCCCACACCCCCACCATGGGCTGCCCCCCAGCCCTCCCTGGCCCTTGGGCCCCCCAGCCCTCCCTACCCCATGAGCACCCCCAGCCCTCCCTGGCCCATGGGCACCCCCCCAGCCCTCCCTGCCCTGCACCCCCACCAGCCCTCTGCGCCCGCAGCGACGGTGGCCCGGGCCTGGCGGCGTTCCTGGGCTGCTGCCTTATCGATCCTTGGCTCGGGTTGCGGGGGGCTCTTAGCGGGGCGGTTCCTGGGATGGCTGTGTTTTAACCTCTTGCCCTGGTGTAGACTCGGCCGGCTGCCGCTGTGGCTGGACCAGGAGGAGATGGAGGCCCCAGGCCCGCGGGCAGGCTCTGGGGCCGGCGGACTTCCAGGAACAGATGCTGGGATCACCCGGCGGCTCCACAGCCCCGCCAACCTGCCTCCCTCCAAACCGGCCCGGTGAATTATTAAAGATGCAATTTCCTTTCATCTTTCCAGTAAAATCGTTCCCTGTGCCGTGATGACCGCCTTCCTGTTACTGGCTGGGCAGGGGCTTTGGCAGGACCCCGGTTCACCCCACTCCCTCCAAAAGCCTGGGCCCTCCTAGGAGGCTGGAGGGGGCTGACCCCTTCCTCGAGGGTCCACGAAGCCCAGGAGTGTTGAGAAAATGGGTGAGGCAGAGAGAAGACTGGGAATCACAGAATACAAGAGCCTGCTGTTTCACAGCTGAAGGAGAAGGAGCCCAGGGAGGGGTGGCAGGCAGCCCCAGGTGGCACAGCAAGCCATTGTCAGAACGGGGCCTAGAACCCAGGCCCCAGTCTCCCCGCTGACTGTCTGTCCTTCTCCAGCCCCAGAACAGCCTCAGGAGTCCCAGCCCTCTCCCCCAGGATGGGCACCTCCACCCCACACTTCCTGGGACAGGGACTTAGGTCAAGCTCCTCACTGTTTCTAGCCATCAGTCTCTGAGTGCAATGGACAGTCGTTGCTTGTCATTTACCATCCAGTCCCCAGCCTGCTGCATGGGCTCGCTGAATGTAAAACCATAATTCTTACTGCCCTCTTGTCAGTGTTTATTGTTTCGGTTTTTACTGTTTACCCCTGGCCATCCTGGCTGAGGGACTGGCAAGCAGATGGCTCTTGTGGTCCTGGCCCAGGCCTGCATCACCCAAGCCCCAAGCCCTCCACCTCAGAGCCTCTCCAAAAGCTGCCTCCCGGGTCACCCCAGAGACACCCAAACACTTTTTCCTCTTCCTGTGCTCCCCCAAGGCTCTGCTCTGAAAAGATGCTTGGAAAGTTCTTCAGGATCTTCAGTTGGTGTCGCGGTGTCCAAAGAGAGGGCGTGCCCTGTGCCCAGCCATAACCCAACTGCTCCGGGGCTCCAGATGACCCCTGTCTCATAGTCCAGGGTTCAAGTTCCCTCAGCCCAGGCAGAGGTATCCCAGAGGGGCCCTCAAGGCCACCCACTTCCTCCCCACCTCTTGGCCTCAGCTGCACACAGCCAGGCTGCTGCAGGAGAGTGGGCCCCAAGCCTTTTCTCCATGACAGAACAGAAAGCCTCTTCAGAAGAAAGGCTTCAGAAAGCCTCCAAGGACACAGTGGAAAAGCCTGCTAGAGATGCAAACCCACAGCCACCCCCTTCTTGCGGCAGGAAAGGGTTCTGAGGCCCTCGTCAAGCTCTGGCTCAGACCCTGATGGGCCCGGGGTCAGGTGACTGACCTTTGCCCAGCGCTTGCTCCAGCGGAGGCCCAGACTGGCTGGTGGGCCCCACCCTTCCCTTACCAGACTCGTGGTCCTAGGATTCCCCAGCCCTTCTCCCAAGCCCTCCTTGCTTCCCTCCAGCCTCTGCGAAAATGGCCAACAGGTCCAGAGAGGACTCTGAGACCTTCTTCACCCACCTTAGTGTTGGAACCGGCTGCACAGCCAGCTAACCTCTCCTGGGCCCTTCTGCATGCCCGGCACCAGGGTGGGCCCCTTCACATTCTACCTTTCACTCAGTTTTATGAAATGTGACCTGTGTGGTAGGGCCCATCCCCTCCACTTCACTTAGCATACAGCGAATCGTTTTAAAGTAAACAACTAAAAAAAGAAAAAAAAAGGGCAGCCCAGGTGACTCAGTGGTTTAGCGCCACCTTCAACCCAGGGTGAGATCCTGGAGACCCGGGATCAAGTCCCACGTCGGACTCCCTGAGTGGAGCCTGCTTCTCCCCCATGCCTGTGTCCCTGCCTCTCTTTCTCTCTCTCTCTGTGTCTCTCATGAATAAATAAATTTAAAACAAAAAAATAAAAAAATAAAAAATAAAGTGAACAATTCAGTGGCACTTAATACATGTCCAATGTATCACCACCTCTGCCTAATTCCACATCCTATTCATCATCCCAAAAGGAGGCCCAGTACCTATTAAGCACTTTCTTTCCATTCCATCCTCCCCAAAGCCCTTGGCAACCAGCAATCAGCTCTCTGTCTCTGTGGATTTACCTATTCTGGATATTTCATATAAATGGAATCATGCCATATGTGGTCTTTTGTGTCAGGCTCCATTCACTCAGCATAAAGTTTTCAAGGTCCATCCACCTTGAAGCATCCGTCAGGAGGCCTCCATTCCTTTTTATAGCCGAATATTCCATTATGTGGTAGAGTGCTTATGCATTCATCCTTTGGTGAGCACTCCCATCTTTCAGAGGGGGAGACAGGCTCAGAGAGGTGCATGGGGGAAGGTCCCCTTCATCCTCTGGTCTGGTCCTCACAGGCAAGGACCCCACCTGTGCTTCCCGCATACCTAGGACAGGGCGAGACCCTCAGAAAGTGAACCTGATTGCCAACAGCAGAAGTGCTGCACCAGGGAGGTGTGATGTGCGGTCAGGAGGCCTGCCTCTGAAGCCGGTTCCCAGGTCCGAGGCCTGGCTCCGCCCCTCACTGACCACCTGGCCCCACCCCTCAGTAGCTGGCCCCGCCCCTCACTAACCTCCTGGCTCCGCCCCTCACTACCTGTCTGGCTCTGCCCCTCAGTAACTGTGTACCGTGTTTCAGGCCAGTCATCCAACTCCTCTGTGCCTTTGTCGTCTCATCTCTGAAAGGGGGGGTGACAATAACAATACTGCAGAGGGTGTTGCAAATATTAAATGAGCTACTCCTGTTTGCAATTCTGAAAAATGATAACTAGTCTATAGCGACAGAAAGCATCTCTGTCAGTGGCTGCCTGGGGATGGGAGGAGGGGTGTGGAGGGAGAGATTCCAAAGGAAGGGTTCTGAGGAAGTTCTTGGGGCAATGGATTCATCCAGTGCATGAAATGCAGTGATGATTTCAAGATTGTGTATGTGTGTCAACATCTATCAAATGATACACTTTAAATACACGTCATTTATCATCTATCGACTCTGCCTCAGTAATGCTGTGCAAAAATCTCCCCTGAGCTAATCCATGGAATTAGCACTGGGTGCAGCCCGGTGAGAGCTGTGCGTTCTCCTCTCCTGGCCCTGCCACCAACAACCCCTACCCCTGCCAGGGCTCTCCCTTGTCTTTTCCTCATCAACATTTCAGGGTGTCCCAAAGCCCCCACAGGCTCTAGGCAGCCAACCCTGTGTCTGCTAACATGTGGGTACCTGCTATCAAACTCCTGAAATTCTTCAAGGGCGATTGCTCAACAGCTCCCCCTTCCAGCACCCCTCAATTCCCACCATCACCTCAGCTGCCTGCATCTACTAACCCGGGGACTCTGTCCCAGCTCGATCCTCATCACTCACTACCACCAGATACCAATGTTTTAAATATCACCTGGTCTTGGAGCACCTTCACTCAAGATCCGGCCACACAGTTGGGATACCGTGGCCACGGCAGGCCCCTCCCAAGCCCGGGTGTCCTGCGGTGCCACCATCCGGGAACCCCGCCACAGCAGAGGAAAGGAAGCCCCGAGAACATCAAAGACTCTCAAAGACTATCTGGCCCGGGGACTAATGAGTCATGTCATATCTGCATATAGGTTATTATTTGGTTTTCTTGGCTTTTCGTAAACATTTCCTCTTCCTTAAACTGCTCGAAACTCTGAGCAAAGGACTTTAGCTGAACTGAGAGGCAAAGAGAGTGTAGACTTTGACTCTATTTCAGAGGCTGGGCTTGGGGGGGAGGAAGAGAACGAGTGCAGGGGGCAGTACCCCGGACAGGGGGCCTGGCGCCCTCCTGATACGTGCCCTTCCCAAAGGACACCTGTCGCGCTTGGATAGGATGCTGCCCCAGGTCAGGAAACGAAGCACTGCCCTCGCTGTCTTCTAGGGCTACGTGAGTGTGCTATGGAGCAAGGGAGTGTGAAGGACAGAAGAAGGAGACAAAAGGACATAGGCATTCACTGGCGGTTCACCGGCCCGGCGAGAGATCCTGGGAGCCCAGAGCCTACAGAGCACTTGGGTCTTTTTGCATCCAGAGGCGGCTGCAGGCCTTGTAGCCCTGCCCTCACCTCCTCCACAGGGGACCTTCCACCCTGCCTTTGCCTGCTGGGCAGCCGCCTTCCCCAGCACGGAAGGGAGGGCTGGGCTTTGCCCTGCAGCATGATCCGGGCCATCTCCACCCTCTTATCTCAGTGCCTTCATAAATACCAGGAGGCAGGCCAGAACAGAGGTTTGAACCCTGAGTCTGGGACACAGGGCGGGCAGGGTGGAGGGCAAGCTGGGCCTGGTCTGCCTTGTCCTGGGCACCCTTTGGTTTTAGTCTGATTTACATATGGGGGCTGGTGACAAGCTACTTTAGAAATCCTTGAAAACTACTGGCTCGGGACATTTTAAAAATCCTATAGAAATTCCTATCCTAACACACAATGTTCCTGTAGGCACACGTGCTGACAAGTGACCCAGAAGGCCCCCCAGAAGCAGGCTGGGCAGGGAGAGCCAGAGCTGCCTGAACCAAGAAAGGTACCCCAGAATGCCCCCTTGCCTTCCTCCCGTCCTCTTTCCATCAGGGGCTCATGGGCTCCTCCTCCTCCTCCTCCTCGAGGCTTTGAGGTGGTACCTGGGGCCTCGGAATTCCCACACACCCACCCAGCTACCCCGGCCTCATGGGGTAGGTGCCTCCGAACCAAAAGCTGCATGTACATGCCACTCAGCAGCTGGGATAGCATTCCTGTCGGAAGGAGAGCTCCATTTTTCATAGTCCTTTGGCAAGTGGCCCCCTTCCCACCTACCCTGCTCGGGCTGGGGAAGAGGGTCCCCTTCATCCCTGGCCACCTCTCCAGCCACACACCCCCAACAATCTATGGATGGTTTCAGGAAGCTCCTCCCTGGCAAGGGGAAGCCATGTTGGGGACAGACCAGGCACCAACCCCCAGGCCCAGGCTCTTTGGACTTTTCGGGATCCCAGGGCTGTCTGAGAATCTGAGGAATACTAAGGATCTTTTTTCTAGAAAAACAATCACACACTTGCGGTCTTCTACTTTAATTTCAGAAGCCTTTCAAGGACAGCCATCGGTACCATTTGTATCCTCAGACCCCAGCTGATGGCACTGGAGCCCCTGGCATCAAAGCAGCCCAGAATGGTTTTAGGTGGCAGGGAACTGGGCTAGAATCACAACACACAGAAGGTGCTGGATAAGCTTGGATGAGTGAATACACTCCCTCCCTGGCCGTGGTGTGGGAGGTGAGAACAGTGACCCAGGAGTCAACAACCTGGCATCTCCGCCTCTACCATAAACAACTTTGGGGCTTGAGTTTTTATTTATTCCTTCAAAGTTTGCCCACTCACTCTGTGCCCAGTAGAGGGATATGGCGAGGAATCAAACATGGAGACTTTTAGATGTGTTCTCCACCCTTGCGTTGCCTATAGTCAGCAAACCATCATCCAGAAAATTAACAAGCAAGCACAGAAATAAATATGTACTTTTAGGAGGTGGGTAGGACTCCTGAGCAAGCTATGGGGCTTCCGGTTCCTCACGTACACAGTGAAGATAAGTGGAGCTATTTGCTATGTTTCTAAGATGAAGAAATGAGACCACTTTTGTGAAACACTCAGCACCCAGCCTGGTGCAGGAGGGCTCCGTCTGCAGGGGGGTGTGGCGGAGAGAAGTAGGCCCGCCCTCCCTGTGCTGCAGAAACCAGACCACCAGCAACCTGGCCTGTCCAAACTCTGGCTGCAGCATGGAGGGCAAGCAGGTGCCCAGGACGGGGGGCGGGGGGAGCGGGGGGGCACTCTACTCAGGGTGAGACTGGCCCTTTGAAGGTGAGGTTAAAGCTGTGGACTAGAATTGCATTTTTGCAGGGCTGGGTCCTAAGGGCAGTGCAGATTTCTACTTGTGGCTTCTGTGGATCAACTTTCCCACCAAAAACAACTGAAAAAAATATGAGTAGAATACATTTTTAAAATTTGTTTGGGGCCATTATAGAGGCCATGATCCAAAAGAGAAGAGAAATCCAAAGAGATGAGCTCAACATTTTGGCCTCTCCCCACCACCCCTCTCAAAGTAGCCATGAAGCTGAGAATATGCAATTTCATGGGGTTAGGAAAAGGGGTGAATGGAGTTCATATATCTTCAAGGACGAGGAGCAGCCCTTATTTAAAAAAAAAAGAAAGAAAGAAAGAAAGAAAGAAAGAGAAAAATCTTTTAGTTGGGACCCTTGAAAAATGCATCAGAAATAGATCAGCCTTCACAAAATTGAACTTAGTTCCAGATTGGCTTAAAATGAGCTGCATGTACTCTCCCTTTCAGAAACAAGGGTAAATCCTCTCTGGGCCATCCAGCATCTCACACTATCTCTGTAATCTTTCCATACACATGGCTGGCAGTCAACAAAGCTTACCAGGCATACCAGGAGACAAGATCATATGACGGAAACCATGAGGGGAAAAAAAAAAACACAGATAATAGCAACAGATGTACAGGAGATCCAGATACTAGCATTTAAAATAACACTTTAGAGATGCCTAGTTGGCTCAATGGTTTGGTGCCTGCCTTTGGCCCAGGATGTGACTCTGGAGACCCATGATCAAGTCCCACATGGGACTTCCAGCATGGAACTTGATTCTCCCTCTGCCTGTGTCTCTGCCTCTGTGTGTGTCTCTCATGAATAAATAAATAAATTCTTATAAATAAATAAATAAATAAATAAATAATAAAAATAAATAAATAAAATACAATAACACTTTAAAATAACTGTGATTAATATATTTAAAAATCAGATGAGATTAAAAAATAAAGTAAAGAACTAGAAATTTTTTTTTACAACATCAAATGGAAATTCTGGAAAAGAAGAGTATAAGAGTCATAATTAACAATGTAATGGTTGGGGTTTTTTTTTTTTTTTTGGAATAATGGTTGGGTTTTAATAGCAGCTTGATTCAGCTGATAGAGGATTAGTGAGCTGGAAAACAAGGCAGCATAAAATATTGAACACTGAAGTACAATGAGAACATCTGATGGAATGCAGAATCAGGGTCTAAGAAAAAAAGCACCTTTTCAAAAAAAAAATCTCTAAATTTGCACCTTCCCCCCCACAAAGCAGAGTATACATGGTGTGCATGTTCAGCGTTCCACAGTGCTGTGTGTGTGTGCGCAACACATGTGCTGGTGGACAATATATAATAAAGAGTACACCTGTAAAATTTAATTAAAGCATTTAATTCCATAAAAAGTAAGAAGCTGGAAGCCTCACGCATCAAATAGAAGTTCGAGGAGACTCCGCGGAGTACCCGCCTAGGGCAGAGAGTGGGCTCTGGAACCTGTTGCCTGAATCCTGCTGTCTCCTACTGTCCCGTGGACCTTGGCCACGTCACCTAACCTCTCAGAGGCTGCTTCATCCTCTGTGGGGCCGAGGCAGCATCGTCCTGAGGATTAACGGAGGCCACACACGTGCCTGATTCCCAGTGGGCTCTTCACAAGCGATAGAGAAACCAATGGCTTTGTTTGCATCTCCAGGAGCTGACTTCTCCTGGATCTCTCTCTAGCCCTAGAGCTGTGACTCCAGGAAAATGTTTCCATTTCAGGTCCCCCATCCCACCTGAGGGAAGCATGTGATACAGTCGTTACACCTGGACAGTCCTCAATGCAATGTTTGCTTAACAAACAAACTGGGACAACACTTAGCGACTAGGGAATGGAGAGGGGCTTTGGGTAGGGGATTCTTCCTCAGGTTCCTTGACCCTCAGCGTGCGGGGGGCCTCCCCAGGCCCCACCTGTGCCTCTCACCTGGCTGACCACCCTGATCAAATCACTGGCCTTCTTTCAATTCCATAACTGATCGCTCTCCTTTCTGCCTCACGGCCTTTCCCATGCCGTTCCGTGTGCCTGGCAGGTGCTTGTCCCTGCCCTTAGCACGCCCCACTCCTGCTCATCCTTCAGGTCTCAACTTACATCCCACATCTGACAGGGGCCTTCCCTGACCATCCCAGCTGAATTGCATCCCTTTTCCTGACCATACTAAGAAGTCATGTTGTGTTATTGCTTGTCTATAAATTCCCTCTATGGCTGAAGACAGCTTCTCTGGGCCCCTGAATATTATCTTCCCTCTGAGTTTGAGCCCAGGAGTGTCAACCCCCGGTTGTCCATTCACAACACGTCTCTGGAGCATTGATTCTGCTCGGCATGGCAAAGGCACTGGGGGTGTAGGGTGAACAAAAGAGACCATGTCCCTACCCTTGGGGATCTGGAAAGACACAGACACAAACAAACACAAAACCTGCGGGAGGTGCCACGTGCAACTGAGGAAAATTCATCTGTAAAAGGAGACACAGAGGGGCCACCAAGAGGAGAGGTGCCATTGAATAAGGAGGGGGCACACACCAACCCCTCTGGTGGGGCGATACTCAAGTACCCTGCAGGGAAGGCTGGTGCTGGCCACGCACAGAGAGAGGGGGGCCGAGCCTTCCAGAGTTTCAGAGTAGAGTTTGTTATGCTTGGCAAAATAGGAGATTGTGTTTGTGTTTCTTTGGTTTCCAAAGCAAATTGTCTCTTGTGATTTAATAACATAAATCAAAAGCCTGAAAATATGCATACCCTTTGACCCATAAGTCCACTTAGGAATCCAGCTGCAGGAAAAATAATGTATACACATATTATTTGTGTATAAAGATACTAAGTAAATCAGAAAAACTTAAAGTATGGAGATAGTACCAAATGTTCAACACGACGGGAGTGGCCAAGTGAATGAAGGTCATCCTCCACGATGGACTACAGTGTGATTATTAAAAATATGTAGAAAAAGAATTTAATGACTTAGGGAAATGTTCACAACCAATTGTTAAGTCCAAATCAAGCTACGCACTATTTTGTGAGGAAAAAACTGTATGTGTAGAAACCGTACAAAGGCATAAATACCAAAGTGTTGACAGTAGTTAAATCCATGAATGATAGAATTATGGTGGGCTCCCGCTTTTCCTTCTTTTTACTGTTCTGTTGTGTCAAGCATCTTGCGTTGAGCGTGTTCCACATTAATTTTGCAACTTGGAATTGTTATTCAATAAACGTAACCGTCCCTCATACATATTTGTTTATACACTGAAGAGGTCTGTACTGAGGCTTACCTCATGCCAGTAGGTAACCTGGTGTTCACGAACAGCAGACGGCAACACAACTAAGGCATTCACATCTTGTGCTTAGTGCCAGGAAGAGCATCACTGTAGGGGCGGAAAGGTGCCAGCAGGCCTCCACTCTGACCGTGGGATGACAGGGACAGGGAGGTTCTGAGGATGTGATGCAGGCAGGAGGGACGCTCTGCTTGACGCATGAGGCTAGGTCAACTGCTGAGCGTGGACAGAGGTGGGAGGTCTGAGGAAGTTTGAGTCTGAAGGATGGCACAGTTCCCCAGAAGCACGAGCAGACCTTGCAGGCCATGATACCTGAAAGTCTGCAACGTGCCCAACCAGCCCAGCTCCAGCATTCTCTCTGCCAAAATTCCACTGTTTGGGAAAGGAGGGGATTCTCCAAAGAGACACAAGAGAGAAAGAGAGAAGCCAGAAATGGTGGGTGAAAGGCCAGAAATGGCAAGGTGGAAAAGCAAGTGCTGTGGAGGGTGCACCTAAGGGCCAATGGGTAGAGCTAGAGGCCCAGAGGCCGGGCAGGGGGTCAGAGACAGAGAGGCCCGAGACCAGATCTCTGGTGGAGACGAAGGTCAAGCTGTGCCTCTGGGCTGCGGGGAGAATGAAGGGGCTGGAGGTGAGGCAGTCAAGGAACTGAGAACTGGACCTCCAGGGGAGGGGAGGAGGGGGAGAAAAGGGAGGAGGGGGGAGGGAGGGGGGGGAAGGGGGAGAGGAGAGGGCAGGGGGGGTGGGGAACAGGAGGAGGGGAAGAGGGGTTCTCCACTAAGGAGAGGAAACAAGGCCCCAGGGTGTGCCCTGCTGTCAGGGGACCAACAGACCTCTCCACCTCCACCCGGAGGCCCAGCCACCTGACCCCCGGCCTCCCCCCATGGAAGCTGCTGGCTCCTCAGGCGTGTGGGTTCCTAGGCAGGCAGGCTGCCTCCGTAACCGGGGGCTCCGGGCAGCCAGCGCAGGCCGCCCGTCTACCCGCTGGGGTGGTTCACCCTGCCACCTGCCCTGCCCAATGAGCATCGGGGCTCTCAACCCTCTTGGGCCTTAGCCTGCACCTTGTTCCTGGACAGCCGGGCCCCCACCCCGCCCAGGAGATGCAGCCTCGAACAGCCACAGTAGTCAGCTGTGGGATCCTCCTTGGCTCTCCCAGTGGTAAAAAAAAAATGCCCGCGTGGACTGCTCGCTGCAAAACCCACTCATAATGCTCCAGAAGGTTCCTGTAGGGCCTCTAAACCCAACCCAGGAGGTGTCAGCGCGGCCTCTCCCTCCTCCCTGCCCCTTCCCCTGGGCCCTTCATAACCCTGAATGACTCCCCCCTTAGCTGCCTGGCCTCCCTGCTGCACCCTGCTCCCACACAGCTGCCCAGGCCCCCGTGGCAGGGAGCTGCCTTAAGCCTTACATCAAAGCCGGGAAACCCCAGGGGGCTGGGGGACAGGCGGTCCGGGTGTCTGTGAGGCACCAGGTGAGGCGCGGCGGCTGTCGGGGGAGGAGCAGGGTGCAGAGGTAGTACACCTCCAGACCTCCGGGCACCTGGCAGTGGGCACCCGGCTCCTGCCCCGGAAGCCCCGGGGCTCTCGGAATCGTCCAGGGCCCTACGCCCGTCCTCAGGCTGTGCAGGATCTAGGCCGGCATCTCATCTTCTCCCAGCAGAAGCCTTCGAGGCAGGCCTTTCTAGCCCTACATGGCAGATGAGGAAGCTGAGGCTCAGAAAGTGTATGCTCCCCAAGAGCCTTACTTAGAACGTGGCTAAGGCAGAACTCGAACCCAGCTCTCATTTTACTCTGAAGCTCTCCATCCTTCCCGGGACCTCTCTGCCCCCTGGTCTCCGCTGCAATCCTCGATGCCCCGCTCCTTCCCATGATCCTGCAGGGCAGAAGGAAGCAGGCATATGTGGCCACAGGGCCTGTGGCCTCCCCAGGTTGGATGGAACATGGCCAAACCCTCCAAGAAGCCTGTCAGGGTTGTGCCACAGGACCTGGGACCTTCCCTGTCTGATCTGCAGAAGCTCTCTGCATGGAGTCAGGACTCGGGGTTCTCCACATGGCTGCTGGCAAGCTCCGGGGCCTCCCACGATGCTCTCTGTTGAGATCACACCACGGGCTGGAGGCTACAGGTCGCCCGCACGCAGGCCTTGTCATCTGGGCCCATTGGGGTCGTCTTCTGAGTGGCCCGGAGCAGCCTTGGCCATGTGCCTTAGAAGTGGCCCTTAGAGCCCAGGGGCCCCCAGGGGCACCCGGAGGTGCCTACAGGTAGAGGACCCCCAGGGACGGCCACCATGTAGCCCCAGGGTCACTGTCGGTTCTGGAAAGATCATGCCTCTCAGGCAGTCCTGAAGAGCCAATCCCCCGGCCCCGCGGGAGGGGGGTGCGCTGTGCCCAAGGACGGGGCAGGGGCCTGGCAGCCACAGGCTTTGGGCTTCCAACCCCAGCAGACCACCTACCTCGGCCGGGCTGCACTCTCCTCATCGACGCAGCTGGTATTAAAACCCACTTCATTTTGAATTTCTATGGTCTCTAAAAAGTAAGAGACAATGACCTAGTGTTTCCCCAGCCTTGGCGAGTAGGAAGTGGCCCGTGAAGTTAGCCGTTGGCAGGTGAACGCAGCTGAGGAGCTGGACGTTGCCAGCCACGCACCCGGACCCCCAGGGGCAGGAGCAAGGCGCTGGGCCTGCTCAGAGTGCTGGGCCCCGGCCTGCAGGGTGGAGGGAGGCAGAGTCGGGGATCCGGCCTGTGGGCCCCAACTCTCAGGAGCACGGTGTGATGTTCAAGTCCCCGTCCTGGGGGTAGAGTCAGGCAGGGCCCATGGATGGGGGCCTGCAACACAGGAGTCCTCTGAGGGCCGCTCTTGTGTCAGCAGCACACTCGGGCCACACCTCAGACGCACACGAAGCCCGGCCTGGCAGGTGCACGCGCCCCGTCCCGGGATGGGCCAGACGCCAGCGGGGTCGCGGTGGAGGAAGAAGGCATCTCCGCACGGTGCTGCCAGTCCTCACCGTGTTCCAGCTTGTTGACATGGTGATGGCATAATTATAGTTTCGATCGCAGATTAATAAGAAGTCGTTTTTGCAAACAAGGAGGCAGGTCTGCACTGGAAAGGGCCCCAAAGGGCCTGTCGCCTCTGCTATCTGAAGCCACTGGCCGCCGTTTGATTTTTTTTTTTTTTCCTAGTTGAGACTTTTCTAAGGTGGATCGTAATAACAACAACCACCCAGGAAATAATATCCCGGCCTGCCCCACTGGGCTCCAGATGGAAGGGGACGATGGTGGAATTTGCTTTGGAGAAGGCGAGAGATCCCCCGTGTCAGTCAAGGTCTGGGGGGGATGCCCGCAGGTGCCGGTTTGTGTGTATCGATGTGTCCACGTGTGAGCACGCGTGTGTGTTCCCATCCGACGTGAGCAGTGCCAGGGGAGCCCCGCCCCGGAGCAGCCAACGCCCCTCCTCACCCCAGGGCTGTGTCGGGAGCCTGAGAGCAACGAGGCAGGCCTGGACCCTCAAAGGGCCCCTGAGAAGAGTGCTGGGGTGCAGCAGAGGTTCCCAAAGGGTACAGGTGGCCTGGCACCCCCAGGGCTCCCAGCGGGGCTGAGAGCCGCCCAGTGGCTCTGCCCTGAGTGGGGTTGGCGACAAGCTAACTAACAATAACAACGGTGACAATAGCAACCACTTACGTGCCTTCTGAGCTTTCTTCTTCTCCATTCTCTATCTTCATGACCTCCTTTGCTCATACACCCACCCCGAAGGGAAAGCGCACAAACCTCGTGGCTCCCGCGGGCTCCATGGGAAGGGGGTCGAGGAGATGCAGGGCTGCACAAGGGGACCCCGTTGCTGGCCAGGGAGCCTCGGGCATTGCCACAGACCGGGCGAGAATCCTGGCCCCATGCTGGGGGCCTCTGCCAGAGCAGCCACCCTCCCCGTGACAGGTGGCCCCAGGTGGCCCCCAGCCTGGGCAGACAGCAGAAGCCTGACCCGCACTTCTGGGGATCGCTCTGGAACGACGGGGCAACAGCATGAACCTGTAGCTGGAGGTCCCAGGGCTGGAGCACCTTGGCCACGCTCTCGGGCCCGGCCTCACACCCCGCTCCAGGGGGACTGGCCGCACTAAAGCAGGCTGCGCCTGGCCCCACGTCCCCCCGGGAGTGACCTGGGGAGCTCATGCCCATGGCCCAGCCTGGCTCAGGTGGGCTTAGCCGCCCGTGGGAGAGGCCCTGCCTGGGTGCTGTCCTCCTGCTGCCCTGGTGAGAGCGTGGTGCCCAGCAGAGGGGTGGCCAAGATGGACAGAGGGAGGAGGAGGCGCCCACACAGACTGGCTCCCGGCTCCCTGGCCCCACTCTAGGCCCATAGGGTCCCAATCTCCTCTTGGGCTCCCAGCCACCGTACGTGCCTGGAGGTCAGGCCTGGTGTCTGGCCCACGAGCAATGGGGCCACCATGCTGTTCTTGCTTAGCTCCTGACTGCCCTGCACTTTGAGGCAACCGGGGCAAGTGCACCGACACCCAAGCTTGGGGGACGGCAATTGGGGGAGGGGGATGGAGGGTTCCATTTCCCAGCGGGGGAGGCAGAGGTGGAGCATCCTGAAGAGGAGACTTGGGGCATCAGGCCAGGGCACTGCATGGGCGGCCCCATGGGGCCCCTCAGGCCAGAAGAGGAGCTGAGTACAAGCCCCGCCTGACGGGCTCCCCTCGGAGCCCTGACCCGCAGGCCTGTGCCACAGATGGAACCAAGCCTCTTGTCCTCCGGGGCTACCTGGGGTCATCCACACCTCTGTCCGGGACTCTCACCTGCTGCTCCAAGTCCCTGCAACTGGCCCCAACCCTTGGCTAGAACTCTCCAGCACTTCCAGGGAGTCACCTTCCTAGGACCTTGGCCTGATGAGTGCCCTGGCCCCTCTGCCTCCTCCCTGCTTCGTGCCATCCCTCCTCCTCCCCTCTGCCTCAGCCAGCTTTCAGCCCCTGTGCACACCTCCACTTCCTCCTGCCTGCCCAGCAGGGCCAGCACCTGGCTGGTGTGCTCCCAGCGTTCCCAGGACTAGCAAGTGTGCAGCCAGTTGGCCCTCTTAGCCGACGGCTCTGCCCTCTGAGCCTTTGGAAAGTGAAGTACATGAGCTTGTCCAAGTAAAGTCTAGGCCCCAGAAGCCAGGTGGGGCCAAGTATCCCCCTCCCCGTGTCATCAGAGGCTCCGGCACGACCCCCACACCCACAGGAGGATCCAGATTCACACTTTGGTTAACAGACCCAATAATGGAGGATTTGATCTAGCCAATAATGACATTTTTTAAAAATACAGCTTCTGCTCTTTATCCCAGAGCCCACTTCCAATCACTAAGAATATGAGACACATTCTTCTGTTTTGACTTTGATTTGGGGTTTTTTTGTTTTATTTTTGCCTCTGCCGCCTGATAATGGTAACATAATGATAACAACAGATAAGATTATTGAGTGCTGCTTCCAGGTGGGGCGCTGTTCTTTTTTTTTTTTTTTTTTTTTTTTAAGAGTTTTACTTATTTATTCATGAGAGATGCAGAGAGAGGCAGAGACACAGGCTGAGGGAGAAGCAGGCTCCCTGTGGGGAGCCTGACATAAGACTCAATCCCGGGACCCCAGGGTCACGCACTGAGCTGAAGGCAGATGCTCAACCACTGAGCCCCCCAGGCATCCCAGGGGCTCTGTTCTGAGTTAACTACACTAACACCGCTAAGCTGGTACTTCTCAATCAGGGTCAATTTTGTCATCAGGGTATCAGATACAACTTGGTCCGGGAATGCTCCTGGGATCTATGAGCAGATCCCATTCCATAGAGCACAGGACAGCCCCTCACAACGAATAATCACCCAACCCCAAATGCCAATAGCCTCGAGCCTGAGAAACCCTGTTCTATGACCTAGAATCCAAGCTAAGACCCGCAATCCTCATCCGGTTTTACCACTGAGTAAACTGAAGCCCAGAGAAGTTCATAACTCTCTGAAGGTCACACAGCTAGTCAGCAGGTGGCTTTGACCCAAGCAGTCTGGGGCCACAGTTCACACATCTGGCCTCACCTTGTGGCATCTCACATCATCCCTATGGCCAGGATCCCCTTCCTGGTGGGCAGCTCTGTCTGCCTACCCACAACCCTGAGGCCATCTCCCGGTCAGAGAGTCCCAAAGTACTTAGCCACATCCCACCATCCCCAAGACCTGAGGCATCCTGCATCAAGCCCCCCACCCACCAGCCCTGTAACCCACACCAACCCCTCATTCCTGAATAGGTCACAGTGCCATGCATGATGTCCAGTCATGTCATGTGCAGGGCCTTGCATGAAAAGGAGACAGGTGCCAAGGCTGGGACCACATCTCCTCCTTCATCCGCACCAGCCCCAGGGCCATTTACCCACAGGTGGGCCTCAGTCAGCTTTCTGTGGTTTGGCCTATGACATGAGGGTGTGGGAATGAAGGTTCTGGTGTAGACAGTAGACAGATGTGAGGCTGAGGGTGGGCAGTTGGCCTCCAGGCACCAGGAGGCCTGAACTGAGAAGAAGCAGCTTGAAATGAGGAATCTGTTAGGACCTTCCAGACTGCAGGCAGGAGGAAGAGGTCCTTCACAGAGGGACAGAGATGCCCAGCCTGGCACTGGCTGTCTCAGAACACAGGCCCCGGCCTAGCCAGGCCTCCAGAGTGGCAGAGTGCCACTTGGGATGCAGCTGGCCAGGGTGAGGGACCCAGCCTGAAACTAGATGCAGAAAAAGCCAGTTGGTGCAGGGAGAAGTCTCCCCACTGCTGGCCTGCTGCTTCTGGGAGGGGGGCAGCAGGGAAGGAGGCTCCCATCCTTCTCTCCACCCAGTCTGATGGACAGGGCCTGGCGCAATCCGAGGGTCCCTGATAGATCCTGCTAGAGAGGCACAGCGGAGGAAGGAGGGAAATGGCAGAAGGAGACATTGGCCAAAAACAAGAAAACGCCCCAAGGGGATGTGAAATTGAGAAGAAGCCGTAAGACGAGAAATGAAAACCTGTGGAGGAGGAAGCCCAGCTCAGGGGTAAGAGTAGGGCTGCTTCCTGCAGGAACCCCTTACAGGTACCACAGGTCTGCTCTGGGCCCCTCAGCTTGGCCCCCTCCTCCAGGCCTCCCAAGGATACCCATTTTCCAGGACAAACTCCCCCTGCCTCCCTAGAGTCTGGCCCTGTCTCACAGCCACCAGAGACATGTTTGCCCCCCTTGTAAATCCCTAGGTCCTCCAACTGCTTTGACTCACAAGTCTTCTCTTCTCATACTAAAGAGCTCCCTCCTGCCTCTGCAGGAGGTCTTCGTATGATGAGCTTAAAGAAAAGGGGAAGGCAGGAAAGACAATAATACAAAGTACATTATAATGCTATAATATGTTATCTCATTCATCCTCATAACATGCTTGTTGTTATGTCCCCAGAACCTTTCACAGTGCTGAACATAATAAGCATTTGTTTGCAAATCCCTGGGAAATCCAAGAATGAAATTAAGAAAACAATTCTATTTCCTTTTTCTTTTTTTTTAAGTTTCTTATTTATTCAAATAATCTCTACACCCAATGTGGAGCTCGAACTCACAACCCCAAGATCAAGAGTTGTGTGCTCTTCCAACTGAGCCAGCCAGGCGCCCTAAACAATTCTATTTCTAATGGCATCGAAAATAATGAAATACTTAGCAATAAATTTAACAAAATAAGGGCAACCTTTATACTCTGAAAACTACAAAACTTTGAAAGAAATTTCAAAAGATCTAGATAATTGGAAGAATATCCCATGCTCTGGGGCGGGAGACTTAACAATGCTAGAATGGCAATCCTCACCACACTGATAGACAGATTCAGTGCAATCCCTATCAGAATCCCAGCTGAGCTCCTCGTAGAGATTGACAAGCTAATTCTAAAATTCAGATGGAATTGCAAAGGACCCAGAATAGCCAAAACAATCCCAAAAAAGAAGAACAAAGTAGATGAACTCACACTTGTTGATTTCAAAACTTAACTTCAAAACAACAGTAATTGAGACAGTTTGGTCCTGCCACGAGAATGGATACGTAGATCAATGGGACATAACTGAGAGCCCAGACATAAACCCACCCAGCTGTAGTCTAAGACCATCCAATGGGGGAGGAACAAAAGTTTTTCAACAAATGGTGCTGGGACAACTGGACATACACACACATAAAAATGAAGTTTGACCATTACCCCACACCATATATAAAAATTAACTGAAATGAATAAAGGACCTAAATGAAAGAGTTAAAGTTGTAAAAATCTTAGAAGAAACATAAGGGTAAACCTTCACGACTTTGAATTTGGCAAAGGATTATGAGGTATGCCACCAAAAGCCTGAGCAACAAAAGAAAAAATAGATACACTGGACTTCCACAGGATTAAGAAGTTTTGTACTTCAAAGGATATGGACACCATCAAGAAAGTTAAAGAACAACCCACAGAATCAGAGAAAATATTTGCAAATCATATATCTAATAAGGGACTTGTATCCAGACCATATAGAGAACTCTTACAATTCAATGATAAAAGAACAAATAAACCAATTTTAAAAATGGATCAAAGGCAGGGTACCTGGGCGGCTCAGGGGTTGAGCATCTGCCTTTGGCCCAGGGCGTGACCCCAGGGTCCTGGGATCGAGTCCCAGATCGGGCTCCCCACAGGGAGCCTGCTTCTCCCTCTGCCTGTGTCTCTGCCTCTATCTGTGTCTCTCAGGAATAAACAAAGTTTTGGGATCCCTGGGTGGCGCAGCGGTTTGGCGCCTGCCTTTGGCCCAGGGTGCGATCCTGGAGACCCGGGATCGAAGCCCACATCGGGCTCCCGGTGCATGGAGCCTGCTTCTCCCTCTGCCTGTGTCTCTGCCTCTCTCTCTCTCTCTGTGTGTGTGTGTGACTATCATAAATAAATAAATAAAAATTTTTTTTAAGTTTTATAAATAAATAAATAAATAAATAAATAAATAAATAAATAAATGGGCCAAGGGGATGAATAGATATTTTTCCAAGGAAAATGTACAAATGGCCAAAAGTATATGAAATGATATACTTTTAATGATGCTCAACATCATTAGTCGTCAAAGAAATGCAAATCAAAACCACAATGAGATACCACTTCATACCTTCTTGGATATTGAGACTTAAAAAGTCACATAATGATGAGAACGTGGGAAAATCAGAACCCTCATTCTCATTGTTGGTGGGAATGCAAAATAGTGTGGCCACTTTGGAAAATAGTTTGGCAGCTCCTCAAAACATTAAACACAGAGTTACCAGATGACCCTGCAATTCTACTCCAAGGCATGTACCCAAGAGAAATGAAAACATATTGTCCTACAGAAACATACATGGATGTTTACAGCAGCAAATCCACCATAGGCAAAAGATGGAAACAACTGAAATGCCCATCAGCTGATGAAAAATAAACAACATGTGGCATATCCATACAAGGAAATGTTGTTCAGCCAAAATTACTATACCTTAATATAAACTACGGACTTTGGTTGATAATGATGTGTCAATATTGGTTCATTGACTATAACTATCCGGTGCTGCACTGTACTACCCTGGTATGGACTGTGTTGGATATTATGGGAGTTCATGGGTGGGGGGACAGGGTATGTGGCAACTCTGCACTTTCCACTCAATTTGTTGGGAAATTGAAATTGCTCTTAAGAAATATATTAATTATTTTAAAAAGGAAAAGTACCGATACATGCTACCACATGGGTGAAACTTGAAAACATTATGTTAAGTGAAAGAAGCCAATCTCAAAAGGCCAACATACTATATGATTCCATTTATACGAAAGATCCCAAACTGGGAAATCTTTGGAGACAGAAAGGTTAGTGGTTGCCTAGAGTTGGTGATGGAGAAGGGGCTGAGGAAAGTAAATGGATCATAGCTGGAGAGTACAGGATTTCTTTTGAGGGCGATTGAAATGTTCTAAAATTCATGGTGCCAGTGGTCGCACATATGTGAATATACTAAAACCCATCTGATTATACACTTCAAATGGGTGAATTCTATGGTATATGAGCTCTATCACAATAAAGCTGGTAAGAAAATGACATTATGGGGGCACCTGGATGGCTCAGTTGGTTAAGTGTCTGACTTGGTTTCAACTCAGGTCATGATTTCAAGGATCGTAGGATTAAGGCCTGCATCAGGCTTCTCCTTCAGCAGGGATTCTGCTTGGAGGGTCTCTCCTTTTGCTCTTCCCATACTCTCTCTCCAATTAATTAATTAATTAGTTAATTAATTACATCTTAACAAAAAAAATAGCTTTGAAAAAATAAAAGAGCCCATGAAAATCTCTAGTACAGATCCTGACAATTACCCATAGGCTCATAGTGGGTACTCAGTAGATATCTGTAGTTTGAAGGGCTAGATGGATGGGTGAGTGGGCAGGTGGGTGGCTGGGTGGCTAGATAAGTGGGTGGATGGATGGGTGGATGGATGGTTGTCTGGAAGGGTGAAGAGGTAGGTTCTGGACCAAGGCAGACTAGGCCCATCCAGTACTCATCCTTCTCACCTAGCTTCCTTCCTTCTCCTACTCCTACCTCCTTCCTGTCCTGGCCTTCAGGCCCATCACATCCTGAGACCCACCCTCCCTGCATGGCCCCTCCTCCCTTCCTCCATGATGGCTATTCGAACTTGCCCCATCCTACCAGGCCTCACTTCCTGCATGGTCGGCCCAGCCTGTGCCGTCTGTCCCTTCCCTGTACTTCTTCTAATGTGCCATATTTGATGGACATCATCACCCGTTACTTCTAACAGATGATCCTGTCCTGAGATTCAGATCTGGAACTTGGGGAGGACACAGGCCTTGGCTCCCTCCTCCTCTGCTGTCCCAGGGGCTGGTCAGTGGCAGGCACTGGGTGAAACCATCACATCAGCCACATGCGTAGAAGTCATGGCTTCTCTCTTGGCAGAGGGTGAGGACCCAGGCACTGGTAGGAGCAAAGCCCTCAGCAGTACCAGCTCCACGGAGTCTGCTAGGCCCAACCCTGGTGGAGGCTGGGCCAAAACCTGACCCCTCAGCCAGGCAAGGGCTGGGCTGGCAGGGGGACGCAGGCATGCTGGCCACAGCAGGGGCCAGGCGTGGGCGCCTCCCTCCCCTCCCAAGCTGGGGCCGACCAGCCCCAGGCAGGCTGGAGGCCTGTTTGCCTTGGCCACGGGCCAGGGCCGCCCCGCCAGTGAGTAATGCGTGAGGACCGCCTGGCTCCAGTTCAAGGGAAACGGGCTGGAGATGGGGCCTCCTCAGCCTGCACTGGGCTAGGTTCTGGGGGCGGCTTCCCAGAAAGTGCCTGCTGTGGCTGCTTCAGGGCCAGCACCCCACTTGCCATGCCCCCTTCTCCTTCTTGTCCTCTGTAGAGACCAAGGAGGACGGAGAGATCTTGAGTTTCCAGAAAAAAATCCTCAGTCACGGCCCAGGAGCCAGCCACCCACCCACACCCCTTAACAGAGCCTGTCACTGCCCGGACTGTCAATCCACACTTTTTGATCACCTACTATGTGCTGATAGAGGCTTCCTGGGAGTTCAGGGCTTAGGTAGAGGGCAGGAGAGGAGTAGAGGCTCCGGGTGCTCGCACTGGAAGCACTAGTCCTAGAGGAGGCCTCACGTTTATCTGCTGGCGCCCCAGGGCTCCAGGTGAGGACACTGAGGCCCAGAGAGAGTGACTTGCCCAAGCCACACAGTGAATTAACTGCAGCAAGACAAGAACCCAGGCCACTTGAACATGAGGAGAGAGGGGGCAGCCCTGCTGCTCTGAAGGATGGCCTTGGCTTTATTTTATTTTTATTTTTTAAGATTTTATTTATTTATTCATGAGACACACACAGAGAGAGGCAGAGACACAGCAGAGGGAGAAGCAGGCTCCCTGACGGGAGCCTGATGCGGGACTCGATCCCGGGACCCTGGGGTCACAGCCTGAGCTGAAGGCTGACGCTCAACCCCTGAGCCTGCCAGGTGTCCCGATGGTCTTGGTTTTATTAAAACTGCACGGCTCTTATGATGGAGGGACACAGCCCAGGACATCTCTGTTTCGAGGCTGGGTTCTCCTAAGAGCACGCCCAAGGGCTTTTGTTCACTTTACAACTCTGCCCGGCTGAGTGGCCTCTGCCTGCTTAGGGCCCAAGAAACCATCAGGTGGGAAGGAGACCATGAGCAGCATCACCCCCAGGAGGGCAGAGCCTCCCAGCCCTCCTGTTCCGGTGGGACACCCGCGGCCAACCATGCCCTCTGCCTCTCTTTTTATCCATGGTCCGTCTTCAGAGCTGCAAACTGCAGAAAATTATCCTGGCTGAGTTCAACGCAAAGGAAAAGTCACGACAGAATCCCAGGGAGGTCACAGAATCAACAGGAGGCCGGAGAACGTCTCCATAGCAGGGGTGGCTGCCAAAACCACACCATCAAGCTAGCCTCTGGAGAACCCACTGGCCCCGCCACGGAGCTCCAGATGACTCCTCTCCCCACTGACATCAGTGCTGGACACCAAGCCCTGGACCGCGCGGTTGGCCCTGCAGACACTGCTGTTCCCCAGAAACAGGATGTGGCTATTTCCCACCTCTTGAATGACTCTGCAGCATCCCTGCTTCTATGTTCCCAGATCCTGCTGCTAAGACCGGAGCAGGGGCACCCGATTGGCCAGTCTGCTCACGTGCCCGTACTTGGCTGCTAGGGAAGCTGGGAAAACAGGCGTCTTGCCCCGTATCCTCCCCGAGCTAGGTAGAGAGCCCGGGGGACATACAGCAAATCACCAATCACAGACACCCTCTGGATTGTGCTCCCCCCACCCCCAGGTACCTGTTTCCCATGCCCTGCCCACACTACCAAAAGTGCACACGCACAGGAGGCTGTCACTGATGGGCTTTGGGGTTCAGCCCGGAACCACATCACGTAAGTTGAGTTCTGAGCATAGGGCTTGGCGCACAACGGCAGTCGAACAAAGGTTCTTGTCTGTGAGGAGTGCGTGCAGACGGAAGAGCAGAGGGAAGGCGACCTGTAGCCCAGCTCGCTGGTGACAGGATGTGGCCCGGACAGACAAGAAGGCTTCTTCGAGGAATAGATGGATATTTGGCTGAACCTTGAGAGAAGAAATGAGTTGCATCAGATGGGACAGGGTAGAGGGATGCATTCCAGGCCGGGGAAGTTCATCACTTTTAGGAACAAAACAACTCACAGCTGGGTTTTAGGAAAAGCCCTCTGCCACAGCCAGGGGTGTGGATCAGCAGGGTGACAGCATGGGCACCAGGAGAAGGGCCAGGGGGTCTCTGGGGTGCTCAGGCCAGAGGCCAGGCATGCCTAAGCTCAGGCAGTGGCCGGGAAACAAAAACGATGTGCTACTCAGAAATTCCCAGTCCAGGGTAAGAGAAAAGCACATGGTGTGAGGGGTAAAGGAGGAAGGTGACTCCATTTTCCAGGGCCAATGGATCTGAAGTGCTGGACTCTGTGTGCAAGGCCCCTTTATATGACAGGCACCAAAATCCCTGAGAAAGTAACAGGAGAGGGCATTCCGCTGCCGAGGGCTCTCCGTGCAGTTTTGTCAGGAATGCAAGTTGTATGGGGTCAGGGGTGACTCCCAGAGGGGGAGCTCCGGTGACAACGGAGGGCCTAGGTGTCAACAGGGCTTCAGTTGTGCTGTGTGGGCTCTGCAAGCCCAGGGCTACAACAGAATCGCCAGAGATGATGGAACAGGGGCTGAGGCTGCCAGTGGCTCCTTCCCTCTCCCCCTGTGCCACGCAGCCTTCAGGCAGGTGAGGGGGAGCGGGATGGAGCAGGGAAAACGTAGTCCAAACAGTATTTTAAAATGGTGGGCACTGGGGGTCCTGGATGGCTCAGGGGTTGAGCGTCTGCCTTTGGCTCAGGGTCCTGAGCCAAATCCTGAGCCAAATCCTGGGGTCCTGGAATCTAGTCCCACATCAGGCTCCCTGCGTGGAGCCTGCTTCTCCCTCTGCCTGTGTCTCTGCCTCTCTGTGTGTCTCTCATGAATAAATCAAATCTTTAAGAAAAAATTTCAATAAATAAAAATGATGGGCACCAAAATGACAGACTCAGCCAGGATGGGTCAACTCACAAGCCCTAGGAACAAGGAACCGAAAACAACAGAGAAGTAGGGGGATGCTGGGTGCCAGGCCAGCAGGGCAACCAGTCCGGGTGGCAAGAGCAGAAGGATCAAGGCTTGAGGAGAGAACCACGCTGTCTGATGGGTTGGACCTTAAACAAAACTGTGTGGAGGAGGGCCTGGGATCCATGGAAAGCACTGGCAAAGAAAGTACAATGAACTCTAAGAACATGAGAAGAACCTGGCATGTCTTAACTCCAGGGATATCAAGGAGTCATGTAAGAAAATAAATGCAATTGGAGTACACTCCAAGGTTCAATGGTGAACAGTACTGGCAGGGTCTGACACAGGGACTGAGCACTGATGAGAAGGGCAGAGTATGAAGGTTCACAAGAGCCAACCCCCAGCTAGAAAGGGACTAGCAACTTAATAGATAATATCCAAAATCGGTACATCGAGAAATACCAGAATTAGAATATTATCTCAAAATATGGGGGCATAGGGGCACCTGGCTGGCCCCGTCGGAGGAACATGCTACTCCTGATCTCAGGGTCATGGGTTCAAGCCCCACTCTGTGTGTGGAGAATACTAAAAACAATAATAATAATGAGTAAACTTAAAAAAAATTTTTAAAGACTTTATTCATGAAAGACACAGAGAGAGAGGCTGAGACACAGGCAGAGGAAGAAGCAGGCACCATGCAGGGAGCCTGATGTGGGACTCGATCCCTGGACCCCGGGGAGCTGAAGGCAGACACTCAACCACTGAGCCACCCAGGCATCCCTAAATAAAATATTTTTTAAAAATAGAAATAAAACCTTCCTTAACTCACTCAAAGTAAATAAGTAAATAAAATGCTTTTGGCAATAAATAAATAAATAAATCAACAGCAAAACGAACAGAATTTTATTTATACATTCATCTATTTTTGAGCACCCCTAAAGTAAGACATAAAACAACGAATATCAGTTTGGCTAAGCACCCAATTATGAACCTGTTAAAGACTGTATGACACTCCAGTCATTTACCTCAGTGCACAACAGGATCTAGCACATAGGAGGGCCTCAAATTAACAAACTGAACCATCAAAATTAAGGGGTGGGTGGGATACTATAGGCAGGGGGCTTATTCTCTGTGTGCAAGCCTCTGGTGTGCACCTGGGATGCTAACAACCACCCACAGAGGCATTAAAAGGGTCAAAATGAGGGCACCTGGGTGGCTTAGTGGTTGAGCATCTGCCTTTGACTCAGGTCATGATCCTGGGGTCCCAAGATCGAGTCCCACACTGGGGTCCCCGCAAGGAACCCGCTTCTCCCTCTGCCTGTGTCTCTGCTCCTCTTATGAATAAATAAATAAAATCTTTTAAAAAAAATCATTAAACCATTTTATACGTCATCCTCAGAAGGTTCCAGTCGTCCCACACCTTCACTCCCATTCAGCGTCAAGTGGTATGTCTTTTAAATGAACACCAGCATCCTTTAAACTCAGCTCCAATACTAGACACGAAAATGAATGGTCTACAGACTTGTCTGGGATGTGTTATTAAGTGACATAAGCAGATTGCAGGCCAATATGTATACATAGCTTCATTTATGAAAATTGTATATGTGTGTCTATAGAAGCAGAGGCCAAGTTTAGAAAGGGGATGTATTAAAGCCTCCATGACCTCTGGGAGTGGCTCCTGAAGGCATGATTTTAAATGATGACATCGAAGATGTTTTTTACTTTTGATTGGGGGGTTTTAGTTTTTTTTTTAATTTGAAAACAAAACTCTGTATAAATAAAATAAAACTATCCACCCCCCATGCCCCATTACCAGTACACACCGTTCCATTACCTAAGGCTGGCAGCCTGACCCTGTCTTTCTTGTTATTCCAAGCATCCTCTCCCGCTCTGGAATTACCCTGGGCAGGGCCTCTGGGATGAGTCTCCTGGGCACTGTAATTTCCCTGGCTGCAGTGTGTCATTAAAAACTCCGGTGCTGATGACACAAAGCCCAGATGCAGCAAAGATTCCAGGCCCTGATGGGACAGGACCACTTGGCCACGGAGCAGAAGCCTCCTGCCAGAGACACCCCTAGAGTCTTTAGCTGCCTGAGTGGGACGTGGGCTTCAGGATGTATCCTTATTTTAAGGCAAAGAAACCATGAAAATTGCACTTTCAAAGCTGTCGCCCTCCCGTGGGGGCTCAGGGCTCAGGGCTCAGGGGTGTAGAGTTGGGCAGACCTGACGACTGCTGGGCCACTCACTAACTGTGAGGCCCCCCCTTGGCCTCCATCTCCTCACCTGTAAAATGGGGTGCTGACAGCCCTTACCTGGAGGGTGCCCGGGAAACCGCAGCCCGCTGGGCCAGCTAGGAGGGGCAGTGGATGTCACTGTCACTCCAGGAGGCAGACTTTTGTGTTCACCTTTTTTGGGGAAAAATACAAGAACGCACTCTTTCTCTTTACAAACATAAAGCAAGTAAACTCCCTTTTCTTGGGGAAGACGGAATCTGCCTGAAACTTGCGCCGGTACATTTTAGTTGAAGGTGCGCCGCCGTGCAACACGGCTTGCCCAGGGACTATTCGTGGAGCGCCCACCGCGTGCGCAAGGCACTGGTCCAGAGATCGGGGGACAGCAGCCGGCAGCGTGGAGCCCCTGCGTCCCCAGCATCGTCTCTCTCTGTGGGGGAATCGGCCAAACCAACCGAGACCTCCCACAGGGTTAGACAACGGAGATACAGGATGCGCCTCGCCGCCCAACAGCGCTGTGCAGGCCAACGGGGGAGGGGGCTGGGTGGGGGCTATCCTGGGAATGCTACCTGGTGAGTCACCTCGTGTGCTCCGTTGAGCCAGGCCTCGGCTCTGGAACTTTCTCTTTGGCTGAGTGAGGAAGCCCGGGTGGGCACAGGCCTGTGCTCAAATGGTGTAAGTGGCTTGCTCCCAGGGAGACGGGTGGTTTGAGGGGGAGAGGGGCTGTGGGTGCCTGCAGGAGGTGCGGAGCGGGCCCTCAGAGGGCACCCAGCCATTCGTCCCGGGGCCGCCCTGGAGGTGACCTGGGGCCCACGGCCGCTACGGTGGGTGCTGGTGGGTGTTTCCTATGCCCCTACTGCAAGCTCCGGCTGGGTTGGGGCTCCAAAAGATTCGAGTAGAGACAGAGCTGGTGCCTGACCTCCACAGGCCCCCTTCATGCCGCAGGGACAGGACCAAACTTGGTGAACAGAGGGAAGCAGCACAGATGGGGGAAAGTGCCTGAGTGTGCGGCGTGGGCCAGGGGCCCTCAGCCAGGTAGCATCCTCGCAGCTGCGTGGCCCTCTTGGAAGGAACTCTGGGACTCCCACAACCCCAGACTCAAGAGCAGCTGTCAGGAGGGTCCTTAGCAGAATGTCTGACCTTGGAGCCATTGGGGGTATTGGGCCAGTGAACCAAAGACCTGTGGGGGTGCTCCTTGTGTGGCACTCAAGACTCTTCAGTGGTATTCCCAATCCGGGCGGTGGCTCCACCAGGGGCCTCCATCAGTCCGGTGCACCTGCCAGGTGCCTGCAGCAGAGGGAGGGCAGAGGGAGCACGTGGGTCTCGGCTGAGCAGCCCCGGGGAGCTTCAGCCCAGAAGGGGCCTCAGCCCCCAGCCCACGCGAGCTACGGGGCTCCCTGAGTGGCCCGTCCTCCTTCAGGGCATCCAAGAGGGGCGTCCTTGCACAGAGGAGGCAAGTGCTGTGCTTTGGGAAAAGAGCCCCGGGAGGGCCTTTGGAGCCACCCGGAGGGGCTGGGCCACCCCTGGCTGGGAGACCACGAAGCCATGGACCCCTGTGGTCCTCAGTTTCTCCTTCTCAATGGGCACAGTCGGAGCCTGTCTCCCTGACAGGGAACACAAGGGGCTCTCTGCACCGCTGCACCTAAGGGGACGCGTTACCTGTGAAGGAGCCGTATTTCTGTCAGGTTCAGTGCAGCCCTGAGACATGCACTCCCCACCCCCAGCTCCGCCGCGGGGGTCTGTGTCCTGCCCGCAGGCCCGAGGCCCAGACCCCAGACCCCGAGGCGTTCCTTTCCCCCGGGTGCCCGCACCCAAAGCCGCACGGGGAGCAAAGCGTCTGGCAGCTCGTGTCCAGTGTGCGTTCCACAGCGCGGGCTTGTCCCGGACAAAACACACTCGCAGCCTTTCTTCCATGAAGACCCCACTAACCAGCAAGGCCAGGGAAGTGCCCCGGGTTTATCCACCAGCCTCGCCTGGCCCAGGGCAGCACGTGTCCCTGGGGTGACCTGGGGCTGGGGACTGAGGTCCTGCGGCTCCAAAATCCTGGGGAAGGCCCACTGTGTGGGCGCGCTAGGAGGAAGCCCCCCGCGCCCCCGTTGCTGTGGCTCCGGGCACCGGATGGCGAGTCCAGCCTCGTGGCCCAGCCCTCCCCCAGCCTGTGTCCCACCCACCCCACCCCGACCGCCAGTAAGTCGTCCCCAAATTCATTAAGGTGCTCGCGTGGGTCCAAACGTACTCCGGGCACCTCCACTTGGTGCTCAGTAGATTAATTGCGGCTGGGGGAAGGGAGGGACTCCACTTTTAGAAAATCATTACTTTCAGAAAGAGAGGGGGGCACTTAGGGTTGGGAGAGTACTGAGCTGGCAGCCGAAGCACCGGGAACCCCGACTCTGCCGGTGGCCTGTGGCTCGGGCCCCCACCCCGCAGCCGGGGCACCCCAGGCCTCCTGCCTGATGCCGGCCTTGACCTCTTGCCCTGGCTGCAAGAAGGGGGTCACCCCAGTATTGCCCCCTGACCTCCGTGATGGGCTCGGCCCTCTGGCCCCTGCCTGCAGCTTCTCGAATCAAGCATCTAGCAGATTAAACAGTACGAAACTGCCATCCTGGTAGGTCCCCGGAGTCAGATGCGAGCAGGCCTGCGTGGCTCAGCTCAGCACCCTCTGGCCAGCTCCTCAGACGTATTTACTCACTAATCTCTCTCTCGGCCCCCTGAGGCAGGCAGTATGTCCATTTTGTTTCAGAAAATGAGGTTCAGAGAGGTTAAGTGACCTGCCTCAGTGAGTCCTCCAGCCCTGGCTCCCAAGCCCGAGCCCCCCTGCCCCACTTGCCCCCAGCCTTATGCAGCCTCCAGCTATGCTTTCAGGCCTCACCCTGCCCACAAGCTTGCAGGGGGAGCTCCTGCACAGGCTGTGTGCGTGTGCAGGCCTTGGGAGCCTGTGATGCCAGCCTTGCTCTTGCTATTCTTGGGCCTGCCTGCAAGGCTGCCGTGCAGGGGCCCAGGGGGCCCAACACCCGCAGGTCCTCCAAGCATGACCAAGACCCTCCGAGCACGACCAAGACGCACACACCTTGTCGCTTCTACTATTTGGCGATCAGATCAGCTTGGTCCATTCAAACCAGAACTTGTTTTAGGAAAAAGAAAAACATGGGGCCCTTGGGTGGTTCAGGGGTTGAGCGTCTGCCTTTGGCCCAGGGCATGACCTTGGAGTCCTGGGATTGAGTGCCACATCGGGCTCCCTGCATGGAGCCTGCTTCTCCCTCTGCCTGTGTCTCTGCCTCTCTCTCTCTCTCTCTCTCTCTCTCTCTCTCTCTCGTCTCTCATGAATAAATAAAATCTTCAAAAAGAAAAAAAAAAAAAAAAGAAAAAAACACTCTGCCCCATGCAGTCACCCCATGACCCAGGTCTGTCCCCAGAGATGAGATAGTAGAGAGAGGCACAAGTCGGCCACTTACCAGCTAGGGGCCTTGGGCAGCTCTCCAAACCTTGGTTTCTTCATCTGCAGAATGGGCAGCTGTGTTTAGGGCAGTGGTGAGGATTACCTGGGATCTTCCCCATGCGCCGGGAATGCACCGAATGCTGCCCAGCGCATGATCAGGACACCAGGACAGGGATCCCTGGGTGGCGCAGCGGTTTGGCGTCTACCTTTGGCCCAGGGCGCAATCCTGGAGACTTGGGATCGAATCCCACATCAGGCTCCCGGTGCATGGAACCTGCTTCTCCCTCTGCCTATGTCTCTGCCTCTCTCTCTCTCTCTCACTGTGTGCATATCATTAAAAAAAAAAAAAAAAAAGGACACAATGCAGACAGTTCTGAACATTCCCAGCCCAGGCTGATCCCGCGGGTCTGCCTCCCCTTCCCTGGTTCATGGGACAAGCCCTGCCTGAGCCTCGTGCCAGGAATTGTCAGGATAGCAGATCCTAAGTGGGGCCCCAGCCAAGGCTCCGAAGTGCCAGGAGTGTATGGTTCAGTAGGGGAGACAGATTCCTACACCTCAGATGTCTATGTAGGGCAGATATTTTTCAAAGGGAGGGAGGCTTCCTGGAGGAGGTGTGGCCTGGGTTCCATCCTGAAGGAAAAGGGTCAGACAGCCCATTGAAGAAGCTGGAAAGTGCTTGCTTGGAAGAGTGCAGGAACATCAAGTGCTCTCAACGCTTGGGGTCTGGGGTGAGGAGGTTAAAAGGTGAGGGCTACAGGGAAGATGCTGAAAGGCCCAGCCCCTCGGAGGAGATGAAAGGCGGCCACGGAGGCGCCAAAAGCTCTAAATTGAATCATCCAAGTGGAGTCCAAGAAGGGAATGTGGGTGAGAGATATTTGCATCTTATGATTACAGATTGAATAAGGTGGGGAGGGCAGGGCTTGATTGTTTATTCGGCGATGGCAGACAGGGCCAGGGAGATGAGGGAACCGGGGCTTCTGGTTGCGGTCGAGGGGTATCCACAAGGCGTGGAGACAGTGACGCGGCTGCCCAGTGAGAGTGCAGAACCCAGCAAGACACCCCAAGGCTGGAAGGTGAGCTGAGACACAGGAGAAGAGCCAGGCAGCAGGAAAGCTTTCTCCCAGTGGGGGCACCTTCCCTCCCCTCCACTGGTCCTGGGTCCTGGCCATACTCACCTGCAGCCAGGGGAGGAGTGTCAGCTACTAGCAAACCCCCTGGCTTCCCCCAAACGTACCTCCTTCCCTTCCCACCTACAGCCAGCCATACCACCGGGGGCCATGTGCCCCCACCCCAATTCCAGCCTCCTGGGGCTGGAACAGAGGGGCAGCTTCCTGCTTCCGGAATCGGAGGCCCTGCCCAACAGCGGGACCGGGTGCCAGTGGGGTAGCCCACCTTCCCAATTTTGAGTTCCAGGGCAATCACCACGCAGGATCCCATCAAATCAACATCCCCGTAGGGACCAATGACAAAGACCACTCAGCGCTGGAGTCAGATCCTGGTCTCTCTTAGGGCTTCCTCCCTGAGTGACGGTGGGCAAGACTTTTAACTTCTCAAAGCCCCACACGTGTGCAGAGGGTCCTTGTGAGGATTAAGTAACTCCCTCAGACGCTTAGCTTAGCATAGTGCCTGGCACCCGGTTACGCATCCAGTAAGTAGCAGTTACTATTATTATTAAAGTGTTTCCTGCAGGCCAATGCAGGTTGGAGCAAACTAAAATGGCTTTGCCGGCTCCCTAATGTAACACCTCCCACCCCCACCCACCCCCCCTCCACCACTACCACCCTGGAGTTAATTAAAACCCTCCTTGGGTGTTTTCCAGACATGGGATTTTACACTTATTCTGGGTTGCAGAACTAGAATGGAGGCGGGTTTCACTTCAACTGATAAAAAGCAAAAAGCTGCTCTGATGGGTAGTGAGCTCCCCATCACCTCATGTGAATAAGGCTGACCCAGACCATTTGGCACTAACGCTCCCACATAAATGAACACGTACTAATATTTCTCACTACGCAACTCTGTTGTAACCCTTTTGACTGAGATGGCAGTGCCAGGAGGCCGCATGGCTTTGTGTCATTACTTGGCAAAATAAAATATTGATAATCCTACTTTGACCCTCCAGAAAGGTTTTTTGAAATTGTACCGGTTTGTGATATACAGAATCTTTTTTTAATATTTGAGAGACAGAGGGAGCACGAGCACAGGGATATCCACAAGGCGTGGAGACAGTGACGCGGCTGCCCAGTGAGAGTGCAGAACCCAGCAAGACACCCCAAGGCTGGAAGGTGAGCTGAGACACAGGAGAAGATCCAGGCAGCAGGAAAGCTTTCTCCCAGTGGGGGCACCTTCCCTCCCCTCCACTGGGGCAGAGGGAGAAACCCATTCGTGGTTGAGCAGGGCTGGATCCCAGGACCCTGAGATCATAACCTGAACAGAAGGCAGAGGCTTCACCGACTGAGCCCCGCAGGCACCCCTGTGATGTACAAAATCTTAATCCCCACCTGAGACCTCCTCCCTGTATCTTGGGTTCAAGACCCCAACACAGACACCCACACAACCCTGTTTGGTGCCCACTGCTTCCGCCAAAGGCCTTGGATCCAAAACCTAGTTCAGATCAAGCAGAAATCCCAGGGGGCAGGGCTGGGAGGGATTCACCAGCAGACAGGGACTGGTCACGAAGAGCTCGGGCGGAATGGGGAGAGGTCATAGAGTAGGACCTGGACTGTTCCCAG
Organism: Vulpes vulpes; assembly: GCF_048418805.1. NCBI lineage: Eukaryota > Metazoa > Chordata > Mammalia > Carnivora > Canidae > Vulpes > Vulpes vulpes. The sequence continues at coordinate 80,624,858 of NC_132792.1, forward strand.
AGGCCTGCTCCACCTTCTGGACCCGCCTGGTCCCTCTGCCCGCCACCAACACCCAACCCCCAGCAACCTTCCCTCCAGGTCGTCAGCCTTCGGGGAAGCGGTTTCAAAATCCAGGGTGGCAGGGTGGCAGGGACTCCCTCTGTGAAAGGCGCAGTGGGGTTCAGGATTTAACTGGATGGACCCAGGTTCCTGGGATCACAATAACCCCACTCCTGCCCCATATCCCAGTGCAACCTCCTTCCCAATCAGCTGAGATAGCATTCCCTCCCAACCCTGAGAGGTGAAGGATTACCTGCTTGGGGCACCTGGTGGCTCAGTGATTGAGCGTCTCCTTTTAGTCCAGGTTGTGATCCTGGGGCCCTGGGATCACATCCTGCAACAGGCTCCCTGCATGGAGCCTTCTTCTCCCTCTGCCTGTGTCTCTCTCATGAATAAGAAAACCACCCTATTTGTCAGGGGTCCCTGAGGTCAACAAATTAAGGACACCTGCCAGCTGCACCCTAGAGTCACTGGTGCTAACAGAAGGTGGCCCTGTGGCTATAGAACAGAGGCTGGGACAGCAGGCTGCGCTGGGTGTCAACTCTGTGGCCCCTCCCCTTCTTCCCCAAGAGAGGAGACCCACCCCACTGTCCTGGGTTCCCATGCGCCCCTCCCGACTCCCCTCCCAGCAGAAGGACATGGAATCAAGGATACATTTTAAAAATTGTTTAATGGAACATAAACTCCTTTAGAAAAACATTCAGCCAGGTGATAACACCCATAGAAAAAAACACCAATCTCGTGTTTATCTTTTTTAATTTGGCATTTGTTATTTGCATTTATATTAAAGCAAAGTGCATCTTTTCTTTATTTTTCTTGTTTATACACATTGCACAATACATAAATAATGATGCTTATAAAACGTCTTTATATTTACAAGTAATAATATATTTATATATAACATAAAATACATTTTTTTCTTTAATAAATCTCAGGGTTTTTTTTTTTCCAGGAGTCCTTTCTCTCTCAAAGCACTACAATGCTAAATTTCCAATGAGAATGCTTCTCTTGTTCATTTAAACCTTTGTAGTTAGAAAAATAGCTTATGTTAAAGTCTAAACATGCTCATTGAGCTAAGAGCAGTGTCAACGTATCATACGAGTGTATGAGTTGTAGGAGAAATGAAAGAGTTAGGTGTCAGCCCAGGGCGGTACCTTGGGTTATGATGGACCGAATCCTTCTTGGTGGGAAGGGGGTGCTGCTGAGAAGTCTCCCCTCCCAGGGCTGCTCCCCTGGCTGGTCTAACAGCAGAGCTCAACACGTGGGCGGCAGAGGGGAGGAAAATGCTGAGCTGGTTTTCGGGGGCAGGGCGGGGGGTGGGGGGGAGATCTGATGTGACCAGGGGCAGGGGAGAGGCTGAGGGGCTGCAGAGGACCCTGGGTGGGCACCAGTGCGGGGGGGCGGCCGGGCAGCCCTCAGGAAGCCCATCTCAGATATACCCAGGAACAGATGGCCAAAAAGGAGAGACGCAACAAGGACAGGAGGGCGGCTGGAGGGGAGTCGGACAAGGAGGAAACAACTGGTTCTGGTTCAGCCTCTTGTGGGGCTGCTTCTAAGAAGCCCGCAGACAGACCCATGTCCTAGAAGAGGAGAAGCGCGGATTCCCTGGAGAGTGGGGGACGGAGCCCGGCTTCTGGCTCGTCTGGAACCTCAGCCGCCAGCTTACCCGGGTCCTGCCTCTGTCCCCCTGAGCCTGTCCAGAGGTGGGAGGGAGGGACACAGCATGGGGGACCACAAGCTACTGGCACAGACACCTGAAGGAGACACCCGACACATGCATACTCGCCCAGACACAGGAATCCAGGGATCCCCCGCTCCCCAAAGTGAGTGGTGGTGCTGCCCGTTCTGATGCTGTGTGTGGTGGTGCGGATGGCTGCTTCCCCTTTTCTTCCCGGGGTGTCCTGCCAGCCAAGCCCCCCCCCCCCCCCCCCCCCCCCGGCCAAGCCTCCCTCACGGACAATTCTTTTCATAAGCTATTTCTCAAAGAACAAAACACGAACATAAACAGGAACGACAAGGGGGGGGGGGCGGGCATAAAAACAACACACTGACCGACCAAAGAGTTTGCATGAAAAGCAAGCACTCGGGAGGAAGTATTAGCAGCAAAGTAGTTTGGGCCGGGCCGGCTGTGCCCACGGCTACCGGCTGTTGAAGATGACCTCCAGCCAGCACGGGCAGCTGCTGATGAACTGGCGCGTGTAGCACTGGCCCCAGCCCTTCACGAAGCTGATCTGCACGGTGAAGCCAGTCCACGGCTGCTGCGTGAACTCGTGGTCGTTGGGCCGCCGCAGGCTGTACGCCTTCTCGTAGTCAAAAGCCTTGATGGAGAAACCGGGGAACACTTTGTGCACCAACAGCGTCCTGGAGTCCGGGTTGTCCAGTGTGGCCGACTTGATGAAGATGGGGTAACTGCTGCGGTTGTAGACCCACACGCCGTCCACCTCCCGCGTCAGCTGGATGCCGCAGCCGATCTTGCTCCGCACCTTTTGCACCAGCTGACTCTTGTTGTCCGAGTTGAGCTGTCCGAGGCAAAAGCCATTCCCCTGAGGTAGATCATAGAAGATATCCAGGGAGGGCTCCTGGACGCAGTAGAGCCTCCCCACTCTCGTCTTCTCCTCCCAGTATGCCACCACGCACCAGTGTGACCGATCCCCAGGCTCCAGAAGAAGTTGGGAATCTGTAAGACAAGATGGTGGACACGGTTGGTGGTGATGGCAGCACCGGCTGGGGGGACACTTCCTCCACCCAGCAAGGCACGGGGACACCCACACGTAGCCCCACACCACCCGGGCTCTCCTGAGGGGAGGGGGTGGTGGGGCTGCCAGCCCTGCAGTCCTGGTACCGGGGCCCAGTGACGGAAGAGCCCGCGCTTCAACACAGGGCTCACTGGGGGCTCCACCTCCCTCCACTCCCCGCCTTCATCGGGTCAGGGACCCAGGAAGCCAGCACGTTTGCCTGTGGGGCCAAAGGAAGCCCATCCCTGTAGAACTCAGAAGCCAGGGAACTTCAGTCTAGCTTCACTGGCCCTGGTTCCGGGACAAGAGAAGGCCTTCCAGATGGCCTAGAGTCACGGACTTCAAAAGTCAATGGAACGGGAAAGGCTCGCTGCTCTTGTCCCTGGTCCTTGTCCTCAGGAGAAAACCAGGGCCCAGAAAGCCCGTTGGGCAGGTCCCCACAGATGACAGACACAGCCAGACTCGGAACCCAAGTCTCCAGGGCCACCTACGGGGCAGTCTCTGCATGCGTCCCCAACTTCTCAGATGAGCACCTCGCCCGTGAAGGAGCGCTATCTGGTAAAAATGAAAGTGCAGGTGGTTTGGGGCAAAAGCATCTATCTTTCTAATAGAAGAAAATCAGCTCTCAGTGTGTCTGTGAGCAGCAGCCTTGGACACAAAGGGTGAATTCACTGGAAACGCCAAATCACAGCACGCAGACTGGTGTTAAACCAGACTACTTTGACGAAGCTTCCTCCAGCCCAGACAGATTATGTGTCTGAAAGGGGCTGACCTTCCCTGCCTGTACCTCCCCTCCCCTCCCCCCACCCAGAACCAGGAGACACCTTGCCCTGCTCCACATCCCCCCCCACACCGGGGGCCCCTCCCAGTCTCCCTAGACTCGGTTCTCCCCACAGGCAGCCAGCAGGCTGGGGTGATTCTGGGAAGGAGACTTTCCTAAACAGGCGCTGGGAGCTTTAAGCGGGGGGGGGGGGGAGATACAGAGGTAGAGGGAGCCCCAGTGGCTGGCATTCCAACTCCTCCTTAAGCTGGAGCCAGCAGGGCAGGCCTCAGACTGGGAACCATAAATCTCCCCAGCCGGGCCAGGCTGCAGGAACGCTGTGGTTTGTGGTGGCAGGGTGGGGACCGGAAGTCTTGTATTTGTTAACAAAAATGGGGAAAGGCAGGCGCAGAGGCCTCCTGCCTTCCCCTGCAGCCCTAGCTTCTCACTCACTGGGGGTTCGGGGCCCAAAGGTGGGGGTTGGCCGCGAGAGAGAGTGGGGTTTTTTTGGTTTGTTTGGCCTCTGATTTTGAACAGAGGGTGGATGCTGGTGGCTCCACCGTATAGCCTGGCAGCAGGGGGGTGCAGGCGGCCTCAGGGACCCATGTTCTGCTGCCCCAGGAGGCTGGGTAGAGCCAGGAGGCTGGGTAGAGCTCAGCACACAACTGCTTCCAACCTTTACAGGCATGTTAGGACCTGGGAACCAGGCAGCTCCTTTTTTTTTTTTTTTTTTTTTTTTTTGGCGGAGGGGAGCAGCAGCCAGCCTCGCACCTCCGTAGGTGTTCTGTAAAGTCTGTTCTGTAAGTACAAGCATGCACTGTGACCACAGAGGCAGATGCCACCAGCCTTCTCAAAGGCCTACCGGGACGGACAGCCACCCAAACGGGGAAGCCCAGGGCTCACTGCTCTCCCTCCATCCCCTCCCTCTGAAAATCCACCCCGGAACCCTGGCCCGTCACCCCCAAAACACATGGGTCTCTATAAAGCACAAGTGTGTCCAACGAGCGTGAACACACGTGTGTGTTATGTGAGCATGTGTGTGTTTGCGTGCGTACTCTGGAACATATGGAAAAACAAGAGAAGGACATGGGCTCCAAGCAGAGGTGACTCATCAGGCATTAACTTGTTTCTGCAAAGTATCCATCAACTGCTAATAAACTCGTGAGTGCTGGCAATCTTTGAACTCTTGTCGAGGGAGTTCAGCTCTGAAGGCTACACCAAAGACCCATAATATCCATGTAAATAATACTCTGGCGAGTTTGCTTGAACGGAGAAAGCCCTCTTCTGGAGGGCCTGGAGGACGGCCCTGCTGTTTTGGGGAGGAGGGTGTTTTGAAACGTAAGAAGCTCTGGCTCATGATCCCCACACAGGGCAACAAAGCTGGTCTGGAAAGAGGACTGGGGGAGTCGTGGGGCAGGAGGTTCGGGAGACCCTCGGTGGAGCTTCACCAGGAGCACGGTCCCCCTGAAACCTGCCCCCCCCCCCCCCCCGCAGGCCCCAGGAAGAGAAGGGGAGGGGGACAGGGTGCAGGGGGAGCGGGGCGGGAGCTGGGGGGCTGGACCTGAGGTTGAAGGACTGGCCTGAGCCCTGGGGGGGAGGGGGAGTGTTCTTGGCGGTTCTCTTTCATCTGTGCAGCCTGCCAGACATCCCTGGAAAAAGCCTTTTTCTGTTGAGCTTAATGGCCCAGCCCAGATAAACAGCGGTGTACTGGGTGTCCCCGTGTGCAACAGAGACCCCCATAAGGCCATGGGGAGACGAGCTGCCGCCGCAGGACCCTGACAGGCTCCCTCCTCCTGCAGGCCTGTCTGCTGTCACCCCCACATCACCCCCGCGCCCCGGCCGCGCCCCAGCGCCCGCTACCCCTTCCTCCTCACTGCTCCTGGACTATCTATGCCACAAAAACATGCTCCCGGGCAAAACCATGGCACCAGCGGGGGCCTCCTCTGCGCACCACACTTCTGGGGGCCCGGGACAGCTGCTATGTGGCCGGCTCAGGGCCTCACCCCCAAATTTCCCACCATTTGGGCTCATTTCTGGGAAACACTCAGCATCACCTTCAGAGAAGCATAGTTCCCTGAACTGGGCCACAGCTCACAGGCGTCTCCCCACAAAGGTCCATGCTGTGCTCCTCAGGGGGTTTCCCTGGCCTGGGGCGAGGAGCTGAGGGGCTGAGAGGCTCCTGCCCAGAAGTCTCCTTCCCTCCAAGGACTAAGGAAGCGTCTCAGGAGCCTGACGTTGGCTTCTCCTCCCGGTTGCTGATACAGAACCTCCAAAGGCAAGACTCACAGGCCCTTGTTAACTCTCCCCAGCTTTACAACCTTTTCCGGTATTTTCAGCAACTTCTCTCCCTCCTCAGAAAACTATACAGGGGCTTGTTTTAAAACTGTATTTGTGCATTTTAAAGCATCCAAAAGAAAAGCTGTGTTGTAAAAAGCCAACTAATCAGATGCCTGCTCACAACTTTTTCTTTTTTATTACAGTTGAGGGAATTTTTGGAGCAACCCCAGAAAAATGTTGAATCTGCCTAAAATTCCTTTAAAGGTTGTTCCCCCCCCCCCCATTCCTCATTTCCCTTAAAGCATAAAAACCTCCCCTTTAAAAGGAAGGGGGGTGGGTGTCGAGAGGGAACGGATTTTGCTTGTGTTTGCACTTGCACGAGGGAAGACCACTTAACAAGGAGCTCCCTGCCTCTTACAAAGAGTTATTTAATTACTCTGGTCATGAATGAACAGACCTGACCCTTTTAGAGGACGGGAGGCTCATGAAGGACTCTCGTGGCCCAGGGTTCTCAATGGCACCGGGTGACCAGCCCTCGGGATTTTACGTTTTCACTTGAAGGTGCTGGGGGCATGAAGAGAAAAACGGCAGGAAGCTCAAGGAGAGACCCAGCTCAGTGCCTCAGTCATACCACTTCTGGTCTCCAGCTTACGGAGCCAATCACGGGGGCCAGAGAGGCTGACCTGCTGCCAAAGCACCCAGGGGGACTGTGAGGACAGGGCGTGCAAGGGAGCAAGGCCAAAGAGGGATCCCCGCGCTCCTGGCCTCTGGGGATGGGAACACAGTGGGGAGCAGGCCACTTCGGGCAGCCCCAGGGCTGGGGCCTCTGCGTTAGAAGTGCCCCAGGGCTGGGAGTAAAAGGGGTGCAAAGCGGGCTCTGACCCATCCCGACCTCTGTGAGGCACTGGGTCTCCACTGGAATCTGCCAATGGGATCGGCCTGCACACACACACACACACCCGTTGACCCCACACCTGGACGCAGGGCACGGGGACGCGAGGCAGGGCCGGCTGCCCGCAGGCAGGTGGGTGGGTGAGGGCAAGCAAAGGGCATCAGTGAGTGGGAGACGCAGAAGTTAAGCCGGGCAACCCCAGAACGCAAACACGGCCCGGCCCCGCCTCGCCCGCCGCGGGTCCAGGGTCCTCCCTCTGCAGGACTCAGGCGCCACCAGCGGTTGCCTCATCCTCCCCCCACCTCAGACATCTCAAAGGTTAACAGCTCCCGTCAGCCCTGTTCCCCACCCAGCTCAGGAAACTGGTTGCTCGGGCAGCCGCCGGCCCACTCCTGGGACAAGGACAGAGATAACAGGGCGACCCAGTGCCCATCTGTCCCGTCGGCTCTCAGCCCCAGTCCCGGGGGAGCCCGCGCGCCCCTGGTCTGGGACGCCAATGACCCAGCACTAGAATAGACACCTCAAAACCAGCTCAGGGGTCTGGGCTCGATTCGCGGTCTGGGGTGAGTCCTTATCTACAACCTCACCAGGCAGCACCAAAGATTCTGCCAAGGTCCCCTCGATTCCCCCGGAGGGCAGCCCGGGCGACCCTGGGGTTTGGAGACAGTTACCCGGCGGCAGGGTTGAAACAAACCCGAGGGGAGGAGGGCGGGGGGTGGGGGTAAATGGGTGACGGGGACTGAGGGGGACACTTGACGGGATGAGCACTGGGTGTTATTCTGTATGTTGGTAAATTGAACACCAATAAAAATTAATTTATTAAAAAAAAAACAAACAAACCCGAGACCTTTCCGGTTTACCCCGCACGCACTCAGACAACCCCCATCAGCATTCCCCCAAGTGCCTCCACCGAGGACAGGAGGTGGTGGATTCCGGCTGGCCCAAGGCAGGACTGAGAAAGTGGGGTTGTTTTCAGGGCTCTGCGACAACATCACCTCCAGGGAGGTGGCCGGACTGGGGCGTACAAAGGGCCTGCTTCAAAGGCCAGGACACTTGCTCCGGTCCCCGTGGCCCAACCAGCCGAGCTCCCCCCAGACCCACCCCCAGGGAACTCTGGTGTTGTGCAATACCCACTGCCCCCCAGCTATGGAGCCAGACACCCCATGCAGGCCAAACTCCATGGTGCCTTGGTGGGGGCTTAGGCTCTTCCCTAAAACAGAGCTCCCACTGCCAGCCTAGGGCTCTTAGGACAACCTGACCCAAAGTGGCCAGGGGCCAGGACCTGGCTTGTGCCTGCACATGCTGGTCTCATCTCTCAGACATCTTGTCTTAGGTTCTCTGGCTGCTTAGAAAATGCTACCCCACCCCCTGTGCCCCCCAACCCCACAGGGAAGAGAACAGTCTGGCCCATGCCCAAACCTAAGAAGCGTTCACTATGTAACAGGCCCAGGTGGAAGGGGTTCATCCTGACAACCCCGTGAGGTGGCATCCTACTACTGTCTTCATGCTAAGGAAGTGGAAAGGGGCACAGAGTGCTAGCCAGAGCTGGAACCCAAGGCCAGAACACAGGCCGGTGTGAGCCACAGGGGGCAGCCAGCTCAGACCTCAGGCTACTGGCCCTCTCCGAATACTAGAGGGTGAAAAAAATCAGTGTCCTTCAGAACACGCTTTGGAAATGTGATGCCTACGTTAGGGCTAAGCATGGGGTCCAGATCCCCTGCGCCTAGTGGGGAATGAACTGGTTTCTTTGCCAGCAAGCCACTGGACTATCTTGGCCAAGTGGCCTGCCCTCCTGGGGGCTCTGTGTGACCTGTCCCTAACTAATAGGAAGGAGGCCGGGGCACCACAGGTGCCCTTTGAGCTCTACACTCTCAGGTTACCCTCTGGGATTCACAGAAGTGCCCAATCAGTATTAACACTCGTTCCATTTGTTTTTACTGCCTCCCGGAGAATAAGAAAATCGCTCTGGGGAGCCAGGGCACATTTTTGCATTTGATTTGCAACAATAAGGCAAAAAAAAAAAAAAAAAAAACCCAGAGGGGAAAAGAGATTTGAGTCAGATTTTGCTGCACCCACCTACAGACCAATTGATTTCTTTTTTAAACTTTGGGAGTTCCAAAACCGTGTTCTTTTTGTCCCGTCGTTCCCAGCCCTGGGGAGAAGGTGGATTCCCCAGGCGCCGGTCTGCTCATCACCACATGCTTCCAGAGTCCACCCAGGCCTGGCGCCCTCAAGCTTCTCACCCATCACCGCCCTGCCGCCCTGCCTCCCGCGAGCTCTCTCGAGCTTACCGATTTGGCAGATCCTGCTGGTCTAGAAGACTGATTCGTGACTGTGCCTTACAGACAAATTATGATGAGTAATCAGTTACTAAAGCTACAGTGGACCCCCCTTGCTCCCCAAACGGGCCCCACCCGTCTCCCAAGACCCTTCAAACGTCCAAGGCTATGGCTCCCCGCCAGGGGGTCCCTCCTAAGAGCAGTATTTGGCCAGCAGAGAATATAATTGAGGGTAGTGCCGGGCAGGGGAGGGAAGCCACACAAATCAAAAGCTCCCGTCTGTCTCGCCAGCCGGGCTGACACGGCTTCCTGTGCCCCAGCCTTCCGCCATGCAAATTATAGCGTGTACCCGGCTGCCTGCCTTCTGAGGAGGCCAGCTCTGCCCGGCTCCAAGAGGACTCAGAGGAAGGGTGGGGACTCCCGGCCCGGCCAACTCCATTCATAATATTTACAGTAAATGGGCCTCTCTGGCTGTTGGTGGTGTGCACCCAGCCTCATCATTTCAAGTTTGAATTTCAAGACACTTCCCCTCCATTACGCATCATGAAGTTCCCACCGTTACCTCCCCGCCCCCCCGCCGAAATAACTCAGCAACTCTCTTCAGAAAGGGGGTTCACACACCTGCATACATATACAGCCCCCACCCAGACCTGCAAGGTGGTATCTGCCCCACTGGGTAGGATCCTAGCCACTCCCAGGAAGACCCAACAAGAGGTGGGACCATCACACCACAGGAAGATGTCCAAGACCTAGCCTGAAACTTCCCCACTCACCTCCCTTCTGGAGAGACACCGACCCCCACTCCTCCTGCAAATTCCACATGTGGACTCCCAAGGGGGAATGCACACACAAATTCAACAAAAAATCTCTTAAGCCACCCAAAGGTCCCTCATTTTCACCTGTGTTGACCCTCTCTGGGTATGTGGCTAGTGCATGTTCAAGCTCAGTAAGAATCTTAATAAAAAATGGATGTAAATGTCAAGGACGCGACCCCCAGAGGTACAGAAAGACCAGTTCTCGTCTGGTCGGGCCGGTCTGGGGGCTCTGCAGCGGGCTGTGGGCCCCGCTCTAATAACACCCTGTGCACACTGACCTCCAGTGTCCTGACTGGCAGGACAATATTCCAGGACCCAGACACAGGCCCAGTCCTGCCTTCCCCCCCTGCCGCCCCACCCCCACCCCCCACAGTTCCAGCTCCACTCCAGCTTTTCTAGAGGGTAGGAAAACCAGCAAAGACGTGGAAAAACACAGGGAGAAACAAAAGTCCTTTTCATCCCTCCCCTCCCCCAGCTCCCCTTGTTCCATAACAATTATGAAAACTGTTGGATGGGATGGCATTTTGAACATTTACTGCATTCCGGGCCCATACATTCCAGTGCAGGATCTGATGGAAAAGCCTCCTCTGACCAGCTCCTGGCTCCCCACCCCCCTCCCTGATCGCTCCCAGAGCCCGTCATTCCTTCTCTTTCTTTACAACCCTACACCAGGGCCTGGCCAGGCCAGGCCCACACTGTACTCAGGGAAAAACAACACTACGACAGACTGGAGACAGTGTGCAGACTGGAAAAGTTAATCATTACTTCTGTCTACCTCTGTAATCTAATCTCTCTGGCTTTGACACACTTGCTGTTCAGCCATCTCAGCCCTTTCACCCCCAAAGTACCTAGGGCCTCCCAGGCCCCAGGCCCGCCCTGGGCCCTCCCTGTGAAGGAAGAATAAAGTCTCCCCCACCCCGGACTACATAGGAAGGCCCCTGGAGTCTACCATAAATCGCCAGCTGCTCTGTGCCCCACATTTTAGAGGACTCTGGGAGCCTCATCAATTTGGGTTCCAATCTGGCTTGTAGGACTTGTAAGAGAGTCAGGGCACCCCGGCCCCCACACCCCCACACCCCACCCCGCCAGGGCTCCCCCTCCAACCCACAAGTAGGATGGCCAGTCTGAGTCCCCCACCCCGTGCTGCCCCGTGCCACCAGTCCACAGACACACAAGACAAGATGGCTCTGCCCTCTGATGCGGCCTCAAAAACTCAACCTAGAGATACCATGTGACCTAGAAATTCCACTTCTGGATGTATATCCAGGAAGAGTCTGGAATAGATTATTTACATACCCATGGTCACAGCAACATCGTTCACCAACAGCTAAAAAGTGAAAGCAGCCCAAGTGCGTCCACTGAAGGATGAAGGAATAAAGACAGACACACACACAGGAAGAAATGACACTCTGGTGCGGCTATGACACGGATAAACCGTGAGGCCACTGCGCAGAGTGAAATAAGCCAGCCCCAGAAGGTCAAATACGGGATGATTCCACCACATACCATCCTATGCGGTACCTACCTAAAGCAGCCAAATTCAGAGATGGAAAGGAAACCGGTGGCTGCCAGGCGCCCGGGCTGCGGGGGGCAGTTAGGGTTTTGTGGGGACAGAGTCTCATTTTGGGAAAGCGAAGAGGTCCTGGAGAGGGATGGTAGGAAGGCTGCGTGGCGACGTGATGGACCTATGCCACTGAGCTGTCTGCCTCAAAATGGGACCCGATGGGAAATGTTGGGCATATTTTGCCCAGAAAGAAGTTGGAAGGGAAAAGAAAGGAGGTGGAAAGGGAGAAAGGAAAAAGAGACAAAACAGTAAAGAGAAGGCCCTGCCTCTCCCTCATGTTTTCCTGTGCTCCCCTGAACCTACTGGCCTTCAGTATAGGAGACCCACCCGGAAGGCTTCCGCCCATCACAAGGATAAAGGCCCCCTGGAAATGTATGCAAATTTTTGGTATGCATATGTATTTTTATGGGGAAAGATTCCACGACTTTCACTCATTCTTGGGAGAGTCTGTGAGCCAAAAATGCGAAGAACTATAATCTTTTTATTCGAGAATGCAAGAGGCCCTCAGCTACCCACCACCTCAGCAACAGGGGGTCTCATTTCTATCCACCCTCAAATCCAAGAACCAAAGAGCACAGGTCACAGGATGCCTTGCAAGATTACCGCAAGGGGTCTGGGGTGGGACCAGGTCCAACCTCTTATTCTGCGGATGAGGAAACTGAGCTATAGGGCAGGTAAGGCCCAGCAGGTCGGCGAAAGGCAAAAAGCCCGGCCTTCACCCAAGAGAAGTGGGCTAGCCCCTCGGGAGAGACAGCTGGTAGGGGGTGCTCCCCTCGGCGGTCATTCTCTAGGTCCTCTCCCCAGAGAGCCCAGGAGTTGGGGAGGGGAGGGACATGATTCTGAATCTAGGCAGGCCCCCAACCCCAGGCTTCTTCTCCAGGAAACAACCCCCCCATGGGGTTTTAACTGTGATCCCCCTGAGCTGGAGCTGGCCATGGGGCCAATCTACTTCGAAGGGCTGTACCGGGCACCCAGCTTGCAGGGAGACCCAGTTCTCTCGGCTCTGGGTTACTGATTAACGAGGGGGAGAAGCTGTGCTGGCTGAGAGGCTGCCCCGGGACTCTCCCGTGCCCTCTCCAGACCCTTCCCCTGCCCCCACCCCACAAGGTCACTTAGCCTCCTAGGGAAGGAGATGCTTCCAGGTCACCAGGTGCTTGGGAGCCGTGGCAGCAGAGGGACAGGGTGCCAGGGACCACCGCTCCCCCCCGCAGTGGCAAACGCGGAGAGGCAAGAGTCCACAGGGCAGTACAGCCCCGCGTCGTAAGGTTTCTGTTCCTGTTGAGCGACCATCCCAAGTTCAAAGTGAAAACGAACAAACCCGGGGGCGCTCACAGGCCCTGGCCAGGGAGCCAGCGATGCGAGCTGCCTTCCGACAGAAACTCCTGGCCTGACAGGATGGAACTGCAGCGGGCATGAGTTCGCTCCTCTCTGCCCAGATCAAACCCCATGCCCGGCCAGTTCCCTGGTGGTTCTGGCCGGTGGGGACCGCAGCAGGGCGAGAAGACACATTGAATCAGTGACCTCCACGAACGGGGGGTGGTGCAGAGGGCAGGGTGAGCGTGGAAATGAACACATTTCAGTCGCTGCTGGTTAGATGGCCTCGCCCCAAACCGCCCAGCGGCCCGGGGGCCTCCCTCACCTCACTGGCACCGCAGACGTGGGCCTGTCCAGCACACTGGAAGTTAAAAAGCAAGAATGGGTCTTCGTGAGAATCAAGCCCTCTGGGGTTCTAAAGGAAAGTCAAGATCCAGGGCTTCAAAGGTGGCCCACCTGCCCTGTGGCTGCCAAGACATCCTAAGAGCATCCTTCCAGACGCCTGTGTCTGCGATGGCCTCACCGCCCCCCCCCCCCCCCACCAGCCTAGGCGCTCGTCCCACAGCACAGCCAGTGCACGGCGGGTCACCTCCACTCCGGCGGGTCACCTCCACTCCGTACTGCGCTCCCGGTACAACCAGGGCCTGGATTCTGAGTCTCCCTCGTAATGTCACTGCTATTATCTTAACAATCAAGGCGGCCAAGGGTGGGGGTGGAGCTGGGGGAGACAGACCTCTGCGTATCCACAGCTTTGTTTTATCTCCACTCGCAACAGACCACACAACCAAAGCAGAGGCAGAGGCAGAAGCCGATGACAGGAAAGCCCTGCCTGCCCTGCGTGCTCAGACAATCACCCCAGGGGCCCATCCCTACACCTCTGCGCGTCTGACAACACCTCACCCCATGGCCCAGCTCCGAGCCCAGGGGCCCTGGCTCCTTCAGGCCTGTAGAGAAACTGCCTGAGAAGCTGCCCTCCTTCTGGACTCCCCACAGAGCCACGGCCTGCACAAGAGCCCTCTACCTCGCTGACCCGGTGACACCTCCAGATGTACCTATTTGTCCTTCCCTGGGGGGAGGGGGGGCCAAATCTGCATGCTCCACACCTTGCAGAGCCTGGCAAACAGTAGGTGCTCAATAAATCATCTGTGAACCAATGAACCAGACAGACACATGCTATGCTGGCTTCTCCCCAAGCAGCCGGCCCACCCAGCTTTGCACCTGCCCCCCCCCCCGGGGGGGGGGGTGCGGAACAAGGAAAGGCTGCTGGGAGGGGAGCATGGCTTCCAGGCAGGGGTCCAGCAAAGCCCAGGCCGCAGCCCAGGTCCCCGAGGTGCACCTCCTTCCCCGCTAGCCTAGCTGCGGCAGACCCAAAGAGGTGATTCCAAGCCCGGCGCCGGCCCGGCAACCTCCGTGGGCACACCACCTGCCCACAGCATTCTGCTTGGCGTCCTGCTCTGTTTGGACAAGTTCCGCTCTCCGAGTGTTCAACAATGCTCTTACACACCCCAGGGCTCTTGTTGGGTTATGAAAACAAAACAATGCACGCTAAGGGGAAAAACAGCTAGGGCGGGCGGGGGGCAGGAGTGAGGGGGGAGCAAGCGAGAGCCACACACAGACGTGGCTTTCTGGTCTCCATCCGCGAGGGGCCCTCGGCAGCACGGGCCCGGGCACTGGCCCATGTCCCCAAGAACAGTGACATCATCGAAGAGAGGCCTCAGGAGCCCAGAGATAAAAAGTAAATGGAAACTTGTGTTTTTACACTCAGGACAATATACACCTACTTCTCCGGGCCGCGTGGGGCTGCGGCGAGCCCTCCTTCTGCGGAAGCTTCTGGGTGTGAGCCACACCATCTATCCCCTTGCCCGGGGGCAGAGCACTGCTGTACCAGGGAAGCCCTGAAGCCTGCTTCCCTTCATCGCCTCATGAAAGCGCCCTAGAAACATAGTCTCAGAAGGTAAGGAATTTCTGGGGGTGGCGGGGGAGGACTCGGCTCCAAGACCGGAAAAGGTGGGGTTTTCCACATTTCCTAACGTGGGTGCCCGGCATGGGCAGGTGGGGAGTCAAGGCTGGGGTGGAAAACTGAGGGCACGAGCAAGTTCTTATCCATCCCCCTGACCAAAAAAATAATAAGAGGGTTTTTTTTTCCCCCCTTTTGCAAGTTAAAAGTGAGCAAATGACATTGGGTGGGGCTCCGTGTGGAGGACCTCACGCAGCCAAACCAAAATTCACTTTCAGCCAAGGGCTGCTTGGCCTCACCATTTGGGGAAGGACGCCGAAAAAGTCATGAAAGATTCTTTAGTCAACCAGGAAATAAGGCTGCAGTTAACATTTCAACTGAAGGTGACCTTTCTGGTCAAATATTTTTTTAAATAATAAAAATAACATAAAGTTCTCAAACAGCCCCTTTCTTAAAGAAAATGGCCTAAAAGTTCTCGTGGGAGTGGAAGGGAAGGAGGAGGGAGAAAACCCAACAAAACAACCCCAACCCCCCCTTTCCCCCCACTCCCCCGCCAGGGCTGGCGTCCTCATAGCTGCTACCTTTCACGAACAACTTTTTTCTGGAGTTCTTCTTATAAAAGGCATGATGCAATTTCCTGTCTCATCCCAATATTTCCTGTTCTCTTACAAGGTGAAAGTTATCACTCTGTTTTAAACAACTGTCCTCCACTCCGCAGAAAGTTCCTTTCTCCATCCAGCGCCCCATTCCCAGCATGAGATCTCCCCACCTTAGCGTATAAATGCGATCGTGTTCTTTAAAGAACCGGCTTGAGTATAAAAAGCCTCCACCTCCGTGCGGCAGACAGTATCCCAGGTCACAGTATCCCAGATCGGCAGACAGTATCCCAGATCGTAAGTCCCCCACCCCAGGTCCCCAAGGACACCCCACGGGGAGACATGGAAGGGGCGGGGGCATCCCAGCGTGTTTGGGTAGAGCCGTGGCCGACAAAGTCAATGTTGCTTTCTTGGTGTGTTAGCCACTAAATTGAGAACCGTGCCTCAGCAGTTAATAATATCTTTCTGCTGAAAATAGCCCAGAGAGGAAGCCTCTCTGTGACAGTAGGCACCCGGCCAGACTCTGGGTTAGCCATTCAACACCGAGGAGGAAGATGGTAGGACCAGTGGTGACCTCCCAGTGGCCGTGCTGTACAGTAACCTTTCACGACGCTCCTGCAGAGGGAGGGCTCCCGGGCAAGCCACCCGCCTCCCTCAGCAGCCCTATAAACCTCCGTGGGGCTGTCCCACAGCCCAGGGGCCCCGGCAGAGCTGGGGGAGGGGTCTGGGTGACCAAGAGGGGAGGTGGGGGGGCCAGAAGGCAGGGGCCCCAGGCTTCAGAGGACAGCTCCTGCATGGGTCTTGCTTTCTCATCCCTGGACTGACCAGGCAGCAGGCAACCAGGCCGGGGAGCCCAGGAGGGGAACAGCATGTGGGGCAGAGAAGGAACAAGTGCACTCACTTCCCCTGCAGAAAGGTCAAGCTCGGAAAGAACCACAGGGAACTTTCCTGCCTCTGGTTTCTGCAACCCACAAGGAAAAGGGAAGGTTGGAAAAAAAAAAAAATCAACACCGAGAAGGGCCAGCTTCTGCCAGCTTCTTCAGGGAGTTAAAGACTCAGAGAAGACAGGCTCCTGGACTATCAAGGGGAGCCCCTCCCCCAACCTAGGAAACCTCTGCGGTACTTTGGGAAGAAGTGTCTGTCAACAGTAGATCCCAGGCACCTAACCCAAGTCTCTCCACTTACATTCTCTGGAATCACCATTCTTGATCATCCAAATATCTGTGTGCATTTACAAAAAGCCAGCGCAGGTCACTGCCGTTAAAAATTGAGGTAAAATACACGTAACACTGAGCACCAGTGAGGTGGGGTGCGTTCACACAGCCGCGTAACCACCACCACTACAGAGTTCCAGAACACTGCTACCACTGCCAGAGGAAACTCCGTCCTGCCGTCACCTTTACAATGTCATTAACAACAGCTAAGTCGACAGGAGGAAGGTGCAAAGTCAATGCACCTCGTCAAGTTTCTCCAATCAAGCAAAAATCTTATTTGAGAAGAGGCTCCTTAAGCCAAGACAGTCAAATCCTTCGCTACGAGAGAGAATACACAGGATCACAGAAAACCAGCCCGGCCACCAAGAGAAGCCACCAGACAGTCCCCGCAGGGACACACACCCCTCCACACATTCCACCGGGGGTTCCTCAATGTGTCAGCACGCTTGCAGTCACCTGGGGGGAGGTTCAAAAAAATACTGATGCTGGGCCCCCACCCGCACACGGTGATTCGGGAGATCCCAGGGGTTCACATGCACAGGCAAGTCTGGGACCACCACCCCAGGCTGGTCTCCCCCACCTGCTCTGAAGTTGCCACTCCAGGTTCCAAGCCCAGACCAAAGTGAACAGCAGCAGGGCGATCACAGCAAACTGGCAAGAGCAGTATTTCAATACAGTAACAGCAACAATAAAGATGCAAAGAAAAGCCAAACTTGAGCACGACTCTGGCATTTCTTCGCTTTCCACTGCCCTACTGGCTCGAGTTTGCTGCAGACGCTCTGCCTGGCTGCGGCCAGGCTCTGCTAAGGAGGCCCAAGGGGGGGGGCAGTGAGACGTAAGGTGCTAGATCTTAGCCCGAAGCTGAGCCGGAACCTGGCCCTCACCTGGCTCCCCGCCCCCGCCCCTCTGCTGGGAGGCCCTGCTCTGCCTCTGTGACAGGACACAGGAGGCAGAAGCCCCTCTGGTCGGGCCAGGAGAGCAGCCTGGATCTGCTGCAGAGACTTTCAGTGCTGTCTCCCTGTACTTAACCCCTGCCTGACTACTTCATTCTTGGAAGGACAAAAGGGGTTTCATGAGTGAGCCCTCATCTGGGGCTGAGAGCATGGCCGCAAGCATCGCAGACACCTGAGCCAGTCCAGGACTGGTCTTCACCAGGGGTGGGTGTGCACCAGGTGAGCTGGCCCAGGTCATTACCCTGGCATTTAGTGAGATGTGGGCTGGGTCCCTAGAGATCCAGACTGTCTGGATCTGGTGGGGGAAGGGAGTGCGTAGGTAAGGAGCTCACTCGTGGTCACACGTGCTGGTCCATCGGACTCCCCCCAAAGCCCATGTGCTCTTGGCCACTTGGATGAGCTCAATTCACCACCACCACGACGGCCACCCCGGGCATTAGAGACCTCAGGGAGCCCACATGCTGCGTGTTCCCCGGCAGAAGGAGACATGAAAAATAGCAACAGGCACCCGGGTCCAGATTCCCAGGGTGCCATCACCATTACAAGCCAGACAATAAGTAATTGTTCCCATGGAGCTCATGAACTTTGCTTAACAAGATGGAGCGACCTTTCCTAAGCTACTTGGTTTGGGCCTAAATTGACCATGGGACTGAGTCAGAGCACATTTCCAGATTAACTAGGTAATTCTGTAGACTCTTCTTTCTCTGCGGTTATCACAGATGCCAGCAGGGACCAAAGAGAGAGAAGGAGACAAGTTCCAGGAGTGCCCGCTGACCTAAGGACACTTCCAACACCCACAAGTGGGAATCAGAAGCTATACATGGATCTTAAGACCCTCCCTTGGGCGGGTGTCTCTCCAGTAAGCAGGACTGAACGGCCAGAGCTGAGGCTCTCCCTCCCCCCCTCCCAACCATACAAGACACGTCGAGTCCGAGTCCGAGTCCGTACCTATGTCACCACTCCCTCCCACCCTTCCTTGAATTTCATGGTGGCATCACTCTTGAAGTTTAAATAACTACAAATTGCTGGCCTCCAATCCCTGCCTCAACCCAGGGAGGCACTTACTGCTGAGGCCCAGCCAGCTCCAGACGCTAACATGTACAGGAGGAGGATGAAGGAGGGGTCTGTAGCCAAATACCCCAGAACCTGCAGGTGAAAGACAGTGTCCCTCAATCTGCCCAAACCAGGAGAGCAGATGAACTCAGTGAAAGCCCCACCGGAACTCCAGGTGGAGGCTGCAAAGATAGCAGCTTCTAGCACATGCTTTTGATTACCAGGGATACAGTGAAGGCTCTGAGAGCAAAACCTTCCACCTTGTACCAGCTAGCCATGCATAGAAGCTTCCCCCCTGTATCAGACCCCTTCAATGTGGGTATTCCTGGGCCAGGACACATTCCAGGAGCAAGGGCCTACCCTGGAGTTGCATGCCTTTCGAAGGACACTACACACACAGAGCCTAAGTGGGGGGTGCCTAAATCAGAGTTCAGGACTCATACACTAACCCCCCCACCCCCAAAGTGCATACCCTTTCTGCCCACCTACCCCAGGCTTGTCTCACAGCCTGCCTGTGGGCACCTGCCTGCTCGTGCGTCTGTGCACGGGACCGTCTATCTGTCCGTCTGCAACACACACGCGCTGCACACGCGCGCACACACACGCACATGCGCGCGCACACACACACACACACACACAAACCATGCACCAAGCAATCCATCTGTCTCAGAGAGCCGGCTGTCAGAAATGAAAGTACAATCTCCTGGAACCGAGTCCCAACCTTCTAAAAATGTGCCGTCTTCCCAGACTGAGGAAACTTGCAGGGGTGGGGTATGTTTCGCTGCAAGTACCGCAGGCCTGGGCCGTTGCCTCCAGGCCAGACCCAAGCTGCAAGGCTGGATTCCAAATGCAGCCGGAGGGCCTGCTCCCAGGACTCCCACCCGCCCACTCCCCTTCCCTGCAGGGGAGGGACGGGCCAGCCACGGAGTCATGGAGTCACCCCGGCAGTTCAGGAGGGGAATGCCTTTGAGCATACCCCCACCCCCACCTCCGAGGCACCACATTTTCACATTTGGCTGTTTTTTCTTTCCCTTCTTCCTTTGCCAAGAGAATCAAGCCCTGGCTCCCACTCCCGACCTTCCTCCCACCCTAAACTGAGCCCCATTCATTAAGCCCGCTCTCAGCCAGGGCAGGACAGGAAGGAACACAGAACACAGGGCCTGTGAAAGAGATACTCAGAGAGGTTATTGCAAGGGGGAGGAGGACAGACCCTTGCGGGCCAGGGCGCCTTCACCACTCCCCACCTTGATGCCCACTTGCCCTCCCACTTCCTGAAGCCAGCTCCCAGTGTCCAGCTTCTGCTGACCCCTTCCCTGGGCAGCCCCCACCGGCCTCATCCTCCGAGGCAGACACACCCAGGCCACCCCCATCCCCTGCCCACAGGAAGATCAACTTGGGAAGGAGGTTTGGACTCACTCCATTTGCAAAAACCCCCGTCCTAGCCCCGGGGCCACTAACTCATCTTTTAGGGGGCACTCTCGCTACAAAGGGTGTAGCCCTGGATTTTGTCCACGCCCATCATCTCCCCTCCTGATACCCCCAAGCCACTGGGCACCAACCCAAAAATCTAAGTTTCTTCAATTTCCCCCCACAGTACATTATTAATAAACTGTTCCAACTCTGAACAGAAAGAAGAAAGAGCTCAAACTTTGAAGCCTTGGGAATTAGTAAATTAAGAGCTAAAATTCAAAACAAATGCTCTTTCATGTGGAGGCCCCCTGGTCTTTTTCCTTTTGCAGTTTTGTTAAAGCATTCGATCCCTTCAGAGACAACCACTCCTCCCTAGCAGCTCCTTCATAATCTAAATGGTTGCAATTACCTGAGGGGGTGGGGATGACAGGGAGCAGTGAATCATTGTTTGACGCCACCCCCCCTCCCACCTCGTGTCTTTCTAGGACTGGGAGAGCTTTGGGAAACGCAAAGCCCACCATCTCCATGTTCGAAGGCGTTGACTGGGGCCTGCGGTGGCTCTCGGGCCACCCTCAGGCCAAGGGAGGAGATACTCGGGCGGGTGTCGTCATCGTCATCCTTTCCCCCAGCAGAGGAGACAGACGAGATGTTATCAATAACAATAAGACAACCCTTCCGAAAAGCCCCCTTTCAAAAGCTACCACTTCCCTTGCTTATTTCATGTGGTTCGAAGGGGCTGGGCCTCCTCCCTACACGTTCAGGATTTAAAAAATAAACCCATCTAACAACATCCTGAGTGCATTGCTCTGCAGCCTTAGAAAGCAGAAAAAAACGCAGTCCCGTGTGTGTCCCCCCACCCCATTCTTGCAGGTTCCCCTTCCTCCCCGACTGCGGAGTCCCCCCCCCCCCCCAGAAGCTCCCACCCCTCTCCAGGTCCTCTTCTTCCTGCTCACTCCTCATTAGGATCTTTGTGTAAACAATACCCTCCCCGCAGACAACAGAGTATATAGTGCACTGAAATAAAAACAAACAGGGGTCTTCCTAGAGGTTCTCGGGGAGCTCAGTTCCTGGAGGGGGGAGCCTGGCAGGAGCTGCCCAGGATGAGCTGAGCACGACGGACCAGGCATGGAGGGCATGACCCATCAGAGGTCACCTCGCAAAAGTGGGCACACCACAGTCCACACCCCCTCCCCGATGCGATAACTTTACTGCTTCCATCTGAGCAGCCAGGATCCTCGGCAGCGTCGCAAAGTGAGAACAACAAATGCAGGGAATTCTGTGCAATTTCGCCTCACCCCCTCCCTCGGTTCACTTTCCCTCTTGCTTTAGCTAGCTCTCAGAAAAGCTACTGATGCCAACACGGGGTGGGAAGGTCAGGGGGAATTAGGGCATCTTTTGAAAAAAGGGGAAAATGCTTCCCACTCTTACGTTGCTAGAGTTTCTCCAAGTTTCTGCCTCTCTTCTCCTGCCCCCCAGGGACAATGATGCTCAGGCTACCCGATGCCCCGCCCCTCCCTCAATCCCATAACCCTCCAGCACTGGCATTCCAGTGCCCAGGCAAACCTTCCCACCGGGGTAGCACCACCTCCATTCTGTAGGGCCTCCAGACGTGCCCTACAGAATCCTGCACTAAACTAGACTGGGAATTAAAACCTGCCCAGGGCAGCCCTGGTGGCGCAGCGGTTTAGCGCCGCCTGCAGCCCAGGGCGTGATCCTGGAGACCCTGGATGAGTCCCATGTCGGGCTCTCTGCATGGTGCCTGCTTCTCCCTCTGCCTGTGTCTCTGCATCTCTATGAATAAATAAATAAAATCTTAAAAACAAAACAAAACAAAAAAAACCCTGCCCAGAAGCATCCAGAACATCTATGCAGAACTCCCACCCTACACTCAAGATCTTTCCTCAAGTTCCCAAAAGGTGGATCCATCCCCTTTCAAGGCACCTGATGCACTAAGGACAAACGGAAAAAAAAAAAAAAAAAAAGAATTTAAACCTGTGACACCAAAGTCGGCAAGTGGAAGCCCCTCGAGCCGGGAGCGGCTTCCAAAATAACCAGGAAACACAGCACCCCACCAGTCCGCAGCTGGCCCCCACTTCCTCATCCGCAGAGCAGGCCCCTGGTCCTGATGCCTCCAGGACCGCAGAATGAGCCTGAGTTGCTGCGGATGCATCCAGGGCAAGTACATAAAAGTGAGAATTCATTCCAGACCAGCTGGGGCGGCAGGAGGCCACCCCCATTCCTCCAGTCTCCAGCCACTTCAAGAGGTCTTGAAATTGCCAGGAAAATAAGAGAAAATGTCTCACCTGAAAGCCCCCCAGGGGCCAGAAAATTCGTTCCCCCTGTTTCAGCGGAGGAAGGCACAGCATCTGGACAGTCTGCTGTGGATTTAAAAAGGGAGAGAAAAATAAAGACACAAATAAATACATACATACATCCACCAAGAGTAATTTCTAAGCACACACTAAAGAGCATTTAAGAGAAACCACACATTCCAAACAGCCAACTGACTCCCACCACGATGCTGATTATTAATGGTCTGCTCAGGCTTCGCTGCCCACCGTAAGACAGATCGCAGCACCTTGTCACCCGTCTGGGCTCTGGGCAGCCAGTTAATCATTAGTCAAGTCAGGCTCGATCACAGACTGGCTGGAATTTCTTTATTGCAAGCAAGTCCCCCATTGAGGAAACCAAGTAGCTCACAGGGTCAAAGGACGCCTGGGTTCTGCTCCCAGCCCCCACTGCTGTCTCCCTACTGTCCCAGAGATCGATCAAGGGTGAGGCCTCCTTGCTCAGATCCAGTGGCCCCTCTCTGCCACTCCCATCCACCAGTGTCTCCGTCATCTTGTTAAAGACAGACTTCCCAGTTCTTTAGGACCTTCTCAAGACTGACCTTGGGCTGAAAGGCCTTCCTTCTCCCTTTTAACTGACGTCCACTCAGTATGGCAAAGCGCACAAATCTCAAGAACCCAATGATTCCTACTCGTGTATACACCTGCGTAAAGCCACCACCAGACCAGGACAGAGAACATTCTCAGCAAGGCTCCCAGCCCAAAGGGAAATGTTCTACCTCCTTCCAGGCCTGGCCCAAACTCCTCTCTGGAGACCTTCCTGGGCAGTCCCAGACCTGCAGGCTCCCTGCCCTTGGTTCCTATAAAATCTTTCTGGCAGCCAGCAAGTGGGGTTCCCTTCTGCTGTCTTTGCTGATCTTTTACCTTCAGATCCTGTCTGCCCTAACTAGACTAGAAGTTTCTCTTCCACAGCTTTGTCACCCTCGGGTGCTCAGCACGGTGACCCAGATGTGTACGAGAATGGCAATTCTAGCTGGGAAATGGCTTGACAACCTCCCTCCAAGCAACTAAACCAAAAAATAATGCCTGTGAACCACAACTAATTAGTCACACGAAACGAAAATACACAAGACCCTGTAAGCTCGTCACGCACCATTGCCAATGCCAAACTTCCAGAGAGCCATCGAGAAAGGGGCTCCCTGGCTCCACCACAAGCACACTAGGTTAAAATAGTGCAATTCCAATCCCCCAACCACCCCAGGTCACCAGCAGGATGTCCCTGGGGTGTGTCCTACCAGTTTCCCACTAGAACCACTTGGCCACACTTGGCAAAAAGGAAACCAAAAGCAGGAGCAATCGAGAGGCAAGGAGTGCACCAGCAGTCTCCATCGCCCCCCATGCCCGAAGGAGATGGGGGTCTGAGCGTGGCCTACACAGAACCCCAAAACCACCTCTGGGTTTCTGCTGCCTCTCCCTAATCCCAGGACACTCTTCCCTCCCCTTCCCCCGTCCCCGTCCCCGTCCCATCCCCATCCCGCATTCCCTGGCATTCCCTCCCTCTCAGCCTGGAAGAACAACTTTTCAAGGATTCTTGCCAAGGGAGGGGTGGGCAGAGGAGTAACAGGGGTGGGCAGGGGAGAGAGAAAAGACTATGTAATCTCATTTTACCAGGATAAAGTGTAACTCCTAACAGGAATATACAGTTTTACAGGATACACTTAATCAAATGCAAAACAATGGGGGGGGGGAGCAGGAAGTGGAGCCACTTGTTCAGTGGTGTATACCCTGCACTTTCTAAACTACTTTGATGGCCTTCACCGTGTTCTAGAGATAGGCCTTACCTACCCACAAGCGGAAGACACCCCTACACCCAACACGATGACGGATCCCACGGCCGCAGGCCCCCGCCCGCACCCCTACCTTCCTCCAGCTCTGGCTGGCTGCAACCCAGGGGCAGAGTGTGTTTCAAAGGAAGAGCCCAGCATCTCAGGGCAGAGCTAGGACCACATTCAGGGTGTCAGCCCGGCTCAGATCAAAGGTAAGCCAGCTCCGCACCGGCAACCACAAGCGTTTTTATGAAATGGTGCTCTGCCCTTCTGCAGAGCCTTTGATCTCAGGAGGGATTTACAAACATTAATTAGGCCTCTCTACCACCCCTGTGAAGTAGCAAAGTATACCTGTTCGACCCGCACCCGGGGAAACTGAGGCGTCACTGACAGCCCAAGGGGCCACCCAGTGAGCTGGGCCATGCCCAAGAATTGGGCGCTCATCCTGCCCACCCCACAGCTCTCGGCCCCATCCCAGGCATCCCAGTCCTCACTCGTCCCCACAGGCAGTCAGACCCAGACGGTCGCAGTGGACTGGCCTCGGGCTACTGCCAGCCTCGGAAAGGTCAAAGAGGCCACACATCCATCCCTCACCCACTCAAAAGCTCCAACAAGATAGACCTCCAAAGTTAGTGTCTCAGCCTCTGGTCTCCAGAGCCCGGGCTGCACACGCTCCCAAGTTCTAGGCCATTCCTGGCTCCCATCCATCGTTAGACAATACCAAGCACCCAGTAAGTTCTGGGTTCTCTGGGAGGAAAAGACAGTCCTTTAAGACACAAGTCTGGGGACCAGCCAAGGAATGAGCTGTTGAGAGGGGGAAAAGGTGAGGGAGGTGTCTTCTCTCACCAAGAGTATGGTTCCAGGAAAGCTCAGATATTCTTGTCAAGTTAATTCTGAGCTCCCTAAGTGCCACCAGGGCTGGAGGAAGGAGCCCAATTCTCCACTCCCCCAACCACAGCCATCCCCTCTCCACCTCCCAGGTCTGCCCCCAACCACAACTCGGACCAACCCTGGGTACAGCACAATCCACTGCACTGGAATCCTTCACACATTTTTAGGGAGGCACATCATCAGGCAGAAAGAAAAGAAAGAAAGAAAGAAAGAAAGAAAGAAAGAAAGAAAGAAAGAAAGAAAAGAAAGAAAAAGAAAGAAAGAACCAATTAGTGAGCAAATGAATGAATCATCTAACTCTTAACCCTTTGATCATCTAGATTTAAAGAGGTGCAGAAAAGTTAAGAGGCTGTGTTAAGAGGTAAAAACAGGGCTAGATCCCAGACTTCTCAACTACACTTTAGAGGCTTGATCCACCAAATGGGTACTGGTCACCTGGGTCCCCAGCCTAATCAAGCAGTGTCTCCAGCAATGCCCCTCCACCAGTCATTCTTCAACTGACACCTTCAGATATGGAGGACACCGGGAGCAGAGCCCACAGAGCGATCCTCTCAGCATCCCCACTCCATACACGCACTTCTACTTCCCAACAGCACATCCTTGTCCCTTATGGGAAGGGAGGGAGTCTCCTTGACTTCAGATAGCCACAGGTCACAGCCACGTTGCCCCTAGGCTGAATTATGTCTCAAATCCTTCCCGGAAGATGCTGCTGGTTTGGGACGAGAGGCTACAGCAGCGGGACGGCTTGACCCACAGCAAAACAAGCCCTGGAGTTCCTCCAAAGGCTGCAGGGGTACCAGGCCCCCAACCCCCTTCGGGAGCCGGAGACTCTGCAAAAAGGATTCCCTTAAAAAAAAAAAAAAAAGAAAGAAAGAAAGAAAGAAAGAAAGAAAGGATTCCCTTAGTTGTACAACTGGTTAAGATTTTAACAGTTGCCCATTGTAAAACCTCACTACTGGTTCTCACCTAATCACCCAAGACCAAAAATCCAACCTACAGCTCAGACACTTAAGAATGCGAGCAGCTGATCTAAGTTCCCCAGCCAAGGCCTCTCCTCCCACGTGCGAGGTGAAGATGAAAACCCAGGGCAGCGCCCCATCTGTGTGTGTGACCTCAACGCCCTCCCCCCGCCCCAGCCGGGTCCCCAGCCCCACCATTTCCAGACCTGGCTGCCCTCCAAGGACGTCACAGGACAGCTCCCTCCACAGGGGGCTTTGCCTGTTACCACCTCCTGTCCTGACACCGTGGCGCACTTTATTCATTCCTTTTTTTGTTCTGTTTTGTTTTAAACAAAACGTTTTGGGTGAGTAACCAGCTGTTTGAGTTTCCGATTGGCAGGTTAATCACTTCCTATTGGCTGATCTGGAAAACTTTTCTCCCCCTTGGAAATGGCACATTCCTGTCTTTGTGGCTTCTCTGTTTACACACATTTTGCTACCTAATGTCAACACTTGCTAATGAATAAATCTATCACTCCACTCACTGAAAATGAGGTCCTGGCCTGGCAGAAAGACTGCCTGAATCCCGCGAACAGATCTGTCCTGGTATCTCTGCAGGAAACCCAAGACAACGTGGCCCTTTCTTTTCTATGCTTTTAAGAGGTTTCTGGGAGCATTTATTTACTCCTAGCACTCTTCGCTCCTGGGGCCAAGGTGACTGGTCTTTCTTTTACAGAATCCTTCCAAATGCGAAGGATACAGAAGGAAACACAAGAACAGGACAGACAAGAAGAGACGGCCCCTTGTAGAAGGAACCTCCTGAAAGAATTCTGGTTTTCGATGCCAGAGCCCAGTCAAGTTACATTCTTTGAGAAAACAGAGCTTGGTAACTTCAGTTCTGTATTTGTTACAAATACAGAGAGCCAGTTATCTCCTCATTAATGACCATTTATCTGGTGTTTTGTAAATCGAAAGCAAAATATCACATGCTTTGCAGGCCATTTATTAGACAGGCACCAGGCAGGCAGCAACGCCTCCCGACTTGAGGGAGCGGTGGAGTCCCGGGAGGGCTGGCTGCAGAGCATGGGCTTCGTTTACACCGTTCATTAAAGTATTTAATTTATGACAACGCCCCAGCAAAACTTTTAATTAGTGGGGGGGGGGGGGGGGGGGGGGGAGGCCCAACAGCCAGAACTCATGAGGCGGAAGGACTTGTGGAATTCCAGGAGAGAAATGGGGCCCAACCCTTCACTTCTCCCAGGACCTTGGCAAAACAAAAATGTCACAAGGGTTGCATTTTTCAGGTACCAGTACACAGGCCTGAAGACCAAAGTCGCGATCCGTCCTTTGCAGCTGGTGGATCCCAACCCAACCGTTTGAGAAGGGGCTCTGGCGCACGGGGGCCCATCCCTGTTGGCACTCCCAAGCCCCAGAGTTCTGCTGACCCTCTGCCCCCTGGCACTGTCTGTTCCATAGGGTGAGCCCTTGCACTGCCAGCCAGAGGCTGAATGCAGACAACCGCCAACAGGGCTGGTGCCAGTCTCAAATGGGCTTTTGCTCTGGCTCCATGCCACCCAGTGACAAAGCAACAGGCAGGCACAGCTATGCTAAAAACTTGTATAGTCCCTACCATGAATCCTGAGAAAACCCAGGACAGGACAGACCTGCAGGTGTCCTGGGCCTCCCACCCTCGCCAGGGCCCTGTGGCCTGTACTTCTTAAAACGTTGTGACCTCTTAACTTCAAACCGAGGCCTTCTCTGCACCTTCTAAACTGCCTTCCCTCTCAACTTATCCATTCTCCTCACTGACTCTTCTGGCACTCACAAAGTCTCTTGAATTTTCCCATCAACCTGTCCTATTTGGCGCTGGAGACACTCTGCGTGGATCAAATTCCACGTGTTAAAGCTGAGCCAACTCGGGTTCAGAGTGAAAACACACACACACACACACAAAAGGGAACAAAAGGAAAAGTGCATCCGGAAACAACTCTGCAAAAAAGAAAATCTAGGTAGATCCACGCAGGCACACACAGCCCGGTCTCCAGCCACAACAACAACAAAAATCCACCAAACTTCCCACAGGGGAAGCACCTCGAGGCAAGCCCGGCTGCCTCGATGGAAAAGATCCTCGTTCTAGAGGCTCCATTTCTGACTTAAAGGCAGGAAGGGTATTTTTAAAATCATCCACTCACCAGTTGGTTTGAGAAAATCCATCGGGTATCTGGAGTAAGGAGGAGGGGGAGACTCTGGAATCAAAAAAGGGAGAGAGAAATAAAGGCCGAGCCCTGAGAAAGAGAGATAGAAACTTCCGATAACAGAGGCATTCTTTCAGCCCAACTGTTTGTCTTAGCTGTGGGGGTTGGAGGCAGGGCCGCGAGGCGGTGATTGCCTTGATATTTAGCTGTCAGATAAACAAAAGAGGCCGCCTGGCGCCAGGCTCGGCGCTCCGCTCCTCCACGTCTGCAGCCGCCGCCGCCGCCGCCGCCGCCGCGCTCCGCCGGCCCCGCTGGAAAGCACCGGCTCGGCCCGGGCCGCGCACCGCCGCTCACGGGGCGCCCCTGCCACGCGGCCGCCCTCCCGGAGCCCCAACCTCGGAGCCCGCTCGCGCCGCCGCCGCGCGCCCGCAGCACCCCAGGGAGCCCCTGCCCCGGCCCCGGCCCACCCGGGAGACGCGCCCCAGGCGCGCGGGTGAACTTGGGAGGATCTGCGCCCCCGCCCCCGCCCCCGCCCCCGCCCCCGCCGTGTGCCCAGACCCGGAGCGGGGCTGAGAGACGGCGGGAGAGCCTGCCAGGGAGGCTGCGGTCCCCGAGGGCACCGAGGGCGAGGGCACAGCCCGTCCACGAGTCAGCCGTGTGCTTTACTGCACTGCACGAAATTAAGTTGGGGACACCCTGGCTTTCTCCCACCCGGGCTTGCAGGCTTGAGGGGCCCCAGCCAGCCAGATGGACCCCCCCCCCCATCCTAACCCCCTCTGCCCCAAGACCCCAGGGCCGGGGGCCGGGGAGGATCCCGACGTGCTCTCCCTATTTGCCAAGACCCAGACTTCCAGCCTGCACAACTCGTGCCTCCCAACCTCGTCGGCGGGCTTGGACCGAATCCAGCTCGGCCACACACCTCAACGCTTTTCCGGGTGCAGAGGAGGCGTGACCCCCCGCTTCTCTCTGCACCCCCCAGCTGATGTGGAGACGAATGCATCTCACTTTCAGCCCGTGTCTGCGTGGTGTGTGTGCCTGAGCAGTGCCCACAGCCCACCTAGGGGCAGCAGAGGAGAAAAGCCTGGAAGGGAACCCCCAGGGAATGCCCTTGCAGTTTCCCCTCGTCCTTTCTCTACTTTTGCCACCAGAGCCTCCTCCCAGGCGGGGACGTACAGCCCCCCCCACGCCTCCCCACCCCACCTCGAGGAGGCCGCGCACGCAGCCTGGGGTGGGAGGGGGTGCAGGGGGGGTTGTCGCAGCTCCCGAGCGCCCGGGGAAGGGGAAGGGGAAGGGGAAGGGGGAGCGTGGGCGCAGAGCAACTTCTTACCTAGTTCGCAGAGTCGGCTAAGGTGATGGGGGTTGCAGCACACCAGCTCCGGGTTGATCTTCCCGTAAGATTCACAGCAACACAGCCTCTTGACTTCCGAGGAATGCCTGAGATCCGGCCACCTGAACACTTTGCACAGCAGGAGGGGGAGCGAGTAGGCCGAGGGCGGCTGCGCGGGCTGCGAGCCGGCGGGCGCCCCCAGGCCGGGCCTGCAGTCCAGGCGGCCGGGCAGCAGGAGGCACGCGGTGCGCGCACCGCCGCGGGACTCCACGGCCTGGAGCAGCAGCTCCAACTGCCGCTCCTTCAGTCTCTTGAGCACCGAGTGCGTGAGCGCCTTCAGGTCCGCCTCGGCGCCCCCGGCCCCGCCGGCGCCCGTGGCTGGGGGGTGGGGGCGGGGGTGACCTTTGGCACCTCGGGCCGCCTTGCCCAGGCAGCAGCCAGCCCTGCCCGCGCCGCCGCCGCCGCCGGCCCCATGCGCCCGGCCGTCCGTCGCCCCTTCTCCCCGCAGCTCGCCGCCGCCGCCGCCGCCGCCGCCCCCCGCGCCCTCCTCCTCGTCCTCGCCGCCGGGCGCACGGCTCCTCCAGAGACGCCGGACGAGCGCAGATCGTTTGGTCCTGAACATGCGGGGCGAGGAGGCGAGGAGGAAAGTCGTTTGCCGGCTAAGGAGCGAACATGACCTCCGCACACCATGAAGGAGTCGGGCGCCGAGTTGGGGCAGCAGGCGCAGGCGGCAGCAGCAGCAGCAGGGGCCCGGGCAGGAGCGGCGGCGGCCCGAGGGGCGCTCCGTGGCATGCGCCAGTCTCCCGGAGGCCGGGGCGCGCACGGGGGCCCGGGGGCGCCCGCCGGGGCTCGGGGGCCCGCGCTCTGGCGGCCCCACCCCGCGCGGCCCGCGCCGAGCGCGGCTCTCGGGCCCCGGCGCACCCCGGACGAACGCGGCCGCCGCTTCCCTGCGGGCGGCGGAGCCTGCCCTGGTCGGCGCCTCCCCGAAGAGAGGCCCCCCCGCCGCGGCTCCCGAGGGTCGGGCTCGCCAGCCTCGGCGTCCTACATGGGAGACCCGCGGGGGCAAGCAGCGAACGGCGCCCGCCCGGGCTGCTGGGGAGAGCAAAGAGCCTCTTTCCCCCTTGCTAAGCAACTTAATTTGGGGGTGGGGAGAAACGGGCAATTAAAAAAAAAAAAAAAAAAAAAAAAGCAAGCACGCGATTTATTTTTTTCCTCTATATCCTTAGTAACCGGATCTCCTCGAATTCCGTGCACACGAAGCCTCGGGGGCGGGGGCCGAGTGGACTTCACCCCGCATGAGGTGTCTGGCGAAAGACGGAGGCTCTCGGAAATCTGGGAACCAGATATACAAAGCCCCAAAGGAAAACCACCGCCTCCTCGCGCCCCCGGAGCTCGGGGGGCGTCCGGCCGGAGCTGGGGCTTAAAAAAAGAAAATGTTTACAAAGTAGAACAAGACGTTTGAGGGGTGGAAGAAAAACGTATCCACGAGTTACATCCCCCCTGTTTTCCTCGCAGGGCCCCGCTGGTCTTCCTCTCCTTTTCTTCTGCCAAGGAAAAAAAAAATCGTGTATGTTTTTTAATCCACAGAAAGGTCTGGCTAGGCGGCTTCGATCGTCGGCATCTGGGTGCTTTAGGGGAGTCTGGTCTTTCCTCCTGCGCTCCCGGGGGCCCCGGTCCTCGGCGGGGACTTCCTCGGGGCTGGCGGGGGCGCGGGGGCAGAAGATGCTGCGGCGGCGGCTGCGCCCGGCGGGGCTGACAGCGCGGGGGAGGGCGGCGCGGCGGCGGCGGCGGCGGCGGCGGCGGCGGCGGCGGCGGGCCCCGGCGGGTCGCGCGCTCTCGCCCTCCTGGGCGCAGGCTGCTCAGTAATTCGGGGGCCGCCGGCGCGCCCCCCCCGGCCGCGGCTGGCCGCCGGGACTCCCCCCAGGAGCTGCTCGCCGCGACCCGGCTGCGGCGGCCAGCAGGCCCGGGTGTCCTCGCGCCGCCTCCTCCACCGAGACTCTCCTCGCCGCGCCCGGGAGCCTCCTTGTCCCCCGGCCGCCCTCTCCTGGCGCTCGGGTCCTCCTGCCGCCGCCGGGGGCTCGCCGCGCCGCGCGCAGGGTCTCCGGGGCCGGGCGCTCGGCAGCTCGGCAGCTCGGCAGCTCGGCGCCGGCGGGCTGGCTCGGGCTCGGCAGCAACCTCCCGCGCGGCGAGCGGACCGAGCACGGCGCCCGGCTGGCGCGGCTGGCGCGGCTGGCGCGGCTGGCGCGGCTGGCGCGGCTCGGGGGCAGGGTGCTCCGAGCGCCGAGCCGGGCAGCGAGTGTGCCCGCGGCTCGCCGCCTCCCGCAAGGCCTCCCGCCCCCGCCCCCTTCCCTCCCCTCCGCTCCCCCGCCCCCGGCCGCCGCCGCCGCCGCCGCCGCCTCCTCCCCGCCCCCCGCCCCCCGCCCCCCCTCGGGCCCTCGGCTCGGCTGGTTCCACTGCGCAGTGGCGCGCCCGGCTCCGGCCTCGTCACGTGGCCGTCTAGACACCCTGTCGCTTTAAAAAAAAAAAAGCGATTGTGTTTCGCAAACAACAGATCGGGTTTCTAAAAGCTATTTCTCCCCCCCGCGCCCCGCGCCCCGCGCCCCGCGCCCCGCCAACCCCCCGGCCTGCAGGGGGGGCCACCGGCGGGGGGTGCGGTAAAGATGGGGGCGGAGACCCGGCCGGGCGGGGGAGAAACGGGAAGACCCGCAGGCACCGGGCGGGCCCCGCCGGCGGCCCCGGCCCGGCCAGACGCCGCGCGCAGCTTGGCGGAGGCCGCCCGCGCGCTCGCCCGGCGCTTCATTCATTCGTTTTGTTTTAAAGGCCCTGGCGGCGGGTCCCCTGGCCGCGCGGGGGAGGGGGAGGAGAGCCGTCTCCGCTGGAACGACGTTGGCACCGGACCGGACCGGGGCCCGGGAAGTGTGCGCCGGAGGAACAGCCGGGCCGCGGGGGCGGGGGCGGGGGCGGGGGGCGGCGCGAATGTGACCTCGGCGGCGGCCGCGCGCTCCCCCCGCGCTCCCCCCGCGCTCCCCCCGCGCTCCCCCCGCGCCCCTCCCCGCCCCGGGCTCGGGTTTCCAGGACTGCCTGGAGAGGCGCGTCCCGTGCACAGCTCTGGAATGCATGTGGCCGGCTGACGAGCCGCGAGGGGCAGCATCCCGGCGGGAGAAGGGGCGGGGGCGGCGGGGGGCGCGCTCCGGCCCGGGGCCCGGAAGACCTCCGGCCCCCGCCCCCCGCCGCGGGAGGGTTACCCTTCCGAGCAGACCTGCCCAGGGCATGCACATGCACGCTCGGCCTGTTTGGGCGCCCGCTCGGCCCCGTAGCTTCAAGGTGCTGTTTAGGGTCGAGGAGTTTATCCTCTGACCCTGGGTTCGAGAGAAGCCTAGACCCAGCTGGCAGGCTCCTGCAAGGAAATGGCTCAGGCCTCCGCAGGGCACAAGACCAAAATGCGTTTATTTCATGAAAGCTGGTGGTACTAAGAAACGAAACGATTTGAATGTATTCACATCACTATTGACGAGGCCACTAGTTGGCATGGTGATCGAACCTCACAAATTATTCACAAAAATTTTTAAAGTGATTGACAATTGTGATCTCAGGACAATAATGAAGCTCATTGGGGATGAGATGAACGACGAATCTCTTATAAAAGGCAAAATGTGCTATTTTCATTATCCCAGCTAAATTACACACTCTTTGAAGGAAAAGGGACAGATGAATCTTAGCTTTACAGCCTCCTTCCCTCCGGCAACTTCAGAGGTGTCTGACTTTCCCATAGGTGCTGAATAAACATTTAGGAATCAACAGCCAAGGACGCAAAGGGGCATTTGGATCGCTTCCCCCAAATCTAACAAATGCACCTTTGGAGGTAAAACGGAGAGAAAATCCGGCTCGGGAGCCCATTAGCTTATTGATGGTAAGACCCGGGGTGCCAAGTGATGCGGAAATGTGGGTAAAACAGGGCGGAAGTTCTAAACATTTACTTTGTAAGGCCACATAACTTCAATTATATAAGGTCATAATTTTATTGTAAATAAATATGTTGCCTATTGAAAATGGCATTGAGACTGTGTGTGTGTGTGTGTGTGTGTGTGTGTGTGTGTGTGTAAGTTACTTTGTAACAAAGCACCTTGCAAAGACAACAGGGAGACAGCTGAAGGAGGAAATGGTTGAAGGAGAGGTTTGGCTGTGGGTGATCCCATCATCACAGGTGGGAAAGACAAAGGAGACAGATATAGGATTTCTGGGAAATGGATAACATACTCACCTTAGAAAGGCTGTTTAAGAATTCCAGACTGGAAGTCAGAAAACCTGATTCCAGGCTGGGGCTCTGCCCTCGCTGGCTAAATAACTTGCACCAGTGGTGATCCTCACCTGATGCAGGCACACTGTGTGGGCAGGGGTGAGAAAGCTTTCTGGGCAAGTCTCCTGCCCTCTTGGGGTCCCATTCCCTCTCTCTGCTCTGGGCCTCGCTTTAAGACCTTTGCTTTTCAAGGGGTTAGGCACAGCTGCAAAGTGACATAAATAAGCAGAGAACACAAATCTCATAATTCTAATTCAGCATCTCGGGTAAATGGAGATTCTGAAAACTCTTTTAGAAATCTGGCCAATGGTGCTAATACTCTGTGATGAGAGGCCAGAACGCGCACACACATGGCAGGTAGGGTTAGTGGGTGTTTCAGGAGCTGAATCTGACGTCACGGCTTGTCTGAGGAGAACATGCATATACTTGCAGAGCTGTGTTCCCATACAGTGTAATTGGGGTGTTTTAATTCAGGCGTCACCTCTATCTTACCCTCTGTACCCGGCTTTCCTCCATTTTACTACCCTAGGTAGATGATGGGTGGGATGCTGGGCAAGTAGCTACAACGATTGGTGCTGCTTTATGGTTCCCTGGCATCCCCTGAATCAGTTAACCTCCCCAGCCTTCCTGAGAGCCAGCCCCACCCTGCTGCATTCTTGTTCCTTTCCTTTCCAAGAAAGAAGCCAGGCAGGCGACAGAACTCCTGGCCTGCTGATGTGCCTAGAAAGGGAGTTCCTTTCCCTTCCACGGGCGCAAATGAGACTAACAAACACCCCGTTTCAAACTATCCTGATCCTTAAAAAAAAAAAGAAAGTTTAGGAGTTCACCAAAGTATTGTGAATGAGTTTGATTCTAATGATTTGCTGGCAGGGAATATGGAATAAAAGCTCTCATTTGCAGTTGTTTATTTCCTGTTGTGGCTTCTATTTTCGCCTTTTAGTCACTTTGGTGATAGTAATCAAACCCTAATCATGGTGCGGCCACAAGTCACAGAGACCAAAATAACTTGCAGCACAGTTATGACAAACAAGGATGGAGTCAGCTAAAGACCTGGCTACTTAATCACTGGCTACTGCCCCCCCCCCCCACCAGGGCTGTGGGGGCTGCCTCCTGCCTGACAGCCGGCTAAGCATCTCCACGAGGGGAGGAAGCCGGAGGGGAAACTGCTCCAGGGCCCCGGGGTTCCCCAGTGCAGGACCGCAGCCCAGCGCCGCCAAGGACGCCAGGACGCAGAGGAGAAACAGGTCAGGGAGGGAAAGAGAGAGCGAGAGAGAATCTGGAACTCCGCACCTACAAGCAACCCTCCGCCAAAGCCAGAAGACAGACAGGGGCGCCTGGGGGGCTCAGTCGGTTAAGGGTCTGCCTACAGCTTGGGTCCTGATCCCAAGAGTCCTAGGATGCAGCCCCGTGCCTGTGGGGAGCCTGCTTCTCCCTCTCCTTCTGCCCTTCCTTCCTGCCTGTGCTCTCTCTCTCTCTCTCTCTCTCTCTGTCTCTCTCAAATAAATAAATAAAATCTTTTTGTAAAAAATAAATAAATGAAGCCAGAAGACTCCTGCCTGCGGAAGACCACCTTCTTCCTTCCAGTCCTTTTCTCCTTTCCAGCGTTTCTGGGAAGAGAGAGGCAGAGAGGCCCCAAAGCACATGTGGGTGGGTGTGTGCTGGTAGGGCGGTAGGGGGGAGGGCAGGGGTGAGGCAGGGATGAGGATTCTCTTCTGGCAGAAGCCAAAAGAAGAAACCATTGAAGAGGCCAAAAAAAAAAAAAATATATATATATATATATATATATATATATATATTGGAAAATATCAATGTTTCTTGTACAGCTGTCCCCTGAAAAATGTGTGAGTGAGTTCTAAACCATCCTGTGCTGGCAGCAGGACAGATGGGAGCAGTGGTTCGGGAACAGAAGACCGCATGAGTGCTGCCGAGGCGACGACAATCAGCACTTCTTGGCTCATCTTAGAAGAACGAGAATGCAAGTGAATGAAAATGCATCTAATTCACAATCGAATAGAGATGCTAGAGATGCTATTAAGCCCCGACTCATCAAATATTCTGGTAGCACGGACACACTGTCAGCCGATTCAGAACATGTGCCAGGTGGCTGTCCAGGACCCTCCACTTAGTGTGGGGTGCCGGGGGGAGGGCCCAGGGTGAGAAGAACGTTGTTAGGGAGGAATCCGAGAGATGTCCAGAAAAAGTAAAGACAGAGGGGGACACCAGCCATGTCCAGATGCACAGTCACATATGGATCCGGCCTCCTCCAGGGAGGGCCACGGGATGGCCGAAGAACAGAGCAGTGTGGGAGACCACCGCATAGAACTTTTTGTGCCTTTACGAGTGTTACACCCTGTGAAGGTGTTACTTATTTAAAAAAAAAAAAAAAAAAAAAATATATATATATATGTATATATATATATACAGATTTCATGATTTAAAAAAAAAAAAAACCCTGCCTGCTTTTCTCATTTCCTGAAATTTGCTATTCTGATGTCCTTGTAGAAAAGACTAGTTGGCAAGGTCCCACGTGGAAGTGAGGCTGGAGACAGCTTCTCTCTCTGTGGGGCAGTTACTACAGGAAGGCCGATGACAACAGAGGCCAATGTGTCATCCCAGACGGCATGGGTGGAGGCTGCCTCGTCATGACCCCAGCAAGAGTCAGCCAGGAAGCACGCCAGTCCTAATCAAAAGTCATTCTAGATATCGGTCAGGTGCAAGTCCTAACCCGGGACGACAGCCTCATAAATACTGATGTCGCGACAACCAGAGGCACAGGAAGGAGCCTGCCCGATGGAGGACAGGAGAGCTTTGCTTCTGGAACAGGAATGTGTTCACAGGCCTGTTTGTCCATTCAGGCAGCATGGATTCAGGAGGCAGTGCCAGGCACCAGGAGCGGGAGGGTGACACCAGGAGCCTCTGCCCTCAAGAGGTGCATAATCTGGGGGCGCCTGGGGAGCTCAGTGGTTAGGCGTCTGCCTTCAGCTGGGGTCATGAGCCCAGGGTCCCAGATCGAGTCCTGTGCCAGGCTCCCTGCTCACCAGGGAGCCCGCTTCTCCCTCTGCCTGCCCGCCCCCCTTGTGCTCTCTTGCATGCACACCTGTACTCTCTCTCTCAAATAAATAAAGAAGATCTTTAAAAAATAAAACAATAAAAATAAGGAAAACACCCCTGAGCCTCAGGAAGTCCGTGATGGAGGTGAGGCCCAGGCCTCTGCCTCGGGTGCTGGGATCGGTTCCCTCAGAATAAAGCTTTCTTCATAGAAAGAAAGTGCAGGACCGACACGGAGGGGTCTGTAGTTACAGAAGAGCTTGTCCTGAAATAATTGGAAAAATGTTCCTGATTCCCCCTCCTCAGAGCAATGGTGAGGCCTCATGTGTGTCGGGCTGCTGGCGTCAGGAAATGATGCGGGTTTCAATGGCAGGGGGAAGGGAACTTCCGCAGTGAAGCGGGCCTCCCCCCTCCCCCCCCCCCCCCCGCATTCCCCCCCAGCTGCTCAGTGACCGGAGTACTTAGATAAGCACCTCAAATGCCAAAGCCAAGAATTACTATTCCCTACTGCAGTATAGGCAGACCTGCAATCTGGATGATTCACACAGGCACTAAAAAAATTGGTTTATTCTATTTTTTTAGAGATTATATTTATTTGAGAGAGAGAGCAAGAGCATGAGTGGGGTCAGGGGCAGAGGGAGAAGAGGTGCCCCCCTGAGCAGGGACCCGGACCCAGGACTTGAACCTGGGACACTGGGATGATGACCTGAGCCAAAGGCAGATGCCTAACCAACTGAGCCACCCAGGTGCCCCAAAAAATTGATTTCAAAGACAGCGGAGTAGAGAAGTAAACCTTGGGCCTAACTCAGACACACCCTGATGAGCCCTGGAGTTATTCCTCAAGGCTGTGCCTCAGATGGGGCTGTTCATTCCGGCCTCCATTTTGACCTTGGACTTTCTAGCTAGGTCTTTCTAGCTGACCTTCTTTCCAGCTGGGTTCTTCTTTCCAGCCGCTGTCTCCTCTCAGGCAGGCCTGAGGGCAAAGAATCCCCAGATGGGAGCCAAAACTACCCCCTCAAGCAGTAAGGACTGCCCTGGGCCAGCAAGACCTGGCTCCAAGACTTTCATGGATTTGACCTTCCCTGCCTACCTGCAGGCCCACCCACTTCAGCCCCACCTTGTCCTTGAAGAAACCTGGAAGTATTTTCAGCCCCTTGGAGAGATAGTCTTTGAGATACTCATCTGCTGTCTTCGCAGATTTGGCCTCTGGGTTTCACCCCTCGTGTCTCTGCCTTTGGGTTTTTGACTGTGGGGAGTAGCTGAACATGATCTGTCTGGGATCCCCAGAGCCATGTCCTCTTGCACCCCTGTGCCCTGGCTACAAAACCACACTCGAAACAAATTCCTTCTCTCACCAAAAAACCCCCACAAAAACAAAGAACAGAAAAAATCCAGATTTCTCAGCTCCTGGTCGAATGCGATTTTACCAGATTAGCCTTAGCTGTTCTCTGATTCCCCCCTCACTGCCATCCCATTTTTATCTCTCCCACTCCAGAAGTCACTGGGAGATGAATTTGATGCTCATTTCTGCCTCGTAAGTGGTGGGTAGGAGCCAAGTAACTAGACATCTGGTAATGGTGAATCAGCACCGGCAGCATGCAGGAGGGGTGAATGATGTCTGTAGTAAAGCAGAAGAGTCACGGTGACCACACACGCTGGCCCTGGCACGTTGTGGGACCCAGCAAAGGAGCCCGGCCCCATGAGTGATGGTGAAGGCATGCCTACTGGGGAGGACCTCAGGGAGCAAAGGGATCCTCAGTCCGGTTCTAGGATTGAATACACTTTTCTGCCATGACTAGCTTCGAGGCCTCAGGAAAGCCTGTTTCCATAGTCTGTCTGCTTTCCCCATACAACAAACACCGAATTCACAACATCTTGTGTGTGCCAGACCTGGTGTGAGGCTCCAGGCACAAAGCCCTCACCGCGGGGTGGCTGGGAAAGGCTGGGCCGCTCCACCTGCTTGGGCCCTGTGTAAATGGAGTCGTATACAGATGCTAATGACCACGATTATCATGGATCCTGAGGTCGGGGCCGCCCAGTAAGCTCGTTTGGCCTAACCTTCCCGGTAGGAAATGAGGTTTTACTGGAGATAAGTGTCCTAGGGACACTTACTTAAGGGATAGGGTCATGAAGAAGGAAGCCATTTTCCTAGTGTCAGGACTTTGTGTGGGTTTCCCTGGGCCCAGCTGGGACAGTGTCAAAGAAGGAAGGGCCAACCTCGGAGCTTAAAAACAACCAACCGAAGAAGCCTGGGAAATCGTTTTCCTAGAATGAGAGAGAGAGAATACAATAAAAAGCGTTTCTCCTTTTCTAGCAAGACTGTGAGTCAGAAATATTTTCCTATGTCCTCGAAATAACTTTGCTGGTGATCATGACGGCCAAGGAGGAAGTAAGAAAAGGGCCACCTTCCCAGGCAAGGAGACACCCAGCAGGCAGGGACGCCACCTTGCAGGGGTCCCTGATCCATCAGGGAACCCCATGAACGTTTGTTGCCAAGCTTTCAAGGTGTGTGTGTGGGGGGGATACGATGAAGATCAGAAAGCTGCAGCAATGTGAGGGGGGGAGCTAGCAGTGGCTTCAGGGTGACAAGGCCCAGAGTCCTCGTCCCCAGGCTGAACACCAGCTCTTGTCGCCCGGAGTCAAATTTGCATCAAGCAGTCAGTTTGTTCAAATGCTTAGTTACTCTATTTTTTAGTTCTCTTCTATTTTCTTGATCTCTGAGTAGGCAGCGTAGGCCACATGGACACCATTCAGAGAGCTCCAAAGGCACAAAGAGAAGAGTAAGGCCTCCTCCTACACGCCCCCCTTGCTCGGGAGGCTGCCCTCCTTACAGCCGAAGGTGCAGAAACAGAGTCAGGTGACAAGACTCACCTGTGCCTTGAAGACAGCCCCGCAGAGCCACCTGCCTATGTGGCACCTCCTCTTGGAGGTCTCAGAGATGAGCTCCAGGTACACAAGGGGTCTTCCTCCCCAAACCTGCTTCTCCTCCAGAGCCTCCATCCAGGAGAGGGAGTGGGGCCATCTTCCTCAATTCATATCCACAGCAGCCTTCAACGCCCCGTCAATTTGACCTTCGAGATGCCCCTTAACCCCTCCGGCTCTTCCCCAGATCCTCCCACAGCAACCTGCGCCAACACGGGCCACTGACATCCTCCAATGACTG
This sequence comes from Vulpes vulpes, assembly GCF_048418805.1. Classification (NCBI taxonomy): domain Eukaryota; kingdom Metazoa; phylum Chordata; class Mammalia; order Carnivora; family Canidae; genus Vulpes; species Vulpes vulpes. The sequence goes on from NC_132792.1 coordinate 80,664,689, forward strand.
GCCCACACAGCACCTCCTCACTTCCGCTCCTCCCTCAGCTCCACTGCTGAGGTGGGCCTCAGTGCTGGCCTGCCCACACCACCATGCAGCGGTCTTCCTACAACCCTGGAAACAGAGAAAAATTCTCTTCCTTGGCCTACAAGCCTTGACACGGTGGCTCTCCTTCCCCTCACCTCACTTCAGTGCCTTCCTTCCACCCCAGGGTCTCTGCACATGCTGTCTCTCAGCCTGAAATGCTCTGCTCTCCTCTCCTAAGGCTCTTCCTCTCTCCCAGGCTTTCAGATCAGCTCACCCACCCCCTCACTATGCACCTTCAGAGCCCCAGGCATCTCCATTTTGTAGCAATTACAATACCTGATGTACAGGTAAAAAGAAACAGGAAAAAAAAACCAACAAGAGCTCAGCTGTCTCTGGCTGGCAGAGCCTGGCTGTTTTGCACAGAGTAGGTGCTCTATGAGTGAATGAATGAAGGAATGAGTGATTGCTATTCTGGCTTCCCTTCAGGGGCTATAATGGCACTCATGATCTGTACCCCATAGTTCATGGGATCACACTTCACAGTCCCCAGGGTCCCGTTGCCTTGGCTACACTGTAGGCCACACGAGCAGGGACGGCTCCCCCTTCTCCTGGACCCCAGCTGTTGCCAAACACTGGTCCAGGCACACAGTCTCTTCCTCGGGGAATTTTTGGGGAGACTAATAATAAGTAAATGAATGCATAAAAAAAACATAATCTCAGTTACGAGAGTTCTAGAAAACGTGAATCAGACTGAGGGAGGAGGGCTAGTGTGGGGCTGGGAGTGGCTGCTTCAGACCTATGTCCAGGCAGGACTAAAGATCGGGTAAAGTGCTTCTAGGATAGGATGACAGCATGGGCCCAGACCCTGAGACAGGTGAGCCAACATGTCGGAGGAGCAGGGAGGGGGCCAGCGTGGCTCAGGGGGTGACAGCATGGAGAGAGTTTGGAATTGCAGAAAATAGAGCTCTTGAGGAGCTGGCTCATGCTGAGCCACCCAGGTAGACATCAGGCTTGTTAAATGGAATGCTCTGGCCAAGCCAAGATAAAGGAGACAATTATGATATCAGGGGAAGCCCAAAGCACCCCAAGCCTAGAGCCGAAAATGCTGTGTTCAAGGACACAGAGTTGTCACCGTTGGCTGTGTCACCTAAGACCTCAATTTCCCCGTAGATGAAATGGAGATAATAGTACCAACACAGAATTGTCTTGAGATTAAATGAGTGCACTTAGGGCAGCCGGGGTGGCTCATCTGTTTAGCGCCGCCTTCAGCTCAGGGCATGATCCTAGAGTCCTGGGATTGAGTCCCAGGTCGAGCTCCCTGCATGGAGCCTGCTTCTCCCTCTGCCTGTGTCTCTGCCTCTCTCTCTCTCTCTCTCTCTCTCTCTCTCTCTCTGTGTGTCTCATGAATAAATAAATAAAAATTTAAAAATACATACATACATACATACAATCTTTAAAAAAAAAAAGAGTGAGTGCATGTAGAGACGGTAGAGACAGAGCTGCAGAATCATGACATCAGGACTCCAATTGGGCGTTTCCAAGGCCGGCTTTGAATAGCACCTGCTTATACAAGCTGCTTGACCAGTTAATGCCCCATTTGTGGAATCGCTACTGGATGCATGAGTATAGTAAATTTGTTATTATTTCATGGCTATATATACAAATGTACAGCTCAGGTCCCTTCCTCTTTTCCCCCTTGAACTAACAAGAGCATATTAAGTACAATCTCATGATGAAGATGGTAAAGAAAGTCTCTGACCCCAAAATAATCCGAAATGGATCCTGTGTTTAAAATTGAGCAAACACGCAAGTCTTACTTAAAAAAAAAAAGGAAAGAGAAAGAGAAACTGCCCAAAGAGGCCTAGGAAAAGAGACACAGGCTCACATGTAAAAGCCCCAGGATCCTAAGCTGTTGGCAGGGTTTTGGCCTTTCCAGAGGAGCACCATGTTCCTTGCATGTGCTTTTGCATCTAACAGATCCTGATGCAAAGGGAGGACGTCTTGGGCAGTGGGTGGGGATAGAGACCCCCATCTCTTCTTCTGGCCCTTGTCAGGCCGACAAGGAAGACCTCCTCCTGGCACATCAGTCTTCTGCTGGTTCTCTGTCAAGCCAGAGACACTGAACAGGCACCTACTCTCTGAGCACTAAATCCCCCAGGATGCCAGAGGAGGGTGGGCACACCCATTCCATTTCCCACCCACCTCCCTCCACCCTGCCACGAATCCCACTCACCCTTAACCCTTAGCCAGCTGTCTCCCAACATCCTCCACTGGCTTGAGAAATGCAGAAGTAGAAGAGCAGATTAAACCCCAGCCCAGCTGGGAAAATCCAGGCCCCAGAAGGCATTCAACAAATATGCATTCTCATTCTCCTTCTCTCCAAGTGATGGATGGGGACCCCCCGGCGGGGGGGGGGGGGGGGGGGGGGGGTATTTTCATCTTTCAAGAGAATACACTCCATTACTCCAGAACTCCACTGTCCTCTCTGCCTCCACACAGCTTTCCAACCCAACACTCAATCTCTCATGGAGTATTCTTGACACTTTAAAGGATCTGGCCAGCACATAAGCCAATGTGGCTGCATTCTTTAATTAATATTTATTGAGTGTCCCTATTAGGTGCCTGGCAAGCACAGTATGTAACTAAAATATCTATTTCCTTTCCTCTCCAAGAAAGTACATTCCGGGACAACCCAGGAACGTTGACATGCCAAGTAAAGGAGCGGCACTCTCTAACAACAGTGAAACTGAGTGGAGAGTCAGCGAGGGGACAGAAGCAGGGCACAGGGGTCAGGAGATAGGAGCTCAAGTCCTCGGGTCACAAACCAGCCATGGGACACTCAGCGGGTAGTGTGATTGGTCATATCACCCTATCTACGTCCTAGGGATCTTGTGGAAACGAGGCGGTATCATGTAAGTGATGACTTTTGAAAAGTTTAATACTCTGTATGAGTTCCAGATGTTTTCTTCCCAATAAAATCCTTCGCGCCTTTCTGGGTAGACACAAAAATTGAATCAGGTTTAAAAGAATGGAACCCAAAGGGATCAAAATCTCACAAGTGCCAGTTTGGGCATCAGCTTAGATGCGAAGCTCTGATCCAAAGTATGAAAGAACTCCTTTATTCTTTGAAAAATACTAAATACGTTTATCTTCAGTTATATATATATATATATTTTTAATTTTTTATTTATTTATGATAGTCACAGAGAGAGAGAGAGAGGCAGAGACACAGGCGGAGGGAGAAGCAGGCTCCATGCACCGGGAGCCTGATGTGGGATTCGATCCCGGGTCTCCAGGATCGCGCCCTGGGCCAAAGGCAGGCGCCAAACCGCTGCGCCACCCAGGGATCCCTCTTCAGTTATATTTATGTATATGTGTATTACACCCCCCTCTCCACCACACACATTTGGAGGAAGGGGAGTCCTTTGGAGGTCCCTTTGCAAAAACTGGATACCACATATCTGCAAATGCAGAAAACTCCATGTAGGTACAATATGAATAAATTATACCATGAGTTACCATAGTACAGACTTAGGTGTGCAAACTTCAGAATTTTAATTTCTTTTTTTTTTTTTTTTTTGCAGAATTTTAATTTCATATGATCCTGGCAGACAAGTAAATTGGTATGATCTTTCTGGACAGCACTAAATAATTCGAATCAAGAGCCTTAAAAATGTTCCCATCAATAGGGGTGCCTGGGTGGCTCAGTCAGTTGGGCATCCAACTCTTGGTGGTGGCTTGGGTGGTGATGGGGGCAGGGGTGATCGGCCCACGTCGGGTTCTGTGCTCCGTGGGGAGCTTGGGATTCTCCCTCTCCGCCCCCTTCAAATAAATAACTACATAAATAAAATCTTTAAAAAAAAAAATGTTCCTATCAGGACTCCTGGGTGGCTCAGGGATTGACTGTCTGCCTTGGGCTCAGGGCGTGACCCTGGGGTCCTGGGATCGAGTTCCACTTTGGGCTCACTGCATGGAGCCTGCTTCTCCCTCCTGCCTGTATCTCTGCCTCTCTCTGTGTGTGTGTCTCTCATGAATAAATAAATAAATAAAATCCTTTTAAAAATTAAAAAAAATATTCCTATCAATAAACAAAACGTGGCCCATACACACAATGAGATATTATTCAGCCATAAAAACGGGGGGAAATTTTCCGACACATGCTACAACGTGGATGAAACTTGCACACATACGCTATGTGAAATCGGCCAGTCACACAAGTACAAATACTCTGTGACTTCACTTATCTGAAGTACTCAGAGTAGTCAAATTCATAGAAACGGAAAGTCGAACAGAAGTACCAGGGGCTGGGGAGAGAAGCATATGGGGAGTTAGTGTTTAATGGGTACAGAGTTTCAGTTTTGCAAAATGAGAAAAGTTCTGGAGGTGGACTGTGGCGATGGTTGCACAACAGTGCGAATGTACTTGATGTCACTGAACCATACACTTAAACGTGGTCAAGATGGTAAATTTTATTTTATATATATTTCACCACAATTTTTTAAAAGATTTTATTTATTTATGAGAGACACAGAGAGAGGCAGACACACAGGCAGAGGGAGAAGCAGGCTCCATGCAGGGAGCCCGATGAGGGACTGGATCCCGGGACCTTGGGGTCACGCCCTGAGCCCAAGGCAGACGCTCAACCACTAAGCCACCCAATCGTCCCATATTTCACCACAATTTTAAAAAATTTTCCTAAGTTATGGCCCAGTAATTCATCCAAGAATGTATCTGAAGGACATAATCAGAAAAGACGGCAGAGATGATTGTACAAGACCAATCTAAGTCTTGTTTTTGGAAAATTAGAAGCCTCAGAGCAAAATAATAGTAGAACTGGTAAATAGATTATAGGATATCTGCTAGGAAACACCATGCAGTCATTAAAAAGCTTGCTTTAGAAGAATGTATGACAACATGGCAAAATATTCATAGAAAGAAGATTCAAAACCATCTACCCAGAGTGATCTCAATTTTGGACTATGCATACTGGGATATTTACAAGGGAAAAACATCATAAGAAAACAAACCAGTGGTTATCTCTGGGTGGTGGGGAGTGGAGATGCATTTTTATGTTCTTTATATGTTTCCTAAGGTTCTGGGATGAGCATGTGTTAATTACTTTTACATGGGGAAAATGATAAATTAGTATGAAAAAGACTTGAGAGCCTACGGGAGAGTCTCTGGATCCCTGCTGGATCTGGATATGCTGAGGAAGTGGTTGGCGCAGGCACAGGGTATGATTCCAGCAAGCTCTCTTGCAGATGAATCAGAGCCACGATGTACATTGTCTGCCTAAAAAGTACCCAGGGCACAACGTTGGGTATTTGTGATAAATATTTGTGATTCGGTAACTGTGGCCCTACATACTGGCCCTTGGGGCATCGGCGGCAGTTTTGCTGCAGCTTTGGGGATATTTATATCAGCAATTGCCTAAAGATTATTTGTCAGAAGTAGGAAAGAAACATAAGGTCGGATGTGTATTTCATGCTTGAAGAGGATGTGGTTGACAAGTATGATTCATATGGGTTTAGCTAAAATGTCCAAAACAGTCTTCGTTACATGTTAAATAGAGGTATTGGAAGTTGACCAACTGAAACTATAAAATATATTTGAAGAGAAGCTTCCATTTTCGATGGCAACCAAAAAGATAAAATACTTAGGGAAACCATTCCAAAAACATGCGTGATCTATATGAAGAAAATTTTCAAACACGAAAAAAGTCTTTTTTAAAAATATTTTATTTATTTTTTCATGAGAGACACACACAGAGAGAGAGAGGCAGAGACACAGGCAGAGGGAGAAGCAGGTTCCATGCAGGGAGCCCGATGTGGGACTCGATCCCGGGCCTCCAGGATCACACCCCGGGCTGCAGGCAGTGCTAAACTGCCACGCCACTGGGGCTGCCCAGGAAAGAAGTCTTGAATAAATGAAAAGACACATCCTGTTATTGGATAGGAAGATTCAGTGGTATAAAGGTGTGAATCCTTCTCAAATTAATGTATAATTTAAGAGGATCCCAATGGAAATGCAGGAGGATTTAAGCAAGGGATGTGCAGGGAAGCTGACCAGGCTGGTAGACTGGTAGTGTAGGCTGGTAGTGTTTAAACAAGACACAAATGCCAGGGAAACATTGAAAAGGCAGGGGCGCCTCAGTGGCTCAGTCGGTTGAGTGTCTGACTCCTGGTTTCAGCTCAGGTCATGACCTCATGGGTGTGAGATCCAGCACCCCACCTCTAACCTCGGGCTCTGCACTGAGCGGGGAGTCTGCTTGAATTTCTCTCCCTCTGCCCCTTCCCTCTGCCCTCTCACATACACACTATCATGCTGTCTCTTTCTCTTTCTCTCTCAAATAAATAAATAAATAAACCTTTAAAAAAGAAATTGAAAAAGCAGAGTGAGGGACAGGGAGGAGTTCAATCAAATGCTTAAAAACATAAAGCTGGGGATCTCTGGGTGGCTCAGCAGTTTAGCGCCTGCCTTTGGCCCAGGGCACGATCCTGGAGTCCTGGGATCAAGTCCCACGTCAGGCTGCTGGCATGGAGCCTGCTTCTCTCTCCTCCTGTGTCTCTGCCTCTCTCTCTCTCTCTATGTCTATCATAAAATAAATAAATAAATCTTTAAAAAAAAAACCATAAAGCTGAGTAATATTCCCTTGTATATGTGTACCACATTTATCCCTTCGTCCATCCATGGACATCTAGGTTCTTTCCATATTTTGGCTATTGTGCACATTGCTGCTCTCAACATCGGGATGCAGGTGCCCCTTCAAATCACTATTTTTGTATCCTTTGGATAAATACCTAGTAGTGCAATTGCTGCCATTTGCCATGATGTGCATGAACTAGAGGGTATCATGCTAAGTGAAATAAGTCAGTCAGAGAAAGACAAATACCCTGTGATCTCACTCATATATGGAATTTAAGAAACAAGAAGATGAACATAGACGAAGGGAAGGAAAAATAAAATAAGGTAAAGACAGAGAGGGAGACAAACCATAAGAGACTCTTAACTGTAGGAAGCAAACTGAGGGTCTTAGGAGGGGAGGTTGGTGGGGGGGATGGGGTAACTGGGTGATGGGCATTAAGGAGGGCACGTAATGGAATGAACACTGAGTATTTTTTTTTAATTTTACTTATTTGTTCGTGAAAGACACACAGAGAGAGGCAGAACCACAGGCAGAGGGAGAAGCAGGCTCCTTGCGGAGAGCCTGATGTGGGACTCAATCCCAGGACCCCAGATCACATGCTGAGGTGAAGGCAGATGCTCAACCACTGAGCCACTCAGGTGTCCCAAGTACTGGGTATTGCATGCAACTGATGAATCACTAAATTCTACTCCTGAATCTAATAATACACTATATGTTAACAAAATTGAATTTAAATTAAAAAACTTTTTTAAACCCTATAAAGCTTTAGTAATTAAAATAATGTTTTATTGACACCAGCATGAACAGAGTGATCCATGCAACAGAATTGAGAGGGCAGAAATTGGTTTAAATATATGTGGTTTCAGGGACGCCTGCGTGGCTCAGCGGTTGAGCGTCTGCCTCTGGGTCAGGGAGTGACCCTGGGGTCCTGAGACCAAGTCCCACATCGGACTCCGCAGGGAGCCTGCTTCTCCCTCTGCCTGCGTCTCTGCTTCTCTCTCTGTGTCTCTCATGAACAAATAAATAAAATATTTTAAAAATATATATGTATGTGGTTTTAGTCAATTATTTCTCAAAACTTTTGAAAAAACTATGTAGTTTTTTTTAAAAAAAAAAAAAACCCTTACATCTTTGATAATCTATTTTCTATTTTGTTAATTTTCACCCTTTTTTTTAATGTTTTCTTCCTTTTTTCCTTTGTGCTTAATATGCTCTTTTTCCCCCTTACTAATTGAAATGGATACTTTGATCACTGTTTTTTCATTGTTCTTCTTTTGTAGCATATACATAAGACTATGCATGTCTTTCAGAATGACTTTAGCTGTAGCCACAAGTTTTGACAGTTTATGTTTTCATTGTCATTTCATTAAAAATATTTTATACTTTCCATTTGGCTGCAGGTTATTCTATTTAATTAAGAAAAAATTTTTAGAGGCACCTGTGTGCCTTAGTGGTTGAGCATCTGCCTTAGGCTCAGATCATGATCCTGGGGGCCCGGGATGGAGTCCTGCATGGGGCTCGCTACAGGGAGCCTGCTTCTCCCTCTGCCCCTCACCCCTGCTCATGATCTCTTTCTCTCTTTCTCTCTGTCTCTCTCTTAAATAAATAAGTAAAATCTTTATTTTTTTAACAGTTTTCTTTTTTTTTTAAGATTTTATTTATTTATTTATTCATGAGATACAGAGAGAGAGAGAGAGAGAGAGAGAGAGAGGCAGAGACACAGGCAGAGGGAGAAGCAGGCTCCATGCAGGGAGCCCGACGTGGGACTCGATCCCAAGTCTCCAGGATCACACCCTGGGCTAAAGGCGGCGCTAAACCGCTGAGCCACCCGGGCTGCCCAAGTAAAATCTTTAAACAAATAAACATATGAAAAACAAAAACAAAAAAGGAAAAGCATATGGATCATCATAACTGTCCCCAACTTGCTGGGAGACCTGGAGCATGTGCTTTGGTCTTCCCAACACAGACATCTCAATTAATGCAGTAAGGGGCACCTGGGTGGCTCAGCGGGTTAGGTGTCTGCCTTCGGCTCAAGCTGTGATCCTGGAGTCCTCAGATCAAGTCCCACATCAGGCTCCCTGCATGGGGCCTGCTTCTCCTTTTGCCTGTGTCTCTGCCTCTCTCTCTCTCTCTCTGTTTCTAATGAATAAATAAATAAAATCTTTAAGAAAAAAAAATTAATGCAGTAAATTGTCCAGGCCTGGAACTGGATGTGTGGGTCATAGGTGGGGGAAGCTCTCCAGACTGAGCATATTCCGGTAGCTAGGAGGCTGGGTTCCACCCAGATCTAGGTGCCACCACTTAACCAGCCCATGACCACAGACACATCCCTAAATCCCCATGGGCCTCCACTCCTCAGCCATCAAAAAGGGGTGTCATGAGAAGCAGTGGTTAGAAGCACAAGCTCTGGAGTCAGACTACCTGGATTCCAATATTCCAATATTGGCTCTGCTCCTTACTAGCGACATGCCTCATACTCACATCTGTCAACTGGGTTGACAAGACTGGCTCCTTCCTCGTAGGATTGTTCTGAGATTTAAGAGGTTAAAAATTTTACTAATATATGTAAAGTACTTAGAAGTGCCTGACACATAGTCTGTGCTCTGTGAGTGTTAGCTGTGGGGTAATGCTCATCTATCTGATTATTATTTAAATTGAACTGTATCTGAAAAATCCCAACTCTAGGCTAAGAGGGAGATCACTTCATTTGTAGTTAAAGATGAGACTTTAGATCCTGAAAGAGATGCTGGGAGGAACTTTTTCCTTGGGAATTATGGACTCAGAATGGGGAAGATCTTTCAAAATATCCATAAGAGGGATCATCCAGCCTGTTTGAAGACTTTCAGGGACTGTGAATTCCCTGCATTTCAAGGAAAACTGCTCTTCCCTTGGTGGACTTTCTAGTCAAAAGGCGGACCTCACAGGGAGCTGAAGTTTGCCTGCTTACCACTTGCGTCCATTCACCCACCTTCTGCCTTCAGCAGCCACACAGCAAAAATAATGTACTTCCACCTGTCAGCTCTTGAAGACTTTACTGATGTCCTCCAGGTCCCCAAGTAGGAACTGAGCACGCCCACTCCGTCAGGTGATTGTCCCAGGTCCCTCATTGTCACGGTCACCCTGCTCTGGGGATCCTCACCTGGTCAGCACTCCAGCTGCAAGTTGGAAGGTACCCAGATCGCAGTGATTTGGGTCTGGAGTATCCTAGGCCCCAGTGTCGAATGAATAAAGAAAGAAAGTAGTCCAAGTATTAACGTGATATTCCAGAACTGTCATCTCCCTTTTATTAACACAGCCTCAGATTATATTAGCATTTTAGAGAGAA